>NC_080067.1:97882661-99255358 GCF_949987535.1 Balaenoptera acutorostrata | reverse complement strand
AGCTGTTGTCATTTGGGCTCTGTTTACTCCTACAAAATATTTACCGTGTTGATAACGAGAAGAGAATGGGACATAGCAAAAGCAAATGAGTGCCACAGTTCACATGCCATTTAAAAATCTAAATACTGAGGTACAGCCAGCATTAGATGTCACCAAATACCATCATTCAATAGTACTTAAATCTGCACTTGAATGTGACATTAGCCCTCCTCTATGGTTAAAATTCCATAGGATGATTATAGGAGGAGGGAGCTTCTCAGCAAGCCAGATTGCTGCTTTCATCCCAATTAGATTGCTGCTTTCATCCAGTCATTTCATGATAATCCATTATAGTGAATTCACAGTGAAGATTCATGAGATACATAGCAGCTGCCTTTTCAACCTCAAAAGCTCCACTTTTAGAAATTCTACCTCATTAGAGAGGATAGAATTATGTCTTTATTAAGCATCACAAACTGATTGTATGGTTTGGATTGATAAAATAACCAATTTCTTGCCAAATATTTCTACTCTTAAGGTTTTAACTAAAACATACTTTCAAAGGGGATAAAGACCCCATCTGTGATTCTGATTCATTTCATGTTAACTCATATAAATGTTAAATTATGGGACACATTTGTATTTCATGAAATCTTCTGCTGTTTATTTCTTACAATCATGATTATGTACTTTTGCCTGTATAAGCTATTTTTAATTCCATACCGATAGCTACAGAAGATATTTGATGTTATCTTCAGTGCTTAAAAAAGTTCTAAATTTAATAGTTCATACTTGGATCAGTTACTACAAAAGAATTTGTTAACTCTGAAGCTTTAGAAACATTATTATGAAGTTATAGAAATTATTATTTTATGAAGTTATAGAAATTATTATTTTTTTGCCTGAAGTGTATCTAGATTAGTGAACAGAATCAATGGAGGTGAAAGATGAGTTCCTACTCTTGAGTCAGTGATCCTCTATTACCAGTATCTTCTTTGAAAGGATTCAAAACTGGCATTTATCACTGGATATACTGTGTCACATAATTCACAAATGTGGCAATATTGTTAAGTCATATACTTTCCCAATAAGTTACTGCATGGTTACAAAGAAAAAAAAACTGGATAGTTATACACCAAAATGTTAGTTAGGAATTGTTGCTAGATTACTTGTCTTTGCTTTCTCTATTGTTTCTTGTTTGTTTCTAAACTGAAGACTTACAACATAAATAATAAAAATTTAAAATTCTTCTAGTCATGTCCACGTTAGAATAGCCTAAGAGAAACTAATGATTTTGATATATACTTTAGAAAACAGGAAACAGGTAAATACGTATTAAATCTCCTCAGGTTTTCCACTAGTTCATGATATTTTTAACAGCCTGGTAAATAAAGAAATGTAAAATGCTGTAAATTTACTTGAAAACTGCAAAGTAAAAAACTGGAAAATTATTTTATCAAAAAGTGACTCACAATGTAAGGAATATGTCATATTTATAAGTACTTGATATTTGTTAAGTTTGGTTTTTATACCATTCAAATTTCCTATGTTATAACTCACACCCTTATGTCTTCTGCACACAGAATTCAGAATTTTGTGCCAGCAGACAAACAAACATTTCAAGATTTACCATCTTTGCATTTTGCTGTATTATTTTTAAGCAAATATAAGACAACAGAAAAGAATGTGTTGTGCTAGTGATAAAAGGTATGCCTCTTAAACTTAATATAGTTGAGATAATGATTGATCATCAGATATGCCAAATGTGAAAATCATTAGGTATGAAAAAACTTCAGACAGTCATAAGACTTAAACTTGTCAAATGTAGATTTAAATGTGAATTAAAAAAACAAAGTTAAAGCATAGGTCTGAAAGCCTGGATATATCATCAAAGATCCTAAGAGATAAGGTATAATTAAGGAAATTATAGTATTTCAAGTCATCTCAGTAAAGAATCTTCTTTGTACAGCATGTAAATATATTTTCTAACTTATATTTAAATTTCCCTTACATTTGCAAATAGGCTTATGGAAATTTTGCTGTATCGTATGAACATGAAGTTATTCCACCACTGTCTTGCAAGTAAGATATTATTTTCTTAATTTCACAAAGGAAGAAACTGAAGAGACTTGCTCAAGACACATAGCAATAGACAGAAAGAAGAGTAAAATCCTTGTCTTTCTGGTTCCAACAAGCAGGCTTTTTCTATTACAACATTCTTTCTTCCAAAAAACAAACAAAAAGCATTATTCAAGATCCAAATTTCAAGATTCTGGCCAATTTCAAGAAGAATCAATGAAATTAGGAGTGAACATTGAACGTGAAATTGAAAGGAATCTTGGAAATTAAATAATCTATCTTTTTGTGACTGAGGAATTAAAAGACCAAGAGATATGAAGGACAAGGTAACACATTTTGACTGTCAACCTGGTCCCTCAGTAGCAAGTGCTTGGGTGTTCTTTGGGGGATGTCACCAACATGAAGTTGTAATTTGGATGAGGTGTACTTTCAAGTCTTCATTTCCTTCTCTTTTACTTGTTTCCATCCTCTGTGTCCAGGAATCTAGTATCTGTTGCCAATTAGTCTCATCAGCATTCTACCATGGGGTCCCTGCTGATCCGCTCAGTCTTGTTAGTGAATCAGCAGAGGCCTATGGCTTCTTGGCATCTTAACCTTTGCCCTGCCAGGGTCCATGCAGGATCTATTCATCCCACTACAGTAATCTGTGAGACTAAGTACCAACGCACTTCAAGGTTCTGATGCCATGGTAACCAGTGGGTGATAAAGTCATTAAGAACGCTTAATAGTAGTTGGAACTTCTGTACATTTTTGTGGCTTCCAGTGGAGAGATGCAAGTATTGTTTTCCAAACACTACCTACAGCTATTAAGAGTCATCAGGGTGTAGCATTTTAGATGAAGATGGAAAAGAACTTTCTGTTTGCAGTTTTATGAATTTTTGAGCAGTAATATTTTGTATGTGTTCTGATTTCTGTAACATGTGCTCTGTATAACATTTAGACATTCTCATGTAATGATACTCAGGTTTATGTGTTATGGGCTAAATATATTACCATTTGTTCTCTGTGTGTTCATATAGCACACAACAAACTGTATATATATTTGGAAATATTTTTAAAAGGTTCACAAAATTTTCTTCAACTCAATTCTAGATCATTTAACTAACCTATGGACATTTGAATCTATTGCTTTTGAAATTGACATAAAAGGAAGTAAAACATTGATTAAAGATTATCCAATCAAATGGGGCAAAATTATGATTAACCTTGGCATTTTCAATGTAATGAATTTTTATATTATCTTTTTCCTTACAATTCTTTGACATTCATAGTGAGGCAGAACTTTGATCTGGATTATAAAACATGGTATGTGCTCAATATGACCATTTAAATAAATACTCAATATCTACCCATTTGCATAGATGTGTATATATGTATATATATGAATAGTCATTTAAACTGTTATTTGGACTGAATACATTCGTGCGTATATATATATTGTATAATATCTTTTCCAGCTTTGTTGAGATATAATTGACAAATAAAAATTATATATATTTAAGGTATAAAACTGATCGTTTGATATACATATACATTGTAAAATGATTGTCACGATCAAGCTAATTAGCACATCCATCACCTGACATAGTTACCTGTTTGGTTTTTGTTTGTTTGTTTGTTTTGTTTTGTTTTGTTTGGGTGTGGTGAGAACACAAGATTTACTCTCAACAAATTTCAAATATATAATACAGTATTTTTAACTATAGTCACCATACTATACATTACATTCCCAGAACTTATTAATCTTTTTTTTTTTTTTTTAATTTTTATTTATTTATGGCTGTGTTGGGTCTTCGTTTCTGTGCGAGGGCTTTCTCTAGTTGTGGCAAGTGGGGGCCACTCTTCATCGCGGTGCGTGGGCCTTTCACTATTGGCCTCTCTTGTTGCGGAGCACAGGCTCCAGACGCGCAGGCTCAGCAATTGTGGCTCACGGGCCTAGTTGCTCCGCGGCATGTGGGATCTTCCCAGACCAGGGCTCGAACCCGTGTCCCCTGCATTGGCAGGCAGATTCTCAACCACTGCGCCACCAGGGAAGCCCCACTTATTAATCTTATAACTGAAATTTTGTCCTCTTTGACCAACCTCTTTTCATTTTCCCCACTCCTCAGCCCCTAGTAATCACCATTTTATTCTCTGGTTCTAAGTTCAACTTTTTAAGTTTCCACATGTAAGTGACATCAAAACAGTATTTTCCTTTCTCTCTCTGGCTTACTTCTTTAGCATAATCCTTCTGGGTTCATCCATCCTGCAAAAAATGGCAAGATTTCTTCTTTTTTATAGCTGAATAGTATTCCACTGTACATATATATACCACAGTCTTTTTACCTATTCATCTATCGACAGATTGTTTCCATATCTTGGCAATTGTGAATAATGCTACGATGAACAAGAGGGTGAAGATACCTCTCTGAGGTAGTGATTTTATTTCCTTTGGATATATACCCAGAAGTGGGATTCCTGGATCATATGGTAGTTCTATTTTTAATTTTCTGAAGAACTTTCATACTATTTTCCATAGTAGATGTAACAGCTTATGTTCCCACCAAAAGTGTACATAGGTTCCTTTTACCCACATCCTTGCCAACACATGTTATTTCTTACCTTTTTGATAATGGCCATCCTAATAGATGCAAGGTGATATCTCACTGTGGTTTTAATATGCATTTCCCTGATGATTAGTGATACTGAGCATCTTTTCATGTACCTGTTGGCCATTTGTATGTTTTCTTTGGGAAAATGTCTATTCAGGTCCTTTGTCCATTTTTAATTGAGTTTTTTGGTTTGTTTGCTGTTGATTTGTATGAGCTCCTTACATACTTTGGATATTAACCCTTTATCAGATATCTGGTTTATCAGTATTTTCTCCCATTCAATAGGTTGCCATTTCACTGTGTTGATTGTTTCCTTTGCTGTGGGGAAGGCTTTTAGTTTGATGTCCTGTGTGTTTATTGTTTGCTTTTATTGCCTGTGCTTTTGGTGTCATATTCAAAAAAATTATTGCCAAGTCCAATGTCAAGTAGCTTTTCCCCAATGCTTTCTTTATAATATCTTAATGAACAAAACAAAAGAGGTTTTGAAGATTAAAAAGCCAAATGTAGAGAAAGATATATTTTTAAAAATCCTAATAGCTTTAGAATTATTTTGTTCATGGCTTTCTCATTTGAGAGGGAGAATAGCACATTAGAGATTCCTCCACCACCTTTTAAAACAATATACAAACAGGTCTTGTAAACTGTCTTATATCTCTTTGGAATTAAGCAGTAATGAGTAAGAATATGAATATAACAGTTGGCATGGTTATCAGAATAATTGGATAATTATCCATCTCTAAGAGAACAATCAAAAGATTGAATGCCATTTATTCTGAAAAAAATATTTATTATTAAAAACTAAATGTAGCCTTAATAAAACACTGTCAGAGGGGGTGACCTTCAAGATGGTGGAGGAGTAAGACATGGAGATCACCTTCCTCACCACAAATACATCAAAAATACATCTACATGCAGAACAACTCCTACAGAACACATACTGAATGCTGGCAGAAAACCTCAGACCTCCCAAAAGGCAAGAAAATCCCCACATACCTGGGTAGGGCAAAAGGAAAAAGAAAAAATAAGAGAGACAAAGGAATTGGGATGGGACCTGTGCCTCTGGGAGGGAGCTGTGAAAGAAGAAAAATTTCCACACACTAGGAAGTCCCCTCTCTGGCGGGGATGGAGATGGATCTTTGGAGCCTCGGAGGAGAGTGCAGCAACAAGGGTGCAGAGGGTAAAGCAGAGAGATTCCCGCACAGCAGATCAGTGCCGACCAGCACTCACCAGCTTGAGAGGCTTGTCTGCTCATCCGCTGGGGCGGTTGGGGTTTGGGAGCTGAGGCTTGGGCTTTGGAGGTCAGATCCCAGGGAGAGGACCAGGGTTGGCTGCACGAAGACAGCCTGAAGGGGGCTAGTGTGCCATAGCTAACAAGGAGGGAGTCCGGGAAAAAGTCTGGACTTGCCAGAGAGGCAAGAGACCATTGTTTTGGGGTGCACGAGGAGAGGGGTTTCCTGCTCTGTGTGCCCACAGATGGCAGAGCACTGCCTAAGTGAACTCCAAAGACTGGTGCAAGCCGCACCTATCACCTCAGACTCCAGAGGCAGGCACGGACCACTACTGCTGCAGCCGCTGCCACCAAGAGTCCTGTGTGCAAGCACAGGTCACTACCCACACCCTCCCAGGAGCCTGTGCAGCACTCCACTGCCAAAGCCCCGTGGTCCAGGGCCAACTTCCCAGGAACACACGGTGCACCTCAGGCTGTTGCAACTTCACGCTGGTCTCTGCCACTGCAGGCACTCCCCACATCCCAATTGTGACTACAGTACTCCTCCCCGGCCTGAGTGAGTAAGAGAGTCCTAATCAGCCACTGCTTTAACCCCCTCTTGTCTGGTAGGGAATAGATGCCTGAGGGTGGCCTACACATAGAGGTGGGGTCAAAACCAAAGCTGAACCCCAGGAGCTGTGTGAACAAAGAAGAGAAAGGGAAATCTCTCCATATAGACTCAGGAGAAGCAGATTAAATCCCTGCAATCGGCTTGGTAAACCCTGCATCTGTGGAATACCTGAATAGACAAGTGTTCCCAAAATTGAGGTGGTGGACTTTGGGAGCAATTGTGGACTTGGGTTTCCTTTCTGTGTTTGATTTGCTTTTGGTTTTATGTTTATCTTAGTTTAGTTTTTAGTGTTTGTTTTCATTTGTGGGTTTGTTTATTGGTTTGGTTGTTCTTTGTTCTTTTCCTTTTTGTGAATGTGTCTGTGTATATTTCTTTGTGTGATTTTTGTCTGTTTAGTTTTGCTTACACCATTTGTCTTGGGGCTCTGTCTGTTCTTTCTTTTTTCTTTTTTCTCTTCCTTTTCTTCTGTGCCGTGTGGCTGGCAGGGTCTTGGTGCTCTGGCTGGGTGTCAAGCCTGAGCCTCCAATGTGAGAGAGCTGAGTCCAGGATTTTGGACCACCAGAGATCTCCCAGCCCCACACAATATCAATCGACAAGACCTTTTCCAGAGATCTTTCTGTCAAAACTAAGACACAGCTCCACCCAATGGCCAGCAAGCTCCATGCCAAACAACTAGCAAGGCAGAAACAGAAGCCCACCCATTAGCAGACAAGTGGCATAAAGTCATACTAAGTTCACAGACACCCCAAAACATACCACCATATGCAGCCCTACCCACCAGAGGGAAAAGATCCAAACCCACCCACCAGAACACGGGCACCAGTCTCCCCCAACCAGGAAGCCTACGCAAGCCACTAAACCAACCTCACCCACTGGAGGCAGACAACAGAAGTAAGAGGAACTAAGAACCTGAAGCCTGTGAAAAGGAGAACCCAAACACAGTAAGTTAAACAAAATGGGAAGACAGAGAAATATGCAGCAGATGAAGGAGCAAGGTAAAAACTCACCAGACCAAACAAATGAAGAGGAAATAGGCAGTCTACCTGAAGAAGAATTCAGAGTAATGATAGTAAAGATGATCCAAAATCTTGGAAATAGAATGGAGAATATACAAGAAACGTTTAACAAGGACCTAGAAGAACTAAAGAGCAAACAAACAATGAAGAATAACACAATAAATGAAATTTAAAATACTCTAAAAGGAACCAATAGCAGAATAACTGAGGTAGAAGAGGATAATGACATGGAAGATAAACTAGTGGAAATAACTGCTGCAGAGCAGAATAAAGAAAAAAAGAATGAAAAGAACTGAGGACAGTCTCAGAGACCTCTGGGACAACATTAAATGCACCAACATTCGAATTATAGGGGTCTCAGAAGAAGAAGAGAAAAAGAAAGGGTCTGAGAAAATATTTGAAGAGATTATAGTAGAAAACTTCCCTAACATGGGAAAGGAAATAGTCAGTCAAGTCCAGGAAGCGCAGAGTCCCATACAGGATAAACTCAAGGAGAAACATGCCAAGACATATATGAATCAAACTATCAAAAATTAAATACAAAGAAAAATATTAAAAGTAGCAAGGGAAAAGCAACAAATAACATACAAGGGAATCCCCATAAGGTTAACAGCTGATCTTTCAGCAGAAACTCTGCAAGACAGAAGGGAGTGGCAGGACACATTTAAAGTGATGAAAGGGGAAAACCTACAACCAAGATTACTCAGCCAAGCAAGGATCTCATTCAGATTAGGTGGAGAAATTAAAACCTTTAAGACAAGCAAAAGCTAAGAGAATTCAGCACCACCAAACCAGTTTTACAACAAATGCCAAAAGAACTTCTCTAGGCAGGAAACACAAGAGAATGAAAAGACCTATGAAAACAAACCCCAAGCAATTAAGAAAATGGTAATAGAAACATACATATAGATAATTACCTTAAATGTAAATGGATTAAATGTTCCAACTAAAAGACATACACTGGCTGAATGGATACAAAAACAAGACCCATACATATGCTGTCTACAAGAGACCCACTTCAGACCTAGGGACACATACAGACTGAAAGAGAGGAGATGGAAAAAGATATTCCATGCAAATGGAAATCAAAAGAAATCTGGAGTAGCAATTCTCATATCAGACAAAATAGACTTTAAAATAAACACTATTACAAGAGACAAAGAAGGACACTACATAATGATCAAGGGATCAATCCAAGAAGAAGATATAACAATTGTAAATATTTATGCACCCAACATAGGAGTACCTCAATACATAAGGCAAATGCTAACAGCCATAAAAGGGGAAATCAACAGGAAAAAATAATAGTAGGGGACTTGAACACCCTACTTACACCAATGGACAGATCATCCAAAATGCAAATAAATAAGGAAGCACAAGCTTTAAATGACACATTAGACCATATGGACTTAATTTATAGGACACTCCATCCAAAACAACAGAATACACTTTCATCTCAAGTGCACATGGAAAATTCTCCAGGATAGATCATATCTTGGGTGGCAAACCAAGCCTTGGTAAAGTTAAGAAAATTGAAATTGTATCAAGGATCTTTTCTGACCACAATGCTATGAGACTAGATATCAATTACAGGAAAAAAAAACTGTAAAAAATACAAACACATGGAGGCTAAACAATACGTTACTAAATAACCAAGAGATCACTGAAGAAATAAAAAAATACCTAGAAACAAATGACAATGAAAAAATGACAACCCAAAACCTATGGGATGCAGAGAAAGAAGTTCTAAAAGGTAAATTTATAGCAATACAATTCTTCCTCAAGAAACAAGAAATATCTCAAATAAACAACCGAAACTTACACCTAAAGCAATTAGAGAAAGAACAGAAAAACCCCCAAAGTTAGCAGAAGGAAAGAAATCATAAAGATCAGATCAGAAATAAATGAAAAAGAAATGAAAGGAATGATAGCAAAGATCAATAAAACTAAAAGCTGATTCTTTGAGAGGATAAACAAAATTGATAAACTGTTAGCCAGACTCATCAGAAAGAAAAGGGAGAAATCTCAAACTAACAGCATTAGAAATGAAAAAGGAGAATTAACAACTGACACTGCAGAAATACAAAGGATCATGAGAGACTATTACAAGCAACTATATACCAATAAAATGGACAAACTGGAAGAAACGGACATATTCTTAGAAAAGTACAATTTTCCAAGACTGAACCAGGAAGAAATAGAAAATATAAACAGACCAATCACAAGCACTGAAATTGAAACTGTGATTAAAAATCTTCCAACAAACAAAAGAGCAGGGCCAGATGACTTCACAGGCAAATTCTATCAAACATTTAGAGAAGAGCTGACACTGATCCTTCTCAAACTCTTCCAAAATATAGCAGAGGGAGGAACACTCCCAAACTCATTCTAAGAGGCCACCATCACCATGATACCAAAACCAGACATAGATGTCACAAAAAAAGAAAACTACAGGCCAATATCACTGATGAAAATAGATGCAAAAATCCTCAACAAAATACTAGCAAACAGAATCCAATGGCACATTAAAAGGATCATACACCATGATCAAGTGGGGTTTATCCCAGGAATGCAAGGATTCTTCAATATATGCAAACCAATCAATGTGATACACCATATTAACAAACTGAAGGATAAAAACCATATGATAATCTTAATAGATGCAGAAAAAGCTTCTGACAAAATTCAAAACCCATTTATGATTAAAAAAATCCTCCAGAAAGTAGGCATAGAGGGAAGTTACCTCAATATAATAAAGGCTATATATGACAAACTCACAGCCAACATCATTCTCAATGGTGAAAAACTGAAAACATTTCCTCTAAGATCAGAAAAAAGACAAGGCTACCCACTCTCACCACTATATTCAACATAATTTTGGAAGTTTTAGCAATGGCAATCAGAGAAGAAAAAGAAATAAAAGGAATCCAAATCAGAAAAGAAGCAGCAAAACTGTCAATGTGTGCAGATGACATGATACTATACATAGAGAATCCTAAAGATGCCACCAGAAAACTACTAGATCTAATCAATGAATTTGGTAAAGTAGCAGGATACAAAATTAATGCACAGAAATCTCTTGCATTCCTATACACTAACAATGAAAAATCAGAAAGAGAAATTAAGGAAACACTCCCATTTAACATTGCTTTAACAAAAAGAATAAAATACCTGGGAATAAACCTACCTAAGGATACAGAATACCTGTATGCAGAAAACTATAAGACTGATGAAAGAAACCAAAGATGATACAAACAGGTGGAGAGATATACCATGTTGTTGGATTGGAAGAATCAACATTGTGAAAATGACTATACTACCCAAAGCAATCTACAGATTCAGTGCAATCCCTATCAAACTAGCAATGGCATTTTTCACAGAACTAGAACAAAAAATTTCACAATTTGTATGGAAACACAAAAGACCCCGAATAACCAAAGCAATCTTGAGAAAGAAAAACAGAGCTGGAGGAATCAGGCTGCCTGACTTCAGACTATACTACAAAGCTACAGTAATCAAGACACTGGGACAAAAACGGAAATATAGATCAATGGAACAGGATAGAAAGCCCAGAGATAAACCCACGCACATATGGTTACCTTATCTTTGATAAAGGGGGCAAGAATATACAATGGAGAAAAGACAGCCTGTTCAATAAGTGGTGCTGGGAAAACTGGACAGCTACATGTAACACCATACACAAAAATAAACTCAAAATAGATTAAAGACCTAAATTTAAGACCAGACACTCTAAAACTCTTAGAGGAAAACATAGGAAGAACACTCTTTGACATAAATCACAGCAAGATCCTTTATTGACCCACTTCCTAGAGAAATGGAAATAAAAACAGAAATAAACAAATGGGACTTAATGAAACTTAAAAGCTTTGCACAGCAAAGGAAACCATAAATAAGATGAGAAGACAACCCTTAGAATGGGAGAAAATATTTGCAAATGAAGCAGCTGACAAAGGATTAGTCTCCACAATATACAAGCTGCTCATGCAGCTCAATATTAAAAAAAACAAACAACCCAATCCAAAAGTGGGCAGAAGATGCTAATGCACATATATAGAATCTAAAAAAACAGTACTAATGAACTTAGTGGCAGGGCAGGAATAAAGACACAGACATAGAGAACGGACTTGAGGACACAGTGGGCGAAAGGGAAGGTGGGACCAAGTGAGAGAGTAGCACTGATATATATACACTACCAAATGTAAAATAGATAGCTAGTGGGAAACAGCTGCATAGCACAGGGAGATCAGCTAGGTGCTCTGTGACCAGCAGAGGGGTGGGATAGGGAGGGTGGGAGGAAGGCTCAAGAGGGAGGGTATATGGGGATATATGTATACATGTAGCTGACTCACTTTGTTATACAGCAGAAACTAACATAACATTGTAAAGCAATTATACTCCAATAAAGATGTGAAAAAAGAAAAAAATAACACTATCAGAAAAAAAAAAGCTTGCTACAACTATGCTAAACCTATATTAACTTTGTTAAATATTTGCAATTGTCTAAGTCAATAATATAAATAAAATCATCAAAAATATTCTGGTGGACCCATCAATATTTAGTTCTGTGAAAAGTTAATATCCTATAGGCCAACATTACAATTTAAATGGTTTAAGGCAGCTTAGTAAGTCCTGAATTTTAATTCTAACATCTGCACTAATTGTCCAAGTGTTTGAGCTAAAACATTCACCTTTGAGAAAAGTTTGATCTTGTTTTGGCGCACATCTATTGCAGGCACCTGTGCATATTTAGATGGTCTCTTCATCATGATACAAACCAATAAATATTGTCATCAAGTTCTTAGAATAAATGATCCCTCTAACCAATTTCTTAGAATAAATGATCCTTCTAACCAACTTCTCTTTAGGCCAGTGCCAAAGAATTCAACAGTGCAATGACTGACATTCACCACATGCTCTCTCTGATATTTGAGGAAGTTCATCTAAAAGATATGTTAAACTTCCATTTCTCCAGGCTGGAGCTATATTCCTATATTATTACATCTGGTCCGTATTACTTACTCCCCCCTGCCCCAACACATAGTCATGCCTTCACAGTTAAGATGTAAAGCTATGTCTTCAGTCTTTCTTTCATTCTATTTCACTAGAAACATCAATTTAAAGAGTTCATATATTTTGCAATCCCGCTGTCAAAGATATTTGGGAATTAAATTATGTTATATTTATTATAGAAGCAGCCATATGATTGATTTCCCTTGAAACTTAGAAAAAATTTTATCCCAGCAAATGAAATTGTACCTCTTTATTATACAAGAACTATATATAGCTTTTATGTTTGTGTGTGCATTTTACTTTGTCTACAAGAATTTTGAAAGCAAAATTCAATACTCAATGAATATAATGATTCTGGGTTATTGGTACAATGATTTTTCTTCTCTTTCCAGAGTAGTGGTCCCTAATATTTCTGGGCCCACTAATACTTTGAGAACATGATCAAAGTTATGAAGCCACTGCCCAGATTAATGAGCAGATACACATAAAATTCAACATAAACACTTAGGGATTTCAAAGATCATAATTATGAACACTAGGTTAAGAACTTGTTTTTTAAAGGGTTTCTGATTTTTTTTTTAACTTCACAGTACTAGTTTTTAATCTTGTAAAGTTATTTAGAACTTCTTTAGTAAAAAATAAAAGGTATCAATTACAAATTAAAATATTTCAACATTAATAAAACCAAGAATATTAATATAAAAAGAATATCTATTATAATTAATAAATATCATGAATCTCATATCAAATATATAAATAAATAATATTAATAACTTATTAAGGTCTCATTAAACTCAAATCACATTAATAAATTAAAGTTTCATTTATACTATTTTTCCCTTCCTCCTTTTTCAGTTAAGAGTGGTCAATGATAGGGCAAAGAAATAAACAGAGACCTAGCATTTCATATACATCCTAAATATCAACATTATATCTCTTCACACCCGTCATTCAACACAAATCTTATTTCAAGCTGCAGAACTGTGGTTGTGCCACACAATAGACCCTGGATCTCTTGATTATTCACTGTGCACCTTGATTTGGATGGACCCTAAGAATCATTTCCCAGAGCCCAGACTTGGAAAACCAATGCTTTTGGAAAACAATCTCCTTGAAATAATCATCACGGCTCATAATATGTTTTGCTGTTCTATCCAATACCTTGAAGTACTCTAAAGTAACAGTTATTTATTACCACCCTCTGCTTCTCAGTTGGAAGTGTTGTGGCAAACAGTGACTTTTCTTTTAAAGCAGCTCCCTGATTTAAATATTTCATATAGAGTCCAATTCACATTTTTAGGAAACACTTGAAAGAATATTACTTGCCATTTTCAATTTAAGGAAAGAAAAAAAATTCAATGAGAAAAAAACCCAAAAACCAAAAAAAATTCACCCACTCCACCCATAACATTTGCTACACAGTATGCGAAGTCATAGTAAGGGAGTGGAAAACAGCTTCTTGAAACGTCATTCACATATTACCTTTCTCCCTTATTTATTTCTGCATATCCAACACAAAGAACATAAAGCAAACCTTTTGATGACTCTCTCTTTTAGTCCTAATTTTTCGATCACCATGTTTTGTAGAGTTCATATTCTTGAATATTACCTTAAAGGTTGTGTTGTAAATCCAAGATAGAAACTGCTCATCCAATGGATGTGCTCCTGGTTCTTACTCACCATATTTGTTTCTAAGGCTGCTGCAACAAATCTTCATAAATGTAAAGGCTTAGAACAACAGAAATTGATTACCTCACAGTTCTGGAGGCCAGAGGCCAAAATCAAGGGTCAATGGGGTTGGTTCCCTCCGGAGGCTCTGAGGGTGAGTCTGTTCCCTGCCTATATCTTAGTTTCTGGTGGTTGAGGGCAACCCTTGGTTTTTCTTGGCTTGCGGCAGGGTATCTCCAATGTCTGCCTCCATCTTCATGTGACTTCTGTCTGTGTCTCTATGAGCTTTAAATCTGCCTCTCTTTTATTTTATAAGGACCCCAATCACTGAATTTAGGGCCCACTTGAATCCAGGATGATCTCATCTCAAGATCTTTACCTTAATTACATATACAAAGACCTTTATTCCAAGTGTCACATTCTGAGGTTCTGGGTGGACATAAATTTGGGGGCGACATGCCTCTAAACTCTGATTTAGCATCACCTGTTCTTTCTCTTCTGGTGCTGTTGCTGCCTCCATCAGACACTGCAGTAATATTCCCTTTCAAAATAGCCTTTGTTTTTCACCTCAAAATCCTCTAAAATGCTATTTTTCAAAAGACATTTACTTTTGTTCTTTTTACTAAAACAATAAATGTTCATCACAGAAAAATTGAAAAATGTGGAAAACCACAAGGAAGAAAATAAAAATCACTTGTAATCTCAAAGCTAAAGATTCTTAATATATTTAAGGAAATGCTTTTACTAGTTTGTGCAAACATCCATATGGATTTATAACAAGTTTGAAGTCATACTGGGCATCTTTTTCACATAATAAGTCATGTTATACTAAATATCATTCTATTTTATAACAAAAATATGTAGTTTTCAGTGTCATAATTAGATACTACAAACTTAAACAGGCTATAAGCAATCTGACAATAACCCTACTAAAGGAGGCTGACTGCTGAGTCAAGAGGACCCCAGGAGATAGTTTGTTCAGGGCATACAGTCTGAGTGTAGGAGCTGAGGACCATAACAGAAATTTAATCAAGAAGTCTATCACCCATGTAAAGGATGCACTATAGGGGTCCATAATAAGGGGACTCTCAGAAGAGTCAACAAAAATACTTCACAAGACACACATTGTACAGGCACCAGCCACACAAAGGGTGCCCAGCACAAAATTCCAATACCACCAGTATTGCCTTTTTCTGCTAATACCCCTATTCCTTCCCAGTCCTGGAGGAGTCAGAAGCAGTCTAGCAAAAGTGGACAAAAGTAGGACAGATAATACCCCTTTCATCACTCTGAATGGGAGAGTAGGGTAAGACTAGGTGAAATTGGTGAAAGGAGTAAAAGTTTTTACATATGTAAGACTAGATTTTTTACTACATATAAATGAGATAGTTTTGGCTCTGCAATTGATGATGAAGTACAGAGACCTACAAGACGTTTTGCTGCAGGATGGAAACGGAAAATACAACAGAAGCTATTGAAAACATTGGGAAAGGAGATACTCCTAGTTGTATCCTTCCAATTTTAGCCTGTTCAATGAACAGGTAAAATAACAGTTATGTTTTTATTTCTACCTCTTCATACTTCTAGATGAGTCATAGGATCAATATGCCAAATTCCAAAGAGTTCTACTGGCATTTTGAAAATATGTTTTCACTTTCAGAGATTTTGTTTCTAAAATTTATAGGTAAAGAATTAAATCATCTGCAGTATGATAATAACAATTACCATAAAATAGTTATGCCTCTTACTTCTTCTCCAGCATTATAATCATATTTAGTTTGGATTCTAACTTGTAAAACGCTCTCCACTCTTCAGAACAATTTTCATTGCTATAAACATTCCATCGTCAAAGTTGTGTTATGTTCTTTCTGACTGTTTGTTTATATAAGGTTACAGTTAAAAATAAAAAGTTAATGCAGAATATGGAAACGTTGTTCAGACTAGATTTAACCCATTTTCAACTAATACTATTTTGTGCTTACTCTCAGCATTGTACAATCAGATTTTCATGGATTCAGAGGTGAATAAACTTCTCTCAAAAGTTTATAATCTAATAAGGGAAGAGAATATATAAACAAATATATGTAATAGAAAGAGAAGAAATTGAGTGCAACAGACATGAAAACAGAGTTCAATGAAAGAGGAAAAAGAGAAGCAATGAATTCTGATGAGGACAATCTAGGAACTTCAAGCAGATGAGGTAGCCAGGTTCAGAGACTCTTAGAGTGGATTTTTCAGACTATCTAGATAGATGACCTACAACTTGACAAACAATATCTTTTATATTCTACCACTGTGCTCAAGAGACATCTGGAAATTATAATTTTTAAGATTTTGAATTTATACATAATCCATAATATATAGCACATTTCCTGCAGGGGTGTCACTTTTGCATTATCTTTCTTTGGTTAAACTTTTATGTCTCATAATGCATCATCAGTTTTGATATTTTAGCATGAGCCCAGATGAGTAGATAGAATAAATATTTCCTCCAACATAACTTGGCAAAATAAATAATTTTAACATAGTGTTATTTGGAGAAATGAAGCAGAGTGTACATTATTCCCAAAGCAGTGAAAATAAAACCTCTGTGTACCTCTGTGTTCTCAGAGGGTATTAAGGATATCAAGGCTATCTTTAAGGACATGTATAACTAACTGCTGATGAATACAGTTCAGAAGCTCTAAAGATTTTAGTATACTCAGAAATAATATTCTCAGTCACAAAAACTGGAGAATTTCTATTGGTGAGGAATTTTAAAATGTTAAAAATGTGACCTCAATATGGTGCCATTTTTCACCTTTAAAATTACATTCCGAAGAGTGACAGCTTTCAGAAGTTACCTCTACCCCACTGTCAAAGGTCAAATTTTCTTAGAATAAGTAACATATTCCAGTAGATAAATCTGAGTTTACAAAACACATAAATTAGGAGGTGATTTTTTACACTGTAAATGATTCACTGCAGGGTTCCTTTAAAACCCTACTAGTGATTTTAAGTAATTGTTTATAATTCATTAACCACTTCATAGAAAGACTAAAGGAAATGGAGAGGCTTAATGCTAAAAAATTCTGAAGATCAACCAGACATAAAAACCAAAATATTCTTGGAATTGGAAGGGACCTAAAGAATAAGGAAAAAACATCTTATGTTTGGAGATAAGATGCTAAGAGAAGGTAGAGTTGCCCTATGTTATCTAGCTAGTTATCTGAATGGGCAAAGCAAAAACTCAGCCTTTCCAGCCCACAGTCTAAAAGTCCATCTATTACACCAAAACCAGACAGATACTGTTCATTTTGCAAATATGTTATCACCACGAGACTTTTTTGTAAGATATCTATTTCAGAGTATAAAATTTATTTCACTTACTTTCAATCATAAATAAAAAATTGTCAATTTTGTCACTTGTTTTATCAGATCAAAATCTATAGAAAGAAAGTTGTCAGAAAGTATTTATAAATGTGAATTGACAGCTTAGCATTAAAACATCTCTTCCAAAATAAAAAAATAAAATAAAATAAAATTAGTTGGGATACTAAGAGTTAGCCCAAAGGATCCAATAGACCATTCTCTAACTGACCTTCTGTGTTGCAGGTTGGATTCTCCAGGAAACAAACCTGAGATTGACTTAGTGTTTAGGATATTTTAGGGAGTACTCTTGGAATCAACACTAGTGGAAGAAGGAGGAGGAATCAAGATCAGGCTGAGAAGAAATTCAGTTTATAATATGAGCAGGCTAAGAACCTTAACCAAGCACACAAGAAGCTTTGGGATTAAAATAGCCCATCAGAGTTGTCTCGAGTTGGGTCAAAATAGTGGAATTACCTTTGCCCCATCAGTCACTGAATGTGGGCCACCCTGGAAACTTCTATGCCTTGAGCAGAGTTCACCATCACTGAAGGATGCATTAAGGAGCAATTGGTACAACATACTGTTCATCAGAAGAACTAAGGTAGTGCATCTCCATATCCATCACAGTCTCCAATTCAGAATTTTATGTATAATCTTTGAAGATAGTTAAAACTAGATTGAAATATTTTTCTCATTATCAGCAATGTGACGTTGTACAATTCATCTAAGCACACTGAACCTCAGTTTCATCTTTTTTTAAAATTAATTTATTTTATTTTTATTTATTTTTGGCTGTGTTGGGTCTTCATTGCTGTGCGCGGCCTTTCTCTAGTTGCAGCGAGTGGGGGCTACTCTACGTTGCAGTGCACAGGCTTCTCATTGAGATGGCTTCTCTTGTTGCGGAGCACAGGCCCTAGGCTTGTGGGCTTCAGTAGTTGTGGCTCACGGGATCTAGAGTGCAGGCTCAATAGTTATGACAAGGGTTTAGTTGCTCCGTGGCATGTGGGATCTTCCTGGACCAGGGCTCAAATCCGTGTCCCGTGTACTGGCAGGAGGATTCTTAACCACTGCGCCACCAGGGAAACCCAGTTTCTTCATCTTTAAGCCAAGGTCAATAGTACTTACCTCATAGCATTACTTAAGTATGAATGTTTAGTTCATAAAAATGGTTAATTAATAATACCTATTAGTGATGTGATCTAATAATTATTCTTTTAGTGGATGAGATTCTGTTTTTCTTGCTTCGTATTTGACAAATAACAATTTCTTCCTAGTACTTATCTCTTGGAAAAAATGGTACAGACTCAAGTGACCTAGAGTGGCTTTGATCAGCATTATAAAAATGATCCTAAGATCTTCAAATTACAAAACAGACATGTAAGATCTTAATAATATTAATAGGTACTTTATGTATAGATTAGAACTCATAGTATTTAATATATAAAATTGACAAATTACATTTTCTCATTTAATATCCCCCAATGACTTTATATGGTAGGTATCCTTATTATATCCATTTTACAAATGAGAAAAATCAATTTTTGTTACATTAAATGATTTGCCAATATCAGTTGGAGTCTCAATCTGATAAAATCTACTTCCTGGGTAAGGCTGCTGTGCTCGGAGAATCTCTGAATGGACGTATGTTTTTTAAACGATCAAATTAAACATTCAAAAGCCAATGACTTTATTTAAAGAAAATACTGTTTGTTTTATATCGATTTTGTTTCCTCTTATCTAAATTTAAGGTCTATTTAAGTTGAAAATCACACATAGTCAAAATAGTTATAATAGATAATTAAAATCTCAGATTTTAAAGTGCACCTGTCCTAGGACTGCATTTTATTTTTGCTGAACATACATGTAAATCCATATATTGCATTTATTAATTACACACTTGTGTTGCTATTCACATAATTCATTTCCGAATAACCAGTTAAACTCTTCCTGAGGATATTATTATCTTCCATTCAATATAATTCTATGGACTTTGTCTATTTTATTTACCATTATATCTTATATACTTGGAATAGTGGCTGGAACATAGTAGATATTCAATAACTTAAGAATCATTTCTCACTTGTTTAGATGTGTCTCCATACCTCTGCAACTAGACTTTCCATTCTCTAAAGGCCATTGTCATGTTTTATATTGCTCTGGCACCTAGGCCAGTGTCTTAAATACTATAATAAATGTTCAGTAATACTGAGTTTTTGATAGAGAACTCTGAAGAACTATGTTATAGTACATTCTAATACCAAGAATGTCTATTTAAATACAACCTTTCATAAAAGATCATTATTCAGTAGAATAGCTGATGGCCCATAAACACACATCTCTGTAGATGACTGATGAGAGTTAGTCAGGAATATTGATCAATAGGTTTAGACAAGACTCCTCATTGAATGATAGAAAATAGAGTATGGAAACACCGTTTTGAAAGCCTAATTCACATAAGATAGAAGTACAGGGCTTCCCTGGTGGCGCAGTGGTTGAGAATCTGCCTGCTAATGCAGGGGACATGGGTTCGAGCCCTGGTCTGGGGAGATCCCACATGCCGCGGAGCAACTAGGCCCGTGAGCCACAACTACTGAGCCTGCGTGTCTGGAGCCTGTGCTCCGTAACAAAAGAGGCCGCGATGGTGAGAGGCCCGCGCACCGCGATGAAGAGTGGCCCCCACTTGCCGCAACTAGAGAAAGCCCTCGCACAGAAACGAAGACCCAACACAGCCAAAAAATAAATTAAAAAAAATAAATAAATAAAAGAAGTACAAAAGTAACATAAATGTAAGTCAATTAAACATTCAACTTTATGTATTTTCAAGTTTGTACTGTTTCAGATTTTCAAATATGCATTGGCTTTGATTTGGGTATACACCAATTGACTCTTTACATTTCTTTCTGGTAGCCTTTAGACAGATAGCTCTCTTGTTCTTGCTCTAATTGCTGCTTTATTTATTTGGAGAGACTGGGTTAGACTAATAAAAATATATATCTTTTATTTTATGAACATATAAATAATATATTACCCTATAGAATCTGAGTGAAGACAAAAAACATGGGAAACTACAGCAAACAATAGACGTTCAATATTATTTTTCAATGAAAATGCAGTTTCTCTTCAAACTACACTTCTTTAAATAAAGAACCAAAAAATAGTTAAATAAGTAAAGGGGATAAGCTCCATCACAGCTTTTTTTTTTTTCAATGTTACTCATCTTCTGATATAGAGGTAGACAAAGAGGGAAATCATAATGGAATTTTTAAACTAGTATGTTTTTCTTAAATAAAATAAAATTACCAAGGGCTGTGACCCTATTTTAAAATAGCACTATATATAGATACTCATATTTAGTAATTTGTTGTTTAAAATAAACCAAATAGCATTATTTTGTTCTTTTTTATGGCTGAGCAGCAACATGAATGGACCTAGAGACTGTCATACTGAATGAAGTAATTCAGACAGGGAAGGACATATATTGTATGATACCGCTTATATGTGGAATCTAAAAAAATGGTACAAATGAACTTATTTACAAAACAGAAGTAGAGTCAAAGATGTAAAAAACAAACTTATGGTTACCAGGGGAGAAGGAGGAGGGATAAATTGGGAGATTGGGATTGACATATACACACTACTATATATAAAATAGATAACTAATAAGGACCCACTGTATAGCACAGAAAACTCTACTCAGTACTACATAATGACCTATATGGGAAAAGAACCTAAAAAAGGTAGATATATGTATACGTATAACTGATTCACTTTGCTGTACAGCAGGAGGTAACACAACATTGTAAATCAACTATACTTCAATAAAAATTTTAAAAGAAATAAATAAAATAAACCAAATAATTAAGCAAAATACTAAAATATGGAGACCAAATGGTAAGCAAATAAAAATCAGTAAAGTCCATGTTATTAAAAGTGATGCATGATGAGATGCCTTTATTACTTACTAGGTCTCAACATAGCAGAGGTTGGCAAACTTAAACTTGAGTGGTAAGTGAAGAACTTTGTAAAATATACAATTTTAGGTAGTAGCTGAATGAAAGAAGAGATACATTTTGGTGAGCTGTGAGGAAAGAGTGTCTGCTAGAGAAGTGAAGTTCGAAGAACCTTTGAAATAGGCATGTGATGAATAAATGAAGGCAATGCAGAGCAAATATTCTTGAGTGTGGTAGAATTTCTATGTAAGAAATAAAAAAGAAATAAGTGAGGAATATCAAGATCATGGTCCTGTCTTGCACTGTAGTCTTGACACTGCAGCAATACCTCAAATCTGTTGTAAGGAATTTGCACCTATATTTTGATATATCATGGAGTGACATTTTGGAAAAATTTATAATTTTTTCCTAAATAAGAGTGGCATAGGAGTGGAAAATAATAGTAGATACCATTTATTGAGCTTTATTTTGTGTAACCTTCACCATAATGTTATGATCTCCATTTAACAGATAAGGAACATGAGGGGCAGAATAATTAACAAAATCCTCACAGTCTGAGAATGGAAGAGCTAGAATTCTACACCAGGTACAACACCACAATCAGCATCCTGATGACTTTGTATTTCAGGTCAAGTTATGTTCATTGAAAATTCCAGTGGCACCCATGATATTAACTAAGTTCCCCCTTCATGTCC
The DNA here is from genome assembly GCF_949987535.1 of Balaenoptera acutorostrata. Lineage (NCBI taxonomy): Eukaryota > Metazoa > Chordata > Mammalia > Artiodactyla > Balaenopteridae > Balaenoptera > Balaenoptera acutorostrata. The sequence continues at coordinate 99,233,160 of NC_080067.1, read as the reverse complement.
AATATCAATAGTGCAAAGTAATGTCACGATTTTATGGAGTCAACATATGACTATGAAAATGTATAAATAAAATATCTAATAATAAATATATCAGTTATAAGTATCACCTAGCTACTCTTTTCAGCAAACAAAAGGAGGGCAGAATGCCAGATGAATATTTGGGAAGAAATATTTATTGAATCAACTTCGAATCTAGAGATTCGAAGTTAAGTGGGGAATACAGCCCCACAATTACAACTGAAGCCATACTCAACAGTTTTTAAAGCCTCCCATTTCCTGAGTTACACAACAGAAACCAATTCTACTTCTGCAAAAATGTCATTTTTTGTGAGTCTATTGCAGAGCATAGATAGGAACAAAGGGCATCAGTATACAACTTAGTCTCATCAAAGTTCCTTGATTTGGAGCTGTGTACTTGACTAAAACTAGATTACAACTTCCACTTCAGTCAAGAGAAAGTAACAGAGAACAGGTTTACGCTCCCACCTGAAACATCTAAAATACACAGACAAGATATATGAAAAAATAAAGGACACTCAAGACACAAGGCAACAGGCAGAAAGGACAACAATTCCTTAGAGACAAAACAATGAGATTAGTCCTATCATTGCATCAGCTTACTGCCTGTTGAGAGTTTCCATGAAGGTATAGGAAACTCAGATAGAACCAGGAGGTCTCTCTGAATTGAAGAGACAGTTGAGAGTCTGGGGAAGCCAAGAAATCATCTGCCTACAGTACCCCCCAACTAGGGCTGGGTATTTCACTTTGCTGCCTCATAATCTCTACTATGATTACAAATACCGATCTTTAACCCATTATGTGTTTTTGTGTCAATCCCAGGAGACAATGTTATAACTTCTGGAGGCGGGAAAAGCAATTATTTCCACTCTGTTTCCACTCTACTCCAGACTTTTTGGCCTCCACATAAGAAGAATATATGATTTCTGGGCAGCCAAAACAGCAAGTGTCCCCTACAAGCACAAAATAAATATAACAAGCACTATTGAGTGCTTCCTATGTGGAAGCACTAAGTGTTTTACATAGATGACCTCATTAAAAACCTTCAACAATATCATGAGATAGGTATTATTATTATATTAAGATTTACAGAGGAGAAACAAAAGATTTAAGCAAGTCAGACAAGTGGGGAATTCAGGATCTGAATAGGTATAGATCCTTAAATCTACCTTTGTATAGATCCCAAGTACATTTGCATCCCTAGGAAAACAGTTAATAAATGGAAAAACAGTTTTCCTACCAATAATTTTAATTCTTACAGCACTTGACCGAATGCCTTAGACACACTATATCAACATAAATTGTTGCACAAATGTGTATTAAATTCATAATGTATGACAATCTAAGAAAGAATTCAGAAAGAATAATTTATTATTATTTTTAAACATCTTCCCCTTCAATTAATGTTTAGTGAAACCTGCTGGCCTTCCAAACTCAGCACCAATAAAACCTAAGGAACAGGTTTAAAAGCATGAAATCACCTATATTCTCCTTCTCAGGTCAAATGGAATTTCAGCCTGAGGAAAAGATGTAATTCTGAGTAGCTTTGGAATGTGACTGTGAGACTTAAACCAACTCCTGAGTATCACTAACATTACAGAGAAAGAAAAACACGCAGCTGGTAGAGATACAATACAAGGGCTACGTGACAAAGTGGCTGTGTGGCAGATGAATAGCAAGAGCCACCTAGTCCTAGTGTGACGATCAGAAGGGATATTGTGGTACAGACCAAACTCCTGCAGGTTAATGAAAGGGACAGAAAAACCTGGAGGGGAAAAGGTAGCAAAACTGACAAAAAGGTTGATTGAGAAAAAGTAGAGAAATACTGAGGGGGCAGCATATCTCTCTAGGAGGCCACACAAAAAATGACTAGTAGACACTTGATCACAGTCTATAACTTCAAGTTAAAAATATAAATGAAGTAAGGGAGTTATCCACAAGCTCTGATTATAGTAGGGAAAAGATCAGTGCCCAACAGCTAAAGAAAAGATACTTTGAACTTACATTTGGGGAAAAAAGATTTTTTAATACTTTGAACAATTGGACAATAGGCTTAACTCCTAAAGGAAGTCCATGAATTGATCTTCCTACAGACACCTTACGAAAGGTCAGAGAAGACATCAGCCAAATTCAAGAACTAAGTTGCTATCAGAGTGGTAGGAGTGGTTAAGATCCTCTTTTTTCAAATAAAGATTCTATGACTTTTAAAAAAGAATTCCAAATATTTACTTTGCTTGATCAAACACAGGAACTCCTTGTGCCTTTTTTTTTTAAAATTTTTATTAAAGTACAGTTGCTTTACAATGTTGTGTTAGTTTCTGCTGTACAGCAAAGTGAATCAGCTATACGTATACATATATCCCCTTTTTCTTGGATTTCCTTCCCACTTAGGTCACCACAGAACATTGAGTAGAGTTCCCTGTGCTAGACAGTAGGTTCTCATTAGCTATCTATTTTATACACAGTAGTGTATATATGTCAATACCAATCTCCCAATTCATCCCACACCCCTTCTCCCCTTGGTGTCCATATGTTTGTTTTCTACGTCTGTGTCTCTATTTCTGCTTTGCAAATAAGTTCATCTGTATCATTTTCCTAGATTCCACATATAAGCTATTTTATACAATATTTGTTTTTCTCTTTCTGACTTACTTCACTCTGTATGACAGTCTCTAGGTCCATCCATGTCTCTGCAAATGGCACAATTTTGTTCCTTTTTGAGGCTGAGTGATATTCCATTGTATATATGTACCACATCTTCTCTATCCATTCTTCTGTTGATGGACATTTAGGCTACCTTTTGAAGAGCACTAGGTCACAATGCAAGTTCAGCTTTAAATTAGTGTGAATATGTGATCATGCATTGGGTATTAAATACATATCTAAAGGATTCTACAAAATGGATTGTGTTTAGTGAAGACAGTATATAGATTCAGTAAGCATGTATTTGGTTGATCATAGCTATTTTGAATACATGTTAATCAGCCACATCAATGTCATGATATGACTGGACAAATATACTCCCACCTACTCACTATCTACTCTTTTTGAAATGTTTAGTTCATTCTGTACTTTCCTGGGCACAAAAAACTCTTCTGAATACTACTTGTCAACACAGTTGCTGGCAATTTTATTTAAATTCTATATGCATGGAAGATTACAAATATTTTAACTAGAAATGGGTAAACTGGAAGTGTCTTTTGTTTGTTTTGTCATCCTCAAACTAAATGTATGCATATGAAGCTTGGTTATATGAAAAAGTCTTCAAATTCATTCTTATTTCTTTGGCAGGGGACTTGGCCTTCAGGGAACTTATATAATTCCAATGTGTGCTATTTATCAGAAAGCTGCTAATCTTTCATTTGTTTTTTTAAAACTAAATAAAACCAAAACCACCTCCTTCCTTTCTCATAAGCTGTAGCTTTTGAAAGTTCTTTCTTGTTTTGTCTACCTAGTAAGTGTCTACTTAACTTTGTTTACCTAGTATAGCCTGTACACAATAATAACTAATAATAATAAGTGCTTTTTATGTGAAAAGACATACATTCAAATTAATCTTAAAAATAGTCATAGGAGTTATATGAAAATGTATATTATTTTCCTGATTTTACAACTGAAGAATTTGAGGATAAGTGTTTCTAATTTGCCCAGGATCTTATAGTTTTTTGAATAACAGGGTCAGAACTTGAATCCAGGTTTGTCTGATGTCAATGTTCATGTTTTTAAATACCCTCTTACATTGTTTCATATGCTGTCATAGGTACTTATAATCCCTATAACAAGAAATATATTTGACTAAACATCCATCTCCTTCCATTAAGGTAGTTAACTCCTCGTGAAATCAGGGACTATTTCTTATTAATCGCCATATCCCAGGGTAATATTTGACACATAGTAAACAATAAACAATCAATAAACAAATGGCCATTAAAGACCTGAAATAGAACATTCCTTTTCCTGCCATTAGATTATGAGTAAAACTTTACTTCCTTGTGACTATGATGTGCCCTGTCCTTTTAGAAAGTCTCTTGGCTCTGTTTTTAACTGTTTCACTCCCTCTTGAACCTTGATCTGATGATCCTTTATGTCTGGCCAGAAGACTGTATAATAGCATAATGGTTCTGGAGGCCTAAAGTTATGCTTTCAAGCCCTAATTCCTTAGGACCTGATGAAACTGGGATGATTTCTAAACTGTACTGAGTAAAAACTTCCTAATATTAAAAATTAAGTTGCAGATGTTACCATTTTGCAGGTGTTAGTGTGACAATTAAATAAGATAGTCTACAAACAGTGTAAACAGTAGGCGTTTAATAAATACTAATTCTCAACTTGCTATCTATCCTGACATATCCTATTACCATGAAAACCTTAACCAGATTCATGAGAAAGTCTAATATAGCAAACTTCTGGGAATATGTATTAGTACATGGTACTACCATATACCAAGTCTAGTCTGGATCTTCACCAAATTAGATGTTGGTCTATTAACAATAAAGGATGCTAGATCTCTGCTCTCAACTGGTTCCAAGTCTAGTGGGGAAGAGAAATATTGTAAATAGATAATTATAAGACAGTGTGTTCTGTGCTACAATAATGGTGTGAATAGAGTGTTACAGTAACACAGAGAAAGGAACTATTAACTGTCCAAGGACAAAGTGACCTCAGATAGGCTAATTTAGAGGAACAATTAATAAAACACCCATAATTTTCCAAAGTACAGGTAATATCTCTTGTGAGCTCATTAGACAAAGAAAATATTAAAAGCCCAGAATTTCCCATAAGCTAGAATATAACTAACTTTCACTGTAGCACAAAGGCTCAGAAGCACAAGAGCAATTGTCTTCAGCATTAATGTAGTATTAATATTATAATGTAATTTATAGGCAAACAGTCCTCAGGTACACAAGCCAAAACTCATGAAAAAGATTATTGAACTTGCAGGATGAAAGGCCAACATTGCTGACATAAAACACCCAATCCCTCATCAGAGAACAATGACTTTGACTAAACACATTGAGAATGCATTCTATGAGTCTTACTTTCATGAAATGTCTCACATTTTGGCTTGGTGCCACCATTGATTTTCATAGGAAATCTTGTGTAAAAAAAGTAAAAGTAAATATAATCAAAGAAGGAAAGGGAAGAGTTTTCTTATGAACAAGAGGCCAAATTTCAAACATCTTAATAGCACAAGCAAGTGGTATGAGAACGTCGCTAGAATTCACAGTGTGTTTACATAGATTTACCTCAACTCTTCCTGGGTTTATCTTTTGTGCATTTAAAGAGCATTGAATGAAATTAAATAAGTGTCTAAAGGGTATTGAAGAAAATTATATTTTTCTTCCAAATTTTAAATTATAGAAAGATAATTTGGAAAAAGACAAAACAAGTTTTAGTATCCTTCATTTCTTATCTCATCTGGAAAATAAGGTCTGTTTTCTCACCTGGAAAATAAGGTCTTTTGTCACCATTTTCATTCTAAAATTTATTTCTATTTATAGAAAATTGAGGCTTTTAATGTCACCAGTCAAATTGTCTGCTTTTGAAGAACCACAGTGGCAACTTCTACATTATAGATTAAGTGAACCATGATGGTAGAATTTCTTTTTTAATTCTTACAGTGGTTTGAGCTTTATACACAAATTGGGTAATACATTTCTATTGAGTTGAGGTAGATAATTTGTTTAAAAATGCAAGGATGAAAAAAAAATGCAAGGATGCATCTGTACGTTACACTTGCTAGCTAAGTTACTAAGGTGATTCATCAACTGTTATATTATTAATAGCTACTAATTATTGAATGCTTACTATGTGCTAGGTATTGCTCATCCATATATATATATATATATATATATAAATAATTTCATTTCTTCTCACAACAACCTTATTAGGTAGCTATTATAACTGTCTACATTATAAGATGATGAAACTAAGACTTAGAGAAAGAAAATGACTTACCCAAGGACACAGAACTAATACATGTTCAAGGCAGGATTTGTACCCCAGTCTTTTTGATTCTACACCTCAAATCCCTGCTCTTAGTCATGGCCTCCCAGTGTAGCCCTAATAGAAAACTTTCTTTCTTTATAGCTCTGTATCGTTTGGATGTTTCCCTAATAGCTTATTACATCTATAGACAGAAAAAATAATGGATAGTTTCAACTTTAAGCCCTTTAAATTTGTGATAATACATGTCTAATAACTCCATGCAGGCAGACATTCAGTCTGGTTTTACCACCATAGAATCCACCAGTAGTAACAAGCACCTGGCACATAGCAAACTCCATAAAGGGCACATAATATGCACATTTGCCAAACCATGGGATTTTAATGCATTAACAAAAACAAAAAAGAAAAGTATGAGAAAATTTACACATTCTCTAGTCATGGTATTCATGTAAGTGGACAAACAAGCATGGGTTTCTAAGCACAAACCAAATTCAATAACCCAGCAATAAAATCCAACCAAACTTGTCTATTGAGGATAGTGCTTCAATGACTAGTGACCAGTACTGGCCTTCCGATCAAGCATATTAATTGTACACTCCATTTCTAATGATGACTTAGATGTCTATGTTTCCCTAAATGAGTAGTTTTAATTTTTAAATAAAGGTAATGGAATTTTAAACAAAATAATAATAATTCTCATGTAGAATACGTGAATAAAAATGGCAGCAATACACCCAAAGTTCTTGGTTCTTAATGCTAATCTCTACCCTCCCTTAAACTCCATGCTCTACCATGGTGATGGAGAACCTACTAGAAGCCTGAATTTGACTTTAAAAACCACTCTTCCTTAAATATCCAAATAGAGATAAGACCTCTTTCCACACAATGCTCATACAACTCTTGATTGGTTTTTATAAAGAATACAAAATTGTTATCAAAGAAACTGGCTTTGTTCTCAGATGTCCACAAGTTAGTTTATTCCCTCCAACAAAGTCTATACACCCAAATTGTCTGTTTTACACATTAGAGCTAGACAATGTTCCCCATGAACTTTTATCTGATAGGAATGCTGGCCCTCCGGTACTGTGAGACTCCCCTTTCTCCCCAGGATGCTAAGGGAGGAGGTGGTGCTTGTATGATGTTCCCAGACCTGCCTGCCCAGGATTGAAGTGGCTTATTAAAAATTCCTTACTGACTTGTATTAATATAAATTAGCAGGTAGAGAACATAATCCAGCACAAAGTACAAAATTTTATTCAAATAATTCTATTAGCATAATTATCCTTTTTGAGGAAATTAAATGTACATTATTATACTTAATATGCCACAAATTATGGAAGCAAAAATTTCACTTACAAGGTTCTGCAGTTCTCAAATAATTAGCCATATTGCACCCTGGAAACTAAAATTAAATACATAAATTAAACCAGTAGAAGAGATAAAAACATTGTAAAAGGGGTCTGGATATAGTATAGTATGTCATACCTGAGGCCCAGCCTTAAAGAGTCACTCTAGGCCTGGTCAGACAAGAACCAAATCAGGTTTCCTAAAGATCTGAGCATGTGACTGAAGTGATCACTTGGAAAGTCTACCTCTGATGAAATAGTATTTATGCAAATATGTCTCTTTTGCCTACTTTCTGAACATTATTCAGTCCTTAATCTCTGGAATAATCAGAGTGTGAATTCAGGAGCAAGGTGTTACATAAATTGAAAGTTTATATCCCCTCCAATTTATACAAATGAAATTGTCTGCTCTTACTTCTCTGAAGACACATACATGGAGACATAACAAGGACATCCCCTATTCCTCTTACTGGAAGTAGTTTTGGGTTGAATTTATAATATTTATATTGGCTACATTTAATGATAATTTCTTCCCAGTTCACAAGCTGAGGGACTACTTTTTCTACTAGCTAATGCTACTTAGTTGCATGGAAAGATCAGTCTGACACTTAGCTTAAAAGCAAAAAGCATAAAATGAAACTTGAAATCCTTGTAACCTTTTATTCCCCTCCATGTATAGTTATTATTTCCTATAAAATGGGAAAACAGAATAACACTATAAACTAGGTTCTCCCTGTTTGCGTCCCAGGAAGAAAGTGAAACTCATCTTAAACATAAATTGTCCTCTCTCCAAAAGACAGAGTTGATGATGGGGTGGTGGTTATCTCACTAATAATGCTAGTACCACAGCCACATCCAATATTCCTCATTTATACCTGAACACCCAACCCATAGGTGCTCTTTTCAACAATATGCTCTTTTAATATAAAATCTGCATTCCTAGAGCATAAGAGATTTTAAGCTACTTACCATCAAATAGATAATCTTTTTACCATAGATTAACGTAAAACCCACAGGAAGAGGCACAAAGCGTGAAGATCTTTGTATGCCATTTTAATTCCCACCAAAGAACATCCTTCACTGAGGAGTCAAACACAACTAAATGGTTTTACGTAGTCGGTTAACATCAGTTAGCCTTTGTCTTTGGCTAGTGCTAGTCCAATGAGCTCTAGGTTGTAGATATGGAAGCTATATATGGGCCCAACATTGTGAGCTCACACTCACCAAGTCTGAGCTACATACCATTATTGCTTAATGTTCAACCTGTCAGCAATAGAGACCATTGATGAGTCATTGATACACCACTATCCCTCAAAATAACCCAACTAAGCCAATTCATAGTAAGTTGGCTTTCTTGGACACCTTCAATCCTGGAAGGGTCAGAGAGTCCTTTGTACTAGAATCAATATATAGTCTGCATATGGATCTGCCTATCCTGCCCACAGAACCACTGTATGAGAGCTTTCAGAGTATTTGATCCAACAACATGGGATCCCACACAATATAACATTGCATCAATAATAGAGACACACTTTACAGCAAAAGAGGTTTGGAAGTTGGTATATGACCATGGTGTCCACTCCTTCTATCATGTATCGTAACACCCAAAGCTACTGGCCTATTAAGTTAGGGAACAGAATTTAAAGGCACAGCTGGGGTATAAGCTTGAAGATGATATATTGTAAGGATGGGTACTATACTCCAGGATGTACTCTTAAATCAATGATCCTTTTACGGTGTGGTATCCCAAATAGATAGGGGATGGAGAAAGAAGTGTGGAATCAGAAATGGCCCCACCTACCATCGCTCTCAGTGACTCTTTGCACTTCCATCCTACAGCTCTAGGTTTTGTGAGTTTAGAGGTCTTGATATCCAGAAGAATGGTTTCACCATGAAAACACAATAATAGTTTCAAGCTATGACTATCAACTGAGCACTTTAGGCTCTGTGCTGAGATACCAGCATGCAAGAAAAGAAGTCACTACATGGCAAGTGTAATTCACCCTGTCCATCAGGAGCAGGAAGGGCTGTGGATACACAATGGGTGATGGGAAGAGTATATTTTATAGCTAAGTGATCTATCTAAGTGTCTTTTTTATTTCTTTGCCCCACTTAAATGATATGTGGACAAATACAATAGCCATAATCTGAGAAGGAAACAGTGATCAGGGTCTAAAATCTCTCAAGGACTATGGTCTGAATAATCAAACCATGAATGAGGGAAATCTAGGATGGAGAGTAGAGTAAATAAAATCTAGGATGGAGAGTAGAGTAAATAAATCATGAAATATGAATATCAACTTTAGTCTCATACTACCTGCAGCTGCAGAGGCTTTAATTTATGCCACTAACAATCCTCTTCCCAGGAAAAGAGGCCCACCAGAATTCTGAAGGAGCTGCTCCCAGAAATAATACAAAAAAGATGGTTCCAAATAGTGCAAGGAGTAGACTATAGTATATGTTGTGGTACTGCTCAGATTCCCCAACCTCCTCTGGATTGAAGCATTCATTCCCCTGAAGTGCTGGAAGTGAGTGATTGATGCAGGATTATAAAATCCCAGGCTCCTTTCCATAATTTGGGACAATTCTAAGGGTCATTCTACTCCAAAAGTACATGTGGGTTCAGGTGAGGCTTTTGTTGTGATTGCATCAAAGTCCAACTTCTTCCTCTGGCCAATCCTACCTCCTTTAGTGTCCCTCAAGAGTTGATTCAGAAAAAAAAAAAATTCCTGTGCACAAATATCCATCTCACAGTCTGCTTTCCAGGGAATGGGAAATGATATTGTGGGAAACTAATACCAAAATCTGTATTAGTTTCCTAGGGTTGTTGTAACAATGTACTGCAAACTGAGTGACTTAAAACAACAGAAATTTAATCTCTTACAGTTTTTCTAGAGGTTATAAGTCCCAAATCAAGATGTCTGTAGGGTCGGTCACTATTGAAAATTCTAAGGGAGAATCTGTCCCATACTTCTCTCCTAACCTCTGGTGATTATTGGCAATTCTTGACATCTCTCAGCTTGAACATACATTACTCTAATCTCTGGCTTCATGTTCACATGGAACTCTCCTTGCTGTGTTTTTGTGTTTAAATTTCCCCCTTCTTATAAGGATGCCAGTCTTTGGATTAAGGCATACCTAATCCAGTATAATCTCATTTTAATTCCATTGTATCTATGAAGATCCCATCCCCAAATAAGGTCACATCCTGAAGTTCCAAATAGGCGTGAATTGGAGGTGGGAGAGAGCACACTATTCAACCTAGTATACTGCAACAGAATAAAGGAGAAAAATTATATGATAATCCCAGTCAATGCAGAAAAATTATTTATTCAACATTCATTAATGAAAGGAAAAAAGGTTCTTAGTTAACTAGAAATAGAAGGGAACTACTTTGACCTGATAAATGCCATCTATATAAAACTTATGGCAAACATCATATTTAGTAATGACATATCGCATACTTTTTCTCTAAAATAGGGAATGAGGCAAAAATATTAACTTCACTTATTATTAGCATTGTTTAATAAAAAGAAGTAAAATTCCCTTTACTAACCTCACAGTTCTACAGAAAATTATGAGCAATCTACAAAATACTAGTAGAATTAATGAGTGAATATAGTAAATGAAAATTAAAACAAAGGGAGATTCATCCACTAGAATGGAAAAATAAATAAGACTGACAACAGCAAATTATGAAGATAAACACTGAAAAATCATACAATCACTTTGAAATATTGTTTGGCATTTTCTTATAAAGTTAAACATAAACCTACCTTATGACACAGGAATTCCACTATTTACCAAACAGAAACTAAAAATATATCCATAAAAAGACTTATACAAGAATATTTATAGCAGCTCTATTTATAATCTATAGCAGCGGTCCCCAACCTTTTTGGTACCAGGGACTGCTTTCGTGGAAGACAATTTTTCCACAGATCAGGTCTGGGGGGGATGGTTTTGGGATGATTCAAGGGCATTACATTTATTGTGCACTTTATTTCTATTATTATTACACTGTAATATGTAATGAAATAATTATACAACTCACCATAATGCAGAATCAGGGGGAACCTGAGCTTGTTTTCCTACAACTGGATGGTCCCATCTGTGGGTGATGGGAGACAGTGACACCCGACGTGTGTTGCTTATGTCCAGTCTGCTCCGTGATCTCGTTTTGGTTGCTGTTACTGAAGAAAACCCTGCTTCACAAAGATAGGATGCTGGAAACGGAAGCAGGCTTTTCAGTGCTTTGGTGGCAATCTCAGAATATTCTGCCTTGACTTTCATCCAGAACATATGGAGATTTGAAGTTGTCTCAAACAAACATTTAAGGCCACAGTCATTTGTGATCTCAAGCAGTTGATCCTCTTCTAGCACGGATAAAGTCGATTCAACTGGCTTATTCACAAATGGGTTGTGGAACCATTCCTTCCCAGTTCGAGGGTCTTTTGTGGTTGGGAAGTAATGCTCAAACTCTTTTGAAAGCTGAGATAGGTGATCATGCACCAGCCGGGAGAAAGAAGGCCCTGGCTCAGTCTCTTTCAAAATCTCTGCTAATCTTTGAAACATGTCAAAAATCCCAATGTTCACTCGTCGCCCCCATAATTCCAGTTTGGCTTTGAATGCAGCCACTTTATCTGCCGACTTGAACACAGTTATCGTTCTCCCCTGAAGTGACAGATTGAGTTCGTTGAGCAGGTTGATTATGTCACACAAGTAGGCAAGTTTTACTACCCATTCTGTGACACTGAAATTTGCTGCCAGTGGTGACTGTTTTCCTAAAAGAAATCTCTGGAGCACTCTCGTTAACTCAAGAACAGTAGCCAGCAATCTACCTTTAGAAAGTCATCTCACTTCTGTGTATAAGAGAAGACGTGTGTGCTTTGTGTCCATCCCCTCACAGAGCTGCGCGAACAGACGTGAATTAAGGGTATGTACTTTAATGTGGTTGATAATTTTAATCATATCCTGCAAAACGTTGTTAAAGTTCAGGTGACATTTTTTGGCTAGCCAGCATTTCTCTGTGGATGACACAGTGCGTAGACTCACATTCAGAAGTGACTACTTTGACCCGAGTAGTGAAACCAGAAAGCCGTCCAGTCATGGCAGCCACTCCATCCATGCATATACCGACACAAAATGACCAATTCAGTTTTCCTGATAAGTAATCATTCAAAGACTTGAATAGTTCTGCAGCTGTGGTGTTGGTTGGCAACAAAAGTACACATAACATATCCTCATGCACATCCTCCTGAAAAATATATCACACAGAAACAAGCATTGTTGCCTTGCTGTCAACATCAGTAGACTCGTCAACCAGGATTGCGTACCACGGTGACTCATTAATCCTCTCTAACAATTGTGCCTCAATATCCTCTGCTGTTTCATCAATTCATCTAGTTATGGTGCTAGCCGAAAGAGGAACATGTGCCACCTTTTGAACTGCAGCCTCTCCTAAAAGTTCACGACAAATGTCCTCAGAAGCAGGCAGGATCAACTCTTCACCAGTAGTAAAGGACTTCTTAGTTTTAGCAAAGCGATTAGCCACTAAGAATTATGCTCTCAGTGCAGACACATTTGAAGAAGTGGTGGCCTTCGATAATTGCTTCTGTTCTTCATGTTCACATTTTTTTCTTTTGAAAAACTCCGAAGGCATGTCTTTTAATGCAGAGTGCTTGGTCTCCATGTGGCGAAGCAGTTTTGAAGGTTTCATGGCTTCGTTGGATAGCCGGTTGCCACATATTATACAAAGCTTGGAGAATGTGAATCACCTGTTGCAATGAACCAGTAATTTAAGTAGCACTCTTGGTATTTTCTTTTAAATGCAGCTTTCTTTTTATTGGCAGTCTTAGAGTCTTCTGCTGTCTCATCATTGGGTCTTTCCCCCTTTTCAAAGAAGCTCTCCAGCGACGTTTGTTTTTTACTCATTTTGGCTAGAGTTAGCTTGTGGGCTTACCAAAACTGTGACTGAGACAAGTGCACAGTGCAGGAAAGAGGCGCGGGTGGAAGTGGCAAATAAAATAATGGGCGGGCCACGCACTGACTAAAATAAGTGTCAGATACTGACTTAAAGCCTGTCACCAGATGCAGCTGTACAACGGAAGTACATCAACTCACTTGCCGCTATAAAGCCTGCCACCATATGCAGTTTAATTGTCACTTGCCACTCACTGATAGGGTTTTGATATGAGTCTGCAAGCAATTGATTTATTATGGTCTCTGTGAGGTCAAACCTCTCCGCTAATGATAATCTGTATTTGCAGCCACTCCCCAGCACTAGCATCACTGCTTCAGCTCCACCTCAGACCATCAGGCATTAGATTCTCATAAGGAGCATGCAACCTAGATCCCTCGCATGTGCAGTTCACAGTAGGGTTCACGCTCCTATGAGAATCTAATGCCGCCACTGATCTGACAGGAGGCAGAGCTCAGGCGGTAATGTGAGCGATGGGGAGCGGCTGTAAATACAGATGAAGTTTCGCTGACTCGTCCGCTGCTCACCTCCTGCTGTGCTGCCTGGTTCCTAACAGGCCACTGACTGGTACCAGTTGATCAGGGTGTGGGGACCCCAATCTACAGTAATCAAGACAGTGTGAAATTAGTGTAAGCATAGACATATAATTCAATAAATAGTCAATTGATTATCTAAAAGATAAATTCATTCAATAGGGAAAGACTTCTCAACAAATAGTGTTGAAGCAACTTGATAAATATATTCATAATAGCTTGTACCTGAAAACAACTCAAATTCCTACCAAAAGAAGACAGATAAATAGTCATATACAATGGAATCCTACTTATCCATTAAAAAAAAAGAATGAATTGTTGTTACATGTAAGAGCATGAATGATTCTTAAAAAATTACTTTGAGTAAAAGAATCTATGAACAAAAGAGAAAATATTGTATGTCATTATTTATATGAAGTACAAAAATAGACAAAACTAACCTATCATGTTAGAAATGAGAATAGTTGCTTCCAAGGGTGTAAGGGTGAGGATTGACAGAAAAGGCACAAAAGTAAAATCCCTGGGCTCATGCAAATGATCTATGTGTCAGTTAAGATGTTGATTACATGGATATATGTCTGTCAAAACTCTGACTGTCCATTTAAGATCTTTTCATTTGACTGTATGTAAATATTCTTTCTAGTGAAATGAAAAAAATAAATAAATAAAATTATTTGAACTCTGGGAAGTGAATTATAATAATAGAAAAATTTCAGATTATACCAAAGCTGTCATTAAGTGAAAGAGAGGCATCTCAAATAGAAAGAATAAATAAATGTGAGGATTTTAACAAATAATCTGAGAATAAGTCATTGGAAAATGATTTGAATTTCTTGCTGACTTGACATGAAAACTTATTTCAATGAAGGTAACATAATATGCCCTAACAAGGGCATCAGTGACACTGATAGCAGAGCGGTTTATGAATGTCGTGAATTCAAGAAGTATTTAAGATTAGCCATTGCACAAAAGAAACTTTAAGTTCCCTGTTCACACTTGATAAATTCAGAGATGCTTTCTCAAATTTGACACCAATCCTGAAATATAGCATGACATTATCAGTAATGAATTATGAAGCAGAAAGAAACTTTTCTAAACTATCAATAATAAAGAACAATTTCATATCAGCCTTGCTAGAGTAAAGATTTTATTGTCTTTCTATTCTCCACAGAAGATGATATTACAAAATATTTATCATATGAAAAAGCAATCAAAGAGTATGCTGCTGGAAATGTAGGAAAAATGATTATAAATGTCTGTCAGAAATTTCATTAATGAATATATTAAGGTATTATTCTGGATTTTGTGATCATTGTGGTATATTTTAGCATTTTATAATTTGTAACTTGTTATGATTTCTCATTCTAAATACTCCCTTCACCTTCCCACCCAAATTTATAGTCATAATTTTGTAATCTTTTTTCTCAAGGAGGACAAGCAAAATGATATGAGATTCAATCTTCATGAAACCTGGATCTGGCCCTCCTTCAATTCCTTTCAAGGGTCATATCTTACAGGTGGTAACAATGTCCCATCTTTACATTCCTAGGATACTGTACCACCCTTGTGTTTTTTCCCACCCTTAGCCTCATCCCTATGGGCTACTCTTCTCTACTACTTCCCTATTGCATTAATAGGTTAATTCCATTTGAAACACTTGAACTTAAAGTTCAAATAAGGACTTATGGTTTCATGATCAGCTGTTTTTCTTCCAAACACATAATCCACATTTTATCTTGTTAACAATTTGTCAATCGACTCTAATGTTGTTTATATTATTTTCTCTAAATCTCTGTAAAAAGGACTTTTTTTTGATAGGGAAAGGAATAAGATTATAACACAGAATAGATATCAACAGCTAATCCCTAATTGATTTAATACTCTTATGGCTGAATAAATATTGTAATACAAATAATGACAATAAGATTTTATAACACTCAACTCCAAAGAGAGAAGGGGGAAATATTCAAAGATCTATTCTAATGTTTTTTTTCTCCTTTTTCTTCTGGACCTTACAAAATTCACAATGGCCGGCAAATAGTTAAGATTTACAAGATGATATCTTTGCCATTGGGTGAATAGAAGATTTAATCACTGTTGCCTTGACTTAGCTGGCAAAACAGTTTAAACATGAAGAATTAGATTATTATGCAGTTATTTTAAATGATGTTTACATTAAAAATTATGACAGAAAAATATTCAAAATAAATTTAAAAGATGGTTACAAAATGGGTTGTACCATATAATACTAGTGTTTATTTTTAAAACATTCTGTATATGTATGTAAAAGTCTAGAAGGAAATAGAAGAAAATGTTAACAGTGAAAGACATCTCTGGGTGGTATGACTGCTGAGTTTCTTTCTTTAAGTTCAACCATAGTTACCATGCTTCTACAACTATATGTTTCATTTTATAGTAAAGAAGTTTTAAAAATAAAGTTTCTATAGAAGGCTTAATGACATGGGAATTATTCAGAATATAATAGAGAAGAAATAAGCTAAAAATATTTTACATACACTATGATCCCAGGATACAAGTATATGTGTATGTATACATAAGTACCTGTATATACAAATGCATTTTATTTAAATTTTTAAAATATATACAAACCAGCACTCATATTTACTGGGAAAAGATCAGAAGGCAGTATAGCATATAGTTAATAGGGTTCTTTCAAGGATTTGAGTATATGAGCGATTTTCACTTTCTCTTTTATACTTTTTATGTTCAATTTTTTCTGCAATTAATATATACTGCTTTTTAAATGAAGGAGCAAGAACAAGACAGAGGGCAAGAAAATGTTCAGAAAACAGTTTCTCTTTTGCTTTATAACAATAACTGCTCCTAGTAATACTGCCTAAAGCCAAACGTTTCCTACCTCAAATTTGGGATAAATATCCTCACCTCATTCAGAGAGTGGGAAAGAACAAACCTCAAGCATAGAGATTTTTCAGCCCAAATAACGGGTATGAACACTGGAGAAAAAATTAGGGGAGTACGAGGAAGAGAAAGATGCAGCAGAACAAAGCAAATGACCAAACAGATAAGCAAAGATATTTGTAAAGATTTGTAATTAGGTCAGCAAGCTCAGGAGTGATTACAGTTTGACTCTGAGACATTGTTGAGGGTGCCTGCGGGACTCCAATACATACACAATCTGAACAAAGACATTGCAAGAAGCCATTATCAACACAGCCAATAAGATCAAGAAAAATCGAAGCACATACACACATATATAAACACACACACACACACAGGGCCGAGTCATGAATCCAGCCCCTGAAGCATGGAGGGGCTGGAACACAGATCTGACAAATGATTACCAACTATTTAAAGGGGCAAAGGGGTGGGAAGGTGAGGGTGGTGTCAGGTATTCCTGGTAAATTAAACTCACACAGAGAACATTTAGTAATAATAATACCCATTCTTAAATAAAGAGGTTAACTCTTTCAGTTATGTTTGACTTCTAATTTCCCCTGCATTGTGCTTTTATTGAACAAATATCTTCGTTCAAATTTGATAAATATCAATACAATTTGGTACGGTTTGCCAAAGAAATACTTACCCTGACAGATTTTAAGAACCTTTATTAACACACCAGTGTCCAAGTAAAAGTCAATTCTGCCTGATTAAATTTGACAGCAGCTCAACCTACCCTGTGCTTAGAGAAATCGGGGTAGAGGTGGTTTTGTGTATATACATATAAACCACTATCAGTTGAAAATTATAGCATCCTAAAAACAAAACCAAAAAACTGAGGTGAGTCTGATTGTCAATGTCCTCTGAATAGTACTTCTTAACATTTACTAATCTCTTTGTAGTTTGCATGTTATTGGTACAGAAGTATCCATTTCATCTAACTGGATTGAATTGAGAAGGTTAGGTATTATGGAATTACCAAAAATTACAAGAAAAGTTTTCAGCTGCATTTCATCCCTAAGTTAGGATGGCTCTCTAGTACCAGACTCCAGGGACCAATCACACATCCCCTCTCAGGGGAAGCTCCCATCAGCAGTGCTGAAGTACGTGTAAGAGTTGAGGCTGGGCACCAGTCCATGGGAAAACTATAAACTGAACCAAAATCACCAGTGAACTTTCAGAGGGTAATAACTTCTGTTCACTTCTACCTTACCTATGTTTAAACCAGTGATTCACCTCTGAAAAGCCATTTTTAAAAATCACAATACCTTTTAACCATCCAGACAACAAGAGCCTAATCTCTTTTAAAATCTACTGTTTATACTAATATATATGATTATTTCAAGTAGTATGGAAGACCTAATTCCAGGGGGAAAATGGTATGTATATGGGTTGAGTGCAAGGGCTTTTTGTTTTTTTCAAAACAGATTACCTCATGTAGCATAATCTCTGTCTTCAAATTGAGGAGATGGAAGAAATGAGATGAGATTAGAAAGAGATATGTAATCAGTATGGTAGATAATATTTACTACAAGGATATAGTCAAGAGGCAGGCAGGTGTTAAAATGAGCCATTGTCTAGAACAGTAAGTTACTTAAACACCTTTGTAATTTTTAGAAGGAGAAACACCAACTTTATTCTATTTTCAAAGGTGAGATATCAACTACTTTGGAAACTAAAAATTCTAACTTCCAGTCCTTGGAACTTAAACTTAGAAGTCTGATATAAAAAAAGAAATAACTCTCCTACAAAATATGCATTTGTGTATTTGAATATGCAAATGCTTGGTAATTAATAATGTATTGGAAGTATTCTAAAGATCATTGCTTTATTCTATATATTGCTCTAAAAATCATTGTTTTATCTTATGCATGAATTAAGTCCTGGAAAAAGGATGGAAAAAAGTCTCAATATTTAATATTGTTGTAAAATTTTACAAATTGCCATCCAAAGAGTACAAGCAAATAATGATAATATATACCATTAATATAGTGGCTAATATTTTGCTAATTTTACTAACACCATACCTAGGTATTTTTCAAGACAGGTATTATTTTCAAGACAGGTATTATTTTCTTAATTTTATAAACCATAACCAATAAACCTACAGTAAGAAATAGAGTCAGAATTGCATCATGAGGTTTCTTTTTTCCTTTTTCTCTCTCTTTTTTTATTGTCAAACCCAGCAAACAGCCTCATACAGGGTGTAAATAATCAACAAATACCATTCCAGGGTTTTTTTTTAATTCCCTTTACCTGATTCAAATAAGAGAGGTCAAACATGAAAGAAGATCTCTCATAGGCTCCTGTATACCTTCACACTGTTTTTTCAGGTGATCATGAACTATTGCCTTAACACTCCATTCATTTATTATTCAATTCCATCTGTCCATTCACTCATTCTTTCAATTCAATAGGGAAATAGCCATAGTCAGGGCATTTATAGTTCTTGTCCTCACAGAGTTTATAACTTAATGGAGGATATCGAGGAATGAAAAGCTGGTGCAGCACAATAAGTCCTGTGATAAGAGAATTTGAGACTTGAACTGCATGAGAGGCTTCCCAGAGGAAACAGGCTTGAAGAGGAGTGCATTTAGTCTTGGCAGAAAAAAAGAAAAAGAGTCCTGTCCCTTGTGCCCCACTCTCGAGCATAACTTAGCTCAGTCAGTAGTATCCCAAAACTCAACTGCCCTCTACCCATTCATTTGGTGGTCCTAATCAATAGACAATCAATAGACCATTTTGATAATCTTATTAATGTAACTGAATGGTCCTCTAGAGAGCATACACATTTACACAGAGAAAATGTTTTAATATCAGAATCTCCAAAATGTAAAAGATCAGATGAAAATGTGAGTGCTCTGGGGCTTCCAGCCTATTCATATTTGCTATTCACCCTCATTTTACCAGAAGTAGGATAGAGTTACATAATACCCTACTTCATAAAGTTGCTCATCCTGATATAGATATTATACTAATACCATTCTCTAGATAAGGATGTGCACAGGGTGAAGAATAATAAAGGCATAAAGTCAGGATGGATTTTAATTCCTGGTCCTTGAGAATTCCATTAAGCTATATGGTTTCCCACAACCATGATTCTACCAATCAATTACACTAATAGTGTAAAGGAAACAACCAAACCACAACATTAAAGTAACAAATAAGTGTTTCTGTTTAAGGGAATGAAATGAACAACTTTAAAAACAGAAACTA
This sequence comes from Balaenoptera acutorostrata, assembly GCF_949987535.1. NCBI lineage: Eukaryota > Metazoa > Chordata > Mammalia > Artiodactyla > Balaenopteridae > Balaenoptera > Balaenoptera acutorostrata. The sequence goes on along the minus strand of NC_080067.1, from coordinate 99,213,199 downwards.
TTATATATGAAAGTATGTGTTTCATAGAGATTTTTGTGGTATTTTCTAAATATGAAAGCATTAAATTTATCCTCAAATAATAACATAGGGGGTACTTAATAAATCCATATTAGAAAAAGATGGATAAATGGAAAGATAAATAATGTATTTATTTATTTAACATCTATTGGATACTATATTCCTAGTACTATTTCAGATATGAGTCAGTCCTCTAAGGTGTCTGCTCTCAAGAAAATGAGCTCTGTGGACCTGGGAGAAGAATGAGGGAGCCAGTGTGTCTGGAATATGCTGGGAAAAATAACACAGGATGAGTTTAGAAACATAGGCAGGTACCAAGTAGTGCGTGATCTTATAAAGCCAAGGTACTCATTTTAAGAGCTAAACACTAACATAATATAATTTATGATTTTTAAAAATCACTCAGCTTATTGTCAGGTTTACAGTGAAAAATTATGGAAATGAGACTAGTCAAGTGTCTTGCTGGTAGGAGGTGTCAGTAGTTCAGGTTACGGTGGTATCTGAGCAGACAGAAAAGAGTATAGATTCCAACTAGGCTTATATGTTTGAAAATGGTACTAGCTGATGGACAACATGTGAAAGTTAAAGGGAAGATAAACCAAGGGGTTGAGTAACTGATTAGATGATATCATTTACCGAGCTCAAAAAGACAGAGCACAGCATACTTGGGGAAAATCAAGGGTTCCATTTTGGCCATATTAACTTTGAAATGCCTGTTAGACATTTGAGATGGGGCCGTTGGATATATAATCTGGAGATGCAAACTGGAGTATATATATATATATATATATATATATATATATATATATAGTGAGAGAGAGAATAGATAAGATTAGAGAGACATGTAGCATGTAGTTTTGGATGCTTTTCAACATTTAAAGTTTTGGTAGAGAAGGAGTCAGCAGAAAACTGATAAATAGCCAACAAGGTGGATGAATAGTGAGGTGGGAGAGAAGTCACAGAAACCAAGAATTCCAAGAAGGAAGGAGTCATCAACTATGCTGAATGCTGCTGAAAAGTCAAGTATGATGGGGACTAGATAAGTGAGCACTGAATTTGGCATTAAGGGATCATTTGGTAATTTAATAAGCAAATTCAGTGGTATACACACAGTAGCAGGAGTGGAGTGGGAGGATGAGTGAATCTGAAGCGAAGACAGGGAGGTAGCGAGTGTGCACAACTCTTGAGCATTTTTGCTGCCAAAGAGAGCAGAGAAATGAAAAGGCAGGGTGGTGGGATTATGAGATTTTCCTGGTTTGTATGTGATGTTATTTGTACATGTTAAAGTTAACAGTGCATGTTTGTATGAATCATACAGGAGAGGTGGAAAACGTGAAGATTTCATGATTCAGATGAGAGGATAAATCCAAGTGGGAAGTCCCTGATAAGAACAAGAGTAGAGGGAGGGGCAAGATGGTGGAAGAGTAAGACGCGGAGATCACCTTCCTTCCCACAGATACAGTAGAAATACATCTACACGTGGAACTGCTCCTAAAGAACACCCACTGAACGCTGGCAAAAGACGTCAGACCTCCCAAAAGGCAAGAAAATCCCCACATACTTGGGTAGGGCAAAAGAAAAAAGAAATAACAGAGACAAAAGAATAGGGACGGGACCTGCACCAGTGGGAGGGAGCTGTGAAGGAGGAAAGGTTTCCACACACTAGGAAGCCCCTTTGCGGGCGGAGACTGCAGGTGGCGGACAGGGGGAAGCTTCGGAGCCACGGAGGAGAGCGCAGCCACAGGGGTGCGGAGGGCAAAGCGGAGAGATTCCCGCACAGAGGCTCGGCGCCGAGCAGCACTCACCAGCCTGAGAAGCTTGTCTGCTCCCCTGCCGGGGCAGGCGGGGCTGGGAGCTGAGGCTCGGGCTTCGGTGCTAGCCGGGAGGGAGTCCAGGAAAAAGTCTGCAGCTGCCGAAGAGGCAAGAGACTTTGTCTTGCCGCTTTGTTTTGTGGCGCGCAAGGAGAGGGGATTCAGAGCGCCACCTAAACGAACTCCAGAGACGGGCGCGAGCCGCGGCTATCAGCGCGGACCCCAGAGGCGGGCGCGAGACGCAGCTATCAGCGCGGATCCCACAGCAACAGGGGCGCAGAGGGGAAAACGGAGAGATTCCTGCACAGAGGCTCGGCGCCCAGCAGCGCTCACCAGCCCGAGAGGCTTGTCTGCTCACCTGCCGGGGCGGGCGGGGGCTGGGAGCTGAGGCTCGGGCTTCTGTGCTAGGCGGGAGGGAGTCCGGGAAAAAGTCTGCAGCTGCCGAAGAGGCAAGAGACTTTGTCTTGCCACTTTGTTTCGTGGCGCACAAGGGGAGGGGATTCAGAGCGCCGCCTAAACGAACTCCAGAAACGGGCGCAAGCTGCGGCTATCATCGCGGACCCCAGAGGCGGACGCGAGCCGTGGTTATCAGCGCGGACCTCAGAGACAGGCAGGAGACACTAAGGCTGCTGCTGCCGCCACCAAAAAGCCTGTGTGCGAGCACAGGTCACTATCCACACCACCCCTCCCGGGAGCCGGTGCAGCCTGCCACTGCCAGGCTCCCGTGATCCAAGGACAACTTCACCGGGAGAACGCACGGCGCGCCTCAGGCTGCTGCAACGTCACGCTGGCCTCTGCCGCCGCAGGCTCGCCCCGCCTCATCCGTACCGCTCCCTCCCCCCGGCCTGAGTGAGCCAGAGCCCCTGAAGCAGCTGCTCCTTTAACCCCGGTCTGTCTGGGCGGGGAACAGACGCCCTCAGGCGACCTACCTGCAGAGGCGGGTCCAAATCCAAAGCTGAACCCCAGGAGCTGTATGAACAAAGAAGAGAAAGGGAAATCTCTCCCAGCAGCCTCAGAAGCAGAGGTTTAAAGCTCCACAAACAACTTGATGTGCCTGCATCTGTTGAATACCTGAATAGACAACGAATCATCCCAAATTCAAGAGGTGGACTTTGGGGGCAGGATATATTAATTTTTCCCCTTTTCCTTTTTTTGTGAGTGTATAAGTGTATGCTTCTGGGTGAGATTTTGTCTGTATAGCTTTGCTTTCATCATTAGTCCTAGGGTTAGGTCCGTCCGTGTTTTTTTTCTTTTTTTTTTTTTTAACTTAAAAAAAATTTTTTTCCTAATAAATGTTTTCTTAATAATTTTTTCCTTATTTTCTATTTTTAGAAATTAAAAAAATTTTTAATAAGTTTTTTCTATATTTTTTATTTTAAAAAATTAAAATTTTTTTCTTAATAAATTTTTCTTAATAATTTTTTTTTCTTATTTTTTACTATAAAAAATTAATAAATCTATTTTTAAAAATTAAAAAACAATTTTTTTCTGAATACATTTATTCTTAAAATTCTTTTCCTTATTTTTTATTATAATAGCTTCATTTTATTTTATTTTATCCTCTTTTTTTCGTTCTTTCTATTTTTTTCTCCCTTTTATTCTGAGCCGTGTGGATGAAAGGCTCTTGGTGCTCCAGCCAGGCATCAGGGCTGTGCCTCTGAGGTGGGAGAGCCAACTTCAGGACACTGGTCCACAAGAGACTTCCCAGCTCCACGTAATACCAAATGGCGAAAATCTCTCAGAGATCTCCATCTCAACATCAAGACCCAACTTCACTCAACGACCAGCAAGCTACAGTGCTGGACACCCTATGTCAAACAACTAGCAAGACAGGAACACAGCCCCATCCATTAGCAGAGAGGCTGCCTAAAAACATAATAAGGCCACAGACACCCCAAAACACACCACCAGACGTGGACGTGCCCACCAGAAAGACAAGATCCAACCTCCTCCACCAGAACACAGGCACTAGTCCCCTCCACCAGGAAGCCTACACAACCCACTGAACCAACCTTAGCCACTGGGGACAGATACCAAAAACAACGGGAACTACGAACCTGCAGCCTGTGAAAAGGAGACCCCAAACACAGTAAGATAAGCAAAATGAGAAGACAGAAAACCACACAGCAGGTGAAGGAGCAGGGTCAAAACACACCAGACCTAACAAATGAAGAGGAAATAAGCAGTCTACCTGAAAAAGAATTCAGAATAATGATAGTAAAGATGATCCAAAATCTTGGAAATAGAATAGACAAAATGCAAGAAACATTTAACAAGGATGTAGAAGAACTAAAGAGGAACCAAGCAACGATGAAAAACACAATAAATGAAATTAAAAATACTCTAGATGGGATCCATAGCAGAATAACTGAGGCAGAAGAACGGATAAGTGACCTGGAAGATAAAATGGTGGAAATAACTACTGCAGAACAGAATAAAGAAAAAAGAATGAAAAGAACTGAGGACAGTCTCAGAGACCTCTGGGACAACATTAAACGCACCAACATTCGAATTATAGGGGTCCCAGAAGAAGAAGAGAAAAAGAAAGGGACTGAGAAAATATTTGAAGAGATTATAGTTGAAAACTTCCCTAATATGGGAAAGGAAATAGTTAATCAAGTCCTGGAAGCACAGAGAGTCCCACACAGGATAAATCCAAGGAGAAACACGCCAAGACACATATTAATCAAACTATCAAAAATTAAATATAAAGAAAACATATTAAAAGCAGCAAGGGAAAAACAACAAATAACACACAAGGGAATCCCCATAAGGTTAACAGCTGATCTTTCAGCAGAAACTCTGCGAGCCAGAAGGGAGTGGCAGGATATACTTAAAGCCATGAAGGAGAAAAACCTACAACCAAGGTTACTCTACCCAGCAAGGATCACATTCAGATTTGATGGAGAAATTAAGACCTTTACAGACAAGCAAAAGCTGAGAGAGTTCAGCACCACCAAACCAGCTTTACAACAAATGCTAAAGGAACTTATCTAGGCAAGAAACACAAGAGAAGGAAAACACCTACAATAACAAACCCAAAATATTTAAGAAAATGGGAATAGGAACATACATATCGATAATTACCTTAACTGTAAATGGATTAAATGCTCCCACCAAAAGACACAGGCTTGCTGAATGGATAAAAAAACAAGACCCATATATATGCTGTCTACTAGAGACCCACTTCAGACCTAGAGACACTTACAGACTGAAAGTGAGGGGATGGAAAAAGATATTCCATGCAAATGGAAATCAAAAGAAAGCTGGAGTAGCAATTCTCATATCAGACAAAATAGACTTTAAAATAAACACTATTACAAGAGACAAAGAAGGAGACTACATAATGATGAAGGGATCATCCAAGAAGAAGATATAACAATTGTAAATATTTATGCACCCAACATAGGAGCACCTCAGTACATAAGGCAAATACTAACAGCCATAAAAGGGGAAATCGACAGTAACACAATCATAGTAGGGGACTTTAACACCCCACTTTCACCAATGGACAGATCATCCAAAATGAAAATAAATAAAGAAACACAAGCTTTAAATGATACATTAAACAAGATGGACTTAATTGATATTTATAGGACATTCCACCCAAAAACAACAGAATACACATTTTTCTCAAGTGCTCATGGAACATTCTCCAGGATAGATCATATCTTGGGTCACAAATCAAGCCTTGGTAAATTTAAGAAAATTGAAATCGTATCAAGTATCTTTTCCGACCACAACGCTATGAGACTAGATATCAATTACAGGAAACGATCTGTAAAAAATACAAACCCATGGAGGCTACACAATACACTACTTAATAACGAAGTGATCACTGAAGAAATCAAAAAATACCTAGAAACAAATGACAATGGAGACACGACGACCCAAAACCTATGGGATGCAGCAAAAGCAGTGCTAAGAGGGAAGTTTATAGCAATACAAGCCTACCTCAAGAAACAGGAAACATCTCGAATAAACAACCTAACCTTGCACCTAAAGCAATTAGAGAAAGAAGAGCAAAAAAAACCCAAAGCTAGCAGAAGGAAAGAAATCATAAAGATCAGATCAGAAATAAATGAAAAAGAAATGAAGGAAACAATAGCAAAAATCAATGAAACTAAAAGCTGGTTCTTCGAGAAGATAAACAAAATTGATAAACCATTAGCCAGACTCATCAAGAGAAATAGGGAGAAGACTCAAATCAATAGAATTAGAAATGAAAAAGGAGAAGTAACCACTGACACTGCAGAAATACAAAAGATCATGAGAGATTACTACAAGCAACTCTATGCCAATAAAATGGACAACCTGGAAGAAATGGACAGATTCTTAGAAATGCACAACCTACCGAGACTGAACCAGGAAGAAATAGAAAATATGAACAGACCAATCACAAGCACTGAAATTGAAACTGTGATTAAAAACCTTCCAACAAACAAAAGCCCAGGACCAGATGGCTTCACAGGCGAATTCTATCAAACATTTAGAGAAGAGCTAACACCTATCCTTCTCAAACTCTTCCAAAATATTGCAGAGGGGGGAACACTCCCCAACTCATTCTACGAGGCCACCATCACCCTGGTACCAAAACCAGACAAAGATGTCACAAAGAAAGAAAACTACAGGCCAATATCACTGATGAACATAGATGCAAAAATCCTCAACAAAATACTAGCAAACAGAATCCAACAGCACATTAAAAGGATCATACACCATGATCAAGTGGGGTTTATCCCAGGAATGCAAGGATTCTTCAATATATGCAAATCAATCAATGTGATACATCATATTAACAAACTGAAGGAGATAAACCATATGATCATATTAATAGATGCAGAGAAAGCTTTCGACAAAATTCAACACTGATTTATGATAAAAGCCCTGCAGAAAGTAGGCATAGAGGGAACTTTCCTCAACATAATAAAGGCCATATATGACAAACCCACAGCCAACATTGTCCTCAATGGTGAAAATCTGAAACCATTTCCACTTGTCCACAAGACAAGGTTGCCCACTCTCACCACTATTATTCAACATAGTTTTGGAAGTGTTAGCCACAGCAATCAGAGAAGAAAAAGAAATAAAAGGAATCCAAATCGGAAAAGAAGAAGTAAAGCTGTAACTGTTTGCAGATGACATGATACTATACATAGAGAATCCTAAAACTGCTACCAGAAAACTACTAGAGATAATCAATGAATTTGGTAAAGTAGCAGGATACAAAATTAATGCACAGAAATCTCTTGCATTTCTATACACTAATGATGAAAAATCTGAAAGTGAAATTAAGAAAACACTCCCATTTACCATTGCAACAAAAAGAATAAAATATCTAGGAATAAACCTACCTAAGGAGACAAAAGACTTGTATGCAGAAAATTATAGGACACTGATGAAAGAAATTAAAGATGATACAAATAGATGGAGAGATATACCATGTTCTTGGATTGGAAGAATCAACATTGTGAAAATGACTCTACTACCCAAAGCAATCTACAGATTCAATGCAATCCCTATCAAACTACCACTGGCATTTTTCACAGAACTAGAACAAAAAATTTCACAATTTGTATGGAGACACAAAAGACCCCGAATAGCCAAAGCAACCTTGAGAACGAAAAATGGAGCTGGAGGAATCAGGCTCCCTGACTTCAGACTATATTACAAAGCTACAGTAATCAAGACAGTTTGGTACTGGCACAAAAACAGAAATATAGATCAATGGAACAGGATAGAAAGCCCAGAGATAAACCCACGCACATATGGTCAACTTATCTTTGATAAAGGAGGCAAGCATATACAGTGGAGAAAAGACAGCCTCTTCAATAAGTGGTGCTGGGAAAACTGGACAGCTACATGTAAAACAATGAAATTAGAACACTCCCTGACACCATACACAAAAATAAACTCAAAATGGATTAAAGACCTAAGTGTAAAGCCAGACACTATCAAACTCTTAGAGGAAAACATAGGCAGAACACTCTATGACATACATCACAGCAAGATCCTTTTTGACCCACCTCCTAGAGAAATGGAAATAAAAACACAAATAAACAAATGGGACCTAATGAAACTTAAAAGCTTTTGCACAGCAAAGGAAACCATAAACAAGACAAAAAGACAACCCTCAGAATGGGAGAAAATATTTGCAAATGAAGCAACTGACAAAGGATTAATCTCCAAGATTTACAAGCAGCTCATGCAGCTCAATAACAAAACAACAAACAACCCAATCCAAAAATGGGCAGAAGACCTAAACAGACATTTCTGCAAAGAAGATATACAGATGGCCAACAGACACATGAAAGAATGCTCAACATCATTAATCATTAGAGAAATGCAAATCAAAACTACAATGAGGTATCATCTCACACCGGTCAGAATGGCCATCATCAAAAAATCTACAAACAATAAATGCTGGAGAGGGTGTGGAGAAAAGGGAACCCTCTTGCACTGTTGGTGGGAATGTAAATTGATACAGCCACTATGGAGAACAGTATGGAGGTTCCTTAAAAAACTAAAAATAGAACTACCATACGACCCAGCAATCCCACTACTGGGCATATACCCTGAGAAAACCATAATTCAAAAAGAGTCATGTACCAAAATGTTCATTGCAGCTCTATTTACAATAGCCAGGACATGGAAGCAACCTAAGTGTCCATCATTGGATGAATGCATAAAGAAGATGTGGCACATATATACAATGGAATATTACTCAGCCATAAAAAGAAATGAAATGGAGGTATTTGTAATGAGGTGGATGGAGTTAGAGTCTGTCATACAGAGTGAAGTAAGTCAGAAAGAGAAAAACAAATACAGTATGCTAACACATATATATGGAATCTAAGGGGAAAAAAAAGGTCATGAAGAACCTAGTGGCAAGATGGGAATAAAGACACAGACCTACTAAAGAATGGACTTGAGGATATGGGGAGGGGGAGAGTTGAGATGTGACAGGGTGAGAGAGTGTCATGGACATATATACACTACGAAATGTAAAATAGATAGCTAGTGGGAAGCAGCCACATAGCACAGGGAGATCAGCTCTGTGCTTTGTGACCGCCTGGGGGGGTGGGATGGGGAGGGTGGGAGGGAGGGAGATGCGGGAGGGAGGAGATATGGGGATATATGTATATGTATAGCTGATTCACTTTGTTATAAAGCAGAAACTAACACACCATTGTGAAGCAATTATACTTCAATAAAGATTAAAAAAAAAAAAAAGAACAAGAGTAAAGGGTGCAGGATGCAAGGGAATAAGTTGCAGGACTACCTCCTTGATAGAATAGCAGGGACTCCTTGTCCCTTGTAAAAAGTGGAAGAAAGAGAGTATGATACGCAAACTGAATATGGACACCTCCTCTAACAGTTTTCAAATCCAATGAGTTCTCAGGTGAAGGGTGAGGTGAAGCAGGGATATCTTGAGTGAGCAGAGCTTGATGCATATATTGCAGTGGCCAAGTGCAAAATGAAAATGCAAGGACCTTTGTTGCAAAAGCAGGAAAAAAAGCACTAAAAGTACTCGATATAAACGTTTCCTTTCTTCTGCTGTCTTTCTCTCAGCTTGCCATTATGTATTTTCTTTGTCATATAATGCCACTCTAAGTAAAGAAAAATTAAAATATTAAATTACTAGCACTTAATTTAAGCATTTCTTTTTATATTGTACAATGTCAGTTTTAACTGGAAATATAAAGGCACTAACTCATTTAAAGAATTACTGAAATTATACAATTTGTATTCCAGAGTTAATCCCTGGAGGGTGCCTCAAAATGACTAGAAAAGACAATGAAAACTAGATTCAGGAAGGTTGGAAGGCAGAAAAGATGCCCTGCCAGGCATGGAGTCAGCAGGGGGAGTGCTCCCTTGGGAACTGGTATACTCATGAGGCCAATGCAAACACTTATTTGTGCCTAGGGGCCAATGCTTGTGGCTCAGGACATACGTGCTGGGCAACTTTTCCTGCCTGCTGCTAGACTGATGTATTGCAACCTGAAGGCGGGTGGGGGGGGGGTGGTGGTGATCTGGAAAAGTTGAGCCAGGCACCTCCTCTTCCCATAGGCCTGCCGCCGCAACCATGGTGAACAGGCAGTATCCAGGGTCTTTAAACCCCTGTGCATGCACGGATGCATCCTCAGTACTCAGGATGCACTGGATCAAGGGTGGGCTAGGGGCTTTCTCCCACCCACATCTAGTCTCAGCCTGGCCACCCTCTGGATGCATGTGTACCTGTCAGCCTAGGGTGAGATGGTTGCCACCGCAACCCATCCAAGGCGTTTGTGTGGGGAGAAGGGCGATAGCAAACAAAGGCCTCTCCCAACTAACACAACCTAGTCGCTGTGCCAGGGAGAGAGTAACATCCTTCCTGGATGGGGAGGCTGGGCAAGGGTATGGGGTGTCAGGGACAGTAGATAGCATAGAACCCATTCCCAGGAGGCAGGGAGGTGGCGAGAGACAGGATTATGCGTAAACCAAGACTCCAAGGGCCTGCCAACTGCTCCATTGTCTCATAGGACTTCATTTACCAAACATAAGATCTAAGATAAGATTATTAAGAGTTTCAAGACAACAATGAGATGCAATCACAGGCCATTAAGCCAGCGTTCGGTGTGTGGTTTCTGAGCGTAGGGCTTTGTGTGTTTGCACTGGTTGTGTATCCATGAAGATGATCCTGTGTGGAAGGATTTGAAAGAGATCATTGGCTAGGTGCAGGTATGCTGGCTTACTCTTTGTAAAGCCAAATCCATTAGCACAGCTTAAATGGGAGACATTTCTCCGTGAATTTTGCATGTTTCTGCGTATCTTGCAAGCAGAGGCACTGATTGCCTTTAAATTCAAGACCATTTTTTCAAGGATGTCTGGATAGTGAACAGCCTTGAAAGACAGAGATATTGTATTTATCCAAAGCAAAGTGGAAGCATGCTTTTGCCCATTATGAAAGATCCAGACTACCGAATCTCAGGATTCCCCTCCTGAAAGCAGCTCATGATGTGTGCAGCTGTTATCTAGCCTGCCTCACGTCTACCTGTGGGAACTGGATCTTAGAGAACTGCCCCTACCCCTACCCCAAAATGCTGACACTCTGGCTACCGGTCAGGCCATCATTCATCTCTGACCCAGGAATTGCATATCTTTTAACAGCATCCATTAATACGTGGTAGACTAACTTGTTAGCTTGCAAGTAAGGTAAAAATTCTACTTCTTTTCTTTTTTAAAATTTATTTATTTATTTTTGGCTGCATTGGGTCTTCGTTGCTGTGCGTGGGCTCTCTCTAGTTGTGGCGAGCGGGGGTTACTCTTCGTTGTGGTGTGTGAGCTTCTCACTGTGGTGGCTTCTCCTGTTGCAGAGCACAGGCTCTAGGCACATGAGCTTCAGTAGTTGTGGCACACAGGCTCAGTAGTTGTGGCACTCAGGCTCTAGAGCGCAGGCTCAGTAGTTGTGGCACATGGGCTTAGTTGCTCCATGGCATGTGGGATCATCCTGGACCAGGGATCGACCCTGTGTCCCCTGCATTGGCAGGTGGATTCTTAACCACTGTGCCACCGGGGAAGTTCCCAAATTCTATTTCTTGATACTTTTCCTTTAGTTATGTCCTCTCTGATAAAGACTTTCCAAGAATAATTGAATTTGCAAAACACACTCTAAAATCCAGGTCATTGTCATTCCCCTGTTAGCAGATACAGTAAATGGAAGCATCCTGTCTGGAAAAAATAAAGCTTCTGGCTACTAAAATTGTGATTCACAAAGTGTGTTTCATTGGATCATAATCAGTGATACATACATACACATAAAGTCGCCTATATGATATAAATTCAAAGTAATGTTTTACTACAGAAGTTCTAAGATTAATGAAGTGTGCAAATTTTTTCTTCATACATCAGTAACGATTGAGTATTATTCTCAATAGAAGTGTATGTATTCACATGTAAACTGAATAACTCACTGTTGTGATAATGTTATATACATTATAAAACACACAAAAATAAAATGAAATAGAAATATTATAAAAATAAATATTAAAAAATGTTCTCAAGTTTCCTTCCTACCTCCTATTTGATTATCTTGTGCACCCTATGATATTGATGCACCCCATTTGGAGACTGGTGTTTTAATGTGTTTGATATACATTACAAATCTGCAAAAGAAGATGTATTATGTACAGAGTTTCTCCAACATTTGTAACCATGGAAGTTTCCCCCTCCACTCCAGGAAATTGTTAAGATGAGTGTTTCTTAAAAGGTGCCTTAAAAATATTGATCTATTCTCCAAAGGTTGCAAACTGGTGACCTAGAGCAGTCTCATTTATTTCAATTGAGTTTGTATGACTTTATTAGCAATGTAGCTAGTCTCCAGTTTACCTACTCATAGTATTTCTGTTTGCATTAGAAATCTCCTTTACTCATTCATCTATCTAACATGTAAAGTTCTTTTAGATTTTTAGCACCACCGCGACTGGTTTTAAACATCACATGACATTCAGTGGGAAGCTTCATGGTCTTTGAAGAGCATAATTTCTTCAGACTGAACAGATAATTTTGGCCAGGGAGAGTAGGTGATAGCTTGCTTGAGTTGGACCTACACCAAATTGTTGTGCAGGATAAGAGAATAGTTACTGCCCCTCCCCACTACTGTTTTAGGATTTTTTGTACCAAAAACAGGATATTTATGATTTTAACATTACAGCTTTAGCCTATGGCCAAGCTTGAGGAAGACAGTTGCTGGCTGATACAATAATTAAAGAATAAGAGACACTAGTTTGTCATTTCTCTTTTGTCACCAACCCCATGAGCAAGAGACAAATTATTCACACAAATTAAGAATGTTAAGTTTACTTCAGAGTTATCTTACTGGATTTCAAATCAGCTTAGAAAAGAAAAGAAAGTTTAAATATTTCTCAAATTCTTACAATGAGGGTAAATTAAACATTTCAGAGTATAATAACTGAATCATATTAATCCAGTGAAATTTGCATTGCTTCTGTGATCCAGTGAAAGAAAGGCAAGAAGAGAGAAAGAAATTACACAAACATCAGTTTTAGTGCCTTCTTTTACTTGAAATGTTTTCAAATGTTAGCAAGAAAAGGGAAACATTTTGCAAGGTTTTGTGCCAACTGGAATTGTACTGACATTCATTCTATTCCCACAGGGAAAGAGTGGATGAGACAGTAACTGATTTCTTCCAAGAGGATCCATCACCCATGACTCTCACTGTTCTTATACATCATTAGTCAGACAAAAGAAAGTTTCCTAATGGGGTTTTAGATTCTCTTGAATCAAAAAAAAAAAAAAATGCATTTCCAGATGTTTTAATTATTAAATTTCAAAATTGTATGAAACATCATGTTTTTGTTATTCTCAACTAACCGATAAAGAGAGTCATTTAGCATGAAATTTAATTAAAAAGTGGAACAAATATTGGACAGAATCAAAATAGAAGGTCTAATGAATAAGGTATCTAGAATGAAGTTTTTGCCATAGGTACAGCACAGTTATGGAGGGGTCAAAATAGTGTAATTAATTACCCTACATAGGGGAATGTATTGGAGACAGATGAAAGATAAGACATTTAAATGACTGAGCACCCGGAAGCTGCCCATCACGCCAGCTTGCCGGCACCTGGATTCCGCGCTACTGGACTGAGGACACCTGCGTGTCTTCCGCGCTCTCCCCACCGGCCCGTCACCTCTGCCTCGCGCCCGATGGTGAGCAGTGTGTTGTGCCGCTGCGTGGCTTCCCCGCCGCCGGACGCCGCAGCCACCGCCTAGTCGGCCGCCTCATCGCCGGCGTCCATGGACCCTTGCGGCGGCGCCGTCTGCGGGGGCCCGGACCACCAGCTGCGCCTTTGGAGCCTTTTCCAGACCCTCGACGTCAACCGCGAAGGCCGCCTGTGTGTCAACGACCTGGCCGTGGGACTTCGGCTCCTGGGACTGCACCGCACAGAAGGCGAGCTCCGGAAAATTGTACAAGCTGGCGACAAAGACCTCGATGGGCAGCTAGACTTTGAAGAGTTTGCCCATTATCTCCAAGATCACGAGAAGAAACTGAGGCTGGTGTTCAAGAGTTTGGACAAGAAGAATGATGGACGGATCGACGCGCAGGAGATCATGCAGTCCCTGCGGGACCTGGGAGTCAAGATATCTGAACAGCAGGCAGAAAAAATCCTCAAGAGCATGGACAAGAATGGTACGATGACCATCAACTGGAACGAGTGGCGAGACTATCGCCTCCTGCATCCCGTGGAAAACATCCCTGAGATCATCCTGTACTGGAAGCATTCCACGATCTTTGATATGGGTGAGAATCTGACGGTCCCCGATGAGTTCACGGTGGAGGAGAGGCAGACAGGGATGTGGTGGAGACACCTTGTGGCTGGCGGTGGGGCGGGGGCCGTATCAAGAACCTGCACGCCCCCCCTGGACAGACTCAAGGTGCTCATGCAGGTCCACGCCTCCCGCAGGAACAGCATGTGCATCGTGGGTGGCTTCACCCAGATGATTCGAGAAGGAGGGGCCAAATCACTCTGGCGCGGCAACGGCATCAACGTCCTCAAAATTGCCCCCGAGTCGGCCATCAAGTTCATGGTCTATGACGCAGATCAAGCGTCTCGTTGGGAGTGACCAAGAGACTCTGAAGATTCACGAGAGACTTGTGGCAGGGTCCTTGGCAGGGGCCATCGCCCAGAGCAGCAGCTACCCGATGGAGGTCCTGAAGACCCGCATGGCCCTGCGCAAGACAGGTCAGTACTCGGGCATGCTGGACTGTGCATGCTGTGGACTGCATTAAAGTCTGTTTCTGACACCCTGGGGATTCGTGTCCAATCCCAACTGGGGCAAAGTGGGACCAGCCTCACATTCCACTGATGCAACGTATCACGCTGCTTGGAGCCTATTTATTTCGTATCTATTTGAACAGAGTTATGTCCTAACTATTTTTATAGATTTGTTTAATTAATAGCCTATCATTTTCAAGTTCATTTTTTATTCATATTTATGTTCCTGGTTGACTGCACCTTCCCAACACCTGCGAGGTGGGGTGGAAAGAGGAAGGAGGGGGCCGTGGGAGTGACCCTTCTTGATGCTGCATCGTGTCTGTCCAAAGAAATTCTTCTCGGAACTGGTGACAGAAGAAAGGCAAGAAGGCAGAAGGGCCCTGATCATGGAGAGACAGTCCTTTGGCAGGTCAGGGCAGGGCCAGCACCTAGGAAGCCTTAGGATCTGAGGGTTTGATCAGTGGGCAGGAAGAGTGGGGGAAATCTCAACCCTGTTGAAGATGGAGGTCCAAATCATTTCTTGGACTGGGAGGGATTTCTTTATTCACCCTTTTTGAAGGACAAGGCAGTGAGGTGCCTATCACTGTGAGTTTGGGGTGGGGGCCAGAGGAGAGGGAGGCCGTCTCCCCACCCGTACCTGTGAAGTGGGCTCCCTCTGTCCTGGACCCACCTCTACCCCTGCTCAATAACGCTGGTCAACGTGCAACAGCACAGTCACACTTCCATTCACCGGAACGGCCTGATGAGGACAATTTAAATAGGATGCAAAGATCAATGAAAGATTTATTGTTATATGTAAATAGAGTTATAACTGGAATTGGTGACAAAGCAAATTAAGAAAGAATTGGAAGTTGTCATGTAAGACAGGCTTCTAACAAAGTTGTTTCAGAGATGAAAAAAAAAATAAATGATTGGGGCTTCCCTGGTGGCGCAGTGGTTGAGAATCTGCCTGCTAATGCAGGGGACACGGGTTCGAGCCCTGGTCTGGGAAGATCCCACATGCCACGGAGCAGCTGGGCCCGTGAGCCACAATTGCTGAGCCTGCGCGTCTGGAGCCTGTGCCCCGCGACGGGAGGGGCCGCGATAGAGAAAGGCCCGCGCACCGCGATGAAGAGCGGTCCCCGCACCGCGATGAAGAGTGGCCCCCGCTTGCCGCAACTGGAGAAAGCCCTCGCACGAACCGAAGACCCAACACAGCCAAAAATAAATAAATAAATAAATAAATAAATAAAAATCAACTAAAACTTAAAAAAAAAAAAAAAAAACCCAATTTAAAAATAAATAAATAAATAAATAAATGATTGATCAGTAAACAGGGTAAGGTAGACATAGAAATTGTCCATCATAAGTGTTTTTAGTTCATAACCAGATTTCTCTCTTAAACCTTCAAGACTTTAAGAGGGCCTGTTTGGTACTCCCTAACTTATTGTAGCACTTGAACTGGAAAACTATAGTAAACCACTGAAAGGAATTAGAGCCAGAGATGATGATAAGCATGCAGTCTCATATTCAACAAAAGAAATCAATGAACTTGCATTAGGTTTTAAATGGTTCCTGTTTATACCCAGTAGAACCTCAGAAAGGAGAGTGCAAAATCTTATCATCTTACCAGCGTGCATTCTCTCTCTGCTGTTTTCTCTCCCTCTCTCTGTCTCTCCATATATATATATTTGTTTCTTTTATGTTATGTCTCAGTGGGAGCAAGACACAATCCTCTTTGAAGTTTCCATCACAATGTATTTTTGTGGGCTTCTACTTATGACAGGCTTACATGGCCTAGGATGAAGAATCATATACGGTAGAGCCGCTTGTCTATAACAAAGTACAAAGGCAGGGGGTAGAAGCAAGATATCAGTTGAACAGTAGGACTTTCATTTCAAGATCTATTTCTTGAAATGTAGAACACTGGCTCCCTCTTTTTTTGCTTATGCTGCTAAGGTGGTGACTAAATTAATAATTTGATTGCAAGGAATGAAGTTTATTAATAAGGAGCATAGGAGAGGCAAATAAGAACGAGATTACAGAACAGTGCTGATAGTAGTTAGTATGAAGCATTAAAGCCACCCCCTGTGCACAATTAAATTCAGTGCTGAACATTTGGAAACAATAGAAGCTAATAAAAAATTGGCTCGGCCTTCCCAAAGTGAGGGAAATGCAAAGCTATGTAGATACTTTCAAAGCTATATAAATACTTGGAAGTGATGATAGCAGAAGTCAAGGTAATGGGCTCATGATTAAACTGACATGAAGAATCTCCAGCTGGAATGATGCAATTCCAAAAAGCAATGTTAGTAGCACTGACTGGGCATCCAAGGACTGATCTATTCTGGTTCAAATACTGAGCACCCTGATTTGAGTTTCTAACTTTGTTCCTCAAAGAGGTGTCAAAATTATTGTAACAATGTTGATTTTCTGCTTTTCCCTACCCTGTAGCCACAAGCATAAGTTCCATCCACAGTATAAGAATGTATGTTTACAATTATAATTCCTGAGTTTGGGAACATTGTTCCTATGTTCCCTTACTTAAAAGAGTATCTGAATAACCAAACTCTAATCACTAACCATACCGAATGTCCATGTTAACTCAGGCAGTCCTAACTTTATTTCATCTCAGCATAGCTATTTTCTGCTGATGAATTAAATAGCAAAATGTTGTTTCACGTTGTGTTTTAAGGTTGTGCCCTAGAGAGAAATTCAAGAATCAGTTTAGTCAACAGAGCTGCATTTCCTAGCCTACATTTGATTGAATGTGTTCTGTCCACAAAGTGCTTTGGAGCAAAGATGGTAGGTGACATATAATAACTAAATAGACAGAACTATATTGGAGAATTTAGGGTGGGAAACAGAAGAATCATGCCCATTTATAGATGTTGCCATCAGGCTGTTCAAAGGGGAACTGATACAAAACGTGTTGTCAATAAGAGCAGATTCAATAACTCATTGTTATTAATATAAGCCAAAATCAATCACTTGGGGAAATATCATTTTTAAATGTTTATTTGATCATCAGGTTTTTGTACCCAAAGTAGCCATATTTATTAATTTCCTTTCTCCACATCAGTTTTTATCCCATTTTAGTCTTCTACATTAATAATATGTAGAAGCACACATTACTACACATTAATAATATGTAGAAGTACACATCACCTCCTTTCAACAAATTTAAATTGTTGATAATCTCTAAAAATGCCAGGAATAGAACTATCCTGTTGATACCCGTCAGCCCAGAATTAGTGGAAATAATATTATTATTTTAAGTCACTAAGTTTTGGGGGTGATTTTTATGTTGCAACATATATCTAAAAACTTAACATAGAAATAAATAAAACATTTTGAAATTTGTTCAAATTTTTTTAAATGTTTCACATTGATAAAATGTGACCTCCCAAATTAATATTACAGCTCAGTCTCCCATGATATATGGATGGAAAAAATCATACACACACACACACAATGCCCACACATACACTCATTCTCACACACACACTATATTATTAAACAGAACTAACTCAAACATTAAAAGAATAATAAATACTACGAATAAGAGTGGTTCATCCCAGCAAAGCAACTGCAATGCTAGAAGTATGATGGAGATCTGAATAATGAGGCATTCTCACATATAATCAGAGGGGGAATAAACTGAAACAGCCTTTGGGAAGGCAATATACCAATATCGAAATTTAACATACATATGCTTTTTTATCTAGTAATTCCATTATTAGGTACTTATCTGATGGGAAGGCTGAAATAAAACTATGCCCTAGGACTTCCCTGGTGGCACAGTGGTTAAGAATCTGCCTGCCAGTGCGAGGGACACAGGTTCAATCCCTGGTCTGGGAAGATCCCACATGCCGCGAAGCAACAAAGCCCGTGCGTCACAACTACTGAGTCTGCGCTCTAGAGCCTGTAAGCCACAACTACTGAGCCCAAGTGCCACAACTACTGAAGCCCGTGCGCCCAGAGCCCCTGCTCTGCAACAAGAGAAACCACCGCAATGAAAAGCCCATGCACCGCAACGAAGAGTAGCCCCCGCTCACCGCAGCTAGAGAAAGCCTGCGCACAGCAACGAAGACCCAACGCAGCCAAAAATAAATAAATAAAATTTTAAAAATATGGCCTAATATATACAAGATAGATTATTGATTGTGGCATTGTGTGTAAGAGTTAATAACTGAAAAATAAAATCTAAATACCCATAAATAAGAAAATGATTGATTTATTTTTAAAATCCTTATTAGGCAGAAGTTTACAATGAGTTAAATAAGTGCTTAATATCTCTAAGATGGATTAACTGAGGGAAAAAAGTATGTTATAAAATGATATAGAATACAGTGAGTTGTTGATACTATCTGTATAAAAGGTGTATATGCCTTTTCTTGAACTTGCATACAAAATTTTAAGAAAGAAACACAAGAAAACATTAAAGATATTACAGTAATTAATTTGGTTAGTGGGATGGGGAAAGAGGAGAGAGAAGAGAGAAGTTTACTATTTATATTAAATATTTCTATTTGTCTTTAATTGTTATATTCATGAATAGATGATAGATAGATAGATAGATAGATAGATAGATAGATAGACATTCCATGTTTATGCATTGATCTCAGCACTTTCTGATGCATTTACTTACTTTCCTCAAGTACCTCCTGTCATCACTTTTGTTAGGTAGGCAAGGGTTTTTCATAGTATCTCTCTTTTAATAAAATTTAACAGATTTTATTAAATTTCTTTATCTATTAAAAGAGAGACAATACAAATGTGTACTTTTGAAACAATTACTTCACTTCTAGAAATATACTTTAAGACAATGTTTTGTAAACTATAATTTTATTAATTAGTGGGTGGGGAAAGCAATTTATCAAGTAAAAGTCAACATTTTATGTAGAATAGAATAGAATAGAATAGAATAGAATAGAATAGAATAGAATAGAATCAAACAAGAAAATACAAAGTTCACGAGATGTAGAAAGGGTGAGAACTGTATTGGGAAACTTTTGATGTATACGAGCATATGTTTGCACATGCATGGATTGTGATGAATACCCACAACTTAAGGTTTTACCTTTAAATAATGAACCAGCAGCCAGCCACAAGCATGCTGCTACTTTGCCATAGATTGTGATTATTGGCTGAGTAGACTGTACTACCCTGTGCCTTGTTTGCTTTATGTATTTCAGTGCTATGTTACTTGGTGCTAAGTGAGAACTTAAAACTCTAACAGCAAGAAAAAGCTTAATAACTTACCAAAGCATAATTTTTGGAGCCCTTTACAGAGTTGAAGCCACAAGGAAACTTGATAACCTTTATTTCAAAAGGAAAAAAGCCCCTTTGAGAAGTAAAGCACATGGCTTCATTTTGTGTAGTACAAGATAGGAAGAGAGGAAGAAGGTAGTCTCCATAAAAGCAAGTAAGAAGGAAACAATTGAAATTTAACAAATTAATAATGACTCACTGTGAGCTAGTTTAACAGTTTAGAATACTTGGCAGCCTCACATGTAAGGGGAATTTTCATCCATTCTCCAGGTCTTTTTCACAGGCCTCCATGGGGCCCTCACAGAAAATTAGTGGCAAAGCAGAAGACCTGTGAATGCCATCTGGGTGGTGTGGACATCAAGGGTTGGAGTAGGTTTGAGAGTTGAGTAGCAGCACCTAGAGGCACCGTTAATGCTTCAGGACTCTCATAAGTATGAAATGGTGATGAGCGGCCACTGTAGGACAGGCACAGAATCTGCCCTTATCTTGGAACCTTCTCTCATACGAGACAAGTCTGCTGTTAGGGAAGGAGCAGAAGACCTCCTATTCACCAAGACTTGCCATGACACTTGGCAAGATCAACTACCACTGGGTTAGGCCTGTACTAACAGGCAAAAGCCATCTGCCAGTGGGAGAGAGGCAGGATACCTAAACATGCTCAAGAGCCTGCACTGATACAAGCAGAATTCATTGCAATGGGGGAGGAGAGAAGGGTTCAGGAAACATTTTTAAGGAGGGAGACTTGGTTGTTTGCCTCTAGGGGAGGAGCAGAAATACTGAGAAAGTCTCACCATTACACTTTACTTGAAATGTTATAATAATATTTGAAAGTAGACTCTTATGAATCCAAGATCTATATTATAAAAGTGTAGAGGTTCCTTAAAAAATTAAAAATAGATTTACCATATGATCCAGCAATCCCACTCCTGGGCATATATCTGGAAAAGATGAAAACTCTAATTCAAAAAGATACGTGCACCCCAATGTTCATGGCAGCACTATTTACAATAGCCAAGACATGGAAGCAACCAAAATGTCCATCAACAGATGAATGGATATAGAAGATGTGGTATATATATATACAATGGAATATTATTCATCCATAAAAAAGGATGAAATAATGCCATTTGCCGCAACATGGATGGACCTAGAGATTATCATCCTAAATAAGTCAGACAGAGAAAGACAAATCATATGATACCACTTATATGTGGAATCTAAAAGAAAATTATACAAATGAACTTATTTACAAAACAGAAATAGACTCAGAGATGTAGAAAACAAACATATGGTTACCAAAGGGGAAAGCTGGGGGGGGGATAAATTAAGAGGTTGGGATTAACATATATACATCACTATGTATAAAATAGATGAACAACAAGGACATACTGTATAGCTCAGGGAACTATATTCAATATCTTGTCATAACCTATAAGGGAAAGGAATCTGAAAAAGAATATCTATAACTGAATCACTTTGCTCTATACCTAAAACGTTGTAAATCAACTCTACTTCAATTTAAAAATAAATAAATAATTATTAAAAAACTATTTTTTAAAAAAGGTCTATATTGTAAACTCTAGAGCATACTTTCTCAACTTTGGCAGTATTGACATTTTGAGCCAGATAATTTTTTGAGCCAGATACTGCCCTTGCATTACAGTATGTTTAGTAGGATTCCTGACCTCTGCTGTCTAGATGCCAGTAGCATCCCCCAGTTGTGACAGCCAAAAAGGTCTCCAGTATTGTCAAATAGTCACAGATGTAGAGACCCACTGGCCTAGATCAATTAGATAGATAGAAGGATAGATAGATAGATAGATAGATAGATAGATAGATAGATAGAGTTTAACCATAAGCTAATAAAGAAGATAAAATTGAATCATAAAAATAGTCAATTTTTAAAGAGGCAGGAAAGAGAAAAAAGGAACATAGATGGGTCAAAGAAAAAATAAATAACAATATAGTATTATTTAATGATTTAAGCACCCCCAAATAAAAGTTAAGAATTGTATTCCCATTTAATCTCAAAGCACCTCTCCAAAGTTGGCATTCTGGGTATCTCACATGTCAGTGAAGGTGTGGTGATACCTAACCCTCATCCCTGAACTCCTTGTTTTCCCCTCTGTATAGGTCCCCACCTAGAGTAATGATCTCACATTTTTAAATAGATCACTTAACTCTTCACCAAAAATTCAGGGCTTAGTACCAACCATCAAAAAAAAAAAAAGTAATTTTTTCTTTTGCTAATAGGTGTTTTATTTATTCCAGGTTCACTTCTTAAGATGAATTTTGACATTACATCATCTGCTTTTCCCATAGGATCCATACAGAGCTTAATGAGGACAGGGAACTTAGTCTGTTTTGTTCAATAATCATGTTCAAGTATTTAGAATAGTGCCTGGGACAGTGCCTGGAACATAGAACTCAAGGAAAAATATTTGTTGAATGAATGAATAATTGAAATTATACAGTAATAGGTATTTAATTTCCCCTTGAATTTTATCTGCCACTTCCTTATAAAGAAAAGACTTCACCTCTCATTTTATGGTTTTTGTTATAATTTTTATCCCCATTACAGATAAAATAAAGATTAACTTATTGACGTATATTTTTGAGTAGAAATTATTACCCAAAACATAGTTATCATTGCCTAGAAAGAATGTACTTTTTAAACAATTCAGAATACAATATTCCAGCCCTCTAAGAAACTAAAACTTATTTATGGGATACAAAAAACTGAATATATCTAGAGAATAGCTACAATTTATCAGTCAGTAGAGAACAATCTACTATAAAAATGAAAGACGTGATGTGAATGTTATAGAGAGTGAATCCAGGGAGAATTCCTAGAAAGTTATTTTTTGAATAAAATGTTGAATAAGGTGTTGGAACATGGGTTATCAGCTCAGAAAACAAAGGGTATTCTCTAAAGATTAAAAAGCTGACACTAAACATTAGACAATTTAAGCAAATTTTGTTAGAGTGGAGCAAAATATTAGGAATGAAAAACAAAAGGAAAATATGGAGGCATAAGAAAAATTATAGAAGTTCAACGCTAAGGTGAGAATATGAGGGAGTTTGCCAATAAATTCAAATACATGGAATAAGAATTTAGAATTGAATTAACAATATCTTCTAAATTGTTTAGTAAATGTCATTAAGATTCTTCTTAAATATATAGCTTTGGGGCACAGTAAGTCAATACATTTATACATCCTTCTACACCAAACAATGATGAATATATATAAAAAGTGAAATCCTAAAAGAAAAACACGCCTTAAAACTATCGAAACTGTCTCTGTAAGCAAGAAATGTAACAAAATTATGCATTACTGAGTCGAAGTGATCCATGCATAGGCATGCTAGGCTCCAGTTCAGAAAAATGCAGTGGCAGATGGGAATTCAGCTCCTGCAGGGTCACAGGGGCTAAAGTCCTGAATACAGGACAGGAAATCAGATGTCAGTGTTTAACAGCTCAAGATCTGATGGAAATCTGCTTGGGTTCAGCTCCACCACTAACTAACTAGCTATGACCCTGGGTAAAATGGGGAAGTTAATAACTATCCCATAGGAGTTGCATGAGGATAAATTGAGCTGACATAGGTAGGGCACTCAGAAGAGTACCTAGACATCCAGGTACTAGAACCCATCCCTTCTCATTCATTTAAAGATACAGCTCCAACATTACTCCACTCCCTTCACATTGAGTTTGTGCTTTCTGCTTTCTGCTGGATCATTCCTAACAGCATGCAAACATGTTGACCTCACTATCCCTCCAATCTGCTCTCCCATTTCTTTCTCCCCTTTGCAGCAAAACTCTTTGAAAGCGTTGCCATATTAAGGTCTCCAGTTCATCTCCTTTTATTCTCTTTTAAGCCCACTTCGAGCGCTTTTTCACCTCCATCACCACAGTGAAATTGCATGTTAAGGTCACTAATGACTTCCTCATGGCTACATCCTAAAGTAAATTCTCAGTCCCAATCTTATCTGACCAATGCAACATTTCATACAGCTGATGTTTCCTAATCCTGATAATTTTCCACCCTTTAGCTTCCAAGGCTTTAACCTCTTTTGCTTTCTGCTTCATGGGTTACTCCTTTTCTTTATCCTTTTTAGGTTCTCCCTTGTCTCCCAGATTACTTAATGTTGAGGTGATGATGCAGGACTCACCTTTAGGCTGTCTTCTCTTCTGTATCATGCTCACTCCTTTGATGATCTCATCTAGTCTGTGGCTTTAAATTCCATCTGTATGATGAAAACTCCCTAATTTATATATTTTATCCAGACCTCATTCCCAATTCTAATTCTTAAATCCATTTGCTTACTAGACATCTCCACTCTAAAAGACCTTTAACTCAGCAGAACAAAAATTGAACTCCTAATCTCCCCAGCTCCACGCCAGAGACTTACTCTATTGTAGACTTTACCATTACAGTTGAGGTCAATTCCAACTTTTCAGCTGCTCAAGCAAAAAAAGAAAAAAGAAAAAAGTGAGGGAGGGAGAGAAAGAGAGAGAAGAAAACTTTGGTTCATTCTTTTCTAACAAAGCAATAAAATCCATCAGCAAATTCTGTTAACTATTCCTTCAAAATACATCTGAAATCTGACTACTTCCAACCATATTCACTGCTACCAACCTAATATGAATCACTTTGTTGGGCTATTCTAAAACTTCCCTAGTACTCCTGCCTTCACACTCTTATAATCTTTTCTCAACACAGCAGCAAGAGTGCTTCTTTTAATGCTTAGAGCAAATCATCTTATTTCTCACCACGCTTTTTTCCATCTCACTTAGAGCAAAATTAAGTTCTTACAATGGCCTGCAATGCCCTCAAAATCTACCCCACTTCTTACCTTTAGAGCCTAAAATCCTACTGCATTTCTCCTGCAAGCAAAATGGGCCATCTTACTAATCCTCACGTGTTCTAGGCACACTCCTGCCTAAGAGTGGTTCCCTGAATATGCTTCTCCCGACTCTCCACCGCACTACCTACCTCATCTGCTTCAAGTGTTTGCTCAGATCTCAAATTCTTAATGAGGCCTATCCTACCACTTTATTTAATACTGCCACTTGCAGTGGAATTAAAACTTTATAATTTATTATATATCCCTGTACCCCTGTCACATAGAAATTCATCATAAATTGAGCAAAAAGTGAGCCACTGGTAAAATTAGAATGATAAATTAGAAAAACTAATCCTTCAGTACCTAGGATGCATTAAAGCAGGGGGTGATGAGACATAAGTGAACTAGGTGAGAGGTTCTTGGAAAATCATAGTAAAGTACTGAATTAGTGTGGAGATGGTGAAGTAACTGTCAGAGCAGAAATGCAATAGATATTGGGGAAGTAGATATGGCAATTGATTGGATGCTTTCAAAATACAGATATTAAAATTTTGGATAAATATGGAAAGGAAGTTGTCATTAGCTATTCATTTAACCTTGACATATAATAATTAGTCTTAACTAGTATGATTTTACTAGAAATGTATGTATATATACATGGAATTATTTTGTCAGTGCTCTACAATATTGACTACTTGAAATTCTCAAAATGCTTTCTTCCCTCAATAGAGATATTCTTCTGGTATTCTTCATAGCTTCTGTTTCCCAGTGTCTTGTGCTAGATTTTCTTTCCCAGGTGACCCAAAAATTAGGGTACCTAAGATTCACTCCTAGACATTCTTATCTGATCACCCTATCCATTTTTCCTTAACAAACTAATTTAATAAATTAATAACCTATAAATCTGTATCTGAAGCTCATTTCCCTCTACTCTATTCCAGAGCTATATGTACAAACTCTAAACTATTACCCCCACATACATAACTAAAAGGTCCTTCAAACACAACATGATCAGAACTAAACTTATCTTCTCAAAAATAATTTTTAAAAAATCTCACAACTACAAAATCTGATCCCATGTCAGTGTTTTCTACATTAGTAATTAACACCACTATCTGCCACCTTATACAAATAATAAACCTAGGAGTCCTCACAGAATCTCCCTTTTCCCACACTTGCCATCTAATCAATCACCAAGTCCTTTCAATTCCACCTGCCAATTATTTCTCAAAATATTCCACTCCTCTCCTTTCCCATTCCCCCGTATTAGTCTGAGTCACCATCATTTCTCCTAATGTCTTCACTTCTCCTACCCCTAATCTTCTTTTTACATTGTATCCAGAAAGATATTTTGAAATTAAAATTGGATCATGTTACTCACATTTTAAAAATCTTTCAATGTCTCCCTATGAATAAAGACCAAAACCATTCTATCCTCATATACATGATTCTGCATTTATAAATCCTGTGTTTCTCCATTCTCTCTCTCTATATATGTTATATATAAATCCACATTTTTATTAAAATGCAATATATATGTTGTATTTATAGTAACAGTAGTATATATCATATGCTACTCTTTCTAGAAATACAAGTCTGTTTTTATTTCGGTTTCTTGAAATTAGTCCTCTCCCCACCCCTCTCATCTTAAGGGTTTTATCCATGATGTTTTCTCTGCCTGCAAATACTCTACATTCAGAGGAGCTGTAAATGGGATCTCATACTAGGTTCACCCTATTGTTTTAAGTTTCCATATTATCATTTACTTCAACTTTTTAAGCACATTACACTTCCAATTTCTAGTTCAATGTTTGTCTTTTCCATTAAACTGTAAGATCAGTCACCATTTGTTCACCATTATATCCTCAAGGCTCAACCCAGCACTTGGAGAATAGTAGCCTCAATGTTACTTACTTACTTAATTACTTACTGACTAGTTAATTAATAAATTAATACTGTGTTTGGTTTTTAAACATTTAATTTAGATACAATATATTTCTGCACATCTGCTAATGTTAATAAGTAATAAAAATACTAGTTTAACATTGCTTTTGATTTTATGTTTGTTTTCATATAGTTTGATTAATTGATGTAAGAGAAATAAGCTATGGGTAACTTTATACTCAAGAATTTCCCTGCTGTTTAAGCAAGTCCATGGCATAGAAAGAGCACCTACTTCATTATTTCTTAAGACCATGGTAAAGCAGTATTTACACCATTCTGAATCAAGGAAAACTGAGTTACAAAGAGGTTGCTTAACCAACATGATCTCTAGGTTAGACATTGGCAAATAGTAGGCTGTAAGTCAGGATGAATACAAAAGGGTTTGAATAATACATATCAAAACATTGTAGCCTCAAGTATCACTAAACAGGAAGGCTGAGATGAACATTTTTCAAGGACCACTAATAATCCTATCATATACTTGTGTGGTTTAGAGGATTAGAGCAATTCAGTGATTCACCACACCCACCACTAATCTTTCATTTCCAATGCTATTTATTCTGATGTAGAATATTAATTAAATCAGTTCTATACAGATATAGTCTCTTGAAGTGCTAAAGCAAACACTTGAAGTAGTCTCATTGAGACTGATATTAATATCAGGTTCATCTACAAAATCCCCTGAAGAATACATACTTTAGGTTATGAAAAATACTGGGTTCCGACACTTCAATTTATTCAAGTATTTTGTTTCATTTCCATAATCTGTTTTTATATGCTGTTTTTTCATTTTTAAAAATGGGAGTGAGTTGAAATTAATTGCTTGGTTGCATGAACCTTAATAATTACAAAAATCTCGTATGGTTTATTTAGTGCTTTCCATTTTAAGAGATGCTTGTAAGAAAAACTGACTGTAATATGATTTTATGTATGATCCCCCTTTAGTGGAAAAAGAGTTTCTTGAACTTTTGGCCAACTGTAATAAAGCTTTATATTTTTCTATTAACCATACCCTAGATGTCTTTGACCTTCAATTTTCTTTCAATGCTCAGTCATAGAGACCACATCGCACTGCAGGACGTCCATTCTTCTACTAAGTTCTCCACTCCACTTCTGAGACCCTTAAAATTTCTGAGACTAATAAAGCATGCAATATGCTCCTCAGATCCCTCCTTCTCATCACTTTCATTTTGGACCACAGATGCCCGCCAAACCTACTACTCAAAAGTGGCTTCTGAAGTAAAGCTCCTGTCACTCACACAATGCAAGCATTGTTAACAAGCTGCTTTTTTCATTCCTCGAAGCATACCCTGGATCAAGCCATAATATTTTTAAAATATTCACTAAAGGGATAAGAAAAGTAAGCTGAGAGAATAGCTTATGTCCCAGCCTAGCTCTCAGCAAACTGACACAAGGAAAGCCAACTCAGACTCCAACAAAGTTTAGTGTCACAGTACAGCTCTGCTTCCATCCTGGAACAAAAAGAAATTCTGCTCCAATCCCAGACTTCAACATTTCTTACTCCAGAATTTAACTCTTCCCAAGAGAGGGAGTTTTTAATTATTTTATAGGGAAATTCCCATTTCCACCTATAAAATAGGATATGGGAATCAAGATAATCATATGTATCTGGCTTTTAAAATATTACATGACATCCCATGTGGGATACTAATAATGCAGCACGAGTTGGACTGTGACAGCCTCAATCTGGCTAACAGCCTTTCTTCTATTACGGGGTGAAGACACTATCAGATTTACATATCTTTCCTGGAGTGATCTCTTCTTCCAATAAATACAAGTAAATGTTTGGATGTAAAAGAACACTACCTCCTAAGGACAAATAATAGTTTTCAGTCATGGGATAGCCTATATCCAGATTCAAGGAAAAAAAGTTCATTTCTCTATCTCAGCAGGGATACAGTTTTGCGTAAGATAAACCTAACTTCTATCATTAAACAGAACACATTTGGTTGGAAGCAGCTGCATTTTGATTACTTCTCTCCTCAAGGTTACACTATAAGGGGACTGTAGCTATTTGCTTTATATATGCATGAGTAAAAGAGCAAACCAGAGTAACAAGTTCCCTATTCAATGTAAAGAAATATAAAGTCCAGTTTCTAGCCCCAATCACTGGAACTTCCAGCAAAACCAAAAGAGGCAGTTTTCAACTTTCAGCATTCTAAAATTCAGTCTTCATTATACAATCACACACACACACACACACACACACACACACACACACACAAAATCAAAAGAACCCAATAGTCAGTGACTCAATTTGCTTTTCCCCTGAGGAAAGCTGACATACTGTGTATTTCCTCTAACTTCTATTACTTATCTTCCTGGCCACTGCTAATTAAGCTCTCTCCTTTTAAATCTTGTAAATCATTAAACAATTTATCATTCACCACGTTGGAAAATCATCTCTATTGTTTCCCAGTATTGCTTTTAATCACACATTACTGTCAACCCCCAACTCAGTTGTATACTTGAAGGGTACAGTTGTGGAGTGGGGACAGATTTGTGTCTTTCAAACTACTTTGAACTGTTTCTCTGCACTCAATAGGTGGTCAATAAATATTGATCCTAATATATTAATATATTCAGAATAATACAGTCTCTACTGTCTTTTATTAACCCCATTGTGCCATCTACAAGTTATCTCCATTTTAGTACCACTGAATATTAAATACGCTATCTCAGTTAATGCTGTGACACATCTCCTAAGTCATAAATGACCCTAAGTTTTAATAACTCCCTCTTTTCTTATTGTCTCAGTGAATTATCCAACAATTTGTCTAAAATTTTTCCTGAGAAAAGCCTGTGTAACTTTATTCCTCTGTATTTCCCTTAGCTTAGGACTCACCTGGAATATTCTAAGGACTGCTAGTAATTCCCTATGCCTCCAGTCAATTAACATGACTGTTCATCATTTCTACTAATCCCATCAACAAACTGCTAAACATGAAACTGATTTTGTCACACTTTGGCTTGAAATATTCTAATATTTTCCAATTATAACCTTTGTTTGGCATCAAAGCTCTTCACGATATTGTCCCATTCTTCATCTCCAGTCTTATATCCACCAAATTATATTACACACACTGCATCCTGCCACACTGAAATTTCCACTTCCTCTTGGATACAGCATTTACTTTGCACATGTATATGTTTTGGCATAAACAAAAGCATGTCAGCACATTTTATCTCTGTACAATCTTATTAGTCCTTTAAAACACAGGTTAAATATAATATTACCTTCACTGTAAATTAATCCATCTCTTCCAAGTCGAATTATTAACAGCAATCTAAATTGTATCTCCATAGCACTTTATTCATATCACTAATATAGTACTCATGATGTTTATTGTTTACTATTTGCTTATATGTTTTTTCTGCTTGTTCTTTAATGAAAATGATATATTTATATCCTACAAACTTAGTTCCATTTCTGGAAACTTATTGGCCTATGGCAAGAAAAAAGCATATAATTCTAAGTTATAAAGATATAAGTTGAAATTTCAACTCTGTTGCTGGATTCAAATTTAAGATCCAACATTGACCAGCTATAAAGAATAATTTAACCTCCCTGTAAATGCAATTTTCTATAATGTAGAGCTTATAACACTTACCTAATTGTGTGGTAATAATTATCAATATGATTTTAGACCTGTATATTGTAGACTCCCCTTAAATAAAAATTTTTATTATATCACGTTAGAAACCAGTTGAGTAAATGAATTCTTTACCTTTAATATTTCCATAATTTTATTATGTGATTTAGCTTCTGGCCACTGCATCTGCACCCAATAACACATCAAGAAATAACATATAAAACTAGCTCTTCTGCTTAGATGTAAAACGCTGCGAAGAATGTTGCTTCCACCTCCACAATGAATAAAAGCTGAAAAAACACAAAATCACAATTTCTTGAACAAATCCGAGAGCAAAAGCCATAAAACACCTGTTAACCAGGTAAATTCCAAAGAGAAACAAGCTTCTCCAAGGAGAAACAAGGTACACAAACTGTCATATCTGTAGTAGAGCCACCCACCATTTCTTACCTGATTAGGTAAGGAAAAACAGTCAAAATTTTATTTAACTGCCGAAGTTCAAGTGTAGACAAGTTTATCAGTTTCAAATAGCTGAATCCTGGACAAAAGGGAAGTCTCCACACATTTGCAAAACTTTCTCACAGGTCTCTACCAAGTGAAACAAGAAAGATTTGCAGCAGGACATGAGCTGAGAATGAGTAATGCAGGTATGAACAGGTAATTGGGCCTGGGAGGAAACTAATTAAACACTGTATATTTCTCTAGACCTTTCTCTCTTATGAAGCAGCAGCTTTTAGCTTGCTGATTGAAGGGCAGCAAAGTCTTTCATGCCCAGAGCACAGGCGAAGACCTTGTAACTGGGGAAAGATAGAAAAACAAACTCTGTACTCTGGAAGATAGCAGGAAATCAAGATGGCAGAATACATCTTAGGCCCAAAATCCTGTATTGATACCAAGCAGTGATTTCTTATTGCTAGCAGAAAGGAAGGTTCCATCAAAATGAATCACATATATGACAGCCTTTGACTGTCAAGGAAATGAGAACTTGGACTGCTGAGAAAACCATGTTCCCAAAGCTAAGGCACACAAGGCCTCCATCAGCATGAGGCTGAATTAGGAAAAAAAGAGAGGAAAATCCTGACCCAAAGATAATCCTAGTACACAGCAATAAGCAACAGTAATTTGCTATTGGGGATGGGACAAGAGCATGAAGAGAGACCTGCAGTTCTGGCACAGGTATGCAGGAATAGCTGAAGCTAAGGATAGAATACTTATACTGAGAAAACTCATTCAAAAACATAACCAAAACATTAAAGACAAGACAAGATCAGCCTAAACTAAAGAAATTTAAAACAAATGGTGCACTAAGGATAATCATAGCAATAATAAAACCCACAACCAGTTCATCTCCTGACTAGATTCATTTAATCCTATACCTCACTTACACCTTGATAGAAGAAGAGGTATGAGTTTTCCAGGCATAAAATATATCGACCTTCACTTTTATTATTCTAACATGATGTCTGGCAGTTAATCAAAGATTATAAGACATTAAAAAATTAAAAAATGAAAGGAAAAGAAAACCAAAGAATCATAATAAGGTGAACCAGAATAAGAGATGACCATATGTTGTAACTCTCTGACAAGGATTCTAAAATAACTATGGTTAATTTTTTTAAATCTAGTGAGATAAACAAAAAGACAACATGCATTCACAGATGGAGAATTTCAACAGAGAGTAGAAACTATATGAAAGAGTCAAGTGCAAATGCTGATTTTTTTAAAAAAAGATACTCAGAAGAAGAATTCATTTGGCAGGTTCATAAGTAAATTCAAAACAGTTAATGAAGGAAATAGTGAACGGAGAGACAGATCAATAGAAATTATCCAAACTGAAACACAAAGAGGAAAAAGAAGGGGAAATACGGACAAAGAGTTTATCTAGGGACTGTGGAAATTTTCATATGGTCTACCATATGTGTAATTTGAGTTTCAGAAGGAGAAGAATGGAACAGAGGAAATATTTGAAGTGATAATTGTAAAGAATTTTCCAAAATAATGAAAGGCATAAATGACATATTAGAGAACCTCACTCAGGATAATCTCTCTCTCTCTCTCTCTCTCTCACAGACACACACACACACACACACACACACCACACCACACACAGCATACAAAAATCTTAAAGGCAAGTAGAGAGGGGAGAAAATGCACATTATGTACAGAGGACTAAAGACTTGTAAAACAGCAAATTTCTTGCCAGGAACTATGCAAGTTAGAAGACATTTGAGTGACATCTCCAAAGTACTGCCTACAATAAATTCACTTTAAATATGAAAATATAAATAGATGAAAAATAAGGTGATAAAAAATTAAAATATTGAAAAATATACTGTGCAATCAATAAAAAAAAGCAGAGGGGCTATATTAATGTCAAACAAAATTGACTTAGAACAAGGAAGAGGAAGAACATTATGTAACGATCATTCACTAAAAGATGTAACAATCTTATATATAAGTGAATGAATCAATCAAATAAGAGAGCTTCAAAATGCATAAAGTAAAACAGAACTGTAATAAGAAAAAGAGAAATCAACGGTCATAATTAGACAACAATAGCTCTCCTCCACTAATTGATAGAATAAATAAACTGAAAATCAGTAAGGATCTAGAAGACTTAACACCATAAGCAGGAAAATTTACAAAAGAGTTATAATAAATAAATCAACAGTGGGGATAAAATGGAATAACCAAAAACACTCACTAGAAAAGAATAGAGAAAAAAATTACAAAGAATAGGTAGATAAATGGGGAATGAATAAAAAATGTTATATTTAAATACAACTAAATCAATAATTTCACTAATTGTATAAATGCTCAAGGTAAAAAATGAAACAAACAAACAAACAAAAACAGAGTTTATCAGATTAGATTACCATAATACTGAAACCAAACAAAAATATTATATGGAAAGAAAACTACAGACCAATATCTTTTATAAGCAGAGACACAAAATCCTTAACAAAACAGCAAATTAAATCTAGCAACATATACAATATCAAGGTCAAATTGGATTTATCACAGAAGTGCAAGTTTGAATCAACATTAAAATATTAAACTAAACATTCACCATGTCAATAGACAGAAAAAATTATAGGATGCCCTTAAAAAATACAGAAAAAGTATTTGACAAAAGTTAACATCTATGTATGTTTAAAACTCTCAGCAAACTGAGAATAGAAGACTAAATGCTTTTCCCTTAGTTAACGTGGAACAAAGTGAAGCTATTCATTGTCATTATTCCTATTTATCATTTTATTGGAAATCCTAGCCAGTCCAACAGACAAGAAAAGGAAATAAGTGGTATAGAGATTGAAAATGAAGAAATAAACAGTTTATGAAAAGATACATGTTTTTCTGCATAGAACACTTCAAAGTCTCTAGAGAAAAAAAAAAAGCTACTAGCATCAATAAGTGAAATCAATTGTATCTTTAAACTAGCAATGAAAAAACTGAAATTAATATCATTATTACTGTCTGAAATAACACTAAATATATGAAATGCTTAGAAATGTCTATCAAATTATTTGAAATGTATGTATGCTGAAAAACATTGATGAGATAAATCAAAGAATTGAAATGAATGAAGAGATATACCATGTTCATGGATATGAAAAGTCAATATTGTTAACAGGTCTTTTGTCCCCAGATAGATCTACAGAGTAAATATAATCCCAGTAGAAATTTCAGAAGTCTTTTTTGTTTGTGTTCTATTTTGTTTTCTTTAATAAACAAGATGATTCTAAAATTTATATAGAAAAATCAATGACCTAACATGGAAAAACACTTTGGAAAACTCAGAACAAACTTGAAGAACTCATATCTCCTAATTTAAAGCATATTATATTTTTGGGGGGAGGGAAAAATTACTTTTATTTTTTAATTAACTTTTATTGGAGTATAGTTGATTTACAATGTTGTGTTACTTTCTGCTGTACAGCAAAGTGAATCAGTTATACATATACATATATCCACTCTTTTTAAGATTCTTTTCCCATATAGGTCATTACAGAGTATTGAGTAGGGTTCCCTGTGCATTACAGTAGGTTCTTATCTATTTATATATAGGAGTGTGCATAAGTCAATCTCAATATTCCAATTTATCCCTCCCCCAATTTCCCCCTTGGTAACCATAAGTTTGTTTTCTACATCTGTGACTCTATTTCTGTTTTGTAAATAAGTTCATGTGTACCATTACTTTCTATCTTGTAAAATATACAAAAATTAACTTGAAATGGATCATTGATCTAAATGTAAAATTTAAAATTAACAAGCTTCTCCAAAAACAAAAAACACAGAAAAAAAAAATTTATGATCTTATGTTAGGCAAAATTTTCTTATGTATGATACCAAAATAAGATCTTTTATGGACTGAATGTTTATGTCCTCCCAAAGTTTATATGTTGAAATCCTATTCCCCAATGTGATAATATCGGGAAATTGGGCTTTTCGAAGGCAGAGCCCTCATGAATGGAATAAGTACCATTATAAAAGAGGTAGACTTCACTTGTTCTGCCATGGGAGGACACAGTGAGAAGATGGCCATTTATTACCCAGGAAGTAGGCTCTCACCAGATATGGAATCTGCCAGCACTTTGATTTTAGACTTCTCATCCTCTAGAACTATGAGAAATGAACACTGTTTAAGTTTTCAAGTCTATGGAGGCTAGAACTCTAAGATCAAGGTTCCAGCGAATTCAGTTTCTGGTGAGAGTCTATTTCCTGGCTTGTAGATGGCTGCCTGCTATCTATGTCCTTATATGCCCTTTCCTCAGTGCATATTTATTGTTGGGGTTGGGGGTTGGAAAGCAGTGGAGAAAAAGAGAAAGAGATTAATCTCTTCTTATAAGAACACTAATCCTATTGGACCAGGGCCCCACCCTTATGACCTCCTTTAACCTTAGTCCTTGCTTAAAGGCTTTATCTCCAAATACAACTACACTGAGGGTTAAGGCTTCAACACACAAATTTTAGGGGAAAACAAACATTCAGTTCATAACATCCCACCCTAGGTGCCCCCCAAATTCATGTTCTTCTTGAAAATATATTAATTCCATCATAACATCCCTAATGTCTTAACTCATTTCACCATCAACTTTAAAGATTAAAGTCCATAGTCTCATCTAAATCAGATATGGATGAAAAGAGAGGTACAATTCATCCTGAGTCAAAATTACACTCTAGTTGTAAACCTGTAAATTCAGACAAGTTATGTGCTTCCAAAATACAGTGGTTAGACAGGCATAAGATAGACATTTAAATTCCAGAAGAAAGAAATCAGACGAAGAAGGGGTAGTGGGTTCCAAGCAAGTTCAAACCTAGCAAGTCAAATTCCATTGGATCTTAAGGCTTGAGAATAATCCTTTTTGGTTTGATGCTCTGTCCTCCAGGGGCACTGGAGTAACAGTGTCATCCCCACCACTCCTTTGGTTCACTAGATCATCCCCACCCCCATGGTTCTCTATGGTAAACCCACTCATGCAGCCCTCTGTGATGGCTTCCCAGTCACCCGAAACAGAGGTGAGGCACCACCTTCTGGAACCAAAGAGGAATCAACCTTGCTTCCTGTATCTGTGGTGAGAGTGGCAGCACTAATGATCTATGAATTAACTTTGGGGTCATTATTCGCTTGTCTTGAAGGATAAAGTGTATTTGCAGCTGAATAAATACTTCCACAGACCTGTCCTGAAGAATCCAAAAAGTCTGACAGCTGACAGACTTCCTTTATTTTACTTCCTTTTCTCTTTTCCCTTTAGTTCAAACTGACAGTGTCTCTGTTGATATAATCCCATCTCCATTCCTGACTTTGGTTGAGATGGCTGATTAAATCTATGAGTCACACTCATGATTTCCTAATCAATGACTATTCAGCCACATTCTTAGTCTTCTGTTCAGAACATGCTATCTCATTTTTTTGTAATGTGGATAGGCTGAGAATATCCCAAAATTTCAAGTTCTGGTTTGTTTGTTTTTTTTAAACAATTCTTTCAAGTTATCTCTCTCTTCTCACGTTTCATCACATTTTGCAAAAGTATTAAGGAGAAACAAAGCCACTTCTTCAACACATTGCTTAGAAATCTCAGCTAAATATTCAATTTCACTGTATGCAATTTCTATCTTTCCAAAACACTAGAACACAATTCAGCCAAGTTCCTTGCCACTTTATAACAAAGAATGTCTTTCCTCCAGCTTTCAATAATATGTTTCCATTTTTCTCTGAGACCTCGCCAGAATAGCCTTTTAATATTTCTACCCATATTTCTACCAAAATTCTGTTGCTGATGTTATAAGTATTCTCTAAGACAATAAAGGTTTTCTCTGTAGCTCACCTGTTTCCTTTTTAATCTCTCACAGAATTACCTTTAATATCCATATTTCTACCAGCATTCCTTTCAAGGCAATCTTGGCTATTTCTGCCACCTTCAAACTTTTCCAGTCTCTACCCATCACCCAGTTCCAAAGCAACTTCCATATTTTTAGATATTTGTCAAAGCAATACTCTTTCAGCAACTTTTTTCACAATCACCAATATCTGGAAAATATCCAAATGTTCTTGTTCTTCAACAGGTGGATGAATGAAAAAATTGTATCCAAGGATGGAATCAAGATGGTAGAGTAGGAAGATCCTGAGCTCACTATTCCCATGGACAAACCCAAAATACAACTACATATAGAAAAAGTCTCTCTGAGAAAAACCCGAAGACTAGCAGAACAGCTTTTCCACAATTAAGAATATAAATTATAAAACATTTTTAGACAGGTAGGAGGGATAGAAATGCAGTCTATTCAGGACCCACACCCCTACCACAGTGACCTATAAGCAGTTTAGGATATCACAAACATAAGGTCTTCCCTAAGGAGTAAGGGGTCAGAGCCACATGTTTGGCACTGTAGCCCTAGGGAACAGCTCCAGGAAGATGAGTCACCATATCATCTGGCTTTGAAAACCAGCAGAGCTTATGTGTGGGAGAGCTGGAGGGTTGTAGGAAACTAAGACTCCACACTTAAAGGGTTGAGGTACAAACACACTCTCCCCAAGTACCAGCACAGAGGCAGCAGTTTGAAAAGTACCTGGTGCTCTAGTTGTACTGGCAAGGGCACTCCAGCACACACCTGGCCCATACCTACTTCAGCTCCAGTGGCCCCACCAAGACAGCCCCAACCCATCCAGGCAACATTTGACCCTTGCCCACTCCAGCTCTAGCAATCCCAACAAAGTGGCCTGGGCCAACCATGCATGTCCTGGGACTCCTCCACCAGACTGCACTCACCCCAATACCAGCCAGCCTGAAAAGCTGCCAGGTACACACAGTCTACGTAGGAGATGCCTCTATACAAGGCCAAGCCTTTAAGGCTTAGAGACTTGCCTATTTCATAGAAACAAACACAGAAGTCAAATAAAGTGAGGAGAGACGGGAATATGTTCCAAATGAAAGAACAAGATAATCGCCAGGGGGGGAAAAACGTAATGTAAGGGAGATAGGTAATTTACTGGATGAGGTGTTCAAAGTAATGGGTCATAAAAATGCTTACCAAACTGAAGAGAAGAATGGAGGCACACAGTGAGAACTTCAACAAAGGGTTAAAAAATATAAAAATCAATCAGAGCTGAAGAATATGGTAGCTGAAATGAAAAATACACTAGATGGAATCAATAGCAGATTAGATGATACAGAAAAATGCATAAGCAATCTGGAAGACAGAATAGTGGTATTCACCCAAACAGAAAAGCAAAAAGAAATTTTAAAAAATGAAGATAGTTTAAGGGACTTCTGAGACAACATCATACTAACATTCACATTATAGGGATCCTAGAAATGACCAGAGAGAGAAAGGGGCGGAAAATTTATTTCAAGAAATATGGCTGAAAACTATCCTAGCCTGGGCAAGGAAATAGATATTAAGGTCCCAGAATCAAAGAGAATCCCAATCAAAGTGAACCCAAAGAGATCCACACCCAGACATGTCACAATTGAAATGGCAAAAGTGAAAGATAAAGAGTAAGTTTTAAGGCAGGAAAAGAAAAAAAACTAGCCACATACAAGAGAACCCACATAAGGCTATCAAATGATTTTTCAGAAGAATCTTTGCAGGCCAGAAGAGAGTGGCATGATATATTTAAAGTGCTAAAAGGAAAAACTTATAATCAAGAATACTATACCCAGCAAGATTACCATTCAGAATTGAGGAAGTGTGAGAATTTCCAGAGGAGCAAAAACTAAAAAATTCGTTACCACAAAACCATCCTTACAAGGAATATTAAAATGTCTTCTTTAAGTGGAGAAAAAAGGCCATAACTAGATATAAGAAAATATATGAAAGAAAAAATCTCACTGGTAAAGACAAATATATAGAAAGGCAGTGGATCAGCCATTTGAAAAGCCAGTATGAAGGTTAAGACAAAAGTCATAAAATCAACTTTAACTACAATAAGAACACAAAATTTAAAAATGTAAAATATGATGTCAAAAACATTAAACATGATGGAGGGGAGTAGATATACAGCATTTTTACAATGCATTGGAACTTGAGTGACTATCAGCTTAAAATAAACTGATATATATATAGGACAATATATATGAACCTCAACGTAACCACAAAATCTACAATAGATACACAAAAAATAAAGAGAAATGAACCGAAACATAACATTTAAAAAATATCAAACTACAAGGGAAGAAACCAAGAAGAAAGGAACAGAGAACTAAAAAACAACCAGAAGACAATTGACAAAACGACAATAAGTACATACCTATCAATAATCACTTTAAATGTAAGTGGTCTAAATGTCATAATCAAAAGACATAGGGTGACTGCATGGATAAAAATACAAGACCCACCTGTAGGTAACCTACAAGAGATTCACTTCAGCTCTAAAGACAGACAGACTGAAAGTGAAAGGATAGAAAAAGATATTCCATGAAAATGAAAGGAAAGCTGAGGTATTAATACTCATATCAGACAAAGTAGGTTTTATAACAAACTCTATAAAAAAAGACAAAGAAGGGCATTATAAAATGGCAAAGGGATCATCCAAGAAAAGGATATAACATTCATAAATATTTATACTCCCAACATAGGCGCACCTAGATATATAAAGCAAATATTAGCAGACATAAAGGGAGAAACTGACATTAATACAATAATAGCAGGGGACTTTAATATGCCAATTACATCAATGGATAGATCATACAAACAGAAAATCAATAAGGAAATATTGCCCTCAAATAACACATTAGAGCAAATTGAATTAATAGATATGTACAGAACATTCCTTCCAAAAACTACAAACACATTCTTTTCAAGTGCACAAGGAACATTCTCTAGGATAGAGCACGTGCTAGGCCACAAAACAAGTATCAATAAACTTAAGAAGACTGAAATCATATCAAGCATTTTTCTTGGACCACAGTGATGTGAAACTAGAAATCTTTTACAGGAAGAAAACTGGAAAAAACACAAATACATGGAAACTAAACAACATGGGTCAATGAAGAAATCAAAGAGGTAATCAAAAAATACCTTGAAACAAATGAAATGGAAACACTACTTTCCAAAATCTATGGGACACAGCAAAAGCAGTTCTACACAGGAAGTTCATAGCAATACAGGCCAACTTTAAGAAACAAACAAACCAGAAAAAAACTCTCAAAGAATCTAACTTTACAACTAAAGGAACTAGAAAAATAGAAACAAAGCACAAAGTTAGGAGAAAGAAGGAAATCATAAAGATCAGAGTGGAAATAAATGAAATAGACACTTAAAAAAAAAATAGAAAAGATCAATGAAACTAAGAGCTGGTTCTTTGAAAAGATAAACAAAATTCATAACCTTTATCCAGACTCATCAAGAAAAAAAGAGAGAGCTCAAAAAAATAGAATCAGAAATGAGAGAGAAGTTACAACCTAAACCACAGAAATACAAATAATCATAAGAGACTATTACAAATAATTTTATGCCAACAAATTGGACAACCCAGATGAAGTGGATAAATTCATAAAAATATACAATCTTCCAAGAGTGAATTAGGAAGAAACAGAAAACCTGAACAGACCAATTACTAGTAATGAATAAGAATCAGTAATCAAAAAACTCCCCCCCCCAAAAAAGTCCAGGACTATACAGATTCACAGGGGAATTCTACCAAACATTTAAAGAAGAGGTAATACCTATCCTTCTCAAAATATTCCAAAAAATTAAAGAGGAAAAAATGCTTCCAAACTCATTCTATGAGGCCAGCATTACCCTAATATGAATATCAGAGAGACCGTGAAAAAAGAAAGTTACAAGCCAATAATTTCTAATGAAGAGAGATGCAAAAATTCTCCACAAATTATTAACAAACTGAATTCAACAATACTTTAAAAGGATCATACACCATGACCAAGTGGGATTTATTCCAGGGATGCAAGAATTGTTCAGTATCTGCAAATCAATTGATGTGATACACCACATTAACAAAATGAAGGATAAAAATCACCATAAATCTCCTAGAAGAAAATATAGGCAGTACACTCTTTGACATCAGTCTTAATAATATTTTTTTGGATTTGTCTCCTCAAGCCAGGGCAACAAAGGTAAAAATAAACAAATGAGACTACATCAAACTAAAAAGCCTGTGAGCATAAAAGGAAATGATCGACAAAACAAAAAGGTAACCTACTAAATGGGAGAATATATTTGCAAATGATATGTCCAATAAGAAGTTAATATTCAAAATATATAAAGAACTCATATAATTCAATGTCAAAAAAAAATCCAATTAAAAAATGTGAAGACCTGATAGACATTTTTCCAAAGAAGACATACCAATGCCCAACAGGCACATGAAAAGATGCTCAACATCATTCATCATTATAGAAATGTAAATCAAAATCACAGTGAGATATCTCCTTGCACCTGTCAGAATGGTTATTATGAAAAAGACAAAAGAAAATGCGTGTTGGTGAATTCTTGTGCACTGTTGAAAGATTTACTGGGAATGTAAATTGATAGAGCCACTCTGGAAAACAATATGGAGGTTCCTCAAAAAATTAAAAATAGAACTATCATACGATCCAGCAATTCCACTTCTGAGTTATTTACCTAAAGAAAAAGAAAAGACTAATTTGAAAAGATATATGCACTCCAATGTTCACTGCAGCATTATTTACAATAGCCGAGATATGGAAGCAACCCGTCTAATAGATGAATGGATAAAGAACATGTGCTCTATATATGTATTTGTGATATACATGCATATGTATATATATTTGTGATACACACACAGGAATATTACTCAGCCATAAAAAATCAAATCTTGCCATTTGGGACAAGATGAATGGACCTAGAATATATTGTTCTAAGTAAAATGTCAGACTGAAAAATATAAATATGGTACGATTTTCATTATACATGGAACTAAAAAAACAAAACAAATGAACAAACATAACAAAACAGAAGCAAACTCATAGATACAGAGAACAAATTACTGGTTGTCAGAGGGATTGGAGGTTGGGGGATTTGTGAAATAGGTGAAGAGGATTAAGAGGTATAAACTTCCAGTTTTAAAATCAGTAAGTCACAGAGATGTAAAGTACAGCATAGAAATATAGTTAATAATATTGTAATACTTCCTATGGTGACAGAGGGCAACTAGACTTATAGTGATTCTCATTTTGTAATATATATAAATGTGGAATCACTACGTTGTACCCCTGAAACTGATATAATATTGTAAGTCAACTATACTAAAAAATTATATCCATATGATTGAATACTACTCAACAATAAATAAGGACAAAATACTGAAACTGCAACAACAGAGATGAATCTCAAATTATGCTAAATGACATAAGCTAGTCTCGAATAGCTAGATAGCTAGATACAGTATGATTACTTTTCTATGACATTCTGGGGACAGAAAACAGATTCCTCAATTGTCAGGTGCTTGAAGTAGGGAGATGAGATACAAAGAGACAGATAGCAATGTTTTGGGTGAGGAAACTATTCAATATCTTGATTGCAGTAGTGATTATATCACTATAAACATTTTTCAAAATTCTACTGTGTATAAATAATACTAAAGGGGAAAGAAAAGAGGAGGATGAAGAATAGGAGGAGGAAAAGGAAGAGGAGGAAGGGGAGGAGGGCTACAGAAATGTGTGAGCCTGGTTCCAAGATCATTTCCAAGTGATCTATGCCCCTGGTATTTTACCCTGTGCAGACCACTCCAATGAATTGGGGCTTACCATGTGTGAACCAATAAAATATAGTAGAGGATATTACTTAGTTGCAAGATTTTTTAGGCCAAGTCGTAAAAGATCTTGCTTTCTAGGAACAGTCATTCATAGAGTCCTGAACTGCAATGTAAGAAGTTTAAATACCTTGAAACTACCATTGTGGGCAAAATACACAGGGAAATATACTTTAGAAATTCAAACCAGAAAAGGCGAGAGGGCTGCCTGCTCAGCCACATTGTAGGTGTTGCAGCCATCCTGGAAATTGTAGACCAGAGACCATTTGTCCTGCTGAAGCCTGAACAAATTGAAGATTTATGAGAAAAAGAAATGATTGTCGTTTTAAGACACTAAGTGTTGGCATGATTTTTTATGAAATAATAGATAAATGGAAGAGAAAATTTTACACTAAAATAATAATCATTAAATGGGTGTAAGCAATCAGGATAAATGCTAATACCTCAGAAGCAAAGAAAATCTTATAGAACAGAATAATCAAGAAGATAATTCCTCCCATTTGGGGAAATTTTCCCCCACCTTTCTTTTTCTAAAACTCCTTGAAACATCTGTTAATGGGGATCACGAGATTTAAAAAAAAAAAAATTGCTTAAATTTAACCTTAATGGAATCAAGCCTTCTTACATTCAAAGGGAGATCAACCAACAGTTTAGATATGGTGTTCCTGAATTCTGATATATACATTATGATTCACAAATCATACAAACACTCTTAAACATCATGCCAAATCCAGCCTTGAAGTCTATGAAATATAGTTAAGCATTTGTATTATAAACTGCGGGATAATCTGCAAATTGCCGATATATTTGTAATCATCCTATTTTGCCCAACGAAGTTAAACCCATTTCTCTGCTGGGCCCAACTGTCAGGATTTGGTTATGAAAATACGATAGTCATTGACCAATTTTAAAAAATGGTTTTTAAGGAAAACGTAAAAACCTCTTAGAGAGGGTCTGTATATCTTTAGTCTTACTTTTTTTTACATGGTGCACATACAAAATTAATTCTATCTGCCAAATGATAGGAATTTTTCTGGATGATAAATAGCAACATACAGAGGAGCACAGATAAAATTTGAGGGACAATAGATGCCAGCATTGAGATTTCTGATAAAAGAGGCCAAGCTGACTTACTGTGGGCACTGCTAGGCCTAACTATTGGGGCCACACCAGAGTGTGAACGTATACAGCCAAATGACATTCCACAGTAGAATGTCAAGTCAAGATGGCCCCAGGTAGAACACTGAATCAGATATTAATATATTGAAAGTAACATCTTGACAATTTAGAAGACAAAATGACTTTAGTTCAGATAAAGACTGATTCTCCTCCACCTTAAATAAAACATCACATTCTTCCCTAATTTTCCAATCCATTTTATCTTACCATCTTTCCCCTTTAGCCATCATTTTGTGTTAGAATGCACTTTCTCAAATTTCTACATCTTCTGCAGCATAAAACCTTTCACAGTGAGTCAGAATAGAGATTCATAATAAATTTACTGACATTTACTGACCTCCTGGTAATTGCTGTCCCCTTAAGAAGACAAGAGTCTAACTCAGAATGTAAAAGAATAATTACAATAAGTTGTGGTAAATGCAACAGAAGGCTGTACAAGGCACAGATGTAGCATCAATGCATAACTAATTCTTCCAGGCTACAGCAGGCTTGCTGGACACATCAGATGGACATTTATTAGACATTTATATGAGTTTGCCAAGAGGACAAGTGGTGAGCAGATTGTTCCAAGCAGAGGGGAATAGCAGGTGCGAAGCCAGGAGGCTAAAAACTGCATGATGCTTGGTATTTGATAAATCATAGTATGATTAGGGGAGTAGCAGGAGATAAGAAAGAGACCAGATCAAAAAGTGCCTTGTATTTTGTAGCAAGGCAAGAGGGAGAGAGTGAAGTTCTTTAACTGAAAGAAAAACGTGATTAAATAAACATTTTTTAAAGATCACATTAGCAATAAAGTGAAGGATGGCTACAATGGAGGATATTTAAAAACGAAGAGACTATTTAGGTCACAATTTGTCTCATCATAAGATGAAAAAAAGCCTGAAAAGTGGCAATAAAAGTGGCAAAGGCATAGAGGGGAGAGGCTAGTTTTGAGAATATTTAGAAAGAGTACAGTTTGATAACTAATTAGATGTAGACATTGAGCTCAGCTAGGATTCTGGAATAACTCTTAGATTTTACCTAAGGTAGTGAATAACTAGTGAGTCATCATCCAATACGGGTATAGAGAAGGAACACATTTGGGTGGAAAGGTGAGTTGAACTTTTGAAATTCTGAGGTTAAAATGACCCTAGAAAATACAGGTAGAAATGAAAATAGGCAAAGAATAGTTGGGATTCCCTCTAGCATTTGGGACTCCTACCTAATCAATGACATTTTCAGATTTCATTATCTATTAAGGCATATTTTCTATGAGCAGCTGCATGAAAATATCATAGGTTAAG
This sequence comes from Balaenoptera acutorostrata, assembly GCF_949987535.1. Classification (NCBI taxonomy): domain Eukaryota; kingdom Metazoa; phylum Chordata; class Mammalia; order Artiodactyla; family Balaenopteridae; genus Balaenoptera; species Balaenoptera acutorostrata. Next base: position 99,168,236 of record NC_080067.1, on the reverse strand, counting down.
AGCACAGACTCCGAAGCCAAACTGCCAGGATTCCTATACTTGCTCTGTTACTTTGGGGCTGCATGAACTCCAGCAATTGCTTAAGCTTTCTAGGCCTCAGTTTCTTAATCTGTAAAATGGAGATAATAATGATATTTTTTTCATAGGAATATTATGAGAATTCAATGAGATATTAGCACTGCACTAGTGCACTATGTGCCTGGCACACAGTGAGGACACTGTGGTTGCAAAATAAGATAAATAAGGCAAAGAGAAACCATTCATTTCAATATGATATTATTTTTATCTGGTATAGAGACATACCATGACTAAATTTTATATTGATTGCATACCATAAAGGCAAAAAAGGGTTTTTTGTTTCTGTTTTTTTAAGTATTTTCTTAAGAGCTGATAAAGCATTGAATTATGTGCTTCTGAAAAATAAGGAACAGGGCTTAACATTTATTAATTTGTTTTTCTGTTGATTGCAGTGTGGTTTACAGTAGATACAAATCTCATTAAGGCTGTTCTGATTTTAAATTTAGCATTTAAATAGCTTACTATTTTTCACAGAGGTCTTCAAATATGAAAAATAATTTTTTCATAATTTAAACTTGGTCTAATTTAACATTGAGGCAGAGGAAAAGAATACCCTTGTTTTAGGCCAATAATATTCTGATGGGAAGAATATAATTTTTAATTCAGTGGAAATGTACCAGGGCTTTTTCTAGAAAAAAATGAATGTTTCACAGTCTTACTCTATTGTATAACCCAGAAGAATGGTTCATGAACTTTTTTTTCCTGTCAAGATGCCTTTTCATCATCTTATTAAAGTTCAGTGATTCCTTTCAGCATCCCTCTGAACTCCCACACTGCTCACTCTTGCCATCTCATTAACTAACTTCTGCACCTTGCCCACTAGTCTGTGGTTTTTGCCTTTTGCTGTTCTGTCTCCCAATGCCTTCAGGAGTTAAACATCTTACTCCTCTACAGACACTGCATAAAGCTGGAAAATTATGAGAAAAATTCCCTTTTGGAAAACGTCACTGTAAATACTACAATTATAAAGATGACTCTGAACATAGGGCAGAATTCCAAAATTGGAACTGATTTTGTCTGAATTAATGGCACTTTGGGGGAAAAGAATCATGGAACTGGTGAACTTTTCACCTCAACTCATTTCTAGAATATTATCTGAGTTTAGCTAGGAATGATTAGGTTAGAGGAATCATTCTCTTGGTACTGGAAGTAAGGAGAAGCAGAGATCAGCAAATAAGGAGGAAAATTAGTCTTTTGGATACAGTCTCAACTGTTTAGTAGTTTCACCTTTACATAAAATTCATTTTCTTAAATAACTTCATGTTTTCTTATGGAATAAGAAACTTGGCACTACACTCTTGACTAATTCTCAATGCAAGATAAAACAATGGATACAATGAACAAAATGTCAGTTCCAAAGCCTTCCTATTTTAAAATAATACAGCAGTGACATCCTTGCTAGATACTGGCTACAAAGAAAGCCCCAATGTTAAAGCATAGACAGGGTGATTAAAACCTCCATTCTCATATCATAAATTTAAAATAGAATTGTTGCTTATATTAAGAAAAAAATTTGTTTCCATTATACAAATTTAGCAGGCTTTTGGAGAATAATTTTCTTGGCCCAGGTCTCTTTTAAAAAGCTATCCAAAGGAACATGAAATTATGCCATCATTTTATACATTTCCCCGTAGCAAGCAAAGCATTCAAAATCATTTCATTTGTTCAGACGGTGAGTACTCTCTAAAGGGACTTAGACCTTTACTGCAATCACAGCACCTGCAGAATTTATTCTGGGGTTCAGCACACACCTGTGAGCCTTCATCCATCCACATCAGAAAGACTGCTTAAAACCAGGGCAGAGGGATTATCAACCTCATCATGGGATTTGCTGTCGTATTTCCACTGCACACACGATTGAGAGATCCGCCCACGCATTCAGGTTCTTATCTTCTAGTCACAACACATTCGTCACCTTTTCCTTCATAATTGCTTAAGTCCCGAACTCTGTCCTTACACACTGTTGCAGCTTCAGCTCTCCCTCTGTCCTAGACTGCCTGACAAGGACCTCAGCCTTCACACATAACATCATGGATTCTATCTGGGGATGTTTAGTTTGAAAATTTGGCAAGTACATTTATTTTTTTAAAAATTATTTGCCCTCGGAAATATGCTTGATGATAGTAATTTACAAAGTTCTTTTATATACACTGTTTAATTTGAAAATCATAACCATCCAGTGTGATAGAATGTCAGCCTTTGTCACAGCCCCCGCATTTATCTTTCTCTTCCTGCTTCCAGGGCTGAATACATTTCCGGTCCCCACTTACAGATCAAGACTGAGTTTAGTTCCTGAGCCAACCAGCAGTGGTGGGAAGTAAAAGTCCATTTTTTTTTTAAATTTTTATTTTATTTATTTATTTATTTATTTATTTATTTATTTATGTCTGTGTTGGGTCTTCGTTTCTGTGCGAGGGCTTTCTCTAGCTGCGGCAAGTGGGGGCCACTCTTCATCGCGGTGCGCGGGCCTTTCACTATCGCAGCCTCTCTTGTTGCGGAGCACAGGCTCCAGATGCGCAGGCTCAGCAATTGTGGCTCACGGGCCTAGTCGCTCCGCGGCATGTGGGATCTTCCCAGACCAGGGCTCGAACCCGTGTCCCCTGCATTGGCAGGCAGATTCTCAACCACTGCGCCACCAAGGAAGCCCGTAAAAGTCCATTTTATTGGAGGTTGTAATTAAGTTATGTATATTAGACTCAGTGATTCAGCCAAGATATCTGGGTTTCCTGGTGTTCCAAGACTCGTTCAGACATTGATGGAGCTTTCAGTCGGAGAAAAACCCAACATACCCTTGTCCTTACAAAGCTGCAGCCAAGAGTTGGCCCTGTTCACAAGTGTGTGCACATAATGGGGTTCCCCTCTATAAGTTCTTTCTGCTTACTTGGTTCTCTACTTTATGACCCCAGAATCAGGGTCCTGCCTTACACCCCAGACGTTGATAGATCACCTCCCTCCTGTCAGATCACCTCCCAAGAAGCCAGCTTCTTTTCACTGTGTGTCCCCTCATGTGGTCCCCGACTAGATCCCTGAAGAACACAGATTGACTTCTTGAAGCTAACGGATCCCTCCTGAATTCCCAGCTGTAGCTATGACTGAAATTCCTCGCCAACTTTACACCAGCCACCCCCACCAAGTGCACCTAGACTATTGCAATAATGATGATGATGATGTAATAATAATAAACAATTCTTGAAGATTTTATGCTTGCCAGGCACTATTTTAAGCTGTTTATATGTAGTAATTATTCAATCTTCAAAATAACTCTATGAGATAGAAAATGTTACTCTCTTCATTTTATAGATGAAGAAATTGAGGCACAGATGAGCTTAATCAAATAGTCAGGAAATTGTGAGCTAGGTTTTAACCCCAAAGTTGTTTTGCTTCTAGAATCCATGCTCTTAACCATGATTCAGTAAATTCTGCATGGGCATGGACTTTGGATGTTGCAACTTGAATCGCCAGGCTTCCTTTGCAGGGGAGGTTACTATCACCTCAGCACCATCCTATGTCCAAGTCCCAGCTTTAGCACTCTCCTGCTTTGGTAGACTATTTTCCAACATGATCATAATAATATCTTCCATATTATATACCTTCTGCAACAAGACTTCACCACTCCTCTTATCCAGTGGTGGCGCTGACTTTTTCTCCCCTTGAATGTGGGCTGGCCTTGTGACTTGCTTTGCCTATAAAACATGATGGAAGGGACCCTGTAGGACTTCCAACATTATCTTTTAGGAGATTTGTAGCATCTATTCTTGCATTCTTAATATCCTCCCTATTGGAACACTGCTTGAGATCAGGAGGCAGTGAGAAAGCCCAATCTAGCTCCATGGAAAGGCCCTATAGAGGAAAACAGTCTCCCTGGCCAACATCCCAGCTGAGCCCTGCCCCTATTCAATCCCAGAGCTAGAGGCAACATGAATGATCTCGGTCAGATCAGCAATAAACTCACTCAGTCAACCCACACAATCATGAAAAATAAATTGTATTGTTAGAGGACAGTAAGTTTTGGGGTGATCTGTTATGCAGAAATAAATAACTGAAACATATTCCCAGTCCTGGGGTGCCTGGATTCCAACATATCTCATACCTGAGTTGCCTGAAATAGCACAGTTATGAATTTTAGAAAAGATGAAACTGAAGCTCAGAGGGATTTAGTGAACTGTTCTAGGTTATATTTGTGAGATACAAAGCCTAGACTTCAACCCTAGCCTTCTAGATTTTAAGTACCATAGATTCTTAAACCCACTGACTTCCCTATAACAATATACCATCTTTAACACTCCATCCTTAAAAACAACAGGAAACCACATTCTAGTAGCCATGAAACATCTCTAATCAGCTTATGTTTAGGCCTTTGAATTTTACCTGATATGTTTCCCAGACATAGTCCCTCCTGGAATGCCCAGTGAGATGACTGATACCCCTTATCTTATAATTCTTCTCTAAGAGTTAAAGTGAATGCTTTTTGATGAAAAACAGGAAAATGCTTCTCCCATGGACAACCACTGATAAAGTAAGAGATTTATACAACATTTTTCACTTTTACATTCTCCTAAGTCCTCACTTTATTCAAAAGAACAAGTGAAACTATTTAGCACCAATTCATGAAAAGTTAAGACTTACTACTTGATTATTATTGCCTTTGTAGAAATCCTATTTTATCACTTGTTCACAGATATCAGAGTCCTTCAAATGTCTTTGAGAGACCACAGAAAAATAAAAATTTAGTCTTTCGCATAGAATTTTAAGTCAACTTCTGAGAAGAATTTTGTGTTCTGGCCATTCAAGAGTTGTTGGTTTGGAATAGTCAAAATCCTGTGAGGAATGGGTGCTAATTAATTAAGCATCATAAGATAAATAACACTGGTGAAACTAGAAGACTCACTATCTAACCATGCAAATCTGAAAGGAATAGTTAAATTTTATTGAGTGTTTTTGGTGGGAGTTTGGATTCTGTGCTACAAGATTACATTCTAAAATGTTTTGATTTTCTAAGAAAACAATTTGGAAGAAAGTAATATTAGATTGTCCTCATTATTTTTCTAAATTAACTTTCTTCATTCTGTCACAGTTAAAAAACTATTACAATCGATAGCAGTCACTTGTCCTATATATTCTTTTTTCATGTGATTCTTTTGTAAATGAGATTCATTAATATAAAGCTAAATGTAACATAGGTTTTCTAACTTTGCAGTAAGTTTCATATTTTTTTAAAAAATAATAAAAATTTAGTGTAGGCCAGGTCACACAATGACAATTTTTATTGAGAAAATGTTGGAATCATGCATATATCATTCTTTACTCATGTTCCAACAAAAACAAATTTAGGAAAAATAGATGTACCCTATACTCCTAAGGCTTAAGTAAGATTAAGATTATTCTTCTGTCCAGGGATATATTCTTGGAAGCAACACTATAAGGGAAGCATGAAGAATTCTCTGCTATAAAGAAACACCATATGTGTTATTTCCCTATTTGAACAATATATTGTCATGCTTCCTTCTCCCTTATTGACTTATAATAGAAAAGCCATCTCAGCAAATGACTTTAAATATTATCAGAAATTTTTTAAATTGCATGCTCAAATACAAATATAGTGATGGAATTCCCATAAATAACTCATACATTTTAAGCCAGGTAAATTAAAGCTAATAAAGATAAAAATGTACATTTCACACAGACATCTCTGATGTAACTATGGATAAATTACTTTATCTATTTGTAGCTCAGTTCTCAAACTTAAGTTTTCTTCTGCAAGGTACTTGCTTATAAAGTACTATACACTCATGCATACTTGCTATGTGCAATATTAATGATTCCTCTGTAGATGATAATGAAAGTAACAGGTGTCCTCCATGTATACAGGTTGAAAATAAAAATTGTAATTGTGAAAGGGCTGTGTACACTGTAGAGAGCTCTGAGAATACTTTAATTATTTAATTTACTTAGGACAAAGTAATAGCAGCATCGGTCAGACTTTCAAGCATTTATCAGTAATTTAAATGCAAAGACAGCTGTTGGTCAGTTCCGTGCATCTCATCACCCGTTCTGACTGAAGTACCACAGTTAAAAGTAGAGTCTAATTTTAACAAATCGGGAAGCAGATGATTTCTCTTTCTGCACCTTCAGCTTTTCAGGACTACTTTGCCCTCCAACCTCCACATTCTGATACCCATGCCATGTCCTGTTCCTACAGGATTGAATGTCTACTGGCTTTCCACTAGGGGATTAACCGATATTGCCTGAGGTTTTCTAAGATAACTTGCAATTTAATAGCTGCACTTTTGAAAACTGAAAACTTTTCACACCAAAGGAGTGAATCTGGAACTGCAAGGACAAGCTGTTGGGACTTATATTAGTACAATGATTTCTACCTGCAAATCCATCAACTCCTAAAACATAGTTCAGACCCCGTTCTGCTTTCTCTTGAGGTCAGCTCTGACAAGGCTTCCGTTAATGCCTCTTCCCACTGATCACATTTCTCACAGGAGAAGCATTTCTCCTTTTTTATTACTAAGAGGAGAAGCAATTAAAAATTTGAGCAAGCTCACATACAACTTTTAAAAATAAATATGGATAAATTATACCAACATGCTAAGTAATGAAAAGCTGAGCAACTCTGTCCAAGTTCTATGACCCTGAAAAAGTATGCACTTAACTTGAAGCTTCTTTCCATCAGTATGGCATTTCTTACCTGCCATGTGGCAATTAATTTCCTATTAAACAAAACCTGTGTGGGCAGAAGGCAAAATGTGATGACTCTGGGTGAAAGTTAATGATTCAGGAGTCAAATAAAGCTTAACTTCAAAAAGGTCTTTGAGGTTCATATCAGATCACATCCAATACGAACAAGAGCAGATGGCATGTCAGCAGCAGACAGGGCACCCGCTCTGTGGGATTAGCTTGGCAACTCTGTAAGTGTTCAGAAACGGGGATTAAAAACTTCCAGGTTGGCAGATACTTTCCCTGCTCTAACACTTTAAATGTCATACAACTTCATCCTGGCTAAACATGACAGATGATGTTTCAATTCCCCCTGGATTTTGCCTTGCATTATCATTGCAAGAAATGTGGAAACAATCAAGGTATCCTACCTTTCAACATCAGCTTGATCTAGAGCTGGGAGAAATATAAAAATGACTTGGAGACAAAATATCCATAAAGAGAAATTTGACAGCCCTCTTTGGGCTTACCCTTTGGAAGTTACTCTTTGCATACTCTCTACATGCATCTCTCAGCCGTGAACATAAACCCTGGAATGTGTGCTTAGGAATGAGAAGGAACCTGTGCGGGTCAAATGAAAACCAGACAAAGAACAAAATGAAAACCAGGCTATGAGCCTAAGTGAAAGAGGAAATCTGTCTTTCTATTCTCTTTTCATTTTACTTTCATGGTCTCTTTGGAAAGTATCAGTGCATCTGCTGCTGCCAGAAGTTTGTTGTGTGATAAAAGAAGATGGAAGTAGCCAAGGAGGAGGAAAGTATCTGGGAGTAACTGCCGGACAGTCAAATGCAAATGTTGAGAATCAGGTGGAAACTAGTCACTCAGATTACTTTTTAAAATGTTTTGCAAACTAGGCCCAAAGCTTAATGTGAGAGGAAGAAAAGGAAAGGAAGCAATAAATAAAGATAAATAGAATTAATTAACCAAAAAAGGAAAAATAAAACAGGGATCAATGTGACAACCCCTAGGTCATATTAAAAAGCTCACATAGCTCTGTTACTTTTCAAAACCTCAGCTGCTATTCTACTCCATTGCCCAAGTATAAAACCGCTAGTGTTGTGAGCAGCGACACATTAGACGTAGCCACTTAAAAGAGAGAACTTCACAGCACAGAGGGTCTCTCAGAAGACAGAGACATTCAAAAGGAAAGTTATTGTAGTGATTTTCCTTGAAATAAAACGTGGCATCATTATCTGATGTTCTCATTCATTTCTAGGCTGTGCTCAGCATTTCTGTGGCAAAGGAAAAAAAAAAAAAAAGACCCATGTTCAGGAAAGAGGGTTGCTTTCAATAATGGAAGCTCGATATTTAGAGGGCAATCCCACCACTGTTTTGTGAATAGGAAACTAAGTATAAGGTTTGATACACTCCTTTAAAACTGCACTCAAAGGTTTCAACTTTGAGCTTCAGGTGGTGAAAGAATCCCCTGAAACAGAATGGTGAATGCACATGTAACTTTTGGGGAGAAAGAGGGTCCACTGCCTTATATCAGAATACAAAGGGATCTATGATCCCAACAAATTTAAGAGCTACTAAACCAGAAAATCTATGAAGTTCTCCCTAATTCTATGATTCTGAATTTTAAACTCTTTATGTCAAAATAAAATAAGTTGATATTTTCTGCAAAGTATGATTAGAAATTATAATAGTAAAAAAATAAATGTTATTTTTTTAGTATTTATAATAAGCTGGGCAGTTGGCTTTCTAAACACTATCTCATTTAATATGCAAAACAGGCCTATGAAGTAGACATTTTTATTGTCATTTACAATAGGAAATAGGGACTCAGGAAAGATAGATGATTTGCCAAAGATCAAACAACTGGGAAGTAGAAGAACCTGTCATAAAACCTACACAAGTCTGACTCCAAAGATGGTGCTTTCATGACTACACTTTACAACGTTTCATAAAGACATGATCATGTAGCCTCTTTCAAGAAACAAACAAAAATGAGAATTTTCCTTGAAGATCCAGAGCCATAAAAGGGATGCAGAATAGGGAAAGGGAAAAAACTCATTTTGCCTGCCAGTGTTTTAATTCATGTATAGTAGGATGAAAATAAGTATCAAATGGTAAAAGAAAGAAAGAAGAAAACACAGAACAGTGTATGTGGATTTGGTGCATGGGCTAGACAGCCAGAGCCAACACAAGATCATCATGTGTTTGGGGAACCAGCTCACAGGTAACATCAACAGCACATTCTCCAAGCCTCCCAGGATCCCATCTTTCCTCTAAAATGCAATGGAGGTACATGCTTATTCTACCTTAGGGACAACCCTGCTACTGATCTTTGGGAGACTGCAGAGTCAAAGGGGGTGACCTTTGCAGGACAAGCTTTACAGTGTGAGACCTGAGACCATGCTCAGAAGGATTCTGCAATTTTAACACTCTGTTGTGCCACCTTGAAAATTTTAATAATTTTTGGAAAAGGAACTCTACATTTTCACTTTACAATGTGTACTGAAAATTCTGTAGCCAGTCTCGGGTCTTGGTTTGAAGTTCATGTATTACCTATTTTTTTGCTTCATTTAAATTGAATTATTAAGTTTTATTTACATTACGTATTCCAGCTTAGCGATGGGGATAGTGACAGAGAGTAAGAAGGGGGACCCTTAGCTGTCCATATGGTACCATTCACTGTCCAGCCATCCATACTGCTTACTACAACCCATTTCATCCCTTTAATCCAGGGCATGCTAAAGGTGAGAAAATGCCTTAATCTTCATCAAACTGATACTTTCATTTTTACAGAAAATTGATTTATTTCAGTGAGGCTGATTCAAGCCATGAAAAAAAAGATTCAACTAAGCTGTTTCCCTTCTGGTCCTGAAGACTGCCTGTCACACACAGAAACACAATCTGTTGAGAGAGGCTTCATGCTTGATAGGTTATCTTCTGCAGGTGGCCAAGGCCTACTAATTGTATCTGAACATGCCAAAGCTGCTTAATCCACCTACTTGTGTTTCACCGTCCCTGAAATGCTGAAATAAAACACTATATGCCCAATTAAACATCTATTTCCTGGATATTATTAATTTAGGGGGCATTGGAAACTTTATTCTAATTCAGTTTTGCTTAAACTTTCCAATACAAGAACCACTTCAGTAAACGAAACAAAGTCTACATCTTCTTACATACACCACCTAAATAGTCATGGAACATTTATTCTCACAAAACTTGTAATTTAATTTAACTACAGATTAAAATATATTTAACCCATTTTCTCTGGAAAATACACATTAGGGAAATCTATTTTTATTTGTATTTTTGTACATGCCATCTGACAATCTTAAGAATCTTAAGAGAAATTCACAGAACTCTCCTAGAGAACGACTAATTAAACATCTTTCATATATGATATCTGATGGAAAGAATACATTTTGAATGCCTTGAAAGTTGTGGAGAGTAATAAAACATTGATTACTCTTCTAAGAGTAATTATTTTTATTTCCTTTCCCAGAAATATGCATTTGTAAGGAACGTCAACTTAGACACTGAACAGTTTATTTAAAGTCATGTAATTATTTTGTATATTGTAACATAAGCTCTGCATTAAACAATAAAAAGGATGAAGTTGGAGACCTTCAAGATGGCAGAGGAGTAAGACGTGAAGATCAACTTCCTCCCCACAAATACATCAGAAATACATCTACATGTGGAACAACTACAGAACACCTACTGAACGCTGGCAGAAGACCTCAGACTTCCCAAAAGAGCCGTGTGGCTGACAGGGTCTTGGTGCTCCGGCCGGGTGTCAAGCCTGTGACTCTGAGGTGGGAGAGCCGAGTTCAGGACATTGGTCCACAAGAGACCTCCCAACTCCACATAATATCAAATGCTGAAAGCTCTCCCAGAGATCTCCATCTCAATGCTAAGACCCAGCTCCACTCAACAACCAGCAAGCTACAGTGCTGGACACCCTATGCCAAACAACTAGCAAGACAGGAGCACAACCCCACCCATTAGCAGAGAGGCTGGCTAAAATAATAATAAGGCCACAGACATCCCAAAACATACCACCAGATGCGGTCCTGCCCACCAGAAAGATAAGATCCAGCCCCACCCACCAGAACACAGGCACCAGTCCCCTACACCAGGAAGCCTACACAAGCCGCTGAACCAACCTTAGCCACTGGGGACAGACACCAAAAACAATGGGAACTACAAACATGCATCCTGTGAAAAAGAGACCCCAAACACAGTAAGATAAGCAAAATGAGAAGACAGAGAAACACACAGCAGATGAAGGAGCAAGGTAAAAACCGACCAGACCAAACAAATGAAGAGGAAATAGGCAGTCTACCTGAAAAAGAATTCAGTAAAGATGATCCAAAATCTTGGAAATAGAATGGAGAAAATACAAGAAAGATTTACCAAGAACCTAGAAGAACTAAAGAGCAAAAAAACAATGATGAAGAACACAACAAATGAAATTAAAAATCCTCTAGAAGGAATCAATAGCAGAATAACTGAGGCAGAAGTATGGATAAGTGACCTGGAAGATAAAATAGTGGAAATAACTACTGTAGAGCAGAATAAAGAAAAAAGAATGAAAAGAATTGAGGACAGTCTCAGAGACCTCTGGGAAACATTAAGTGCACCAACATTCAAATTATAGGGGTCTCAGAAGAAGAAGAGAAAAAGAAAGGGACTGAGAAAATATTTGAAGAAATTATATTTGAAAACTTCCCTAATATGGTAAACAAAATAGTCAATCAAGTCCAGGAAAGGCAGAGAGTCCCATACAGGATAAATCCAGGGAGAAACACGCCAAGACACATATTAATCAAACTATAAAAAATTAAATACAAAAAAACATATTAAAAGCAGCAAGGGAAAAACAACAAATAACATACAAGGGAATCCCCATAAGGTTAACAGCTGATCTTTCAACAGAAACTCTGCAAGCCAGAAGGGAGTACCAAGACATATTTAAAGTGATGAAAGGGAAAAGCCTACAACCAAGATTACTCTACCCAGAACAGATCTCATTCAGATTCGACGGAGATATTAAAACCGTCACAGACAAGCAAAAGCTAAGAGAATTCAGTAACACCAAACCAGTTTGAAAACAAATGCTAAAGGAACTTCTCTAAGTGGGAAACACAAGAGAAGGAAAAGAACTACAATAACAAACCCAAAACAATTAAGAAAATGGTAATACGAACATATATATCAAGAATTACCTTAAATGTAAATGGATTAAATGCTCCAACCAAAAGACATAGACTGGCTGAATGGATACAAAAACAAGACCCATATATATGCTGTCTACAAGAGACCCACTTCAGACATAGGGACACATACAGACTGAAAGTGAGGGGCTGGAAAAAGATATTCCATGCAAATGCAAATCAAAAGAAAGCTGGAGTAGTAATTCTCTTATCAGACAAAATAAACCTGAAAGTAAAGACTATTACAAGAGATAAAGAGGGACACTACATAATGATCAAGGGATCAATCCAAGAGGAAGACATAACAATTGTAAATATTTATGCACCCAACATAGGAGCACCTCAGTATATAAGGCAAGTACTAACAGCCATAAAAGGGGAAATTGACAGTAACACAAGCATAGTAGGGGACTTTAACACCTCACTTTCACCAATGGACAGATCATCAAAATGAAAATAAATAAGGAAACATAAGCTTTAAATAATACATTAAACAACATGGATTTAATTGATATTTATAGGACATTCCATCCAAAAACAACAGAATACTCTTTCTTCTCAAGTGTTCATGCAACATTCTCCAGGATAGATCATATCTTGGGTCACAAATCAAGCCTTGGAAAATTTAAGAAAACTGAAATCGTACCAAGTATCTTTTCCTACCACAATGCTCTGAGACTTGATATCAATTACAGGAAAAGAATCTGTAAAAAACACAAACACATGGAGGTTAAACAACATACTACTTAATAACCAAGAGATCACTGAATAAATCAAAGAGGAAATCAAAAAATACCTAGAAACAAATGACAATGAAAACATGACGACCCAAACCCTATGGAATGCAGCAAAAGCAGTTCTAAAAGGGAAATTTATAGCAACACAGTCCTACCTCAAGAAGCAAGAAACATCTCAAATAAACAACCTAAACTTACACCTAAAGCAATTGGAGAAAGAAGAACAAAAAACCTTCAAAATTAGTAGAATGAAAGAAATCATAAATACCAGATCAGAAATAAATGAAAAAGAAATGAAGGAAATGATAGCAAAGATCAGTAAAACTAAAAGCTGGTTCTTTGTGAAGATAAACAAAATTGATAAACCATTAGCCAGACTCATCAAGAAAAAAAGGGAGAAAACTCAAATCAATAGAATTAGAAATGAAAAAGAAGTAACCACTGACACTGCAGAAATACAAAGGATCATAAGAGATTACTACAAGCAAATATATGCCAATAAAATGGACAAAGTGGAAGAAATGGACAAATTCTTAGAAAGGCACAAGCTTCAAAGACTGAACCAGGAAGAAATAGAAAATATGAACAGAGCAATCACAAGCACTGAAATTGAGACTGTGATTAAAAATCTTCCAACAAACAAAAGCCCAGGACCAGATGGCTTCACAGGTGAATTCTATCAAACAATTAGAGAAGAGCTAACACCTATCCTTCTCAAACTCTTCCAAAATATAGCAGAGGGAGGAATACTGCCAAACTCATTCTATGAAGCCACCATCACCCTGATACCAAAACCAAAGATGTCACAAAGAAAGAAAACTACAGGCCAATATCACTGATGAACATCGATGCAAAAATCCTCAACAAAATACTAGCAAACAGAATCCAACAGCACATTAAAAGGATCATATACCACGATCAAGTGGGGTTTATCCCAGGAATGCAAGGATTCTTCAATATACATATATACTATATGTATATTGATATAATATATCAATCAATGTGATAAACCATATTAACAAATTGAAGGAGAAAAACCATATGATCATCTCAATAGATGTAGAAAAAGCTTTCAACAAAATTCAACAACCATTTATGATAAAAACCAACCAGAAAGTAGGCATACAGGGAACTTACCTCAACATAATAAAGGCCATATATGACAAACCCACAACCAACATCGTTCTCAATGGTGAAAAACTGAAACCATTTCATCTGAGATCAGGAACAAGACAAGGTTGTCCATTCTCACCACTACTACTCAACATAGTTTTGCAAGTTTTAGCCACAGCAATCAGAGAAGAAAAAGAAATAAAAGGAATCCAAATCAGAAAAGAAAAAGTAAAGCTGTCACTCTTTGCAGATGACATGATACTATCCATAGAGAATCCTAAAGAGGTTGCCAGAAAACTACTAGAGCTAATCAATGAATTTGGTAAAGTAGCAGGATACAAAATTAATGCACAGAAATCTCTTGCATTCCTATACACTAATGATGAAAAATCTGAAAGAGAAATTAAGGAAACATTTCCATTTACCATTTCAACAAAAAGCATAAAATACCTAGGAATAAACGTACCTAAGGAGACAAAAGACCTGTGTGCAGAAAACTATAAGACACTGTGAAAGAAATTAAAGATGATACAAACAGATGGAGAGATATACCATGTTCTTGGGTTGGAAGAATCAACATTGGGAAAATGACGATACTACCCAAAGCAATCTACAGATTTAATGCAATCCCTATCAAACTACCACTGGCACTTTTCACAGAACTAAAACAAAAAATTTCACAATTTGTATGGAAACACAAAAGACCCCGAATAACCAAAGCAATCTTGAGAAAGGAAAACGGAGCTGGAAGTATCAGGCTCCAGGACTTTAGACTATACTACAAAGTTACAGTAATCAAGACAGTATAGTACTGGCACAAAACCAGAAATATAGATCAATGGAACAGGATAGAAAGCCCAGAGATAAACCCACACACATATGGTCACCTTATTTTTGATAAAGGAGGCAAGAATATACAATGGAGAAAAGACAGCCTCTTCAATAAGTGGTGCTGGGAAAACTGGACAGCTACATGTAAAAGAATGAAATTAGAACACTCCCTAACACCATACACAAAAATAAACTCAAAATGGATTAAAGACCTAAATGTAAGGCCATACACTATAAAACTCTCAGAGGAAAACAAATGCAGAACACTCTATGACATAAATCACAGCAAGATCCTTTTTGACCCACCTCCTAGAGAAATGGAAATAAAAACAAAAATTAACAAATGGGAACTAATGAAATTTGAAAGCTTTTGCACAGCAAAGGAAACCATAAACAAGACAAAAAGACAACCCTCAGAACGGGAGAAAATATTTGCAAATGAAGCAACTGACAAAGGATTAATCTCCAAAATTCACAAGCAGCTCATGCAGCTCAATATCAAAAAAACAAACAACCCAATCCAGAAATGGGCAGAAGATCTAAATAGACATTACTCCAAAGAAGATATGCAGAGAGCCAACAAACACATGAAAAGATGCTCAACATCACTAATCATTAGAGAAATGCAAATCAAAACCACAATGAGGTATCACCTCACACTAGTCAGAATGGCCATCATCAAAAAACCTACAAACAATAAATGCTGGAGAAGGTGTGGAGAAAAGGGAACCCTCTTGCACTGTTGGTGGGAATGTAAATTGATACAGTCACTATGGAGAACAGTATGGAGGTTCCTTAAAAAACTAAAAATAGAACTACCATATGACCCACCAATCCCTCTACTGGGCATATACCCAGAGAAAACCATAATTCAAAAAGAGTCATGTACCACAATGTTCATTTCAGCTTTATTTACAGTGACCAGGACATGGAAGCAACCTAAGTGTCCATTGACAGACGAATGCATAAAGAAGATGTGGCACATATATACAATGGAATATTACTCAGCCATAAAAAGAAACAAAATTGAGTTATTTGTAGTCAGGTGGTTGGACCTAGAGACAGTCATACAGAGTGAAGTAAGTCAGAAAGAGAAAAATAAATACCATATGCTAACACATATATTTGGAATCTAAAAAAAAAAAAATACTTCTGATGAACCTAGGGGCAGGATGGGAATAAAGACATGGACGTAGAGAACGGACTTGAGTACATGGGCAAGTGGCAGGGTAAGCTGGGAAGAAGTGAATGAGTGAAATGGGCTTATATATACTACCAAATGTAAAATAGATAGCTACTGAGAAGCAGCTGCATAGCACAGGGAGATCAGCTCGGTGCTTTGTGTCCACTCAGAGGGGTGGGATAGGGAGGTTAGTAGGGAGACACAAGAGGGAGGAGATATGGGGGTATATGTGTACGTATAGCTGATTCACTTTGTTATAAAGCAGAAACTAACACACCATTGTAAAGCAATTATACTCCAATAAAGATGTTAAAAAAAAAAAAAGGATGAAGTTTCCTATTGTTTGAGAGTTGTGGTAAGGTCTCCTTGTGATGAAGATTCTGTCCCACAGGTTATGTACCATACCTAAAACATTATCACAAGGAACACAACTTCTATAGCTCAGAAGTCCAGGAATGACTTACCTGACTCCTCAACACAGATTCTCACAAGGCTGCAATCTAGTGAGACTGAGCTGCATTCTCATCTGAAGGTTCAAATAGGAAAAGATATGTTTCAAAGCTTGCTCAGTTTCTCCTTGCTTGCCTTTATCTGTGTACAAACACTGAATCTATTAGTGTCTACTAGAAGAGGTAACACATTAAGGAATATGTTGAACTAGTTCAAGCTTTTCAATAGCTAGGTAAGTGCAAAGCCCAGGAGTAGGGAGTGGCATAGGGATGAAACAAAGTTTATTGTTAGTTTGATATAATACTAGACTACTTTTCTAAGGGGAATGGACACAAGGGAAATGTTTAAGAGGGTCCCAGAGTATAAAGAGAATGACATAATGCCCCTAAATGCTGACGAGAGATATATAGATATATTATCAAGGTGGGTGTTAAGGGAGGAGGTCAAGAGCAGAAAGGGGAAGTACTTTGCCATTATTCCCTCTTCATAGTTTTTTTTAAATTTTTTTTAGTGAGAGTCACTCCAGACTGAGATATTAACATAAACTCATCATAAGGAACACGTGTGACACCTGTCAAGATAGGTACGATATATTTGCTGGTTGCTCTGGGTTGAGTCTAGGAGACGAGGCAGGGTCAGAAGATCTGTTACTGCCTCAGAAGAACCTTTCTTTACTAGACATGTCAGTAGAACACAGTAATGGTTCCTATATAAGCAGAACATGTATGGACCAAGATCTTCATGTCTATAATCTCTTTTAGTCCTCAAAGAGCTGTGTGGATATTATCATCTGTGGCAGACACACTCAAAGGTGACCCCCAATGAGTTATGCACTTGCATAATCCCCTTCCACTAAGTACAGCTGAAATCTATGACTGGCTTCTCACCAATAAAATGCAGCAAAAGTGATGGATGTCACTCTCTTGATTAGGTTATGTTAGATGTCACTTCTATAATTATGTTATATACGATTCTGTTTCAGTAGAATAGACCTAGAGTATCTCCTTGCTTACTTGATGAAGTAAGCAGCCATGTTGAGGAGGTCCCTGTGGTAAGAACTCATGGGCAGCCCCTAGGAACTACGGGACCTGAGGACAGTTAACAGCCAATAGTCAACAGAAATCCATGGTCTTCATTCAAACAACCTGAAGAAAATCAATTCTGCTACCAACCCCAGTGAGCTTAGAATCATATCTGTCCCCAGTCAGCTTCCAGATGAGAATGCAGCCCAGCCAGCACCTTAATTGCAGACTTGTATGACCCTGAGCAAGGGACCCTGTTAAGTTGGGCCCAGACTCCTGATTTACAGAAATTGTGAGATGATAAACGGGTGCTTTTGTAAGTCACCAAGTTGTGATTTTTTTTATGCATTAATAAAAAGATAATACAACATACTATTTTGTAATGGGACTTAAATATCAGATAAGTTATGCATCCTCATCAATCTAGAAACAGGGATCAAATCTACATCTGTCCAGTACCCAAGTCTGTGTTTCTTCAATTCTTATCTACACAAACATCGGCAGTAAACACTTGCACTTTTCCCTGAAACCCTAATTTCAGAGTTTCCTACATCTATCTTGCTTTTTCTCCAGCTTCTCAAATTTCAGTTGTACTTTACAAGACATTACCCTCCACCTCTACTCTCCATAACTGTCTGTTGAGCCCAGGTCTGGAATTAAGCTTTGGGTGCTTTTGGTTTGGCTAAAATCTGAAACTATTACAGATGGTTTTTTATGGCTTATCCTTTGTTCTTAGAACAATCACAGAATATAAATTTGAAAGATTATTAACTCGTTTTGTTCTAAGATGCAAAATGTACCATAACTATTTATAAAGTTTTTGTCCTGGAAAGGAGGAATTTTCAAAGCTAGAGTTTCTTTCAAGTTTTGGACAGAATTAATGCCTTTTACTGTTATAGTTTTGCACTTCTAAGGAAATAACTGATTTTTTTTTTACTTTTTATTTTATATTGGAGTATAGTTGATTAACAATGTTGTGTTAGTTTCAGGTGTACAGTAAAGTGATTCAGTTATACATATACATGTGTCTATTCTTTTTCAAATTCTTTTCCCATTTAGGTTGTTACATAATATTGAGCAGAGTTCCTTGTGCTGTACAGTAGGTCCTTGTTGGTTATCCATTTTAAATATAGCAGTGTGTACATGTCAATCACTAACTCCCAATCTATCTCTTCCCCCCGACCCTTCCCCCACTGGTAACCATAAGTTCAAGGAACTGAATATTTGACAAAATATATTGTACATTGTTATTGACTTAATGTTTGGTTCTCCCCATAATTCATATGTTGAAGCCCCAACATCCAGTGTGGCTGTATTTGTAGATGGTGCTTCTAAGTAACTAAGGTCGAATGAGATCATGAATAGGGCTCTGATTTAATAGGATTAGTGTCCATATAAGAAGAGACACCAGGGAGCTCACTCTCCTTGCATGTGCAACAAGGAAAGGCCATGTGAGGACATAATGAGAAGGTGGCCATCTGCAAGCCATAAAGAGAGTCTTCACAAGAAAGCGAACCCTACTGCTGTCTTGCTCTTGGACTTTCTAGCCTCTAGAACTGTGAGAAAATAAATTTACGTGTTTAAGACACCCAGTTTGTGGTATTTTGTTATGGCAGCCTGAGAAGACTAATACATATACCTTTCATGAAAAAAAAAAAAAAAACACTTCAGAATTAGTGTACAAGAAATTATTTCTGCTTCAACATTAAGGCAGATATAGTCAAAGTTTATCATGTCAAACTAACTGAAAATCTTCTGTAAAATAAAGTTCCCATAGCACTACCCCATTTATTCTGATTTAATAAATCTTGGGTGGGATCCAGATATCTATATGTTAAGAAGTATGAAGACCAAAGTATACTGGGTGATTCATTGCTGAGATGCTTGAATCATACATTGAGAAGTATTACTCTAAGTATTCTGAGAACACTAAGAATATCTAAGTATGTATTTATAATGAAATAGGGAAATACTCCATGTAATTCAAATGCATACTTATTTTTCAGGATGAAAAAAGATATTTATTTAGAGCTAATAACTTTCTGAATATATGTATATATAGGCATCTATGTTCAAATTTAATAACTGAAACTCCTTCTCGTACAATAAAACAACAAAAATGTTGTTTAAATTAATTTTTCTATTCCGTTTGCCATATTTATTTTTATTCCCACATAAAATACACATGAGAATATTATTTTTCATGATTATTTTACAAAGTTAATATACCTTTAGCATTACAGAAAAGAATCCTAGATCTAGGAAACTGAATAAGAAACAGATGTTGGGAAATTAGTGAGATATAAAATGCAGCCTACCATCATTTCTATTACAAAGAGACCCACATCAGGACCCCTGTTGTGGCTATATGCTCTTAACAGAAGTTTCATTTGGATTTTTTTCCAGTAATGAAACCCAAGTGAGGAAGTTTGCAAGCTGCTGATACTCCTACAAAGACTATAGATTCTTTTAGGCAAGTGTTATTTTGAAAATACCTGTCCCATTTGAAAGATTGCTTCAGGGCACCAAATCAATAGAAATTTTTCAAGCCCTGCTGCTCCTATCACACCCCTTCTGGTGCCCAGCATGATACTCTGTAAGCAAATACATGAGCTATTTGCTAAAGAAGTGTTCCTTTTAAAAATTTATTATTTACTAAATCTGGGGGTTTCTCAGAACATTACCTACACATGCCCTTCAAATCTTCAGCCTGTAGATTCTTATCTGAGATGACAACTATAGGTATATTAAGAAAGACCTACTTTACTAAGACTCCACTGAGTTGATCCTTGTTCTAAAAGAGGTAGCTACCTGATCAAAATGAAACCACAGGTCATAATTTTTATGCATTAATTTCCAACTGGGGTTAAGAACCATACTATTCTGGTGTCTTGATTTTCTAAAAGAAATTTCTTGTTTAAGGCAATTAATGATATAATCAGTCAGGAGCCCAAGCAAAGTAAAAGAATACAGCAGACATACCAAACATTAAAGACTTATTTCCCCACATTCAGAAAAAAATTTGTTTTTAAAAATAATTTTTAAAAATGCAGACCTAGACAAAATAAAGTTGAGGATTAAAACAATTAACATTCTCTACTATTCTGTATATTTTTTTACAACATCAGGAACTAGTTTTTTCCTTTACCTTTTGTTTTTGATGTATTTTTCCTCCTCTCTTTTAATTGTGATTGGTACTTTTCTTAGATTGCAGACTTTTATGATTTAAATGTAGTTCTGGCTTTCTTTCTTTCTTTTTTTTTTTTTTTAATCTGTTTGAACTCCCCTTTTTTCCTCTGGTCAAATCTCCTATACACAACCACCCCTACACATTTTACTACTGTCCTACTATGCTACATCAATACCCCAATGCCAATTCCATAGATCAGTTAACAAAAGTCACCTACTCACCTTCTGTAAAAATAATGTCCTCCCAAATGTGCATGCTGATTATTTTAAATATAATTTTTATTAACTTACTTGTGAATTTAGGAAATTTCTCCCCGCAATAAGAACAACAATAAAACGAACCAACAAACTGGGCCCTAACTGTGAGAAACTGATTTAGATGTTCTCTCTATAGTCCATAATGTTGTGGTTAATGCTTCTAAATAACTATATATCATCTCTCTGGAGCTATAGCTCCACATCGTTTTTCTCAAAAACTTGTTTGATGAAACAATATTTTCACAATATGCTAATTGGTATTAAGGAAAGAAGTAAATGTGAGAAATACTGTTACAGTGAAACAAAATTTATCAGATTTATATATTTTAAAATTTATCTTAGAATAGGTAAGACATATAGAAATATGCAGTGCTTCAATGTTCAGTGCTTCAAAATATGTGTCATGCCTATACAAGGACTATGCTATTATTCTGTTCTTTGCACATTTTAGGTATATGTGCTAACTGAGTAAGCACAACTGATATACTTTTTGTAAGGCATTGTACATCACTGAATACACTAATATATTTTGTAATTTCCAGTGGGAGGAAGAGAATGCAGCCAAATATATTTGACCACAAATTCCCCCCCATTCTCCCATATGTTGCCCTTACCCGCTTCCCCCTAGAAAGCTTTCTTAGAAAAAAACTGTTGTACACAGCTAAGAAAATCTACTCTAGACTGAATATTCAGAGTGTGATATGCCAAAGAAAACACCATAAGCACAAGGCAGCACAGTGGAACTTTGGAGTCAAACAGAATTGGTTTTGAATTCATTTCTCAATTATACAACTTACTTGCTGAATTACCTGAGGATGTTTTTTAAATCTCTCAAAGAGATTTAACTTCCGAATCTATGAAATGGAGGAGACAATGATATGCATCTCGTTGAGCTGACACAATTTTCATAAGGTAACTTGTGTAAAAAAAGTCCTTGCACATAATCATGGCATTCATAGAACACCTACTAAATGCTGTAGTCAGGTTAGAGCATATTAGTGAGTATAACAGTAAGTCAGAAAATTAGATTACAGGTTATTGGTTGTGAAATTTTGCTGGATTTCAGCAAATGCTCACTTCTTTATAGTAAATTTGTGATCATTTTTAATCAAGGTTGTTTTTCTTTTTCTGAGTTTCAAGCTCCTTTAAAACAGAGGTCACATTTCATTTATCTTTTCATGTACTTGAAAAATAGTAGCTAATCAATTCTGGTAAAATGAATTGAAAAATGTTATGTCACCATGTCAAAATGTCATCAAATTTTCAGAAATGAACAATTGCCACAAATGATCACTAACTATAAGTCCCTGAAAGTGTCACCATTTACAAATCAACAAGCATGGTTTTCACATGATCAATGATGCTTGTGTATTCAGGGTCTACAAACCATACCTAAGTGAACTACCGACAGGAGGGTAAAATGATGCCCAGGAAGACAGTGAAAAATAGAATTTAAGTTCTTATAGAGAGAAATTTGAATACTACAGTCTATTTTTCAACTCTGAGGTCTAGGCATTCTCAGAGGCTTCAGATTAAGGTTCAAAGATTTCAGTACACTGGGACCTAAGATTACAGGGTGATAACATGAATTCCATACAAAGAGATAGAGCTGGCAACAGAACATGTAATTTGTGCAGTCGTTCAAGGGTCCTGCATTTGGTTCAATGTTCTGCTCTTACTGTCTTGAAATTCATAATTTTAACTTTCAACTTGTGTTGTAAGTCAAGTCCAATGGGACCATGGAGCGTGCACGTGAGCAGAGGAGACACACTAAGTGCAAACACAGGCTCAGGTCAGAGAGTCTGGTGGGCAGCATGCACACCAAGCAGGTGACCTGGCCACATGGTGCTCGTGTCTGGGCCAGTCCGTGGCACCACAGAGCTCCAAGGGAGCCGCTTGGACTGGGTCCTGGATCCAGATGGGTGGCAACAATAGCAGCAATGGCGGCTGAAGCAGCAACGGTGGCAGCAGTGATGGAACACCAGCTTTTCCATGCATTCCCACAGCCCGTCCCTGCCACATCTGCACAAATCACAAATATTAACTCTCTAGCCTAGGTCCTGAGACAAGAACTGCCAGTGCTCATGCTGTAAACTTTGTCAGTAAATTGTAACAATTTACAACTGTACACATGAACATTGCAATAAAGCATATCAGAAAACTATTAGAATTCTTCAAAGGGTTTAGACTCAGGCTGTGAAAACTGCTATAACATTGCAAAGCAAATATCCATCGGCAAAGAAATTGTATTTAAAGATTGTCACATTTGATGAAAAAGAACACTATTTTCATGGGAAGCTTCAAATGAACCAATTATTTACAAGGAAGACAATTTTAAATTAATTTTTCTTATAATTGAAGACACAGTAATAGAAACATAAACAGGCATTTTGAATTATAAACAAAGCATGAAGTTGCTTTTGTTTTTTTGGGTAACTTCCACAAGTTACAGTAAATGTCAAAGATACATTAAACAGCCATTTTACAAATTGCAACTAAAATTAAAATTAGACTTACATGAAATCGATTCTCATGAAGAGTTAAATATTTTTAGGAAAATTATTTTTCAGGAATTATCAGCTCTAGATATAGTAAAGTTTTTATTTTAAAATAATTATTGGAAAGTTATTCCAGCTCTAGTAACAGTTGTATCAGCAAAAAGATTCTTCTCAAAAATAAAAATTATCAAAAATTACTTGATGATTATTTACAACTGATATTACTTTCATTTATAGATTAAAAATGAAGTTGCTAAAAGTACAAATTTGATGACCTAATAAAGTTTAGAAAAGCAGGTCAGAAAAATTAAGCTATAACATTAATAAAATATTATCAATATTTATCACATATAAAGTCTCATTACATATATCTCATTATCATAAACTGTAAGACAAGTTATTTTTTCTGTAATTTTTAAGTTTATTATTACTTATGTATCAGTACTACATTTTACCTATTACATTTTATAAGCAATAAAATTTTTTTTAGAACATAAAAGGTTTATATTTTAGCATTTTACTGAACTTTTCCTTTCCTGCTTTTTGAATAAGGGCCTCTGAATTTCCTTTTGTATGGGGCCCACAAATTGTGTATTCAGCCCTGTATACAGATATTTTAATTCATTTCCACCTATTCTTGCTATTTCATTTATTTCACTAACTTCTAAATTCTCCTCATCAAAAATTGTGAAGTTTTTAACCTGGCATGGTTACCCCTAAGATAAAATAATGTTGGATATTATATAAACTAACTTCTAGCAAGGCACATGATATTTTCAAAATCTTAATTTCTTCACCTATAAATTTGGTTGGTGAATTATACATTGTAACCTTTAGTGTTCCACAAAATACAGGTACCTTGAATGTTAAAATATATTCTGTATCTTTTTAAATACCCTCAGTATATTGTTTTGGAAAGTTGTTATGCACGTCAGCACATCTAAACCTCTGTGGAGTCCTGCAGAAACTTTAACCCAGAATCTGCACAAGTATCTGTCCATGGGTCCTTTTTCATATAACACTGTCAACTCTCTATGGGCTGGTGTTTCCTGAACATTCTCTGAGAAACATGTATAAACACAAGGGTTCCTTCAGGTTTAAATTTAGCTTTAAAAAAAAAGTCAAGGGCTTCCCTGGTGGCGCAGTGGTTGAGAATCTGCCTGCTAATGCAGGGGACACGGGTTCGAGCCCTGGTCTGGGAAGATCCCACATGCCGCGGAGCGGCTGGGCCCGTGGGCCACGGCTGCTGAGCCTGCGCGTCTGGAGCCTGTGCCCCGCAGCGGGAGGGGCTGCGATGGTGAGAGGCCCGCGCACCGCGATGAAGAGTGGTCCCCGCACCACGATGAAGAGTGGCCCCCACTTGCCGCAACTGGAGAAAGCCCTCGCACGAACCGAAGACCCAACACAGCCAAAAATAAATAAATAAATAAATAAAGTAGCTATAAAAAAAAAAAAAAAAAAAAGTCAAAATGCTTCAGAATATAGGCTAATTTTTATATTGTTCAGGTAGGATGGGTGTTTGTTTTTGGTAATTTCTAATAAACCAAACTTGAAAGACATTTATGCATATATGAATTTCCAACCACTAAACTATACCAAAAATAATTTTTTTTCCTGTCATGAACACTTCAACTTTCAGGGAAGAAACACAAGAAAGAAAACCTTACCAGTCACTCGGTTATTTTTCTGTATAGGATATATACTAAAAACATAACCTTTTAACCAAAGGTTACAATACATAAATTGTCCATCTACTATAAATAATGAGCATGTAAATATGTATAAGAATAACTGTACCTTTTTAAACATTTATAAACATTTTGAGAGATTACATAATTTAAAAAATATGATCAATGAATCATATTTACAGTTCTCTCTGATTATGCACAAGGGTTATTCTTTCATAAATAGTTTTTCTAAAATAATCAATCCTCCAGTATTGATGTGGAAAATGTAGGGTTAATGTAGCTTAGGAGTGCTAAGTCTGGAGCCATGTTTTAGCCTGGCTAGATCACTTTGCTGCCAAGTTATGTGGGGGAATTTATTTTAAGGTATTTTCTTTATATATAATGTGAAGCTTAAAATAGTTCCTATCTCTTAAAATTGCTTTGAAAATTAAGTTGAAACTTAAAAACACAAATGAGATCAAAATAAAAAGAATAAAAGCAGGAAGAAATTGAGATAAAACAAGGAATAGATAAAAACCTAATGTAGTATAAAAACCTAGCAGATTAAAAATCTTTTAACTATGGACAAAGAGATAAAAGAAAATATAATATCCATGAAACATATATGGAATGCTATGTTTTTAAAATATATGTAATGTACATATTTTATACTTTTATTTTATATACAAATACAATACATACATGTACAATGAAAGAATAAAATATCTTGTAAGAATTTCAATAATGAAAGCAGAAATAAAAAGAAAATGAATAAAAGAGTTTTAAGATAAACCTGACAACACCACTGAAAAAGTAAAGAAGAAAAAGAAAAGAGGAAAAAAGAAAATAGAAAGGATAATTAAAATCAAGAACAATCTGGGAGGTGCAGCATATAAATTGATTTTCAGAAAAAGCAAGTAGAGACAATGGAGTAAAGAAGTAAAGAAAGACATAATTCAAGAAAATTCCCCAGAATTCTCAAGAAGGAGATAATCTTTTAGATTTAAAGTGCATGTTAGAACAATAAATGAAAAGAGACTCACACCAAGTCACATTATCAAAATGTTTCAGAAATGGTGGTTGAGTGAAGAAACAAAAACTTTGAAGTAGAAAAGCATATAATCTATACAGGATATGGAATAAATTGCAGCAATATAGCGTGAGGGAAGAAAGAAGCATTTTTGTCTATCCAAGTTTTCAAAAAATGTACTTCTACTGCCTGCAGCTACTAGATTCACCCATCTGGAAGTTATAATATGATTCAAGGAACAAAAAAGTGAAACAAACAAAGTCATCTTGAAAACAGAGGACCCAAAGAAAGAAGGAGGGGAATAGAATTCCCAGGATGGTGGTGAAATGAAGTCCTCAGAAAATATCTGTGCATCTATCCAAGAGAATAGGAAGTCCAGATCTAGGCAGACAGAAGTCTTCAGGAGGAATCTCTTTAACAGAATATATATGGAACTGATAGAATCCTCATGATATTGGACTATTAAGTTGTGTTTCAGGTTTTTTTCTGGGGAATTTGGGATAAATTAGTAATAGGCATAAAAGAACAACAAGAAATGATGAAAAAAGAGGGGATTACTATCCCCCTAAAAATGATGCACAATAACAATGTAATTATTGAAAATTCCATGGATAAGAAAGGAACAATATTCTTATAGCTATAAATGTAAACCCTGAATGTTAATTTAACAGAAATTGTGATATGTTTTGGGAGTATGGGGTAAGGGGTAGCAGGAAGTAGTCAGGAGGGTGATACAAGCAAAGTAAAATCTCAGTGTCAATTTAAAGTCAAAAGATAATATCAAAGTTTGAAAAAGCAAGATATATATGTATGTGTGTGTGTGTATATATATATATATATATATATATATATATATATATATATATACACACACACATACATACTACAGAACAAAAATGATTTAAAATGGTACCCTCTGAAAAGTAGAATTTGAGAGTAGGGAGAGATAGGGTAAAGGAGTCCTGTTTATCTTTATAGGACTAGTAGGACTATCTGACTTTGTTTAAACTGTGGACATATATTATCTGGATAAAATTAAATTAGAAAAAAAACCCAGCAATGTCATGCAAAACCTTTAGTACAGCTGTGCCCAACTGAGGTGACTTTTTTTAAAAATCTATTTTGAACATCCCTCTGTAAGAAAATCTTAAACCTAGGGGATTTTTTTCATGCCATTCATAATATGAGACACATTTCTTTTAATCCATCAGTATTTAATCAAGGAATACAGATCATTTAACTAACACAAAAGAGCATTTTATACAATGCAGAGTCAATAAAATGAATATTATAATATCTTCTCTTTTACATTACCTATACGAATGTTTTTTAAATTCATTGTGTACATAAATTACCAGGGGATCTTGTTAAAATGCAGATTCTGATTCTGAAGGTCTGATGTGGAGCCTAAGTTCCTGTACTATAAACAAATGCTCAGATGATATTGATTCTGATGGTCCCAGGACTATACTTAAACTACTAATACCACTCTACACCATTTTGCCTCTCCACACTGAAAATAAAAGTCGAATATATTTACTCCATTTCCAAAGGACTTAATAATCAAATTTTAGAAATTTTAGGTTAAACATTAACTTCAGGATTTCTCAGGATTTTCAAAGATGCTAATGGAGATTATGAGTCTCCAAGTTAGGGATAGAGGAGAAGACAGTTTCTATATTTTTTTGGCCACTGTTAAAGAAAAAATTATTCTTGACACTTGTTAAAGAATACTAAGGCAGACTTATTCACCAGTACTACTACAGCAGGATTTTACAGTTGGGGAGAGAGACTGAGCTCAATTCCAAATACAATAATAAGAAATAGGGATTTAGAGCCAAGGTGCAGGCTAAAGGGTCAGTGAATGGAAAACTTACTAAGAGATAGGGTAATTTTCTGCTAAACAACTTAATAGGATTCTTGCTGAAGTCAGGCCAGGGCTACTATACACCAAGGGTGGAGGATTTTCCCTAAACTGGCTCATCAGGATTCTCCAAAAAACTAGAAAAACTGGGCCAGTGACAGAGCCCAAGGTTGAGGACTAGTCAAAAAGAGGACTCAGAGGAATCTGACTAGAATTAGGTCAAGGAAAGAGTCTTTGTCATATCATAATCCAGTTTTTGTAAAAACTTGCTTAGTTTTTTGGCCGCACCGTGCAGCTTGCGGGATCTTAGTTCCTCGACCAGGGATTGAACCTGGGCACTCGGCAGTAAAAGCACGGAGTACTAACCACTGGACCACCAGGGAATTCCCATAACCCATTTTTTTTTAAACAATGATGTATTAGCTTTTGATATTACTTATATTCCCAAGAAACTTAAAGAGTGTTAAATATCTTTGTACTTTATTTTACTTGAAGAATATACAGAATAAAATTAAAAATCTTTCAGATACAATATCTTAGATAAAGAAACAAAAGCATAAAAAATTAACTCTTTCTATAATTTGTCTTCAATTAACAAATACTAATTGAATACTTCCTGTTTTTCAAGTGAGTTATACCTAAACGTTACACAAAAGAAATTAAACCCAGTCTTAGTAACAAGAATCATAAACTATTTTGGAAAAAGCTTGGAAACTTGGAAGGCCATGATTTTCAGTTTCAGTTTTCACTATAGCAGGAAATATGAAAAGGATTTCCTCCCTTCCACAAACTCTGCCTTTCAGGAAACTATTGTCTCAGGTGGCATGCTTACAAGCTCTTTGACCCTAAATTGAGCCACTTATTCCTGTACATATTTATGCATCTGAATCACTTGGAAGAGATTTAATAAAGTATAAATTGCTGGGCTCCAATTTATTTCAGAATCACTAGCTACTACTTACTTTTAGCATGCATACTGGTTACCACTGAAGTAGTCAGCATGGGAATACTCCTTGGGCCAGCATTTGATTAACAGTAATTAAACTTGCTGAATAGCTAGGGGTATAGTGTCACAGTGCCTGAAACTCACCCTGAAATGGCTTAAACGTGTGGGTATGTGGAGAGAGAGTGTGTGAGAGAGACACAGAACACTAAATAGAGAGAAAAATTTAACAATTGGTGACTCTACGTGAAGGATATATATACTTCCCATACAACTATTTTTGAAGTTTTAAAAATCCTTTAAAACAAAATGTTAAGAAAAATTCACAACTTCCCTCTCCACCACCACCAGCATCACCAGCAGCCCCTGTTATTCTCCATCCCCTTTATCCTAATCTATTTCTTTCTTCCACAACATTTATCATCTTCTAATAAACTATTTTACTAAGTAATTTACTTATTCATGATTTTTTTGCCTGTTGCCTGTCTTACCCCACTAAGAAATAGACTCCATGAGGGCAAAGATTTTCTTCTCTTTTGTTTACTGATATTTTCCCAAAGCCTTGATCAGAGCCTGGCACATGGTAACCACTGAGCACAAATATTCTCATCTCCAAAATTTAAAAAAATATATTATTGCAAAGATATAATATGCCTATCAATATTTACCTTCAAGATTTTTATGTATTGTCATAACTCCTTTACAAGTTACTTAATATTTTAATCAATTTTAGATTAACTCATTTTTATTTGCTTGGCCTCAATATAAGCAAAAATATATGTGAAATTATGATTTTTATGTTCTAGCTATACTTCTAATAAATATTAAAATTTAAAATATTAAAATAGTAACTACCAGAATAGTTTCTAAAATTACCTTACATTTTACCAGTGGTGTTGGAAACACAGAGCTTTGTGAGAGCACTGAACACAGTGACTAGTTCATGATAAACTCTCAATAAACATTTAAATCTAATTGAAATCCTTTTTAATAAATACCTTTTCATTACAAATAAATATATAATAGGACAATCACCAGAAAAATTTAAAATGTGCAAAACTCAATGTGAAAAATGGAACAAAAAAAAACTTGCTCAATCAAAGAGAGAGAAGGAAAAAAGGAGAAATAATAGAAAATAGAAAATCATTAAAATACAGTAAGCATAGAACAAATGTATTCATCATAATAAAAATATGAGTGAAATATATTTTATATTAAAAGACTCTCAAATTAAGTGTTTTGTTTTACTTCTTTTTAAAAAAAACATCAGTATACTGTTTATAGGGGAAAAACATGACACAGAATGGTTTAAAATAAAGAGGTGGTACAAAAGATTTAACAGATCAATGCCAGCCAGTAGAAGTTAAGTGCAACACAGCTAATATCAGATGAAGTGGAACTAAAACAGAAAATCTTAAATAGGATAAGAGGTCAAGCAAAGTTAAAAATAAAAACTGTCATAGCCCAATATTCATCAAACAATATAACTTGCAGTAATATATGCAAGACTGGTAAAACAAATTAAAAATTGACACACACCGTGAGATTTTAATACACATCTCTGAAAATCCAGAGCTCAATGAAACAAACAGGATAAAAATAACTAATACTATAGACAATTTGGGTAACACCATTAAATGTATTTGCACACAGATAATTTTTTACAGTCCTGTGGAACAGCCAAAATCTCAATAAATTCCACATGGCAGAAAATAATTATGTCACTTTTATTTAACACATTAGAATTCTAATAACATTAGAATTCTATTTACAAGTAACATTTAGTCAAAAAATCAACTTTCAAATCAGAAATTTATGACACTTCTAGATAACTCTGGAAAAAAGAAGTAATTAGTGGAAATGACAGATTATATATAAGTGAAGATTAATGAGTTTTACATAAAAATCCTACAGGATATAGACAAAGAGCTATTTGGAAAAATAATAAAGCTATATATAAACTATACACACATCCATATACCAAGAGGGGGCAATTTGAATGTAAATTAATAATGCCTTTAACATTCATTAATCCAGAAAGAGAAAGGTATTTTTTAAAAATGGTTTTGCATCCTTGGCTCTTCTGAAATGTTTAGCCATAGCTATCTTCTCCAAACCTCCTTCTAACCCACCTTTCAGTCTTGCTCCTTTCAAATCCCAAGCCTTCTAGAATATCATTATCCACCACTCATGAATAAGGTGGTTCCTGTGTCCCAGATGAGTGATCACTGAGAGGCCACCCGTAATGAGTGAAGCTTTTAATAACCAAATCAACAAGGTGAATAAGCCAACTCTTTCCCCTAGCCACACCAGTACATGCTCAGTTAACTAATGGTGAAAGTAGCCCTGTGGCAGAAAAAAAGCATATGCAAAAACTTAAAACAGAGAATCTCCCTCCATAAAGATGACTTGGCTATCACCTCTCTAGAGAACCAAATAGTTCAGCATTAGCAACCAACCTCAAGGTTCTATCTCAGTACCAATTATTAGGCTTTTGGGAGCAGATAGAGTTGATCCGACAGGGTCGCATATTGAACAACTTGAATCTAGGAGAAAGAACGAACTAAACTCATTGAAGTACACAATACTCTGAAATGTCATGGCCGAGGATTTATTCCAGGAATTCAAGAGTATTTTATTATTAATCTATTAACATTTCATTACATACATAGGTCAAAGGACCCACATACTTCATTTTCCCAATATATGCCCCAAATTTATCAAACAAATGCATCAGATATTTCCACTAAATGTAATAGGTGAAAATGTAATCAGAGAAAACTATCTAAAATAAAATATAATTTCTCCAAAATTTCTGTTAAGATTTAAAAAATGGGACAAGAGTCCACAATATCTCCACTCATTTAAAGTATTTCTGTAAATGCTAGCCCATGTAATTAAAAATAGTAAAATAAAATAGGAT
The DNA here is from genome assembly GCF_949987535.1 of Balaenoptera acutorostrata. NCBI lineage: Eukaryota > Metazoa > Chordata > Mammalia > Artiodactyla > Balaenopteridae > Balaenoptera > Balaenoptera acutorostrata. The sequence continues at coordinate 99,136,550 of NC_080067.1, read as the reverse complement.
GAGTAAATACTATGTGGGCTATTTAAATAAAAAGAAAATATACATGGAAAACAGGAAAATTAACTGAAAAAATTAGAACAATTCAAGAGGTTAGTATGGGAACAAGTGAAAAAATTAACATAGAAAAATGTCACAGCTGGACAGATAAATTCAAGAGTAAAGAATAATATTCAAGTTATAAGAATAAATATTTCTAAAATGGTATCGATCTGTTTGAAATGTACAAAGACATGACAAGGGAATCCTTCATAAACATATACAAACACATAAACATATAGATTCCTGGAGAGGAATCAAAGGAGGAACTTCAGTATAAGCTCCAAGAAAGAGCACTGATTATACTTAACTGTAGAACTTCAACAAAAAGATGAATAAGGGCGATCAAATAGGACATACACTGACTATGTTTTTTTAAACATATAAAAATGTCATTACTAACAAGGAACTGGAAGAAGAAAGGGAAGAAAAAGTGACAAATAAACTAAACTTTCTGACTTCCTGCTAAGTCATAGCTGAGAAAGTAAGGAAAGTTTTTGAAGTTGATAAATTAACTGGCAAGAGTTTAAAAGGAATCACTTTTACCGGAACTGTTTCTAAATTCACTGAAAAATGCACCTCCCATATCCATAAATGAGTTTTGTAAACAGGGTAGTACATTCCTGATATTGACCATTCTGGGTACTAGAGTTGTCAATGTGATTCACAGACTCTTATTGTTGTTGCTGGCAATACCAGAGAGAAAATGTATCTGCAGACTTTATGGAGACAACCGAAAATTCATTATGGATGTACTTTTAATAATTATAATCAAACTCTAAGTCATAAAGTTTTTGTTATTATTATCATTAATTTCTAATTCCTCCTGGCTTAGAATTAGTGAAAACCCACTAGAAGATTTGGAGAACTCCCCATGTCTAAGACAGCCTGACTTTCTTAGTCATCTGTGATCTGCTGTTTCTCTTGAAAATGCCCCATGAAATTCTTCCTGGAATTATTTAAAGCTTGTGTCAAGACTCTCATTACCAATCACAGAAAATTCTTGATCCTTATTCTTGTCAGTAGCATAAAGTTTGCTGTCTTGGAAGGCTCCCTAATAAATGCCGACCACCTCTTACCAATGACTTTGAGGATGACCTCTCTGTGGGTACAAGCTGAAGCCCTGCTAAATCCTTGCAACTGAGTGGATGCTGTTTTCTGGTGCCTGCCTGTTTTCAAAGATCTGTCCTCACCAGCCTGAAGCAATGTGAGGGTGTGTGTGTCTAAACTGATCATTTTTTTGTTGGGAAGAATAACAAGTTCTCCTATTGGGCAGGAATATAGGCATTGGGAGACAGAGTGATGAACATTTATCCCTCTCCTTAACTTACCCTGCAGTGTTAGAGATTAAGAACTTGCTTTTTAACTATTTTATGTCCTCTTCTGTGTGAGCTTGAGGATAACTGGTGACATTCACCCAATGTTATATAATTTTAATATAGCTAGGTAACATTAATTTCTTGAGAAAAGAAAGTGTGTTCTCTTTATTGTTTCCTATTATAGCATCACAAACCATTCATTGCTTTTAATAGAAAGAAGTATATATCAGATGAAGAAAAGGAAATTAATTCACATCATCACAGACATTATTAAATCAGTGATTTTCCAATTTTAAAGTGTGTAAAAATCACCTAGGGATATTGTTAAAATTCAAATTATAATTCAGTGTGTCTGCAGTAGGGTCTAAGATTCTGCATTTCTAACAATTTCCCCAGTGATGTTAACGCTTTCTATTTTTGGCCCATACATTGATTTACAAGGATTAAGTAGACTTTCAAAAACCTTTGTGCTGACCCCCACCAGTCCCTCCCATCAGGAAACTTGCACAAGCCTCTTAGATAGCCTCATCCACCAGAGGAAAGAGAGCAGAAGCAAGAAGAGCTACAATCCTGCAGGCTGCGGAACAAAAACCACATTGACAGAAAGATAGACAACATGAAAAGGCAGAGGGCTATGTACCAGATGAAGGAACAAGATAAAAGCCCAGTAAAACAACTAAATGAAGTGGAGATAGGCAACCTTCCAGAAAAAGAATTCAGAATAATGATAGTGAAGATGATCCAGGACCTCAGAAAAAGAATGGAGGCAAAGATCGAGAAGATGCAAGAAATATTTAACAGAGACCTAGAAGAATTAAAGAACAAACAAACAGAGATGAACAATAAAATAACTGAAATGAAAACTACACTAGAAGGAATCAAAAGCAGAATAACTGAGGCAGAAGAACAGATAAGTGATCTGGAAGACAGAATGGTGGAATTCACTGCTGCAGAACAGAATAAAGAAAAAAGAATGAAAAGAAATGAAGACAGCCTAAGAGACCTCTGGGACAACAGTAAATGCAACAAAATTCGCATTATAGGGGTCCCAGAAGGAGAAGAGAGAGAGAAAGGACCAGAGGAAATATTTGAAGAGATTATAGTTGAAAGCTTCCCTAACATGGGAAAGGAAATAGCCACCCAAGCCCAGGAAGCACAGAGAGTCCCATACAGGATAAACCCAAGGAGAAACACGCTGAGACACATAGTAATCAAATTGGCAAAAATTAAAAACAAAGAAAAATTATTGAAAGCAGAAAGGGAAAAACAACAAATAACATACAAGGGAACTCCCATAAGGTTAACAGCTGATTTCTCAGCAGAAACTCTACAAGCCAGAAGGGAGTGGCATGATATACTTAAAGTGATGAAAGGGAAGAACCTACAACCAAGATTACTCTACCCGGCAAGGATCTCATTCAGATTTGATGGAGAAATCAAAAGCTTCACAGCGAGCAAAAGCTAAGAGAATTCAGCACCACCAAACCAGCTCTACAACAAATGCTAAAGGAACTTCTCTAAGTAGGAAACACAAGAGAACAAAAGGACCTACAAAAACAAACCCAAAACAATTAAGAAAATGGTCACAGGAACATACATATGGATAATTACCTTAAACGTGAATGGATTAAACGCTCCAACCAAAAGATACAGGCTTATTGAATGGATACAAAAACGAGACCCATATATATGCTGTCTACAAAAGACCCACTTCAGACCTAGGTACACATACAGACTGAAAGTGAGGGAATGGAAAAAGATATTCCATGCAAATGGAAATCAAAAGAAAGCTGGAGTAACAATACTCATATCACATAAAATAGACTTTAAAATAAAGAATGTTACAAGAGACAAGGAAGGCCACTACATAATCATCAAGGGGTCAATCCAAGAAGAAGGTATAACAATTATAAATATATATGCACCCAACATAGGAGCACCTCAATACATAAGGCAACAGCTCACAGCTATAAATGAGGAAATCAACAGTAACACAGTAATACTGGGGGACTTTAACACCTCACTTAAACCAATGGACAGATCATCTAAACAGAAAATTAATAAGAAAACAGAAGCTTTAAATGACACAATAGACCAGATAGATTTAATTGATATTTATGGGACATTCCATCCAAAAACAGCAGATTACACTTTCTTCTCAACTGCACATGGAACATTCTCCAGGATAGATCACATCTTGGGTCACAAATCAAGCCTCAGTAAATTTAAGAAAATTGAAATCATATCAAGCATCTTTTCTGACCACAATGCTATGAGATTACAAATCAATTACAGGGAAAAAAACCGTAAAAAACACAAACACATGGAGGCTAAACAATATGTTACTAAATAACCAAGAGATCACTGAAGACATCAAAGAGGAAATCAAAAAATACCTAGAGACAAATGACAATGAAAACACGACGATCCAAAACCTATGGGACGCAGCAAAAGCAGTTCTAAGAGGGAAGTTTATAGCTATACAAGCTTACCTCAAGAAGCAAGAAAAATATCAAATAACAATCTAACCTTACACCTAAAGGAACTAGAGAAAGAAGAACAAACAAAACCCAAAGTTAGCAGAAGGAAAGAAATCATAAAGATCAGAGCAGAAATAAATGAAATAGAAACAAAGAAAACAATAACAAAGATCAATAAAATTAAAAGTTGGTTCTTTGAGAAGATAAACAAAATTGATAAACCATTAGCCAGACTCATCAAGAAAAAGAGGGAGAGGACTCAAATCAATAAAATTAAAAATGAAAAAGGAGAAGTTACAACAGACACTGCAGAAATACAAAGCATCCTAAGAGACGACTACAAGCAACTCTATGCCAATAAAATGGACAACCTGGAAGAAATAGACAAATTCTTAAAAAGCTATAACCTCCTAAGACTGAATCAGGAAGAAATAGAAAATATGAACAGACCAATCACAAGTAATGAAATGGAAACTGTGATTAAAAATCTTCCAACAAACAAAAGTCCAGGACCAGATGGCTTCACAGGTGAATTCTATCAAACATTTAGAGGAGAGCTAACACCCATCCTTCTCAAACTCTTCCAGAAAATGGCAGAGGAAGGAACACTCCCAAACTCATTCTACAAGGTCACCATCACCCTGATACCAAAAACAGACAAAGATACCACAAAAAAAGAAAATTACAGACCAATATCACTCATGACTATAGATGCAAAAATCCTCAACAAAATACTAGCAAACAGAATCCAACAACACATTAAAAGGATCATACACCATGATCAAGTGGGATTTATCCCAGGGATACAAGTATTCTTCAATATATGCAAATCAATCAATGTGATACACCATATTAACAAATTGAAGAAGAAAAACCATATGACCATCTCAAAAAGATGCAGAAAAAGCTTTCAACAAAATTCAACACCCATTTATGATAAAAACTCTCCAGAAAGTGGACATAGAGGGGACCTACCTCAACATAATAAAGGCCATATATGACAAACCCACAGCAAACATCATTCTCAATGGCGAAAAACTGAAAGCATTTCCTCTAAGATAAGGAACAAGACAAGGATGTTCACTCACACCACTATTATTCAACATAGTTTTGGAAGTCCTAGCCATGGCAATCAGAGAAGAAAACAGAAATAAAAGGAATACAAATTGGAAAGGAAGAAGTAAAACTGTCACTGTTTGCAGATGACATGATACTATACATAGAGAATCCTAAAGATGCCACCAGAAAACTACTGGAGCCAATCAATGAATTTGGTAAAGTTGCAGGATACAAAATTAATGCACAGAAATCTCTTGCATTCTTATATACTAATGATGAAAAATCTGAAAGAGAAATTAAGGAAACACTCCCATTTACCATTGCAACAAAATTCCTAGGAATAAACCTACCTAGGGAGACAGTTGACCTGTATGCAGAAAACTATAAGACACTGATAAAAGTAATTAAAGATGACACCAACAGATGGAGAGATATACCATGTTCTTGGATTGGAAAAATCAATATTGTAAAAATGATTATACTACCCAAAGCAATCTACAGATTCAGTGCAATCCCTATCAAATTACCAATGGCATTTTTTACGGAACTAGAACAAAAAATCTTAAAATTTGTATGGAGACACAAAAGACTCAGAATAGCCAAAGCAGTCTTGAGGAAAAAAGCAGAGCTGGAGGAATCAGACTCCCTGACTTCAGACTATAATACAAAGCTACAGTAATCAAGACAATATGGTACTGGCACAAAAACAGAAATATAGACCAACGGAACAAGACAAAAAGTCCAGAGATAAACCCACGCACCTATGGTCAGCTTATCTATGACAAAGGAGGCAAGGATATACAATGGAGAAAAGACAGCCTCTTCAATAAGTGGTGCTAGGAAAAATGGACAGATACGTGTAAAAAATGAAATTAGAACACTCCCTAACACCATATACAAAAATAAACTCAAAATGTATTAAAGACCTAAATGTAAGGCCAGACACTGTAAAACTCTTAGAGGAAAACATAGGAAGAACACTCTTTGACATAAATCACAGCAAGATCTTTTTTGATCCACCTCCTAGAGTAATGGAAATAAAAATAAAAATAAACAAATGGGACCTAATGAAACTTCAAAGCTTTTGCACAGCAAAGGAAACCATAAACAAGACGAAAAGACAACCCTCAGAATGGGAGAAAATATTTGCAAACGAATCGTTGGACAAAGGATTAATCTCCAAAATATATAAACAGCTCATGCAGCTCAATATCAAAAAAACAAACAACCCCATCCAAAAATGGGCAGAAGACCTAAATAGACATTTCTCCAAAGAAGACATACAGATGGCCAAGAAGCACATGAAAAGCTGCTCAACATCACTACTTTTTAGAGAAATGCAAATCAAAACTACAATGAGATATCACCTCACACCAGTTAGAATGGGCATCACCAGAAAATCTACAAACAACAAATGCTGGAGAGGGTGTGGAGAAAAGGGAACCCTTGTGCACTGTTGGTGGGAATGTAAATTGATACAGCCACTATGGAGAACAGTATGAAGGTTCCTTAAAAAACTAAAAATTGAATTACCATATGATCCAGCAATCCCACTTCTGGACATATACCCAGAGAAAACCATAATTCAAAAATATACATGCACCCCAATGTTCATTGCAGCACTATTTACAATAGCCAGGTCATGGAAGCAACCTAAATGCCCATCGACAGACGAGTGGATAAAGAAGATGTGGCACATATATACAATGGAATATTACTCAGCCATAAAAAGAAACAAAATTTAGTTATTTGTAGAGAGGTGGATGGACCTAGAGTCTATCATAGAGAGTGAAGTAAGTTAGAAAGAGAGAAACAAATAGCATATGCTAACACATTTATATGGAATCTAAAAAACAAACAAACAAAAAATGGTCCTGAAAAACCTAGGGGCAAGACGGGAGTAAAGATGCAGACCTACTAGAGAATGGACTTGAGGATACGGGGAGGGGGAAGGGTAAGCTGGGACAAAGTGAGAGAGTGGCATGGACATATATACAGTACCAAATGTAAAATAGCTAGCTAGTGGGAAGCAGCCGCATTGCACAGGGAGAAAAGCTCGGTGTTTTGTGACCACCTAGAGGTGTGAGATAGGAAGGGTGGGAGAGAGGGAGGCGCAAGAGGGAAGAGATATGGGGATATATGTATATGTATAACTGATTCACTTTGTTATAAAGCAGAAACTAACACACTGTTTTAAAGGAATTATACTCCAATAAAGATGTTTAAAAAAAATTAAAACGATATTACCAAAAAAAAAAAAAAAAAGATGTGGTACATATATACAATGGAATATTACTCAGTCATAAAAAGGAACGAAATTGGGTCATTTGTTGAGACGTGGATGGATCTAGAGACTCATACAGAGTGAAGTAAGTCAGAAAGAGAAAAACAAATATCATATATTAATGCATATATGTGGAACCTAGAAAAATGTTACAGATGAACCAGTTTGCAGGGCAGAAAAAGAGACACAGATGTAGAGAACAAACGTATGGGCACCAAGGGGGGAAAGCGGCGGGGGGGTGGGGGGGGTGGTGTGATGAATTGGGCAACTGGGATTTACATGTATACACTGATGTGTATAAAAAATAAAAAACCTTTGTGCTTTATTACTAACTGTGACTGGAGAATTATGCATGTGTACACATGCACACATTCATACATACAAATACTCAAAAAGGCATTTTGAAAATGAGCCTCTCTATAAACAGAAGCATGGTATTTCTTATGATTACCTTTTTCTGATACCTAAAAAAAGAGTATTTCCTTTCATTTAGTAAAGGAAAAAAAAATCCTCATAAAACATCATCAAATTGGAAGTTGACCATTTTCTCGTAACTCCTTACAGATTTTCTCAGGGTTTATGGCAATATCTAAAAAATCCAAACAATCTGCTACAATAGATATCATGAGATAATGTCCAGTTTCAAGTGAAAAAAACTCCAACAAGAAGGATGTGCACATGATACCATTCACAGGAATATATGCAGGCCTCAATAATAAAAAAAGACTGATATACAGAAAAGAGACATTTTAATGAAGCCTGGAAAAATTTGTCCAAGTAAATGATATGCTTCAGGGATCACATGCTGATTTAATGAAAATACTTTTAAGTAGTTCCATGATATTTAAAATAGATTTGTATCTTTTTTATAACATAGATATATTACCATCCTAACTATATTTTTAAAGAACTGGAAGAGGATTTAAAATTTAAAGAGTTCTTTTGTAAATCTTTATTGTGAAAAAAAAAAAAGATAGTTTAGACTATAGTAATATAATGATAATTTACCATTTGTTGAGTACCTACTAAGTGCCATACTCTATGCAAAGCATTTTATTTTTTTTTATTGAAGTAGAGTTAATTTACAATGTTGCATTAGTTTCTGGTGTACAGCAAAGTGATTCAGTTTTATATATATATATTTTTTTCCTTTTCATATTCCTTTCCATTATAGTTTATTTCAAGATATTGAATATAGTTCCCAGTGCTATACAGTAGGACTTTTTGTTTATCTATTTCATTATTTCCTTTTTTATTTTTATTTTTTGGCCATACCATGTAGCTTGTGGGATCTTAGTTCCCCAACCAGAGATTGAACCTGGGCCCCCTTCAGTGAAAGTACAGGGTCCTAACCACTGGACCACCAGGGAATTCCTTATCTATTTTATGTATAGTAATTTGTATCTGCTAATCCCAAACTCCTAATTTATCCTTCCCCCTACCATCTTTCCTCTTTGATAACCATAAATTTGTTTTCTATATCTGTGAGTCTGTTTCTGTTTTATAAATAAGTTCATTTGTATCATATTTTAGATTCCGCACACAAGTGATATCAGATGATATTTGTCTGACTTACTTCACTTAGTATGGTAATCTCTAGGTCCATCCATATTGCTGCAAATGGTATTATTTCATTCTTTTTTATGACTGAGCAATACTCCATTGTATATCTATACCACATCTTCTTTATCCATTCATCTGTTGATGGATATTTAGATTGTTTCCATGTCTTGGCTATTGTTAAATAGTGCTGCTATGAATATTAGGATGCATGTATCTTTTTGAATTATAGTTTTCTCCAGATATATGCCCAGGAGTGGGATCGCAGGATCATATAGCTCTATTTTTAGTTTTTTTAAGAACCTCCATATTGTTCTCCATAGTGGCTGTACCAATTTACATCACCACAAGAGCGTAGGAGAGTTCCCTTTTCTCCACACCCTCTCCAGCATTATTTGTAGACTTTTTGATGATGGCCATTCTGACCAGTGTGAGGTGATATCTCATTGTAGTTTGGATTTGCATTTCTCTAATAATTAGTGATGTTGAGCATCTTTTCATGTGCTTATTGGCCATCTGTATGTGTTCTTTGGAGAAATGTCTACTTAGGTCTTGTGCCCATTTTTTGATTGGGTTGTTTGTTTTTTTGTTATTGAGTAGTTTGAGCAGTTTGTGTATTTTGGAAGTTAATTCCTTGTTGGTCTCATCGTTTGCAAATATTTTCTCCCAGTCTGTAGGTTGTCTTTTCATTCTGTTTATAGTTTTCTTTGCTATGCAAAAGCTTATAAGTATGATTAGGTCCCATTTGTTTATTTTTGCTTTTATTTCTATTGCCTTGGGAGACTGACCTAAGAAAACATTGGTAAGATTTATGTCAGAGAATGTTTTGCCTATGTTCTCTTCTAGGAGTGTTATGGTGTCATGTCTTATATTTAAGTCTTTAAGCCATTTTGAGTTTATTTTTGTGTATGGTGTGAGGAAGTGTTCTAACTTCATTGATTTACATGCGGCTGTCCAACTTTCCCAACACCACTTGCTGAAGAGACTATCTTTTCTCCATTGTATATTCTTGCTTCCTCTGTCAAAGACTAGTTGGTGTAGGTGTGTGGGTTTATTTCTGGGCTCTCTATTCTGTTCCACTGATCCATATGTCTGTTGTTTTTCCAGTACCATGCTATTTTGATGTCTGTAGCTTTTTAGTCTGAAATCTGGGAGGGCTATGCCTCCAGTACGCAAAGCACTTTAAATAAATTATTTAATACTTAAAACCTCCCTTTGAGACAAGTAGTAGTAGTAGTAGACCCATCAGTAGTCCTCATCCCTCAGATAAGAATACTTAGTCTCAGAGAAATTATGTGTTTTCCAAGGTTATACAGCTAGTAAGTGGTGAAGCCGGGATTCTAACCTGGGTCAGTATGATTCTAAATGATGAACTCTTTAAATATGTTGTACCATTTCCAAAAGTCATTCTATATTAATGATTCTCAAAGTTTGTTCCCCATAATAAAAAAAATCAGCATTATCTGGGAACTTGTTAAAATGCAAACTCTTGGGCCTGTCTCTGACTTTTTGGAACAGAAAATCTCGGAACAGTTTCCAGCAATCTGTGTTTTAACATCCTCCAGGTAATTTTGATGCATATTATAAAATGACAACCAGTGGTATTAAGGGGTTTTGCACCCAATTTCACTATGGGGGCAGTGGGAGAGAGAGAGTTTCCCCATGCCACCAAACAATTCTCCTACAATCCAACTTAATTCTGATACTATTTACCTGGAGATAGCATCAGATTGCTCAGGCTAAGCGCTCAGTCCCACAAGACTGCCCCCTCGCCTTCAGATGCCAATCGCAAGTCCAGCTTTGTTACCTGTGCTTCTGACTGACTGGCTATAAATCTGAAGTTTTCAGGACTCTCTCCTTGGGTTCAATTAGTTTGCTAAACCAGTTCATAGAACTCAGGAAACACGTTTACCAACTAGATTACTAATTTATTACAAAGGATACTAAAGGATATAAATCAACAGATAGATGAAGAGATACAGAGAGCAAGGTATGGGGAAAGGATGAGGAGATTCCATGCCCTCTAGGATCCACTCTCCCCCAATCTCCATGTGTTCACTTACTTACTCGGAAGCTCTCCGCACCCATCCTTTTGGGTTTTTATGGAGGCTTCATTATATAGGCATGGTTGATTAAATCATTGGCAATTGGATATTGAACTCAGTCTCCAGCCCCTTTTCCCTTTGGCGGGGAAGAGGGGGTTGGGGGAGGTGGTGGTGAAGGTTCCAACCCTCCAATCACAGGATTGGCTCCCCTAGCAACTAGCTCCCTTTCATATTTTTTAGGTGAGCATTCCAAAAGTCACCTCATTAACATAACAAAAGACACATTTGTTGCTCTCCTCACTTAGGAAATGCCAAGTGTTTTAGGAGCTCTCTGCCAGAAATTGGGATGAAAACCAAATATATATTTATTATAAATCACAATATAATAGCACATATTAACATTAAGATCAGATTTAGTAATTTGATTTTCCTTAAGTGTGGCATGATTAGAGATATATATTTGGACAAAGCAGAAAAATGCCTAAATGGAATGATATTAAAGATTCTGGGGAGCTGTGCCTACACAAAAGAATTTCTTCTGGCTCAAGGTTAAACTTCTTTTAAAAAGAAAAATTTATTTCATACAATTAAAATTAAGGCACAAATCTTACATTCTTAACATTGCCTAGAACCCGCATTCCATGCTGCTACTTATAATTGATATTTTTTGTACTTTTTGTTTCTTACTTTTTAAGAATCGAAGTCTCCTAAAGTTTCATTTAGTTGGATACACTTACTGTAACATTAACTGTCAATGAAAGTGTGCCTTCTGTCACGAACCATGAAGGGTCTGAGAATTTACCCTACTTTTAGACTAACAAATTAGTCTGCAACTCTGTGAGAGGAGTCACAAGACAAAAGACCTTACTACTTACAGCAATAACAATAGCCAGAGAATTCGCTTTTTCTTTTGCAGGTTCCTCAAGCCCCAGTTCCCACAGGGTGATGCAGAGAGCCAGGTGATACTTGCACACACAGTGAATTGCATTACCTGAGTGGAGCACTGAGCTTAGAGAAAATGTGAACCTTTCATTACGGGCAGTAAACATGCTTGCTCTTCACTCCAGAAGGAGCCACTATTTCTACCTTTCAAAGGTGTAAGCCAATCTGCTTTTTTTTTTTCTCTGGAGGGAGACATTTCTCTACCTTCCACAATTATTTGTTATACATGCATCCTTGAAAAGAGAGCCTGGATAAAATGCTTTCAGTGCCTCTGCTTAAAAGACATGCAGAAACACCAGAGACCCATAGAGAATTGTCTCCACACACCTTCATTTCATAAATGTTTGGCAGGAGTGTCCCTCTCCATGAAAATGCCAACAGGATATAGCTAATAGTTGCACAACAATAAAATATTAGATTTGTTTGTAATGCAATTGCTTATTAAACTTTTAGAAGATGACAGATGCTATGCACTTTAAAGTCTTTTGTAACTTGAAAGAAAACATACCTTGATTAGGAAATTTTCTAGATTGTATGAAATAAGTTCTGCTTCATATAATTTAAAGATATCATGTATACATACATGTCATTTAATATTAAATTAAGATTGAGATTTTTTAAATCCACCACTAAAATCTCAGAATTCAGCTCTTCTCACAATGTGATGTTGCTTAGCAGCAAGGCCTAGCAGCTCATTGCTTCTCGAGAGGAGCCAAAGTATCAAATTGGAGTGTCCCAATAAGAGGCATTTAGAAAAGTAGCAATTATTTGCAGTGCAAGATATTAATGTATGATACAGTTAAGTGCAACACTTATTTCCCACCTTGGAATCAATTCTCTGACTTAAATGTTTACAACTTCTGCCTGAATCAGGAAAAAGAAAAGGGTAAAAGCTGGCTTCGGAAGTAAACCGGGTGAATTAGTATGGCTCCATTTATATTTTTTCCTTTGTAAACAATATCTCTTTAATTCAGGCCTATAACCTATGAATAACTACCCTGGATGTGTTTTAGATTTTGATATCAGGTGATAACTATTGTTTCTGCCTCTCATTTCCTGTTCTAACTTAACTAACGTGCTATTTCAGTTGCTTTCTAAAGAGACATTTATTTACTAATAAGATTAATTGTAATATCCTATCACTCTTCAAATACCTCTCAGAACAAAGAGCAAATAAATTGAAATGGTAGAAGGACAGTGAGAAAGGGAGGTGGGAGAGAAGGAATCAGAAAATAAAGAGAAAGTATTTAAAACAATTTAAAATACATAACTATTTCTTCAATGATTATGATGAACATTGAGAGAGACATATTAAAAGAGAAGAAATTTTTTTTTCAAGTTAAAAACATTTGTTTGGGATTTTGGCAACACTTTATTGTAGAAACAATAGTTTAAACAACAAAATTTATCTACTGCACAACAGTGCTTAAAGCTTATTAACAGAAACGTCAAATAACCTTGTGGCTTCTTAGTCTTCCTGAGAACAAGTTCTTATTTTCCTTAATACTACATTAGTACACCAAGCTTTCCTTTCTCCAGGTCCATGTTAAAACTCATCCTTCAGAATTACCTCTCTGATAAATTCTTTTGCTTTTCTTCATGACTTTCTAATGTTGTCTTTGGTATATATGTCCATGTATGTGTGCAGAGTAAAACATAAATTATTCTATAGATTCTTAAGTACCCTTAATCTATAGAACTGTATTACTGTTTCAGTATATAAGGACAAAAACTCTTCTGGTTATTTCCTATTGTAAAGCCCAAGAAAGTGAGAGGTGTGTATTCACACACCACGTGCAGAAAGTACTCAATACATATTGCTACTTATTGCACCAGCGTGACAGTAATTTTAAGTAAAAATCAGGGTAAGATTGTTGCTCAAGGAACCACATGAAGGAGATTCAGTATATACTAGGAATGTACTTGAATCATGTATTCTGTAACAAACCACCACAGAATGTGGCTTAAAACAATAACCATTTTATTGGGTCATAATTCTGTTGGGCTAGGTGCTCATCTGGGCAGTTCTTCTGCTGGTCTATTCTACAGTCACTCAAATGGATGAAGCCATCTGGTGGCACAACGAGGGCTGGAAGACATAAGATAGCCTCAGTCACATTTCTCTTGGTTGCTGCTAGCTGGTTGGTCTTGAACACGTCTACTGTGATGGCTTATCTCTACTCCACGTGGCCTTTCATCTTACAGTAGGCTAGACATCACATGATGGTAGAAACATTCCAAGAGAGAAAGGGTGGAAACTGCAAGGTCTATTTGGAACCAGACTCAGACATTGTACAATGTCACTTTTGCAATATTCAAAGCAAGTCATAGATGAGCCCAGATTCAAGAGGTGGGGAAAGAGATTCACCTTTCAATAGGAAAAGTGCTTCAGTCACATTGCAAGGGGGCATGCCCAGAAAGGTAAGGAGAATTGTTGCAGAAATCATTACAGGTAATCTACCACAGGACTGATTAAAAGTTTATCCTAGTATTTATAACATGCTTAAAAATTAGAAACAGACTAATCACACACACATGCAGAGACACACAATGCGCTTCCAAATTTAGGGAACTAACTATTAGAGTCTCCATTTCTTTTTTATTTCATGCTCTAAGAGAAAGCACAGGCCAATATTATGCAGACATTTTGAGTCCATCTTTAACCTCTGACACACATACTTGGTGACATGACACAGATATGCATAGGATGGATCACCAAATATTTTCAAAGATCAAGTTTTAAATGGAGAATCCAGAATTTTGACTAAATATACATAAGTACACATCTTTGGATTGATGCATGGTCCTCTCTGATGCGAAAAGATTTTTACTTTTTGAAAATCTATGTCTAAGGCAGTTCAATAAATTTGTTCTCTCACCACCAACACAACCCTGCCCTCGGAGTTCCCTGCCCCTATTTCTTAAAGTAAATCCCTAAAGACAATGCTTTGATCATAAAATATGATTTTACACATTTGTGGAATGAAGTCTTGACCACTGTTCTAACCTACCTATACCACTCAGAGGAACTTACACCATTTACCCAGTCAACCGTTGATGAGTAAAGCCATCAGACAAGACCAATTAGCTATTTTTAGTGGATGTACAACACAGACTTCTTCATAAAAACAACAGAAATTAGAAACTCAAGACTTCAGTTCAGGAAGTATCCTGTCAAGGTATCTATTACTATAATTTTACTATTATTTTTTGTTTGTTTGTGATGACCTCTTAAGAGTCTGAAGTTAAAACGCATATTCTTAAGAACGTTCACTCTGGACAATGCTAGAAATAGTTCAAGCAGAAAATCTAAAATATTTTATTATGAGAGCTCTTCCTTTATTTCTCTATTACTGTAGTAATTTTAAATTGAACGTTGCTTTTCTACTTTCACAATCTGGCATCTCCTTTTTCCTAAATCCAGGAATAATTATCTTTTTATAAAATGTCTACTAAAATGAAAAGAATCCAAGTTCCAAATTCTGTATTCATTTCCTAAATATTCCTTCTCAAGATTGGAAACACAGAACTTAGAGCTCACCTGGTCTCAGAACATCAGAACAAGATTGAATTTGAAAGTCAAATTTTTAGTGATGACCTTAAAAGGAGGCACATATGAAGGCAAATAGGCCTTGACACCTCCACCCAAATGTAATAACTCCAGTCAAGTGGTAATATTATTTATTAAATATTAGCCTGTTCTTTAATGCCATGCAGGACACAAGAGAAATCAGTCCTTGACCCAGGGCATATGCTTCAAATTATGCAAGTGAATCCATTTGAGTACAAATTTGAGTACAAATTTCTCCATTATGCTGTATTGCGATATTTTCCTCTGTTCATATCTTTGGTAAAATAAAAAATTTTTTTCAGGATCTATGGGTTGAAAACATAATATGAAGAAACTAAGAGGTTTTTGTTATTAAAAAATTTTACAGGGGTTTTCCACAACTAAAAATATTGACTTGGAAAAATGAAGTCAGAGGTTTTACATCCATTTATAAAATAAAAGATTGACAAAATTCAAAGGCTTTACCGAAATTCTAGAGTCAATGTAAAAGAATAAGAAAATAAGATGTGGAATTATCATGGATCCTAAATGGAAGAATTCACTTTGTTTTGTGGAATTCTCCTACTTTCTCTTTTTGTCAAGTCTTCAACCCTACTTCCTTTTAGAAGAGGAACCTAGGCAGGTTTCCACATTTTTTGTTCTGCCGGTGAAGTGTTATCCCTACTACATACTCAAGAATGAGATGGAGCCAGCAGGTGCCTTAGAGAACATGAACCTTTTTAAAGTCCTTTGTGGTAAATGTTCTGGTAAAAGAGGAAGAGCAGTCATATGACAGGAAGTACAAAGACTAGAAAGTAAACTCTTCTGTCATTTCATGATCTAAAATAATTCACTAAATTAGCCCTAGATATTTTCTAATACAAAGAGGGAAATACCGTCCAAAGGTTGAGGTAGAGGTTGAAGTGACAGAGTTATCTGAAGTAGTATGTGCTACCTGCGAATGTCTCATTACATAGAAAAGTCTCCCACATTTTGCACATAATTTGATTTTAAACCACTGGAACACAAATGTTTTTTTTATTTCAATTTTGAATGATTTCTCCCGTAGACCCCTGTGAAGAGTAATCTATATGCTAACACTAATGTTTGTTTTGGATCTATATTATCTGGTAAGGTAACCAAGGAGAAGATCCATTCAGGCAATAATTTATAAAAAATGCTGGGCCACACAAGGGGGACTAGAAAAGTCTAGAGAGTCCATCAGTTTCTGTATCTCTCCCTAACAATGATAAACCCTTTTTCTCTTGCAGTAGAATAAATATGGCAAAATAATCAGTTTCTTATAATTGACTCATTATGGTATTATCGACAGGCAATTTACCAAGCAGCAGTTATATCAATAGGTATGTTAAAGCTACATACTATTTTTGGGGTCTTTTAATCATCAAATGCCTACTACTCATTTTTATCTTTGATTGTTTTTCAGTTTGAATGTCATATGCTTAGGTATAGCTTTCTTGGTTTTGTTTTCTTATTTTTGGGGGGGAGCGGGTTGCATTTCTGCTTCTTGGTGTTCTCTGTGCTTCTTGGATCTGTGGTTTGGTATCTGATGTTTATTTGGGAAAATTCTCAGTCATTATTGTTTCAAATATTTTTTCTTTTCCTTCCTTTCTTACTTCTCCTTCTGATATTCCCATTACACATATATTACACTTTTTGTAGTTGTCTCACAGTTCTTGGATATTCTGTTCTATTTTCCTAAGTCTGTTTTCTGGTTCCTTTTTAGTTTTGGAGGTTTCTAATGAGATATCTTCAAGCACAGAGATTCTTCCCTCAGCTGTGTCCAGCTTACTAATAAAAAGCCCATCAAAGGCATTCTTCATTTCTGTTACAGTGTTCTTGACCTCTACCATTTCATTTTGGTTCTTTTTTTAGAATTTTCATCTCTCTGCTTACATTGGTCACCTACATGCTGTGTACTTCATCTATTAGATCCCTTAGCATATTAATCATAGTTGTTTTAAATTGCTGGTCTGATAATGTTCACATCTGCCATATTAGCATCTGGTTCCACTACTTGCTTTGTCTCTTAAAACTGTCTTTTTTGCCTTTTAGTATGCCTTGTAATATTTTCTTTATAGCTGGATGTGATGCACTAGATTAAAGGAACTGTGGTGGTGAGGTGTCGGGGAGGGGAAGCATTCTACAGGCCTATGATTAGGTCTCAGTTCTGTAGTGAGTATATGCCTCTGGACTGTGGACTTCACAAGTGCTTTATAGTTTTTTTTTTTTAGTTCTCCCCCCTTGGTGGGACAGGATGACTCAACTGGACTGGAGTTGAGTGGTTCCTTTTCCCAGGTCAGTTGGGGCCTGATAAAATCCCAGCGAGTTAGGCTTTGGTTAAATAGTTTCTCCTGAGGGCAGACCTTGTTAAGAGGAACAAAATGCTCAGGCATGGTTCCTTTTCCCCTCCCCTTGCCAGCAGCATGAGGGTATATATATATATATATATATATATATATATATATATATATATACTCACTGTGAGAACCTGGGTCCTGATAGAACTCCTGGTGATAAGAGTCATGAAAATGGCAGGGGCCATGGGATTTGACTGGGTCTCCTGAACTTTTTTTTTTTTTGTATTTTGGTGGCACGCAGGATGGTTCCCCAACCAGGGATTGAACCCAGGCCTCTGCAGTGAAATGGCTAAATCCTAAACACTAGGCCACCAGAAACTCCCCCACTGAACTTTTTAATTCTCAGAGTTGTCCACACCGAGCTTCCAGCAATTCATCAATTACAGTTCAGGTTTTCCTCTCCCTATACTGGTTCCCACTAATGTTTCTACTTGTGGGTTTCTGCTCCAGTAAGTACTGATTTACTATATTTGCCTGCCAGTCTCTCCAATTTTGAAGGCAGTGATTTGTCCTGTGACCTCATTTCCCTTACAGATCTAAGAAGAGTTGTTGATTTTCCAATTTGTTCAGATTTTAACTTGTTAGGACAGAGTGGCAACTTCCAGGCTTCTTACATACCAGACTAGACTACTACCCTCTATTAAGCAATTCATACACTTTATCTCATAAAACCCTCACAACAATCTGTTAAGAAGTATCATTAGTCCCATATCAAAGATAAGGAAGTCAAAGCTTTCAACAGTTAATTACCTTGACCAAGATATCCCAGGTAGTTCCTGACAGAGCTATCATCAAACCCAGGAATGTCTAATACCCAAGCTGCTACACCATATCTCTGCACCCTGTTCTATCCTGCATTATCTTCTGACTTCTTTCTGAAAGTAGTCCATGACTCAAGCTTTAGAGTCAGAAAACTTTAATATAATGTAGAGCAATATACAACTTTAGGACTCATTTAAGTTACTTAAGCCCCAATTTTCTTATATATAAAATGAGAAAAATAATCATCATGGAGAGTCATTATAAAGATTAGAGGGAACATGCAGAGATAGAGAGAGCAGTATATCCATTAGATGGATTCATATATTTATTTATCTATATATCTATATTCATATGTATGTGTATTAGGCGCTTAACACATATGTTAGCCAGTATACCTTAAACACTGCCTACTTACCCTAAATCCATATTGTTTCAAACCAGACCAGTCACCTCTGTCCTTCAAGCTTTTCATCAATGCAAAGTGTTTCTGCTATCATCTACCTCAGTAAGTCCCTATCTTACTGAGTTCCATAGCTTTAAGTGAAAAAAGTATCTTCTAGACTGAACGCTAACTAGAAGACCATTCTTTATTTAATAAAAATACGGTTGCTGATTGTCTTTAAAAACCAAAAAAGTATCTCACTGCCCAACCCATAGCTGCAGAGAATCATTTCATTATTCATAATGATACTATGTTTAGGTAACTGCTGCCACTTACTGTTGACAAATAGAATACTCCACACTGAGCAAATATTATCTTGCATAATTTATCCAGGTTGCTTCTTGACTGATGGACATGTTGCTATATAATCATTTCATGCTCACTTATGCTTGAGTTGTAGTAGAAAATTAAAGATGAGGAATAGAAGTAAATAGTGAACATTTTAACTCTCATTAAAGAATCTTGGATCTGGAGTTTTAAGCAAGGGACTTCTGCATCTACCCACTAGTAAATGAGATTCTCCACAGGGCCCTCCTTTTCCAAAATACCAGATCCCAACTACATTAGAATAAGGACATGTGGATTTTGGTTACTGAAAAGACACCTAATTGGGAAACATGAAACTGTTCTCGGACAACCACGCATGAGAGCTGTTTACAACTGGCCTTCACGATTGCATCCTGCAATTGGCATCGGGCTTATTTGTTTTCTTTTTGGTTCACTGATATTCGAAAAAGGGACTTGGGTTTTATTTTCCTTACCACCTTGCCACCAGGTCTGGGATTACACTTCACAAGTCTGAAGTGACAAACTTGAGTATGTGTCATCATGAAGTGTCTCTTGCCCTTTTGGAGGCTGCCTATTTCAAAAATTGTCAGAGCTTTTATTAAAGGCATTTGCCAAATCGTAATCTTCTTTTCCACAGCACTGTGTGATTGCTGGACTTAGCATCCCTAATATAGCTTTGTTAATTCAAGCTGAACTGTGCTGTTCATACTTGATTACCAAAAAATAACCTACAAATCCTTAAACAGGAAGAGAATTAAAGTCACATTTTTGAGTGAAAGGATAGCCCCTGGCTTAAACAGAAATAAATCTCCTGAAAGGGTGATACATTAAATAATTAGCTCTTCCTAACTAGTTTGAATTTGTGAATCAGATTCAACAGAGCCATTGAAGGGGGGAAAGAGGGAAAAGGAAGAAAAAGTTACAGAGTATGCCAAGGAAAGATAAAAATAAGGAGTTAAAATGTTGAACCTCTGAATACAGTGGACTAGCAATGTCAAAATAAAGAGAAGCACTAATACAACATCCACAAGAATAATTCTAAATATTTCAAAATTTTGCCTAAGGTTAACCCTGAAAGACCAGAACATATCTCAGAAAGGCTGTCAACAGTATAGGAGAATTTCTACCTAATGGAAGCAAGTAAAAGGAGGCGTGCTGAGCTGCATTTGAGGTATGTTTTCTTCCTCTAGTGTTTGTGAAAGTATCAAACACATGCTAAATGTTTTCTAACTTCTTTCTAAATATGTCTCCACCTCCTGTTTAGGAGTCTTATAGATTTCAATCTTTAATTCATTCCCGAGCTATCTTGTTCTGATTAAGTTAGTACCTTCAGAAAACTAGAAAAAAAAATGGAAAAAGAAAGTGTTCATCCACACCTTAAAGGTGAAGAGGTTGAAATAATTGAAATAGTTAAGTTCAACTTTTGACAATGTTATAGTATTTGTGGCTGTACAACCTGTTGCTTTCAAATCCAAATACTGGAAGAGTAGAGAAGGAAGGTATATTTTAAGATCAGAGGACTGTTAGGGGATCCTTTGGCTCCTCTGTGTTTACACTAACCTCAAATTAAATATCTGTACATTCTGCCTCATTAATTTAAATCTTCACTCAACTTACTTTGTTAAAAGGAATAGACAACTTGTTCTCAAGGTAAATCAGTGATGAAGAAAACAGAAAAAATCATAGACCTACTGATTCTCTAGACTGATTCCTTACTGATTTGGAGACAAACTTCAAATTATAAAAAAATTATTTTGAGCCATGTTAGAAATCATAATCACTCTCACATTTGATAATCTGAAGCAGTTTTAATCTTTTAAACCAATGGCATTGCTGGAAATTACCTGACCCTTAAATTTTAAAATGTGTTCATTTATTCAAAAATTATCTATTTGTGACTACAATGTACCTGGAACTCTTTTAAGTTCTGCGTGTACAGCAATAAAGAAGAAAGTCTACATGCAAGGAATTTTCTAGTGGGGTGAGGCATGTGTGTGTGCATGTGTATAGGAGTTATAGAACATGTACTATAAATAAACAAATAGGAAAAACACTAATTTGTGAAAAGTACTGAGAGAATGATTGAATCACCAGTTAAGATTTGATAGACAGGAAACTTGGGTGATATTTAAACCAAGATCTAAATGACAAATGGAGCCAATGAAGCAACGATTAAGAGGAAGAGTTGGCACATGGGCTTTTGGGTAGGAATGAGGAAGGAATATCCAGTTTAGCTTTATTGTAGCGGATGGGAGAAAGAGTTGTACAAGAAATATCATCAGTTGGCCAGAGGGTAAGTCATATAGGATTTTCTAGGCAAGATAAGAAATTTGGATTCATCCTGATTGTGATGGAAGTCATGAAGGGTTTTAAGGGTTAATATGACTTTAAATTATATATATTTTAAATATTTACTTATTTATTTCGTTGCACTGGGTCTTAGTTGCAGCAGGCAGGCTCCTTAGTTGTGGCATGCAAACTGTTAGTTGCAGCATGCATGTGGGATCTAGTTCCCTGACCAGGGATTGAACCCAGGCCCCCTGCATTGGGAGCATGGAATCTTAACCACTGCGCCACCAGGGAAGTCCCTGAATTATAATTTTAAAACATCTCATTGGTTTCTGTGTGAATTGTTAGTTTAAGGATAAGGGTAAGGAAAAGTGCATTGTTGCTTCTTCAAAGTGGTCATTCTTTTTTGTTCATTTTCAAAATATGAGTGCCAATTTGGGGGACAAACACTGTACTTCTTGCTAGAGATACAATGTGAGCTAATATGGGTCCTTATTCTCATGGGTCTTACTGACTGAGAAGGGACACAGTTATTAATTAAATAATCACACTAAGGATATATAAATACCATCTGCAAAAGTGCTCTGAAGAAAGGGAATAGGGTTATATCTGAGCATGTAACAAAGGATACAAATCTGACCGGGAAGTCATAGAAACCTTTCCATGAGCTGTGACCAAAAGAATGAGTAGAAGTAAATTGATTTTTACCTTAAGTAAGATGAAGATTTTAAGCAGGATGATGTGATTCAGTGTGAGTTTTAAAGTGATCATTCACTCTGACTTCTGTTGGAGAATAGATTGGAGGGAGAACAAAATGAATGTAGAGGAACATGTTAAGGAGGATCTCCTAAGAGATAATCATAGCTAAGAACAGAGTGAAGGTAACAATGAAGAGAAAAACAGATTTCACAGACACTGAGATGACAAAGACAATTGGTCTTGGTGACAGATTAGATAGGAGGAGTGAGGGATACAGAAGGGAATGGCCTGAGCCAGTGAATAAATGATGATGTCATTTACTGTGAGAAGGAACAGTGAAAGAGGACAAGGTTTGAAGAGAAAGACCATGAATCTGGTCATGTACATCATAAATTTGTGATATCTTCAAACTATCCAAGTGATATGTCAAGTCAGTAGTTGGATATACTGATATACCAGAGAAGAGTTCTGGGCTAGAGAAATAAATCTGGGCATCCCCACGATAACTAGAACTGTGGATGTGTTGAAATTTCCTGGTGAGAGACTATTAAAAAGGCCTATTTCTGACCTTTAAGAAACTCCAGAATTTGATGACCCAGTACAAAAGGAACTGCTTGCAAAGGAAATCTGAAAGGCATGGCCACAGACGTAACACTTGAAGAAACTCCAATAATGTCAAATAATTATGAAGAACTATGAAGAGTCTGGGAGTTTTCTCTATGTGCAAGCTAATAAGCTAGTCTGTTTCTGCTTTATGAATGCTGGCAGAAGACATTTATTATTCACAGCAAAAATAGTAGCATGATGCCCTTGCTGGTTCCCCATGTGTCCTAAGTCCCATGGAGTGATGTGAAGTACCCACAATGGATACCTGCACACGTAGTGGGTTGCATTATAGGAGAGGAACACTGAGCATGGAGGATTAACCATTTTTATATAAGGTGGAAGCAAGCATGCTCTTTATCTGGAAGAAAGTGTTACCTTACTCCTCAGGGTTGCTTGCTGGAAACACAATCCTGAGAAATAGCCTAAGTAAAGAATAGTCAGAAACTTGGTTGCTTAGCACAGCCAGGAAGAACATACAGGCACGTCTAGGGTCTGTTAGAGATTGCATCTTCCAACAATGGTCCTGAAAAGACAAACAAATAGAGGGCAGAAAAAAAATTCTCAAATGGATTTAGCAAAATGGAGATCATCTTCAACCTTATTAGGAGCTATTTCATCAGTATGGTGTAATGTAAAAACATATTGTGGGGTGAATGTGGGGTATGGAAATGAAGATCACAAACAGAATAGTTTTTTTAAAGAGGTTCAACTATAAGAAGAGAAAAATAAAAATTGTAGCTAGAGGTGGTATATTAAAATGTGCAAAGAAGTTTTTTGGTTTTTTTTAATAGGTCTGGTCTTGAGTATGTTTAAATACTGACGGAAATAAACAAATGAAATGTTCTACAAATATGAGAATATAAGATACTATTAAGTTTACATTAATCCTGTTTAGGACATTGTTATGGGTTTAATTGTGTCCTCCCCTAAAATATATTGAAATCCTAGCCATCAGTATTTCTGAATGTGACCTTATTTGGACATAAGGTTTTTGTAGATGATCAAGTTAAGATGAGATCATTAGGGTGGGCCTAATCCAATATGACTGCATCTTTTTGAAAAGGGGAACTTTGGGCAACATTCATAGAGGGAAGCTGGTGTGAACACATAGGGATAATATCATCTTCAAGCCAAAGAACCCCTGAGGCTACCAGAAGTTAGGAGAGAGGCATGGAACAAATTCTCCTCACAGCCCGCAGAAGGAACTAATTCCACCTATAGCTTGATTTCAGACTTCTAGCCTCCAGAACTGTGAAAATAAATTTCTGTTGGTTAAGCTACCCAGTTTTTGGTACTTTGTTACAGCAGCCCTAGGAAACTAATACAAGCATCATTTTCAGAAAGACTGAATTATGATGATAAGAAACAAAAAGCAAAAATTAAAACCTTATGAACATTTTATTTCACTGAATTTCAGCAGAACAATGGTCAGAGCAAATTTTTTTTTCAGGAGCATATCATGTTAAGAGCACTATTAAAATGTCCATTCTTGGAGAAATCTCAAAAAAAGGAAGTAAAAGAAGAGGGAACAAAAACTCTTGTGAAAATTTTCCCTTAGCAAAATGAGAATTAAATGAGAATTCAATGTAAGTTAGCTTATTTAATGGATATTCAATGATCAAATTCTTTGTATTTGTTAATATAATTTTTTAAAAGACAATGGGGAATACAATTTCTTTTAAGTATACATGAAAAATAACTGTGATCATTGAGGAAGTGGTTTTCTGAAATGGTCTAAGCCCATCTATAGAAACAGGAAGCTTAAGCAATGACTTCTCCAGACTTAAAAAAAAATCACTTAACCACTATGGTTTTATGTTTCCTTGTCTGTACATAAAGAATTATATTAGATCACCCCCCAGAATGATCATGGGAATTACTTCAAAAACATATGTTTTTAGTATAAGTCCCTTTTCTTGCACAGATTAAACACATAACTAAGGCTGAAACCATTCCTGATTATCTACTAGTAACCTTTGTTCTTGTAGGCAATTCACTTGCTTTTGACACAGATGTCAGACTTGTTTGTTATCTATGTTTTTTTCTTATTCCAGTTTCCTTTAGAATGCCTTTCTGGCGTTTGCTTTGGACTCCATCTGGGGCTTTCTTTAATTCTTTCAGAGGGAATGCTCATCCATTCACATGGGTCCAGCTACACCTAGTTAAAGGAAGCACACATCTGCACCTACAGCTGGACAAGGGCTCTCCAGTGGGCCAACTATGGTCGATCTTCTACAAATTTAATATAGATCAGTTTCTACAGTCCCCAGCTCTAAAAAGTTTTTTTTCCTATTTTATAATTATTATTATTTCTCTGAAGAAGGTAAAATATCTCATACTTCCTCTGGCTAAACAGTCTTTGAGACAGTTCCATTGCCTCCAGATGTCACATGGGTTTCTCTTTACAGCAGAACTGAAATGTAAGTTAATGACACTGACCACATGATCAGAGAAATACTCCAACAAAATCAAATGTAAAGATAATGTTCATGGACAACCCAGAGGGACACATATCCATTTGAGCAAACGGAGAAGAAAAATTGGTCCAAGTTGTTGAAGTCATTTCAGATTATTGTCAGCTCCTCATCATGTACACTTCTGTGATGAAAACAAAACCAAATACCCATAGGAAATTTACAATTAGCTATCTTGTTTCCCTAGCTCTTTAAAAAAAACATTCCAGGGTGGGCAAGGAAAGCTACACCCTCATTGTGCAGCTCAGTGCTTATCAAATCAAAAATGGTTCAATCATCTGAAAAAAATCTTCATACAAAAAGCAAATAGCAGGCATACCAGCCTATCCTTGCACAGTGGCTATGTGCACAGCATAACTTCAAAACAGCCTCTGGTCATAATAGTGCTGGAAATATGTTGTGGTGTTTTCAAGACAAATAAAACATGAAAAGTCCGTTTATTTATAAAAATAAACCCAGCTTAACTTTTCATTTATACAAGTATGCTTTTGTACAATGGCTTGCTCTTCAAATAAATATAGCTTACATTTAAGAACTCTGTAATATCAAGGTCTAAGTTCCTAAGAGTTAGTTTTATCTTTATTATTATTATCATTATCATTATTATTATTTAAAAGCTATTTGGTTTATTAGGCACTAGAGATGTATTACACACATACACACACTTCAGTATAATTTTAAAGGCCATATTAAATTGTTTTAATTACATGCATTTGGGTGTAACTAAAATCCTAGAAATTAATCTAATATTTTTCTCCACATAGCAGTAGGTAGGCTTTGGGGGCAGAGAGAGAGGAGAGTGATATACTATATAAAAATAATTTAAATATTTTGGGAACAAGTTCTCTCAATTCAGTACCCTAGAGTTCACATTCAATATTCTTTCTTAAATTTAATTCTCTGTATATTAAATTCAGATAATAAAGTACTATGTCCATTATCAGTTATTTTCTGGTAGCTCAGCACATTCTCAAGAGAAAAACATACTATTAAAATTATACAGGATATTTGTTATATTTATTAAAAGAAATAATTATTTTTTTAAATGCATGGATTTTATTATTTAATTGTAGTTACTTGAACATACATTCTAAGTATATTGAAAGAATATAATACAATTCTGTCTTAAATATTTTGAAATATAACCGAGGAATATCCCAGGGCTTCTTTGGTATAATTAAGAATAACATATCAACCTGGCTATTACTTTTTTTTCTGAATTGTGATCTCACATTGTTCTTATTGACAAATAGATTGAAAATAAGGAATGGGAGCCATTAAAATCAATATGTATTTTCTTAAGCTTCCCATATGAAAAGGAATCAGAGATGACTGCCCTCACAGAGCATCATGAATACATTTCCTTTGGAATGATTCAACAATTAGTTGAAAATGTAAAACCAATTAAGAGGATAAAGGGGCTGTGACAGATTTGAATGTTATCCAAATAACAGGGAAATTAAAACTGTGGAAAAGGAAGAAAAACTCTCAGGAAGACATCATAGAAGAAAATCATTGGGCCAATGTGCAAAGCTTGGGAAATGTCACCTGAGTCATGCATATGTCAGAATATGTATGAAATTTTTGGTATTTCAGATAAATTTCCAGGGACCAGGCTTCCATGAGAAGTCACAGTATAATGAGCCTATGAGGAAGATTAAGGAAAATTGTCACTTTTACCTTTTTAAAAAAGTGCAGATGTATCATTGATTCTATTATAGATTTTTACATATAAATGCTACTTTGGGTTTTTTGGACAATGTCTAGTAACCATACAAGAACTGAAATTACTAAGATTATAGTATTGCTCTTTTTAACATGCCAGAAGTGCGGATTCCAGCTCTACAGTTCTCCTTCAATATAATTATATTCATAGACATCACATATATTCCAGCCACACTGCTAGGACTCAAAATACCCTTAAAACACCTTCCAAGCCTATAACATAATCTTCTGAATACTTTGAGTAGTGATAAACTTCCTTTTGGAGGTATGCTCTATCTTTTGAGACAATGATGTAAACACAATTTGTAGTTTAAAACTATATACACAAAATAATTTTAAAATATTAATTAGTAGTTCCTCACCATTTCTTCTTCATTTCCTCTCTCATCTTTGCCTTTCCCCATTCAAATACCTAACCAGATGTTCAAAGCTGACTACACTAGAGTGCTTTTAAAAAATAGTTTTTCCTGCAATACACCTCTGGGGGTGGGGCTCACACACTGGTATTTTTCAAAAGTTCCCAGAGATGATGCTTTTGTGCAGTCTATGTTGAGAAAAACTGATTTGGGTGATTTTATACTTATTATCTCAAGAAGGTGATATGGCAGAACTGAAAAAAAATCTTGAGTCTCTCTTTAATCTTTGTATTTCCATAGTCTACATCCTTAAGGAAAAGTCTGAAGGTTTAAAAAAGGCAACTCCTGCCCTTGCACTGGGAAATGATAAGAGAGATGAAAGGGTTCCTGGAAGAGAAGGTTAAGAAAAAAGAGGACAAGCAGATATGTCACAGCCAAAGGACAATGTAAGGAGTATTGACCCAGCATTAGGGGACTGTGCAGTCACTGAAGTCAGACTAGATAAAGGGTCGCAGCTCCACATAAGTGAACCCCTTAATCACTCACACCAGGGCTTACATTAGCTGTTTTGTCCTATCACGTCCATTGGCAACTTCCCTTCTGTAGTGCCTCACACTTTTCCTGGATAAAGCCTGTCTAGACCTTGAGAGTTTGGGTCTGCCCTTTCTCTTTCAAACTAAACCTGCAACTTCTACTTATAAACCCCTGAGAATGAATGTGATAGTCTTTTCCTACAGAATGACTTATGTCAGATTTTCAGAAGGAGGAGACAGGAAAAAAGAGAAAATTTCAATTTGAGAACACATTGGCTTTTTCTGTTCATTTCCTCTGTCTTTAAAATGTATGGGCAATGAAATGCTTTCTAATTATTTACTGCTTATATTACAATAGGTTTACCTCATTTTATAGATGAGAAATATAGAGAGAATAATCAGGAATCATCCTTAGTCACAAAATAAAACAAGCCCTGAACCTATTCTTTAGCCTATGAAATTTCTCTCATTTGGGAACTGAATTTTATGCCATCTGGCTCCAAAACAAGAGTTTGCAATGTCAGGCAGTACTTGGAAGAAACAGCTGCATACAGATCACTCTGAAACCCTCATAAAAATATATGGTACTATCATTTTTTTCTTTTAAAAAATGTTTTATGGGATCCCCCATAGTATCTTTTGCTAGTCTTGCTGTAAAAATAATGTTTATGGTGATTGAATATACTTTCAGTAAATAGCTTCCGTGGCTATCAAATGACTGTTTTTCTTCTGCATTTAATCACCTAGGAGGAAAAAAAATGATGACAAACAGATTTCACTGCCTTAAACAATATTTGTTAAAGAAAGACTTTTGCCCTGGAGCATCTTACTCAGAAAGTAATTTCCTGGTCACTGCTTTGAAGCTATTGCCTTATTATTTAGGATTTTCTTTCTTCAGCATGAATCAGCTCTTTTTTTTTTTTGTCCTTGTCTGGCCACTATCTACATAGCCCTAAAATGACATCACAGGCTTTAAACATCACAGTGAGTGAATAACATTCCCAATTTGTCTGAGGCTCACCAGACTCAGATATTCCTGTACTGATGATGCTGTATCTTATTTTGTATTCTTGAGAGTCCAGTGACCTTTGAGTAAACTGTAGATTCACATGAATCTATGTGGATCAAGTTAATTATGCGGCTTTCAAAATAAGATCCATCCTGAGCAGTCTTAGAAATGTGTCACCCAGAATTAAAACGTGATCTTCCTCTGAAATTAATTTATTAAGTGAATTAACACTAAAAGTTAAATAATCCATTTTTCAGTAGTTTTAATATACAAGATTTCATGTAGATTTCAGATCTTCTCACAAGGTCTGGTAATAATATTAAAGATGACAATAATAAAACTACAACAAGTATTTTGTGGTTTTATACAAAGTAGATTAAATATCATCATTGATGGCAAAAACTGAGTTATACCAAAATATTTCCAAGGGGAAACCAAACATTAGTTAAATAAAATATAAAATAAATTATAGTTTTCTGAGAACTAACCCAGCCTCGTGAAGACTGCTGCTAATATGCAATGGTATTTAAATGAAAAAAAGAATATCACTAGTAAATCCAATCCTTACAATGCTAATATTTTGATTATTTTGGATATTACCATTATTCTTCTGTACCAACAACTCTGTAAATACATTCTTAGGATGAGTTAAAATTCTGCCTTAAGAAAAAGCAAGAAAATTATTTTTATAGTAATTTTTATGTAACACCTGGTTGAGGAGAAACTTCATCATGATTTTAGAGACTGGATGATTCTGATCTTGGCTTCTCCTATCTGCTACCCAGCTACAAAAATTACATCTTTATCTTTGACTAATTTCTTTCTCACCAAAAAATATGGGTTCACTTTTGTTATTTATGAGTCTGTTCAAATTAATAGTAAAATTCTACCAATTGCTTCAACTTGAGAACATTTATTCCTTTTTTTTAACATCTTTATTGGAGTATAATTGTTTACAATGGTGTGTTAGTTTCTGCTGTATAACAAAGTGAATCAGGTATATGTATACATATATCTCCATATCCCCTCCCTCTTGCGTCTCCCTCCCACCCTCCCTATCCCACCCCTCTAGGTGGTTACAAAGCACCAAGCTGATCTCCCTGTGCTATGCAGCTGCTTCCCACAGGCTTTGAGAACATTTATTACTTTTAAGAACACTTGTAGCAATGCAGTAATATGTAAGGCAGAGTTGGACCCATGGCTATTATGACCTCTGAAGAATGCAAAGATTTTACCCAGCATCTCACATTTTTGCCATTGCCGCACCATTTCAGTCTGAACATTTTGCCTTCAGGATATAGCAAAGAGCTGGTTCTCTGTAGTGGTGACCCTAGAAGCTCTTGCCAGTCATATGGCT
Source organism: Balaenoptera acutorostrata (assembly GCF_949987535.1). Taxonomy (NCBI): domain Eukaryota; kingdom Metazoa; phylum Chordata; class Mammalia; order Artiodactyla; family Balaenopteridae; genus Balaenoptera; species Balaenoptera acutorostrata. Next base: position 99,106,354 of record NC_080067.1, on the reverse strand, counting down.
TCTGCACAACAACCAGGCTGTACTAAATAGAGTCTCCTGTCACATTTTCACTGGTGTGGTATATTTGCTCCTCTAATCTGTAGCAAGCAAAGAAAGGTGTCAAGGTCACCTATGCAAGGGAGTAAGGAAAGTCAAGGATTTGCTAATTAAAATATTGATTGGGTCACAAACAGACGTGGAAAGTAAGGAGTTAGAATTAACAGGAAACAGAGTTTAAGGGAAAATAGATCCTTGTTCTTTATATTTTCTGATAAAGATAAAGAAGGTGGTCTGAGAACTAGTTCCGTTTCCCAAGTTCCAAAAGCATAATGTTTAATGACACAAAGGACACAGTATTTGTGTCTTTGTAGTTTTCTTTCTTTTTTTTAACCTTTATATCATAGCATTTTACAATAAGTGCCCAGCATATATGGGCACGTGTGTATGTGTATGTATGTCTACATTTAAAATAGATAGGCTTGATAAACCCACGCACCTATGGTCACCTAATTTATGACAAAGGAGGCAAAAATATACAGTGGAGAAAAGAAAGTCTCTTCAATAAGCGGTGCTGGGAAAACTGGACAGCTACATGTAAAAGAATGAAATTAGAACACTCCCTAACACCATACACAAAAATAAACTCAGAATGGATTAAAGACCTAAGGTAAGACCAGATACTATAAAACTCTTAGAGGAAAACATAGGCAGAACACACTTTGACATAAATCACAGCAACATCTTTTTTGACCCACCTCCTAGAGTAATGAAAATTAAAACAAAAATAAGCAAATGGGACCTAATTAAACTTAAAAACTTTTGCACAGCAAAGGAAATCATAAATAAGATGAAAAGACAACACTCAGAATGGGAGAAAACATTCGCAAATGAAGCAACTGACAAAGGATTAACCTCCAAAATATACAAACAGCTCATATAGCTCAGTATCAAAAAAACAAACAACCCAATCAAAAAATGGGTGGAAGACCTAAATAGACAATTCTCCAAAGAAGACATACAGATGGCCAAGAAGCACATGAAAAGATGCTCAACATCACTAATTACTAGAGAAATACCAATCAAAACTGCAATGAGGTATCACCTCACACTGGTCAGAATGGCCATCGTCAAAAAATCTACAAACAGTAAATGCTGGAGAGGGTGTGGAGAAAAGGGAATCCTCATACACTGTTGGTGGGAATGTAAATTGGTAGATCCACTATGGAACACAGTATGGAGGTTCCTTAAAAAACTAAAAATAGAACTACCATATGACCCAACAATCCCACTATTGGACATATACCCAGAGAAAACCATAATTCAAAGAAACACATGCACCCCAATGTTCATAGCGGCACTATTTACAATAGCCAGGACATGGAAGCAACCTAAATGTCCATCGACAGATGAATGGATAAAGATGATGTGGTACATATATACAATGGAATATTACTCAGCCATAAAAAGGAATGAAATTGGGTGATTTGTAGAGATGTGGATGGACATACAGAGTGTCATACAGAGTGAAGTAAGTCAGAAAGAGAAAAGCAAATATCATATAATAACACATATATGTGGAATCTAGAAAAATGGTATAGATGATCTTATTTGCAAGGCAGAAATAGAGACATAGACATAGAGAACAAATGTATGGATACCAAGGGGGAAAGGGGTGGGGTGGGAGGAATTGGAAAACTGGGATTGACACATATATATTATTGATACTATGTATAAAATAGACCACTGATAGGAACATACTGTATAGCACAGGAAACTCTACCTAATGCACTGTGGTAACCTAAATGGGAGGGAAGTCCAAAAGGGAGGGGGTATCTGTATGTGTATGGCTTATTCATTTTGTTGTGCAGTGGAGGCTAACACAACATTGTAAAGCAACCATACTCCAATAAAAATTAATTTAAATAAATAAATAAATAAAATAGATATGCTTGACAGATTATTATGCTGACCAAGTATTACCACTTTCAAAAATTTATTTATTAGTCAAGTTACCGACAAATATTTTGCTACAAAATAAAACTACGACTTTAGGATCCTGCTGTGTTTATACAACACAATCAACATTATCTTATTTAGTTCCAAAATAATCATTTGTGAGGGCAAAACAATGCCAATTATCAATCTGTTCCCAAGTCAATGTGTCAGTGTCCAAAGTATACTTTGGGGGAGAATGAGTATTTTCATAAGAATGTGTTTTCAAGCTGTACTTAATGATGACTGTGCTATGGTTTTTTACACTTCAAGATTAAACAATATCTACTAAAAATAGACGTGTGAATAAAGCTAGCCGTTGAAAGAACACACAGCTCATGTCGAAAGCAGTCAGCGTTGATACACTGACACTTAACATCACCAATACGGATAATGACAAGTATGCTATGAAACACACAAATGAACTATGTTTTCCATTTCCACCCCAACATCTAACTTCTCATATAGAATTCTATCCTCTAAGGTTATCAAATAATGATATATAACCAGTAAAGAATTCATACTAAGATTAATGCTCATAAAGCTCAAAATATTTTTCTGTAGTGTAAAAACAGAAAATGTAAACTACTAAAAACAAACTCCAGTTTGTAATACTTCTGTATATATTAACAGTTAAGGACAACTGGCACCCAATAAGCATGCATTTTTCTTTAATATTTTATGTTTGCCAAGATCACAGACAATGGTGTATCCAAATTATCATCAGCCAGTGTTGCTAGAGGGCCCACTGGCTGTGTGTTTAGATGGTTATGAGGCGAATACAGAATGGAGTTTAATAAATTTCCTACAGGAAAGGGCATTTTAAATTAAGGATTAGGTAATGAAGTATCTTATAGCTCACTTTAATTGTCTCAGAGATGTTATTAAAAGTTATGTATATTTGTAAAGCACTTTCTAGCTTTCCACTGTTGTATTTTATCCTCATAAAATTCTGTAATGTAGGCAAGGCAGAAAGTGTTATTCCTAATGCACAGGTGAGCAGATTGAGGTTAGAGAGGTCTGATGATTCGCTTCAGGTCTCCAGATTTTTTCGTGTTGTAATCAGCATTTGAATCCAGGTCATAATAATGTAACAACATCAACTTGCAAATATCCTAACAGGATAACAGTTATTATCCTTGCCCTGCCTATCATCCCAAGACGACTGGGGATTGCAAATATACGTTCTATTAGGTACAATCATTAATAGACTGACCCAGATTTCCTGCCCCAAGAAAATATCTCAGTGTATAAATAAGAGCCTATCATGAGTCAGAAATTCTACCAGGTGCCCTCAAAACACTGATGGTTTAATAAACAATTATAATACAAAAAAGTACGTGGGAACCATAAAAAGACAAGGAGAATTACTGAAATAATTTTGCTGTGAGCTTGCATGACTTATTTGCCTCCTTCCCAAACTTATATTTCTACTTTCAAAAACCCACTGGACACTTGAACACCTCACAAAGAGAAACTGCTATGAAGAAAAAATTTGTCTGGAACATCCAGAACAAGCTTCACCAGCCAAAGGAAAAAGGTCGTGATGGAAACAGCCTCTTCTTCCCGGCAAAACTAGAAGGGTCCAATTGCTGGTGTTCTCCAAGATGTAAAAGAAAGAATGAGAACAAAGAATAAGAAAGGTTGTGAGGGAGAAGAAAATTATAAAAACTTGTAAGTAAGTGTCCTCTAGCATCCCCCAGTACTGGCCTCATAATCAAGGCAAAATAGTTACTATTTTATCTGGGTCAAATCACCTATTTCTGCCTCCATGCCTTTCTCTCTCACCATTATCTCTGATTAAATGTCTTCATGGTCATCTTTAGGGACGAAAATGTGCAGCAGATATGCCACCGATCCTTCACCCCACACCTATAGCAGACACAATGGAACTCATTCCTCTTTCTGCATTCTTACCTAGGCTGATAAAATAGCACAAGAAGTGCTGGAAATTTTCCATCTTTATATACACCATCTTGAGAATAATAGGAAAAATTTGGTCGTTTTTTCCAATCCCCTTGTTTACTCCTTCCCATAACAGAGGAATAACTTAGTGAGATTGAGGTACAGGGCACTGCTCATGCATGGTCAAGCATACTGACTCTTGCTGTCCCTCCAGAATTCACCTGCCTATAAAGAGAGTATGCTCCTTTCCTATTCTTGCCCTCTCTGCCCACATGAAAGTAGAACATGTTCTTGGTCCACTTTTGCTCTCTTTTTATTTCTTGTTTTAATTAACTTATTTTTTTAATTGAAGTATATTTGATTTACAATGTCATGTTAGTTTCAGGTGTACAGCACAGTGATTCAGTTATATGTATATAAAGATATATATATATATAACTTTTTCAGATTCTTTTTACTTATAGGTTATTATTAAATATTGAGTATATTTCCCCGTGCTATACAGTAGTTCCCTGTTGGTTATCTATTTTATATATAGTAGTGTGTATATGTTATTTCTTTATCCCACATCAACTGGTTGTGAAGTATCCTGAGGTTTTCGAAGCAACTGGTTAGAAAAAGATCTGTTCTGTTCACTCACATATCTCCATAGGCAAATCCCAAGGCTTAATTTTTAAGAGGAAAGTCATAGGAAGTCAAATTTTGGCCTTGAATAAGAGATATACTCTGCAAACCAATTTTCTGATCAATAGAGGTGATATTTTGTTACATTGAATTGGTCTCATAATCTTTAACATTGATCTGGGAAGTCATTACCTATTAATTGGAATTCTCACTTAAATAGAAATCTATTTGTCAATTTTGCTCTGGATCATACTTTTCCTTTGAAAACCAGCTTATTTCTAAATTTTTAATGAAACTTCCCCCCATTACTTCAACTTATTTTAACCTCCCACTACTAAATTCCAGTGTCCTTCACTGACTTTACCACTTATTTAGTACTTAGCACATCCTACCTCATTATGTGATCTATATTTTCAAATATATCTTCTCATTCGCTAAATGAATCATAAGCCCAACCAAGGGAAGCCCTGCTTCTCATGCTCTTTATACCTCTGGAGTCTGACATTCAATGTTCAGTTAATACTCCCTGACATTAATGATGAGATTCTAAGGAAATTACCATGACAGACAATGGTAATAAATGATTTGTATGTTAAATTGCCCTTGATTCATTTTATACATATCAGCCTGAACTTCCAACCTTCTAGACAGATTAAGTAAAGCAACATAAGGAACACTTCTTTAGAGAAGTCTCCATTGTAAGGATGATTAGAAGTTGATTCTGTCTAAAATAGAAGGGGCAAATATAACTTGCTTAAATATTCAGAGGCCACACATTGGTTCCTTTGAAATTAATGAATTAGAATTTGACTTTCATTCTGGCATCTCTGGAAAATGCTAAGGAATATGTTTTCCTGGGTGTATGGAGATTAAAATGGAGAAAATATTGTTAAACATAGCTATATAGTTCTAAAATCTCTAGGTAATATTTTTCCATGTTTGGGAAAATTATAAAGGAATAAAAGTAAAATTTGGTACGAGCTACATTAAATATATCTGAATGAACCCTTTTCTCTCAGTGACCTTCTCAAGCAAAATATCTTTTCAACTCTGGTGGTCACTGACCTTGCCAACCCAATTCACCAATTCTCCCACCAATTCATTATATGTATAACCTTGAGCAAGTCTCTCTACCTCAAGTTCATTCCTGTTCTCTAGCTGTAACGTGAAAATGTTAATGCTTCCCATTTTCTGGATTTCATGGAAATGATATGGAGCTCAGATGACTTTCAGAAATACTTTGTGTTCTTCAAAAGAAAGGTGTTTAAATAGTCACAAATCTTTGCTTTCAACTAAAAGATTTAGATAACACTACCAACGAGATACTAATATGTGAGCTAATTGATCAGTGGATTTAACATGTTTTAGAAATTTTAAAATTTAGTAAATATAAGTTTATCATTGTTATAACTTATTCCTCAGTGGTTGTCTTTGTAAATAGACCTATTGAATTCATTTGAACACCTTTATAAGTTTTCTGTGGAAGAGAGAATTTATTCTGTAATTTGCATTAGAACAGGATAGAAATTTGTGTAATAAAAGCAAAATGGAGAGCATTTTTACATGTTGACAGAACATGCTTCTGCATCTAGAATCTAGATAATATTTAATATGTAAAGTTAGCAGCAAACATAAGTAAAGATAGTTATCTACCATGTGTCACCCTTGGTATATTTAACTTGTGTATTTACCATCCTCCTAGTGACATAAATTCTTCTTGTGCAAACATTCAATAAATACTGCCCAAGGTTAACTCTAGAGCTCACAAGCCAGCAGAATAAACTCACAGTATCTTAATCCTAAAATAAGCTAAAATTTAATGTGATATCAGAAGGAAACAATAACAATAGCAACAACAATAAAAACACTCTAAAGCACTGCTGAAAAATTTCAGAAACTTTCCCCTAGGTCCATATAACCTAAATGCTTTGGGGACATGAGCATATATACCCATAGAAACATATAAGCAGAATGGAGAAAAACTCTACCCTTTAAAATTACATTAGAAAGGTCAGAGTAGAGAACCTAGAATCAAATCAAGGAAATTTTATAGAGAGATATAAATAATTTTTTCACTTATTGATTTATGCACTGCTTACATTTGAGACTAGCATTCACTTCCCTCTGAGGTGTTACCTTGTGCCCCTTTGTCTTCTTTTCACTAGCTATTAAATTAATCCCTCACCATTAATCTTCCTAACTAGACTTCATCCTTCTGAACACGAACAAAAGGATGCTAATTTCATTCAAAATGTCGATAGTTAAAATGTTTTCAACCTGTCCTCTGTCCTTTTTCCTTTTCTTCCCCCACTTTCATTAATTGCACTTTCAATGCAATTATCATTTATAGCTTTAATTTACTTCCATGAAGGACCAACTATGTGTCAAATGCTCAGAGAACTTCACACATACTTGCATACTCCAATCACATATGCATTTATATATGAACACAATCACATACATATGCAACCACATATACATATATATACATACATGTACACATAACCATATGCACACCTTCACATACACAATTACATACAGTCCACGATCACACACACATATGCAAGCACTTACTTATACATAATCACATACACAATTATGCACATCACAATTACACAATCATACAATACCATATTCATATACAACCACACACATGTATACAATTTAATCCTCTTAAAATATGAGTTTGGGTTCTATTATTATCATCCTCATTTTTCAGATGAGGAAGTGAGATACAGAGAGTTGTGCAACATTACACAGCTTGCAAGTTATGCCTGTATTTGAAACGTAAGCAATTTGACTCAGAGTCCACATTATTAATCAAAATTCTTTATGGTTTTGTACCAACAAAATGTTTGTAGCTCTTAATTCTAATAACTGATTTCCCTGTCACTACTTCGTGTTTAGTCTGTAATTATTCATTTTCTAACCACATTGTTAGTCCCAAATCATGACCTCTCAGATGGCTGTACCAGTTTTTATATAACTCCTTTTATAAAACACATTTCCCTGCATTGGTAAATATTTAATAAAGAATATTTTGACCATTATTATAAATTTAGGTAAGTGAACCATCATCTCTGAATGTTAAATATTTTCTAAATAATATTTTACTAAAGTTGAAATATTTAATGATACCTATGTGTACCCATGTATTGTTTCTTCCATAATATTCCAACTTTATCTATTTTCTTTACTCACGTGTAGTATTCTCTGCCCTTTTTTGGTTCTCTCTTTTCTATATTCTCTCCCATTCATTTTATTTAAGCACAGGAACATGGGAAACAAACAACATTGTCTCACCAGGATCATGTCCACCCTGAATCTTTGGACTCTGTGTCTGGACAGTATTAGAAAAGCACTATTAGAAAAACCAGCCAAATTAGTCACTGGAATATATGATCCATTTAGTAGATTAAAGTTTTAATTTACTAAATTGATTCTAGTAATTTTGGCTTCTTTTATTTATTTATTTTTTTACAACACTTGAAGATTTTTAATTGCTTCGTCTATTGACACAGGTTTTCTTTTGAACAATAAATATGCCCCTCCAAAAAAATCTAGGGATATAATACATTTATCAAGTCATTTTGCAAAAAGAAAACAAAGACAAAAAGAAAATACAAAACTTTTTTAGAACATTTTACCTCTTTAACAATATAGTAAAAGTGGTTGTTAAAAAGATCATGTTTATCAATTAATTTCCTTGTTTAAATTTTACTTATTTATAAATTTACCAATAATTAGAACATTACGCAGGCAATGCTTTAAAATTTTGTTTTCTAGCAATAACAATCTTAATTATATCAATAAAAAAGCTCTCTGCTTTTCCATTTGGGAAGGAAAATGTGTATTTCATAAGAGCAAGAAGCTGTCAGATAACCGATTTGTAAACTAGAGAACTATGAAAAAAGGATAAATTCATGCTCATTTTAAACTATCCCTCAGAAATTTATAATTCTGTAAAAATAGACAATAAACTCAAGTAATATTATTCAGTTCCCTCTCCAGCCCTGCTCCTTGTCAAGCCCCATTTTATAGACCAAGAAATCAATGTGCAGAACATTGTATAACACTTATTAATTTAAAAAAATAGTGCATCTATCACAAATTTCCATGTCTTTATAGACTAAATTTCTTCCATGTTTCTTACAAAGCAAATTTTGCCTTAAAATAATTCTCAAGACTCCCTTTCTCAAAAAAAGGGTCCCTATATATCTTATTGCAAAAAAAATACATATATACACATATGTATAATCAATATTATATTCAAATTACAAAATCTGTAAGGAAGTCCATATACTCATAGAAACATCAGCAATGATTTCAATACAAATTTTAATATAAATTACTAATTCATGACATTAAATTACCAACAATAAATGCACCTTACCAAGGACACACTACAATTTTAACTGCTGCATTTATTGATAGACATTTTCTTTTAAAGAATAAATGCACAAAACTCCAGGATTTTAATATATTTTTCAAATTATTTTACAAACATGTAAATAGAAAAAAAATCAAAAATCTTCAGAGACATTTACCTCTTTAGCTAAGTAGCAATGTGTTTCATGTAAAAATGTCAGCAATGGGTTGTTTAATGAAAATAAAGATCTTGTTTAGGATCTTCTTGTGTCATGGAAAACACTCAGGTTTCTAAGCTTGATGGAAATTCTGATCTACTCATGTGCAAATGATATTCTCTACCACCTACTCTTATCTGGTATTTTGGGTGTTTTCTCCCAGTCACTCCACATGACAACTGGTTAGGAAATATTTTCTTCACAAGCATATGTCTAGTTTAGGAAATGTCATTTCCTCTGTAGTTGAGGTCATGAACTTTCATGAAGGAAAAACCATTCTCAGGTCACTTAAGTGTGAGTGCATAAATGTTAACACTACTGAGCATCAAAACAGTGGTTAATTCAGTGATATAATAACTAAACTGGTATTTTGATACTGTTTTTAAAATATCGAATACTGCCTGAAGTTTATGTTTATTGCCCAGATGGGTTTAGCAGAGAATTAAAGAGGTATACATTAATTATTTCTTTCCAAGACTTATTTTAAAAATTTAAACATATAATTTTTGTTAATCAAATTAATACTACTCTAATTGGTTAAAAACATTGCAATTACTGAAAAGGAAAGGTAATAGAATAAAATCATCCATCTTCCCCCACTAAGGTTTGTACTACCCTGTAAGCAGATTTCCTTTGTAATATGCACATGACATGATAAACCTTCTAAAGTAGAAACAACAATGCAAAAGCTAGGAGATTGAGTAAAAGAGTAAAACAACAACAACAAAAATCTATGCAACTACAGCAAGTTTCCATATATATATAATATATATAATATAATATATATAATAATATATATTATATATATATAAAATTTAGGTACTCGGAACACAACATCAACAAAATACCTCATTTAATCATTAATTTCAACTGTCAACTGTCTCCTTCATCAAGTTTTTGAAGAACTTTCTGAAGAAAAAGTGGTAAGAAATAGAGAAACTTTTGTAAGTCAAGCAAAGGGAAATTAAAGAAAACGACTTTGATGAAGCCAGAATAGTCCACAAGCTAAGTAATCAACCTCTAAATGTTAAAAAAGAGACACTATTTATCTTCTAGTAATGAATATGACTTATTTAAGTTTAAAGAACTCCTTGATATTTAAATCTTACATCCAGTTTTCTCTTAATGGCAATAATTTCTAAAATGTTCATTGCACAATAGCTAATGGTAAAATCTAGAATAAAATTTCATTATACTGAAATTTCTAAGTGCTACAATATTCAAGTTACATGAATATGTTTCAAATATAGTTCATTGTTGACCTTTCAACAAGAGGCTCTTACTTTACATTCATTTCTCAATCCCTTCAACTGTTTTAAACTAGAAAAACATTCAATTATTGGTTGCACTACAGCTGCATGGCCCTGCAGTAAGCAATGGGACAGAAGAGCAGTGAGTAGGTAAAATATACATCACGGGCCTGGTCCAAAGTGACTGGCACTTTGTACGTGCTCAGTAAATTTAGTTCTCTTCCTTTCGTTCATAAAATAGATTTGCTCTCTGTTGACAAGGCCTGTCTTTCTTGTCTGCTGTTTTTTTTTCTCCACCTAGCCCAGTGCTTGGCACAAAGTAAGAAATCTAAATATATAAGTAAACAAATCAATGAAATAAGAGGGTCATCTATGGATTTAGCTTTAGAAAGCTTCATTATGTAGTCTTTTTCATGGATCTTCAAAATCATGATAATTAGCATTTTGTCACTTAACAAATTGGTAGTTATTTTGAACAGAAAAGTATTTTCCATTTATTGCCATGATACAAACTGACTGTCTAGGTATTCCCAGAATACCACCACACATATCTCAGGGTGCAGATGTTACCCTGAGTTGGAAGATATCTGACAGGCTTTTTTTTTTTTTTTTTTTTTTTTTTTTTTAAAGAGACTCCTCTTTTTTCTTTTTAATTTTATTTATTTATTTATTTATTGGCTGTGTTGGGTCTTCGTTTCTGTGCGAGGGCTTCCTCTAGTTGCGGCAAGCGGGGGCCACTCTTCATCGCGGTGCGCGGGCCTCTCGCTATCGCGGCCTCTCTTGTTGCGGAGCACAGGCTCCAGACGCGCAGGCTCAGTAGTTGTGGCTCACGGGCCCAGTTGCTCCGCGGCATGTGGGATCCTCCCAGACCAGGGCTCGAACCCGTGTTCCCTGCATTGGCAGGCAGATTCTCAACCACTGCGCCACCAAGGAAGCCCCCTGACAGGCTTTTAATAGAGTTAATGAAAGATTATTACTTGCTAACCTTTAAATAATGCCAAAATAATCCCAATTTTTAAAATCTATCTTTGTTATTTAATAAGAAATGATTATTTAAGGGACATATATTTACCAACCCAAAATGAATATAGGACCTTCAATGATAAAATACAACTTTTATGATATTTTGAAGGCCACGCTTCACTCTGACTGTTGTCTACATGGGGACATTAACAGGGTATCTCCAAAATTCATGATGGGAACCTAAAGTCTACTGTTATAAATTTGAAGAATTACAGCAATTTATTCACAGGCATCTTTAACACCACTGCATTCACCTAATAATTTCACAACAGATAAAAAACAACCTGTTAACACCATATTTCAATGAGTTTTTATTGAAAAACTCCCCTTCCTGCCACAAGTGTCAGTAGATTCTATACAATGATTTGACTCTAAGCCAAACCACTGTTATCAAGGAATGGAGGTAATGCATACTTTGCGAAAATCCAACTGCCATAACAGAGTGATCGTCTAAATCTCAGTAGCAGTCATGTCCTATCCTTCTTCAAAAACTTCAGTGACTTCATCTAACAAATAAGGCGAAGCTTATAGTATACGTTAGGATAGAGTTCAGGAGCATATATTCAGAGACCAAACTACCAAGGATTAACCAAACAGACATTTTATTTTTCTAACATACCATGAAGTCTAGAAGTAAGTAAAGGAAATGTAGAATGTCTCCAAAATGACAGAACAGATTAAAGGTTCTTTCCATTTACTCACGTGAAACTTTTGTCCTCACAATTCTTGTGCCATGATTGCAAGATTGCTACTGTGCCTTCATCACTGCATCCTTAATCCATGTAGGAAAGAGTGGAAGGGAGCCTTCCTGCTTCCCAGCAATCTTTCCTAGTTCAGTTATTTCCCCACTGTCCAACAAGGCCTAGTTCATACTTTCTCCTCTACTTAAGCCTCTATATCTCCATAGCACATCTTCACGTTCAGCTCATGACCTTCCTGCATATTTCCCTGAGAAACCTGAAGCAAGCAATAGAAAATTTCCATAAGCTTCCATCACCACATCTTCTTATCTACCAGCTTCAAGACTAGATATTCTTCCAAAACTTTCTCTTGTGTACAGGATCTCCATTTATTTCATCCACCAGAGAATATTGCTCTCTGTCACTTATTATTTCCAGTAAGCAAATAAACATGCTTATTTCTCAGTTCTCCATCTTAGTTTCAAAAAAATCTCAGGTTTACAGCCCCCTTGACTTTTATAGCACAGTTCCTTGAAGAAATGACTTATTCATCACAACTGTTTCCAATACTTCTCTTCCCATTTTCTCTTGCCCTCAATTAAACCAGATCTTAACTTCCACCACTCTACTCAAATGTCTTGCTACGCTCACCAACAATCTCCACTTTGCCAAATTCAATGGCCATTTTCCATTCTCTTCTAGCTTGTACTGTAGCATGCATTTGAAATAGTTAATCTCTCTATCCACTCTGAGACTTTCTTGACGTACAGAACACCCCACTCTCTTGGTTTTCTTCCTACTTCACTGGCTGCTCCTTCTACTTCTTTGCTAATGCCCCTCCCCACTCAAACTCTTTGCAAGGGAAAGCCCCAGGACTCAGCTCTTCCCTTCACCTCTCTGTATACATTCAGTCCTTTGATGACCTTTTGTAGACTCAATGCTTTAACACTGCCTTTATGCTGACAGGATCCAAATAAGTATCTCTCAACAAGATTTCTCTCCTGCCTAAATCCAAGTGTCACTTTGACAGCTCTATGCAAATGTTAATAGGCCTTTCAAATTTTATAAGTCCCAAACCAAATCCCTGATGTCTACACCTTAGAAAAATAAATAACAAAAACAGAACAACAATAACAACAGCAACAAAAACTCTGTTTCTCCCAAATCTTTCCCATCTGGGTTTCTCAATTAATAGTCATAACATCCTACCATTAGTTTAGGATAAACTCTCATAATTTTCTTCAACTCCTAGGTTATTCTCACACTCATATGCTCTCAGCAAACTCCCTATCTTCAAAATACAAAGTACGCAGACTCTGACCACTCCTTTTCATCTTCCCTACTACCATCCTGGTCTGAGCCAATAATATGTCTCACCGATGATTCTAATAACCTCGATCTCTTACAGTCTACTATCAACACAAGAGCCAGAGAGATCCTGTTAAAAGTCAAGTCAGAGACTGCCATTTCTCTGCTCAAAATTTCCAGTGGCTTCCAATCTCACACAGAGTGAAATGCCTACAGAATTCTAGAGTATCTACCCTCTGAATTCCTCTCTGACCATCTTTCCTACTATTCTTTATTTTCCTTGAACCCACTAGGCACATTGCTGACTCAGGGTATCAGTACTTCCTGTTCCTTCTGCCTTGAATTTTCTCTCCCCAGAAATCAACAAAGAGTGCTTCCTTACCTCTAAATTTTTGCTTCAATAATGGGGCTCTCTATGACCATCCTGTTTGAAAATAAAACACTTTTCTTACTTGTTTTTTTCCCCATAGTATTTGTGTAGCACACTATATTTTACATTTTGGAGGGGGTTGTGTTGAATGTCCTCCCTTTCCCCCATTAGAATTAAGCTCATCCAGATTAGAGATTGTCTGTTTTATTTATTTATTTTTTTTAATTACTATATTTCCAGTGCCTAGAACAGTGCCTGGCTTAGAGCAGATACCAATAAATAACTGTTCAAATAAATAAAACAAATGAAAAATTGTGTAATCTGACCTTGCCCAGAAGCCTTGGAAATGTACATTTTCTTGGGTATATCATTGCTGTGAAAAAATTAGGGTTCCATTTGTAAGGAAAACAGGTTGCAACGGATATTGTGTATGTAGCCAACAGTTTTTCACACAAAGTCTTATAAGAAATGGCCCAAGCCAATTTTTTTTAGTCTACTCTACTCGCACTTACACATCAGGACTATTTAGATGCATCAGGCAACTAGCCCTTCTTCAAGCACAAGTGATTTTATTTTTCTGAACTTTTGCTCAAGTTCTTTTCTTTCCTGAAATTCACTCTCTATATGTCGATTTAGAGAAATCTTTGAACTTGCATGACATCCTCTATTTCCGCTTCTGAAGTACTCATATTCAAATCTGAAGACACAGTTCAAGTTCACTTGTCCTCTTCTGGAAAGCCTATCCATTCTCTATTTGGGCGTTGATGAAACTCCCTTTTGCATGCTCTATTACCGCATCCACAGTGCTATATCTGTTATTTCTGACTTCTTAACTGACAAATTAGTAAGCTCCATAAATACAGGAACTTCTCTCTTATTAATTTCTTAATTTTTATTATACTAAAAGTTGTTCTATATGTGCCCTCATTTTTCCCCCAAATAAGTGAATGAATGTGAATTTTGAAAGAGTAAATTTTTAAAAAAATATTTCACTTAGGGTAATTCTATCTCTAACACAGAGTTTGAATATAGACTTTTCTTTTCAGGGTGATTTAAGGGTTTAAAGTCAGAGACAATTTTTTTTTTCACCTTTGCACCATGTCAAAATTTTCACTTTTCCCTTCTTGGGTCCTCTGCATGTTTCCCTTGTTCTTCCCCCTTGGTTTTCATTATCACACTCACCTCCCCTTCTGCACTGCTTAAATCTTCGACTCATAGGCAAGAACTTGAAAAGAATCTGATTCACTAGACTAAGCTAGACTGGACTATGTAGAGTTTTAAAAAGAGCCCTGAGTTAATTGGGGATGAAACTCATTGTCCCAATACCATTCAACTAGTACAGTGCCTGGTACATAGTAATAGCTAGTAAGTATTTGTTGCATGAATGACACAATGAATGATTAAATGAAATTAATATAAAACAAGAAACACAGCTAAGTACCTAGGGAAATACAGGATATGGTAACAGTGGCATTTCAAGGCAACAGTCATTGAATGGTGTTAGGGCAACTGAGGAAGAATTTTAAAAAGAAATATTGAAGCCAATCTCATAATTTATTTCAAATTTCATTTAACCCATACATGGATTTAAAAATTAAGGTAAACAACAAAATCTTGAAATTAGGAGGAAAAAAATAGGTGGATTTATATTGTTTTGATACATTCTAGAAGAGGAGAAAGAATAAACAAAAAATTAAGTATTTTTATTAGACAGTGGTAAGTACTGCAAAGAAAAATGAAAGAAGGAAAGGAAATTGGAATTATTGGATTATCCTTGGAAGAATAATTTAAAAAAAAATGTTTAACAATGGCTATCTATCTATATGGTATGGGTGGTTTCTCTTTTATACCTTTATACGTTACCAATTTTTTTTTTTTTTAATTTTATTTATTTATTTATTTATTTTATTTTCGGCTGTGCTGGGTCTTTGTTTCTGTGTGAGGGCTTTCTCTAGTTGTGGCGAGCGGGGGCCACTCTTCATCGCAGTGCGCGGGCCTCTCACTGTCGCAGCCTCTCTTGTTGCGGAGCACAAGCTCCAGACGCGCAGGCTCAGTAGTTGTGGCTCACGGGCCCACTTGCTCCGCGGCATGTGGGATCTTCCCAGACCAGGGATCGAACCCATGTCCCCTGCATTGGCAGGCAGATTCTCAACCACTGTGCCACCAGGGAAGCCCATTACCAATTTTTATAATGCATTATTCGTACAAGAAATTGTTTCATTTCTTTTTTCATAAGGAAAAATACAGATATAGAATATAAAAGCAAATAAAATTTAAAAATTTCAGTGTCACAATTTTCTAGGATTGATGTTATCCTAAACAAGATAATTTTCTGAGAATGGGAGGAGTTTCACTGACCTGAAGAAAGTTAAGGAAAGAAATCAAGGCAACAAATTAGTGTGAAAGAGTGGCAGAAAAAGCAGGTCTTCCCAAACCATCAATTTTGTCATGTTATTTTCTAACTGAAATTACTAGCTTCAGTATTTTTAGTTCCTATTCATTACAATAGTTCCACACTATGATGGTGCTAAGTAGTGGCTTTTAATCTTACAAATATTTCAGTTTCATCCTGCTATCTCTTACTTGAACCTAGAAACAAGCACCACCTTTGAAGCCAAACATCCAATGTAGTGATTTGCTAATAAATGTTTAGTAACTGGTTCTGTGTCGGTGCTTACTGGAAGAGGGAGAGCCCTAATTTGTACCACTTTCCTATTTCTACAGTGTAAATACTCTCATCATGGTTGATTTCCCAAAGGTGGGAAGAGATAAGCATAATAGGCTCCCAGCAACCAGTTCAAACCAGTTCTAACGAACATTAAGCCAAGTCTTCCATCATCCATCCACTTCACACGTTTAACCTCCTCTTCTGCTATTCCACGTAGGAACTCTCTGCTCAGGCTAAATCAGAACATCTATAACATGCTGACCTTGTTCCCTGTGTCCAGGCTGCTTCCCTCACTGGGATCACAGGACAACCACCTCTCTATCTAGATACTCCCCACAGTTCCATATGTTACCGATAGTTCTAAGCTGTATTCAGAGTCACATGATAAAGTTTTCTTTGCTCCCCTATTTCTCAGTGATGTTTCCTTCTTCAGAACTCCTCCAATTCATATTTCTATGCACTTTTGAGTTAGGGACTAAGATCAGAGTCCACATATAGCACACCAAACATCTACAGACCATGCCCTTATAAAGCATACTTTTGAGACATTAACCAAGTACTCACAGCAATGGATATGAGACACTGACACATTAAGAAGAGTGCTAAGAGAACACTACATAACAGATGACTTGATTTCTTCTGAGGGATCTTATGTTCTGCCACTGTGTGATACGTATCTTATTTCTGAAAGTGTACTGTGTTCCTCACGTTCAAGGTATATGTCTATTACATCTGGCCAGAGCAGTAATTTGGGCTGAAGCAGAGAAGACAGGGTAGAACTGCCCATGGAGCTGACAGCCAGGAAGCAGTTAATCAAGATTGAAGAACACTGACAGCATCTCACCTAAGATCAGATTAAGAAGACTCTCCACCTCCCGTATAACCAGCTTTCCAAATTCAAAAGTCTAAGGTAGGGCTTCCCTAGTGGCGCAGTGGTTAAGAATCCGCCTGCCAATGCAGGAGACACGGGTTCGCCCTGGTCCGGGAAGGGAAGACTCCACATGCCACGGAGCAACTAAACCTGTGTGCCACAACTACTGAGCCCACATGCCATAACTACTGAAGCCTGCGCACCTAGAGCTGGTGCTCTGCAACAAGAGAAGCCACCGCAATGAGAAGCCTGAGCACCACAATGAAGAGTAGCCCCCTCTCGCCCTGACTAGAGAAAAGCCCGTGCACAGCAATGAAGACCCAATGTAGCCAAAAATTAATTAATTAATTAATTAATTAATTAATTTTTAAATAAGTCTAAAGTGATGACTTTCATTTCTTTTCACAAAAACAGCATCCTCGAAAAATTGGATATTAACAAACTTACATCATTCCATTAATGATAATAAATCAAAAGGATTAGGGGCAATAGTAGGGTCTTAAACAATCAATAGGTGACTTCATATTTACAGGTATCCTCCTCACAAAGATTTATTGATTGGCCAAGGCAAGCCTTCCAACCTCCCCAGCACTCACAATCTCACCTTTAATATCTTGTATGGCTTGTTTAGAAGAACATAAAGGTTGAAGTATTTGGAAAAAAAAACAAATGGATCTAATTATCTATTATAGGTAGAAAAATCCTGATAGCTTACAAAAGAGAGAAAAAGAAATCAGTTTGAAACTATTAAGCTTCCCTTCTTCCTCCATTTGCACAGAAACACATGATATTAAAGTTTAGCTGATAGGTGATACTTTCCACCTATGTTGGATAGAAATATGAATATTATAGATGAAATAACAACACAAATAACTAAGACTTATTCTTAAAGACCAATCATATTAGACTAAACATAATCTAAGAATTATGTTCTTTATGGACGTTCTGTTAAATGGATGTTGGCAGAATGTGAGATGTTAAGGAACATAAACGGTTCAATATAAGACATTCAGGTAATTCTGACAAACTCACCACTTTACCCTTGATCACTTCAAAACAACTACTTTGAGAACCACTGGTATACAGCCATAAATCTTCAAACCAAGCCTTGGACACATTTGCCAGTATCATTCTTCTTCCATGTTAGTATCAGAAAAACTGTTCAAACTACCACAACTATAAAAATAATTGTATCCAGCACTAAATTAGCTTTATTTTATAATTCCTCTTCCCTGAAAGAAAAGTTATTTCCACTACAAAAAAATGTACTTCCAGTATAAACTATATAAAATTTTAATATCTTTGTAATGAAACAAATCCTTCTAGCTTCTTTAATTTCCTTAATCTCAAAGAATTAAATTAAACCTGAAGACCATTATTTTAATACCAAATCAAACTTTTATTTATAAAAACAAATGCTGAACATAAGTAGCACTCTCAGATGACCATACTCTTTTAACACATGCTAAATCTTTTAGAGTGCCCCCTTTCTTTGCTTTTATTTGTACACAGAACAAATTATTAGATTCCTGATACCAACACTTCAGCAGCAACCATATTTTCCTTAATGACCTAATGCTTGGCTATGAAAACTTTAAACTTCCTGACTTCTTTCAACATTTTCAGTGATAAACTAAAGTTAGAATAAGAAGTCCAAGTGGGCTTAACACAAAGTCTCTTGTCCCCTTGAGGAAATATCAAAAACTGTACATCCAACACAGCATAAATTCTGTTGTCAGGTCTGAGATGGTTTGACTTTCATGAGTTTATCTTATTTATCTATTTTTCTTTTAGTTTAGACCAGTGGTTCTCAAATTTTAGCATACATCAAAATTATGTGTAGAGCTTATTAAGACACAGACGGCCGGGCCTCAGCCCGAGTTTCTGATTGGGTACACCTTGATGTAGGACCCAGGCATTGGCTTTCTAATAAGTTTCCAGGTGACGGTGCTTCAGGTCAAGGACCACAGCTTGAAAGCCACTGACTTAGATAATCACAGAATTCTACTTTAGGGTAACCTTTGCCTTCAGCTAGCTGCATTTGATCAAATGATTCTTAGGAAAAGTTCACAGAAATAATCAAAATTCCAATTTGAGAAGAAACTTTCATCTATTTTTCAGTCTTCTTTCAACAGTACTTCTGGGAGGATATTAAAAATATTCAGCCCAGTCATGAACACAGACACATCAAGGAACTTAATACTTCAATAAACGAGGAATCAGTGTGTGCACAACATACTGGTTAAAGGTTAACAGCCAGAGGACAGCTATTACCACCTTTCTGCAATAAAGAAATACAAGTACTAATAGCTTAAGGGACCTACCCAAGTCATTTAAAAAATTTCAAGTGGTGTTTAGAAGAGGACCTGATCAGCATTCCTAACTGCTTATTTGTTATAATCCCAGGGTAATGCTGCCTGCTCTTGGATGACAACAAAATCTTCCTATTTCTTCATGTTGATACTTAAAAGACACTGTTTTAGAAAAATTCTATTTTTAAATTACAATGTAAAAGAGAAATTTATCTAACAGAAAATAAAAATATTTATAAATGTTGGTCATGCATATTATTATAAAAAGATAATAAATGAAATTGTTGAGATAAAACACTTGCTTGCGTGGGACCTACAAATACACGAGGACTTAAAATAAGCAAAAGAATGAGAACAAATTCGTCTTTACAGGGTGTTAGCCAAGGAACTGCCCAAGACTACAAAGGCCTCACACCTCACTCCCAACCATGTCTCCAAGGAGCTTTTATGAGAGTCAGACCACCTCTCTGGACATAAGAATCCTCGTCTGTAAAAAGAAGAGTATTGGACTAGATGAGCGCTAAATTCATTCAAGCTCTAAAGTTTATAGTTCACATAGCAGTTTAGCAAAAATTTATTTCTTTTGCTTTTTATTTTTCTCTTTTAATTGAAGATTGCAATTAGTCTCAGATGAAAAGCAAATTTTAAAAAATGTTTTACTCTAACCACATACCTTAAAAACAGAGATTCACTGCTGCAGTGAAATGATTGGTCCCAAATTGAATCTTGCATAAAACCAACAAACGTACATCTGTTAAAGTTATTGCAAACTATAAGAATGATAAAGAATAAATGTATAATAATTTTTAAAAAAAATTTTCATTTCCCTATAAGTTTTATGTTTGATCCTCTTAATGAGTCACTGTGAATTTATTTTATTTTTACGGCTGTGTTGGGTCTTTGTTTCTGTGTGAGGGCTTTCTCTAGTTGTGGCAAGCGGGGTCCACTCTTCATCGTGGTGTGCGGGCCTCTCACTATCGCGGCCTCTCTTGTTGCGGAGCACAGGCTCCAGATGTGCAGGCTCAGTAATTGTGGCTCACGGGCCCAGCTGCTCCGCGGCATGTGGGATCTTCCCAGACCAGGGCTCGAACCCGTGTCCCCTGCATTGGCAGGCAGACCCTCAACCACTGCGCCACCAGGGAAGCCCTATAATAATTTTTAAAACCCCGCATGTGTTGTTTATTGCTGTTTGTTAACATTAATGGGCAAGTTTATTTTTTTGCCTAGTAAACCATCAAACGCTATTTTAAAATATGGCCTTGCTTTTCCTCTCTCTCTGTCTGTCTCTCTCCCACACACATGTGCTCTTTGTTTTCCTCCATTACATCAACTTCAAAATAATTATGCAAAAAGATTTAAACCGAAATTACAGTCAAGGTCTGATTGCAACTCCAGAAAAAAAACTCCAATTGCTAAATTTAGACATCTGGGTAAACTTCAATAAAAGATTCTCACCAGGAGTCAAATAGCTCAAGTATTTATTAAGGATGTAATATCACCATTATATAAATATAGAGCATTGTCTCAAAACAATAATTTCAAATATGTTTCATGAAAACCATTAAATTGTTCCATCATCTAAACAGACACGTGAACATTTCATTTAACTTTTACTTTCAAAGTAGCTTATCTATTTGTGCACTCTAAGACCAGAAATAATCACTAATCTTCTCACATAAAAAGACTTTTCAAATCTAAAAATTAGTCACAGACCTTTTTATTATGAGATATTAAAATATGCAAACTAGATGACTTCAAAATAGTCACCAGCCTCCATTGATTTGTACCATGTCGATGCCTGTTGGCCAACACGATTACACTACTGGAAATAATAAACCCAGCTAGAGAATTCAGCCTACCATTATTACTAGGGAAAAAATAAAATCATTTTACCCATAGTACTTTTTTAAAAAAATAAATTTATTTATTTATTTTTGGCTGCATTGGGTCTTAGTTGCTGCACGTGGGCTTTCTCTAGTTGCGGCGAGCGGTGCTCAGCCTTCTCATTGCAGTGGCTTCTCTTGTTGTGGAGCACCAGCTCTAGGCACGTGGGTTTCAGTAGTTGTGGCACGTGGGCTCTAGAGCGCAGGCTCAGTAGTTGTGGCACATGGGCTTAGTGGCTCCGCGACATGTAGGATCTTCCCGGACCAGGGCTCGAACCCATGTCCCCTGCATTGGCAGGCGGATTCTTAACCACTGCGCCACCAGGGAAGTCCCTACCCATAGTACTTTTAAATCATGTTTTTTTTAAAAAAAAAGTAGTGAGAAAAAAAAATAAAATCATGAAAGAAATTACCTCTGGAGGGACCAGTAGAAGCAAAGAGCCAAATCCTTAGTCTCATATTCATGTAGAATTTGTATGCCATGACTTTTAGAGGTCAACAGAAAGTCTGAACAAGCAAGGAATAAGTATGTGTGAGGGGAATTGAGTTTAAGAACTGAGAGTCATCAAGATGGACACAGAAATATGAGGCAGAAGAGAAAGGGAAAGCAGAAAAGGTGATATCTTCCAAAATATTCGTGATGCCCTAGATATTAAATTTATATCACCAATTTAAGTATTAATGTAAATAAAAAGATGATACTGGACACAAAGTGAATGATTATAATTATGATTTCATAGGAAGCTATTACTTGAAATAAGAGATATTAAAACCGCTATTTGATAAAGATATTGCTTGCTCACTTTTCTTAGCGCTTCAGTTTATTTTAAAATAATGAAATGGAATTACAAGAGCCACTTACTGATCTCCTTCAGTTTGCCTATTCACTAATGAATTTTACATAAGAATAAAACCTTTTTACCAGACAAATCTTCTATCTAAAATATATCAGTTATTAGGAATTCTATTTTTTTAAAGGTACAAGTTATTCTAAGTTTTCTGAAATGTTCTGATACTCAATCCCCACCCCCACATCCAGTGATTAGAGGCAAGATATCTACATGAAATACAAGATAGTACAACCACTTATGAAGATGACGAAATTATAATGCCCCTATATCTATGCCCAGAAGTTTTAAAATATATGTTTGATTAAAATGCAACAGAAATTTGTTTGAAATAAACTTAATGGATTTAAATATGTCCTAATCTCTCTTGCAAATGGGGGAGAGTGGTGAATTAACATTAAAAAAAAAATGGTCTAGATTATCACAAACTGTGTTATCAAAGAAATATATCCATGAAGATATGCTAAAGATAGGCATCTATTAAACTTCTAATGGTTATCAGAATTCATAAACCAATTCAGCCAAGATTTATTAAAATCCCATATGCTAAATAATCAAGGTATTTCACAATCTGACCCCACTAGACTATGGCTTTATTTCCTGTCACCCATCATTCTAGGAAGTGGAATAGAAGGTTTCTGACAAATTAAAATCTAAAACAAGTTTGGGATTCTTGTATAAAAATAATATTCCCATAAGTGAAAAAGTAAAACCATAAGTGTGTGTTTTGGAAATTGAGCTTTTAGAGGTAACTATACAAAGCTTATTCTAGAAGATAGCAGGTTTAGTAACTATGTCAGAGTTAAATTAACTTTAAAGTTTAAACACGTTCACATGATCCTGTTTCCTATGAAATTTTAGACACAAGTACAAAGAGTGTACAGAGAAAACCAGCTTCTGATTTCAACCCATTCCGCTTGGTGACGATAAGCACAATGATGAGGGCTTAGGTTTAGCCAAAGTTATAATTCAGATTTCAAATTTGCTACTTGCCTGAACATCACTGGAGAGGAAGAACTACGTCTGTCTAAATCATCACTCCATCTGTAGCTACAAGCACAGTGCTCAATAAATATTTTCTAAGTTAATTCACTTATTTCAATTCAATTCACACTCACGGAACATTGACTCTGTGATAGAAAATGGTGATACAAAAACAGACAAAACATGGATCTCAGCATTCTTAAAGTTGTTTTGACCTCAGTTTCCATAACTCAATAAAAGAATAATGTACTGAATCATTTCTTTTTGTTTTTTTAAATTTAATTAATTTTTTTAAACAGCAGGTTCTTATTAGTTATCTATTTTATACATATTAGTGTATATATGTCAATCCCAATCTCCCAATTCATCCCACCACCCCACTTCACCCCTGCTTTCCCCCCTTGGTGTCCATACGTTTGTTCTCTGCATCTGTGTCTCTGTTTCTGCCTTGCAAACCAGTTCATCTGTACCATTTTTCTAGATTCCACATATATGCATTAATATACGATATTTGTTTTTCTCTTTCTGACTTACTTCATTCTGTATGACAGTCTAGGTCCATCCACGTCTCTACAAATGACCCAATTTCGTTCCTTTTTATGGCTGAGTAATATTCCATTGTATATATGCAGCACATCTTTATCCATTCGTCTGTCGATGGGCATTTAGGTTGCTTCCATGATATTGCATCATGTCTAATGTTCTTTCCCACCCTCAAATTCTATGATTCTACTACCTGAAGTACTAATTATTTATCTTTAAAATTATGCCAAGCCACATTATTATCAATTTTAATTTATTCTTGTTAATGGTAAGGAGCAGTGGTAGTACTGGGTAGTGGTCTAAAAGCATGGAAATTGAGATCAGACAGTCTTGAGTTTAATCAGGAGAAACCACACAATAATTTGAAAAGGGAAAATTTAATATAGTGAATTATTGCCTCTAATGAGAGATTGGAATAAGGAGGTATTGGCTAGTAAACAGTAAAGAGAACTCTAAAAATTATAGGAATAGAAGATATAAGAAGCACTCACTACCCTTAGAACTGAGAGAGAACACCCTAAAGAATGCCCGCCCCTGCCAAGACTAAGAAATAGACATTGAAGGAGAGGGCACGGCCATGACTGGCTGAATGGCAGAGACTTTGCTGTGGTGCCTAGCTGGCAGAACTTGCTGGAAGTATGTGCTCTAATGTGCTTGTGAAAGCTGTTCACAGGGAGGTGCCTCTCACTGCAAAACCACCCACGTAGAAGCCACTGGTCACTAGATGCTGCTGGGATACACTGCAGAAGTTGGGACTAATGAAGCAGTTGCCCACTTCAGGGGCTGCAGAAGCCAAACAATGAAGAGGGCATCCATGCTATTGGAGCCTGCTGATCAAGTACTCCAAAACCAGAAAACAAAGCCGTTCCTCTGCATTATTTCTCCATCCCTCTGTACTGACAAAGCTTAACATTGTGCCAGTTGTCAAAGGGCCAAGATCCCTTTTCACAGAGCAGGCAAAAGGTGTTAATTTGGAGCCCATAGGCAATAAATAGATAAGGAGTACAGTCCACTCCTTTGTCTCTCAACTTCCACATGGTCCCTGCTGCTCACATTTTAACACCCATACAGCAAAACAACTGTATATCACTACATAACAATGTATAGGATGCTTCTTAAAAGAGATTTTATTCCTTCCCCGAAATGAGAAACAGTCCAAAAAGTCACTGTATCCATCACTGGCTATATTAATTGCTCCTCAAATTCAGTAAGAGTCCCACTGAATATTCTGTCACCTAAAGACTAAATTATAAATTTAACTACCAATAGCATGTATGTGACACAAAGAGAAGGAGGCAAGATATGAAGAAAATTGTAGCATACAAATAAGTGCACACATACACACACACACACACACACACACACACACACACACACACATACATGTATATATGGTATATCTCTGAAAGGTAGACTATGTCCAAAATGGGATAGAGTGAGATCTTTTTTTCATCATACACTTCTGTAGTATTGCAATTTTTTACTACAAGTATGCATGATTTTGTCCTAGTCCTATGTCTGCAAATTTTTAGATTTATTACCCAGAGCACTTAACCTATCTGGAGTTCTTTTCTTATCTGAAAAATAAGGGAATTAGAATAGATGCTCTAAATTTCCTTCCAACTCTAGCATATATGATTCTATTTTTATAACTTAAGAGCCCTGTCCAAGTACACTCCACATATGCTGAATAGATGTATCTTTAAGTTATGTAAAAAACACAATCTTTGGACTAGAAAAATATCAGCTCAGATGTCACCATTTACTAGATACATAACTTTGAGCGAGTTGCTTAACTTTTGGACCTAAATTTCCTCATTTGTAAAATAGAAAAAAAATAAGACCTCATGTGCGTTAACATACAATAGTTCAACTAATTGTAGTTACGCTCTTTAATCAAATAAAAGTTTACCTTGATTCTAAGATATATCATCACTATGTTATGATCCATGAAGAAGGAAGGAATGGAGGTAGGAAGGAAGAAGAGTCTATAATTAAATCATGGTATGCCATTATTGTAGATGCTTTCCAATAACAGAGATGTTAAAATGTGGGTGGGGGGAGATGGTGAAGTACTTTTTAAATCTGTGAAATAAGACATTACTGTTCTTGTTATTCACTGAACATACACCACTCTGGTTGAAAAGGCAACTCAGCAATCATTTTTCATCTCCAATTCCAGTAATTAAAAAATGTTAAATCAATATTACACAATGTGGAAAGTAAAAAGCAAGTACTATGTGCCTTTTATGAAAGGGCAGAATGCATACATTTTATAATGGATTGATTATTGACTGTCTACTATGTGACATACAGGATGTTAGATGCTTGAGATAAAACAGTGAGGTAAAAGAGGATCCCTGTTCATATTGGAGCAGACAGCCTAGAAGGGAAGAAAAGCACTGATAGAATTTAGTGAAGATAAAGAGTAAAGGAAGTATTTGATAAAACAAAATGGAGAAAAATACTATGTTATTTTTTTCTTAGAATACTAAACCCTAAAAAATGTGAACACTTTTCAGTACCTATTCCAGAAATTTTTATATGTATAAAATGAAAACATAGTATCTTAGGTTGAATCAATATGAAGCAAATGATTCAGTGACCGGGACAAGGTGCCACGAGGATTAGAATAAGAGGCATTATAAGAAAAGAAGTAGAAAGTTAAAATATCCATTTCCCAAGCCTTATTGTCTTCAAGAATCTAGGGTTTTGATTCCTGACGTACACAAACAAAAATGTAGGAAAGAAAATAGACTTGCTTGTCCAAAAACAAAGGGGGGTGGAAGGTGAAGCCATAGAACAAGTTTCCAATCTAGAAACAAAAATGGCATGCTTTAATGTTTTACTGTCATCTCAGTCAAGAACAAGCAGGTATTCTCTAACTAGATGACAGTGCTTATGGTAATACTGGACTAGCAACAGAGTGAGAAGGCATTTAGTAATCTTTTATTTACTTAAATGCATACCCTGAATATATTTGTTTTTTCTTCTACCTGTATGACTCGTTTTGTTTTATTTTAAAGCTATCGTAGGATAGATAGGCATTTTACCTAGTGTTTTTCACAACAAAGCAAGTCATTGAAAAATTTAAACGACAAATATATATATATATATATATTTTGAGGTTTCTGGGGATTTGTTTTCTGTATTTTTCTAGTATTTCTTTCAGTTCACACTTTAGGGAAACAGTTTATGTGCCAGAAAAGTAGATATCTATCCCTTTAGAAAGTTCTACAGTTTAACCCATCACTATGGCTGCAAGATGTATTTCTATCAAACCAGATTGACTTCATTCTATTTACCACAATGTATTCTGTTTGTAATCTTGCACCACAGAGAAAGGAAAGTTGAAATGACAAATACATTAAAGAGACTTCTATAGGTAATTTTGTGAACTCCTTTCCCTCCAGAGAGCTTCACAAGAAGAGGGATGTCAGCATAAAATTGTATAAACGTCTACAGGAAGGAATTCTTCATTACAAGTAATCCATTTGGTATTTCTACATTTGGCAAATGTCTTTACTTGTGTTCCATGGACATTAGAAACAGAATATGCAATATACTCTGTCTACTGGTCTCATTTAGATTAACTTCTTAAGGAAGCACTCTGTTAGGTATGAAGTTCTGGATTTCACTGGTGACTTTGTAACAACATATATCATTTAGCAATAATTTTCCCGTAGCTCATTTTGAAAGAAAAAAAAGAGTCAGGTTTTATATGTTATATGATAGAATTAAATAAAAACAAACCTCCAGTAATTTTACATCAGAGGATAATTTCACTACCCTATTATTTTTCTTCTGTTTTTCTTTCTGTGTATCTCTATGCCTGATAAATTCTTATTCCCTAATCTTTCCACATTCTTGTTTTCCTTCTATCTTCAATGTTTAACACATGCTAAACACTTACAATTTGT
The DNA here is from genome assembly GCF_949987535.1 of Balaenoptera acutorostrata. Lineage (NCBI taxonomy): Eukaryota > Metazoa > Chordata > Mammalia > Artiodactyla > Balaenopteridae > Balaenoptera > Balaenoptera acutorostrata. Next base: position 99,078,608 of record NC_080067.1, on the reverse strand, counting down.
TTTTAGGTAGAAAGGAAAATATGGGGATAGAATGCCTTATGTGCTTATGTGTATAACAAATAAAACACTAGTTACATAAATATTATTTAACACATATTTATGATCTTAAAATAAATTATATTAGAAAGGAAATAAAATTTCTAAGGTAGAAAAAAGAGGTATTTTTGAACATAGATATTGTGGTAGAGTAGCTTCAGGAGCACAGATTCAATAAATGTACTCAGCCAAGTTACAGAATACAGAACTAGACTTTGGAATGTAAGCAACAAAATGTATAACCTTTTGATAATATTGATATCTTGTCCATGGAAAGTGAGTTAAAGGTGAGGTATATAAGATAAAATAATATCAGCACATTTTTAATACTGAGTACAGTAAGAGAGAGAAAGCAGGAAAATATACAATCCTAGAATAAACCAATTCTAATAAGTGCCTATCTATGAAGAGCAGATATATGAAAAAGCCCAGGGAGAGTTAATAAAATTCAGAATTTCCATTCCACTATAGGCTTTATTATCCAAACTGTCCATGGAAGGATTGTTTAGCACCTGATTTTTGCTTCTGAAAGAAAGGTACCTAGAATCTTCTGGTTAAGCATTGTGAATGTAATACATGCATTTATTTCTATTCCATCTAAAACACCCAAAATACGGGGAGACAGCGGCACCTGCCTCCTTAGCGCAGTAGGCAGCGCGTCAGTCTCACAAAAGAGGATAGACTCACAACACCAAAGAAAAATAGAACAACATAGAGATGTTAACTAAATTTTAGAAACCAGAAGCCAAAAAGGCAGTTATTACTGATTTGGGAGTCCTGAATGGAAGATGCTTCCATGTTAGGAGAAGGAGGGATTAACAACAAGGCTCTAGCAGTTTCACACTGCAGGAGCCTGAGGAACTGGAGGGCTCAGTTACTTCAGTGAAGATGCAAGGCAGAGCAGAAATCTGGATAAGTAGCTGAGTCTTTCAAAAGAGCTGCTATATCCTCTTCTCTCATCCCTAACGGTCCAGTAATTATCTCTCTCTTACCTATGCTAAAGATGAAGGGTTTATCCTCTGGAAAGTTGAATAATAGAGCATCTCATCTAAGAATATAAGGCACAGGTGAGGGGAAGAGGTAAGTAAGGTACTAAAAATGAAATTTAAGTGATAACTCGATTACTAAACATTGAGTTCACCAGCCCCTTCCCCCTCCTGCTGCCTAGACTACTAACACCCAGGTCTAAATCTCCAGGCAGAAAATGAAAGGAAAATAACAGATCAAAAGAAAAAAATCCCACCAATCTGACAATAGGGGATCCCCTGAAACACAATGAAAAAACTGAGTTCTCCCATGGGTAAAACTCACCAATAAAGCAGCCTCACCTGAGAAAACAGAGCTCCTTACTCTAAATATAAATGGGAGGTCAAGGACCAGCAACCAATTATGGAAAGTCCCTAATACAAATAAAGATGAAAACATACAGGAAAAAAAGCAATCAAGGCAATTTAAGAGGCAAAATTTAAAATTTTCAAATATTTTATTGTCCTTAAAGACATAAGTGAACTATTATACCTACGAATCCAAATCAGAATGCTACCAAAAAAAGACTCTTTCAGACCAATGGCAATTTTTGCAGATTTAGAACAAAAAATCTTAAATTTTGTATGGAAACACAAAAAAACCCGAATAGCCAAACAATCTTGAAAAAGAAGAATGGAGCTGGAGGAATTAGACTTCCTGACTTCAGACTACACTATAAAGCTACAGTAATCAAAACAGTATGGTACTGGCACAAAGACAGACCTATAGATCAATGGAACAGCATAGAAAGCCCAGAAATAAACCTACACTCCTATGGTCAGTTAATCTATGACAAAGGAGGCAATAATATACAATGGAGAAAAGACAGTCTCTTCAATAAGTGGTGCTGGGAAAACTGGACAGGTACATGTAAAAGAATGACATTAGAACATTTTCTAACACCATACACAAAAATAAACTCAAAATGGATTAAAGACCTAAATGTAAGACCAGATAATATAAAACTCCAAGAGGAAAACATAGACAGAACACTCTTTGACATAAATTGAAGGAATTTATTTTTGGATATGTCTCCTAAAGCAAAGGAAATACAAGTAAAAATAAACAAATGGGACCTTATTAAACTTAAAATCTTTTGCACAGCAAAGTAAACCATCAAAAAATGAAAAAACCTACTGAATGGGAGAAAATATTTGCAAATGATACAACCAATAAGGGATTAATATCCAACATATATAAACAGCTCATACAACTCAACATCAAAAATATCAGATTAAAAATGGGCAGAAGAACTAAAAAGACATTTTTCCAAAGAGGACATGTAGATGGCCAACAGGCACGTGAAAAGATGCTCAACATCGCTAACCATCAGGGAAATGCAAATCAAAACCACAATGAGATATCACCTCCCACCTATCAGAATGGCTGTCATCAAAAGGAACACAAATAACAAATGTTGACAAGGATATGGAGAAAAGGGAACCCTCGTACACTGTTGGTGGGAATATAAATTGGTGCAACCACTGTGGAAAACAGTATGGAGGTTTCTCAAAAAACTAAAAATAGAACTACCATATGACCCAGGAATTTCACTCCTGGGTATTTATCCAAAAAAACCATACAGAAACAAAAACACTAATTCAAAAAGACACATGCATCCCAATGTTGATAGCAGCATTAGTTACAATTGTCAAGGTATGAAAACAACCTAAGTGTCCATCAACAGATGAATGGATAAAGAAGGTGTTTGATATATATATATATATATATATATATATATATATACACATACACACACACACACACACACACACACACACACACACAATAGAATACTATTGAGCCATAAAAAAGAAAGAAAATTTGCCATTTGCAACAACACAGATGGACTTGGAGGGTGTTATGCTAAGTGAAATAAGTCAGACAGAGAAAGACAAATACTATATAATATCACTTATATGTGGAACCTAAAAAATATAATAAACTAGCGAATTTAACAAAAAAGAAGCAGACTCATAGATTTAGAGAACAAACTAGTGGTTACCAGTGGGGAGAGGGAAGGAGGGAGGAGCAAGATAGCGGTAGTGGAGTAAGAGATACAAACTATTAGGTATAAAATAAGCTACAAGAATATATTGCATGACATGGGGAATATAGCCAATATTCTATAATAACTATAATGGAGCACAATCTTTAAAAATTGTGAATCACTATATTGTACACCTGTAACATATAATATTGTATAGCAATTATACTTCAATAAAAAATAATAAAATTAAAATATATGTATATAATATAATAGCAAAAAAGTAAAAATAAGAGAAAGATTGGAAAATAAAGTTAAGGATATCTCCCAGAAAATTAAAAAAGCAAATACAAATAGGGCAGAAAATATGAGAAACAAAGAAACAAGATTGATTCAGGAAGCCCAACATTTATATAATAGAAATTCCAAATAAGGCAGAGAAAATGGGAGGGAAAAAATTATCAAAGAAATAAAACAAGAAAAATTCCCCAAATTCAACTGATAGACATGGATCTCCACAGTGAAAATAGTGTACAGTATACAACAGAAATAAATAAAGAAACAAAACAAAACAAAATAAACTCACATCAAAATCCATCACTGCAAATGTCACCTGAAGAATGAAGGAGGATTCTGAAAATTTACAGAGAGAAAGAGATTAAATTAACATGCTAAGGACCATGTAAAAAAGTACCATCAGCCTTCTCAACAGCAATGCTGAAACCATAAAACAAGGTAAACATGCTTTTAAAATTATGAAGCATGATTTGCTACATAAAAATTTAAGTCCAAGCTATATATGGACTGTGAGAATAGCAAAACATTTTCCAATATACATGCTCTCAAACAATTACTCCCTCCACATAATCACCTGAAACTGCTGGAGAATGTTCTCCAGCAAAACAAGGGAGTAAATAAGAAAGGAAGGTGTGATGTGTCTTTGAGCTCTCTATCAATCAGAGTTCCTAGTTTTGAACAACTAAAGAGAATTCTAGGTGATTACATAGATGCAGAGCATATCTGGAAGATATGGGTCATTTGTAGAATCATTGGAAGGGCTAGAAAAACAAGCCATGCCACTGCACTGTCCCCAAAGAAATGTGACTTTTTCACAAATGTGACAAGGAGTGGTGGAGATGGGGGTGGGGCAGGGGCTGGTAGGCACCATCATGGGTCTCCACAAGCACTGAAAGGTTCAGCGCAAGAAACCCAAGATCCAGGACATCTACTGAAGGCTGTTGGTCAAACTGTACAGATTTCCGGCCAGAGCATCAACACCACCTTCAACCAAGTTGTGCTGAAGAGATCGTTCAATAGTCATACCAACTGGCCGCCCTCTGTCCCTTTCCCTGATGATCCGTAAAATGAAGCATCCTGGCCTGGAAGACAAAACAGCTGTGGTTGTAGGGACTAGAGCCGACGACAACGTGCATGTCCAGGAAGTGCCCAAACTGAAGGTGTGCACTGCGCATGAGCATCTGCGTGTAGAACCACGTCCTCAAGGCCGGGGGGCAAGATCGTCACCTTCACCCAGCTGGCCCTGGACTCCCCCAAGGGCTGTAACACCGTCCTGCTCTCCGGTCCTCGCAAGGGTGGAGAGGTGTATGGGCGCTTCGCCCGGGGAACAGCACAGCCACACTAAACCCTTCGTGGGACCAGAGGTTTGAGCATGCCAAAAGCCAACGGGCCAGACGCAGCTACAAAAACTAACCCCAGATCCTGCCTTGTTACTAAAGATTTTGGATGTAAGTAATTAAGAAAATAAAATGAAATGAAGTGAAATGAAATGATTTTAAAAAGAGATCATTGAGGCCTTTCTATTTTGTACACAAAACCACTGGGCATCATGCCTGTGGACACCTCGGAGATCGCAACGTAGACACACATGGCTCCAGTCGCTTGGTGGGAAGTGAGGTGAGAAAAACAATGGTTTGGGTGAATCACGTGATTACAGAGCTAGGGTTCCAGATGGCCATGATTGGCCTCCGTAACAGCTCTAAGGAAGTAGTGAGAACAGGGATGGGAGAGGGCAGTTAACTACCAGAGGCCCCTCCAAGTATTGGCTGAGGGCCTTAAGCTGCCTCTGCCTACATGAAGAACTCCACCTTACAAACAGTGTTACTTCTGTGACCACCAGAGGAGAGCACTCCCGGTCCCTTCCTTTATCCATCATGAGCCAAGTTAAAGTCAGCCACGGACATATTTGACTGAGACATCCTAGCTCACGTGTTTGCGTCCTGGATGAAAGGGTATCAGGGAAAATGAGAATCTAGCATTTTCAGCTACTATACAGTAAGTCACTCTTTACTTCCCTACCGTGTCCATAAGAGTGAGGATTTTCCCAATCACAAAAAGGTTTCAGATGCTGGGCATACAAAACAAACAACAAATGTTTGGTTTTGTTTTTGTATTTTTTTTCTTTTTTTTATGATATCCATGAAATAGTGGCTCCAGCACTAGTAAGAGGTGAAGGGCATTTCCTAGAGGACAACATGGAGTGTGAGGGTGGTGGTTATTCATTGAGCCTAGAGAACAACCAGACAGACAGAAGCTGAACACTTAAGAATTAGAGTTCTGGGAGGGATTTCCTAAAATTAAATTAAAAGTATTCCAAAAAATAGAATAGATTATTTGACAACTTTGACTTAGTGGAAAAATGGGACTGAGAAGTGTTAAACAGCATGGAAAATTTAGCCAGAGATTATAAGAAAACTAAATAACAGCAATAATAATAAAGGGCAATTAACTCCACAAATGAAAACAAGTTGTGCAAGAAAAAAATTTTGATAATAGAGCTCAATTTGGCTCTGAATTAAACAATATACACAAAGCCATAAAAACTAAAATCTCTGAACAAAGATTCCATTTAAATGCTAAAAACCGGGTTTGTTAGATGGGAAGAGGAGATATACATATCCGTGAGAGGAACATCAGGGTGTGAGAGGAGTTTAACAGAGCTAAATCTTCAGTTTCCATAGTAGAACTCAATACACAATATCTGAAATTTAGGAAGATATTCAAAATGAGTTATTTTGGAACCTAGCTAAATACCAAAGAAAATGACTAAAAAACTTAAAGGTGGCATCCGCTGGGGAATATGGAGAACTGTTGTTGGAAGGGATGGACAGGAGACTGAAGTTTACATCTTATTACATTTTGATTTTTAAACCATTTCCAAGAATTACTTTGAGATAAAGGCACACTTAACCTGTAAATTTAAAATCTGTAACTAGGAAGAATTAAGTACTTACTGATGGTGGCATTAAAGTTGCATTATTTGAAAAAGTGTATGTCAAAATATAGCAAAAACTATAAAGATTTTTATATGTTATGACTCAGTAATTCCAATTATGACAATTTATCATGAAGAAACAATTCAACAGGGCTTCCCTGGTGGCGCAGTGGTTGAGAATCTGCCTGCTAATGCAGGGGATACGGGTTCGAGCCCTGGTCTGGGAAGATCCCACATGCCGCGGAGCAACTAGGCCCGTGAGCCACAACTACTGAGCCTGCGCGTCTGGAGCCTGTGCTCCGCAACGAGAGAGGCCACGATGGTGAGAGGCCCGCGCACCGCGATTAAGAGTGGCCCTCGCTTGCCACAACTAGAGAAAGCCCTAGCACAGAAACGAAGACCCAACACAGCCAAAAATAAAATTAATTAATTAATTAATTTTTTTAAAAAAAGAAACAATTCAATAAAGCAAAATGCTATTTATTGTAGCATTATAGATTTGTGTATCAAAAAAATTAAAACTGTAATGGATTGATGGCAAGCAAATATGTTAAAACCCACAAGTTCAAAACTATATTTAAAAATATATTAATCACTTTAGATGATGACAGATAACTAATTCGTTATTTAGAAAGTGGTAAATAAAGGGAAACAACCAAGCATTTAACATGTCTCTCCCACATAAAACAAATGCACAAGTTAACAAAATACTTGACTGATAACCTCAAAAGAGAGACAACCAGATATTATGTGCCTGCTGATGAAAGATACACCACCACATATAAGGTGTTTTTGCCAGAAGTTACAAGCCTGAATCAGATCAAGCCATACAAATAATCTGTTTTTTAACAGATAAACTGCAGGAACAAAAATTAGTAGGAAGGGTAACCTATAGGTTAAAAGATACTAAGGAGATACATCAAAATAAATACAAAGTTTTGACCTTATTTGTATACTGATCTAAACAAACCCATTGTAAACAAGCTATTATATAACTGGGAAAATTTGCACATGGACTTGATATCTGATAATATTAATGGGTTATTTCTAATGTTGTTTTAGACATGATAATATTGTAGCTATGTTTAAAAGGGAATCCTTACCTTTTAGCAATATATACTGATACATTTACAGCATATTCTTGGAATATATTTATAATATTCTTGGAATATTTTCTATGTAAAAATAATTGAAATGAAATGTAGGATTTGTCTTTCATTTATAATATTAAAAATTAATTGTACAAACCAAGGAGAATTTCAGATATTTTATCAAATATCATCCAATTAACAGTTCAGACTAAGTGAAATTTTATCTCTCATTCTTTCCTCTTATTCACTTTTCCTCTCTCTTTTTTATACTTATTCTCTATGTTCATATTTTATCTTCTACTCTTTTTTTGTATTATTTACCTTATTGCTCCCCATTTCTTTCTCAAATAAATTTACTTATAAAGGAACTTTATTGTGGAAGTGCATTATGGATGTCCAAGGTGAGTATCAAACTTCAGAAAATTGGACCTGTTAGCAAATTTCAACTGTAACAGTAAGTCTGCAGTATAGTTTTTTCCATAGTTATCTACTGGTATATGTATAAAGACTTAATCACAACAGTAACACCAGAGTTCTCACATGGTCCAACTGTTAAATAACTCAGCATAATAAATTTAGCTGTTTTCACATGAACCACTGATGCACGAAAATAATTTCCTGCTAATCAGTAATAATGACTATATACCCAGTGAGTCACCGTTACACTTTAAGAAGAAGACTGTGCTAATGCGTGAATAATTATTGACCTGATTAAGTGTCCAATCTTGCTCTTCGGAAAAAAAAAGCGCACATCATTTAACAATTCAGCTGTATATTTTCTGTGAGATAAAAGCAAGAGGTAATTTGGATAACTAATGCACCAGCTAAATTCTGTTAAGCAGTTCCCAAAAGTAGATGATTTTCATCTCCCTTAAACATTCAGGAACGTACATTTTTCTCTGCTTTGTGTCCTTAATATGCTGCCAACTATTTTCTAAATTTTTTTCCCTAGAGGCAAGGGGAAAAAAGAATTAGAGAAAATGAAGTAAATGATAGAGTTTTATCTGTCTCTCAGTTAAGAGGGCTTGGAGTTCAGAGAAAAAGCTATTACTAGTTAGTGCCACAGAACATTCCTCTGCAAGGCCACTTTTCAATGCTATTAGAAAGGTAAGTCTTTTTGAGAAAAGAGAAATGCACAGGATTCTAGATATTTAGCAAAGACCAAGTTGGAGGGTGATAAAGGGCTAGGAGCTATTAGTTGTTGTGTTATAGTTGTCTCTGATCAAATTGTTACTTCTGTTTGTTTCCCTAAGATTATCTCCCATTAAGTACAAAGAGAGAGCAGTTTTGCTCTCCAGAAATGTCTTGACATTGTAAATCAAATCAGAGGTATAAAGAGGGAAAGAGGATTGCAATCTAGAAAGGATACAATGCTTCTTCATTTGTGAATGAGTGTGTGAGATCTGAATGCTATGTTATTAACCATTGAATAAATATACTGTGTTAGAAAAACTCTGTGAAAAATTAAAATTAGAAATAGTTTGGATTCTGCAGCAAATCTGTTGGGAAAGCATCATAAAAAGTTTCACTAGTGTATACTACTATTTAAATTTTTCAGTTCTACTGGGAGGAGAGAAATTCACCTAGCAAAGCAATGTCCTTTCCTTCAAAGGAGCCATTTGTTTATTACCCATTATGAAACTGTCTGTTTATCACCCAAACTACACTGGAGCTAAATAACATAGGAAGTATTCCCACAACTAACATTTAACCAAAACAACTTTAGTGATCCTGATGAGCAATACAGGGACCTTCCAAGAATAACTGAAAAATAACTGCAACTCTGAGAAGGGCAGAATATTTTCACTGAATGCCACATTTGGACATAAAGATCGAAAATAATAGAAAAGCTAAAGCTATCTTTGGGGAAGGAATGTTGTTTGTGTAGCAGTTATGCCCATTTCAAACCATTCACTTTCATTTTAAGGGGAAGTGTGAAGCTACCTCAAAGGCACTTTGAATCAACAGAGTAATACTGAGTTTTGGTTTCATAAGGCAAGTATTTCTAAAAGTTGTTTGCGCCTCAATATTAACTCCAGGCTTTAATCATTTAACCTTTCAACTTCTTCCTTACAGAATGGTATTCTCTCACTTCATGCCATGAGAATACTGAGTTCCCCTTTGTACTATATTAATGAGTCACTGAGAAGATTCTGCTCACTTCAGATTGTAAATAATACGTCTATGTTACGACACCAAATAATAATTATTCTTCATTCTGATGACTCTTTGTCATTAATAAAATGAGTATATAATGATCATTATGTTCTGTTTAGAGAGGCAATCATTATATAATACACTTTAGAATAACTTCCACCCCAAATGTTTAAAATATAAAGCTGCAATGAATAAGAATAATTTGGGTTATCAAGAAAATTTACTGGCCTGGAATCATTTGTATTCCATTATATTGTATAAATTACTGCTGTATCAGCATAATAACACTTATCATAATGTTCATTCCAATATAGGTTTTTCCATCTCTAAAGAGACTCAATATGGTATTTCTTCTTCTGAAATAGACTCATCCATATTTGACTGGTTTGGATCAGGCAAAAGGGATTCTGAATGATGCAAACATAATGTTAGATGAAGATACTATAATGTTTCTGCTCCCAGAGGTGAAGTTTATGTTTCTCTAGGATTGATTCAATACTGCAGAATGGGAGTTACTCATGAGATGTGAGGATTTCACCAGTCTTCCCCTGTCTCCCCTTCTCTGAACCCCTCTCTTCAAGGTTGCATGTCAAGAGAATTGAAGTACGTATCCTGCTCTCCTGCCCAGTTGAGTCTCTGGATTCAGACAGTTCATAAAACGCATATTTTTTAAATCTCATCTCTGAAATAAAAATATATCTCCCTTAATGGCATTGCATTAATGTTTTCATTGCTCCCCTTCAGCTGGAATCACTAACCTGATGAAGTTTGTACTCATGGTGCTACACAGAAATAGGAGGTTACTTCCTACCTCTCCTTCTTAAGACCAGGGTAACTATGAGACTCCAGTACAATTACACATTCTCAGGGGATAGCAACATTTAGTGCATGCCCTAGAGCAGGAAAGTAGGGAATGTATGTTAATTTTAAAAAAAGAAAAAACCTTCCAGTGTACTTTTATTTAGAATGGGGTATTTGCTTGTAATGATAGGTCAAGATCTTTAAAAAATTAATACCATTTGTTCCACCTACTTTGAAAAAAGTTTTATGAAATTTAAAATTAGAGAAATAGTGAAATTAAAAATATGTTTTAAAAAAACTGACCAGAAAAACTGACTTGGGTAAATGAGAAGTGGAGAAATAAAAATATTATGCCATAAAACCTAAGCTCAGTACAAGTCCTGTGGCAGTTTGAAACTTCCTGTTTACCAAGAGAAAAGATGGAAAATATAGTTCTCATCATCAAAATTTGGAATGCTTATCTGACGAGAGACTACATTTCCCTATACAGGAGAGCTGAAAGGAACCAGTAGTTGAATAATTCATTCTCTGGATAAACACAGGGTTTTTCTGAGAATCCAGAACAGGGGCAGAGAGAAGCACAGGAGTGTGGGTTTCTCGAATATACACACTAACTAAGACAGAGACATCTTACGGTCTTTGCTGTAATCCAAATGACCACATTTCTTTAATATGAGCTATTGCCAAATATCTCTTTAGCTTCTGCTGTTGTCTCCTGGGCTGTGTGTATATATCTCTCCATGCAAAGCAAATTTAGCACAATTAGAGATTCAAATTAATGAGGATAATTTCACTGATCTAATATTTAAAATTTTCCCTTCTTCTATTACAGACTGTTGTCCTTTGGTCATTCTTATTGACACTTTGATTTTATAAGAAGTAAAAAAATGTTAGTTTTATAACTTCAGTGAAACTCTCTTCAAAGATTTAGTGGGCAAGAAGAAACACCGGCCTAATTGAGCTTTACTATACACTGTAGATTCCTGTTTTCCATTCTCTCCATGGTCTCTTACAAGCCAATTCAATTCAGCAAATATTTATTGAGCACCAACACATGATGGGCTCAGACAGTGCGAGGAGTTACAGGGGTTGAAAAAGATATATATGGAATAGTTTCTTCCCTAGAGAACTTTTAAATCCTTATTAGAGGAGGAACACATAAGGACTTTCTTTTTTTAAGTGGGAAACTTTTACCATTAAATGATTAAGAGCACAAGCAAAAAATACAAAAGATAAGATTAGAAGAGAATAATTCAGAGAAGACGAAGGACTTGGACCGGACCTTGAAATAAAATTGGTGAATTCAGGCCAGGGAAGTAACGTCAGCCAAGACATGGAGAAAAGAAAAAATATCAGACTTTTATTGGAGATTGAGAACTGTATGCTGGGAGAACTGGAGAGCTGACAGCAGGAGATAAACATGGATAGTTAGGAGGGCAAAGAAGGAAGTATACAAGTTTCCCTAGATTAGTAAGAGTACATAATTTATATATTAAATGTCATCACGTAAATTCTTACACTGTAAACTAAGACATCGTTTTGTTTCCACATCTATGAGAGTCTGCAGAAATTGCAGAGGTAAATTTTATTTCCTCCCTACACTAACTGGCAGAGTGAGTCAGAAACGCTGGCAAGCTCTGAGGGCAAGACATATTTTACTTTTGCTTGAAAACATTAGCAGCTATTAAAATAATTCTCTTCATTTCATCTCTTATACAATAGACAGGAAACGCATGGGAGAAAAACACATATACCAGGATCCATTAGTCCTTTCACAGCTGAGGAGAAATGAAACCTTTCTTTGTCAAAGTAATTGGGTTATTATATGAGACTAACTTCACTCCAGACCCCTTTTCTCTCTGTGGAGAATATGTAAGCGGTCAGTGTTTTGTATCCCCACCTCACTACAGCCCTTTTAAGAATATTTATTTTATACCTCAATAGATAATACATATATTTTGCAGCTTAAACTTATTATTATAAGTTCATTATTCATTCAATTATTATATGAGTGCCCACTGTATGTCAGGTATTCTTATAAAGTGCAAGAAACACAATGATAAACATGGAGACTAAGGTCCCAGCCATTGTGGAACATATACACTTCAGTAAAGGAAGACAGCAACAAGAAGGAAAAAGTGGACATGATGAGTTCACTCTGTGGTCAGTGCTATAACGGAAATAAACAGGGTCATATGACAGAGGATGATGGGGAAAGAATAAGACCTTCCCTTGAATAAGGCAGTCATGGAGATGATTCCTGAAAAGGTACCCTTGAGTTTAGCTGGAAGAATGTAAGGAAGAACTAGATAGAAAAGTCAGAGGAAAAGCATTCTAGGCAAACAGAACTGTAAATGCAAAAGTCCTAAAGTCTCTGCAAAGAACCTGGTGTGTTTAGGGAATAGAAAGGATATGATGTATAATAGCTTGGCTGCAGGAAAAGGGAGAATGGGTGGCATGGGCTAGGAAGTTAGGAAGGAACCCCATTGAAGGGTTTGGTTAGATGGGGAATTGGGGAGAAAACAGTGGATCAGGCAAGTGGTTGAGAACTGTAGGGAGAAAAAGGAAAATGGTCCTTTCACAAGGGTAGAAAATCTTCTAAAATCTTTTCTTGTCAGACACCATTCTCTTTAGTTTGCCAGTTTCTTAAGTAGGGAATTTTATTTTTAATTAGCTATTTTAAGCTGTAAAAAGTCAAAGACAAAGTGAATTGAAGTTTTATATTTCCTTTGTCTTGGACTTTTTCCAAGAATGTGTATACAAAGGAATCTAGATAGAAAACTTCCAAACTGTCAACTAAATTAGACAAGTGTTTATTAATCACTTACTGTCTGCTTTACTATTACAGGCACTGTAAAATTACAAAAGAAGGCAGAAGGCATGGTTCCTACCCTCAGGGAACTTATAACCTATTTGAGAAGACCTGTATAAATGCAAAATCTAGAGAGCAATGCTATCACAAATCTCTAAATCAGCAGAAGGAATTGGAGCACAAGTTGTATGTTTAATTTTTATTTTTATTTTATTTTTTTTAAGTTGTGGAATGATATAGGAACCACTGTGGGGTGGATTCCTCCAAGAATGTTGTGTGAAATAGCTGAGGCAAAGCCCAGTTATAAAAGAAGGGAGCTGGATTTCTAAACAAGGGATAACATTCACAAGGTTGGGGTTGGGTATTGGGTTTCTAGGGAAGAACAGACACTGCAGCCGAGTGTTTACCTGGAGCTGAGGAAAAAGATTAAGAATAATTAGACAAGGAAAGATGATATAATAGAAGGTCTATACAACCAGACTAAAAAATTTGTATCCAATAGTTGGCAGAAAACTACTAGACTTTTAATCAGTCAGTATAAAAGTAGAATTTTTTTTTGGATAACACACAACAAAACAGCAAACACATGTAATTCTTCTCATATGAGAAATACTTTAAAGAAGTTTCCTTAAAATCCTTATAGAGGGGCTTCCCTGGTGGTGCAGCAGTTGGGAATCCGCCTGCCAATGCAGGGGACACAGGTTCGAGCCCTGATCTGGGAGGATCCCACGTGCCGCGGAGTGACTGGGCCCGTGAGCCACAACTACTGAGCCTCCGCGTCTGGAGCCTGTGCTCCGCAACAAGAGAGGCCGCGACAGTGAGAGGCCCGCGCACCGCGATGAAGAGTGGCCCCGCTTGCCACGACTAGAGAAAGCCCTTGTACAGAAACAAAGACCCAACACGGCCAAAAATAAATAAATAAATAAATAAATTCATTAAAAAAAAATCCTTATAGAAACTGTCTGAGATAGATCATTAACTTCAGGTGACAGGTTAAGAAACTGGGGCACATAGGGTTACTTAACTTGATCATCGTCACCATATAATCTCTCATAAAAACAGATTAATAAAACCCACAGGATGTCTCTTGCTGCCCAAACTTTTAACATCATCAAATATTAGGTGTCCCTACTCTATGAGCAAATGTGATACAACGAAAAGGGACCAGAGATGAACACCAGGCAGAAGGGTTTGGTACCTGTGAGTTAGAAGCCTACATCTCAGTGCTAACAGTGAGATTGGGGAGGAATAAGTCTAAAAGTTCTTATAAAGGATGATTATCCGGGCTTTGGAAAATATGCATGTAATGAGTGAAAGAAGGAATAACATCAAAATAGTTGACTTAGGAAATGGGGAGGATAATAGTGTAGTTGGCACAAATGTAGAACTTGGAGAGGAGGGTTAATTAGTGGTGAAAAATAATAGTTGTCTGGACACAGTTTACGAAGATGTAAGAACTTTGCCGGGAAGGTATTCACAGGCAGCTGTAAAGCAGATAGAGAATCAATTTAGAGCTTCATGCCAAGTAGACTTTAAGTCAGAGTAACTTTTCTATCCCTGTCTTTGCTTTAAATTTGACTGCAAACATTGAGATTCAGAAGAGATTCTGGTTTAACTTCAGATGAATAATTCCAGCAGCTGTGTCTAAGACTAGTCATTCTTGGAGGTGATGGGGTCAAGCGCCACAGCTAGCTTGACATTTTGTTCAAACTGAGCTGTCCATCTGCTGTTCTGGACTGATAATGCTGCTGCTCACACACAAAAAGAAGATATCTCGGTCACCTATGACTAGATTTGGGAAGCAGACATGCAAGAAATGATGGATGGCTTTACTGTAGCAGAGTGTGGAGTAGGAGTAGGGGAGGGCAAAGGTGGGAGAGCAAGGAAAGTTTACCAGAGACTGAGAAAAAGGCCAGATTTCCCTTAATTAATCTTTCGGTCCTTTACTACTTCACCTTCTTGTCTTGTGGGTTAACCCCACTGAGACCCTCCATCTCACGCTGATTTTAATTCTGATATACCACAGTAATGATGCATAAGGCAACCACATACTAAATTTTGCTATTCTTCTCTCTCAGAAGACCCATGGCAGTAGTTGCCAATTGGTACTAATATGGCCTACCCCCAAATCACACGAATGGTCATTCATTTTTCAAGGTAACTAATTTGCTTATAATCCTCTTCTCACCATCTTTATTCTCCTTCTCACAGGGAGAAAAAAATGGGGTATTACAGAAACTTAGTTGGACACTAGTCCTG
Source organism: Balaenoptera acutorostrata (assembly GCF_949987535.1). Taxonomy (NCBI): domain Eukaryota; kingdom Metazoa; phylum Chordata; class Mammalia; order Artiodactyla; family Balaenopteridae; genus Balaenoptera; species Balaenoptera acutorostrata. Next base: position 99,063,207 of record NC_080067.1, on the reverse strand, counting down.
AAAATAAATCATTTTAAACCTCCTTGATCTGGCAAGATTTCCATAGAAAAGATATTACAATATGAAGTCAGAGGAAAGTATCCTTCCCTCTCAAGCCACAGAGGCCATATTTTCCACAGTTCATGAAGAAAACCAAGTAGAATAAATCTTGAGCACCCATTCTACTTTCATTTAGCAATCATCAATTTACAAACCATCATCTGAATAAAGATTCACGGTACAAACCTAGAAAGATTTCATTTTATTGATGTAGCCTGCAGTAATGCAGATACTTTGGGGCCTACATTGAATTTGTTAACTGATTTTTTTCAAGATACGCATTATATGAGAGAAAAAGCGAATCTTGCCCTACCTGGGATATAGGTAACAATTTACTTGTTTGCCTAATAATAATATATCACTTTGTATAATGCAAATGAAATCTATAAAACTGTGGACTTGTAGGTTGTTTTTTAAACCCTATTGCAAGAAGGAAAATAGCTAACTACTATCCACAATTCTCAAATCACTTCATTTTAAAATTTATTTGTGTGTTTATTTGTTTGCTTATGTGTTTGTTTTCAGTCATCCAGTAGAAGAATGTTTGAAAACCTGCGGTTTCACAAAGGCTTATTTGATTTTCTATTGGCTCCATAGATAACCAGCCATCAAGATAAAACGTACAAAAACATCAGGCTATTATTTTATACCTGAAAAGACTACTAACTATTCAGTTCTGTGAAACATATTCAAACGACAAGTGTTTCCTTTTGTACTGACTTGCAATACATTTGGCATTTCCTTTCTGAAAGAGCTTTCAGGTTTTTCAAAATGGTTGTAATTTGAAGTCACAAACGGTTTATTTATGTCTTTAGAAAATGTTTACAAAGACCCAGTCATGTGACTGTGCTATTCATAAAGGCAGAACATAGTATTTCTAAAATATAATATTCCTTAATCTCGGGTGTCAGTCTATGACAAATTCATGCACTTAGCACGTGGTTTAAGCTAAATGATACTATAAAAACAATACCAGAGTCCTTTCCACTTTTAGGAGGCTGAAAGCAACTTGGTCTTCAGGATGCCTGATAGCTGTACAGCCACCCAGTCAGTATTAAGGATGCTGAGCCACTTTATTATCATGTCCTTCTATCTTATCTTCTAAGTCCATGTGAAAATAACACATTCAGGTCAGCTGAGTCTCTAAGTCTCGTACAAAAAATTTACTTTCCTGCAATAGAGTGTGCATGTGTGTATGTGGAGAGTGTATTAATAATACCCTCTGAGCAATTTCCAGTCACTTTTTGTTGTTGTTTTGCTGTCAAATGATGCTAACAGATCCACTCAGATATATTAACTTTCTTAACTAGATTGTTTCACTTGTTGGGAACAGCATAAAAAAAGCTTACTGCAATAAATTTCCCATCAAATATATAAATGATTATTATTTTATCATTTTGTTCTCACATTAACGAGCATTAAAAAATGGTCAGGTTTATTTTTTTCTTTCTTTTCACAGAAATATTCATTATCCTGCCTTCTAGTATATACTGGTGCATAAGAGGGTGAAAATTCTTGTGGTTTTATCCCAGATCATATACGGATATAAAAATTGGCTGGTGATTTGTGGTGTTGTTTTAAGGATAATATTGAGAAGACTTGAATAAAGTTAGACGTGTTGATAAAATGTTTTTTTTTTCTTTTTTAATCTTTTAAAATTCAGGGGAAACTAGCCCTGTCCCCAACTCCAGGGATAAATTTTGATTGGACTAAGCCAATCATGAAACCCCCATTCCCCTTTCAATAGCTTGTTTAAGTAAGGGTATTTGACACAATTCTGGCCAATAAAACATGAAGGAAAGTCTGCTGGGGACTTCTGAGGAAAGTTTCCTTACTGATATAAATGAGGACATATATGTTGACATTGTAATATCTGTATCTAAGGCCTGGAATCACAGCAGTCATCATGTAATCATAAAAGAGACCAGATGAGGGAAAGCCAAATATAGTCCCCAGCCCTTCCTAAAGGGTCCTCCTACTTTTTATTCAGTAAACATAACTGGATAAAGAAGAATACCCAATTTCCTATGGAAGACTGTTGGATTTTCAAAGATCCAAAGCTCCATCATGACCCATCTGTTAGGGTAAGGGTATATAGGGTTATGTAATAAAAGGAGCCCTGACCCAAGACTATTTTACACTGACTTATAATTGCTTTCCAATTTCTGACTGGGAAGTCAGAATGGGCATGCCGTTAGTTGATGAAACTTACACTGGAATCCAGGATAACTGAGTGCTCCCAAATTGTACAAAGTCATAAATTGGCATAAGCCAAAAAGAAATACATCCTAAAACAGAAATAGTACATCTAGGACTGCACTTAAGCAGGTCTAAAGAGCTTAAGTTAGTTGCACAAATAAGTGGTCCAGATCTCCATGTCACCTACTAATTTTACCTCTGTGTCTCTTCCTTAGCTCATACCTATCGCTTCATAGAGAGTTCCCTATGATCACCTATCAGAGGAAGAAAGAACACAATCTTGGTTCATGGACTGAGTCTTCTTGACGTACAAGTCCAAGCTGAATGACGACTGCTACTGTACTGTAGCCCCAGTGAGGAGTAACCCTGAAAGACAAATCAAGGCACAGAGCTTCCGGCTGTGTACCTGATCAGCTACTTTTTGTAAAAATAAAACTGCCCCATGGTAAGGATTTGCATAGATTCATGGGCAGTGCCTCATTACTTGACTGGTTGGTCTGGGATCTGAAGGAGAAAGATGGGAATATTGGATATAAGTGGATTAGGGGAAATGGCATCTGGAGGGATTACACACCAAATACCATTCCTAAATGGCTGGCCAGAAAGAGTGATGAAGTGGACTCTTAGAGTTGTAGGTGATATATTAGCTTAGAAATAACACTCTGCAAGGATAGAGAAATATCCTTCAGGATGCATAACCCAATGGTCACTGTATGGTACAGTACCCTATTAGATAGAATGCATGGGTTCATGAACCAAGATGGGGAACTAGGAGTGACATCACTCATATTACTCATATTTAGCCTCAACAACCAATTTGGAATTGGTGCTTTCCATCCTCTCAAATTTTGGTTCTTTAAAGCTAGAAGCCCTGGTTTCTAGAGGAATGATCTTCCACCAGAGCATACAGTAGGAATCCAGCTTAAAAAAAGCCATGTCTGCTACCAGGGTTAGGACACTTATTCTAGTAGATCAGTAGTCAAAGAAAGGAGTTATCATACCAGAAGCAAGTGACTCTGGTCATAACTAGGAGATAATATTGCTGCTATATAATGAGGTCTGGGAGGAACATGTTGGCATTAGGGTGTCTACACTAAGTAGAACAGCTTTGTGAACTGGGAATAGAAAGTAACTACCTGAGCTTGGGCAAGTGGGAGCAGAATTGCTTCCCCAGAATGGACCACACTGGTATGGGCAATGAAGATCACAGTGGCAATCAAAATATATAGAAAACTAGAAGTCTTTTCCCAAATTTTCTGGACTAGGTAAATCTCTCAGAGCTCATGAATAATCCTGGAAAATGGAACAGTAGCCACCAACAGACATGACTGAGATTTTATTTCCTATAAAAACTGAAAAAATGGGGAATCTAGTCAGATTATTTTTAATTTAGAAAAACATCAAGATATAAGATATTTATTCTTTCTACATATTATCATGTTACAGGACATATTCCTACCAGGTATCTGTCTAAATATGATATATAGTGTTATTTTCCCTGGTACTAATGGTATTAGACTACTAGATCTACTAAACAAGAGCCTCACTTGCTAAAATGTATGTAAAATATTAAAATACTTTTACTTTTTTAGATTTCTTTAAGTGATTTGTATTCATACACATTATACACATTTAATATAAAGTGATACATTATATCATTTTTTAATTGGGTATTCAAAATTCAATGATTTAGAATTTTGTTAGTATTTTCCTTTAATAATTTCTAACATGTTGAAAGTAATTTTGGTTTTTGTGTTTTCACATTTTCAACTATAGTAGATGCTTAGAAAGAAGTGGACCTGTGTTTGAAAGCTAGCTTGCTTATGACTTTTCCAGCTATGGGACCTTGGGCAAGTTACTTAAACTCTTTAACCCTCAGTTTTCTTTCTTTTTCTTTTCTTTTCTTTTTTTTTTTTTTTTTTCACTGCTCCATGCATCATGCAGGATCTTAGCTCCATGTCCCCTGCAGTGGAAGCGTGGAGTCCCAACCACTGGACAGCCAGTGAAGTTCTAACTCTCAGTTTTCTTTACGAATTCCTATCTTATAGGGATTATAAATATTAGATGAAATAGTTTATACCTAGCAGGTGGTAGCACTAGGTTGATGTTATTCTGTTAAAAGAGAAAAGAATTACCAAACACTATCAGTTGAATACTTAAAAGTCTTTGACTAACTGTTCCCAGAATTACATCATATATAACACGTACATATTTTATAGTGTTTCTCTGTTCTTTGTCAAGCACAAGCATCTATTGTGAGGCTGCCCAGGTTCCACCCTCATAGGTATAGCATGCAGTCATTCATTGCTGCCTTAGAAAGAATGCAGGTTCCATCTGCTCCCCCTTGAGTTCCTAGCTGTAGAAAATATCTCTGGGGTCTGTGTGAGAAGCACCTGCTCTCCCTGCTTGTTTCCCATTACCCACCTCCCCCCACATACCCCTGTATCAGTTAGGAATAGGCTAAGCTGTGGATAACAGAAACCCAAAATAACAGTGGTTAAATAAAAGTGCAATCTCTCTCATGCAAAAGTCAGAAGTGGGCTGCCCAGGAGTGATAAAGGTGCATCTGCTACACCGAATCTTTCTATCATGTTGTTCCATCGTCCATAGCCACCATCACCATTGCCGTAGTCTGAGATGGCTACACGGGCTTCAGCCTTCAGGGCCACATTCCAAGTGTCGGGAAGACAGAAGAGACAAGATAAATGAGGCAATACACAGACCTACTTTGAAGGAAAGAGGCCCAAATCTGGGGTATGACACTCTAGCTTAGACAAAATTTCTTTGCATGTCCACACCTGGTTTGCAAATAAGGCTAGGAAATAGTTATTTTGGAGGGCAGAAATATCTAGAACTAAAAGTGGAACTCTTGCTGTGGAAGAAGGAAAAAAGAGATATTGGGGAGAATTAATAGTATCTGCTTTGACCCAAGACCTAGTCTGAAAAGTATCTAAATATTCCTCAAGGCTTTGACTTAATGGAACATAAAAATCAGAAAGGTATGTAGACAATTTCCACCTCCTGCCCTTCTTCCTACCTCCTCTGAGGCACTAAACAGGAGCAAAGCCTCCTCCATTAATAGATATAGAAGAAAATTCAGGAAGAAATGAAGCTTAAATTAGCGTCTGAAGTATTATGGAATTATATATGTCAAGTAGATGACTTAATAAGTACTCAACAAGTACTCAATAAGAAGTATTCATTATAAATTATTATACTGATTAGTCTAGGGTATTATACAAAGGGACAGAATATTTTTTGGAATCCATATAATGATATCACATTGCCCTCCTCAGATTCTCCTTGGTATACCGTTACTATTATTCTATATTTAACTTTAAAGGGGAGAAAATAAATGGATGAATATATAACTGAACTTAAAATTCATAAAATTCCCTTTTACAGGCATATCTACACATCACCTATGGAACATCAGAACATAACATTATTTTTTGTTCATTGTATTTAGATATCAATACAATCCACACATGTATTAATGTCAATGACAACATGATGCAGTGAAAAGAATCCTAGATTAGGAATCATAAATCAGTGACTAAAAGAAAATAGTCATATTGCTTTCAGTTATTAGTTTTCTGACCTTGGGCAAGTAATTTTTTTAAATTTCCTCTATTTTATAGTAAAAGTAATATGTGATAAGAAAATTTACAGAAATGTATATGTTTTTTAAACTTAAGAATCTTTCCTCACCTATGCCATTCTCATTGTTCAGAGGCAAATGATATTAATATCTTCATGCATATCTGTCCATGCTTTTCTTCATAGTTATACAAATATGTACTAATATATAAACAACATTGGCAGAAATTGTGTTATTTCTACTTAAAATAAAAGAAAGAATTGATTGTATTTGCTTTTCTCACAAATACACTTTAGTCAACCTTCCAGAAATATATACAGTAGATTCTCATTATTCACGGTAGTTACATTCTATAAAGTCGCTCTGAATGTTGCTTTAGCTAATACTGAATCATTGTCCTAGGTGAAATACAAGTTATGTTACTGAAAGCCTCTAATCTCAAAATTTTCATCAACCAATCAATATATAACCTTGCTTTATGTGTGTTTATGTTTAAATACCACTTATTTAATATGCATATGTTAGTGATTCATTAGCACTGAACTCACAGACAACAGCACTGTAACTCATGCCTGAAAGAAGCCTATCTAACACAGGTACTTTCTCCATAAGGTACATTTCAAACTTCTTGCACCTGGGAACACTACACAGCACTTCTGCACTACACTTGGGGGCCATTTAAAGATCGAAACCAATATACAGCACAAATACACGACTGTCAAAAACATGGCTCTAAATAGACCACAAAAAAGACATTTGTTTACAGTATGAGCTTAAACAATAAGGCAGAACTATCCTCTTGTTCAGTCTCCGCTAGAAACATTTGTTTTGGGCAATTCAAATTTTTTACTGCTCTTCACATGCATGTGTCCACAAATGACTATGAAAGTGCCATGAGTATTGATTTGAGTGTTATAAATACATTTTAACAAGGAGGAGAATTCACAAATACTGAGTTGATTATATATAGTCGATCCTCATTATTCACGGACTCTACATTTTATATACACACAGGCGGAGCTAACTAACTCACGTTTTTAACAAGAGTTTAATATTCCATAGTATGAATACACCACATTCAAGTGTAGTTGAATACATATTTGCACTATGTCGATACTCCCTTTTAAACATTCAGGTTATTCCAATTATTTTACCCCTATAAACAATATTGCAATAAATATTCATGTACATTTATCCTCAAAATATTCATATTTATAGATTCATGGAAAGTGGCATTGCTTGATAAAAGATTTGATGTATTATTTTATTTCAATAGATAGTTCTTTAAAAAGAACTTTCCAAAAAGGCTGTAGCAATTGAGTCTCCAACTGAAAATATATAAAAGCATCAATTCAGAGAAAAGTTACTAACTCTAATTTTTCATGTTTCATCTGTAAAAATAAAAGGACATCAGTTTTGTGGAATTGTAATAAATATAGAAAATAATATATGTAAAAATATCATATATGTTTAAGACCTACCTGTTTACTCACCTGAAATTGCACCATGAGTATTCCATTAAAATGATTAACCAGTACTTGACCATTTTTTAATAGGCCATCAGATTATTTACATTTATTAGTATATCCTTCTGGATCTTTTCTATAAGAGGAGATTAGTAACTTTTCCTTTATATATTTTAAATTTTATTTTATAAAAGAATAAAGTTTCCCTAGAAACACCTCTAATAGTAAAATAATGATCAAACACATATTTGAACATACCACAATATATTTATATTCCTCTATTACTAGACATTTAATTTTTTCCCAAAGATTATTTTCATTAAACTATTGCTGTATAATTTTTATACAATAACCTGAATTCATTTAAAGAGTACCATTCAGTGAATTTTGAAAGTTATATGCACTTATAAAACCATTACCACAATCAAAATACAGAACATTTCCTTTTCCTAAAAGCATTTTCTCATTTTCAGTCAATTCCTTCCTTCACCCCAGGACTCCAGAATAACAATGATCTGCTTATTGTCACTATAAATCAGTTTACATTTTCTAGAATTTTGTATAAATGAAATTATATAGTACATACATTTATCTGTCTGGGTTCTTTACTGAGCATAATATTTTTGAGATTTATACATGCTTGTGTATCAGTAGCCTGGTACTTTTTTATTGCTGATAGTATTCCATTGCTTCAATATAGTACTATCATTTGAGTGTTTTTCATTTGGGGGCTATTTTGAATAAGGCTGCTGCAGACATTGATATACAAGTCTTTGTGTGGTCATATCATATGCTTTCACTGTGGAACTGCAGGATGGTATGATATGCATATGTTTAACTTTATAAGGAAACTATCAAATAGTTTTCCAAAGTGCTTGTGCCATTTCCCATTCCCACAAGAAGTATATGAGAGTTCCAGTTTGTCTATATCTTCACCAACCTTACTATTGTTAGGGTTTTTAATTACAGCTCTGTTAATGTGTACATAATAGTATTTCATTATGGTTTTAATTTGTATTTTCCAAATGACTAAACATGATAAGCATATTTTCATGTGCTTTTTGGCCATTTCTATATCTTCTTTTGTGAAATATTCATTTAAATATCTTGCCTACTTTTTATTAGGTTGCTTTCTTAGGTTTGAGCTTTGAGAATTCTTTACATATTCTTTACACAAGTTCTTTGCCAAATAAATATAACAGGAATATTTTCTCTCCTTCTGTGGCTAGTCTTTTCACTTTCATAATTATGTCTTTTGAAAGCCAATTTTCTTTTATTTTTTATAAAATCCAGTTTACCATTAGGTCCTCTATGGTTTGTGCTTTTTGTGTCCTGTATTAGAAATATTTGCTTTCCCTCTTTTTTATTCTGGAAGTTTTATAGTTTTGACCTTTACATTTAGGCCTATGCTCCTATTCAAATTAATTTTTGTGAATGATATGATGTAAGGGGTAAAGTTTATTATTTTTCCAGATGGATATCCATATGTTCCATAACTACTTTTCAAAAAGAATTCCCTTTCCTTGTTGAATTGCCTTAGCACTTCTCTCAAAAATCAGTTTACTATCTATGTGTGGATCAGTCTTTGGACACTCTGTTCTGTTCAGTTTATCAATATTCTTTCACCAATACCACACTTATTTTGATTACTATATCAATATAAATCTTGAAATCAGGTATTATGAATAGTAATATTGTGATATATAATAAGAGTACATTTGGTCTTCCTTCCCAGGTTTCCTAAAACCCTTGGAATTTCTTGAGCCGTAAGAGCAACAGGGAGAATCTTTTGTTATATTTGTTCTTCTGTCCTCAGTTCCTGAAATCACTTCAGAGCCATAAAGATGAAATGGGTGTCTTGTTATTCATAAGCCCCTTTCAGCCACAATTGAGTTTATATTAATGAGGTGACTTTTGGAAGTTCCCTAAGATATAAGGTGCAAGCTGCCAGGGGAGCCAACCATGTGATTAGAGGGTTGGAATTCTGTGTTCCATTCCCCATACAAACACACCTCTGAGGAGGGCAGAGAGACAGGAGATTGAGTTCAGTCACCAATGACCAATGACTTAACCAATCAATCATGCTTATGTAATAAACCCCCCATAAAACCCCACAAGGACAGGGTTGGAAGAGCTTACAGGTTGGTGAACACATGGAGATTTCGGGAGAGTGACCCATTCTTAGAAGGCTCAGAAGCTCCACATCCTTTCCCCATACCTTGTCCTCTGCATCTCTTCCATCTGGCTGTTCCTGAAAATATATATATTCTTTTTCAGATTCTCTTCCTTTATAGGTTATTACAAAATATTGAGTATAGTTCCCTGTGCTATACAGTAGGTCCTTGTTGGTTATTTATTTTATACATAGTAGTGTGTATCTGTTAATCTCAATCTCCTAATTTATAATATTATTTCTCTCTGAAAAGTAAAAAGTTCACCAATGAAAACCGCTGGGTCTAAGACTCATTTACAGGGAATTTTTTTTTAATTAGTTAATTTATTTATTTTTGGTTGCATTGGGTTTTCGTTACTGCGCACCGGCTTTCTCTAGTTGCAGAGAGCAGAGGCTACTCTTTGTTGTGGTGCGCGTGCTTCTCATTGCGGTGGCTTCTCTTGTTGCAGAGAAGGGGCTCTAGGTATGCGGACTTCAGTAGTTGTGGCTTGTGGGCTCTAGAGCACAGGCTCAGTAGTTGTGGCACATGAGCTTAGTTGCTCCACAGCATGTAGGATCTTCCCAGACCAGGGATCGAACCCGTGTCCCCTGCATTGGCAGGTGGGTTCTTAACCACTGTGCCACCAGGGAAGTCCCAACAGGTAAGTTTTTAATTATGAATAAAATAGTACATTAGAGGTATTCAGAATTTTTTCTTCTATTGCCAGTTGTGTAATTTTTATCTTCCAAGGAATTTTACCAGTTCAACTAAGTTGTAGAACTTATTATAACACAGTTTTTAATAATATATACTTATTACTCTTTTAAAGTTTTTAAGCCTTCTGTTAGCATTCTCCTCTTTCATTCCTGATGCTGATAATATGGCCTTCTCTTTTTATTGTGATCACTCAGTGTTTTTAGGCAGGGGATGGCAAACTATAATCAGTGGACAAATGTCTTATTACTGTTTTTGTAAAACCTTCAAGCTAACAATGGCTTTTACACTTTTAACTATTTGAAAAAAATTTAAAAGTTGAATAATATTCTAAGACACCACAAAATTATATGAAATTCAAATTTCACTCTCAATAAACAAAGTTTCATTGGCACCCACCTGTGCACATTCATTTACAAATAATCTATGCTTGCTTTTATGACAGGTCAGAAGGGATGAATGTTTGTAACAGAGACCTTTCAGCCAATAAATCCTAAAACATTCAACATTTGTTCCTTTACCGAAAATATTTGGTTATACAAGTTTAGGATTTTACCAATTTTATTGATAGTCTCAAAAAACCAAATTATGCTTTTATTGAATTTTCTCTTTTGAACATCTATTTTCTGTTCTACCAATTTTCTGCCATTATCTTTATTATTCCTTTCCTTATACATGATTTAGATTTCATTTTCTCCTCATTTACTACCTTTGCAAAGTGGAATCATTGATCATTGACTTTCTTGTTTTCTAATATCAGCATTTAAAAATACAGACCTCTCTAAGCACAGATAAACTGCAGTTCATAAATTTGGATATGTTGAATTTTCATTTTTATTCGATTTTAATTATTTTAAAATTCTTTTTAAAAAAAGAAGGTAAAGCAGAGGAATCCATTCTATTATACATGGGCATATGGCAAAGCTATAATAATTTTAAAAAGAGTGGAATGAATTAATCAATGATAAGTTTATATACAACTCAATAAAGGACAGATTAGATTTGGTCAATGGTGTATTAAAAGTCTATTGTCGAATAAAAAATTACCCTAACGTTAGTGGCTTAAAACAATAAACATTTATTATCTTAGTTTCTAAGTGTCAGGAATCCAGCTTATCTGAGTCCTTTTAGTCAGGGTCTCTCATAAGTCTACAAATAAGGTGCTGGCCAGGGCTACAGTCATCTTAGGACTTCACTGAGAGCAAATCTACTTCCAAGCTCACCCACTTGGCTGTTGGCAGGCCTCAAATCTACTTCCAAGCTCTCTTATGTATTTATTAACAGTCCTCAAGCCCTCATTGGTTGTTGGCTAGAAACTTCATTCTCTTGTTATATAGCTCTCTCCTCTCCATGGGGTAGCTCATAACATGGCGGCTTGTTTCCTCAAAGAAAAAGAAGGAAAAAGCAAGAGAGAGAAAACAACACGGAAGTCACAGTATTATTGTAACCTAGCCTCGGGAGTGACATCCCATCACTTTTGCCATGTTCTGTTGACTGGAAGCAAGTCACTAGGTACAGCCCACTCTTAATTGGAGATTACACATAGGCGTGAACCCTATGAAGCAGGGATCATTAGAGGTTATTTGAAATGCTGCCTACCACAGATGGTGCTAAAAGACTAGCTCAACATATAGAGAAGAGTAAAACTAGATCTCTACCTAAGTAGAGATCTTTTTCACTTAAAAAGATGAAGTCTGATGAATTAATAATCTACACTGAAAGATACAATAATAAAGTTAGTATAAAATGTAGATTTAGGGATTAGAAAGAATTTTTTTAACCAAAGTTCAAAAACACAAACTTTAAAGGAAAAAAAATGAATACCTTGATTACATCAAAAATAAGGAATACTGTAAAATAAAAGATGATTAAATAATCAATTACAAGATAAACAAATTGGAGAAAATATTCTTAAATCCTAAGCATACAAAGAATTAGTATCTAAAACATACTGCAAATTTATCTGAATCAACAAAAATCTTTGAATCACTCCAAGAAATGGGTGAGGATATGAAGATTCAATTCAAAAAAAGGAAACCCGAAGGCTGACAATGTAGGAAAAGATGTTCAAACTCATTATCAATCACTGAAATGCCAATTAAAATGAGATAACATTTTAAGTCTCTTAGACTTGCAAAAATAAGAACCCTAAACAATGCAGAAAGTGGAAAGGAAGTACAGGCATAGGGACCTTCTTATAGCAGAGAGTGTAATACAGCAATCTGGCAATATTTAGCCATATTAAGTATGTACATACGGTATGGCTTAGCCATTCAATTCCTAGTTCTTTGTATCCTAAAAAAAAAGTCCTATAGAAAATTCCTTAAGGGGAAATTTATAAAGAATTTTCATGCAGGATTATTTAATTTAGCAGGTAGTTGGAGGCTATCTGGCATTCACTACTGGGAGAAAGAAGAGGTATACATACAGAAAATGTACCCTTATGGAGCATTATGCAACAGTAAGATGGAACAAGTTAGATGTCCACATAGCCACACTGAGGAACCTTATAAACATAGAACTGAGTGAAAACAAAAATAAGGAACAGAATGAAATATCTAACATAATACCCTTTTAATACAGTATAATATTTTATTCCATGTATACACCATAATTTATTTTAACATTTAATGTTTATTGAACATTAAATTAAGTATACTTGTATACACTTTTTTACCACATTACTATTTTACTGATGTTTATGAGAAATGAGATTGATGGATCAAAGTGTAGAAAATTTGAAAGTGTCTTTATGCACATTGTCAAACTTTTCCAGAACTACAGGTTCCAATTTATGTTCCCATCAGTTATGCATGATAATGCTGTCTTAGTGTAAACATTTGTAATTTAATTCTAAGAAATATATTTCCTAATTTGATAGATTTAAATGTTTGAATATGCACTTCTTTGATTTTTAGTACAACTTTATTTGCAACATTATTTTTCTAATTGAACTTTAAAAAAAATTATTGAGGTATACTTGTTATACAAAGAACTGTATCTATTTAATGTGTACAGTTTGAGGAGCACCTATGATATCATTACCACAATCAAGGAAATAGGCATATTCAACACTTCCAAAGTTGCCTTGTATCCCCTTGTTACTTTTTTTTAAGACTATTTCTTAGAAGAGTTTTAGGTTCATATCAAAATTGAGTGGAAGGTACAGAGATTTCCCATATACCCTCTGCCTCCAAACTCACTTTGCTTCCTCTACCACCTTGTTTTTTCAGGGTTTATTTTTGGTTTTTTTGTGTGGTAAGAACACTTAACATGAGATCTAGCCTCTTAAATTTTGAAAACAACAATACCATAATGTGAACTATAGAAATTACACTGTACAGCAGATCTCTAGAACGTATTCATTTATCAAACTGAAACTTTATACCCATTGAACATTAACTCACCATTTCCCCCATCCCCCACCCCCAGCTCCTGACAACCACTGTATTCTTTTACATCTATGTTCATCAGTGATATTTGCCAGTAATTTTCTTTTTTTGTGACATCTTTGTCTGGTTTTGGTATCAGGGTGATGGTGGCCTCGTAGAATGAGTTTGAGAGTGTCCCTCTGCTATATTTTGGAAGAGTTTGAGAAGGATAGGTGTTAGCTCTTCTCTAAATGTTTGATAGAATTCACCTGTGAAGCCATTTGATCCTGGACTTTTGTTTGTTGGAAGATTTTTAATCACAGTTGCATTTTCAGTGCTTGTGATTGGTCTGTTCATATTTTGTATTTCCTCCTGGTTCAGTCTTAGAAGGTTGTACTTCTCTAAGAATTTGTCCATTTCTTAGAGGTAGTCCATTTTCTTGACATATAGTTGCTTGTAGTGGTCTCTCATGATCCTTTGTATTTCTGCAGTGTCAGTTGTTACTTCTCCTTTTTCATTTGTAATTCTGTTGATTTGAGTCCTCTCCCTTTTTTTCTTGATGAGTCTGGCTAATGGTTTATCAATTTTGTTTATCTTCTCAAAGAACCAGCTTTTAGTTTTACAGATCATTGCTATTGTTTCCTTCATTTCTTTTTCATTTATTTCTGATCTGATCCTCATGATTTCTTTCCTTCACCTAACTTTGGGAGTTTTTTGTTCTTCTTTCTCTAATTGTTTTAGGTGTAAGTTTAGGTTTTTTATTTGAGATTTTTTGAGGACCGTATTGCTATAAACTTCCCTCTTAGAATTGCTTTTGCTGCATCCCATAGGTTCTGGGTCATCGTGTTTTCATTATTATTTGTTTCTAGGTATTTTTTTATTTCCTCTTTGATTTCTTCAGTGATCTCTTGGTTATTTAGTAGCATATTGTTTAGTCTTCATGTGTTTCTATTTTTTACAGTTTTTTTCCTGTAATTAATCTCTAATCTCATAACATTGTGGTCGGAAAAGATACTTGATACGATTTCAATTTTCTCCAATTTACCGAGTCTTGATTTGTGACCCAAGATATGATCTATCCTGGAAAATGTTCCATGAGCACTTGAGAAGAAAGTGTATTCTGTTGTTTTTGGATGTGATGTCCTATAAATATCAAGTCCATCTTGTTTAATGTGTCATTTAAACCTAGCGTTTCCTTGTTTATTTTCACTTTGGATAATCTGTCCATTGATGAAAGTGGGGTGTTCAGGCCCCTACTATGATTGTGTTACTGTCGATTTCTCTTTTTATGACTGTTAGCATTTGTCTTATGTATTGAGGTATCCCTATATTGGGAGCATGAATATTTACAAGTGTTATATCTTCTTCTTGGATTGATTCCTTGATCATTATGTAGTGTCCTTCTTGTCTCTTGTAATGGTCTTTACTTTAAAGTCTATTTTGTCTGATATCAGTATTGCTACTCCAGCTTTCTTTTGATTTCCATTTGCATGGAGTATCTTTTTCTATCCCCTCACTTTCAGTCTGTATGTGTCGCTAGGTCTGAAGTGGGTCTTTTGTAGACAGCATATATACGGGTCTTGTTTTTGTATCCATTCAGCCAGTCTGTGTCCTTTGGTTGGAGCATTTAGTCCATTTACATTTAAGGTAATTATTAATATGTATGTTCCTATTACCATTTTCTTAATTGTTTTGTGTTTATTTTTGTAGGTCTTTTCCTTCTCTTGTGTTTCCCACCTAGAGAAGTTCCTTTAGCATTTGTTGTAAAGCTGGTTTGGTGGTGCTGAATTCTCTTAGCTTTTGCTTGTCTGTAAAGGTTTTAATTTCTCTGTCGAATCTGAATGAGATCCGTGCTAGGTAGAGTAATCTTGGCTGAAGATTTCTCCCTTTCATCACTTTAAATATGTCCTGCCACTCCCTTCTGGCTTGCAGAGGTTCTGGTGAAAAATCAGCTGTTAACCTTATGGGGATTCCCTTGTATGTTATTTGTTGCTTTTCCCTTGCTGCTTTTAATATTTTTTCTTTGTATTTAATTTTTGATAGTTTGATTAATATGTGTCTTGGAGTGTTTCTCCTTGGATTTATCCTGTATGGGACTCTCTGTGCTTCCTGGACTTGAATGGCTATTTCCTTTCTCATGTTAGGGAAGTTTTCAACTATAATCTCTTCAAATATTTTCTCAGACCCTTTCTTTTTCTCTTCTTCTTCTGGGTCCCTTATAGTTAGAATTTTTGTGTGTTTACTGTTGTCCCAGAGGTCTCTGAGACTGTCCTTAATTCTTTTCATTCTTTTTTCTTTATTCTGCTCTGTGGCAGTTATTTCCACTATTTTATCTTCCAGGTCACTTATCCATTCTTCTGTCTCAGTTATTCTGCTACTGATTCCTTCTAGACTATTTTAAATTTCATTTATTGTGTTGTTCATCATTGTTTGTTTGCTCTTTAGTTCTTCTAGGTCCTTGTTAAACATTTCTTGTATTTTCTCCATTCTGTTTCCTAGATTTTGGATCATCTTTGCTATCATTACTCTGAATTCTTTTTCAGGTAGACTGTCTATTTCCTCTTCATTTGTTTGGTCTGGTGGGTTTTTACCTTCTTCCTTCATCTGCTGCATATTTCTCTGTCTTCTCATTTTGTTTAATTTACTGTGTTTGGGGTCTCCTTTTCGCAGGCTGCAGGTTCATCGTTCCCATTGTTTTTGGTGTCTGCCTCCAGTGGGTGAGGTTGGTTCAGTGGCTTATGTAGGCTTCTTGGTGGAGGGGGCTGGTGCCTGTGTTCTAGTGGGTGCGGCTGGATCTTGTCCTTCTGGTGGGGAGGGCCATGTCCAGTGGTGCGTTTTGGGGTGTCTGTGAACTTAGTATGATTTTAGGCAGCCTCTCTGGTAATGGTGTGGTTTTGTTCCTGTCTTGCTAGTTGTTTGGCATGGGGCATCCAGCACTGGAGCTTGCTGGCCGTTGGGTGGAGCTGGGTCTTGGTGTTGAGATGGAAATATTCTGGGAGAGCTCTTCTGATTGATATTACATGAGGCCAGAAGGTCTCTGGTGGTCCAATGTCCTTGACTCGGCTCACCCACCTCAGAGGCTCAGGCTTGACACTCAGCCGGAGCAGCAAGACCCTGCCAGCACATGCTCAGAAGTAAAAGAAGAAAAAAGAGAAAAACAAAAACAAACAGATAGAATCCCAAACCAAATGGTAAAAGCAAAACTAAACAGACAAAATCACAGAAAGAAACATACACACACACTTATAAAAAGAAAATAAACAACAACAAAATGAACAGTCAGAACCCTAGGACAAATGGTAAAAGCAAACCTAAACAGACAAAACCACACAAAGAAGCATACACATACACACTCACAAAAAGAGAAAAAAGAAAAAAAATTTTTTTAATTAAAAAATAAATATTAAAATAAATAATTAAAAAAATTTTTTAAATTTTAAAAAAGGAAGAGAGCAACCAAACCAGTACAAATCCACCAATGATAACAAGCACTAAAATCTAAACTAAGATAAACATAAAAACCAGAAACAAATCAGACGCAGAAAGCAAACCCCAAGTCTACAGTTGCTCCCAAAGTCCACCACCTCAATTTTGGGAACATTCGTTGTCTACTCAGGTATTCCACAGATGCAGGGTTCATCAAGTTGACTGTGGGGATTTAATCCACTTTCCTGAGGCTTCATGGAGAAATTTCTCTTTCTCTTCTTTGTTTGCACAGCTCCCGGGGTTCACCATTGGTTTTGGCCCTGCCTCTGCATGTAGGCCACCCTCAGGCATCTGTTCCCTGCCCAGACAGGAGGGAGTTAAAGCAGCAGCTGATTACTGCTCTCTTGCTCACTCAGGCTGGGGAGAGGGAGGAGTACAGTAGTCATAACTGGAATGCAGGGCGAGCCTGCAGAGGCAGAGGCCAGCGTGACATTGCAACAGTGTGAGGCGCACCGTGTGTTCTCCCAGGGAAGTTGTCCCTGGATCATGGGACCCTGGCAGTGGGGGGCTGCAGAGGCTCCTGGGTTGGGGGGTAGTGACCTGTGCTTGCACACAGGATTCTTGGTGGTAGCAGCGGCAGTGTTAGTTGTTCATGCCCATCTCTGGGGTCTGAGCTGATAGCCGTGGTTCGCACCTGTCTCAGGAGCTTGCTTAGGCAGTGCTCTGCCTTCTGTGGGCACACAGAGCAGGAATCCCCTCTCCTCATGCCCCCCGAAACAATGGTCTCTTGCCTCTTCAGCAGGTCCACAATTTTTCCCTGACTCCCTCCCAGCTAGCTGTGGCACACTAGCCCCCTTCAGGCTGTGTTCACGCAGCCAACCCCAGTCCTCTCTCTGGGATCTGACCTCTGAAGCCAGAGCCTCAGCTCGCAGCCCAAATCCTTCCTGGAGGGTGAGCAGACAAGCCTCTCCGGCTGGTGAGTGCTGGTCGGCACCGATCCTCTGTGCGGGAATCTCTCTGCTTTGACCTCTGCACCCCTGTTGCTGTGCTCTCCTCCGTGGCTCCAAAGCTTCCCCCCTGCCCACCCACCCACCCGTCTCTGCCTGCGAAGGGGCTTCCTAGTGTGTGGAAACCTTTCCTCCTTCACAGCTCCCTCCCAGGGGTGCAGGTCCCGTCCCTATTCTTTTGTCTCTGTTTTTTCTTTTTTCTTTTGCCGTACCCAGGTATGTGGGGAGTTTCTTGCCTTTTGGGAAGTCTGAGGTCTTCTGCCAGCGTTCAGTAGGTGTTCTGTAGGAGTTGTTCCACATGTAGATGTATTTTTGATGTATTTGTGGGGAGGAAGGTGATCTCCACTTCTTATTCCTCTGCTATCTTGAAGGTCTCCTCTGTATGAGTTCTTTATTTTGGGTATTATCCCTTTATCAGATTTATGTTTTGCAAATATTTTCTTTCATTCCAAAAATGCCAGGATATTGGGTGTAAGTTCCACCTCTTTCCTTCCTCTTTAAGGAGAAGATGCTGGGTTATATGCTTTTCCATACCCTGCAGAGCTGTGCGGGCTGCTCAGAGCCACCCAGGCCTTTTCCCTAGGGCAATACACTAAAATGCCATTATATTGGGAGCTAGCTTCACTTCTCTCCCTGCCTCCTGAAAGACACATCTCAGGATTGTGCATCTTCTCTTAACCCCACAGAATCATGCTGGTTACTGAAAGTTAATCACTCTCTTTCCCTAGGGGAGTGCATTGAAATGCGGGGAGCTGGGTGTGAGCTCCATCTCTCTTCCTTCTTCCTGAAGGAGAAGTCTCAGGATGGCACTCCTATTCTAAGTCCTGCAAAGCTGTGCTGTCTGCTGAGATCCACCCACCCCTCTTCTCTTGGGGAGTGGACTGGAATGCGGGAGGCTGGGTGCAAGTTCCACTCTCTCTCTCCTTCCTAATGGAGAAGTCTCAAGATTGCACACCTTCTCTCAATCCTGCAGCACCATGCTGGCTGCTGAGAACCACTCACCATTTTTCACTAAGGCACTGGGCTTGAATGCCGGCAGGCTGGGTGCCAGTTCCACTTTTCTCCTAGTTTCCTGAAAGAGAAATCTCATAATTGTGTACCTTCTCTCAATCCCACAGGGCCTTGAAGGCTACCAGGGAGCCGCCCACCCCTTTTCTTTGTTCTCAGCTGCCTTCAGGCATTCTAACTGCTGGTTGCCTCAGCAGCGGTCTGTATGAGAGGTCATACAGAAGTAGATTTCTTGGGCAGCATCCCAAAAGGCAGGGGATATCAAATGCATGCCTAACTCACTCTTCCCCCCAAGGGAGAAGTCTCGGGCCAAGTGGATCTCTCTTGGCACTGAACTCTGCATACTCGGGGGAGGGACTGACATGGGTAAAGTGAAACCGCTCTCCTTGCCTGTTTCAAAGTGGTTTTTCTGGTTTTTTGTGCAGTCTGGGGTGTTGCAAATTTTTAACTGGTCTCTGGAGTTCTCAGAAAAGTATTTTGGCTCAAATAGCATTGTTCTATGTGTGTTTATGAGGGGGGACAATGCCTGGGACATCTTATTCTGCCGTCTTACTGATGTCACTGTTCAATATCTTTTAATATACAGGCACACCATGGAGATATTGCAGGTTTGGTTCCAGACCAGCACAATAAAGCAAATGTCACAATAAAAGTGAGTCATATGAATATTTTGTTTTCCCAGTACAGGTAAAAGTCATTTTTGTACTATACTGTAGTCTATTAAGTGTGCAATAGCATTATGTCTAAAAAAAACAATGTACATACTTTAATTAAAAAATACCTTGGGGGCTTCCCTGGTGGCGCAGTGGTTGAGAGTCTGCCTGCCAATGCAGGGGACACGGGTTCAAGCCCTGGTCTGGGAAGATCCCACATGCCACGGAGCGACTAGGCCCGTGAGCCACAGCTACTGAGCCTGCGCGTCTGGAGCCTGTGCTCCGCAACATGAGAAGCCGCGATAGTGAGAGGCCCGCGCACCGCGATGAAGAGTGGCCCCCACTTGCCGCAACTAGAGAAAGCCCTCGCACAGAAATGAAGACCCAACACAGACAAAAAAAAAAAAAAAAAATACCTTATTGCTAAAAAATGCTAGCCATCATCTGAGGCTTCAGTGAGTCCTAATGTTTTTGCTAGTGGAAGGTCTTGCCTCAGTGTTGATGGCTGCTGACTGATCAGTGTGGTGTTTGCTGAAGGTTAGGGTAGCTGTGGTAATTTCTTAAAATAAGACAACAATGAAGTTCACCAAATCAATTAACTTCCATTCACAAAAAATCTCTCTGTACCATGAAATGCTTTTTGATAGCATTTTACCTGAGGGCATTTAGAACATTAGAGCATCTAGCATTTTAGAACTTCTTTCAAAATTGGAGTCAATCCTCTCAAACCCTGCTGCTGCTTTATCGACTAAGTTTATGTAATATTCTAAATCCTTTAGTGTCATTTCAACAATCTTCACAGCATCTTCACCAGGAGTAGATTCCATCTCAAGAAATCACTTTCTATACTCATGCACAAAAGGCAACTCCTCATTCATTAAAGTATATCATGAGATTGCAGCAGTTCTGTCACATCTTCAGGCTCCATTTCTAATTCTAGGTCTCTTGCTATTTCCACCACAACTGTAGTTATTTCCTCTACTGAAGTTTTGAACCCCTCAAAGTCATCCATGAGGGTAGGAATCAACTTCTTCCAAACTCCTGATATTTTGACCTCTTCCATGAATTACAAATGTTCTTAATGACATCTAGAATGGTGAATCCTTTCCAGAAGATGTTCAATTTACTTTACCTAGATCCATCAGAGGAATCACTACCTGTGGCAGCTATAGGCTTACAAAATGTATTTCTTAAATAATAAGACTTGAAAGTTGACATCCATGGGCAGCAGAATGGATGTGTTAATAGGAGTGAAAGAAACATGAATCTCCCTGCACATCTGCATCAGAGCTCTTGGGCGACCAGACGCATTGCCAATGAGCAGTAATATTTTGAAATGAATCTTTTTTCCTGAGTAGTAGTTCTCAACAATGGGCTCAAAATATTCAGTAAACCACATTGTAAGCAGATATGCCATCATCCAGGCTTTGTTTTTCCATTTATAAAGCACAGGAAGAGTTGATTTTGCATAATTCTTTCTTTTTTAATTAATTTATATTTTAATGTAATCTTATTTATTCTTTTATACAGCAGGTTCTTATTAGTCATCAATTTTATACACATCAGTGTATACATGTCAATCCCAGTCGCCCAATTCATCACACCACCACCACCACCCCCCGCCGCTTCCCCCCTTGGTGTTCATACATTTGTCCTCTACATCTGTGTCTCAATTTCTTCCCTGCAAACCGGTTCATCTTTACCATTTTCTAGGTTCCACATATATGTGTTAATATATGACGCTTGTTGCTCTCTTTCTGACTTATTTCACTCTGTATGACAGTCTCTAGATGCATCCACGTCTCTACAAATAACCCAGTTTCGTTCCTTTTTATGCTGAGTAATATTCCATTGCATATAGGTACCATATCTTATTTATCCATTCGCCTGTTGATGGGCATTTAGGTTGCTTCCATGACTTGGTTATTGTAAAGAGTGCTGCAATAAACATTGGGGTGCATGTGTCTTTTTGAATTATGGTTTTCTCAGGGTATATGCCCAGTAGTGGGATTGCTGGGTCATATGGTAATTCAATTTTTAGTTTTTTAAGGAAGCTCCATACTGTTCTCCATAGTGGCTGTATCAACTTACATTCCCACCAACAGCGCAAGAGGGTTCCCTCTTCTCCACACCCTCTCAAGCATTTGTTGTTTGTAGATTTTCTGATGATGCCCATTCTAACTGGTGTGAGGTGATACCTCAGTGTAGTTTTGATTTGCATTTCTCTAATAATTAGTGATGTTGAGCAGCTTTTCATATGCTTCTTGGCCCTCTGTATGTTTTCTTTGGAGAAATGTCTATTTAGGTCTTCTGCCCATTTTTGGATTGGGTTGTTTGTTTTTTTAATATTGAGCTGCATGAGCTGTTTATATATTTTGAAGATTAATCCTTTGTCCGACGATTCGTTTGCAAATATTTTCTCCCATTCTGAGGGTTGTCTTTTTGTCTTGTCTATGGTTTCCTTTGTTGTGCAAAAGCTTTGAAGTTTCATTAGGTCCCATTTGTTTATTTTTGTTTTTATTTCCATTACTCTAGGAGGTGGATCAAAAAAGATCTTGCTGTGATTTATGTCAAAGAGTGTTCTTCCTACGTTTTCCTCTAAGAGTTTTATAGTGTCTGGTCTTACATTTAGGTCTCTAATCCATTTTGAGTTT
Source organism: Balaenoptera acutorostrata (assembly GCF_949987535.1). Taxonomy (NCBI): domain Eukaryota; kingdom Metazoa; phylum Chordata; class Mammalia; order Artiodactyla; family Balaenopteridae; genus Balaenoptera; species Balaenoptera acutorostrata. The sequence continues at coordinate 99,040,916 of NC_080067.1, read as the reverse complement.
ATTTTTGTATATGGTATTAGGGGGTATTCTAATTTCATTTTTTACATGTAGCTGTCCAGTTTTCCCAGAACCACTTATTGAAGAGACTGTCTTTTCTCCATTGTATATCCTTGCCTCCTTTGTCATAGATTAGCTGACCATAGGTGTGTGGGTTTATCTCTGGGCTTTCTATCCTGTTCCATTGATCTATATTTCTGCTTTTGTGCCAGTACCATACTGTCTTGATTACTGTAGCTTTGTAGTATAGTCTGAAGTCAGGGAGTCTGATTCCACCAGCTCCGTTTTTTTCCCTCAAGACTGCTTAGGCTATTCGGGGTCTTTTGTATCTCCATACAAATATTAAGATTTTTTGTTCTAGTTCTGTAAAAAAAAAATGTCACTGGTAATTTGATAGGGATTGCATTGAATAGTAGATTGCTTTGGGTAGTATAGTTATTCACAATATTGATTCTTCTAATCCAAGAACATGGTATATCTCTCCATCTGTTGGAATCATCTTTAATTTCTTTCATCAGTGTCTTATAGTTTTCTGCATACAGGTCTTTTGTCTCCCTAGGTAGGTTTATTCCTAGTTATTTTATTATTTTTGCTACAATAGTAAATGGGACTGTTTCCTTAATTTCTCTTTCAGATTTGTCATCATTAGTGTATAGGAAAGCAAGAGATTTCTGTGCATTAATTTTATATCCTGCAACTTTACCAAACTCATTAATTAGCTCTAGTAGTCTTCTGGTGGCATCTTTAGGATTATCTATGTATAGTATCATGTCATCTGCAAACAGTGACAGTTTTACTTCTTCTTTTCCAATTTGTATTCCTTTATTTCTTTTTCTTCTCTGATTGCCGTGGCTAAGACTTCCAAAACTATGTTGAATAATAGTGGTGAGAGTGGACATCTTTGTCTTGCTCCTGATCTTAGAGGAAATGCTTTCAGTTTTTCACCATTGAGAATGATGTTTGCTGTGGGTTTGTCATATATGACCTATATTATGTTGAGGTAGGTTCCTTCTATGCCCACTTTCTGGAGAGTTTTTATCATAAGTGGTGTTGAATTTTGTCAGAAGCTTTTTCTGCATCTATTGAGATGATCATATGGTTTTTATTTTTCAGTTTGTTAATATGGTGTATCACGTTGATTGATTTGCATATATTGAAGAATCCTGCATCTCTGGGATAAATCCCACTTGATCATGGTGTATGATACTTTTAATGTGTTGTTGGAGTCTGCTAATATTTTTTTGAGGATTTTTGCATCTATATTCATCAGTGATATTGGTCTGTAATTTTCTTTTTTTGTAGTAACTTTGTCTGGTTTTGGTATCAGGGTGATGGTAGCCTCATAGAATGAGTTTGGGAGTGTTCCTTCCTCTGCAATTTTTTAGAAGAGCTTGAGAAGGATGGGTGTTAGCTCTTCTCTAAATGTTTGATAGAATTCGCCTGTGAAGCCATCTGATACTGGACTTTTGTTTGTTGGAAGATTTTTAATCACAGTTTCAATTTCATTACTTATGATTGGTCTGTTTATATTTTCTATTTCTTCCTTGTTCAGTCTTGGAAGGTTATACCTTTCTAATAATTTGTCCATTTCTTCCAGGTTGTCCATTTTATTGGCATAGAGTTGCTTGTAGTAGTCTCTTAGGATGCTTCGTATTTCTGCGGTTTCTATGGTAACTTCTCCTTTTTCATTTCTAGTTTTATTGATTTGAGTCCTCTCCCTCTTTTTCTTGATGAGTATGTCTAATGGTTTATCAATTTTGTTTATCTTCTCAGAGAAGCAGCTTTTAGTTTTATTGATCTTTGTTACTGTTTTCTTTGTTTCTATTTCATTTATTTCTGCTCTGATCTTTATGATTTCTTTCCTTCTGCTCACTTTGGGTTTTGTTTGTTCTTCTTTCTCTAGTTCCTTTAGATGTAAGGTTAGATTGTTTATTGGATATTTTTCTTGCTTCTTGAGGTACACTTGTATAGCTATAAACTTTCCTCTTAGAACTGCTTTTGCTGCATCCCATAGGTTTTGGATCGTCGTGTTTTCATTGTCATTTGTCTCTAGGTATTTTTTGATTTCCTCTTTGATTTCTTCAGTGATCTCTTGGTTATTTAGTAACGTATTGTTTAGCCTCCATGTGTTTGTGTTTTTTACTGTTTTTTCCCTGTAATTGATTTCTAATTTCATAGCGCTGTGGTCAGAAAAGCTGCTTGATATGATTTCAATTTTCTTAAATTTACTGAGGCTTGATTTGTGACCCAAGATGTGATCTATCCTGCAGAATGTTCCATGTGCAGTTGAGAAGAAAGTGTAACCTGCTGTTTTTGGATGGAATGTCCTATAATTATCAATTAAATCTATCTGGTCTATTGTGTCATTTAAAGCATGTGTTTCCTTATTAATTTTCTGTTTGGATGATCTGCCCATTGGTGTAAGTGAGGTGTTAAAGTCCCCCACTATTATTTTGTTACTGTCTATTTCCTCTTTTAGAGCTGTTAGCAGTTGCCTTATGTATTGAGGTGCTCCTATGTTGGGTGCATATATGTTTATAATTGTTATATCTTCTTCTTGGATTGATCCCTGGATCATTATGTAGTGTCCTTCCTTGTCTCTTGTAACATTCTTTATTTTAAAGTCTATTTTATCTGATATGAGTATTGCTACTCCAGCTTTCTTTTGATTTCCATTTGCATGGAATATCTTTTTCCATCCCCACACTTTCAGTCTGTATGTGTCCCTAGGTCTGAAGTGGGTCTCATGTGGACAGCGTATATATGGGTCTTGTTTTTGTATCCATTCAGCAAGCCTGTTTCTTTTGGTTGGAGCATTTAATCCATTCACGTTTAAGGTAATTATCGATATGTATGTTTCTATTACCATTCTCTTAATTGTTTGGGGTTTGTTTTTGTAGGTCCTTTTCTTCTCTTGTTTTTTCCACTTAGAGAAGTTCCTTTAGCATTTGCTGTAGAGCTGGTTTGGTGCTGCTGAATTCTCTTAGCTTTTGCTTGTCTGTAAAGCTTTTGATTTCACCATCAAATTTTAATGAGATTCTTGCAAGGTAGAGTAATCTTGGTTGTAGGTTCTTCCCCTTCATCTCTTTAAGTATATTATGCCACTCCCTCCTGGCTTGTAGAGTTTCTGCTGAGAAATCAGCTGTTAACCTTATGGGAGTTCCCTTGTATATTATTTGTCCTTTTTCCCTTGCTGCTTTCAATTATTTTTCTTTGTCTTTAATTTTAGCCAATTTGATTACTATGTGTCTCGGCGTGTTTCTCTTTTGGTTTATCCTGTATGGGACTCTCTGCACTTCCTCGAGTTGGGTGGCTATTTCCTTTCCCATGTTAGGGAAGTTTTCGAGTATAATCTCTTCAGATATTTTCTCAGGTCCTTTCTCTCTCTCTTCTCCTTCTGGGACCCCTATAATGCGAATGTTGTTGCATTTAATGTTGTCCCAGAGGTCTCTTAGGCTGTCTTCATTTCTTTTCATTCTTTTTTCTTTAGTCTGTTCCACAGCAGTGAATTCCACCATTCTGTCTTCCAGGTCACTTATCCGTTCTTCTGCCTCAGTTATTCTGCTATTGATTCCTTCTAATGTATTTTTCATTTCAGTTATTGTATTGGTCATCTCTGTTTGTTTGTTCTTTAATTATTCTAGATCTTTGTTAAACATTTCTTTCATCTTCTCAATCTTTGCCTCCATTCTTTTTCCGAGGTCCTGGATCATCTTCGCTATCACTATTCTGAATTCTCTTTCTGGAAGGTTGCCTATCTCCAGTTCATTTAGTTGTTTTTCTGGGCTTTTATCTTGTTCCTTCATCTGGTACATAGCCCTCTGCCTTTTCATCTTGTCTATCTTTCTGTGAATGTGGTTTTTGTTCCACAGGCTTCAGGATTGTAGTTTTTCTTGCTTCTGCTGTCTTCCCTCTGGTGGATGAGGCTACCTAAGAGGCTTGTGCAAGTTTCCTGATGGGAGGGACTGGTGGTGGGTAGAGCTGGCTGTTGCTCTGGTGGTCAGAGCTCAGTAAAACTTTAATCAGCTTGTCCGCTGATAGGTGGTGCTGGGTTCCCTCCCTGTTGGTTGTTTGGCCTGAGGCAACCAAACACTGGAGCCTACCCAGGCTCTTTGGTGGGGCTAATGGTGGACCCTGAGAGGGCTCATTCCAAGGAGCACTTCCCTGAACTTCTGCTGCCAGTGTCCTTGTCCTCAAGGTGAGGCACAGTCACCCCCCGCCTCTGCAGGAGACCCTCCAATACTAGCAGGTAGGTCTGGTTCAGTCCCCTATGGGGTCACTGCTCCTTCCCTTGGGTTCCAATGCACACACTACTTTGTGTGTGCCCTCCAAGAGTGGAGTCTCTTTCTCCCCCAGTCCTGTCAAAGTCCTGCAATCAAATCCCACTAGCCTTCAAAGTCTGATTCTCCAGGAATTCCTCCTCCCATTGCCAGACCCCCAGGTTGGGAAGCCTGATGTGGGGCTCAGAACCTTCACTCCCATAGGTGGACGTCTGTGGTATAACTGTTCTCCAGTTTTTGAGTCCCCCACCCAACAGTTATGGGATTTGATTTTATTGTAATTGTGCCCCTCCTACCGTCTCATTGTGGTTTCTCCTTTGTCTTTGGATGTGGGGTATCTTTTTTGGTGATTTCCAGTGTCTTCCTGTCGATGATTGTTCAGCAGTTAGTTGTGATTCTGGTGTTCTCGAAAGAGAGAGTGAGAGCACGTCCTTCTACTCTGCCGTCTTGAACCAATCTCCCCTGATTCTGCATAATTCTTAAAGGCCCTAAGATTTCCAGAATGGTGTACAGCCCATATCAAGAGAGTTAGCCTGTCCTTGTAAGTTTTGAAGCCAGGCTTTGATTTCTCCTCTCTAGCTATGAAAGTCCTAGATGGAATCTTCTTCCCATATAAGGCTATTTCATCCACAGTGAAAAGCTGTTGTTTAGTGTAGCCACCTTCATTAAGTAGGTTAACTAGATCTTCTGGATAACTTGCTGCAGTTTCTACATCAGCACATGCTGTTTCACCGTGTACTTTGTTGTATGGAGATGGCTTGTTTCCTTAAACCTCATGAACCAACCTCTGCTAGCTTCAAACTTTTCTTCTGCAGCTTCTTCAGCTCTCTCAGCCTTCATAGACTTGAAGAGAGTTAGAGTCTTGTTCTGGATTAGGCTTTGTCTTAAGGGAATGTTGTGGCTGCTTTGATCTATTCAGAACAATAAAACTTTCTCCATATCTTCAAAAAGGTTGTTTTGCTTTCTTATCATTCATGTGTTCACAGGCGTAGCACTGTTAATTTCCTTCAAGAACTTTTCCTTTGCATTCACAACTTGGCTAACTGTTTGGCACAAAAAGCCTGGTTTTCAGCCTATCACAGCTTTCGACATGTCTTTTTCACTAACTTTGATCATTTCTGTTTTGATTTAAAGTGAGAAACTTGCAACTCTTCCTTTCACTTGAACTCTTAGAGGCCATTGTAGTAGGATTATTAATTGGCCTAATTTCAATATTTCTGTGTCTCAGGGAATAGGGAAGCCCAATTTTAAAATTGCTGTGTCTTCCCAATAGGGAAGCCAAGAGAGGGAGAGAGATGGGAACAGCTGGTCAGTAGAGCAGTCTGAACACACAAAATATTTTATTGTTTGCCATCTTCTTTACACATGGTTCATGGTGCTCCAAAATAATTACAATAGGAACATCAAAGGTCACTTATCACAGATCACCATAACAAATACAATGATGAGAAAGTTTGAAATATTTTGAGAATTATCAAAATGTGCCACAGAGACACGAAGTTAGCAAATGTTGTTGGAAAAATGGCTCTGATAGGCTTGCTTAACATAGGGTTGCTGCAAACCTTCAGTTTGTAAACAAAAACAAAAACAAAAAAAGCAATATCTGCAAAGCACAAGAAAATGAGGTATGCCTGTATTAAAAATTGATGCACACAAAAAGCATATTTTTGGAAGAACACTTACAAACACAAATATACAAATTAAACAAACTAGAACAACTGCCTAGGGGAAGAGATATAAAAGAAAATGTAAAATAATACATGGTAATGTACAAATACCAATTTCTTATCCAACCTTAAGGTAGTTGGGTATTGAAGAAAATGAGCAGCCTATAAGAGGCTAGTAGTGATTTCCTCAGAGGACGTAAAGATTTAATAACGAAAAATGTTTGTAGATATAGGTAAACCTGTTTGTATACAAGGAAAATTTCACAGGGCACTGTGAGAAAGTTTGGGAGGATACAGAGAGATAGAAAGTTAAGAGAAAGGCTTCTCTAGGCATTTGAGAAATACATGTAGGAATCAGCTAGATGCCTGCAAGAATTCATATTTTGGGTGATGACCAAGGATAAAAAGAAGTTAAGCATGATGAATTTGGCCTTAACAGTATCCTGCAGATAGGAAGCAATCCACATTTATAGAATTCAACTCTAGGCTGGAATAAAAGGACAGCTGGTCCTAATGTAGGGTCAGATTTTTTTCCCTTTGTCTATGGGGAGGAGTGCAGCAAGGATCAGCTAGGGAGCAAGGTTTAACAGTATATTATGGGAGATGGTTGTAGCATTCTACCCTTCAGAAGGTAGTATACTGCAACAGTAGGATGTAATCCTCATGTTGGCATGCCTTATCAAGTTGGAGCCCAAAGAGAACAGCATGATCAACACAGCAATCCAAAATACAAGCCCCATGGGAAAAGGCACCACATCTACTATGCTCATCAACCTGTCCACAGAACCTAAGACATCAATTAATGCAATAATTATCTACTGAATGAATGAATTAGATAATAGTGAAAAACTAGAAACAGAAAGCCAAAACAAGGAGATTAGTCAAATACAGTATGGTATATCTTTAGAATGGAATTTGAAATAAATGAAAATTATAATTTGAAAGGCTACTATTAATATGGAAAATATGTATACTATATAATTAAATACTAAGAGATTACAAATAATATTATTGTATAATCTTATTTTGGTAAATAAATAAGTATGCATAGAAAAAAGTTGAGAAGAATGTACATTAAAATATCAACTATAGTTATTTCTGGATGTTATAAGTGATGTTTGCACTAATATAAGTTTCTGAATATTTCAAAAGTTAACATGAATTATGGTAAAATTTTTAAAGTACAAAATGTACATGGATTTTGAGAATTGATACCTGCAATTTGAATGAATTAGTTTTAAAAAAATTATCTATACTAAGGATTTATATTTAGCTTTAATTATACCAGTTAAGTAGGTATAAAATGGTTTAATAGTCTTCTAATTTGCATTTCTTTACCATATGTTTATATGATTAGCAGCTGCAAGCTCCTTGAGGGCAGTGATAATATTTTTATAAGTATCCTGAGAACCTAGGAGCTCAATAAATATCTGTTGAACTAAGTAACTATTTTTAAATATCCTCTAATTATTTGCTTTGTTGTTGAAAATTTTCTTAAAATGCTAAATGAAGATTTTATATAGGACTTATTTAAAATGTTTTCATGTTCTCTGAAACTGCTTCTGCATTTGTTCTTTTAATTTAGTTGCAATCTTCCCTTTGTACAGAAGCTAAAAATTATAGTGTAATCTGTGGCTCTTTTCCATTTTGATATTTCCTATCACCTCTGCTTACAAGGTGACCACTCCAAAGTTCTAGTCACTAGTCATTTTTTTCTTATTTTCTGTAACATGAATTTTTACATTTAAATTTCTAATATATTTGAAGTTTATTCATTTTATTTTATTTCCACAAAAAAGTAAACCTTGTTTCTATTTTTATCATTTTACTCTGGACTTTAATACATGTGAGTTAATAACTCTCAATTCTCTTTTTCAGAAAAATCTTTGCGATTCTGACCTATTAATTCTCTCAGATGCATTCTTAGAAAGTTTTTTTGTTCAACTTATAAGAATATCATGTTGATGCTTTAACTGAGACTGTATCAAAGCTGTAAGGGAAGTTGGGAACATGTGACATTTTGGAATATTATTGTCTTCATATTCAGAAATACAGTTTGCTTCTTCCTTTATTTCACTATTCTCCCAATAAACGTTGGTAGTTTATGCATCCTTTTTGGCTCTTGAAGTTATTCCTAACTACTTAATGTTTGCTTTATTGTGAATTGGATTCCTTTTCTTTTATTGTTCCCACATATTTCTACTTATCATTTCTTTTTTTCCTATTTTCTTTTGGCATGATGTTTATTCTTTTCCTAAACACTTTAGGTAGAGAGTTAGTTCATTGTTTTTCCCTTTTCCTCCATACAAAAAGAGGTATTTTCAGTGACAAATTTTCTCCTAAGTGCTATTTTGGCAACATTCCATACTTTTTTATATATTGTATGTATATTTTCATTGCATTTTCTTGCTATTACATTCTGGATTCCTTCCCTGACCTAGGCACTTTTAAAAACTACTTTTTTTGAAATTTCTATGCATTTGGCACATTTTAATTCCATTCTCATTATTTGTTTCTATTTTTAATGTATTATAGCCTAAAATGTAATCTGTAGGAGATCAGCTTTTAAAAATTTCTTGCATACATTTTTTTTTTTTGTTCCAGCAAGTGATCCTTTTGAAAACGATCCTAGTACACTTGAAAAGGAAGAGCATTTTCATATCCTGCCTCTATGTTCTCTCCAAATAATGGTTAATTCTATTCTACTTATCATGTTATTCAGGCAGAATTTTTTTAATTATTTGCTTCTCTTGTTATCAGTCTAATTAGGAGAATCTTATTATGGCGTTTCGCTTATTTTTCTATCTCTGAGAACTATTACTGACTAACTTGACAGTCCTCTACTGGCTTGCCAGTGGCTTCAAACAAGATAATCCTATGATTTATCATCCAAACTCGGAAAATTTTAATAGTGAGAAAAGATGCTGCTAATAATTATGGTGGATCAATAAGCTTGAACAAAGACCATTTGAGCAAATCTGAGATAAATTCACCCTACCTGAAGGTAACCTGGCAGGAGAGTTCTATCCACTAGGGGTGTTCTACACACATTCATGAAACATCATCAATTGAATTAGCCTGAATGTATATCTGTGACTTGAAATTTGAAAGAATCTAACAACATTCTCTATCTGTAAGACTTACGATATAAGAGAGACCCAGTGGATGTCAGCTACATGCATTCATAATATTCATAAAATAAAGTTCTCAACAGGCAGCCCACTACAGTCAGACTGCCACATCATTTGCTAGACTTGCAACAGTTAGACTTACATTCACTTTCTTTCTCCTTTGATAAAATGAAGATAACGGTGATGCCTGCCCCATAAGGTTGTTCTGAGTATTACACGAGATAATGCTAAGTAAAGCACTTAGACCAGTGTCAGGTATGGCATAAGTGCACAGAGCACTAGCTATTAGCTGAGTGCCAGCAAGAGAGCAGCAAAGGAAAGAGTAGCACTAAGAAAAAAATTAAGATGTGACATAAACACAGAAAAGAAATCCTCAAACTGTGCCTGCCTTCCTTCACTCCATTAAACCTTAGTCCTCAGCAGGATTCTGATTATTCTGCCAACCCATAGGACATGTTTAATTTCAGAGAGAAATCTTCCTTTCTTAAGTGTCCCACCTCCCTGTCCCCCAGTTCCCAGGCTACAGAGATCCTGTGGCCTGCTCTACTCCAAACTGCCAGCCAGATGGTTTGCCCCTTGAGATTTATCATTTACCACAGAAAGGAAAGCAATATCCTGCTGATTGTAGAGTTGTAACATTTTATCCAAATGATATAGAAAGGGTTGCTGCATGTAGCATGCATTAGTTTCTTTCTTTTTTAGCAACAAGCCAAATGGAAAAATGTATAAGAAAATATGCTGGAAAATAATTCAAAAGGAAAAAATATCTGATATATGTGAATGTACAGAGTTTGGGAGCAAGGAATGCAAAAATGAAGAGGACATTTAGGTCAATATTAACATCAATTTGCAGTATTCTACTTATATTTTCTTTGCAAGTATTATGTTGTTAATGCTACACCTTAGATATTACACATTAAAGCATGTTATAAAGATAACCTTTGTTTTCCTTAAATTCTCTAGACTGAATTCCAGAAAGATACAGCCCCTGCAGGGTTTGGTTCCCATGCCGGAGCTCAGGCCTGAGCTCCTGTGGTGGAGGCAACGAGTCCAAACCACTGAACTAACAGAGAACCTCAGACACCAGGGAATATTAATCGGAGTGAGGCCTCCCAGAGGTCCTCATCTCAGCACCAAGATCCAGCTCTACCCAACTGCCTGAAAACTCCAGTGCTGGACGCATCAGGCCAAACACCCTCTAAGACAGGAATATGACCCCACCCATCAAAAAAAGAAAAAGAAAAAGAAAAAGAAATGACAAAAAAAGATGTTACAGATGAAGGAGCAAGGTAAAAATCTACAAGACCAAATAAATGAATATGAAATAGGCAACCTACCTGAAAAAGAATTCAGAGTAATGAGAGTAAAGATGATCCAAAATCTCAGAAACAGAATGGAGAAAATACAAGAAACATTTAACAAGGACCTAGAAGAACTAAAGAGCAAACAAACAGTGATGAACAACACAAAAACTGAAATTAAAAATACTCTAGAAGGAATCAATAGCAGAAAAACTGAGGCAAAAGAACGGATAAGTGACCTGGAAGATAAAATAGTGGAAATAAACTCCACAGAGCAGAATAAAGAAAAAAGAATGAAAAGAATTGAGGACAGTCTCAGAGACCTCTGGGACAACAGTAAATGCAAAAATATTCAAATTATAGGGGTCCCAGAAGAAGCAGAGAAAAAGAAAGGGTCTGAGAAAATATTTGAAGAGATTATAGTTGAAAAATTCCCTAACATGGGAAAGGAAATAGCCACTCAACTCCAGGAAGCACAGAGAGCCCCATACAGGATAAACCCTAGGAGAAACACTCCAAGACACATATGAATCAAACTAACAAAAATTAAATTCAGGGCTTCCCTGGTGGCGCAGTGGTTGAGAGTCTGCCTGCCAGTGCAAGGGACACAGGTTCGAGCCCTGGTCTGGGAAGATCCCACATGCCGTGGAGCAACTGGGCCCGTGAACCACAACTACTGAGCCTGCGCGTCTGGAGCCTGTGCTCCGCAACAAGAGAGGCCGCGATGGTGAGAGGCCTGCGCACCGCGATGAAGAGTGGCCCCCACTTGCCGCAACTAGAGAAAGCCCTCGCACAGAAACGAAGACCCAACACAGCCATAAATAAATAAATAAATAAAAATTTAAAAAAAAATTAAATTCAAAGAAAAAATATTAAAAGCAGCAAGGGAAAAACAACAAATAACATACCAGGAAATCCCCATAAGGTTATCAGCTGATTCTCAGCAGAAGTTCTACAGGCTAGAAGGGAGTGGAAGGATATATTTAGAGTGATGAAAGGGAAAAACCTACAATCAAGATTACTCTAACCAGCAAGGATCTCATTCAGATTCACAAAGAAATCAAAATCTTCTACAGACAAGCAAAAGCTAAGAGAATTCAGCACCACCAAACCAGCTTTACAACAAATGCTAAAGGAACTTCTCTAGGTGGGAAACACAAGAGAAGAAAAAGACCCACAAAAACAAACCCAAATCAATTAAGAATATGGTAATAGGCACATACATATCGATAATCACCTTGAATGTAAATGGACTAAATGCTCCAACCAAAGGACACAGACTGGCTGAATGGATAAAAAAACAAGACCTTTATATATGCTGTCTACAAAAAACCCACTTCAGACCTAGGACACATACAGACTGAAAGTGAGGGGATGGAAAAATGTATGCCATGCAAATGCAAATTAAAAGAAAGCTGGAGTAGCATATTCATATCAGATATGAGTCTTAAAATAAAGTCCTAAAACAGCCTTAAAATAAAGATTGTTACAAGAGATAAGGAAGGACACTGCATAATGATCAAGGGATCAATCCAAGAAGAAAACATAACAATTCTAAATACTAATGCACCCAACATAAGAGCACCCCAATACATAAGGCAAATGTTAACAGCCATAAAAGGAGAAATCAACAGTAACACAATAATAAGGGGGGACTTTAACACCCCGTTTACACCAATAGACAGATCAGCCAGACAGAAAATAAATAAGGAAACACAAGCTTTAAATGACACAATAGACCAGATAGATTTAATTGATATTTTTAGGACATTCCACCCGAAAATGGAAGAATACACTTTCTTCTCAAGTGCACATGGCACACACGTTCTCCAGAATAGATCACATCTTGGGTCACAAATGAAGTCTTGAAAAATTTTTAAAAATTGAAATTGTATCAAGCATCTTTTCTGACCACAATGATATGAGATTAGAAATCAACTACAGGAAAAAAAAACATAGAAAACACAAACACGTGGAGGCTAAACACTGCACTGCTAAATAACCAAGAGATCACTGAAGAAATCAAAGAAGAAATTCAGAAACACCTAGATAGAAATGACAATGAAAACACGACAATCCAAAACCTATGGGATGCAGCAAAAGCAGTTCTAAGAGGGAGGTTTATGGCAATTCAAGCTAACTTCAAGAAACAAGAAAAATCTCAAATAAACAATCTAACCTTACACCTAAAGCAACTAGATAGAGAAGAACAAAGAAAACTCCAAGTTAGTAGAAGGAAAGAAATCATAAAAATGAAAGCAGAACTAAATGATACAGAAACGAAGAAAATAATAGCAAAGATCAATAAAACTAAAAGTCGGTTCTTTGAGAAGATAAATAAAATTGATAAACCTTTAGCCAGACTCATCAAGAAAAAAAGGGAGAAGACTCAAATCAACAGAATTAGAAATGAAAAATGAGAAGTTACAACTGACACCACAGAAATATAAAAGATCATAAGAGACTACCACAAGCAACTATATGCCATTAAAATGGACAACCTGGAAAAAATGGACAAATTCTTGGAAAGGTACAACTTTCCAAGACTGAACCAGGAAGAATTAGAAAATATAAACAGACCAATCACAGGTAATGCAATTGAGACTGTGATTAAAAATCTTCCAACAAACAAAAGCCCAGGACCAGATGGCTTCACAGGCAAATTCTATCAAACATTCAGAGAAGAGTTAACACCTATCCTTCTCAAACTCTTCCAAAATATAGCAGAGGGAGGAACACTCCCAAACTCATTCTACGAGGCCACCATCACCCTGATACCAAAACCAGTCAAAGATGTCACAAAAAAAGAAAACTACAGGTCAATATCACTAATGAACATAGACACAAACATCATCAACAAAATACTAGCAAACAGAATCCAATAACACCTTAAAAAGATCATATACCATGATTGAGTGGGATTTATCCCAGGGATGCAAGGATTTTTCAATATAGGCAAAATAATCACTGTGATACACATATTAACAAATTAAAGAATAAAAACCATATGATCATATCAATAGATGCAGGAAAAGCTTTTGACAAAATTCAACACCCATTTATGATAAAAACTCCAAAAAGTGGGCATAAAGGGAACCTCCCTCAACACAGTAAAGCCATATATGACAAACCTACAGCCAACATCATTCTCAGTGGTGAAAAACTGAAAGCATTTCCTCTAAGATCAGGAACAAGACAAGGATGTCCATTCTTGCCACTCTTATTCAACATAGTATTGGAAGTCCTAGCCACAGCAATCAGAGAAGAAAAAGAAATAAAAGGAATACAAATTGGAAAAGAAGAAGTAAAACTGTCACTGTTTGCTGATGACACGATACTAAACATAGAAAATCTTAAAGATGCCACCAGAAAACTACTAGAACTAATCAATGAATGTGGTAAGGTTGCAGGATGCAAAATTAATACCCAGAAATCTCTTGAATTCCTATACACTAACAACAAAAGATCAGAAAGAGAAATTAAGGAAACAATCCCATTTACCATCACAACAAAAAGAATAAAATACCTAGGAATAAACCTACCTAAGGAGACAAAAGACCTGTACTAAGAAAACTATAAAACACTGATGAAAGAAATCAAAGATGACGTGAACAGATGGAGAGATATACCATGCTCCTGGATTGGGAGAATCAATATTGTGAAAATGACTATAGTACCCAAAGCAATCTACAGATTCAGTGCAATCCCGATCAAACTACTGATGGCATTTTTCACAGAACTAAAACAAAAAATTTTACAATTTGTATGGAAACACAGAAGACCCCGAAGAGCCAAAGCAATCATAAGAAAGAAAAATGGAGCTGGCGGAATCAGGCTCCCTGACTTCAGACTATACTACAAAGCTACAGTAATCAAGACAGTATGGTACTGGCACAAAAACAGAAATATAGATCAATGGATCAGGATAGAAAGCCCAGAGATAAACCCACGCACATATGGTCACCTTATCTATGACAAAGGAGGCAAAAATATACAATGGAGAAAAGACAGCCTCTTCAATAAGTGGTGCTAGGAAAAATGGACAGATACGTGTAAAGGAATGAAATTAGAACACTCCCTAATACCATATACAAAAATAAACTCAAAATGTATTAAAGACCTAAATGTAAGGCCAGACACTATAAAAGTCTTAGAGGAAAACATAGGAAGAACACTCTTTGACATAAATCACAGCAGCAAGATCCTTTTTGACCCACCTCCTAGAGTAAGGGAAATAAAAACAAAAATAAACAAATGGGACCTAATGAAACCTAAAAGCTTTTGCACAGCAAAAGGAAACCATAAACAGGATGAAAAGACCACCCTGAGAATGGGAGAAAATATTTGCAAATGAATCAACGGACAAAGAATTAATCTCCATAATATACAAGCAGCTCATGCAGCTCAATATCAAAAAAACAAACAACCCAATACAAAAATGGGCAGAAGACCTAAATAGACATTTCTCCAAAGAAGACATATAGATGGGCAACAAATACATTCAAAGATGTTCAACATCACTAATCATTAGAGAAATGCAAATCAAAACCACAATGAGGTATCACCTCATACCGGTCAGAAGGGCCATCATCAAAAAATCTACAAACAATAAACTCCAGAGAGGGTGTGGAGAAAAGGGAAACCTCTTGCACTGTTGGTGGGAATGTAAATTGGTACAGCCACTGTGGAGAACAGTATGGAGGTTCCTTAAGAAACTAAAAATAGAACTACCAGGACAATGGAAGCAACCTAAATGTACATTGACAGATGAATGGATAAAGAAGATGTGGCACATATATACAATGGAATATTACTTAGCCATAAAAAGGAATGAAATTGAGTTATTGTAGTGAGGTGGATGGACCTAGAATCCATCATACAGAGTGAAGTAAGTTAGAAAAACAAATGCATATATATGGAATCTAAAAAAACGGTACTGATGAACCTAGTGGCAGGGCAGGAATGAAGATGAGATTCAGAGAATGGACTTGAGGACACAGGGGGAAAGTGGAAGCTGGGATGAAGTGAGAGAGTAGTATTGTCATATATACACTACAAAATGTAAAATGGATGGCCTGTGGGAAGCTGCTGCATAGCACAAGGAGATCAATTCGATGCTTTATGATGACCTAAGAGAGATGGGATAGGGAGGGTTGGAGGAAGGGTCAAGCGGGGGTGGATAGAGGATATATGTATACATATGGCTGGTTCAGTTTGTTGTACAGAAGAAGTTGGCACAGCATTGTGAAGCAATTATACTCCAATAAAGATATGAAAAAAATAAAAAGAAACTTAGCTTGGAATTAATAAACAATGCCCTCTTGATCTGGGATTTAAAAAAAATAAACCTACGTACATCAGCTCCCTTATTTTCTGACTAACTTGGGTCAGCATCTACCATTTAACCAGAAATACAAAGAACCCACCTTGTAACAAGAACTGTGCTAAGCATCTTGTTTAAAGAATAATTAAATTATGGTCTTACATTTCTGATTTGCCTTTGCATTGTTAGAGCTTAATTGTTTGGTTCAGGACCACTACTTCAGATATCTGGCTCTTGTAGTAGTTACAGTAGTGCTAACTTCTAGAGTCAATGATCGCCACATCCTTGGAGGCTTAATTCAGTAGAAGTTTATTTCTCACATAACGTTCAAAATGAATATTCTTGATCAATGGGTGGCTCCCTCCAGTTATGTGTTCAGGTACCATATTTCCTTTCATCTTGAGATCTGTCATGTTCAACATGGGCCTTACAAGGTCAACGTTGAGTTTGTCCCCATCCTATACAGCCTGAAGTGGAGAAGGAGGTGGAGGATTATGCATGGGAGTCTTTTGTGTCCCACCTGGATGCGATTCACATAACTTCTATTTTCATTACTTTGTCTAGAACTCAGTCGCACGTCCACACCTACTTGCAAAGAATGCTTGCAAATATGGTCTAGCTGTGTGCCCAGGAGAAGAGAAAATGAGTTTGGTAAATATACAATTGGAAATATCTGTCAACTCCTTATATTGCAACTGCAGAAAAGAGGCAGTACTTCCCACATTCCCCTAGACATCTGAGATACAACACACCACCTGGGCCCATAGAGCTAGGCCTGCCCCTTAATCTCATCTATCCCTGGGCTAAAATAAGGCAACTTTCCTTCAGTGTTTCTCAGTATTTTCTCATAAAAATTATGTTGTATAATAGACCATAAAATGACTCCAAAAGTTCCCCACCTCCAGCTATGTATGCCCTGTGTAATTCCTTCCCTTTGAGTGTGTATTGGACCTAGTGACTAACTTCTATAAAAAGAAAATGGCAGAGTGATGGAATGTCACTTCCAGGAGTAAGTTATAAAAAGACTGATTTCCCCGGGCCCTCACTTGCTCTCATTCTCTGAGGGAAGTCAACTGCCAAGTTGTGCACTGCCCTATGAAAAGGAACCAAGGGAGGTCTCTGACCAACTGCTGGGAAGATCTGAGGTTTTCATCCAACAACCAGTGAGGAATTGATTTTTGCCAACAACCCTGTGAGTCGTCTTGGAAGCAAATCCTCCATGAGTTGAGCTTTCAGGTGAGACCACAGTCTCAGCCAGCACCTTTACTGAAATCTCCTGAAAAGTCTTGAGCCAGAAGACCCCAGATTCCTTATCCCCAGAAACTGTGATATATGTATTGCTTTAAGTCATTAAGTTTGGAGGCAATTTGTCATACAATAATAAATAATAAACTTGTGACTTATTGCCAGCTTGGGCTTCCATCATCCCTTTATCCCTCCTTGCAAAATATCCATACTCACATGCCTGCAGGATTACGTTTCTACATACAAGTATATTTATATTGAATTTATACATGTATGCTAACATATATAATTCCATAAAATCCAAATTTATGCAGCTTAATTTTATTTTTAATAACACTAATTTGTTCACTTTTTAAATTGGATGTGTCTTTTGTAAAACGCAAGAAAAATTTGTGGTTATCTTTTGTCTAATTGGCTGTAAAATGTGATCGTGCTATGACATATTAACGTTTAAGCATGAAATGCCTGTATGAGGAATATATTGCCTAATTTAGGTTTAAATGAAAAGAAGGTATAGACAATAGATAGCCAAATCCTTGAGGGCAATAATCCTAATGTATTCATCACTGTATTGCCCACAGCATCTAGCACAGACCATCACATTGGAGCAAAAAATAAAAGTTAGGTTGATTTAATGTGGATCTTCTCCCAGAGTCTAACAAATACCTGATGTGAAAAGAAGAAAAATCCTAGGGCCTTGCCTTTTCCTCTGCAAAATATAGAATTCAGTGTTTATTCTTCTAGCTCCTTAAGGATACTGTGAGAAATAATGTAATAAAATGCTGAGAATAAAACTTTAGAGCAATATCTTCAAGACCCTTTTTTTTAATTTAAAATTTCTGGAGAGTTTGAAAATAGAAAGTGCCTAAGAGGCAGCTTTATACTGTTGAAATAACACAGGCTTTGAAATTAGAATATGTTGTATCCCAGTTCTGGCATTTATCTATGAACTCCAAGTTCAATTTTTTTGAACTGGTTTCCCCATCTGTAAAATGGGGATCATAATATATCAAAATAGCTCATAGTGATGTTGTGAGGCTCCAATGAATTTATGTACATGTGATAGCTTTATAAACTGTAAAACGCTATACAAATGTTAGTTATAACAGTTATCATTAAACACAAGTATACCTGCATAGGCTAATATGTGAGCTCATGTTTCTACATCATTTCGTTTTTCCAATTAATAGTAATTATGTATCTGTGGGTCAGATACTGTCCTAAGGGCTTTACATGTATTGATTTTAGAGTTAAGGAAAATGAGGATCAGAAATGTTAAATAACTACTGAAAGCTACACAGCTTCTAATTATTGGTGGAGCCTGGATTTGAACCCTGGAAATAAGCATTAGAGTCTGCTCTTAATGACTGTACAATATCACATTCCCCCAAAATTTCATTACAATTGCAAGGATGTGTTCACACACATGTACAAACAATCCATAATATACATATATTTTTAAACTAAAGTCTATACTTTATTCAGATTATCTGAGTTTTTCATAGTGTCCTTCCTCTCTTCCAGGACACAATATACATTTAGTAGTCATGTCTCCTTACGCTTCTCTTAGTTGTGACAGTTTCTCAGACTTTCCATATTTTTTATGATCCTGACAGTTTTGAAGATTACTAGCCCAGTGTTTTGGAAAATGTCTCTCAATTGGGATTTTTCTGATGTTTTCTCATAGTTAGACAGAGAAAATGTGTTTTGGGGAGGAAGACCATAGAGGTAAATTGCCATTCTCATCACATCATATCAAGGGTCCAAACTATCAATATGATTTATCACTGTTGATATTAACCTTGATTATCTGACTTGAAAGAGTATTTGTCAGGTTTCTCTACTGTGAAGTCACTATTTTTTCCCAACCTTGCCAAATTTACTGCACTCTGGAAGGAAGTCACTATGCATAGCCCACACTTAAGGAGTAGCGAAATAGTGTCTATCTCCTCAAGAGCAGAGCATGTACATAAATTATTTGGAATTCTTTTGTATAGAATATTTGTCTATTCTTCCCAATTTATTTATTCAATCATTTATTTAGTCTGTATGGGACTTGTGGGTATTTATTTTATACTTTGGGTTATAATCCAATACTCATTTATTGTGCTGCTAAAATAGTTTCAGTTTGGCCATTGGAAGCTATTTCACTTGGCTTCTGTGTCCCTTTGACACACAGCTATCATTGTGAGATTTGTTTTATTTTTGTTTGTTTTGTTTTGAACACTTTCTTACTTCTGGCACAATGTTTTTAAATTTCTATGAAAGTAATGATATCTCCCGTTAAGTCATTATTTTAAATGTATTTATTTATTTATCTATTTTTGGCTGCGTTGGGTCTTTGTTGCTGCACGTGGGCTTTCTCTAGTTGCAACGAGGGGGGCTACTCTTTGTTGTGGTGCGTGGGCTTCTCATTGTGGTGGCTTCTCTTGCTGCGAAGCATGGGCTCTAGGTGCGCAGGCTTCAGCAGTTGTGGCATGTGGTCTCAGTAGTTGTAGCTAACAGGCTCTAGAATGCAGGCTCAGTAGTTGTGGCACACAGGCTTAGTTGCTCCGCAGCATGTAGGATCTTCCCAGAGCAGAGCTCAAACCAGTGTCCCCTGTGTTAGCAGGCAGATTCTTAACCACTGTGCCACCAGGGAAGTCCCAAGTCATTATTTTAAATACTTGCATATCCCGGAAAGGAGGTAGGAAGTGTAAGCTGCCTACAGCTCCCTCCAGCCTTTTCTGCAAGTTTCTCTCAGGACTTGCCCAAGTATAGTTTCTCTTACACTTTCCTTCCTTAGGGCAATTGTTTGGGGTCATAAACTCCTTTGAGAATCTGATTTTTAAAAAAAACACCAAAGCCCTGTGATCTCCAGAAAATGTATACAAGAACTCATCCATTAAATTTGCACAAAATCTCCTGGGTTCACAAACGACCTGAAGCTTAGCATGTACTCTGTGTTAGGGCTGGCCCCTCAGAGGAAACGTGTAAGTAAGCATCTATCCTGGAGAAACATTTACGAACTCCAGAAGTAGAAGAAATATAATCAGTCCTTACTTAAAATCTTAGAATTTTAAGCCTAAGAACCCTGAGAGATCGTGCTAGTACATTCCTATAGATAAGAAAGGGAACTTGCATATATAAGTTGACCTGCCCCACTCTGTTCCCATATAGCCAGCCTTGACCTCACTTCCAATTCCAAGTTCATTGCTAATTCCATTCCATTATAGGACAAGTTGATCTTATGTTAGTAGGGTAACACAGCTTTTAATCTCTTTGCTTTTCCCAAGCTGCTAAATGAAAAACCCCTTCTGAAGAATGTTATTATTTACCAACACCTTTCTCCCAAATCACTTCAAGCAGGAAACTATGGGAGGAAATAAACCACAATCCTTAAAAAGGCAGAGAGCAATATTCTGAGAGCCTTCTAATCTCTCTGATGTTTACATTTTCTTTCTCTCTTAGTCTCGTTCTCCTCCAACAATATATATAGTTTCCTTTCTCTCCGAAGTTCAAAGAGTTGGAACAGCTCAAAAGGAAGTGAAGGTTTGAGCATACCTTCCCTTGGGAAGCATTTAAACGAATAAGCTTCATATTCCTTTTCAAATTCATGCGTCGCCCCCTTTCCACTGTGAAGAAAAACTCCAGCCTGGGATTTGAAGATTCATGTTGCTATGCCTGGGGCTAGAATTAGAAAAATCATGTTGGCTGTCCTAGGATTGGGAGAAAAGGGGTACATAATGGATTTATCATCAAACTCTCCCTTGAAGTGTCCTGCCATCACAGATCTAAAAATCTCCCTAGAAGAACATAATTAACCAGAAATACTATTACGAAGAAAAAGTTATTCAAAAGGTAGTCTCATCCAAAAAAGTACTGTAGGGAAGCTCCCATGTGCACTCTTCAGCTAACAGATAAGGACTATAAATGGTCATGTACTTGAACGCACAGAGCAATTTGGACCTACGCTAATAGACTTTTCTATAAGGTTGACCTGTATACAGCAGTAAAGAAACAGAATGATAACATGAATGCATTGCACTATCAGAGTCAGGAATTTTATCAGGAATAAGAATCTGGAATTTTCCAGCTATTACTAAATGCAACTCTGTATTATCTGGACACAAATCAGGGCCATCTTTCAACCGCCACTCTCATTTCTACCTTCCAGTTAATCAACTTGGGCTTCCAATGATCCAGTGTTACCCATGGACACTGAAGGAGGTAGCATTTGCTACCTCCCCAACTGACAATGAAATAGCAAGTACGAGAACCCAGCAGATTTAACACAACTGATCTCCAGTTTTGTCACTTCAGTTTAAATTGAAACACATAAGGAAAAGAGGCTGCCTTAGTGGAATAGAAACAAAGTTACAGCTAGCATTAAATAAGTCTTAGAAGTGTTATTTGTTCCTTTGATGAGATTAAATGATGAAAAATTCAGTAGTTTCACTCTGAGGTATAACACTTTTTATCTAACGAGGATCACTGCAAGAAATCACCTCAACCCAGAAAACAGATTACTTAGCCCCTCAAAACAGATTCGCTTAAGTTAAAATTAGAGAAGATGGCTGTCAAGACATTTTTCAAATAAATATATGCAGGTTAGGCTGCCTTTCCAGATTTTTATTAACAAATACTAAATGGAACTATGATGAAAAGGAGAGAGAACGTCCTGAAGGTTTTGGCCATGCAGTCCAAAAATAACTAAAATGTTTGAGGTTCTGACACCTTCCAGCCAACAGGTAAAGTTCAAGGTCTTTATAAGAAGCTGAAGTATTGACCTGTTAAAACCATGTTCCTTGGGAGGGAGATGCAAGAGGGAGGGGATATGGGGATATATGTATATGTATAGCTGATTCACTTTGTTATACAGCAGAAACTAACACACCATTGTACAGCAATTATACTCCAATAAAGATGTAAAAAAAAAAAAAGGGAAAAGGAAAAAAACTAGAATAATTCTAATCCATGCACTTCATCCACCTTTCCTGGTTATTATAAACATTTAATCCTAATATTCCAAACGGCAAACAAATAACAATGGTAGATGTAGTAGTCATAATGATAAAAAAAAAAAAAAATGTTCCTCACAGTGTGCTCTAAGGATCTTTTTAAAAAGAAGCGGCTTTAGAATGACATGGGGGAGGGGGAATGACCTAATGCAGTTTCCTGAATCTACTGCAGATCAACTGAATCTGAATCTGCGGGGGTGTGGTCTCCCCAAGTGATTCTCCTACACCCTCAATGAGGGAAGCCCCTGCCTTAAAAACAAGGGAAAATGCCATTTAACTGATAGTGTGCATTCTTAGACAAAATTGGTTTTGAATTTATTATATGGCATAGTTCAATTTGATCAGCCACAACACATCATAAATTTTTAAAACAAAATGATTTTTGTTAAGACAAGAAACCACTGGGACAGTTGAGGAGTTTTATATCTGGAGACTCTAGAATATTCATGTAAAACTGGCAGTTACACTCTTGGCAAAATGTTCACTTAAGGTTTTTTAATTTTCTAAGGGCTTATCTACCTAAAATATAGGGAAGATTCAGAAAAGGTTGAACAACATCTTCCTTAATTACATTTCTATGCCCATTTCAGAAAATATCCTTAAATGCACATTGGCTTGGGATTGGGTTTTGTGGATTCAGCAAACTCAAATGTGGTTAAAAATTATTTCACAAGTTGGAGTTCTTAGTTTTTCAACTTGCAAGGCGGGTGATATCCCATGCACCCAAACACACTCTAAAAATTGTTCTGTGGCATTTTGAACCATGTAAGAAGTTACATCTTTTTCGAGCAGTGAATGGAAATAAAGAAGCTCTGAAAGTATAAACAAATCTTGTTAAGGTTACTACTGGGTTCTGAATCTTTAAAACATATTTGTAGGAGCAAAATATTTTGTGCTCCAGAAACCACTGTTTGTAGGATGGAACAGCAAGCCTTAGAGAGAGTGCCAAGAGCCACTGACCCAATCTAAGCCTGAGTTCTGCTCTTAAGATGCAGGTAACCAAGGTGAGAAAGTATACCTGCTCTTTGCATCTTAAAAAGGCAAAAGAAATACATTTTATGGGCTTTCGCACCTTATTTGAAGATTACCGTAAAGTGAGAATTTCATATTGCAAAACCTCTAAACACTAAACCTTTAATACAGCCTGTCATGCTTTGCAAAGGCTTCTAGGAAACAGTGTTGTCTGAATTTCTCCCACAGCATTGAAAATATCAAAGTTAAAATTCCACATTTTGAAATTAAGAATTATTTTGCAGTGAGCGAAGCCCTCTTAGACAAAGCATATTTACATTGATCCCGTCAGCATATTTTCCTGTTTTTTTGTTAAACATATTGATTTTAATAACTATTAAATTTTATTATACCATTGGTTAGTGAATTTCAAGGCAGATTTGATTTACTGCAGCTTTGGGGATGACACTTTGCTTATCAAGTATAAAAAGGAGGAATCAGTGTAGCCGGAGAGATTCAGTGTTACATATATTTGTTGTATTAGCACCTTAATTGATCTGTAGAAACAATAAATGGGTTTGGTAATCAAGTAGTGTTACAGCTCATTAGAAAGACCTCACAGAGAAGTGCCCCACATAAAAGACAATGTCATGTGCCGGCCATTTATTAATACAGTCATTTTTTAGCTGCTGCTTAGGAGACTATACTTCCAATTTGCTTAATTGTTACTGAACGAGACAGATGAAAAGGTACAAAGGTTGTTTGTTTTTTTTTAATCCCTGATAACACACAAAGTAAACGAGTCCCCTCTTAAACAATAAACCAAAATTTTAAAGATTCTGAATCTAGTCGACAAATCCAGTCCAAGGACAAATTTACCTGTGAGAAATGGGGTGAAGTCAGAGAGAAAAAGAGAACCATGTTTCCTCAATGCAAAAAACTCCATCCTGGGCAGATAAAAGGGGCAGATAGCAGGGCTTTGAGCAGCTCAGATCTCATGAAATCATCTAATGGAATAAAAACCTTAACAAAGAATTAAAACAAAGATGGAAGACTTTAACTGAAAACTTGATCAATTAGCAGAGAGGCCATAAGACAGTGGCAGTAGAGCATGAAATTTGATTAAACGGAACCATACGTCCCACTTCATTTCCAGTGATGGAGTGAAACAGATAACCTTGGAAAGAGAAGACGTTTGGCAAATATGAAATAGCCCGGGATGATGGTTGAAACATAGTTCTGATGGAAAGTTTAGTGCATAGAAAGCTTTAAATTAAAATTCACATTCATATTCAAAGGAGAAAGTACAGAGAAGTAAATTTGGATAATTGACATATAATCCAAATTTATGACACTATATCAGGGCAGACAGGATGCAGAAAATGGTTTCATTTCATAAATGTGAAGATGTGAGCTTATCATGGTTTGCTGACTAGTCAAATTCTCTCTCAGTTTGGCCCTATTTTTGTGCATTCCTTAATGGCAGCATGAAACAAGTCCAAATTACAGGCCTAAGCCCAGTTAGAGCAAAACTGTTTGATAAACCCCTCCCAAAAATCGCCTTTGTAGTGATGCTCAGCTTATTCTTTAGAAAGAAGCTTGTTAGGAAGGAGAACTAGCCCTAGAATATTCTTTTATCTCTGCTACAATGTAAGAGCACTCTATGTTCTGTCCATTGTCAAGAATGGAAGCAGAAGTAGGCATGCAAATCTTTACACATTCAGATATGAAAGAGTTAATGTTGGGAACACATACCAATTTTTGTAGCCTTTTTTTCCCTCAGCGAAGATGGCAAATATCCCTGCCCCTTTTCATTACTTGTCTCTTCACCTCATTTCATTTCTAATTTCATTTTGTCTTCCTTCCTTCCATACAATGCTCTCCTACCACCTCCCCCAGTGCTTGTACCTGAAGATAAGAGTGAGACTTTGTTACTGCCTTCTGCATATATATGTAAATGGTCTCATTATTGGGAAAGAAGTGACCCAAGAGACTTTGGAAATGAGAACAAAACATTAAATCTGTAGAAACAGAATATCTTCGAGGAGGTACCAGAGAATTTTCCTTCTCTTTTTCTTCAAAAACTACTAAGCACTGTAAGAAATCTGTTTCTTGCAAATCTAAAGGTGTTCAGCTTGGATGGAGAATAGATATACTCAACCATCCTGGTCTGCAGAGGAGACAGAGATTAAACAAACAAACAAACAAAATCACTCAGGTTGTTTTCTCTGTAATAGCACTTCCTCCCTCCCACCTACCATTTCACACTCACTAGGTGCTATAGAAGTAGCAGTGACTCACGCTGTCACTAAGGGGAATAATGGCTTTGCCAGCTGGTATTAAAATATATCTGCAGTCTCAGATGTACATACTCTGCTCTTAAACCCATTACTGTCTCCAAAACAAAATAATGTATCTTCTCCGTTCCCTCTCACTTCAGCTACCTTCCCTTCAATCTCTCCTTCTGGGATTCTATCCACAGTTCATTGTTTTCCCATAAGTTTGCCTGTACAAAAATATTAAAGCACAGGGATAGAGCAGCCTATACTACCCAGCCTATACCCTACCTCTGGATATTACACTAAGTACTGGATCAGAATACTGAGTAAGCATCCTCAAATTTTAACAGCTCATGCTTTTCTGAGTAATGAGGATACAGACCAAAATCTCCAAGTCTCACAAGTGAATTCAATTTTACTTTGGAATCTCTTAGAGACTTACCTACTTAGTCTCCATTCTAGGGATAAATGTGGGCTCTTAATTTGGGTAGTAAATCTTAAGATGAATTTTGTAAAGTTTCTCCCACAGTGATTCTTAAGTTTTAATGTGCAGATGCATTACCTGAGGATCTTGGTAAAAGGCTGAATCTGAAGCAGTAAATCTGAGGTGGGGCCTGAGATTCTGCATTTCTAGCAAGCTTCCAGATGAGACTGATACTACTGATCTAAGTACCCAAGTCCTAATATCTCCTATATTTTGGCATGTGGTAGATATTTGGAAAAACAAAAAACTAGTCTGGAGTGTTTTCCAACACCAACAACAAATTATCTGATCCTCTGGATACCAACTGTCCTACAATTCAATTCTAACACTGACCAAAAGGAGTTAGTGCAGACCCCATAGGTTAAGGGCTCAGTCCCACAAGACTGCCCCCCTTCAGACGCCAGTTGCAAGTCCCAGGTTGTCACCTGTATCTCTGATCAACCAGCTGTAAGTTGAGGGCTGCCATGACTTCTTCCTAAGGTTTGATAATTGACTAGAATGGCTCACTGAACTGAGGAAGTCACTTTACTTACTTTTATCAGTTTATTGTAAAGGACAGAACTCAGGAACAGCCAAATGGAAGAGATGCATAGGGAAAGGCATTGGGATGGGGGAAGTGGTGTGCAGAGCTCCCATGCCCTTTCCAGCTGTATCACCATCCAGCACCTCAATGTGTTCACCAACCTAGAAGCTCATCAAGTTTTGTTGTTCAAAGGTTTTTATAGAGTTTAATCTCCAGTTGTCTCTTCCCATTCCCAGAGGTCAGTGAGTGAGGCAACTAGCCCTGTCTTTAGGCTATCAAGGGAACCTACTCTAAGCTAAGTCATTAGAATAAACTCAGGAATAATCAAAAAGGGACTCCTTGTGTATAACAAAGGGCACTCCTATCACTCAAGGAATTCCAAGGGTTTTAGAAGGCTTGTTCCAAGAACAGGGGAAAGACCAACTATATTTCTTATTATGCCATACTACAACTGGTTACTAAGATGTTGCTATAGATATTTTTATAACTTCTATTATGAAGTTTTCTCTAAGCTCAAGTGAGCTCCTAGGATCAATTCCTACTACCTGTGCCTTGACCCCTAGCCTCAAGCATGTCATTTCCCCCTGGAGACTGGCCCAATGAATGCTAAAGACTGCCAACACGATGAACAGAGTTCACTAGAATAAAAGCTGCAAGCCTGATGGGAAACGGGCAGCTCTTTTTTGCATAATGAAAGCTGTCTCCCTTCAGATGCTGCCGACAGATACCACACATTCTCATTCCCAAGTGGTACCACTGACAATTTCCATTAAACAACATCTAGATCAAATGGAAAAGCTTTTCTCACTTCCTAGAAGTCTTGTGCTATTCCGCATCCTTTCCTTGCATATAAAGAGAGCAATGTAAGGTACAGCCAGATGAATTACTTTCCATTTTTTTTCTTCAGAATATTTCTTGCCTTTTGATCCTATGTGATAAATATTCAGCCTACCTAAGAGCTTCTTTGTTGTCTCCCTCAGGCATCTGTTGTTGCCCACCCCTCACCTTGTATATTTAAAAGTTCTCTACCATGGTGATCATTTTGTAACATACAGAAATATAGAGTCACTATGTTGTGTAACAGGAACTAACATAGTGTTACAGGTCAACTAGACTTCAAAGAACAAACAACAAACAAACATGGGAAAAGAGATCAGATCTGTGGTTACTGGAGGTATTGGGCGGGGGGAAGGGTGTTGGATGAACATGGTCAAAATGTACACACTTCCAGTTACAAGATAAATAAGTACTAGGGGTGTCATGTACAACATGATAAAGATAATTAACACTGCTGTATGTTATACAAGAAAGTTGATGAGAGAGTAAATCCTAGGGATTCTCATCACAAGGAAAATATATTTTTTTCTTTTACTTTTACTTTGTATTTAATATATGAGGTGTTGGATGTTCACTAAACTTATTGCGGTAACATTTCATGATGTATGTAATTTAAATCATTATGCTACACACCTTAAACAGTGCTGTATGTCAATTATATCTCAATAAAACCGGAAGAAAAAAAAGTTCTCTATCTGCTATGCACTAATATCGCTTGAAATACATCACACCAAGAGAAGTGTGCACCTTCCAAAACTAACAGCATCCACACTGTCGCAGAAACCCATTAATAAAATTAATAAACGTGGTAGACTCAATGGTAGAGCAGTTTGTGAGTGCCATCAGCGTAAACAAAGGGAAATCAGTGTCTTGGAAAAAAGTAAAACAAAATAAGCAAAAGATAGGGGTAATTTTCATGCGTATTAAATTGCTGGGCTCACAGGATGAGGAAGTTTTTAATGCGTGTGGGGTTTTTTAGACAACTTATAAGCTAGCCGAATTAAAAGATTCGGAGTGCAAGCAAGCAAGAAAGCGACTTTGTGAAGGTGCCAATCTAATTACAGTTCAGCAGGTCCCTCGAGGCTCACTGGGAGCTGGATCATCCCTTATGTATGTCACCTTAAACAAGTTAACTGTGATTTTGCCACTGTCTTTAAGGGAAAATAAGGTTGCTTTCAAATGTTTGCTCCTTTGTTGATAGTTACTTTTTAAAGTTTACGGGATCCCTTTTCTTCTGTTTTCACATTGATCGTAACAAAACATAATTAAAATTAAAAGTCTCTATAATGTCCAATATAGTTTTTCTTTTTCTCCACCCACTTGTCCTTATTTCTCTCTAGTCTTCATTCTTATTTTCAACTGAGATTTGGTTCTAGAAGTTATCTCTCTCCTTACAATTTTGTCCACTGTTCACCTTCTCTCCACTATCGCTTTCACATTGACACCTTTCTCTATCTTGAAAAATTCAAAAACATTTCCAGTAAAAATTGTCTTTCATCTTCAAGCTGATTCCATGCAGTATCTTTTATACCTGCTTACTGATACATACACTATGCTTCCTGCCTTCACTTTCCTCTCAGAACTTGACTTTCATGCCTGTTGCTTTGACATTAAGACTCTCTCTCTTGGCATTGTAGCATTCTGCTTCTTCCTTAGAAACTACCAAAACAAACATACCCTAGTCCAACAGCCATTCTATGTAACCACAGGCATTAATATCTTCAAAGGTATAGAGTTTCATTTAAAATCCTGTAACATTCTAGAAGTTGGTTTCTAAATTCGCTTTTTTTAAATATACATTTTATTTTGCGGGGACTTGGATTTCAACTAATGATAGCAAATGCAAGAATACTCCTCTAGGTCATGGTTCTAAAGGGAGATGAACCAATACAGATTTGAAATCCATTTTTTCTCAATTTATTATAATAAAACAACAAAAACTCTGTGTTAAACAACCCTTTGCCAGGCCACCATGAAACTGCCTGAGCTAAGTTCAATACACTTCCAAAAATTTCATTTTTATAATTGTATCAGTTTGGCAGGAAATAATCAGATAAAATAAAACAATGATGGGAGGATAGGAAAGGAAAACTGGAAAAGGAAAAAAAATGAGGCAATCAGAGGATGGGAAAGTTGGAGCAAAATGAACACACATGTTTGCACAAGGGGCGGGGGGAGAGAAAGAGAGAGAAGAGCAAAAATGAAGAGGAATGCAATACAACATGGTATCCTGTGTTGGATCTTGGAAGAGAAAAAGGATATTACTGGGAAAATGGTAAAATCCAAATAAAGTCTGTGGTTTAGTTAATAATAATATAACAATGATTATCTCTTGCTTTTGCCTATAGTACCATGTTTTCCTTTTCTGCTTTTAGGAAAATCAGAAGAACACAGCGGTAAGAGCTCAGGTTACCACCACTTCCTAGTGACCTGACACAAGAACTTTCCAAACCTCCGTTCCTCTGTCTATAAAATAATAATAATACTTACCTCAAAGATTCTGATGAGTTTTCAATGAAATACAGTGTGTAAAGTGCTTAAAGCAGTAACTGCCAAGTGTTAGTCTTGTATTCATTTGTAGCGTTGCAGTTTATCTTTAAAATAAGATCATCTTGCCAGTTAGTCCAATCCAGTGAAGTTTGTCATTTTATTTTCTCTACCACTTTAAAGCTTTGCCTCAATAGTCATTCTTTTCTCCTTCCTTCCTATCTCAGTGTATAAGATGACAAAATTTACTTCTAAGACTATCCTCTCATAAAGAGAAGTAATACTTAAAGTATTTAACACACAGTTTCAACCAGTTATGACAGATGCCACAACCAATTAGTAAGAACATCAGCCCCAATCAATCAGCCCAGCCAAACAGGTACATACTAGTGACTAGAAACCTTGATTGTAGAGTCACAGATCACAGTGGCTGCCAGTTTATAACAATTCCCTCAACGGACCAGACTGTGTTATCCACATTGTTCTAAGAAGGATTTTGAATTGTAGCTCTGCCATTCTCCTGGACACAATGATACACCTAAGGAGGACTCCTGATCCAAGATGAGCCAATCATTTGCCTCATTGTCCTAGCAACAGTGATTAGTTTGGGGGCCAGAGGGGGGGTGAGGTGAACACGTGATTGAAGATGGGACAAAGAAGGTATCATATCCTTACTAGTTAGGGGATAGGTCTAGGTGTTTATTCTAGGATACTCACATGTGAATCAAGTTTAGCCAAACAGAATTTTCCTGTAATCTTCCCAAATAGAGTCTTTCCTCTTAGGATGAGACTTTGCAAATATCTGGGCCCCAAAGTAGCTGGCAGTTCCTGGTTTGCTACCTTTTTAAAATAGAATTAGTCTCCGAAATTAAAACTGACACATAGACAGAAGCAAAGATATGGGTGTAGAGGAGAGGAGAGTTTGGTTACAGGAGTCATGGCTAGTTCAAATTGGGTTTCAGTCACCTGTAACCAAAAGAGTTCTAATACACCCCTCCATTTGTGTTCCTAAATACTAACTACTACCAATTCCTTTGGGATCTCCCACACACATGTACACACACTCAACTATCCTTCCTCTCACCAAAATATTTCATCATTTTTACTTCAGTGACTTCTTCTGTCTGCCTTGAAATATTCATTTGTCTGGATCCCTTAACTTGAAATAAATCTTTATGAGACTCTCCTAAATTACACTCATATTTCTTTCTATCCATTTACAACCAAACTTCCTGAACATGTTTTTCTCAACTCTCATTCCTTAACCTCCTATAATCTAAGCTGTTTTCAGTATTCTGAAATATACTTTAAAGAGTATTTAAACAGTCCTTAGATGTCTTTCTTTTCTCTTTTTTATCATTACAAAACCAGAATATATATATTATATGACAAAACGTCAACTATAGCACTTCTACTGGAAGTGACTTAACCTGGAACATTTTCATTAATTCTACAGCCTCATCAACTACCCATTATATGTTACCTGGATGTCCCACAATTACTTCAAAGCCATTATGTCAAGAAATGAACCCATCTTTAACCTAAACTTATGCTTCCTGACTAACCAGATTTTTAATTTAATATTTTAATCCCCTAGGAAAGGGATCAGTCATTTTTTCTGAAAAGGGCTGGATGGTAAATATTATAGGCTTTGCAGACCAAAGGGTCTTTGATACAAGGACTCAACTCTGCTGTTGTATCATGAAAGCAGCCATAGACAAACATAAATGAATGAGTGTGGTTTTGGTCCAATACAACTATTTACAAAAATAGAGAGTGAGCCAATTTTGGCACATAGACTAGAGTTTGTCAAGCCCTGCCCTTGGAAAACCAGCAAATGACACTTCGTTGGGCCAATTCTCAACTATACCTCCATGATGTCTTCTGTTATCATTTGAACCCACTGCTTTTATGAATTCCTATGGATTATTTTGACAGGATCACTCATTTAGACTATACAATTTTTTGGTTTGCTGCCTATATATTGCTACCCAAATAAAGTTGCTCATACAAGTAGGATTACTCTGCAAAATGAATGGATTGTAAGTTCCTTAAAAAAAGATCACTTATTCTTTTTGCATATTACAGTTCATTATACCATGACTAGCACAGAGTGGATGGACACTCAACAAGGATTTCCCAGAGTAACCTGTCACCAGATTCTTTCCTTGCCTTTTCTTCAGATGGTTCACAGGGTTATACAGAGTGGGTACTATGAAAAAAATTGTTTTAGACCTAGAACTTTTATAAAAATAATAATCCCTTAACCGCTCATTTTTGCTTAGAGAGTGGAGAAAACAATAATCTCTTAACTGCTAATTTTGGCTTGAAGGGAGGAGTAATGGGAAGAGTGCTTGGTGAAGAAAAACTTAATTTGTAAGGAGGCTAAGAGGAACATCAGGGACATCAGCTTCTCTACGGGTTTCAGGTTCCTCCACAATCCTAAATACACTGATTCTGCCTGATGATGTCATCTGATTTTTTTGTATTTAGTTAGTATACTCATTGGCAATATAACCACATGGTATACATTTTAAGAACTATTCTTTCTATAATAGAAGGTCATCATGCCTTTTTTTTAACCTATTGAGGGCTATATAATGAATCCTCTAATCTTTGAAGCCTCGACTTCTACAATTGCTTATAAATTCATTTTTATTGTGGGTGAAATCATAGCCACATAATACAACAAGGAA
This sequence comes from Balaenoptera acutorostrata, assembly GCF_949987535.1. Taxonomy (NCBI): domain Eukaryota; kingdom Metazoa; phylum Chordata; class Mammalia; order Artiodactyla; family Balaenopteridae; genus Balaenoptera; species Balaenoptera acutorostrata. Next base: position 99,008,715 of record NC_080067.1, on the reverse strand, counting down.
GCCGAATTGTAATCCATCTGAACCGGAAGTTAATGTAGTGGAAATGCAAAGAAGTCTTCATATTTTAAAGACTTTCTAGATCAAACCAATCTGAATGAACACACTATAAACTAGACAGGTTTCTTTCCCAGTGGGTATTAATTTTGGATTTCTTTCAGTTTATACACACACACACACACACACACACACACACACACATATATATTTATATCCAGCACTCTTTAAGCACCTTATCTACAGCACTTTCAAGTACATTAACAAATAAGTACCTTTGCATAATAGATCATGCAAATAATGATCTAGGAGCAGGAAAGTAAAAGGTTAAACCATTATATTAGTAGCAATTTGCTGCTTTTAGACTAACTGCTTAGTTATCATTGAATAAGCTTTAAGATGTAATTTACTAATTGCTACCAAATGGTTTACAATTTAACTTTTCTCCACAAATTGACCAAAAGGTTACAACTCTTTAAAATATTCAATTATTTGGCATCTGCTGACCTTGTCATATTTAAAATAAAATTCTTTAGATCTTCAAGTTGCCCAAAAGCATTTATGTTTTGATAGACTGCAGATGAACTATCTGGTATTTTCCAGTCATTTAATTAGCCTCTTACTCAAAATGTGTCTCTAAATCTTTCACTTAATACAATGTACATGCCAATCTTTTACATATATATAGCAATTTTAAAATTCTTAACTTCTAAATATACTTAATTAAATAGTAATTGACTCAAATGAGATTGTATATGGGAACAAGAAGAGAATTTTATAATGTAGTATTATGCCTAATATCGTATGTTTCTATGAAACTCTCAGAAATGAAGTCAGATTCTATAAAGCCTAAGTTTATTACAAGAAAGATGAAACTAATTATGACAAGACATCACCTTGTATTATGTGTAAATTGCAGTAATAAGAAAGACGAATACAGTGAAAACACTGGTAGAGCACAATTATGCCATGAACAATTGGCTCATGACAAGAAATTTATAACACAATGATAAACCTGGAAGAAACATTTGCCTATTTCATCTATGACCAAGAAGTTTCCAAACTGAGTCATACTATTACGGGAAATAAGAATCTTGATTGTGGATTTCATGATGAAAATATGGTTAGAGACATCACTGAGTAGAGGAAAGAGAATGGGAAAATTTACTGTCTCTGTTAAAGCAATAAGGGCCAAGGGAAAAGTAAATTTCCTCTAAATTTTGATGTAAAGAAGAATGAGGTAATATTGAAAACACTGAGAAACTCAAAACTATATTCCCTGGCCTGGTAAGGAACACAGGAATGGTTATTAAAGGAGATCATTTCAATGAGCTTTGAAAAATCCTACAAGGTAAAGAAAAAGTACACTTGCACTAAGATGAATATACAGTAATAGTTTGAATTGATCTGATCAGGACACCAATTGTGAGGCTATAAATAGGCCACTGGCTTAATATGTTGTGGAAATTCACTGCTACAAATAAATAAACAAAAGTTACTGTCCCCATGGCACATACTAAGTTATAATATGGTTTAAAGAGTATTTCCCTAGTTCATGGTGCTTCCCAAGTAGGGAAAACGTTGACATTTTTGAAACATGAGATTCCTATCTAAGATCCTGACTTGTTCCAAGTTGATTAAACTATGTGAGAGATTTTCAAGATAAAAATAGCCAGACAAAAAAGAATATTTATTTTCTATGTCGTACTAAGAACCATAAGGGGATGGGAAATTTTCTTTAAATCATACGGATGAAATAGAAGCCATAATTTAGCAAATTATAATGAGCTGTGGTTCTATCTGAGCTTGAGAGGTTATGCTTTGATAAGGTTCTTTAAAAATACATTTCCAGAGATACACTTTGACAATGAATAATTTATTTTGGATGTATGTAATTTATGGGAAAGATGAACAGGGAAAAAAAAAACTAGCATAGTCTTTATCTAATAATCTCTTTCTCTTTTTATCAATAGATTTGCGTGGTCCACTAAAAATCAGTGCAAGTACCAAAGCTGTAGACTCATGTCCTTAGGTGTATATGTAATAAGCACACTTTGATGCTCTTATTGCTTAAGAAGAATATTTTCCAGTTTTGTTTTTGCATTAAAGAAAATGATTCCAGTCATATAAAACTCTCTGCTCTCGAACCCCTTGAGGATTTGGTGGCATATGACACATCTTCAGCAGAAGATAGAATGGCAGGCATGACATCATGGTTAAGTGAGGAGCCGCTTCACTTCCACTCCAGGAGTCACAGTAAAAAGTGTAAATTTGCTTCATACGTTAAGAACATAAATGCCTTTGCCAATCTTTTGGCAATATCTTTTCCTCAAGCTGGCAAACAAAATTCAGCAGATGCTTCCCCAGATGACTCCACACTGATGAGCATTACATATGCAATCGATCTCATATGATTGTACAACATAGATCATCATAAACATTGCATGTTTCACAGTCTGTCTGCCAACTGATCTGATTCTGGAGGCTTCCTGGGCATGAAAGCACTGTGTACTTGATGGTCTGCCCACTAATCCAGGTGGGACAAATAAAACGTGTGACCACAACAAGCCTTGGCTTCCCTGATTTATCAATATGGATGAAGATGAAAGGGATGCATTTTGAACAAGTTTTCTTACAGTGGATAGTATAGAAGCAGAAGACAAAGTGTAAATCAAAAACTCAGATGTCTCGACCAGAAAAAGCTCAGAAGTTCAGTGATAGAATCCTCCTATGGTTTGTGACAAAGGGCAAAGCCCTATGTACCCAATCCAGAAGTACAATGACCCATTGCTGGATAGGCACTTGTCTGTCCTCTAGTCTGCTGCTCTCTCCAGTCTGGAACAGTGTGGCACGATAAGAAAAAAAAATGTTTAATGTTGGAACTCAGGTGGCCTGGTTTCAAATTCCATATCTGCCACTTCTGAGCTATGCAACTTTTTGGTGTATTAATCCACATAAAATATATAATAACAACAACTATCCTTTATGAAGCACTTTACTAAGTCTTGGTCTCTACAAAAAGGGCACTATGAAAAGCCCAGAGTTATCATCTAATTTAAACTTCACCATAATATGATATGTGGATTAACAGTACCTCCTATTTTTAAATGAGGAAAATAAAGCTTAGTGTATTTAAATTAACTGACCAAGGTCATGCAACAAATAAGTCACAAATCCTTCCCAAACTTATATTTCTTGTACATCCAGACTACCGCTACCTAAGATCAGACCCCAACATCTCTTGCTCAAATAACAGCAAAAGCTTCTTGGAGATGCAGAAGAGAGAACATTCATGAATGACTCCTAGGCTTCTGCATTGGGAAAGTAGATAAATGGTAGTGCTCTTAACCAAGATATGCTGTATAGAAAGAAAATGGGTATTGACCATTGTGGCGTGGAGGAAGATGATGCAGGTATATGTGGTCTCTGGATTCTAGAGGGCACAATATACTATAAAAGTACATCATATTTAAAAAAAGAGAGGAAAAAATGTACCAAGCAATAGACATAGACCCTAAACTAGAACAAAGTAAATCTTACAGGAAAGATGGGAATTCCTCATAATTGCTCCATGTTATATAAAAATTTAATAAACCCATTAATTCAGTAAAACAAAAAAAATCAAAGATGGATAATAAAACAAAAGAATAAGATAGAAAGGGTGACTTAAGACCCAAGAAAAAAAATTGAAGACTAAAACCGTCTCTACACAAATGAAAAATAGATTAGAACAAAGAAAGCAGCAGAATAAAGAGCCTTAGAATTTGAAGAACTGAGACAGAGGAAATACTGTTATCATCAAACTAAAAGAAAATGAGTGTCAAGAGACTAGAGAAAAGAAGATGATTAAAAAAAAGATGCTCCATTATAATAATAATTGCTGTTTCTGTAGTAAGAAACCCACTCATAAAATGAACAAATAAGTAACAGACTTTATTAACTGAGTTAGTTCAAGAAAATTTCCTTGGGAAAAAAAAAATAGGAAAGACTATAGACTACAGGAGCAAACAGGAAAATTAGAAATGGAATGATCACACCAAGACATATACTATATTGAGCATCTGAACTTCAAGAATAGAAAAAATATATATTTTTTACATATCAAGATGGGCTTCCAGTTTCTGCTGGGGCAGGTAGGGAAGGCTGATGCATAGCTGCAAAGAGACAGGAGCCTGCAGGAACAGACAGCCTGTGAACATTTGTTTGTCTGAAGCAGACACATTTCAACACCAGTTAGAATTCAGTTAGAATAGGTTTAAAAAACTGGGGGAGTGAATGTGGGCTGCTAAGAGAGTTTGGGAGCCCATCAGGCTGCAGATACAGGAGTTTGTATTCTCTTGCTGACTTTTGCTCCATTGACCTCACTTGCTGAGAGTCCTAAGAAGATGTCCTTCATGAAGTGGGAGTGGGGTTGGTACAGATCTCTACTGGGATCCTTCTATCCATCATCCCTGTGGAAAAAAAAGCTTTAATTTGTAGGGAAAGGGGAACAAAGTCTGTCACTTTTAGTGGACTGGCAGAGGCCCACTGCAGCTAAGGGAAGGAAGGAGGGAAAAAATCTTGACGTCTGGAGGAGGAGCAGAAATGCATCCTATACCGAGAACTACAACTGGGGTAGAGACAAGAGCACTAAGGAGGTCATAGCACTGATACCCAGGACACAGCGCCTGCCTAAGATTGAGGTTTATTCAGAATAATAAAGAATGCATCTTTTTACCACCACCACCACCAGATCCCACCACCACTAGAATAATAATGATGGAATACTGCACCAAGAGCATGGAGATGACCCTCCCGGAGGTGCTGTGCAAAGGAATGACCTAAAGCTGAGGGAGGAACAAGCCCTGAGAGAAACTCTCTGGCATATCAGCCCTCATCCTAGACACAAGGTATCACTAGAGTTATTTGATACTTACGGTACATTAAGGATAACCAAGGAAACAATAAACTTCCAGGCCAGCCCATCGCCAGATCAGATTAAGTCAAACACCCACTCTAAAGCCCTCATAGAAAGAGAGGTATATCCATTTCCAGAGATAAAAACTATGTAGCTCAATCTCTACTGTCCTACATAGATGGTTTCCATCAACAAATAATAACTAGGCCTATGAAAAGGCAAGACAAAACAACATAACTTAAGATTCAAAAGAATCAACACAACTAGATTTAGGTATAACACCAGTGTTGGAATTATCAAATAAGGAATTTAAAATAACTATGATTAATATTTTAAAAGCCCTAATAGACGAAAAATACAACAAGTAAGATGAAGAATTCTTTTACATAAATACCAAGGCAGGAAAAAAAGAACATCACAAAGAAGGAGGAAGAGGAGAAGAAGAGGAAAAGAAAAAGAAGGGGGGGGTGGGTGGAGGAGGAGGAGAAGGAAAAGAAAGAGAAGAAGAAAGGGAAAAAAGAAAAAGAAGTCAGGCTGCTGACCTCAAACTTCACATCAACCTTCAAAACCATTCAGCAAAATGGCCTGATATCTGTGAAGTCCTAAGGGCAGAAACTATAACCCACTATACCCACATAAGGTACCACTCAGTTATAAATGCCAAGAAGTCATTGTTAAACATGAAAAACATTCCAGGAATATGCCACTCATAGTCCTTGTTGGGAGAAAAAAAAACTTAGACAATTTGGATTTGAATTAATATGCACACCTGGTAAATAGAGATACTATATGAAAAGATTTAGAAGTGAACACTGAATTCATTCTCAAAAAAAGAGAGCCATGTATTCACTCAACTCAATAAATACTATTGAGAAAAATAAAATTCAATTGAATAAATACTGACTGCCTACTATGTTCCTGGCACTACTCTAGGTGAAGGGGATATAATGCTGAAAATAATCAAATAATATCTTTGCGTGCATGAAGCTCACCCATTTAGACAAAAAATGACCAAACAACCAAGAGAAATATGGTTACAAAACTAAATGTGAATTTTATAATTCTAGAAAATTCAAAACCAACTTCATAAGCAACAAGAACCAGGATACCTGAGATGTGCTGAAAGTTCTAAATTCTTCTCTTTCACAGCAGAGCTTCAATTGTCTAAAATTGTAAACATATTGTTTTAAAAAACATAATGACATCAAAAGTCTTTACTATTTTTATAAGTTTTTACTTAGAAGAAAGTTTTTAAGAAAATCTTTTGTTAAAGATAAATTTATTTGAGATTCAACAGATCCTTTAATTTCATTTCAGTCGCTTTTTCTCCATTGATTTCAAGTAAAAGTAAAATTAACGTTCTTTTACTTTTGAAGATATCTATAGCACAATCCAATACCTGTAAAATTATTTTTCTGTTATTTCTTTGGACTATGTCTGTAATAATGTTTGCCTACAGTACTGAGGATTACTCCTAAAGAGTAGGCTTTTTTTTTTTTTTCTTAATGTTATTTGGTACTTTTCTGTATTGCTTAAATTCTCTACAGTGAGCATAAATTATTTTTACAAAAAAACAATATATCAATTTCTCTTTCAAAATGGCAAATTTTTACTAGGTGGTGGGAATGTAAGTAATGGTTTTGTTGTTGTAATTTTAATTTCACAAATTTTTTAAATAAAACATTAACAGTGTAAAATGCTGAGTAATGTTAAATGTGACAATGATTTTTTTAAAAAAGGGAGTAAATGGCAGTCTGGTAGAGAAATAAGTCCCTGGGAGGATAGCAAGATACCTACCATGAGCATCCCTTGAAGGATCAGGTAAGAGCATTCTCTCCATCCCTTTGCAACACTGAGTGAGGTTGCAGTCCGAGACATTTGAATGATACTTTTGCTCATTTTGGAGTGGTGATGGACAGAAAAATCTCCATGAGGAACAAGGGCTGCTGGGTCTGTCTGTCTGTCTGGCCAGCTCCAAGAGGTACGTGTGCAGTATTAGTGCCTGCCACACAAATGGTCTATATTGTCTCTATTTGGGTGATAGGATCCAATAATCTGGCAAACCAGACTGATACTCAAGCTGCTTTTTAAAAAAATCCCTGTAAGGGGAAACAAATCACTTGCTTTGAAATATATTTATTTAATGTATCTAAAATATACTGAGCAGACATTTCTGTTCGTATCTCTCTGAGATACGTTAATGGCTACATGGTACCCCTCCCAGGAAATGGTTAAAAGGAAATAGGGAATGACTCCAGGTTCCCTTTCATTGTTTATGTCAACTGATAGCACAAATCTTCTTGAAACCTGCGGCTCATCCTGCTCATTATCTAAAGTGGAACAAAAACTGCCATTAGTGTTCCAAAGTGGGGCTAGGGTGGGAGGGTAGATAGCAGAGAAGCTTTATAATGTGGAACATTTAGTGCAGGCTGGGAAGTGCCTGAAGTAAAGTTTTAAAAGAGAATTGTGTCAAAAATAGATTGCATATTTTCATAACGTAAACATGAGATACAGATTTAAAAGAAAGCAGTTCTTGTTACCTTCATGATGTACCTCATGTTCTGAATATAACAGCTGTCAGATTCTGTCTATACATGAATAGCAGCCCTTCAGATTCTCTCTGGCCATAAGAAAATTTCTTTTAAAACAATAGTGAAAGTCATCAATTAGCAATGAAAAAAAAAAAAATGAAAGCCATTCCTCATCCAGCAGGGATGCCATTTAATGCTTTCTTGTCAGACCCCTATGGCTCATGTGCTCTGTCAGTTACTTTAGGTCTCAGACATTGAATATTTCTTTCAAAAGGTCTTCTCTACATGGCATTTCCCCCCATTTATTTTTAGATGTTCTAACACTAGTAAGTTTAACCACCTAAAAGCCTGAGATCGACAACATATTTTAGTGCTGCTGAAAGTAGAGCTGGATTAAGCACACACCTTCAGGGATATTTTTCACATGCCATCTCTGCAGCTTCAATAGCCATCTCAAAAAATTATCTGCTTTCTAGACACTGAGGTCTGCATGACATTATGAAAATCAAAGAGTACCATGTGGTTTGATTTTTAAACTGATGGTCAAGGCATAGGCTACTATAAATATAATGCATTTCAACCAATAAGGTGTCAACAATAGCTCTTGAAGCATGAATACATGTGTAGCCCCAGAGCACTGCATAGTCCATTCCAGACAATTTGCCCACTTCGGAGTAATCACAGTCTGAGAGACACACACCTGCCAGAAAGTCACCTTTCAAGTCATTGTTTACCTCTCCCCTTATGGAAGGGTGAAATATGCCTCAAACCTTTAAATACATTCTAAGGATGTGGGAAATTTTAACCACTCAGAATCTGTTTGAGGACAATGAAGTTTGGGAGGCTTAAGCCTGTAAATTCACCCAAGATTTGAGCTCAGAGCTGAGGCAAAGCTAAGAAATCTGCAGCCAATGGTGGCCCAGTACATAAGAGAAATGGTCAGCTATTCTCTCTGTTACAACTAGAGGCAGTAAAAGGATTCCCTACCTGCAGTGATTTCATCAAGTCTGAATAGGGTCAAACAGCCCATTATTAATTCACCTCTTTAGCATCTCAGGGTGTGTGCACGTGGTGTGTGTGTGTGTGTGTGTGTGTGTGTGTGTGTGTGTGTGTGTGTGTTTAAATTAAGAGGTAAAAGTTGGGCGGGGGCTGGAAATCAGCGCATGAAGAACCACATGGTAATACGTCCTTTGTCCACACGTGCATCCCAAACGAGGCACCATGTGTCATGCTGGAGGGAGTGAGGCACAGTGATACTTACAATATATTTTACAGATCATATAAAAGGTAAAGAAATGCACATTATGTTTTTCTTTTAGAAGAATACAAGAGCTTGAATTTGTATTCAATACGCACAACTCCTTGGTTTATGCCTTAGCTCTTTCTGTATGTGAAGGCAAAAGTGAAAAAGAAAAGGAGGGACAGAAAGAGAAAGAACAAGAAAGGGAAGGAGAAAAAGAGAAAGCTGAGGAAAGAGTCACATGAAGAGAGATTAACACAGAAGACACAAGAAGACATCTAAGAAAGGAGAAGTAACATATGAGAAAGTCACAGGGAGAGAGGACAGAAATGGAAAAGACAAAAGAGGCAGATAAAGGAGAAAAGTCAAATGATGGGAAAGACAAAGAAGTAGAAGAAAGAGAGTCCACAATAAAGAAAAAAAATATGTTTTAAATACCTTCAAAAAAAGAAGAAGAAAAGATAGATTGAAATCTAGAGACTGACTGGGATAGAAGAATGTAGAAAATCACAGGAAGTTATGAAGCATTAGGTAGAGATAGACTGCTCTCAACCTCCCCTGCTGCTCTTGCATGGTGGATGTAGAACATACGGTCACTTCTCTTGCAAGCTCTGACTGAGCATTGCTCAGAGTACACAAGTTCCCCTCTGAGCTGATAGCCGTACCAGCCCAGTAAAAAGAAGCTTTCTCTGAATTACCAAAGGTATGGCCAGTGAGATTACACTTTAGAGAATACCCTCCACTAAAAAAAAAAAAAAAAAAAAAAAAAAGTGGGATTTAAATTCAGCTGATATTTCTTACCTCTAATTCAGGTAAGATCTTCAGAAGATTCTTTGAATATGCCCCTCTAATTCTGGGTTTCTCAGCTGTGGCACTATTAACATTTCAAACAGGATAATTCTTTGTTGTGGTGAGGCTTTCTGTGCATTGTAGGATTTTAGCAGAATCCAGGCCTCTACCTACTAGATGCCAGTAAAGTCCCTCAGTAGTTACAATCTGAACTGTCTCCAGACACTGGCAATCGTCCCAATGGAGCACCAATTGCCCTAATGCATTAACATCAGTGAGGTTACAAGATAGCAAAGAGTAGGAAATAGGTGTTTCTGGAATAAGGTACAAAGCTGCACAGAAATTTGGTCCCAATTTCTGCTCATTTATCTCCATAAATCCATGATGTTAGCTTAGCCGTATATACCCTTTCTAGGATACCCTAGGACTTTCTGATCTAGCTAGAGTTTAGGCAGAGTCCCCAGAGCACCCAATTCCATCAGGACAGTTGATTGGCTCGACTCTGGATTGAGGATGTGACCACAGAGTCAGACAGGCCAACTGGAATACTAAGTGACAAATGCTTTAGAGTCAGATTAACTATGGGACAGCAGGGGAGCAGGATTTTCTGGCAGAGAATCCTCCATTAGAGTGCCATTTTCCTCTCACGTCCTGTATTCGAAAACCCTCAGAGAACATTAAAAGCCTTGTTTTAGCAGGCGCCTGGCTTTGCCCGACTGCAATTAGGACACACGATTTCTAAATCATCCCTGGATATCAGCCTCAAGCTATTGAAACACAAGAGGCAGGAGGCAGACTAGGTTCTGAGGATTCAAGCTGACTCCAATAAGGAGCTGCAACTCCCAGCAACCCTTGAACTTTACCATGGTCATTGCCAAGTTGTTTAATTCTGCTATTTTAATTAGATAGCGCTATGATGAAGCATAGCTAGCAGGGCATTGCTACATTATCTTTCCATAAGTAACTGCTGTGCTTATGCCAGTTTTATGTCAGCTTTTATCCCATCCGTTTTTGGTGCATAAATCTTTCTTTTTAATATAACACTTTTTAGTATGGAGAAAACAAATCTAACAGTCCATATAACCTTGTTGATATTTGTTGGGGGAAACAAATAAAACTTATAACATTAGAAAGTTCAAACTGTAACCAAAAATTTCGAAAGGAAAAAGGAAAACCTCTTTCTCCTCATACTTCCTCCTCCTTCTCCTCAAGGGCAATTGTTCTTTACAATTTCTAATGATTCTGGACACTGAGAATTTCTATACCTAAATACATGTATATATTCAATTACAGCTTTACATATAAAGATTTCATATTAAGAATCCGCTTTTCTATATTTATTAAAATCTGTTCAGAGGTTCTTCCATCTATTTATATAATGACCTAACTCATTCTTTTTGAGTACTGTTTTGCGTGCGGTTGTGTGGATATATAACTTCCTCAATCTGTACCCTCTTGAAAGAAACTACATTTGTTTTTTATTGCTGCTATTGGTGTTGATATTACACACAAAGCAAAAATGAATATCTTTGGACATAAATCTCAGTGAACTTTTGCACATATATTCATAGTAAACTTATTTTCTAATGACTTCAAAAGTATATCATCTCTAGACTTTCTCCTGGAATCACTCATTCTGAGAAAAGTTCCCCAAAGGTCTCCAACTTCCTAGTCAACATATACCTATTGAATAGGATTATATGCATCAATTTGGATGAGCAGAGATTTATACTCTGGAAATTTCATATCATTGTTTTTGAATTTATATGCTTATGTCATTGCTATAATCTGAATATGTGGGGTAAAAGTTTGTTTTTCAGTAGACTAATTGTAACAATTTTAAAATGCTTTTCTAAGACATATACTACACTAATAATTGTAAGTATCATTCATACCAAAAATCAAAATATGTTTATTATTTATATGGGTGTTTTCCCTTTAATATTTTAACAGAATTTTAGAATATAATATTAAATATACTTAAGTATATTATTAAATACACTTAACTCCTCAGACATTGCTAGTGAGAATGTAAAGTGCTGCAGCAGCTTTGGAAAACAATTTGGCAGTTCTTCAAAAGCTTAAACATAGAATTAGCATATGACCTAGCAATTCCACTCCTCGGTGTATACCCAAGAGAACTGAAAACATGTCCATGCAAAAGCACATACACAAATGCTCATAGCAGCATTATTTATAATAGACAAAAAGTGAAAACAACCCAAATGTCCATCAACTTGAACTGATAAACAAAACTCAGTATATTTATATACTGGGATATTATTCAGCCATATAAAGGAATAAAATGCTGATATATGCTACAACATGGATGAATTTTAAAAATATTATGGTAAGCAAAAGAAGTCAGAGACAAAAGGCCACATATTTTGTGTTTCTATTTATATGAAATGTCCAGAATAGGTGCACCCATAGAGAGAAAAAAATAGATTAGTAGTTGCCAGGGTCTAAATAAAAGCAAAAATGGAGAACGACTGCTAATGTGTACAGCGCTTTTTTTTGGGGGGGGGGGGGGCGGTGAAAACAATGTTCTGGAATTGGATAGTGATGATTGCACAACTTTGCAAATATATTAAAAACCACTTCATATACACTTTAAAAGAATAAAATGTATGATATATTAAATGTACTTTAATTAAGCTATTATTAAAAATATATATAAACTTACATATAATTTCCACATAAATAAACATATATTTTTGCATATAAATGTGAATAAGAACAAGCTTTGAACTCTCTACATACTTGAGCCTAGACTGATCCAGAAAGAGAAATGATATAGGCCTTGGTTACAGTAGAGGTCAGCCTACATTCCAGGCTCCACATTTTTTTCAGTATGTGAAGGGTATCCTAAGCTACGTATCTATGGTAATCATATTTTCTGAAAACGTTAAGTATTTTCATTTACTTGTACACATTTACTTATAATCAGATTTCAAATCATAACGCTTGAGAGCAGGTCTTTTCTGGGAAGCTGAGAAGCAACGTTTTGACATAGTCATGGAGATATTTCTGAAATCATCTTATACTGTAAGTCAGTAATAAGAAGTAACACTTCAAACCAATACCAAATTATTTCTTATTAAATGTCTGTTTGGAAATTCTAATTCTCTTTGACTTAGAAGGGTCAGTTGAGATAGAAACTATGTTAAAAGCTGCCCAAGTCACAGTAATCAACCAAAAAGAAGAGGTTAAAATTCAGAGTTAAAGTGTATATATATTCTTGGTATGTTATTCGAGAAGGAACACGAAAGAAGATTCCTTAACTTTTATCCTGAGAGTCTTTGTTTGACAATCATCTGATTTACATAGAATCAACTTTGGAAACTAAAAAGAAAGGGATAATTATATGCAATTACTTTGCCTTAGAATGTGGTTCCAATTACTAAATAGACTTAACGTTTCTTTTTTCTTCCCCAATTATCACCACCTGATAAGAGAAAGAAAAGTCCTTATAATAACATTCTTCAGTAACCACATTTATCACTTGGGGATAAAGGAAGACTCCTCTTTCATGATTTACTCTCGGCTGATAATGAGGCTTTGGTACGTTGCACGTTGATAGAAAATAAAAATCAATTCCTTTACTATTCCAGGTATATGTGCTGATTTGGACCAGAGTGTGTCTTTGTCAGATAGAGTACCTGTTTTTAAGGTTTTTTTCTTTTCTTTCTGGCTACAGGATTGTATAAGCATCAGTGGGTTCCTGCCTTACACTTCAACGGTCTTGCATTTTTCCAGACCAGGAATAATTCTCTGAATGATAGGAAAAAAAAAAAAAAGAAAGAAAGAAATCTACCATATTCTGTATGGAAATCTGAAGAACAAAAGAAAAAAAGAAAACAATGACAATAGCCTGAAAAGGCAAGTTGGGTATTATTACAATTATAAAAGGAAATTTAAAAATACACTGAAATGGGGCTTCCCTGGTGGCGTGGTGGTTGAGAGTCTGCCTGCCAATGCAGGGGACGCGGGTTCGAGCCCTGGTCTGGGAAGATCCCACATGCCGCGGAGCGGCTGGGCCCGTAAGCCACAATTACTGAGCCTGCGCATCTGGAGCCTGTGCTCCGCAAGAAGAGAGGCCGCGATAGTGAGAGGCCTGCGCACCGCGATGAAGAATGGCCCCCACTTGCCGCAACTAGAGAAAGCCCTCGCACAGAAACGAAGACCCAACACAGCCGTAAATAAATAAATAAAAATTAAAATGGAGATTTCTTTAAAAAAAAAAAATACACTGAAATGTATTATCAACTAAAGACTACATATACATATATATAATTTTAGAATTTTTTTCCTTGCTCATTGGAACAAGTTCAAAAGCCTTTTACTTATTTTAATTGGATTAACTGTAAACTGTAACTACTACCTATTCTCTAGAATACCAGATTTATAAATACAGTACATATATGTATGTATACATACACACACACACACACACACACACATAATACATATATAGCTGTGAGTTGACTTATACAGCTGTGAGTTTATTCACCAGGGGAAATAAAATGCAGAGCATGCCCAATATTCTAGATTATGTTATCAAAAGCTTATCTCACTACCTATAAACCAATATAACTTACCTATCATGCCCTATAATTTATATGAAAATTAAAATTATACCTTTCATCTACATTTCAATGGGTAGAGTCAATAACCTATTCTTTACTTTTTTAGAAAATGAGAAACTATACTTGCAAGGGGTTTGCCAAATTCAAAAATCCACTATCACATTTTAAGCTTCCAAAATTGTAATGTTTGAAATTTGAAGGGTGAACATGAAGTCCATAATAAAGCCAGGAAAGAAACATTCATTTAAATCTCTTAATCTGCTCATAGAAAAGCTCACTACTTATAATTAAGAAAATCAAATTGAATTTAACAGCTTGATTTTCCCAATAATGAGGAAGTAATTAAAGAGGATAGAAAGAGTAATTATCAAAAACAATATTAGACTTGTGAGACAAAAGAATAGTTTTCCTAATCCTGGGCCTTGTGCATTTGTAAGGATGAAATAGTTCCCTGGAATCCCGGTCATGGAGCCAGATGCAGAGAAAGAAGAAGAAAAGTGAATTCTACAGGCTCTACTTTCCAGCCACCTTGACTATGAGATGGACTTTCTTTTCTAAGAAAAGTTTGAAGCGTTTCATCCTGCAAGCTGTTCCACAGTTGAAGATGGACTTCCTACCTGGCTGAATTACAGCCACTACCAAAATACCTACAAGAAAGTATTTTTTTCCTATTTGCACTAGTCTCAAATTTATAAGTATATAAATATTCATATCTATATACAAACCTATGTGTGTGTATAAAATAAGTAAAGCCAAAGTGATTATACTGAACAAACACATGCCTAGGAAATCAGAAGGGATCTTTCTGTTTGCTATTATTATTACCAGTATAAAATTTTGTTACCAAATTATTTTGTTACGTAAGATCACAGTCAGAAGAAAGCAATACTGATGCTGACATATAAAGACAAATTAACATCGCTTTGAAAGTTAGCACAAGCCTATTTTTGCAAGGACACTAGAAAACAAGTGACAGTAGAATTTTCATAAATTGAAAAATGCAGAAATACTATGTCCTCTAAGCTTCTTTACTAATACTAGTTTCATCATTCTTACGACTTCAGGCAGTATGGGAAATATCTGCTGAGGACAATCAGTTAAGGTCTATCAGTACCTATTAAAAAAGTGTATCTTGTGAGAAAAGTAATAATGACTAATAAAACTTGTAAAGCATTTCATTTTGCAAAGCAATTCTATCCTGTGTTCTTTCTTTTCATTTTCACACAGAGCAGGTTATTATTCCTAACCATGGATAAAGAAATGGTGAGGTAACGTGATTTACTTGAGGCCACACAGCTATACTGTTGGTTCTAGTCATGATTTCCACCCAGGACTTCTCATTCTAAATGACTTGTTGCTAAGAGCATAGGGAAATTACACTGTGTTTTAAACTTTATTTTTTTATCTTATATAATTATAAACATAGTACCACGTTGATCATCTTATACAACAGACACCACTGATTGGTTAGATATGGTTAATAAGCAATTATTTGAACTGACTTTTAAATTCAGCTCCAAGTTGAAAATTCCTTTATGTCTATGGATGTAGTCTGAATAACCATTCCTGAATTACCAGTAAATGTAATACAATCATCATCTCACAAACTTAAGCTAACAAAGATGGTTTTCTTTTTTGTTGGATGGAGAGTAGTTATTTGTTGCTTTTTAAAGAAGTCAAATTTCAGATAATCTTCAAAACAAGAGAATACTATCTACAAGAATAGAGAAGGTAGAGAATTTGGAGTCATCTGAGATCTAAGGAAAAGTCTACACTGTAATTCCAATTTGGCTATTGAGTTCATTTATTCTGGACCCCTGGTTTCATTTTTCTATGGGACCATTTCCCAAGGTGAAATCATACCCCTAAGCATATCACACCCCTTAACAACTGGGAACACTATGAATAATGAATGAGTGTAGCGAAGCACTTAACTGTGTGTTACGTTAAGTAATGTTTTCTTAAGAGAACAAAATGTTCTTATGGGAATCGAATATGATTTCTTTTTAGCATCACATGGTAAGTCCCATGTTAGTGAAAAGAATAACCTAACATTTTAAAAAAATGAAATAAGATTTTGTTTTAGTTCAAAACAGGTTCACACTACAGGGAAGGCTTTAGAATATCACAACACATTCAAAAATAACTAAAAATCACAAAATCATCTGCATTTAAATCTGTGAGGTCAAAAAATAAGAACTTAACAACATTAAGATAGAAATGTGATAAGATACATCTCCAACATAATGAAATTATTTTTTAAGACACAAAAAGAGAAACTGTCATTCATATAATATATACTGAGAAATTCTTGGCTAGAAAGAAGGAAAATCATGATTATTCTTAGTACATAAAGCATTAAACTAAAGAATGAGTTCAGGAAATTGATTTCTTAGTGCACTTAGTTCAAGGCACTTTCTAGTTAACCAATATATGACTTATTCAAAGTATTAAACTTTAGGAATAAAGACTTATGTTTAAGGAGCATCTACTATTTTACATGTCAAAAGCCCATTTGAGATTCTGTGAATTGATTCTTAATGTACATAATTATTAACTTTTGTACAATATTTTAAGGGATTTGTGATACCTGGTGAAGTCTATTGGAGGAACCACTAGAAACCCAGATATTTATTCTAATGCTTGTGTTCAACCTCCACATAATTAGTGAAGAATGTGTTGAAAGGGCCAAGGGGAGAAGGGCAATGTCGGGGCAGAAAGATTAATAAGGCATAAAGTGTTACCAGCACATGAGGATTTGGAATATTAAATAATTAAATAGTAGTGTTCCAAGTCACTGTTGCCTGGGACATACTTAATGGTGTTACACAGAAGTATCAAGGTGCTATGCAAATGGAGAAACTGCCTTCATGTCATACTCATTGCTACCAAAGGGACTTTTAATCATCCCTCTTCATAGCACATATGCATATCCACAAACCAGCTACTAGCAGAAATTTTTCAATTCTAGAAAGTGAAAGAAACCATCTGAAAGCACTTAGATACAGACCACTCAGCTCTGAGTGATAGAGCTTTAATGTCACACAGTTATTGCTGAAGTTAATTAAAGACTAAAAGCACTGGTTTCAGGGGACCTTCAAGATGGCGGAGGAGTAAGACATGGAGATCACCTTCTTCCCCACAACTACATAAAAATACATCTATATGTGGAACAACTCCTACAGAACACCTACTGAAAGCTGGCAGAAGACCTCAGACATCCTAAAAGCCTCAAGAGCAGCAGATTAAATCGCAACAATCAACTTGAGGTACCCTGCATCTGTGGAATACCTGAACACAAAACAAATCAACCCAAAATTGTGGTGGTGGATTTTGGGAGCAACTGTAGACTTGGGGTTTGCTGTCTGTGACTGACTTCCTTTTGATTTTTATGTTTATCTTAGTATAGTTTTTAGTGCTTGTTATCATGGGTGGATTTGTTCATTGGTTTTGTTGCTCACTTCTTTTTTTTATTATTACTTTTTTATTTTTTTATTTTAATTTATTTTTTTATTTTTTGATTTTAATTATTTTATTTTATTTTATTATTTAAAAAACATTTTTTTCTTTCTTTTTTTTCTCCCTTTTCTTCTGAGCCATGTGGCTGACAGGATCTTGGTGCTCCAGCCTGGTGTCAGGCCTGAGCCTCTGAGGTGGGAGAGCCAAGTTCAGGACATTGGACCACCAGAGACCACCCGGCTTGACATAATATGGAACAGTGACAGCTCTCCCAGAGACCTAGGTCTCAATGCTAAAACGCAGCTCAACACAAAGGCCAACAAGCTCCAGTGCTGGACACCAAATAACTAGCAAGACAGGAACACAACCCACACATTAGCAGAGAGGCAGCCTAAAATCATAATGACTTCACTGACACACCAAAACACACCACCGGACACGGTCCTGCCTACCAGAAAGACAAGATCCAGCCTCATCCACCAGAACACAGGCACCAGTCCCCTCCACCAGGAAGCCTACACAGCCCACTGAACCAATCTTAGCCACTGGGGGCAGACACCAAAAACAAATGGTAACTACGAACCTGCAGACTGCGAAAAGGAGACCCCAAACACAGTAATGTAAATAAAATGAAAAGACAGAAAAATATGCAGCAGATGAAGGAGCAATGTAAACACCCACCAGACCAAACAAATGAAGAGGAAATAGGCAGTCTATCTGAAAAAGAATTCAGAGAAATAATAGTAAAGATGATCCAAAATCTTGGAAATAGAATGCAGAAAATACAAGAAATGTTTAACAAGGACCTAGAAGAACTAAAGAGCAAACAAACAATGAAGAAAAACACAATAAATGAAATTAAAAATTCTCTAGAAGGAATCAATAGCAGAATAACTGAGTCAGAAGAACGGATAAGTGACCTGGAAGATAAAATAGTGGAAATAACTACTGCAGAGCATAATAAAAAAAAAGAATGAAAAGAATTAAGGACAGTCTTAGAGACCTGTGGGACAACATTAAATGCACAAACATTCAAATTATAGGGGTCCCAGAAGAAGAAGAGAAAAGAGAAAGGGACTGAAAATATTTGAAGAGATTATAGATGAAAACTTCCCTAACATGGGAAAGAAAATAGTCAATCAACTCCAGGAAATGCGAAGAGTCCCATACAGAGTAAACCCAAGGAGAAACACGCCAAAACATATTAATCAAACTATCAAAAATTAAACACAAAGAAAAAATATTAAAAGCAGCAGGGGAAAAGCAACAAATAACATACAAGGAAATCCCCATAAGGTTAACAGCTGATCTTAAAGCAGAAACTCTGCAAGCCAGAAGGGAGTGGCAGGACATATTTAAAGTGATGAAAGGGAAAAAACCTACACCAAGATTACTCTATCCAGCACAGATCTCATTCAGACTCAATGGAGAAATTAAAACCTTTATAGACAAGCAAAAGTTAAGAGAATTCAGCATCACCAAACTAGCTTTACAACAATGTTAAAGGAACTTCTCTAGGCAGGAAAGACAAGAGAAGGAAAAGATCTACAAAAACAAACCCAAAACAATTAAGAAAATTGTAATAGGAACATACACATTGATAATTACCTTAAATGTAAATGGATCAAATGCTCCAACCAAAAGACATAGACTGGCTAAATGGATACAAAAACAAGACCTGTATATATGCTGTCTACAAGAGACCCATTTCAGACCTAGGGATACATACAGACTGAAAGTGGGGGGGTGGAAAAAGATATTTCATGCAAATGGAAATCAAAAGAAAGCTGGAGTAGCAATTATCATATCAGACAAAATAGACCGTAAAATAAAGACTATTACAAGAGACAAAGAAGGACACTACATAATGATCAAGGGATCATCCAAGAAGAAGATATAACAATTGTAAATATTTATGCACCCAACACAGGAGCACTTCAATACATAAGGCAAATGCTAATAGCCATAAGAGGGGAAATGGACAGTAACACAAGCATAGTAGGGGACTTTAACACCCCACTTTCACCAATGAACAGATCATCCAAAGTGAAAATAAATAAGGAAACACAAACTTTAAATGATACATTAAACAAGATGGACTTAATTGATATTTAAAGGACATTCCATCCAAAAACAACAGAATACACATTGTTCTCAAGTGCTCATGGAACGTTCTCCAGGATAGATCATATCTTGGGTCACAAATCAAGCCTTGGTAAAATTAAGAAAATTGAAATCGTATCAAGTATCTTTTCCAACACAATGCTATGAGACTAGATATCAATTACAGGAAAAAATCTGTAAAAAATACAAACACAGAGAGGCTAAAGAGTACCCTACTCAATAACCAAGAGATCACTGAAGAAATCTAAGAGGAAATCAAAAAATATCTAGAAAAAAATGACCGTGAAAACATGACCCAAAACCTATGGGATGCAGCAAAAGCAGATCTAAGAGGGAAGTTTATAGCAAAACAATCCTATCTCAAGAAACAAGAAACATCTCAAATATATAACCTAACCTTACACCTAAAGCAATTAGAGAAAGAAGAACAACAACAACAACAAAAACCCAAAGTTAGCAGAAGGAAAGAAATCATAAAGATCACATCAGAAATAAATGAAAAAGAAATGAAGGAAACAATAGCAAAGATCAATAAAACTAAAAGCTGGTTCTTTGAGAAGATAAACAAAATTGATAAACCATTAGCCAGACTCATCAAGAAAAAAAGGGAGAAGACTCAAATCAATAGAATTAGAAATGAAAAGGGAGAAGTAACAACTGACACTGCAGAAATACAGAGGATCATGAGAGATTACTACAAGCAACTATATACCAATAAAATGGACAACCTGGAAGAAATGGACAAATTCTTAGAAAAGCACAACATTCTGAGACTGAACTAGGAAGAAATAGAAAATATAAACAGACAAATCACAAGCACTGAAATTGAGACTGTGATTAAAAATCTTCCAACAAACAAAAGCCCAGGAACAGATGGCTTCATATGTTGAATTTTATCAAACATTTAAAGAAGAGCTAACACCTATCCTTCTCAAACTCTTCCAAAATATAGCAGAGGGAGGAATACTCCCAAACTCATTCTGTGAGGCCACCATCACCCTGATATCAAAACCAGACAAAGATGTCACAAAGAAAGAAAACTACAGGCCAATATCACTAATGAACATAGACGCAAAAATCCTCAACAAAATCCTAGCAAACAGAAGCCAACAGCACATTAAAAGGATCATACACCATGATCAAGTGGGGTTTATCCCAGAAATGCAAGGGTTCTTCAATATACGCAAATCAACACCCATTAATGATAAAAAGCATCCAGAAAGTAGGCATAGAGGGAACTTTCCTCAACATAATAAAGGCCATATATGACAAACCCACAGCCAACATTGTTCTCAACGGTGAAAAAATGAAATCATTTCCTCTAAGATCAGGAACAAAACAAGGATGCCCACTCTCACCACTATTATGCAACATAGTTTTGGAAGTGTTAGCCACAGCAATCAGAGAAGAAAAAGAAATAAAAGGAATCCAAATCAGAAAGAAGAAGTAAAGCTGTCACTGTTTGCAGATGACATGATACTATCCGTAGAGAATCCTTAAGAGGTTAACAGAAAACTAATAGAGCTAATCAACGAATTTGGTGAAGTGGCAGGATACAAAATTAATGCACAGAAATCTCTTGCCTTCCTATACACTAACGACAAAACATCTGAAAGAGAAATTAAGGAAACACTCCCATTTACCAGTGCAACAAAAATAATAAAATACTTAGGAATAAACCTACCTAAGGAGCAAAAAGACCTGTATGCAGAAAACTACAAGACACTGATGAAAGAAATTAAAGATGATACCAACAGATGGAGAGATATACCATGTTCTTGGATTTGAAGAATCAACATTGTGAAAATGATTATATTACCCAAAGCAATGCAGATTCAATGCAATCCCTATCAAACTACCAATGGCATTTTTCACAGAACCAGAACAAAAAATTTCACAGTTTGTATGGAAACACAAAAGACCTGAATAGCCAAAGCAATCTTGAGAAAGAAAAATGGAGCTGGAGGAATCAGGCTACTGGACTTCAGACTATATTACAAAGCTACAGTAATCAAGACAGTATGGTCCTGGCACCAAAACAGAAATATAGATCAATGGAACAAGATAGAAAGCCCAGAGATAAACCCACACACATACACACATATGGTCACCTTATCTTTGATAAAGGAGGCAAGAATATACAATGGAGAAAAGACAGCCTCTTCAATAATTGGTGCTGGGAAAACTGGACAGCTACATGTTAAAGAATGAAATTAGAACATTTCCTAATACCATGCACAAAAAGAAACTCAAAAGTATTAAAGACCTAAATGTAAGGCCAGACACTATAAAACTCTTAGAGGAAAACATGGGAAGAACACTCTATGACTAAATCACAGCAAGATCTTTTTTTGACTCACCTCCTAGAGAAATGGAAATAAAAACAAAAATAAACAAATGGGACCTAATGAAACTTAAAGCTTTTGCCCAGCAAAGGAAACCATAAACAAGACGAAAAGACAGCCCTCAGAATGGGAGAAAATATTTGCAAACGAATCAACGGACAAAGGATTAATCTCCAAAATATACAAGCAGCTCATGCAGCTCAATATCAAAAAATCAAACAACCCAATCCAAAAATGGGCAGAAGATCTAAATAGACATTTCTCCAAAGAAGATATACAGACGGCCAACAAACACATGAAAGGATGCTCAACATCACTAATCATTAGAGAAATGCAAGTCAAAACTACAATGAGGTATCACCTCACACCAGTCAAAATGGCCATCATCAAAAAAATCTACAAACAATAAATGCTGGAGAGGGTGTGGAGAAAAGGGAACCCTCTTGCACTGTTAGTGGGAATGTTAATTGATACAGCCACTATGTGGAACACTATGGAGGTTCTTTAAAAAATTAAAAATAGAACTACCATACGACCCAGCAATCCCACTACTGGGCATATACCCTGAGAAGACCATAATTCAAAAAGAGTCATGTACCACAATGTTCATTGTAGCTCTATTTACAATAGCCAGGACATGGAAGCAACCTAAGTGTCCATTGACAGATGAGTTGATAAAGAAGATATGGCACACATACAGAATAGAATATTACTCATCCATAAAAAGAAACGAAATTGAGTTATTTGTAGTGAGATGGATGGGCCTAGAGTCTGTCATACAGAGTAAAGTAAGTCAGCAAGAGAAAAACAAATACCATATGCTAACACATATGTATGGAATCTAAAAAGAAAAAGAAAAGAAAAAAAAATGGTTCTGATGAACCTAGGGGTAGGACAGGAATAAAGATGCAGACATAGAGAATGGACTTGAGGACATTCAAGAGGAATTCAAGGGAGGGGGAAGGGTAATTTGGGACGAAGTGAGAGAGTAGCATTGACATATATACACTACCAAATGTGAAATAGATAGTGGGAAGCAGCTACATAGCACAGGGAGATCAGCTCAGTGCTTTGTGAGCACCTAGACAGGTGGGATAGGGAGGTTGGGAGGGAGACACAAGAGGGAGGGGATATGGGGATAAATGTATACATATAGCTGATCCACTTTATTATACAGAAGAAAGTAACACACCATTGTAAAGCAATTATACTCCAATGAAGATGTTAAGAAATAAAGAATACGTTCAGCAATTTTCAGAAGGTTGTTCTGTCATCATCATTTAAGTCTATATTTAAAGAGTCCTTCAGAGTATTGTTACAGTTATATATTTTCCATGATCTAGTCATCTTACATTTCTTCTATTTCCCTAAATGATTTCTTCATTAAAGTGAATTTGTTTAGATCATGGTTTACGCAAATCTCTACTTTCAAATCTTTTAAAACATAAGCCCATGGTGTCAAAAGTTCATAGCACTAACATAGAAAAGCTTACAATAATTATCTAGAAAAATCAGAGGCAACCTAAAAGAATCATTTGAACCTACATATTATCAACTTCTACTTTTAAAAGCCTGGTTTACATTCCATACAAAATGATTCTCTCCAAATATAATAGAACAAAGAACACTGTTAGGGAGAGCAAAAAAAAAAAAAAAAAAAAAGGAGTGACAAATAACAGGAATAGGAGATAAAATGATGGTTATATAGAAAAAAGGAACAGCATAAAACACCATTATCTTTAAGGCTTCTACTTTCCATTTTATCAAATACTCTATACTTTTGTTGTCTATTCATGAGTTTTTATAAAGTTAGCATCATAATTTAGACATGGTCGATTTGAAACATCAAGTCTAATGCAAAGATTCTTTAGAATTGTTGAATTCTTTCTATAATTTCTTCTATAAATAGAATAAGAAACTAGTGATTTCTAAGAACTTATAATAGATTTTAGGATAAAAATTAAATGGTAAATTTAATTCATAAAGTTAGTATTTTAGTGCTAGAAGGATCATTGTTTCCTTCTTTCATTTTGCTTTTATTTTTGCATAACTCTATTGTGGAAAGTGGTTGTCTTCTTCCTGTCCAACATCACTTCCCACTATTTAAGTTATAGAATGTCTCTCAGATCTTCTCTTAGGGAAATAAATTTAATATATTTTGAGATGAAAGCTGATCTTCATCCACCCATGCACCCCTAAAACATGGTAGATTTGAGAGCATATATTGTCAATAAGAATATTTCACCTTCCTTGATAAATTACTTCAAGGTTTGGTATCTGTTCGCAATCAGACTCTCCTTAGGACTTTTTGACCAAAGTTATAAGAGAGACGCTCTTTTACTTAAGCAACTTTGACTTGAGTTTCTATTGCCCACAGCCCAGCATCTCGGTTAATAATTCAGTGAAATATTCCCTTTACATAAAATTAATAGTTCTTTGAATGTTGGATGTGGAATTGAAGAAAAATGAAGAGGTTGTTTTGAATTATACATAAACTCTAGTGTAGTCCATTTTCTTTTCAAAGAGTTGGCACTTATTTGCAAGATGATCAGAGATAAGAACACAGTTTGCTTTTATAGAATATTTTTTATATCATGAGATTCAGCACACTGAGCCACAACCATAAAACAAAAAGAATATAGAATCCTTACCTGCATGTTTATGATAATGAGACACATATGAGTTGTGACAGATGGCTGAGACATGAGTGTTTCAAACTGAGAAGCTGAATTATCATAAATACTTTCCTGCAAACACTAAGATGTTTTCTATAAACCTATAAATCTGATCATCTGTTTTATTTTAAAATAATAATGAAGTTCTAAAAAATCAAAATCAGACTAGACTAAAAATGTAAATAGAATAATTATGACGAATACCATTTACAATAGTAATGAACAAAATATACTGCTCTGAACTCAACAAATTAGTATGAGTAAAATTCATGAACATACACAGTCAAGAATGACAAAACAAAAGGAATATTCAAATCTCACGTAATTAAGAACGTGAACTATTCATTGACTTGGATTTCTAACCAAAATTCAGCCCATTCTTTATTGACAAATTCAAAAGCATTTTTCACTTTTATTTTGTAAGGAGTAAAAAAATGCTGCCAGCTCGGGCAACTGCGTAGATGAACTTCCTCAGAAAGAGATTATGGAGACCTGCCACATTCTTAGAATGGATGCTTCAGAAATCAGTGAGCATAAGTCAATTTGATTAAGAAATCTTTCTGATCATAAAATCTTCCTCTATGACCCAATAGTGTTTTCAAACACATAGCAGACATTTTAAGATTAAAAAGAGGAAACACATTATTTCAGTTTTTGAAACATTTTAACCAAACAAGATAATAAGTTGACAAAGATATTAAGGGTTACATTATCAAAACCAGAAAAGTTTTGAATGTGCAAAAATACACAACCTTCCAAAAGTTCAGTAAATTTAATATTTATAATCTCATTCAGCCTAATATGCTTGTGAGAAAGCTTCAATATAAGTATGAACACCATTTTACCCAAACGGAAAACAAGTCTTTAGTATTGCTTTTTGCATTAACCCTTTTAAAAAATTGTGTAACTAAAAGTAACAATATTCCCTGCTCAGAATTCAGTGCACACAGCAGCAGTTCCACCCTACAATTTGCCTTAAGAAGTGTTACCCAGGAAAGCAAGTCTTCTAAAAACAAAATACAAGAATTTATATAAAGAAATATAAATGAAGCAGTATTTTCCATTATTAAAATATGCAAAAAGTATCATAATGTTGGGTATCCCAAAGCTAAACCAGTTGCTCTCAACCCCAATATGATTCTGCATATTAGAATCATCTAGAGAACTTTATAAAATTACAGATTCTCAAGACTTACCACCACCTCAATCCTGATATTCTGTCATAATAAATGTAGTGTGGAACCCAGGCAGTTTTTAAGGTGTCCAGGTAACTTTAATGTGTAGCCAGGATTAACAAACACTGGTCTAGATAGAACCATATTAAGTAGGCACTCAGAAGATTTATTGAGTGAATGAATAAATGAATGAGTCAATAAAAATAGAACAATATTGTATCTTTACTATTCCATTCATTCTCTTTTTAGCTCCTTTGCTCCTATAGATGTCACTTCATTCAACTCTATTCAGGTTTGACCCTATTGTTCCCTAGTAGTCCACAAACATGCAGCATCATTTAACATAATAAGGCAGCAATATCTTTAAGCAGTTCAACTACCCACCATGATGGTGACCCTCCAGTGGCATTCTTCACAGAACTAGAACAAAAAATTTCAGTTTGTATGGAAACACAAAAGACCCCAAATAGCCAAAGCAATCTTGAGAAAGAAAGGCAGAGCTGGAAGAATCAGGCTCCTGGACTTCAGACTGTACCTCAAAGCTACAGTAATCAAGACAGTATGGTACTGGCACAAAAACAGAAATATAGATCAATGGAACAGGATAGAAAGCCCAGGATAAACCCACGGACATATGGTCACCTTATCTATGAAGAAAAGACAGTCTCTTCAATAAGTGGTGCTGGGAAAACTGGACAGCTACATGTAAATGAATGAAATTAGAACACTCCCCAACACCATACACAAAAATAAACTCAAAATGGATTAAGTACCTAAATGTAAGGCCAGACACTATAAAACTCTTAGAGGAAAACATAGGAAGAACACTCTATGACATAAATCACAGCAAGATCCTTTTTGACCTGCCTCCTAGAGGAATGGAAATAAAAACAAAAATAAACAAATGGGACCTAATGAAACTTAAAAGCTTTTGCACAGCAAAGGAAACCATTAACAAGACGAAAAGACAACCCTCAGAATGGGAGAAAATATTTGCAAATGAAGCAACTGACAAAGGATTAACCTCCAAAATTTACAAGCAGCTCATGGATTTCAACATCAAAAAAACAAACAACCCAATCCAAAAATGGGCAGACTACCTAAATAGACATTTCTCCAAAGAAGATATACAGATTGCCATATATATTTGGCAATATATATATATATATATATATATACACACTATGTATATACATGTATATACTAATTTATATAGAATTATATAATTATATATCTATACTAGTATATATATATACTATACTATATATATATATATACTATGTACATACATGTATATACTAATTTATATAGAATTATATAATTATATATCTATACTAGTATATATATATACTATACTATATATATATATATACTATGTACATACATGTATATACTAATTTATATAGAATTCTTATATAATATTTTAGTAGAGAAAATGATGTTAAAATGAATGATGATCCCAGGAAATTTCATTGTTAAGCTACAATATTGCCTTGGTACTTTTTCTCTGTCTCTTAGATAGATGACAGGGCATTTCACTTTATTTTTCAGTCACCAAATATGATCTCATAGTTTATATTGTGTTGTACATTGCAAGTCACCAAAATATGCCCTGATTGGCTACCTCTATCCATCTTACCTTTCCTTTGGAAACTTGGGATCATTTTTTATATTTTCTGTCAACTGAATGTACAGAAACTGCCCAGTATTATGAAACCAATTCAGCCCCTCAAAACTGCAGCCATTTCAAAAATGTTAAAAGATAACACAACATATCCAGCTGTAAATCAATGCTAGGCTCATGTGTTTCTATAGTCACTAAATCTCCATATAGAAATGCATATATGTGCGTATACTATATATAATATAGATAGATTATACAATATGTAATACAATCATTTTAGTTTTAGAACTTTGAGGAACAGTTGGAAGAATTATATAAACTAGAACAAATGTTCCTACTTATGAAATAAAATACATGAGATTCTAGATGCTACTAGATGATGTATTTGTGGGATTATTTACTTTCCTTCATTGATAAACTCTCTACATTTCTCTTTTTAAGGAAGTCCTACAAATATAACTAGGGAGAAAAAGGTAAGATTTAAATTCCAAAAATAAAACTTTAAATCATCCTATAATTCTCTGCTAATGTGAAATTATCTCCAATGATAACTTATATGTAAACCTCCTGGAGTACATTTCTTTTGTATGAAATTTATGCCAGCTATATTATAAAGCAAACAAGCCCTTCATATAATTCATAAAAGTAGACTTCCCTCTATTTGAATTTATTTGAAGATATATTATTTGTGTGTATTCAAACTTTATTATCCTAGTCCAGAGAAATGTAAACAGGGCTCACCCAAATCAAATTTATGAAATGTTTAAGGTTTTTCTTATTTTCCTCAGTATGTACCAAGTGTGAAAGTTCTTTTACAAGATAAAGCTCCATGTGCCTTGTCTTTTCACCCTCTTACCTTTATTGAAGAAATGAAAGATTCAGCAACCAATCACCTTTGGCTATTTTTAGGTCCTTTATATCTTTAATATCCTGTGAATTAAAAAAAAATATTTTCAATTTTTAAAAGATAAGCTAGTGGGAAAATATGTTGGTGAACAAGAGGACTCTGGAATACTACAAGATCAATATTTCTGAGCATTGGCATTGGGTGTTAACTAGACCACTTGTGGTAACCATTCCAATATATGTAAATATTGAATCATTATATTGTACACCTGAAACTAATATTTTATTTGTCAATTACATCTCAATAAAATATTAAATAAAATTAAGTTAAAATTTTAAAGTTCCTGAGCATGAATAGAAGCCTGATTAATATTATTATACGGGCAAGAGTTCTCAACTGTGGTCCATGGATCATTGAGTTGTACAAAAATAAACCATAGGACATCAGGGAATCTCCTGAACTTAGAACATTCAGTGTGTTTGTATACATGTGTGTACTAAAATGTCTAACAGGGTAAAGTCAAGACAAGTTTCCATGTTTTCAAGATATTCTCAAAAGGGTCTTTGATAGATGACTAATGAGTACCTACTGTATAGCACAGAGAACTCTACTAAGTGCTCTGTGGTGACCTAAATGAGAAGGAAATCCAAAAAAGAGGGGACATATGTATATGTAGAGCTGATTCACTTTGCTGTACAGTATAAACTGACACACTATTGTAAAGCAACTATACCCCAATTAAAAAAAAAAAAAAGGGACTTTGGCTCCCCAAGTCAAATTACTGCTACATTTTTTCCTTACAGAATCACATGTAATCTGTGTCAAACTTTGCTTATAATTTATTCATAGTTAAGGCTCTTTTAAAACTATTTTTGTTTTGTTTAAATTTTTTCCTAATTTACATATAACAAAGTTCACTTTTTTGCTATACAGTTTTAGGCGTTTTTAAAAAATATATACAGTTTTTAGCAACAATCATGATACAAAACAGTTTCCTCACTCCCTAAAATGCCTTCATTCTGTCCCTTTGTATTCAAACCTTTCTTCTATGCCTAATTCCTGGTAAAAATGGATCTGTTCTCTTTTACTATAGTATGGTCTTTTTGCAGAATGTTATAAAAAATGTAATAATATAGTATGTAATCTTTGGTGGCTGGCTTATTTCACTTAGTGTAATGTATTTGAGATTCTATAGCTTATTCTTTTTTACTTGATGTATAGTATTCCATTGCATGGAGGTACTATAGTTTGTTTATTCATTCACTCATTAAAGACTATTTCAATTCTTCTCAGGTTTTGTAAAGTATGGCTATTGCTGCCATAAATATTCATGTACTGGTTTTTATTGTATATATGTCTTCATTTCTCTGGATAAATACCCAGGAGTGAGATTACTAGGTCATATGGTAAGTGTAGGTTTAATTTTTTTAGAAATTGCCAAACTGTTTTCCACATTGTATACATAATTTTTCATTCACACCAGCAACGTTGTAGAGTCTGAATTTCTCCACCTCCTTTTCAGCACTCAATACTCAAGTTTTACATTGTAGACATTCTGATAGCTCTGTGTCTCATTGTGGTCTTAATTGGCATTTCCCTAATATCTAATTTTCTTGAGTATCTTTCATCAGCTCATTTGTATTTTCTTTGGTGAAGTTTCTTTTCAAATCTTTTTTTCCTTTTTAGTGAGTTGTTTGTTTACTCATTTTTTTACTTTTAAATGGTGTTTATGTACTGTAAATACGAGCCCTTTATTAGATATGTGATTTGCAAATATGTTCTCCAGTCTTCTCAATCTCTTGACAATGTCTTTTGTAAAGAAAAAGGTTTAAATTTTGGTAAATATCATTTATCTTTTTTTTTTCTTGTATGTATTTTATCTTTGGGCTATCTAAAGACACTTTGCCTAACCTAAAGTCCCCAAAATTTTCTATTCTTTTTCCAAAATTTTTTATACTTTTACATCTTACATTTAGGTATATAATTTAAGTTCATTTCTGTATAAGGCATGATATATATATTTAGATTCATATTTTTATATACATGTTTCCAAATGCACTAGCACCATTTTTTAAAAACACTATGCTTTTTTTAAAATTGTTTTTACATCTTTGTCAGAAATCATCATCTTCATTTGTATGGGTCTGTTTTTGTATTCTATTCTG
The DNA here is from genome assembly GCF_949987535.1 of Balaenoptera acutorostrata. NCBI lineage: Eukaryota > Metazoa > Chordata > Mammalia > Artiodactyla > Balaenopteridae > Balaenoptera > Balaenoptera acutorostrata. Next base: position 98,978,261 of record NC_080067.1, on the reverse strand, counting down.
TTCCATTAATCTGTGCCTATGCTTTTGCCAATACCGCTCTGAGTACTATAATGGTAGGGTAAGTCTTAAAATCAGATAATATGGATTCCCAAACTTTGCTACTTTTCAAATTTCTTTGGCATTTCTGGTTTCTTTGCCTGTCCAAATAAATGTTATATTCACTTTTCAATATCTACAAGATACCCTGCTGGCATTTTGGTTGAGACTGTTTCAACCTGTAGATTAATTTGGGAAAAATTACATCTGAACAATACTGAGCCTTTCAATCCATAAACTTTGTCTATCTCTCTACTTATTTGGTATTCTTTAATTTTTTTAACAAGCATTTGTAGTTTTCCCACATACAGATATTACATATATTTTTGTTAGATTTATACCCACGTTCTTCATTATTTGGAAATAATGTAAGTTGAACAGTTTTTTGTTGTTGTTGTTTTGTTTTTCTTTTTGTTTTACATCTTCATTTGCAATTGTTCTTAGCTGGTATGTAGAAACACAAATGATTTTTAAAATCTTAATGTCATGTACTGCAACACTGATAAACATACTAATTATTTCTAGTAACTTTTTTGGAGATTCCTTCGGATTTTCATTAGAGAAAGAAATACTGAATTTTCCAAATATACTTGTGGATTTCTCTATTTCTCCTTCAACCCTATCAGACTTTGTTTCATGTAGTTTGAAGTTCTGTTATTAAGTGAATACACATTTAGATTTATTATATCTTCTTGGTGTACTGACACACTTAAGTTTATTACATCTTCTCAGAGTAATTAATTAGGCAACATTCCTCTTTATCCCTAATAATTCCTTGTTCTAAAGTTTACTTTGTCTAATATCAATATCACCAATTCAACTTTATTTTGGTTAGTGTTTGTATGCAATATATTTTTCAAATTTTTACTTATCCTATCCATACTACTGTTTATAAACTAGATTTCCTGTAGATAGCATAAAACAAATTGGATGCTGTTTGTTTGTTTTTCTGTTTTTTATCCAATATAGCAATCTCTGTCTTTGAGTTGGTGTGTTCAGAATAACTTATTTAATATAACTATTGACATGGTTGGATTTATGTCTGTGTTTTTAAATTTATCTTCTTGCTCTTAAGTTCTCTTAAGAAGTTTTACTTCTCCTGGCTTCTTTTGTATTATTTGAAAACTTTTGGTATTCAGTTCTAGGCAACTCTTTACTTGGCTGCCAATGCTCACTGACTCCTGGTATTGATTCCTGAATGGCCCTCAAGATTCAACACTCTAATACCCAGCACCTGTGGATATGATGAGTTGTAACCCACATAATTGTTATGGTATATGGCACAGTTGATCTTAAAATAGGGAAATTATCTGGTTGTGCTTAATCAAATCACAAGAGCCCCTTTAAAAGCAGAGAGTTTTCTCTCTGGTATCTGAAGAGAAAAATCAGAGATTTAAAACACAAGCAGGATAAGATAAAAAATAAAATATTGTGCTATGAAACAGCATATACAGCAATGGATCCAATATTTTAACACAAAAAGATTTTTACCCCCAAACAGTATTTCAGCTATTAAGCCACATGATAAAATAACCCAAAATGCTGTTTTTCTTTTAAGAGTTTATTTCTGTGTCACATGTAATAATAAAATATAAAATGAAAATATTTTACTTGATTTCAGTATACTTGGTTCACTATTACTCAATATAGTTTTGGAAGTCTGAGCGGGGCAATCAGAGAAGAAAAAGAAATAAAAAAGAAAGAAAAGCCAGAAAGGAGTGGCAGGACATATTTAAAGTGCTGAAAGGGAAAAATCTACAACCAAGATTACTCTACCTAACAAAGACCTCATTCAGATTTGACAGAGAAATCAAAAGCTTTACAGCCAAGCAAAAGTTAAGAGAATTCAGCACCACCAAACCAGCTATACAACAAATGCTAAAGGAACTTCTCTGAGTTGGAAACAAAGGAGAAGAAAAGGACCTACAAAAACAAAGCCAAAACAATTAAGAAAATGGTAATAGGAACATACATATCGATAATTACCTTAAATGTAAATGGATTAAATGCTCCAACCAAAAGACAAAGGCTTGCTGAATGGATACAAAAACAAGACCCATATATATGCTGTCTACAACAGACCCACTTCAGACCTACGGACACATAGAGACTGAAAGTGAGGGGATGGAAAAAGATATTCCATGCAAATGGAAATCAAAAGAAAGCTGGAATAGCAATGCTCATATAAGATAAAATAGACTTTAAAACAAAGAATGTTACAAGAGACAAGGAAGGACACTACATAGTGATCAAGGGTTCCATCCAAAAAGAAGATATAACAATTATAAATATATATGCACCCCACATAAGAGCACATCAAAACATAAGACAAATGCTAACAGCTCTAAAATAGGAAATCGACAGTAACACAATAATACTGGGGGACTTTAACACCTCACTTACACCAATGGGCAGATCATCCAGAGAGAAAATTAAAAGAAAACACAAGCTTTAAATGACACAATAGACCAGATAGATTTAACTGATATTTATAGGACATTCCATCTGAAAACAGCAGATTACACTTTCTTCTCAAGTACGCATGGAACATTCTCCAGTATAGATCACATCCTGCATCACAAATCAAGCCTCAGTAAATTTAAGAAAATTGAAATCATATCAAGCATCTTTTCCAACCACAACGCTATGAGATTAGAAATAAATTACAGGGAAAAAAACATAAAAAACACAAACACATGAGGTAAAACAACACGTTACTAAATAACCAAGAGATCACTGAAGAAATCAAAGAGGAAATCAAAAAATACCTAGAGACATATGACAACAAAAACATGACGATCCAAAACCTATGGGATGCAGCAACAGCAGTTCTAAGAGGGAAGTTTATAGTAATACAATCCTACCTCAAGAAACAAGAAAAATCTCAAGCAAACAATCCAATCTTACACATAAAGGAGCTAGAGAAAGAAGAACAAACAAAACCCAAAGTTAGTAGAAGGGAAGAAATCATAAAGATGACATCAGAAATAAATGAAATAGAAACAATAGCAAAGTTCAATAAAACTAAAAGCTGGTTCTTTGAGAAGATAAACAAAATTGATAAACCTTTAGCCAGACTCATCAAGAAAAAAAGGGAGAAGACTCAAATCAATAAAATTCGAAGTGAAAAAGGAGAAGTTACAACAGACACTGCAGAAATACAAAGCATCCTAAGAGACTACTACAAGCAACTCTATGCCAATAAAATGGACAACCTGGAAGAAATGGGCAAATACTTAGAAAGGTATAACCTTCCAATACTGAACCAAGAAGAAATACAAAATATGAACAGACAAATCACAAGTAATGAAATTGAAACTGTGATTAAAAATCTTCCAACAAACAAAAGTCCAGGACCAGATGGCTTCACAGGTGAATTCTATCAAACATTTAGAGAAGAGCTAACACCCATCCTTCTCAAACTCTTCCAAAAAATTGCTGAGGAAGGAACACTCCCAAACTCATTCTACAAAGCCACCATCACCCTGCTACCAAAACCAGACAAAAATACTATAAAAAAAGAAAATTACAAACCAATATCACTGATGAATATAGATGCAAAAATCCTCAACAAAATACTAGCAAACAGAATCCAACAACACATTAAAAGTATCATACACCATGATCAAGTGGGATTTATCCCAGGAATACAAGGATTCTTCAATATACACAAATCAATCAATGTGATACACTGTATTAACAAACTGAAAATAAAAACCATATAACCATCTCAATAGATGCAGAAAAATCATTTGAAAAAATTCAACACTCATTTATGATAAAAACTCTCCAGAAAGTGAGCATAGAGGGAACCTACCTCAACATAATAAAGGCCATATACAACAAACCCAAAGCAAACATCATTCTCAATGGTGAAAAATTGAAAGCATTTCCTCTAAGATCAGGAATAAGACAAGGATGTCCACTCTTACCACTATTATTCATTATAGTTTTGGAATTTCTAGCCACAGCAATCAGAGAAGAAAAAGAAATAAAAGGAATACAAATTTGAAAAGAAGTAAAACTATCACTGTTTGCAGATGAGATGATACTATACATTGAGAGTCCTAAAGATGCCACCAGAAAACTACTAGAGCTAATCAATGAATTTGGTAAAATTGCAGGATACAAAATTAATGCACAGAAATCTCTTGCATTCCTATACACTAACAATGAAAGATCAGAGAGAGAAATTAAGGAAATAATCTCATTCACCATTGCAACAAAAAGAATAAAATACCTAGGAATAAACCTGCCTAAGGAGGTAAAAGAACTGTACTCAGACAACTACAAGACACTGATGAAAGAAATCAAAGATGACACAAACAGATGGAGAGATATACCATACTTATGGATTGGAAGAATCAATATTGTGAAAATGATTATATTACCCAAAGCAGTCTAGAGATTCAATGCAATCCCTATCAAATTACCAATGGCATTTTTCACACAACTAGAACAAAAAATCTTAAAATTTGTATGGAGACACCAAAGACCTCGAATAGCCAAGGCAATCTTGAGGGAAAAAAACAGAGCTGGAGCAATCAGACTCCCTGACTTCAGACTATACTACAAAGCTACAGTAATCAAGACAATATGGTACTGGCACAAAAAAAGAAATATAGATCAACGGAACAGGATAGACAGCCCAGAGATAAACCCACACACCTATGGTCAACTAATCTGTGACAAAGGAGGCAAGGATATACAATGGAGAAAAGACAGTCTCTTCAATAAGTGGTACTGGGAAAATTGGAAAGCTACATGTAAAAGAATGAAATTAGAACTCTCCCTAACACCATACACAAAAATAAACTCAAAATGGATTAAAGACCTAAATGTAAGACCAGACACTATAAAACTCTTAGAGGAAAACATAGGAAGAACACTCTATGACTAAATCACAGCAAGATCTTTTTTTGACCCACCTCCTAGTGTAATGGAAATAAAAACAAAAATAAACAAATGGGATCTAACGAAACTTAAAAGTTTTTGCACAGCAAAGGAATCTATAAACAAGATGAAAAGACAACTCTCAAAATGGGAGAAAATATTTGCAAATGGATCAACGGACAAAGGATTAATCTCCAAAATATATAAACAGCTCATGCACCTCAATATTAAAAAAAAAAAAACAACGCAATCAAAAAATAGGCAGAAGCCCTAAATAGACATTTTTCCAAAGAAGACATACAGATTGCCAACAAATACATGAAAATATGCTCAACATCACTAATCATTAGAGAAATGCAAATCAAAACTACAATGAGGTATCACCTCACACCAGTTAGAATGGGCATCATCAGAAAATCTACAAACAACAAATGCTGGAGAGGGTGTGGAGAAAAGGGAACCCTCTTGCACTGTTGGTGGGAATGTCAATTGATACAGCCACTATGGAGAGCAGTATGGAGGTTCCTTTAAAAACTAAAAATAGAACTACCATATGACCCAGCAATCCCACTACTGGGCATATACCCTGAGAAAACCATAATTCAAAAAGACACATGCACCCCAATATTCATTGCAGCACTATTTACAATAGCTAGGTCATGGAAGCAACCTAAATGCCCATCAACAGACAAATGGATGAAGAAGATGTGGTACACATATACAATGGAATATTACTCAGCCATAAAAAGGAAAGAAATTGGGTCATTTGTAGAGATGTGGATGGACCTAGAGACTGTCATACAGAGTGAAGTATGTCACAAAGAGTAAAACAAATATCGTATATTAATGCATATATGTGGAATCTAGAAAAATGGTACAGAGGAACTGGTTTGCAAGGCAGAACTAGAGACACAGATGTAGAGAATCAATGTATGGACACAAAGGGGGGAAAGCAGCGGGGCAGGGGTGGTGAGATGAATTGGGAGATTGAGATTGACATATATACACTAATAAGCATAAAATAGATAACTAATAAGAACCTGTTGTATAAAATAAATAAATAAATAAAATATTTAAAAAAGAAAATGAATTCTGCCAACACCCTGAATGAGTAAGGTCCTCTACAGCTTCCAGAAAAGAACACAGCAAACACTATGATTTTAGCCCAGTGAGACTCATGTCAGACTTCTGATGTACAGAATATAAGATTAAAAATTTGTATTGTTTAAATTGCTAAAGTTATTTTTATGGCAGCAATAATCAAGTACATATGAATACAAATGAATCAGATCTATGTACATTTTAATCCCAACATACAATCTTATATTTTTGCTTTCAGGAATCATACAGGAATACCTCATTTTATTGTGACTCACTTTGTTGTACTTTGCAGGTATTGCATTTTTACAAATTGAAAGTTTCTGGCAACCCTGTGTTGTCAGACAACAGTTAGCATTTTTTAGTAATAAAGTATTTTTTAACTAAGGTATGTACATTTTTTTAGACTTAGTGCTATTGCATACTTAATAGACTGCAGTATAATGAAACATAAATTTTATATGCACTGAGAAACCAAAAAATTCACGTGACTTGCTTTATTGCGATGGTCTGGAATTGAACCTGCAATATCTGTGAGGTATGCCTGTATATAGTTTAAGAAACTTAAGAGGATAAAAGTAGGCTATTATATTTACCCATATATTTATTAGTTGTATTGCTCTTCCTCCATTCTTAAATTTCTATTATTTCCTCTGTAATCACTTTTCTTTAGCAAAAGGCTATTCTGTAACATTTGTTTTAGAGGAAGCCTATTGGCAATGAATTTCCTGTTTTCCTTCATCTGAGACTGTCTTCATTTCACTTTCATTCTTGAAGGATATTTTTGCACGTTGTAGAATTCTGGGTTGACAGTTATTCTCATTCATCACATTAAAAAATATTGTTCTACTCTCTTCTGTGCTCCATGGCTTCTAATATTTTTCTTTATCATTGGCTTTCATTAGTTTGATTATGATATATATAGGTGATATTTTCTTTGAGTTTATCTTGTTTGATTTTCACTGAGCTCCTTGACTCTGTAAATTCATGTTCTTCAATAATTTGTGATGTTTTAAATCATTTTTTTTTAATTGTTTGCATCAGTCTCTTTCTCCTTTCCTTAGTCTTCAATGATATGAATGTTTGATAATTTCCCACAAGTTTCCAACACTCACTTCACTTCTATATTGGTTTTTCCTCTGTTGTACACTTTGAATAATTTCTATTAATTTATATTCAAATTCACAATCCCACTCTCATCTACACTGGGTACATCCAGTGAACTTTTTTCTGTTATTGCATTATTTCATTCTAAAATTTCAATTTAATTTTTTGTAGCCTCTATCTCTTTTCTATGAACCTCTAGCTTTCCATTAATTTCAAGAGTGTTTGCCCTTATTTCAGAAGCAAAGTTATGGTACTTGCTTTATTATATTGTCTAATTCCAACATTGGGATCATCTCAGGGTTGCTATTTGTTGATTATCTCTTCCTCCGAGCAAATTAAAGTTTTCCTGGTTCTTCGTACATCAAGTAATTTTGGATGTATCCTGGATATTTTAAATATTATGAGACTGTGAATAGCATTAAAAACCTCTAGAGAATTTTGATTTTTTTCTTTGTTTGTTTGTTTTAGCATGCAGTCAACCCAGTTAGGTTCAGATCACAAGTTCCAAACTGTATTTTGTGGATTGTGGTTCCAATATCAGTTTAGTTTTCAAAGCTTTTGTGAGTTACTTTGGTGCACTTTGCATTTGTACTATCCAAAGACAAGTCTGGGACCTGAACTGTATTTTGTGGATTGTGGTTCCAATATCAGTTTAGTTTTCAAAGCTTTTGTGAGTTACTTTGGTGCACTTTGCATTTGTACTATCCAAAGACAAGTCTGGGACCTGGACAGTGGTCTTCACCATAATTGAGTTCTCAAAGTTTTACTGTGGTGCTTTGTTTCAGTTCCATAGTACAGCACAAGGATTAGCCTAGGACTTCAGACTCATATTTAAATATTTAATCCTCTCTCTTCCATTGTTTCCCTCATAATTCCTGGTTTCCAAGGGCTCCTTTCCTGGAGTCCTAGCTAGATAGCCAGAGTTTTAGCCTCCTTATGTTTACACACTTCCCATAAGTGGATCTTCCTCTGGACAAAGTAATGAGTGAAAAGAGAGTAAAAATAATTTACTCTGGGATCCCCTCTACATACTTCAGATTGCATACATCTCTTTGTTAATTCCTCCAGTCAGAGAGACGGGTGTTCTCTCGGTGTTTTAAACGATGAATCTGCTGCTGCCACTACTACTGCCAACACAGGAGTGTTGTTTAATGAGTAGGTCTTGCCTCACATCAGAGCCAACAGCGTAACAAAAAGAGTAAAAAAACATACAGAGATTTGCATGCATGTACATGTACACACACACACACACACACACACACACACACACACACACACACACACACAATACTTTCCATCCCACAGAGGCCCACTTCCTGGTTCTCCAGATGAAAATAGATTTTTCCTGGAACTTTTCCTGTCCATGCCCACTGTGAAATTCCATGCTTCAGACTGCCTAGAATCTAAGCTAGCAGATAAGAAAAAGAAAAAACCTCAAACAGGAAACTTACTACTCTTATTAGTCATTTTGGGGTTTGATTTTTCTCCTGAATCTGCCTGCTATTATTTACTTTTCAGAGTCATCAGATAGTTGCTTAATAAACTCTGCTCTGGGATTTTAGTTATTATCACTGGGAAAAATAAGCTGAAATGGGTTTACTCCTTCTTAGCTGAAACTGAAAATTGTCATTTTAAAAAGACATTAGTATGGCTTATATTCTTCTTCATTTTTCACTACTTTAAGGCTTTAAACAACTAATTTCTTGTTTTGAAGCTCATTTTTATTAGTAATAAACCATACTTCATCATTTGACTCCCTAGTACACATGGCACTATTATTTCCATTTTTAATGATGAATATCTCTTAAAAATAAGTGGTCCATCTTTGTTTTCTAAACCTGTTTAGGAAAAGCTGGGTTAGCAAAATTAAACAGTCCCTTTACTATAAAGCTTTTTAGGTCCCTTAATAACTTAACCTGCATCCTGAGTTTCCAAAAGGTCAAGACAGTGCATTACATTTTCCAAACATATTTAACTTCTAAAAACTTTTTTTCCCCAAAATGACATTCTCCAGAAAAGAATTTGGGAAATATTCTAACCACTAACACTAACTTGTTATATCTTACATCATGTATGAACTCCAACTTCTCTTCCTTCTATACTTATTAAGTGCTATTCTAGGACCTCTGTGGGGTGTACTGTAGATTTAAAGTGCTATTCCAGACTTTTGCTAAAATGACTCTGCTCTTAACAACATTAAACATATGCTGTCTCCTAACATTGCCAAGTATTCTGGAGACAATTTCAAGAAAGAATGTGTAGAATGGCTTAATTTTAAACATAGCCTGTGACTGCTGTAGCTAACTCATATAGGGATAGACACATTCACTAAGCTTTATAGAAATAGTTAACCTTGAAATTAAAGGGGAAAAGATTGGAGCATAATGGCATTGTTTGTATCTCCTTGAGTGAGACAGTAATGAAAAGATTGGGTGACTGATGAATTCTAACGTAATACATGAGAAAGTATTTGACCCTAAGGATAAACTAAGTAATAATCATAACTATCATGTACAAAGAACTTGTATATCAAACATTATGTCATGTGCTTATAGTGGAAGTCTGTGGTTGCTTCCAGAGTATCTATTGTTTTCCTGAGAACCCCTGATATAGGTTTGAGAATTTCTGTGATTCCAAGGATGGGAAAAATATAGCAAGATAAGCCAATAATTAAATTCCATATGCCTAGACCTCAGATTATTTTAGAGGTGGCCGGGAGACTTAAGATAGCTCAGTCATATTGAATTTCAGGATTTCTTCTGGGAATGCTTGAACAAAAGTTATCTCTTTGCTCTGGACCATATATTCTATAGATCTGAGGCAATGGAACCAATATAGCTATTTTTCTTCCATAAGTAGATAAAGCCAACACACAAAGGAAACCAGAACTTAGAAAAAAAATCACAAAGAAACACAGACAATCTATGATCAAATCATGCTTAAAAATTATACCACCTTTAGATTTTTCTTCAATAAAGCAAGTTGTATTCATTATATATTACCACATGACAAATTACCCTAAAATTTATTGACTTAAAATAACAATAATACTTCTTTTCTCTTATGTTTCTATAGGTCAGGAATTCAGACAGAACACTGTAGGATATCTTATCTCTGCTCCACAATTAGAGGTCATCAAGTAAAATACTTGATGGATTGAAGGCTGCGGGCTGGAGTCATTTGCAGCTTGTTCACTCACACATTTGGAACTGATGCTGGCTGTCAGCTGGAGAACTAGCTGGGGTTGCTGGCTGAAACACCTAGATATGGCCTCCTCATGTGGGGTGAGCTTCCTCTCACCATGGTAGCTAGGTTACAAAGGAAAGGAAAGCACACAGACAAAGGAGAAAGAGACACACATGCACGTATGCACAAACACACACACACACACAAGCAATGTTGTCTTTGATGATTTAACTACAAAATTCAGGCAGGATTGCCTCTGTGTCATTCTATTGATTGAGGAACATGAACCTGAACCTCACTACGGAAGTCAATAAATATCACATTTTAAAAAGGGCACTTGATATAGTGCATATACTGGTTGTACCAAGTGTGGAAAAACTAACCTAGCACATAAGCCATGAATATACATTTATTGTGTAAGCTAATTTGAGTTAAATTATTTGTTTCTTGCAGCTAAAGCACCCAACTCACATCACACTTACATATGTTATTTCATTTAATGTGAACAACATCTATAGAAAGGAAGTAGTTTTAGCACCTGTATCAGTCAGGATTCTTCAGAGAAACAGAACAAATAAGACAGGTGATGGATGGATGGATGGATAGACAGACAGACAGATAGATTTTAAGAAATTGGCTTATGGTTATGGGGGTGGCAAGTCCAAAACTGATAGATTATTGTAACAGGCTAGAAACTCAGGCAAGAGTGAAGTTGTAGTCTTTGGTTTGAAATATATAAGGCAGGCCAGCAAGCTGGAAACTCAGACAGGAGTTAGTGTTGTAGTCATTTGTCTGAAACCTTTGGGGCAAGCCAGGAGGCTGGAGACTCAGGCAGGATTTCCATTTTGCAGTCTTAAGGCAGAATTCCTTCTTTTCAGGTAACTTTGGTTTTTGCTCTATGGTCTTCAACTGATTGACTGGATGAGGTCCACGCACATTATCAAGGGTAATCTTCTTTCCTTAAAGTCAACTGATTATATACATTAATCACATCTACAAAATATTTTCACAGAAATATCCAGACTAGTGCTTGGCCAAACAACTCGGTACCACACCCCTGCCAAATTGCCACATAAAACTTAACCATTGCAGTCAACTTGGCACCAAGACACATCTCCTTAAATCATGCTTACTCTCCAAAGACAAGAGCAAAGTCACACTTACTTCTCACATGATACAGCTATCCTATATACAACTGAAAAAGCACTAACGCTTTCCCCAAAGGGGATGCAAAGTCCTTGGGTGATATTCAATCTTCTCCTTGATATTCTATAACTTAATTACTACAATGTAAAGTTAACAATACTTAAATACTATAATGTAAAGTTATGTTCTAAGACGATAAAAAAGGGGAAGAAAAAATATATTTGCTTAATAGCATACACACAAACATATTCATAACAAAATAAGGAAGAAATTCTCATAACAGTTATAGTCCTCATTTCTACAACTGGCTATGTAGTCATAAGTGTTATTTATAACTACTTTCTTCTACTATCCATTTCATAATCCCCTCGCCTTTAGCAAGTACCTCAGCTGGTTGTGATTCTTTGCCTGGTGGGGTAACCCAAACCTTCATTCTTGAAGAGTCAGGCCATTAGTATCCCTACCTGAATTGGGTTGTTTTCCTTTGCTGTTAACTTTAATCTTAAGGCATGGTAGTACTAAGAAAAGCCCTAAGGGATTTTCTATATTTGAGATATACTCATCCTTCCCTACATTGGGTAGCAATAGTCTGATTTGCCTTTGGTAATTAGGATCAATTTTCCCAGCCAGTACACTAAGTCTTTTCTTTATCTGTTGATTCAGAAGCATGAGGAGCCCAAAGTGACTAGGTGGCAGCCTCAATCTCCAGTTCACTGGGCTCGTTGTTGTGTCTCCCAGTAGAAGCACTCCTCTCTTTGGAACTAACAGCTCTAGGCCAGCAGAGCATAAGGATATGGGACTGCAAGAAAAAATTTTGCTGACGGATCACTAGGGCTGAGTGGTGTCTCTCCAATTTCCACCCCTTGATTCCTGGACCTGTGAATCCTGGCTATGGGAAAAACAATACCACATATTGAAGGCTGATTTAGAGCATGTATGGTACCCATTTTTAAAAATATCTTGATATGGGAATCAGATTGCTTAAGAAACTTGCCCAGGGCTACTCAACTAATAAACAGGATTTGAAGTCAAGCTGTCTGACCATCAAGATATGTTCAATAATAATTCAGTGTGGTTTATTGAGTTTGAGAGTCTTTAAAGGGCTTTCAGCATGGTCGCTACATCAGATTTGATTCTGCTTACTCAGTGGACTGTGTGACAGTTTGGGAAGGTCTCCATTTACCTTTGTGAGATCCACTCTCCACCCTTCTCTACCCAACCCCATACTCTGCATTCTGGACACTGCCTTTATGGACTGCATCAAACAGTCTTGCCCTCTGGCTTTTGGTTGTATAAGACCAGAAGGAGATGTAAAGGTGGAAGAAAAGATAAGTCAGGGTATTTTTTTCTTCAGCTCTTTTATTGATGATCTGCAATGCGTGAGTAGCTATTTTTCTTCTACATTTCCTGGGCTATACCTCTCTTATGCTTGAGCTCCCATGGAGTCCTGGTAATTCTTTCCTTTTCCCTTTACTGCAACTGCTGAGGCAAACTCTGCGCTCCTAATACAGCACCGTTCACTGGGGATCCAGCCAGCCATTGGACATCTTCTGTCATTGGCTTTCATTCCCTTTGATGATTTTGCCAGCTCCACCATCTGTGGACTTATGCAATGCCTTCTCCTGCACCATGACATCTCACACCACATCACCTCTGACAGACCAACTTACTTTATGGTGGAAGAATTGTAAAACGGGGCCCATACCCACATTACCATGTGCCTTATCAATACGAAACAACTGGCTTAGACACTATAAAACTCTTAGAGGAAAACATAGGCAGAACACTCTTTGACATAAATCACAACAAGATCCTTTTTGACCCACCTCCTAGAGAAATGGAAATAAAAACAAAAATAAACAAATGGGACCTAATGAAACTTAAAAGTTTTTGTACAGCAAAGGAAACCATAAACAAGACGAAAAGACAACCCTCAAAATGGGAGAAAATATTTACAAACAAAGCAACTGACAAAGGATTAATCTCCAAAATATACAAGCAGCTCATGCTGCTTATATCAATATCAAAAAACAAAAAACCCAATCCAAAAATGGGCAGAAGACCTAAATAGATATTTCTCCAAAGAAGACATACAGATTGCCAACAAACACATGAAAAGATGCTCAACATCACGAATCATTAGAGAAATGCAAATCAAAACCACAATGAGGTATCACCTCACACTAGTCAGAATGGCCATCATCAAAAAATCTAGAGACAATAAATGCTGGAGAGGGTGTGGAGAAAAGGGAACCCTCTTGCACTGTTGGTGGGAATGTAAATTGATATAGCCACTATGGAGAACAGTATGGAAGTTTGTTAAAAAAAACTAAAAATAGAACTACCATATGACCCAGCAATCCCACTACTGGGTATATGCCACGAGAAAACCATAATTCAAAAAGAGACATGTACCACAATGTTCATTGCAGCACTATTTACAATAGCCAGGACATGGAAGCAACCTAAGTGTCCATCAACAGACGAATGGATAAAGAAGATGTGGCACATATATACAACGGAATATTACTCAGCCATAAAAAGGAACGAAACTGAGTTATTTGTAGTGAGGTGGATGGACCTAGAATCTGTCATACAGAGTGAAGTAAGTCAGAAAGAGAAAAACAAATACCGTATGCTAATGCATATATATAGAATCTTAAAAAATGGTACTGATGAACCTAGTGGCAGGGCAGAAATAAAGATGCAGACATAGAGAACGGACTTGAGGACGTGGGGGGGGGAGGGGAAGCTGGGACAATGTGAGAGAGTAACACTGACACATATACACTATCAAATGTCAAATAGATAGCTAGTGCGAAGCAGCCCCATGGCACAGGGAGATCAACTCAATGCTTTGTGATGACCTAAAGGGGTGGGGTAGGGAGGGTGGGAGGGAGGCTCAAGAGGGAGGGGATATGGGGATATATGTATACATATAGCTGATTCACTTTGCTGTACAGCAGACATTAACACAACATTGTAAAACAATTATACTCCAATAAAGATGTGGAAAAAAATTTTTTAAATAAGTCTATAGATAGTTCATTAGGAAATTTCAAAATGTCAAGAATAAGAAGAATGTTTTTTGACCATCTAAAGCAGAAATTGTCAAACTACAGCTCATGTACCAAATCTGACCCACCATTTGCTTTTGTAAATAAAGTTTTGTCGGAACATTAAAAAAAAAAAAAACAACAACTGGCTTGAAAAAATAATGGAATGGCCATAAGAAGGCTCATTTGATATACATCTGAGATACCATCCTGTGAGGTTTCTGAGATTTATACTCCTTTAGAATGCAGTATAATTGTTTAATCAGTAGCCAGCATAGGACACTGCCATAACTATAGTCAAAATTTAATAACCTATAACTAAAAGATGGTGAAGGTTTGGCCCCTTCTTATCATTACGTCAAATAATTGACTTAAGAAATTTATGCTCTGGTACCTGAAACATGGAGCTTGGTGAATTTGGTGTTTTTTATGCTCAGGAGAGGCATTGTTCCACTAAAGAACACAGTTATCTTAAAAGGAGCTGAGACTGGGAGAGAAGAACAGGGCGAGAAGTATATCATCCTGCTGACTGAGTGACTCATGTGAATTAGCAACTAGAAATTGGTTTGCTGCCTCACAATGAAGGCAAGGAAGACTCTGGTTGGAACTTAGAGATTCACTGGGCACTTCGTAGTAGTCCCTTACCCAATAACACTAGTCAATAGAAAACAACCTAATAAAGATAGAACCAGTAAGAATTCATATTCTGGGATTTGTTATCACCCAGAATGGTAAAAAGCTCAGTCACGGTGCAGATAGATAGTAAGGGGGGTTGTGCAACTTTGTAGGAATCACACTAGCGATGTTTAATGATTTCTATTTATGGGGGAAAGTGTGACTGAATGAACATCACCCACCCCTTAATAGGGACATAAGATTTCCACTCAGACAAAGCATCAAGAATGGATGCTGAGGGACAAAAGAGGTAGTCTGTGATGGAAATTCTGCCCTGCCAGATTCAGCCTTTATCCTTCCTCACCTTTCTCTCTGCTCTGGGAATCTCCCTTGCATGTGGCTTCTGGTTGGGTTTAGTTGATGGAAGGCACTAGAAGAAGATAAGAGGGCAGGAAGAGACACATCAGCAGAGACTATTTCCTCTTCCATAGGCCACAGCTCTTGTCAAGCTGCCCCCTCTCCCAGCTCTGATAATCACTTGTCCTTCAGGCCCAGGGATGGTAATACCTTTCTGCTGTTGCTAGCCCCAATGTGCTTCACTATCCTCGTTAGTTTCTCTTAATTCTGTCTACAAATATAAATGGTACCTTCCTTAATCCCTCTTCAACCACCCTTTTGAGGATGCCATCTGTTTCTAACAGGAATATCATTCTAGGAAGTGACCTGTTATATTCAAAGGAGGCTTACCCTCATATTTAAACTACCAACTTGTTATCTCCTATACCCACACCTGAAGGTGCTATAGTTATATGAACATGGTTAGACAATTTCTACCCCAATATTCTGAAATCTGGCTAGCTCTGCAAGTGGTGAAAATTAGATACAGGGAGTATTGTAACTACTCCACAGATTAAAGAGCTCGTAATCCCTCTCAAATTAGCCATGATCTCAAAGACCAGCAAGCAAAGTCCAAAGAAGTGCAATAAAACATGAAAGGAGTTTAATCTAAAGTGGACCTTAGGTCATCAGGATTATAAATTAGAAGGATAATAAGTTTGAATCTCTAATTCAGAAACAAGCACATGCTCAAAATTTGTAAATTTTAATCTAAAATAAAACAACACATTTCTAAAATAAGTAGCAACTTAAATCAACCATATGACTAGAGGAAGTTGAAAAATTGCCAGTAGTTTAAAGCTAACAAAAAAATAACTTTTAGAGAAAACTGATTCTGGGACTGTAGATTAATATTCTAAGAAACAGCCATGTAGGACATACATGCTGTGATGCAATGCAGCATGTGGGACCTCCCATGCTCCTGCCTACTCTCCAACTGCCAACAGAGAGCTCTCAGCACAGAGGACACAGATGGAACTAAATCAAAGGGTCTCTCTGAAAATATGCTAAATGTTTAAATAATGCATCTGCTTTCTGAACATAGGAGTGCCTTGATCTTAGTGAGTGTGAAGCTTTGCCCTATCTCCCACCAAAGCTATAACAGTAGGGAAAATATGAAGATTCTCACTAACTGCCTCAAATCATATATTTCTTTGTATCCAATTCTACAGAAGATATGATTTGAGCACTTATGTTCTGTTGAAGAATTTCTGAGACAAATTGAATGAACACGTAGGATACACATTCCTCTTTCAGCTCATCAAATGGAAAACAGAATGCATATTTTAGTCTTTCTTTTAAAAAATCAAACACTGTCTAGCAGAAGCTAAACCTTATTAACAGCTTATATCTATTAAGATATGGTGCAATGAGAATTCCTCTACATGAGTTCTTTAAAAAAAAAGAGTCAAGGGAAGACCACACATGGAATCAAGTATATTCACATATGATGGAGTAAATTTGAACTTCCTCAAGTTTATGCCATGTTGAATTCTTAAGCATCATAAGTAATAGGTTTCTAATGTGAAGGTGTACGATTCACACCTGTTAATTTTCACTTCTCTTCTCTACAGCAGACTCATATATGTATAATATGGAGGATAATCCATAGCAGAAGATCCATTCCCAGGCCCTCTTCCTCTCTACCTTCTATAACTTTATTTTCTTAGCAAATATACCTAAAGGGACCATTGATGGCAGACTTTAATGAGGAAAGTTTGACACAAAGGGACAAGGGTGGAGACTAAAGAATGAGAGTTTGGTAGTCTTACCCCTTTTATTCGATGATGGAATGAGTGTTGGTCTTATGAACACTATGCTGTAATTGTAGAAACAATATATGAGTTCCAGGGAAATCATATTTAGTCATATATTGCTACTATATGTGGATTTTCTCATAAATTTTTTTAAGAGTTTTTTGTTTTGTTTTGTTTTTTTGGCTGTGTTCTCTAGTTGCAGCGAGCGGGGGCTATTCTTCGTTGCGGTGCAGGAGCTTCTCATTGCAGTGGCTTCTCTTGTTGCACAGCATGGGCTCTAGGTGCACAGGCTCAGTAGTTGTGGTACATGGGCTTAGTTGCTCCACGGCATGTGGGATCTTCCCGGACCAGGGATCAAACCTGTGTCCCCTGCACTGGCAGGTGGATTCTTAACCACTGCACCACCAGGGAAGGCCTCTCATAATTTTTTTCTTTTCTGATTTTTTTAATAAAGAGGGAAAACCTCATAAGTTGCTTAAGGGAATTTTCTGGAATATATTCCTGCTAGTGACCAAAAAAAAAAAAAAGGATTCCAACTTCTGGCACATACCTGTTTTATGAAAATAAAATTTCTAGAATTAAGATGTCCTGATTGATTCATTTTGGTAACTTTCATGGAATGGAGTTTTTTCTCTGCTATATTTGTATGTATTTTCTCATATTCAGCCATGTACTCGTGTGAAAATTTGAAGAATTTTTCTACTAAAATTTTTCTGCTTGTAGAGCCTGGAAACAAACATGACTGAAGTCACTGAAATTAGAGATACATTTTAGAGGGAGTCAATGAAATATATTGCTTGTGGGGAGAAAATTTATTAGTGTTTCTCCTTAACTCTTTCCAAAGAACCCGTAAAAATTTACAAGAAACAAATAAAAAGAGCAGTAAAAGGATGAAACTGAGAAATAAGTTAAGTTAACTTATTAAGTAAGTTAGTAAGTTATCTTGACTTCATAGCATACTTTATTTAGTCCCACGGCCATTTCAAAATGGAATATAAGAGGCATATGATAGCATTGAGACTAAATCACAATGATGTGATTGTGAATAAACATCAAGAATGGCTGAGCACTTCCTAGAAACATTGTTAATGACATTATACACACTTAGCCTTTCAGTCTCCAAGCAGATAATAGAAAATGGAAAGTAACTAAGGAAATGTCTACACAGTGCCAAATATAATAACTAAAAAATTAATATCTGGATACTTTGAAATAACCAAATAGTAGCCAACATAGAGACAGAGACAAAATTCTGCACGCTTGACTTAATAAACGTTTACAAAATTATAAAATTGAGGAACATCATCTTGTTTATTTGTTTTATTGGAAATGACCTTATATTTACACAGAAATTCTGCATTTAAAGATCAGAAACGAGAGAGTCAGAGATGTTAGGTTAGTAACATATCTAGCTGTTATCTATCTACCTAGCCAGCTCCCTAAATGGGTTACAGGACTCACCATGTGCATGGGATCAAAACAAACGAATTACTCAGAAAAAGAATTTTTTTTTTTTGGTATTTGGACCAGTCAGGAAAATCTCCTAGGCATCTTCATCAAGTAAGAGGTAATACCAAGAAGCTTAGAGAGGGTAAGTGATTTGCCTAAGGTCACACAGCCAGTAAAAATGCTATGCCCAATGTTGTTCACTGTTGATAAAAAGTATGGGTAGAGCCTTCAAGAGTTTAACAAGATTAGAATATGAAATTTTGGACTGTGTCAGTGAATAGGTGAAAATTACAAGAGGTAAATCAAAGATTACTCTTTTTGTGAACTCTGAAGATAATTACAGATAACTACAAATAAAGCCTATATATTTAACGTGGCCCAGTGGCTTAAAAATTATTTTAAACAGTTTGAAAGGAAGTTTTATTTTATTCAGCTGAAAAAGTGTCCATAGACAAATATTAAAGTATAAGAAAAAACCTGAGAATTGAAATGTTTCCTCGCTTTATCCCATGGTGCTTCATACCTACACCACAAAGGGATAACATTTTTCAACTAAACAATCAAACTCCTCAACACATAACTTGGCTTTTGGGTTAAATTTCAATTGTGTATATCATAGAATTCTATGAATTCTATATAATTCCTCAAGGGTATTATGAATAACTTCTATGTGCCAAGTTTTGTGCTAGAGACTATCATATTGGGAAAAAATGTAAGCTATGATGGTACTGCTGTATATTTACCTGCTCTGGACCATTTTGAATGAATTTATCAGAATTCTGTGGCAAGAAGTGAAAAAAACAAATCATAGCTGACAGGAGTAAAACATGCCTGAACTTTGATTGATTAGACTCACAGTCATACACAAGAGAGGCTTTCCTTCAATGTTCACTATGAGAACATTAATAAAAACATAACACAAGAATGGGCAGCTCTACACTGCTGCCAAAATATAAAGAGAACATAGGAAATTCTTCTATAGGTATTGCCAACCATCATTACTCATCTTTGTCTTCCAGAGCAAGCATTACATTTACATCCACTTCTTGGTGTTTGGCAATATTCTTTGTAGTTTATATGTATTCTTTGAAAGACCTGGATTCATATTTGGTGGGACAAATCTTGCATGTACTATCTAAGTCCGGTGATTTAGACTTCTTGTGATTCTCTTCCTCCTCCACTGCACGCCTTCATTTTCTACCCAGTGCCTTCTAGGGCAGTGCTTATCAAACTTTAGTGTGCATCAGAATCCCCAGGAAAGTTTGTCGGGACAAAGACTTCAGAACCGTACTCAGAAATTCTGATTCATTAGGTCTGGGCAAAGGGTTAAGAACTTGCATTTTCTACAGGTGATATTGATGCTGTCCGTCACCCAAGGATACCTTGAGTGGTACAGACCAACAGCACCACCATCACCTCAAAGTTTGTTAGAAATGCAGAATCTTGGGCCCCACTACAGATCTATGGAATGCTTTCCTCAAACAACACCATGAGGTGAGTTTACACACCCATGCGGTGAAATCTGTCATTATTAGAGAGAGTCTTGGGTCCTTGTGGTAGTTCTCAAAATTAGTCATAATACTTGTAGTTCCTCCTCTAAGTGGTAGAGTTTATTTCCTCACTTCTTGATCTGAACTGGACACATGATTGGCTTGAATCCATAGAATGTGCTAGAACTGCCACTGTGAAAATTACAAACCAAGGCCTCAAGAAGCCTTGCAACTTCCCTTGCTGTTCTAGGGACTTCTTCCATTGGTACCATGCAAAGAAGCTGAAGTCAAAGTCTGCAGGATGCTGTGGAACATGTGGCCCACTCTTGTCTCAATCAACTAAGAGTCAACTTGCAGAAGCAGAGCTAGTTGACTGGCAGCTGACTTCAGATACATGAGTGAATCCAGCCAAAAGCAACAGAAGAACCACCCAGCTGAATCTACCCTATAAAGCTAAGCCACAAAATATAAGCTAAATAAAGGGTTGTTGATTTTTCCAGTAAAATTTGAAGTGTTTTGTAGTAGAAAAAAAGATACTGATATATGCTTCTTTTTAGCAATGCCCATTGAGACCTATAAAAACTAATTAAAAGAGAATTATGATAGAAGAAGATCTGAGATTTCTTCTATTTTTTTAACTGCTTGGCTCTATCTTTTTCCACTAGACCAGAAATAATCATTGACAGTAGATCAAAGACCAAATAGTAATTCTTCTAACAAATAAAACAAATAAATAGCAACCAAAAGAAACCTACTTCTTACTTCTATAGATCACATAAAGGAAAAATATTGATCTTTGAATATGTTTCTGAAGGATATAGAAGAATTAGTTTGGTTATTTCCAGAAATCCAAGTCAGTGACCCAGAGAGAACCTCAGGAATAGCCGACATACAAGCATTTACAGCCTCTATTTCCCTGGTTCTCTTCAGTACCAAAAGCTTGTGAGGTCTCATTCATATATTCAGATTGGTTTGGGAAATTTAGCTTCAGGGCTGGACATGTTTCTCCTATAAGACATTACTAAGTTTAAAAGATACCAATTTTTCTAAAATCCCTTATATTATCAAAATTATTACCACCATTCTAACAAATTTTTTAAATTAGAAAAGCTAATGTTTGAGTTAATTTAATAATATAAACAAGTGAAAATAAATTAAAATTTTTTAAACAATATTAATGATCGAAAGTTAACCAAAGAAAATTTTACAAATGATCTAAAGCTACTAAAATTAAATCAATGTAAAAGTTGCATAAGAATACACATATTGATGATTAAAAAATAAGACTGAAACTAGACCTTATTTTATGAGAACTGAACATATGAAAAAGGATACATCATAAATCAGTAAATTCTATAACATGTTAAAAATATTATATAGCTATACTTATAAGATGATGTAGTATTGATGCTTGAGTAGACAGAACAATGGAAAAAAAAATATAGTTCAGAACAAGACCCAATTTAGTATATGTTAAATGAAGCTGATATTTTACATAGGTGAATAAAAGATGACTTGGTCATTAAGCAGTGTTTGGACAACTGGGTAGACATCTGAAAAAATTTAAGTTATTGTCTGTCCTGTCTTACACATAAAATATGTTCAGATGACCAAAGTTTAAATCTTAAAAGATAAAGGTTAAGTATATAAGAAAAAACTGGAATAATCCTTTTTTTATTGTTTAATTGGAAAAGATTATAAAGTATGACAATAAAATCAGAAACCATTTAATTAAAAATATATAATAAGCTGCACAAAAGAACACAAGATATCTGCTTGGCAAAACATAGCATAAATAAAATTCAAAGGGAAAAAGAACAACCCTTGAAATATATTAAAAAGAAATTTTCTTACAGAAAAAGAAATAAAATGGCTCTTAAATATATGTAAAGATGTTAAAATCTCATTCATAATAAAATAAATGAAACAAGATATTCATATTGTCTTGTCAGGTAAGCAAAGATCTAAAGGTATTATTACTTAGTGGGTATAAGGAAACATGAGAAGGTAAACTGGTATAACCTTACAGATGGCAATTTGAAAATATCAAAACTACAATCCATACACTCTTTTACTCAAAGTTTCAATTTGTGTCCTGATTTTTTTTTCCTGAGGACACAACTTAAATTAAATTTTTTTTCCTGAGGACACGATTAATAGAAAATGAATACAAGTGGGCAATTCATTGAAAAAGGAAATCCAGTGAGTAAATAATGTGTGAAAAATTCACCTACATTTAAAACAAAAAAATGAAAATTAAGGCAGTAATATAATAGTTTATCCTATCAAATTAGCAAAGATTTTTAAAATGTGAGTTATCAGTGTCAGTGGATTTGAAATCAAACTAACCCTAAAACACTGTTGTTACATATATTTTTAAAGAAAATGGTTAGGCAATGTATAATAACTTTTGAAAAATAAATTTCCCTTCTCGAAATCTCTACTCAGCAAATAAACTAATAGTTCAAAAAGGATTTTTACAAACAGATATTCACAGTAATTTTATTTATATTATCAAACAACTAGAAACAACTAAATAACTGTTAGATAAAACACATGCCTTTTCAGGTAGAGTGAGGATTTGAGGTTCATTAGGGGAGAATTAACTCAATTGTTCTCTATCAAATAGCTTTATTCCAAAAGCAGAGGATACGAAACTCAGAAACCCAAGCCCATTGCATGTAACCTTGGGTCAGAAAAATTTTAAAGAAGACTGGATGTAGCCCAAAAGATTACCTCAATATTAAACAACTCCTAATTTTCAACAGTTTTTGTTGATAACTTTTTATCACTTCCTGACCTGGCCAAGAGTTCCTGACCTGTTTAAGAAGTTAGGAGTTAATATCTCAATTATGAGATGTATGTTCACTGGAATATTGTGCAGACACTACGCATTATGTTTTCAAAGAGGTAACAATATGGGAAAATGTGACATCAACAAAAGCAACTTCTAAAAAAAGAAAAACACTAAAAAAGAGATTAGCAATCGCTACCTGTGGGTGGCAAGGATTATAATTTACCATATAGATAACTTTTCAAAATGTATACATTATTTTTACAGTGAAATTTGTTTTATTTTCAAAGTTTACTGTGAAAGTTTTGAATAACAACAAAGGATTAGCCAATTAAAACAATGTTGGCAAGACTGTAAAAGAAGTTAGGAAAGTTGTTGATAATGGTTCTGCATTACAATCCTAGCTTTTCCTCTTGACTTTCCACCATTCTCCCTGTGCTTTAAAAGGACGAATTCTTCCACTCCTTTACTCCTTCGTCCCTTTGCCTTGCACATCATTCCCTCCACAACCCTCTACCATCGCCAGCTGGTTTCCATTGTTGATAAGTTAATTCTGTGGTTTTAGTTTCCCTTACTTTTTCCAAGACATAACCAGCTATCAGTTTCTTGATTCTAATGTCAGTCAATCTTGCATTCATTTTCAAGAATATACTCTCAAGAAATATTTTCATGGATAGTAAACATTGTGAGTAATGGGATGTATTTTATTTATAAAAGTTTTATCCTTCCATACACTGTGTCTGATTGTGGAATTCTTATAAGGAGGATATTGGCCCTATAGTGTCACCCTCAATAGCACTTCACTTTTCTCTCATAGGCTCCATCTCTTAGGCACTTTCACCTATGGTATGGGAGATTTCAGGAGTTTAACTTCCAGATCATCAGTTTGGCCATTAGCCCTAACCAGTCTATTGTTTCATCTGTTCATTAATTTACTTTTAATTTTAGTGCTCAGATTTTTTAAATTTTAAAGACCTCTGCATTATTTTCTGCTCCTTTTTCATAGTAGTCTTTTGTAGTTGTACTTGTGAAATATACTATAGTATTAGTTCTAATTCTTAAATCTCTCAAATTATTCTAAGTTTTCTCCTGCCTCCTCCAGAAATAGCTGTTTATCCTGAACACTCTTATTCATGCTATAACTATTCCTCAAGGGTTTGTTCATATTGCTGCATTAAGGACGATTAATGAACCTTGGAAATGATTGTTTACACCTCCAATGCTTTAGATTATTATGTTTCCTCAATTGTTTTCCACACTGGCTCTATTTTTTGTCTTCCAAGATTCCCTCAAGATTTCTACTCTCCTCTGGCTTCCTTTCCTGTCTTTCAACATTTTGGGTTTTATTCTTCTTCTTAATTTATATATTTCCTCCCATTTCAATGGGACTTTGAAGGGAGATGAAATACATGAATGTTCTCAATCTTGTATCTTTATAATTCTATGTACCTTTCTTAAGTTACTTACCATATTCTGTTCTGTATTGAGTTTATGCATGTGTGTGTGATTTAGCACATTGTAAGTTCCCTGACCCTTCTTACTCATTATACATTAATCACAACCTCCAACATAATACTGATTAAAAAGTTTCTACTAACTAAACACTAATTGCCAGGTTCTCCATTTCATCTCTAAAATATTTCTATGTTTGATTCTTTCATCATCATTACAATCTTCAAACTTTGATCACCTTTTTCTTAAAACATTTAAACAGCCTCCAGCTGGTCCTATCTTTTCTAATCTCTCCTGTCTCCAGTCCCTCTTATATACTGCTGCCAAGGTTAGTCTTCCTGAAACTCAGCCCTGATTATATTATTTCTCTCCAAAGTCTCCATGGCCTATGATATTAATTCTAAAAATTTAGCCTAACATCCAATGTTCTCCATCATCTAAGTCAACAAAGTTTCCCAACTTAATTTGTTAAGATTGCCCTATAGCTTGCCTTGCTAACAAAGTACTTTATTCTTATTAAACATCCCCCCAATCTGCCAGGCCAATTTTCACATTCCAAATCCTGCCCAGCTTTCAAGTGGAATTCAAATGCCATCACCTCCACAAAACTTCTTCTCATCCCTCCAGTAATCTTTCCTTCCTCTAAACTTACACAACTCATCAGTATTACTGTTATAAAATTTTTTTCTTTATTCTTTAAATGTATATGTCTTATAGCTACTCCCAGAAAACATGCTTCTTATAAACAAAATCTGAGTCTGAGTCATTATTTGACCTATCATATCAACTAACACAAGAACTTGTATGGTTAAAAAATAATTTTTCATAAAAAATAACAATAAAATATCAATTTCCCACATTAATAAAAGGAATAGCTCAGCTACAAATTACTAAAATTCAGGTAATCCAAGCTTTATTAATCACTGGCCTCCAAATAATTCACTATTCACCTTTAATAAACTATGCATATTAGAAGCAAAAGGAGTAAAACCCTAGAAGGGAAATTAGAGAAGCTAATTTATGAAGTGATCTTCTTTTGAATAACAAAATAAAAAGCACCTCTATTTACACATAGTAGACTCCTAGATGACACAGTCTCTCATTATTCACACCAGATATATCTCTGGTTATTTGTATGTGGCGTTTTTTTCTCCTCACAAATACAAGCAATCAAAATATACAATATAAAATGAAATTTCAGTCATTGAAATTATCAAAGAAATATACTATGAAAGCTTCAGCAAAATCCCTAACACATACAACTCAATAATTGTTGACTATGAATAGAAATTCTTGGGTGGTTTTCTTCACTTTGAAAGAAAACAACGTATTTTTAAAAACCCACATGTTTGCACCAATGATAAAGATTAATGTTATTAGATTCCACTAGCAATGGGTTCTTGTTGCCATCTGTCCAGGTCAGTATGGGGACACAGGAGCCTTCTGAACTCACCTCCTCCCATGTATAAACTGAATCTACAGCTAGCCATGGGACAATTCCCTCAGAAAACAAATCTAGACACTAGCTGAGTGACTCCTCATTGTGTGAACAAGAAAATATCCACATCACTCACATCAAAATGGGTAGGAAAGGCTGAGATACACTATTACCATAAATCCACCCCTGGCACAGCACCAACTCTCAGCTTCTCCCTGAGGAGAAAAGAGTTTGAATCCTATAACAAGTGCCCCAACTTGTAAGACTCCTTCCTGAGGGACAGGTCCCCAAAACAACTAGCTCTAAAAGCCAGTGGTGCTTGCATCCATGAGAACCACAAGATTAAACAGCAAACAAATAAACAGTTCTTAAAAGGCTCACAGGGTCTTGCAGGGGCTAGTCTCCCACCCTCTTCCCCAGGGCTCAGTGCAGAGGAAGCAGACAGAAATACCCATCTCCCAGGCTTTCCCTAAAAAATGTTTATTTTCATACTTAAAGTATGAAAGCTGCTGCCTGAGCATCAAGCTTCTAATAGAGCACACGTCTAGGGATAGACTGTGATCCAATCTAGAAAACAGGGAAGCCTCTTGACACCTCCTCTGCCCTCTTGCTCTATCCTGCTCCAAGTCACCAGTACACCCCCCATGAAACAAGTTTTACGTATGTCTAGCACCCCAGATTTTGTGACTGCTACCCAAGGGACAGACCCCTGGATCACCTGGCCTGATAGTCAGAAAGGCTTGCATGCACAATTTCCACAGGTCTGTAACAAAAAAGAAGCTATTATTAATGGGTACAGAAGAATCCCTCTCTGCCCATGGCTATATAGTAGGCCCAGTGCAGAGAGCCAGGAAAAAAAATCTCACCTCCCAGTTTCTCCACTTACTTTAAATGTAAATGGACTGAATTCTCTAATCAAAAGACATACAGTGGCTCCATGGTTAATAAAACAAGATCCAGTTATGTGCTCCCTACAAGAGACTCACTTCAGCTTTAAGGACATGAAAGTGAAGGGATAAAAAATATATCCCATGCAAATGGGAACCAAAAGAAAGCAGAGGACGTTATACTTACGTCAGATAAAATAGCCTTTAAGCCTAAGGCTGTAAAAAGAAACAAAGAAAGTCATTACGTAATAATAAAGGGGTCAATCCAACAAGAGGATATAACATTTGCAAATATTTATATATCCATGTAGAAGCACTTAATACATAAAGCAAATATGAACAGACCTGAAGGTAGCCACAGACAGAAATATAATAATAGTAAGGGACTTCATTATCCTATTTTTAACAATAGATACATCATCCAGACAGAAAATCAACAGGGAAACACTGAACTTAAACTACACGTAAGACCAAATGGACTTAACAGACATTTCATTCAAAAGAAGCAGAATACACAGTCTTCTCAAGCACATATGGAACATTCTCCTGAATAGACCATATGTTAGGCCACAGGACAAGTCAATAAATTTAAGAAAATTTAAATTGTATCAAGCATCTTTTTTGAGCACAACAGTATGAAACTAGAAGTCAATTACAAGGATAAAATAAAAATTCACAAAAAGTGAGGACTAAACAATATGCTCCTGAATAACCAATCAGCCAAAGAAAAAATCAAAAGAGAAATCAAAAATTATCTTGAGACAAATGAAAATGGAAATACAACATACTAAAAATTGTAGAATGCCACAAAAGTAGTTCTAAGAGGGAAGTTTATAGCAATAAATATCTACACTGAGAAAAAGAAAGATCTCAACTTGACAACCTAACTTCACATGTCAAGAAAATAGTGAAAGAAAAACAAACTTAGCCCAAAGTTAGTAAAGAAAGGAAATAACAAAAAGCAAAGTGAAAGTAAATGAAAAAGAAACTAAAAAGACAATAGAAAGTATCAAGAAAACTGAGTTGATTTTTAAAAGATAAATAAATAAACTTTTAGTTGACTCACCAAGAAAAAAAGAGGAGTCAAATAAATAAAATTAGAAATAAAAGAGATATTACAACTGATACCACAGAAATACAAAGGATCAAAAGAGATTACTATGAACATTTATATACCAACAAATTGTAAAACCTAAAAGAAATGGATACATTCCTAGGACATACAAGCTATTGATATCAAGACTGAATCATGAAGAAAGAGAAAATCAGAATGAACCAATTACTAACAAGGAGATTGAATCAGTAATCAAAAAATTCCAACAAAAAAAAAATCCAGGACCAGATGGTTTCACTGGTGAATTATACCAAATATTTCAAAAAGATTTAACACCAATCCTTCCCAAGTCTTCCATAAATACAAGAAGAGGAATCACTTCAAAGCTCATTTTATGAGACCAGCATTACAATTATCTGATACCAAAACCAGACAAGGACACTACAAGAAAAGAAAATTACAGAGCAATATATCTGATGAGTATATATGCAAAATCCTCAACAAAATATTAGCAAACTAAATTCGACATTAAAAGAATCATACACCATGATCAAGTAGAATTTATTCCTGGGATGTAAGGATGGTTCGATATCTAAAACAGCAATGTGATACATCACATTACCAAAATGAAGAATAAAAATATGATCATCTCAATAGATGCAGAAAAAACATATGACAAAATGCAACATCCATTCATGATAAAAACTTGCAACAAACTGAGTATAGAGGGAATGTACCACAACATAATAAAGGTCTGTTATGACAAGCCCATGGCTAACATCATACGCCATGGTGAAAAACTGAAAGCTTTTCTTCTAAGATCAGGAACATAACAATGATGTCCACTTCTGCCACTTTTATTCAACACAGCACTGGAAGTCCCAGCCAGAGCAGTTAAGGCAAGAAAAAGAAATAAAAGCCATCAGAATCAGAAAAGAATAAGTAAAACTGTTTCTACTTGCAGTTGACATGATATTATATATAGGAAACCCTAAATACTAGAACTAAAAAAAAATTTTGGTAAAGTTGAGGATACAAGATCAACATACAAAAATCAACTGCATTTCTATACTCTAACAATAACTATCAAAAAGAGAAATTAAGAAAACAATCCAATTTATAATAGCATTAAGAAGAATAGAAAACTGAAGAACAAATTTAACCAAGGAGGTAAAAGACCTATACACTAAAATTATAAGGCATTAATAAAAGAAACTGAAGAAAACACAAATAAATGGAAAGCTATTCCATGCTCATAGATTGGAAGAATTCATATTGTTAAAATGTCCATACAACCCAAAGTGATCTACAGATTGTATACAATCCTCCAATGGCATTTTTATAGAAATAGAAAAAATAATCCTAAAATTTGTATGGAACCACAAAAGACCCCAAATAGCTAAAACAAGCTTGATAAGGAAGAACAAACCTGGAGGCATTATACTTCCCAATTTCAAACTATATAAGAAAGCTATATACAACAAAGCTATATAACAAAACAGTATGACATTGGCATAAAAGCAGACACTTTGGTCAGTGGAACAGAATAGAGAGCCAAGAAATAAACCTATGCATATATGGTCAATTAATTTACAACAATGGAGCCAAAAATATACAATGGGGAAGCAATAGTCTCTTCAATAAGTTGTGCTGGGAAAACTGGACAGTGACCCAAAATAATGAAACTGGACCTCTATCTGACACCATACATAAAAATTGACTCAAAATGGATCAAACACTTAAACTGAAGAACCTGAAACCATAAAACTTCTAGAAGAAAACATACAGATAAGCTTCTTAACATCAGTCTTGGAAATGAGTTTTTGGATTAAACACCAAAAGCAAAAATAAGCAAGTGTGACTACATCAAACTAAAATCTTCTGCACAGCAAAGTAAACCATCAACAAAATGAAAAGGAAGCCTGCTGAATGTGAGAAAACATTTACAAGGCATACATGTGATAAGGAGTTAATATCTAAAATATATAAAGTACTCACACAACTCAACAGTCAGAAAATGAACAATATGATTTAAAAATGGGCAGAGGACCTGAATAAACATTTTTCCAAAGCAGATATACAAATTGCCAACAGTTACATGAAAATGTACTCAATATCACTAACCATCAGGGAAATGCAAATCAAAACCACAATGAGATATTAGTTCATACCTGTTAGAGTGTATCATCAAAAAGAAAAGAGATAACAAGTGGTGGTGAGGATGTGGAGAAAAGGGAAGCCTTGTACACTGTTGGTGTAAATGTAAGCGGGTACAGTTGCTCTGGAAAAACAGTATGAAGTTTCCTCAAAAAATTAAGAAGAGAACTACCATATGATCCAGCAATTCTACATTTGGGTATGTACCTGAAATAAAATCATTATCTTGAAAAGATATCTTCACTCCCATGTTCACTGCAGCTTTGTTTACAATAGTCATGCATGGAAACAACCTAAGCTATAGTGGACAGATGAATGGATGAAAAAAATGTGGTCTACACATATATGGAATGGTATTCAGCTATAAAAGAGAAGGAAATCCTGCCATTTGTGACAACATGGATGAACCTTGGGGGCATTACACTACGTGAAATAAGTCAAACAGAGAAAGACAAATACTGCATGATCTCACTTATATGTGGAATCTAAAAAAACTGAACTCATGGAAATAGATTGTTAGCTGCCAGCAGTGGGGTTGCATGGGGTGGGGGAAATGGGTGAAGGTCTTAAAGGATACAAACTTTCAGTTATAAGATGAAAAAGTTCTGGAGATGTAATGTGCAGCATGGTGACTATAGTTAACAATACTGAATGGTACACTTGAAAGTTGCTAAGAAAATAGATCTTAAAGTTCTCACCACAAAGGAAAAAAGGTAAGTATATGATGTGATGAATGTGTTAATCTTATTGTCATAATTATTTCACAATTATCAAATCATAACTTGTACATCTTAAAATTACACGATGTTATATGTCAATTACATCTTAATAAAGCTGGAGAAAAAAGACAATTTTAAGATAAAACACAGACTGAGAGAAAATGTAAGCAAAACCCATATCTAAAAAAAATTCTTTATATATTCTTCATATAAATTCTTTATCAGAAGAAAAATAACAGTTAACAATGGGCAAAATACTTGAAAAGACATCATATCAAAGAACATATAGGTAGATGGCAAGTGGGTACATATAAAGAAGCCCAAAACCTTCAGTCGCTAGGAAAAGAAATATTAAAACTCCAGTGAGATAACACTACCCACCTACCAGGATGGATAAAATTTAAAAGACTGAAAATGCTAAGTGCTGGTGAAGATGTAAAGCAACAGGAACTCTCACATATTGTTGCCAGAATGCAACATGGTGCAGTCATTTTGGAAAAGTTTAACAGTTTCTTATGAAACTGTAAATACACTTACCACATGACCCAGCAATCAAACTGCTGGGTGTTCACCAAGATAAATAAAAACAGAGATCTGGGGCTTCCCTGGTGGTGCAGTGGTTGAGAATCTGCCTGCCAATGCAGGGGACATGGGTTCGAGCCCTGGTCTGGGAAGATCCCACATGCCGCGGAGCAACTAGGCCCGTGAGCCACAATTACTGATCCTGCGCGTCTGGAGCCTGTGCTCCGCAACAAGAGAGGCTGCGATAGTGAGAGGCCTGCGCACCGCGATGAAGA
Source organism: Balaenoptera acutorostrata (assembly GCF_949987535.1). Lineage (NCBI taxonomy): Eukaryota > Metazoa > Chordata > Mammalia > Artiodactyla > Balaenopteridae > Balaenoptera > Balaenoptera acutorostrata. The sequence continues at coordinate 98,946,734 of NC_080067.1, read as the reverse complement.
GTGGCCCCCACTTGCCACAACTAGAGAAAGCCCTCGCACAGAAACGAAGACCCAACACAGCCAAAAATAAATAAATAAATAAATAAGACAAAAAACAAAAACAAAAAAACAGAGGTCCACACAAAGACCGTATGAGAATGTTTGTAGCACTATTTATAATAGCCAAAAGAAGAAACAACCCAACTGCTGAATGGATAAGCAAATTGCAGTACATCTGAATGATGGAATACTACACAGCAATAAAAAGTTAACAAACTAGTGATACACGCAATAACGTGAATGAATATCTAAAGCTTTATCTAAGTTAAATAAACCAAACTCTGAAGGCTACATACCATATGATTGCTTTTAAATGGCATTCTAGTCTGGAAAAGGCAAAACTGTGGAGAGAGTTATCAGACTAGAGATTACTAGCGGCTGAGAGTGGAGGGAAGGAGTGGATACAAAGGGACAGGAGAAGCTTTTGAGAGATTAATGAAAAGTTTCTATATCCTGACTGTTGTATTAGCGGGCTAGGGCTGCCATAAAAAATACCACAGACTGGGTAGCTTAAACAGCAGAAATTTATTTTCTCACAGATCTGGAGGCGGGAAGTCCAAAATCCAGATGCTGGCAGGGGTGGTGTCCTCTGAGGCCACTTTCCTTAGTTTACAAATGGCCACTCTCTTGCTGCCTCTTCACATGGTCTTTTCTCTGTGCAGGGACATCTTTGGTCTTCCTTTGTGTATCTAAATTTTGTCTTCTTATAAAAATACTAGTCATACTGGATTAGGGCCCACCCATATGACCTCATTTAACCTTAATTACCTCTTTAAAGGCCCAATCTCCAAATACAGTCACCATTCTGAGGTCCTGGGGAATAGGGCTTCAACATATGAATTGTGGAGGCACACTTCACCCATAACAACTGTGGTGGAACTTATACAACTATACACTTGTTACAACTCATCAAATGTATATAATTGTGTAACTGCCATAACTATACAATACAGTTGTGCAAAATGATGTAATTTTTTTGTCTTTTATTGTTTATGCTATTTGACATGTTGTTTTTATTTTCATTTAGTTCAAAATATCTCCTAATCAACTGCATATCATTGTGTACACTTAAAGGGTGAATTTTATTGTATATAAATACAATATTAACAACTCAATACTTAGCTTTTTAAAAAGAAGAGAAAATGGGTACTATATTTCTTGTAGTTTTTGTATTTATACAAATTTAAAAATAGCACACTGATGCAAATTTCTAAGGAAATTATAAAATGTATTAACAATTTAAGATTTTTATTTAGAAAATCTTGAGGAGGACTTTAGTAACTTTACATAATTAATGGCATTTTCCTAAGGTCATTTTATTTTATGAAAAGAAAATAGATAATGAATTGTAACCTATTGCCATGTGTTTACATTTATCTTTTAGCAGTACAGCTATTGAAAATGCAACTGTTGAAAAACCACTGGAAGCCTGTACAACTACATTATGTATTCCAAGGTCAGCTCATTCACCCAGAAGGTTGTTAAATATGAAAAATGCCAGTGATCATTAACCGATACCAGCTGTAATTTTTCAAATGCCTAATGATTATACCATCTTAGAAATGACCATGTTGAAAATATAAAAGTAACCTTCTACTAAAGTTTCTAAGAAAGAAATTCAATGCCTCTATTATTCTCCCATTTGTATTTGGGAAAGTTTTGGCAAATCTCTGCTAGGAACATCTGGGAGGACACAAAAGATGATATGGGTTTCTAAGAACAAGCTAGACCACCTGGCTTGTCAAATGGCAGCATATGAGGGTGGGGAGGACTGCTATTTTGATTTTTTGGAGGTCATGCTATGTGGGATTAGCAGTAGACACCTCTATCATACAACATCACTGTATGTCTAAGTTTAAACTCATCCTCACAGTTGTACAAACAACTTAAAAGTGCAAATAAATGATGTAACTTCCCCACATGGAAACTGTTGCTGAAAACTAGTATTGTCATTAAAGTACTAAACAACATAAAGCAGGACTAAACATCAGTTACAACATTTGCCAAGAGCCATTATTTTAGGATCTACAAATAAAATGATACCACTGGCAACTTCTTCAGAATGGATTTTCAATCATAGCATTTTATGATGACGAAAAAAACTTTTTTTTTTTCAATTTGACAGGTTGATGGTGGTGTTACCATCAGAAAACTGCTTTCATTGAGTAAATATATGTCCGGATTGAACACTACTACTGACAGGAAAGATTTTCAGCAGATGCTCATAGTTTCACAGTATATTTCCTGGGAAAATACATTCAAATTCTGGTCTACAAAAGGTATAGGAGAAACATCTAAGACATCCAGCTGTTTACCACTTTGTAGTGAACTGCTGGACTCCAGCCTACACTCAACAAACTAACTTGTGAAGTAGTTCATTATAGCCACACAATTTAGTAATGATCTAAGAAGGAAATATGTACTCTGAACACATTGTATATATACAGGATTTGGGGGTGTCCTCACTGAATACTTAAAGACAGCAGAAAAGAGGAAAACTTAATTGTTGAAAATACACATAAGAGATTCTCTCTTTTTTTTTTTTTTTGGCAACTGTAGTAATAAATGCTTTTTCCCCATGAAGTATTGACACCAAAAGAGAAATGTCACTGCTTCCTGCAGGACCACCTCATGTCCTGGAATTTCTTAGAAGAGAGCAGTCATATGTCAAGCAAAATATACTGTCACCCTAGTGATTGAAATATTGTAAAAATGATTTCAAAACCAAGTGTACTGTATGTGGCCTAGAAAACACCCACACACTGCACATTCTTTCAGGAAATTCCAACCCTTGTCTTTCTATAGAACATTTGAATCCAATAAAAGAAAATGATATCGTTCTAGACATATTCCTTTAGTGCAGTGTATCTCAAACTTTACTGTGCATAGGAATCATATGGGAGTATTTCTAAAATGTGAATGCTAACTCAGTAGATTTAGGGTGGGGCCTAAGACTACATTTCTAACAAACTCTCAGATGATATTGTTGCTGCTGGTCTGCAGATGCACTCTGAAGAGCAAAGACTTTATAATATACTACACCCATAACTGAACACTGTAAGATCTATAATCTATTTGGGCAGTAGATTCTATTAGTATTGGTGGGGTTTTTGTTTTTAAGAAAAATAATATTTGAAAATACAGCCTATTTAGTTGAAGAGTATTTGCTTGGGAACTGAAAGTTGGGATAAGGAGCATGAACACTAAGGTTGAATCCCAGATCCTAAATAGAACTGGTGGTAGAAGTTTTAGCTATGTATACTAAATAGTTACAGTGAGTAGCCCATCCTTCTTTTTCTTCCCAAACTGATTGAATATAATATAATCTTCATCTCCAATACTTATGTACTGATGCTTGAAATTATTTTAATAGTCCATGTATTAGTTTTCTAGGGCTGCCATAACAAAGTACCACAGACTGGGTGGCTTAAACAAAAATTAATTTTCTCACAGTTCTGGAGGCTAGCAGCTTGAAATCAAGTTGTTGGCAAGGTTGGTTTCTTCTGAGACCACTCTCCTTGACTTGTAGATGGCTGTCTTCTCCCTATGTCTTCAGATGGGCTTCCCTCCGTATGTGTATGTGTCCTAATCTTCTCTTCTTTTTTTTTTTTTTTAATTTTATTTATTTACTTATTTTTGGCTGTGTTGGGTCTTCATTTCTGTGCGAGGGCTTTCTCTAGTTGCGGCAAGCGGGGGCCACTCTTCATCGCGGTGCGCGGGCCTCTCACTATCGCGGCCTCTCTTGTTGCGGAGCACAAGCTCCAGATGCGCAGGCTCAGTAGTTGTGGCGCACGGGCCTAGTTGCTCCGCGGCATGTGGGATCTTCCCAGACCAGGGCTCGAACCCGTGTCCCCTGAATTGGCAGGCAGATTCTCAACCGCTGCGCCACCAGGGAAGCCCTAATCTTCTCTTCTTAAGAGGACACCAGTCATATTGGATTAGTGCTCAATCTAATGACCTCATTTTAACTTAATTACCTCTTAAGGACCCTATTTCCAAAACCAACCACATTCTAGGTACTAGGGGTTAAGACTTAAACATATAATATGAATTTTTTTAGGGAACACAATTTACCCCACTACACTCCATATAACCATAGATAGCTCTAAAGTTATATAATTGGTATGTAAGTATACATACACACTTCTTTAAATGGGTACACTGAGTTATACTGATCGAAACTAATTAAATTAACACTAAAATAAACTAAAAAAATGACATCAGAGTCTTCATGTTTCTCCTGGTCTTAGTGCCTAAAATGAGGAACTAGTAGGGTTTATCTCTGATATACAAATAAGTAGAAAATTGGAGGCTTTAGGTGAAATAGACAGTCTTCATCCATGTTCTTGTGAATCTCCATCCCAAATCTCTGAGTCCCAATTCCACATAATAGCTTATCAGCTCACTTAGGTTTCCAGCAATAAACATAGCAGTTAATAATTATACTAAGATATTATTTGCCTATTTCACTGTCTTAATATTTGCTCTGATTCTACAAAAGCAAAAGTGGGTGAAACTGCTGATGTCTAAGTAGAAAACAAAGCAATAACACCAAATAAAATTAATAGTCATTACATTGTCAACTGCTACACACTTGCAGTAAAAATGACAGTTTTACTTAGGAATGTCATTAATGAAGCAGTAAAGATTATTCATTTTATTTCATCCCAACCCTTGAGTGTATGATTTTTTAAATATCAGTCACTCTTGATGTACACTGATCTATGATGTTTGGATCAAGAAAAAGCTCTTGTGCCATTTTTGGAGTTGCAAGCTGAACTAGCTGCTTTTCTCATGGAGCACTAAGTTTACCTGAAAGAACTGTGGACAGATATACTATGGTTATTCAGACTTGGGCACTTGGCAGATATTTTCTCAAAAATGAACATAGGGAGCCTGACATCTCAAGGAAACAGTGACAGCATTTGTTGTCAAGGATAAAATTTGAGCTTTCAAGCAAAAACCAGAATTTGGGGAAATTTATATGTCTTTATGAGCTTGACAGCTTCTCAATACAGAAAGACTTTTCTAATGAGGTTAACAAATGTTACTATTTAATAATATATAATAAAATGTTTCAACATTTGGAAATCTACATAATTCAATGGACCAACATTTTCCAAATGACAAAGGCATAATGTTACAAGATCAAGCATGGTAGAACATACAAAGATTATCTAATGATGTTAATCTCGTGGAGTTGAAAAGTTCATTGGTATGGTTTCAGTTTCCACATTGCAACTAAACTTTAAGAAATGACCACTTGTAAGTGGGATAGAGTGAAAAAGAATATCCAAAATTGTTTCAAAAAGCCATTAAAATACTCCTTTCCAACTTCCTATCTTTGTAAATTTGGATTTACTTTGTTTGCTGCAACCAAAATAACACATCAAAACTGACTAATTGCAGACGCAGATATGTGAATTCAGCTGTCTTCTATTAAATCAAATATTAGGTAAATTTGAAAAAAAATGTAAAATAATGCCACTGTACTTTTTTTTGCTTTGGAAAACTATGCTTTTTTCATAAAAAATAGTTTTATATTAACACATAATGGGTTAAGTATTGCTGTTTATAAATGAGTTAATATTTAAATATTTTCAATATTAATTTCTAGTGTAGTAAATATCAATAACTATAATCCACATAAACAAAACTCTTTATCACCTTCAGTGATTTTTAAATATAAGGGTCCTAAGGCCAAAACATTTGCAAACTACTGCTCCATGAAATATACACTTTTTTATTCTGGCTGGGGATTCTGCACAAATTCTTATGTGGTCACCCATCCTTATGATGTGAGTTAGACCAAGCATGAACTTCAAAGAGTCCCTTTTATATTTCTTTCTCCCAACACAAAATAGAGCTTGACCCTTAGTTTCCTCAAGATTAACCCAACCATACTTGTCTTTGCAGAGCTGGCAAGAGGCTTTAAAACAAAGCCTATTCAGTCTAAATCTTATACTTCCAATTAGAGAAGGAAAACCACCAACCCCTTTTATACTTCTCCGTGAAAAGATCGTGCAGATTTATTCCTGAGGAAGCTTCCATTCTCCCTACCTGGGCGTATTCAGCTTGAGGGCAGGTGTTTCCTCAGCAGAAAGCTAATAAAGAAGCACCATGATATGATGCAAAAAATATTGTGAAGAAAGAGAGAACTGTCCTCAACTAGGTCTACCTTCACTGATGTTATCATCACTGTCGTAATTATCATCAACCTACCACCTACCACATCCATATATACAACACCCATAGCTACTGAGTCTTGTACCTTATATGCCAGACACTGTGCTAAGTACTTCAAATTACCTCATTTAATCCTCACCACAATCCTAGAAGGCAGATATTATAGTATTTCCACTCTATAGATGGGAAATTGAAAATGAAAGGTTAAGTAAATAGCCCAAGGCTTCAGCTAATAAGTGGGGTGATCTGGAATTTAATTAAACCAGGGTCTTAACCACTCAACAGAGAAGCTCCACTGCTTCCTATCAAGTTTATGTGCAGTGGGATTAATGAACATCATTCTGATAGGCCTCACTTGCCATTTTGTTTTTGTCAAAAAGTCCCATTTCCTTCAAGGATGGGGTAGGAAAAGGGGTTGTGGTTAAAATCAATGTTTATAACATAGAGAAATTATTCTGAGACAATTTGTGTTAAGCTATGATAGGAGCTTTATTTTGAATGATTTCATGGAGTTTTATTTGTTTATTTACATACCATAATTATAAATGAAATTTGTCTTATATAACTTTTACTTATTGATTAAAAGAAACATAAAAGTTTGTCTGGTAAGACATTTTTCCCCCAACACAAAATTTAAGGAGGTCCTTATCATGTGGAGTCTTATATGAGAGATTCTAGGCTACATAATGGACAATGTCTTCAACTAAAATTTCCCAAGCAAATAAAGTGTTCAAATGGCCATTTCTTACATCAACCCTCTATAAAAGCTCAGAGCACAGCATTAAATCATATATCTATGAAAGTATTTCTGAAAGGAGCCAAGCTAATCTCACTCAGGTTTGTTATCCTGGCTGATCTAACTTGATACAGAGACTCAGTTTAGAAAACCTAGAGAAATGAATAGTTAATACAGTCTTAGCCTCCGTTGTTATGTCTCAACAGAGAAGATGGAAAGTGTTGGCTCACAGTCAACTCTTTTAAAAAAAATTTTTTTTTAATTAATTTATTTATTTATTTTTGGCTGTGTTGGGTGTTCGTTGCTGCGGGTGGACTTTCTCTAGTTGCAGTGAGCAGCGGCTACTCTTCGTTGCGGTGCGCGGGCTTCTCATTGCGGTGGCTTCTCTTGTTGCAGAGCACGGGCTCTAGGCATGTGGACTTCAGTAGTTATGGCACAGGGGCTTAGTTGCTCCACAGCATGTGGGATCTTCCTGGACCAGGGCTTGAACCCGTGTCCCCTGCATTGGCAGGTGGATTCTTAACCACTGAGCTACCAGGGAAGTCCCTCACAGTCAGCTCTTGATTAGACTTCCTGACATTGCTTGAAGAAGTGAGGTTATGTTTGGTTTATTAGAAAGAAATCCTATGCCTTAGATGCAAAATGTTCAGGCAGCCGGCAAATCTGTGTTAATAATTTAGAAGCCTGTTGTATTCTCAGAAAGAGAAACATCCTAAACTATACCTAGGTTAAGTCTTAGGCATGCCTTGGCGTTTAGCTGCATTGTTTTTCTCTCAGAGGGACAGATATTGAATCCATCTAAATTTCCCTATAGACAAGCAATAGCCCTGGATCTTGAGCCTAAATTTGGGTGAAACTGACCCCAAAGGGGCAGATTATAGAACTAAAGATGGTATGACAGACAATGCCCTAGAGTAAAACACAATCAAAGAACCACTGAGGTTTCCATCAGAGGGGCTCAGCAGAGAAGCAGAATGCTAGGAAAAGTCAGCAAGTCAGCAGGCAAAGTTGCCAGAGTGGATAAAGGGATTCCAAACTATAAGTAGGAGATGCTGGGGCCAAGGCTTATTTTCAAATCTCCCCAGGCCTAGTGTATTTGGAGAAATGGATTTGGAGCTATGGCAAGCCTGCTTAAACAAAATCTGAAAGAAATATTCAGTTGAAACCACAACCATCACCATCAACACCAAGTCCCCCACCACCACATCCACCCCTGGGAAATATGGAAAAGTCATATTATTTCCAGAATAAAATCTTATTAGGACAGGTAAGAATTTTAAGCTTCAAATATCTTTTGAACATACTTAAAATTAGCAGGAGAAAATTTTAAGGCTACTCAGAGTAATGCCTGCTCTACTAGTTTCCTATTGCTGCTCTAACAAATTACCACAAATTTAGTGAATTAAAACAATACAAATTTATTACCTTACAGTTTTGGAGGTCAAAATTTCAAAATGAGCATCGCTGGACTACAGTCAAGGTTTTAGCAGGGCTGCATTCCCTCCTGGAAGCTCTGGAGGATATTCTATTTTCTTGTATTTTTTAGCTTCTAGAAGCTGCCCACTGACTTTCTTCTTCCTCATTTACTCACAAGGATGCTTGTGATTACATTGGGTCCACCTGGAGAATCCAGGAAGCTCTCCCCATCTCCAGGTTAATTGACGAGCCACGTTTATTCCATCTGCTACCTGAATTCTCCCTTGCCAGGTAACAAAATGTATTCACAGGTTTCAGAGATTAGGATGTGGCCATTGTAGGGAAGCCATTATTCAACCTACCACACCTGCTAATAAAATTCATTTAATGCTACTTTTTAAAAAAGTACAATAAATTGAGACCACAGCCATAAGCCAATAGAGGGAATTAGAAGGTACATAAGAGCTTTTAACAATATATTTGTTTCTTGAATCTATTAAAACAAACCTTTCCATATGATAGGAAAGCTCTTTTCCCTTTGGCAAACAAACTAAAAAATCCAAATTTATTTTAAGAAGATACAAACTAAGTATAGGGTTAACTGAAATGTTATAATTAACTCATGTCAAGATCACACGTATCAATCAATAGTTAGTTCCTGGCTACATATTAATAAACTTATAAAAAAAAAGCTCTAAGCTGCTCTTACATTCCTGTTAACATAGTTCTATACATTTTCTTGTATTTTTTTTAAACATCTTTATTGAAGTATAATTGCCTTACAATAGTGTGTTAGCTTCTGCTTTATAACAAAGTGAATCAGTTATACATATACAATATGTTCCCATTCTCTTCCCTCTTGCATCTCCCTCCCTCCCACCCTCCCCATCCCACCCCTCTAGGTGGTCACAAAGCACCGAGCTGATCTCCCTGTGCTATGCGGCTGCTTCCCACTAGCTATCTGTTTTACATTTGGTAGTGTATATATGTCCATGACACACTCTCTTACCCTGTCACATCTCACCCCACCCCCTCCCCATATCCTCAAGTCCATTCTCTAGTAGGTCTGTGTCTTTATTCCCGTCTTGCCACTAGGTTCTTCATGGCCTTTTTTTTTTTTTTTTTCCCTTAGATTCCGTATATATGTGTTAGCATACTGTATTTGTTTTTCTCTTTCTGATTTACTTCACTCTGTATGACAGACTCTAACTCCATCCACCTCATTACAAATACCTCCATTTCATTTCTTTTTATGGCTGAGTAATATTCCATTGTATATATGTGCCACATCTTCTTTATCCATTCATCTGTCGATGGACATTTAGGTTGCTTCCATGTCCTGGCTATTGTAAATAGAGCTGCAATGAACATTTTGGTACATGACTCTTTTTGACCTATGGTTTTCTCAGGGTATATGCCCAGTAGTGGGATTGCTGGGTCGTATGGCAGTTCTATTTGTAGTTTTTTAAGGAACCTCCATACTGTTCTCCATAGCGGCTGTATCAATTTACATTCCCACCAACAGTGCAAGAGTGTTCCCTTTCCTCCACACCCTCTCCAGCATTTATTGTTTCTAGATTTTTTGATGATGGCCATTCTGACCGGTGTGAGATGATATCTCATTGTAGTTTTGATTTGCATTTCTCTAATGATTAATGATGTTGAGCATTCTTTCATGTGTCTGTAGGCCATCTGTATATCTTCTTTGGAGAAATGTCTATTTAGATCTTCTGCCCATTTTTGGATTGGGTTGTTCGTTTTTTTGTTATTGAGCTGCATGAGCTGCTTGTAAATCTTGGAGATTAATCCTTTGTCAGTTGCTTCATTTGCAAATATTTTCTCCCATTCTGAGGGTTGTCTTTTGGTCTTGTTTATGGTTTCCTTTGCTGTGCAAAAGCTTTTCAGTTTCATTAGGTCCCATTTGTTTATTTGTGTTCTTATTTCCATTTCTCTGGGAGCTGGGTCAAAAAGAATCTTGCTGTGATGTATGTCATAGAGTGTTCTGCCTATGTTTTCCTCTAAGAGTTTGATAGTGTCTGCCCTTACACTTAGGTCTTTAATCCATTTTGAGTTTATTTTTGTGCATGGTGTCAGGGAGTGTTCTAATTTCATACTTTTACATGTTCCTGTCCAATTTTCCCAGCACCACTTATTGAAGAGGCTGTCTTTTCTCCACTGTATATGCTTGCCTCCTTTATCAAAGATAAGTTGACCATATGTGTGTGGGTTTATCTCTGGGCTTTCTATCCTGTTCCATTGATCTATATTTCTGTTTTTGTGCCAGTACCAAACTGTCTTGATTACTGAAGCTTTGTAATATAGTCTGAAGTCAGGGAGCCTGATTCCCCCAGCTCCATTTTTCGTTCTCAAGATTGCTTTGGCTATTCGGGGTCTTTTGTGTTTCCATACAAATTGTGAAATTTTTTGTTCTAGTTCTGTGAAAAATGCCAGTGGTAGTTTGATAGGGATTGCATTCAATCTGTAGATTGCTTTGGGTAGTAGAGTCATTTTCACAATGTTGATTCTTCCAATCCAGGAACATGGTATATCTCTCCATCTATTTGTATCATCTTTAATTTCTTTCATCAGTGTCTTATAATTTTCTGCATACAGGTCTTTTGTCTCCTTAGGTAGGTTTATTCCTAGATATTTTATTCTTTTTGTTGCAATGGTAAATGGGAGTGTTTTCTTAATTTCACTTTCAGATTTTTCGTCATTAGTGTATAGAAATGCAAGAGATTTCTGTGCATTAATTTTGTATCCTGCTACTTTACCAAATTCATTGATTAGCTCTAGGAGTTTTCTGGTAGCATCTTTAGGATTCTCTATGTATAGTATCATGTCATCTGCAAATAGTAACAGCTTTACTTCTTCTTTTTGGATTTGGATTCCTTTTATTTCTTTGTCTTCTCTGATTGCTGTGGCTAACACTTCCAAAACTATGTTGAATAATAGTGGTGAGAGTGGGCAACCTTGTCTTGTTCCTGATCTTAGTGGAAATGGTTTCAGTTTTTCACGATTGAGGACAATGTTGGCTGTGGGTTTGTCATATATGGCCTTTATTATGTTGAGGAAAGTTCCCTCTATGCCTACTTTCTGCAGGGCTTTTATCATAAATGGGTGTTGAATTTTGTCGAAAGCTTTCTCTGCATCTATTGAGATGATCATATGGTTTTTCTCCTTCAATTTGTTAATATGGTGTATCACATTGATTGATTTGCGTATATTGAAGAATCCTTGCATTCCTGGGATGAACCCCACTTGATCATGGTGTATGATCCTTTTAATGTGCTGTTGGATTCTGTTAGCTAGTATTTTGTTGAGGATTTTTGCATCTATGTTCATCAGTGATATTGGCCTGTAGTTTTCTTTCTTTGTGACATCTTTGTCTGGTTTTGGTATCAGGGTGATGGTGGCCTCGTAGAATGAGTTGGGGAGTGTTCCTCCCTCTGCAATATTTTGGAAGAGTTTGAGAAGGATAGGTGTTAGCTCTTCTCTAAATGTTTGATAGAAGTCACCTGTGAAGCCATCTGGTCCTGGGCTTTTGTTTGTTGGAAGGTTTTTAATCACAGTTTCAATTTCAGTGCTTGTGATTGGTCTGTTCATATTTTCTATTTCTTCCTGGTTCAGTCTCGGCAGTTTGTGCATTTCTAAGAATCTGTCCATTTCTTCCAGGTTGTCCATTTTATTGGCATAGAGTTGCTTGTAGTAATCTCTCATGATCTTTTGTATTTCTGCAGTGTCAGTGGTTACTTCTCCTTTTTCATTTCTAATTCTATTGATCTGAGTCTTCTCCCTTTTTCTCTTGATGAGTCTGGCTAATGGTTTATCAATTTTGTTTATCTTCTCAAAGAACCAGCTTTTAGTTTCATTGATTTTTGCTATTGTTTCCTTCATTTCTTTTTCATTTATTTCTGACCTGATCTTTATAATTTCTTTCCTTCTGCTGGCTTTGGGGGTTTTTTGTTCTTCTTTCTCTAATTGCTTTAGGTGCAAGGTTAGGTTGTTTATTCGAGATGTTTCCTGTTTCTTGAGGTAGGCTTGTATTGCTATAAACTTCCCTCTTAGCACTGCTTTTGCTGCGTCCCATAGGTTTTGGGTCGTCGTGTCTCCATTGTCATTTGTTTCTAGGTATTTTTTGATTTCCCCTTTGATTTCTTCAGTAATCACTTCGTTATTAAGTAATGTATTGTGTAGCCTCCATGTGTTTGTATTTTTTACAGATCTTTTCCTGTAATTGATATCTAGTCTCATAGCGTTGTGGTCGGAAAAGATACTTGATACGATTTCAATTTTCTTAAATTTACCAAGGCTTGATTTGTGACCCAGGATATGATCTATCCTGGAGAATGTTCCATGAGCACTTGAGAAAAATGTGTATTCTGTTGTTTTTGGGTGGAATGTCCTATAAATATCAATTAAGTCCATATTGTTTAATGTATCATTTAAAGCTTGTGTTTCCTTATTTATTTTCATTTTGGATGATCTGTCCATTGGTGAAAGTGGGGTGTTAAAGTCCCCTACTATGATTGTGTTGCTGTCAATTTCCCCTTTTATGGCTGTTAGTATTTGCCTTATGTATTGAGGTGCTCCTATGTTGGGTGCATAAATATTTACAATTGTTATACCTTCCTCTTGGATCGATCCCTTGATCATTATATAGTGTCCTTCTTTGTCTCTTGTAATAGTCTTTATTTTAAAGTCTATTTTGTCTGATATGAGAATTGCTACTCCAGCTTTCTTTTGATTTCCATTTGCATGGAATATCTTTTTCCATCCCCTCACTTTCAGTCTGTATGTGTCTCTAGGTCTGAAGTGGGTCTCTTGTAGACAGCATATATATGGGTCTTGTTTTTGTATCCATTCAGCCAGCCTGTGTCTTTTGGTGGGAGCATTTAATCCATTTACATTTAAGGTAATTATTGATATATATGTTCCTATTCCCATTTTCTTAAATGTATTGGGTTTGTTATTGTAGGTGTTCTCCTTCTCTTGTGTTTCTTGCCTAGAGAAGTTCCTTTAGCATTTGTTGTAAAGCTGGTTTGGTGGTGCTGAACTCTCTCAGCTTTTGCTTGTCTGTAAAGGTTTTAATTTCTCCATCGAATCTGAATGAGATCCTTGCTGGGTAGAGTAATCTTGGTTGTAGGTTTTTCTCCTTCATCACTTTAAGTATATCCTGCCACTCCCTTCGGGCTTGCAGAGTTTCTGCTGATAGATCAGATGTTAACCTTATGGGGATTCCCTTGTGTGTTATTTGTTTTTTTTTCCCTTGCTGCCTTTAATATGTTTTCCTTATATTTAATTTTTGACAGTGATTAATATGTGTCTTGGCGTGTTTCTCCTTGGGTTTATCCTGTATGGGACTCTCTGTGCTTCCAGGACTTGATTAACTATTTCCTTTCCCATATTAGGGAAGTTTTCAACTATAATCTCTTCAAATATTTTCTCAGTCCCTTTCTTTTTCTCTTCTTCTTCTGGTACCCCTATAATTCGAATGTTGGTGCGTTTAATGTTGTCCCAGAGGTCCCTGAGACTGTCCTCAGTTCTTTTCATTCTTTTTTCTTTATCCTGCTCTGTAGTAGTTATTTCCACCATTTTATCTTCCAGGTCACTTATCCTTTCTTCTGCCTCAGTTATTCTACTATTGATCCCATCTAGAGTATTTTTAATTTCATTTATTGTGTTTTTCATCATTGCTTGGTTCCTCTTTAGTTCTTCTACATCCTTGTTAAATGTTTCTTGCATTTTGTCTATTCTATTTCCAAGATTTTGGATCATCCTTACTATCATTATTCTGAATTCTTTTTCAGGTAGACTACCTATTTCCTCTTCATTTGTTAAGTCCAGTGTGTTTTGAGCCTGCTCCTTCATCTGCTGTGTGTTTTTCTGTCGTCTCATTTTGCCTATCTTACTGTGTTTGGGGTCTCCTTTTCACAGGTGCAGGTTCGTAGTTCCCGTTGTTTTTGGTATCTGTCCCCAGTGGCTACGGTTGGTTCAGTGGGTTGTGTAGGCTTCCTGGTGGAGGGAACTAGTGCCTGAGTTCTGGTGGATGAGGCTAGATCTTGTCTTTCTGGTGGGCACGTCCACGTCTGGTGGTGTATTTTGGGGTGTCTGTGGCCTTATTATGATTTTAGGCAGCCTCTCTGCTAATGGATGGGGTTGTGTTCCTGTCTAGCTAGTTGTTTGGCATAGGGTGTCCAGCACTGTAGCTTGCTGGTCGTTGAGTGAAGCTGGGTCTTGATGTTGAGATGGAGATCTCTGGGAGATTTTTGCCGTTTGGTATTACGTGGAGCTGGGAGGTCTCTTGTGGACCAGTGTTCTGAAGTTGGCTCTCCCACCTCAGAGTCACGGCCCTGATGCCTGGCTGGAGCACCAAGAGCCTTTCGTCCACACGGCTCAGAGTAAAAGGGAGAAAAAATAGAAAGAAAGAAAGAGGCTATAATATAGTGAAGTAAAATAAAGCTATTGTAAAGCAAAGCTATACAGACAAAATCTCACCCAGAAGCATATACATATACACTCACAAAAAAAAGGAAAAGGGGAAAAATTAATATCTCCTGCTCCCAAAGTCCACCTCCTGAATTTGGGATGATTCGTTGTCTATTCAGGTATTCAACAGATGCAGGCACATCACGTTGTTTGTGGAGCTTTAATCCGCTGCTTCTGAGGCTGCTGGGAGAGATTTCCCCTTCTCTTCCCTGTTCGCACAGCTCCCGGGTTCAGCTTTGGATTTGGACCCGCCTCTGCGTGTAGGTCGCCTGAGGGCGTCTGTTCCCCGCCCAGCCAGGATGGGGTTAAAGGAGCAGCTGCTTCGGGGGCTCTGGCTCACCCAGGCCGCGGGGAGGGAGGGGTACAGAGGAGGCGGGGCGAGCCTGCGGCGGCCGAGGCCGGCGTGATGTTGCACCAGCCCGAGGCGCGCAGTGCGTTCTCCCGGGGATGTTGTCCCCAGATCCCGGGACCCTGGCAGTGGCGGGCTGCACAGGCTACCGGGAGGGGCGGTGTGGAGTGTGACCTGTGCTCACACACAGGCTTTTTGGAGGCGTCAGCAGCAGCCCCAGCGTCTCACGCCCGTCTCTGGGGTCCGCGCTGATTGCCGTGGCTCGCGCCCTTCTCTGGAGTTCGTTTAGGCGGCGCTCTGAATCCCCTCTCCTTGCGCGCAGCGAAACAAAGAGGCAAGAAAAAGTCTCTTGCCTCTTCGGCAGCTGCAGACCTTTTCCCGGTCTCCCTCCTGGCTAGCTGTGGTGCGCCAACCCCTTCAGGCTGTGTTCACGCCTCCAGCCCCAGTCCTCTCCCTGCGATCCGACCGAAGCCGAGCCTCAGCTCCCAGCCCCGCCCGCCCCGGCGGGTGAGCAGACAGGCCTCTCGGGCTGGTGAGCGCTGCTCGGCGCCGAGCCTCTGTGCGGGAGTCTCTCCGTTTTTCCCTCTGCGCCCCTGTTGCTGTGGGGTCCGCGCTGATAGCTGCGGCTCGCGCCAGTCTCTGGAGTTCGTTTAGGCGGCGCTCTGAATCCCCTCTCCTTGCGCACCAGGAAACACAGAGGGAAGAAAAAGTCTCTTGCCTCTTCGGCAGCTGCAGACTTTTTCCCCGGACTCCCTTCCGGCTAGCTGTGGTGTGCTAACCCCTTCAGGCTGTGTTCACGCCGCCAGCCCCAGTCCTCTCCCTGCGATCCGACCGAAGCCGAGCCTCAGCTCCCAGCCCCGCCCGCCCCGGCGGGGGAGCAGACAAGCCTCTCGGGCTGGTGAGTGCTGGTCGGCACTGATCCTCCGTGCGGGAACCTCTCCGCTTTGCCCTCCGCACCCCTGTGGCTGTGCTCTCCTCCGTGGCTCCAAAGCTTCCCCCTCCGCCACCCGCAGTCTCCGCCCGCGAAGGGGCTTCCTAGTGCATGGAAACCTTTCCTCCTTCACAGCTCCCTCCCACTGGTGCAGGTGCCATCCCTATTCTTTTGTCTCTGTTATTTCTTTTTTCTTTTGCCCTACCCAAGTACGGGGGGAGTTTCTTGCCTTTTTGGAGGTCGGACGTTTTCTGCCAGCGTTCAGTGGGTGTTCTGTAGGAGCAGTTCCACGTGTAGATGTATTTCTACTGTATCTGTGGGAAGGAAGGTGATCTCCGCGTCTTACTCTTCCACCATCTTCTCCAATCCCCTCCCATTTTCTTGTATTATAAAAAATTTCTGTATTTATTTATTCACAGTGTGTCAGTAGTCTATGGATTATATGCACATAGTCATTGTGAAAGATAATATATTAAAATTCAATCTTAAAATTTGTTGAGAAAGATTAGCATTGAATTCTGTGATAGTATTTGCAATAAAACAGCTTTCTAATTTGGGGTGGTGAAAGGACTTTTCATTAATATAAAGTATATTACAATTTGAGTCCATCCAGAGGAAATATGTCTAAATTTTATTAGTGACATCGATATGATCCAATCACTCAGTGCTGAGGCTGAGAAATTCTTTTGAAAAAAAATTTAAGTCCTTTTTAGCTTTAAATTTTTTAAATCAATGAGGTTGCTGGATCAAGCTTTAAGAAAATCCTGGAAGTTAGAAAATGCAAATGAATATGTCATAAAACTGTAAAACCTAGAGAAGTAATATGCCTGGTCTTCATTAGATGATTTCAGTCAGTCATTTATGTTACAGAAGTAATTACATGAGAAACAGCATTCCCTACTCTACCTTTATTATTGGATTGGAACTGATGTTTGAGCCCAGAGCTCCCATTGATTTAATTCAATTTTTTAAAGAATAAGTTACTTATAAAAGGATTTGAACTTAATACACTTATGTGTGAATTAATCTAAATTCCATTTGAGGTGTTGTCTCTCTAACTTTGCCAATTATTATTATTTTTTTTTATCTTTTTTCAACTTCCTAGAAGTCTAGATGAAGAAATGGGGGTTGGGAGGCACAGTTTAAGCTCAGAGCAGTCAAAATTAATTTATCGACAGTTCTTTCTAAAAAACAACCTAAAAGAATTTGTCATAATTCCTTGGACTCAGAATATTATTTGCAAAACTAAAGCAACCATTTCTCTATTCTAACCTTCTCATGTCTTTTGGTCAGATTCATGGACCACAATATGGAGGATGGATTAAGAGTATGGGAACTGTAGTCATTTTCAATCTTGACTAAAATATCCATTTCTTGAATTGAACTGAACAAAAAAAGAATGATTATTATTAAGAAATAATATAAGACTTTTAGTTGGATATTGCCCTTTGCTTTATCCTGTAGACCATGTGTTGGAGAGATAAAATTTTCAGTACGTGCTGGTAATTCATCATCTAAGTCCCAACTCCTAACTCACCAACACCACCTTCCTCACTTCAGTGATCCAAATTCATTGAATTTCCACCTCCTACCATGCAGCCATGTGTTCAAGGAAGGTGACTTTATTGCTAGCCCCAATCCCTGCTTCCTTCATCGTGAGCAAGCCAAAAGCTATAACATGTATTCCATTTTAATTTTTCTCCCTGTGGTTTACAAAACCCTCAAAAGGAGTATAAACTGTGGAAGATCTAGAAAAGAATACAAGAATTGAGTCAGTATAATGAACAGTTTTCCACTTCTCTTTCACTGTCACTAATCCTTTAAACTACCTTCCTCCTTTTATATATCTGTGTGAAACATTGAGTCATAAACTCTTTTCTCAGCCTTGTAACAGGACTAGGGACACATAAGATGTTGAGCCACTTACTGTATTTCTCAAAATTAACTTTTATTAACTTTTATTAACTTTTATTTTAGATTCATTAACTTCCAGCTCTTTCATTTCAAACCAGTCTTTTTCACAGACACAACCTAAACACTGCTGAAGCCACTGGGGACTCTTGTTCTTTCCAGGGCAAGGCTCTGCAGTTGTTCAGCTTGAAAACAAAGAGAAGTTGGCAACTTGGTTGACATACTGTTTTCACAGCATAGCAGAAAGGAAAAAAAAAAAATCCTACTTAAGTGAAAAGATGATGGCAGACACTTTTGTTGAGGAAAAACCCTTGATGAACCATGGCGGGCCTTTCAAGATGAGAAACATGAGGGTGCCTAGACAACGAGAGCTGTAGTTCCCTGCGTAATAAAAGGAGGACAATACAAGAGAGGACATGTTCAGATGAGGGGATGAGAGAGAAAATGAAACAAGAGAAAAAGGAACCAAATCAGCAGTCTTCTTGCTACCTACCAAACCCTTCCAGCGCAACCATTGCTCAGTCCAGAAGAAAACTTTCAGGAATATGGAATATATATTCCCTCTCTTTGTTTGCTGTGATTTAAGTAAAAACATAAGAAAAAGAAAGAAAAATAGCAATAGCACCATGGCCTCAATTGCTAAAGTCAAAAGTCTAATATTCTAGGAAATGAATTCTAAGCATTAGTAAATAGAGAAAATAAGTTCATTACAGTGAACATATTGACTTGGATTAAACCAGAATAGAGAACATGAGATATAGCAGGAAAAACATGGACTGAAGAAATAAAATATATGAGGTGACAGAGCTGGACAGAAACACTACTAGATTCACCAAGTAAGTGGGAATGATTTTTTATGCAAATCAGTACAAAAAACTGAGCATAAGGTTGCCTTAAACCTGAAACAGGCGTAGGATCAAAATTTGATTCAGGCCAATCAGTGGTGTGATCTTTGGCAAAGTTCTTTTTGCCCTTGAACTTTAGTTACTCTATCTATAAAAAGTAATACTTGGAAAGGTCCTGGCACATATTAAGATTTATTTCATCATTAAATATTTGTACTAATAACCAGACATCTCTAGATATACCTTATTTTTTATAAGTGTATTTATAATCTATTTCATATATTTTTGCTTATGGTAACACTCCAGTTTTATATAATTGATAAAAACCTTTTGTTGCCATTATACAATCCTGGGATAAAGAAGAGCTTGAGCTCTTGCTAAGGAGAGATAGTTAATTGTGTTGGACTCAATCAACATCTCTTTACCCTGGCACCCTAACTTGGTAGACATATCCCCCCTTATATTTCATTTCACCACAGTGATCTGGACTTGCAGAAATGCACACTTGAAACATTTTGCATTTTCCTGACACGCAGTAAGTCTTTAAAAGTATGTCATCTTTATGCCACAGAAGACCCCTGAACAACATTTGTGTTGAAATTGAACATAACGTATACCAAAATATTTCATCCATTTACAAATCTGTTATCATATAGATTTTCACTGTGTGTCTCTTTAACACAGCTTTTACTGGCATCAGTTATCTGAAAACAAGCTCTGGCATACTCCTTACAATGTAGACTCATGAAATGAAACACAGAACATAAACTGTAGAGGTAGAGTTGAAATAAACTTACAAGAAACCACACTATTTCAAAACAGTTGTGTTTCTTAACCTACCGTGCCCTCAAGTATCCTTCACAACTCCCCCACCCTGCCTGCCAATATTAAGTTTATTAAATTTGACTGAAATCCTTTGATTTGCATTAAACAGTTTTTGTTTGTTTCTTTTGGCTTGAGATTATGTGATCATTGAAAAATGCTAATGCCATGTAGACCAGCCAAACACTTTTGCTCATAAATACTGGATGTGCTAGTATTTTGCATGTTTCATACTTCTTTTGAATTTTAACATTTAACTGAGCAGTGTTATTTACTTTCATTACTCACTGAACTAGAAATAGAAATGTGAAAGTGATGATATAATAGTTGTGATCTTTTTAATATTAAATATCCGTAACTATGTGATAATAAAAAAGAAAAATATATACTTACTGTGCTTAAGGTAGGGAAAAATGTCTTGAATACAAAACATTACCTGCTGACATACAATTTGCCAAAAATTTCAATAAATTATTTTGCTAAGGACAATATTATTTATCTTCCACTCAATCATCATTCTCTTTTTTTTTTAATAAATTTTAATTATTTTATTTATTTATTTTTGGCTGTGTTGGGTCTTTGTTGCTGCATTCGGGCTTTTCTCTAGTTGCAGAGAGTGGAGGCTACTCTTCGTTGCAGCGCACAGGCTTCTCACTGCAGTGGCTTCTCCCATTGTGGAGCATGGCATCTAGGCATGCAGGCTTCAGTAGTTGTGGCACACAGGCTCAGTAGTTGTGGTGCACAGGCTCTAGAGCACAGGATCAGTAGTTGCGGCACACGGGCTTAGTTTGTCCGCGGTATGTGGGATCTTCCCAGACCAGGGCTCAAACCCATGTCCCCTGCATTGGCAGGCAGATTCTTAACCACTGCGCCACCAGGGAAGCCCTCATCGTTCTCTTAAATGATTTTTTTTTCATGTTTAGAAAATCCCTATTTTTGGTCAATAACTTGGCCTCATTCATTATCTAAAATGTCCCTGAATCAGTAACAGAGTAGGAAGTTGCATCCCAGAACTTTGTAACGTTCTTAAGATTCTATATGAAGCTTTGTAAATTCCAAGTAATTTATAATATTTTCTATTTCTTCTCAACATCCTAATATATTGTGCACATTTTAAAACAAAAGCCAATGGAAGGCTATATTCTTTTCAAAAGAATAGTAAATGGTAATAACTTACAACAAAGTAAAATTTTCACAAATGTAGGTTATGTTTTCAATTTGACTGTAACAAGTATGATCTATATATATAAATATATAAATAGGTACTCATTTCATCCATTTATCCAAAATGTTCTCAATCTGATTCTGTATGCACATGTTTTCCTGTGATTATCAACTCACTCTAGACTCAGAACACTGCAGAGTAATAATGTCTTCAGATTCTTCCCAGAAGAAAACCTAGAAAGGTCTAATTGGCCACTCAGACAAACACACTTGGAAAAAGAGACCTTGGAGCACTACCTGGGGTACACCTCCGGATGCAAGATGGCACTGTCATAGCACTGGAGCCAGCAGCCTCAGTGTACATGGGAAAGAGTATGCCCAAGATTGTTTTCACTCTCTGCTCTTTCAAGCCCCATGGAGAGCTCAGGAAGATACATGTATTTTAATACCAAATATTGACTGGGAGGCTGCATAGTGAAGTAAACAAGAATATGAAGTGAAGGTACCTGCATATTGTTCTTGGTTCTGGCACTTGCTGTGTGTCCTTGGCAACTTATTTAACTTGTCTGAACTTCTGTTTCTTCCAATGCGTAAGCTGGAAAAACTACTATCTAATTAGGTTTTTCTGATGATTAAATAAGAAAATGTATGTACAGTATGGCTGATGGTGAAGTTTTAACAAGCACTAGTATTTATAGAGTCTACAATTACAATGACATTAGGGACATTCACATTAGTATAAGTCATGAACCCAGGCTTTAAGCTACTTATCATCTATTTAGGAGTCTTAGACTTAAAACCTTAAAACTTTCATCCATTCATTCATTGTATCCATGTTCTTGGTATCCCCACTTAGTTAAGGATTTTATTAAGTACTAATAAAATAATACAAGGCAAAATACTTCAGTATAGTATAGTGGAAAATTACACTTTTAAAGTCAAAGATTTTTGAATATTAGGTCTGTCTCAACATGTGATTTGGGGAAATAGTTTAAAATTTTCAGCCTTAGTTTTCTATTATTTAGAATAGGAATAATAATAGGGATATTTTGAGGATTAAATGAGATGATGCATGACATAATTTAGTGTACTATAATAAGCATGAAATTGATATTATACAATAGATGATAGATGGAAAGATAGAGGCAGACATGAAGAGAGAGAGAGAGCTACTAAATGTGTGGCACAAATTCTAGGATTTGAGAGAAACAGAGACCAAATAGGCCAGAATTAATGAGAAAAATATCATTAAAAGCTAATATTATTACTGGACTTTAAATCCAGAATAGAATTTGACACTAAGACAGGGCCAACCTATAGAAGCAAATTACAATCTGAGGTAAGATTGTGGACCACCTTTAATGACCCACTTGAGAAAGGTGGATTCAAAGAGAAATTACTGGAATATATAACAATTGAAAATAGCATGATTAATTCAGTATTTTCAGATGGTCAGTTTTTACATTTAGATGTTATACAAATCCTATAATGTATGTAAGGTGGGAAAAAAAGAGAAACTAAAGGCAGGAAGAACAGGAAACTGTAGCAGTTAGTACCATGCTGAGGTGGTAAGTATCAGAGAAAGGTGATAGCAACATATCTGAGAGACATTTCAAAGGATTAGCCCAATGGGTTTGTTTGTTTGCTTGCTTGTTTTGCAAAATAATGTATATTAGAATAGAATAGAAGACTTCTTTAGAGCTGAGAATCTGATTGGAGGCAAGTGACTATGACAAAAATGAAGACGATGGTGACAGTGATGTTAGTTTTAAGCATGTTTATACTAAATAATAATAAAACATTCAAATGGAACTGGCCAATAGGATAAGAAGGTAGAGCCAATAATATAATTTGGAAATACTTCAACATGTGTGAGCCATGGTCAACACAAGGACATTAGTTTAAAGAAAGATCACTCTCCCACAAGAAACAAAACAAAGGACAAAAACATTAGAGTCACAGGGAGGTTGGATGAGAAGGAGCTAGAGGAAAAAGGAAAGAAAGAGAGGAAGGAAGGGAACTGGGAAGGAGAGAGAGAGAGAATGAAAGAGAGGGGGAGAGGGAGGGAGAGAGAGTGGAAGGAATCAGCTGTCTTGGAAATGTACAGAAAGAAAGAAGAAACCGGAAGTCTAAAAGTTGTGTCTTTGTTAATACCCTTAACTAGAGAATGAGGAATAATGAGCCACAAAAGGAGGGTAAGAATTGGCTCAAAGTTGTAGAAATAAAGCAAGAAAGCATTAGTGATACTAAAGGTAAAGGAGGAAGAGTTTCCATAAGAAACAATAATCTAAAGAGATCTCGAAGGGGTCAAGACAAAGAAAACAGAGGAAACATTCTTAGGTTTGGCAAGAAGGAAACTCAACAGTTTCAGTAGATTATGAGTGTGTTTCTAAGAGAAGTGACCTGTATAGAGGAGCTCTTTTGCAAATCTTTCATGAAAGCTCAGAACAGAGATTTAAGTACACCATTCAAACTATTCCTTGCTCATGGATAATTTATATATCTCTGTTCTTCCCAAGACTCTAACACTACTTCCTGCATCAATCCATACAATCTGTCCACAAGTTCCTGGCATCAAATACAACTTTGACCAGGCTGCAGTTACTGGAGAAGATATTAACTGGAGGTGATTTACTCAGGTTTACCCTCCACAGGTTACTAATCAGCCAGGGCTGCCTTTCAAACCTCTTGCTCTGAGTTGTTTTTACCCCACCGAATGGTGCAGCTTCTCATCCTTAGGGTGAAGAAAGTAAGGCAGATGACAATATTTCATCTCTTCTGGATGAAAAACTGTACAAGAGTTCAACAGAGCAGTATTTGGTAAGGAATAATATTTGAAAAAAACAGGCTGTCCGCATGAAAGAGAAAAATAATCCTATTCTCACAACTCAATCATTAAATTTTAGCTGCTTTCAGAGGAGATTTTGGTCATCCTTGGAAGACCTATCTTTTACTTTTTCATTTTCCCTTTATCTCTTCCTTTGGGAAACTACTTTTTCTAAACCTCTCTGGTGCAGGGAGTAATTAAGTGGTGGTCTCCCTGGCCCCAGGCTGGCTAATTAGAGTTCCTCTTCAACATTGATACAGCAACTCATCGGACAGTGAGAACACAAACCCACTGGACTAGACAAATCATTCAGAGAGGCAGATAAGGAGATTGTGTGTGACAGGAAGAATGGGCCTTTTCCTTCTTATCTGAGTGAGCTGTGAGAGCCATGTAAATCTTCTCACCAGTAAGAAAAGGGGAATTCTGCCTCTATACCACCACCTCCACCTACACACACACACGCAAAACAATCTTCAACAAAATAGGGCTGGGTGTTATTAACAGTCTTTACAAGCCTCTGTTTCAAATGTCATCCTCTGCTCTACCTGAGACTGGGGAAATTCCTGTATGTGAAACTGGTAACGTGACATGTCTTTTTTTTTTTTTTTTTGGTCTGTAATAATTGGGTCAATATTCTGCTTTTCAAAGGCAGTAATCCTTAGCTCCGCAGGTCATGCCAAACTCCATTATCTATTGCTTCCCTGAGCCACGTGAACTGAGCTTTCACTTCCAGGTCCTATCCAAGCACAGCACAGTGATCATCTCTTATATCTGCAGTGCTAGTTTTTCTATTATGCTAGATTTTTCCCGTTTTTGAGTTTTGGAAATTACAATAAGATTCCAAGTGTCCAAGATAGTGTTTGTCACACTATTACTCCTGAGTAACCACAAAGCTGCTTCTAAGATTATGTCCCTGGGATGACTATTAATTTACTTTTTTATAAATTGCTTCTGGTTTGATGTTAATAGTTTTCAAAATTTATATTTTAAAAAGGAGTCCTTTGAAGCCATGGTAAGATACCTGGGATTTAAATGGAAATAACTGTAAAATATTGTCTAAAAGAATTTTTCAGACTCCTTAGCATTACTACACAGATACCAAGAAGCATGGATGGCATTTCATTTACAAGCTATCACTAATCTTGTGGGTGA
Source organism: Balaenoptera acutorostrata (assembly GCF_949987535.1). Taxonomy (NCBI): domain Eukaryota; kingdom Metazoa; phylum Chordata; class Mammalia; order Artiodactyla; family Balaenopteridae; genus Balaenoptera; species Balaenoptera acutorostrata. Next base: position 98,921,867 of record NC_080067.1, on the reverse strand, counting down.
GATGTACTATAGTGTGTACAGCAGGGACACAAACACATCAGTGGCATAATAATGCTAACTTCCAAGTGTTTTGCTGTAATGATGGTAGGGTGAAACTGAAATAACTCATAACAGTTAAAGAAAAAAATGTTCTACCTAACTTGTTTTTTAAATGAAGGCGACTAAAGAAATAATCATAATTAATGTTGTTTCCTAAACGGTTTAAATCCCTTAAAAAAATAAAATAACAATCATGGAATTTTTAGTCACGGTGATACATATTCTGAGTATTCCCCTTAACAATGTTTGCAATTAATACAAATATCCTGCTAATGAAGTAATATAGACTTATATTCATTGCTACTTATTACAGTATGATTATCTTACATGCCCTTGTTTTATAATACACTAGACATAAATGCACTGAAAAATGAGAAATCCTCAAGAAGTCTGGAATTTTTACTAAATGTTACTGTCTTTAATAAATATCTAAAATAGTCCATAAAAACTGGATGTATTTCTATAGAAAAATTGATGAGGCTTTACCTATCCACTAATTTGACTAGAGTCCTATTTTTAAAAGAGCAACTGAATGGAAGATTACTTAAAGGCTTATTTTGTGCCCTGATTCCTGTCAATATGAATATGAAAACAGGAGGTGATATATGTGAGCAAATTTAGCTTCACTAATTTATTATGATTAATCAGGGTTGATTATCAACAATGTTCAAAGAATGTTAATAGTGTGAGAAAATATACAGGTAATTGTCATGCATTGTCTTGTTAGAATAAATAATAGTTTATAACACAAAGTGACTCATAAAAGAAAATTAGAGGGACCTCCTTGGTGGTCCAGTGGTTAAGACTTTGCCTTCCAGGGCTTCCCTGGTGGCGCGGTGGTTGAGAATCTGCCTGCCAATGCAGGGGACACGGGTTCGAGCCCTGGTCTGGGACAATCCTACATGCCACGGAGCAACTAGGCCCGTGAGCCACAACTACTGAGCCTGCGCGTCTGGAGCTTGCGCTCCACAACAAGAGAGGCCGCGACAGTGAGAGGCCCGCGCACCGCGATGAAGAGTGGCCCCCGCTCGCCGCAACTAGAGAAAGCCCTCGCACAGAAACGAAGACCCAACACAGCCAAAATAAATAAATAAATAAATAGCGTTCTCTTTTTAAAAAAAAAAAAAAAAGACTTTGCCTTCCAACGCAGGGGGTGTGGGTTCCATCCCTGGTCACGAAGCTAAGATCCCACATGCCTTACAGCCAAAAATGCCAAAACATAGAACAGAAGCAATCTTGTAACAAATTCAATATAGACTTTAAAAATGGTCCACATCAAAAAAATCTTTAAAAAAAAGAAAATTAGGAAACATGCAACATACTCAGGAGATACAGGTTATCAGCAACATCTCTTGCACATTTTTATCCTAGATTTCCTTAGGTCACAGTGTCTGTAACAGAGCGAACACTATTACTGCTACCTTTTTGCCATGGTCATAATCTATTTTCTAATTGTGTTCGTCATGTTGTGGGGATTTATACTCAATCTCCTATTTTAACACCTTAATATATTTCTCCTTCATAAGGCCAAAGCGATAGGCCAGCTTGGAATGGATCCTTTTACTACCTTTTTTTCTAACGCCTCAATTTTTGTTTTATTGCCCTGAAAATAAAATAGGTAGAAAAAAGTTGTCTTTTGTGTTCTCTACATTTTTTTCTAATGCCTCAATTTTTGTTTTATTGCCCTGACAATAAAACAGGTAGAAAAAAGTTGCCTTTTGTGTCCTCTACATCATCAGCTACCCCAGTTTTGCAAGTTTATTTACTGGTCTTCAAAACCATAGGAGCCTGAGGCTTCAATTAACAAAAGGGGAAGCAGCTTGCTGTTGCAGGTATTCCTATTTATCTCATCACAATACCTTCTTGATATCTTCTTTGTTGTAAAAATTCAGTTTTTTTTTTCAGTTTATTTTTCCCTCAACTCATTTAAAATTCCCAATGTTATCTAGCTCATCTTTCTGTATTTCTTATTACCATATGTTCTTAGTCACTCATTCAAGTCTGCATCTGCTCATTATCTAGTATAGCATGTCCTCGATATCAACTCCAAAACAGTTGGAGTTTTGTTTATGTAATTATGTGTTGCAGTAATGAATCAATTTCTGCTTCAAATTATTTCTTTTCCTTAGAGAGAATGACAGCAGTATACTTGGTATACTAGTGAGTTATATTAGTATATTAGTGCATAAGCAGTATATTAGTGAGTTTGGACATAGTGTTTCAACCTGGGAAGTTCAGCTACAAGGAAATTCATTACCATTCCCTTCTCTGAACTCTATACTATTAGATCATTATCTCTCCTTGAAATATAAATATAACAGTATATAAATATATTTTTCCTGTTTTCTGTCATGTAACATAAGCAGGAAGAAAAAAGTGAAGGATTAAACAAATATCCAAACTCAACAAAATGTAAATTTTAATAGAAGTCATATATCAAGTATAAAGGAAAATTTAGAACATCAGCACTCAAGATCCTGCAATAGTATATATACTTGAATATGAAGTTCCTGTCAACCAAAAAAATGTTTTTAATGGAAAGTTATTTGAGTATGTGCTTTTGAGTAGGGCATGCTTATAGATTTTGTTTTCAATGGTTTTCCGTAAAACGGTAATTTTGATGTGAAAGCAAACAATGGAGCATGATGCAGTTGTTCACCTTGAAAAGTGCTGGATATGTCATATATTTTAATAACATAAGGCAAACAGACTAGTTACGTACCAATGCAAATTTCCAGAAAAATAATTAAAGGTTATCGCAATAGAAATTAAACTTTTAGATATGATAGTTTCAGTGTCATTTTCACAGCTGCCTGCTAACACCTTTACTGGCACGTAGAACCTTAATATTAATACATATTTGTTGAATTAATGAATTGATTGATTAATCGATGAAAGTGACTTAAGGTGTTTCTGGCTTTGTCTGGAGCCTGGGAATCTTTGAGTTCCTGCATCTGTTGATTTGAAAATTGTCCACTTTAAACTAGTGCCGTGTTGAACAGCCTAGACCTGTGGGAATATATGCTTATGTAGAAGGTTTGGGACTAGGGTGAAGCAAAATTTAAGTGGTTGCAAAAAATTCAGTAATCAAGAAAAAGTACAGTTTAATGCAATATTTTTTAAAAATCAAATTAATGCAAAATCCACAATGAACAAAAAAATCAAAATGTTAAATGATGACTTCTCCCACTACTTTGAAGATCAGGTGAAGTGCTGCCCTGTGGGTACCAGAGAACAATTCAGAAGTGCAGAGAGTGGTAACATCCAAGGGGTCTAACTTTAACCAGTGAAAGACAAGAGACAGGAAGGAGGAAGTAGACAAACTCTCAATCCTTCTTCCTCCTACGTGACTCTTCAAGGTGTAGTGTTTCCACATGGCCGCCCTGGAAGACATCCCATGTGGCTGAGCAACCAGCTGAATTGTCCTGTGAAGCTGTGACCAGCTCAGAACAATGGCCTTATGTTTTCTTTCCCCCCTTCCCTGTCACACTTCCCCTTTCACACATTCTTTCTGCCCTGAAATTGCATCTTTCTATAAAGTATAGCACATAACAGGTTCGGTTTTGCAGGGAACTGCAGCTAAGACTAAAGGTGAGTAAGCCGAGGTCCCTGCCCTCAGCAGTTTAACAGCCAAGTAAAAGCTGCCCCAGGTAAATTCAATAGATAATTCAGTGCGGGGCAGTAAGTACTCTGTCTGTGAGCCCTCATGAACGAGAACTAGGCCCAAGGCAAGATCAGTGAGATTTGAAGAACGAAAAAGAGTTTACAGACAAAGAACCAGCAGGTTAAGTATATTGCAAGCAAAGAAAATAGTGATGGTAAGCAAAAGCATGGAAGTGTTGGCAGGAAACAGCACCTAGAAGAGCTTATTATGTCCTCACATACTGCAAGGTGCTTGATTAAAATATCTTTCTATAGACCTCACTCTCGTTAGCTCTAAAATGAGGATCATAATAATGTCTACCCCATAGTATTATCTAGAATAAATGAGGGAATACATGAAACAGCACTTAGAAAAGTGTCCGGCAAATAGTAAGACCTCCCTCAACTTCCTTGAGTGCCTTATAAACTTTTAAAATCCTATTTTCAAAGAAATACACTGAGATCGCCATTCCATCGAACCTTTTCCATCTTCGGACAAATTGTGTTGCATGTTAATAATCTGCACTATTTTAATATGCATTTCCATTTAAAACTGACTAGTAAACATCTGTTGAACCACCTAGAAAATGGATTTTCGAAAATGAACAAGTGACTTTATTTAATAATATGCAGGAAGTCATCTAGCTATCAAATCTCAACCTTGACATAAATAATTTTTTTTGACATTTGTGTTTTTCCACTTTTACTTTTTTATTAAAAGAATCTATGGGGCTTCCCTGGTGGTGCAGTGGTTGAGAATCTGCCTGTCAATGCGGGGGACACGGGTTCGAGCCCTGGTCTGGGAAGATCCCACATGCCGCGGAGCGACTGGGCCCGCGAGCCACAACTACTGAGCCTGCGCGTCTGGAGCCTGTGCTCCGCAACAAGAGAGGCTGCGATAGTGAGAGGCCCGCGCACCGCGATGAAGAGTGGTCCCCACTTGTTGCAACTAGAGAAAGCCCTCGCACAGAAACGAAGACCCAACACAGCCAAAAAATAAAAAAAATAATAAAATAAATGTTAAAAAAAAAAAAAAAGAATCTATATTTGTGCTTTATGGAACACTGAACAGAAATTACCAGTGCTGCAACTCTATGCTGTCTTCTTTTAATAATTAGTTTTCTGAAATTATTTTACCACGTACTGTTTTTCGTTTGCTTTGTAAGAGGTGGAAGTGCCAAGGAAGTGTTTTTGTTTTTTAATCTATAGTTTTTCTGGGTAAAAATATTTTAAATAAATTAACGTATGTACCTATTCTTTTCTACTAAAGTGCATAACGTCAACACAAGTTCTAAAGAGGCTTTTTATTGGCTGAATAACTGGTGTTCTATTACTTCATTCAACAAATATTAATTGCTAGGCTCAGTGAAGTTTTTTTTTTTAAAGTATACATTCCGCTACATCAATTAACTTCTGATGACTGAAACTGTGGAAACCCATTTAGGGAATTTAAATAAAAAGCAGGATGTGACACAAATGAATGTTACAAATAAGCATGCTTTAAAAGTTTGGAGTAAGATACGACTATGGACTGAAGGGAAGGAAGATGATACATGAAGTGTGAATAGCATAAACACAGTTGAAAAGACATTCTAACTGCAAATTGGGAGTCCAAATAATATGTCACATGATTATAGGTCCTGAAACAGTAATAGGCTGATACTATTTTTTATAAATGTTCATGCTTTAATCTCAAACACACTGGGAATATGTATAAGTGAATTGGTAATAGTATTAAGCACATTCCTGTAAACTAAATATTTGTAAAACCTACAGTCTGTATATATTCTACCATTAGGTATCTGAGGTTATGGGAAACCAAGTAGCAGCCACTTAGGTTAATAAGATAGGAGAGTTGGTGGGAGAGAAATTAATTTTATAAGACATATCTTGTGGTTTTGAATTTATCTTTCTCCTCTTATTTCCCTACTCCTTTTGAATATTTTTTCATCACATTAATATAAGGAACACAGGAAAAATAAACAATATACAATAACATTAATTCATAGATCTTTTAGGCAAACTTTATGTAATCTGTACTTAGTTTCTCCATGCATGGTGAAACAGCAATAAATCTTGCAGCTGTTTTTTCTAATATCCCTATCTCTACCAGTAATTACAAGCAATACCTCAAAAACACAGTTGCCATGTTTACTCCCATGTTATAATATCAGGCTTCTGTAAACATAGCTTGGTAAAGTTAAGAAAGAATTCAAACAGGATTTTAATTCCTATGAAAGTTAAGTTCGAAATATTTCACTGTCGGTTCCCAAATTGGCCCTGTACACGGAGGGCAAGGAGAGAGGGAAGAAAGAGGCAGCCCACTCCAGACTGGTAGGTGGCAGATTTAATAAGCAACGGAACTTACTTGAGAGGCTTGGCAGCAGCTGCTGCAAAAGATCCCCTCACCCACCTGCCCGCCAGAATCTGAAAAGTTTACACAGACACCTTACCGGGGTTCAGTCACGTATGCAGTCCCGATGGTTTCAACTACACCTTGCTCTCCCAAGGCTGCATCCTTGAAAATGGCTCCAGCTGTAGGAAGGGTGGGCAGAGGTACATTCCAAGGACAATGGAGAGAGAGAGGAGCCTCCAGTTGCCCGGGTCCGGCTCTGGGGTCAACCGGCAGTCATGTCCTCTCGATGACCTCCTCTAACACTCCACCCTCATGCAGCCGGGCTCTTACAAGCTCACACGCCCTCCTCTTCCACAATGTGCCCTGAGGGGTCACTAGCATGGAGATGGCTCATTTGGCCACTATCTGGCTGCGCTGGAGTCCCAGCAGCAAGAAAGGCACTCTCAGTCTGGTGTAGGGAGCAACAGGCCCTACTTGTCAATCATTTAAATATACGATAGCCTGAGACAGTACTTTAGTCCACCAGGCCGGGGGATGGGGGTGGGGGTTTACCTGTTAGTAATTTAATCTGCTGTTTTAATATTCCATTCTTCCTTTCTATTAACTCTGCTGCTTACAGGTTACAGGAGAGATAAAACCTCCATTTAATGTCATGTTCTTTTGTCCAGTCTTGCGCACCATGACCTTTGAAATGTGACCCATAATCACTGTCTATTCAGCAAAGGTATCTGTACCTGGTACTCAGCTTCTCTAATCCTCTAACGATGGCAGCCAGGCTTGCCTGCTGACAAGCTTGGGTAAAGCCAGATGCAGTGTCCATGCAAACAAAGGCAAACTTAGAACCCTCACTCAGCGGGAGGGGGCCAATATAATCAGTTGGCCAATCCCTCACCAGTTGGGAACTCCAGGGAATGGCCTTTGGCATCCTTGGGCATTACTTAGAACACACAGGGCATGCTGGACTGTGTTAACCAAGTTACTGTATTTCTAGAACAATCTGTCATCCTTGGCAATACAGTTGCTAGGGCTTGTACCCGAGCTAGAGCATCAACTTCCTGATTGCCAGGGGGCGTCAGGATCCTATGAGCTGGGACATGAAAGACAGTGAGGACTGCCTCAGGCTTTTTTTTTTTTTTTTTTTTTTTTTATTTATTTATTTTTGGCTGTGTTGGGTCTTCGTTTCTGTGCGAGGGCTTTCTCTAGTTGCGGCAAGTGGGGGCCACTCCTCATCGCGGTGCGCGGGCCTCTCACTGTCGCGGCCTCTCTTGTTGCAGAGCACAGGCTCCAGACGCGCAGGCTCAGCAATTGCGGCTCACGGGCCCAGTTGCTCCGCGGCATGTGGGATCTTCCCAGACCAGGGCTCGAACCCGTGTCCCCTGCATTGGCAGGCAGACTCTCAACCACTGTGCCACCAGGGAAGCCCCTGCCTCAGGCTTTTGCAGAGGAACCCAAACGTCTTCCCACATACCCTGACCACACAGTGGCTTATTCATGATCAGCCACCCCTTGGCTCCCCATTGTCTAAGCCATAAGGTTAATGCCTTTAAAACAGTCCAACTGCCAATGCAAAGAGTTAATGACCAGGGGTCAAGAGTGATCTTTAGCCAAACCCCTCTAAGTTGAGCCCACTGGCTGCTGTGGTTTGTTCCTTTTTCCATCCAGGTGGTGTCAGTGTTGGACTGAATGGCGACTAGTCCGTGTGAAAGGGTTGCCCCTACTAGAACCATCTGTATAGCAGGTGTTAGTGGGAATTTCTTCACTCCCTCTCTACAGGCTGCAGGGGCCTCTGCAGGAACAGGGGCAGGGGCATTTGGAGGATCCACATACTCCACAGGGTCTAATAGCACTCACAATTCTAGAGACAGTGGCTGGTGGGCAGGGTGCTCCTCTGCTGCAAGTAGGCCACTCAGTCAACCTGGGAGTGTGAGCCATGGCAGAGGTGGGTGGATGGAATGTATGCTCAACCGAGCCCTTCATAGGAAAGGAAGTTCTTACCATGATATGCTGTTCCTTCATGAGAGGCTCTATCTGGAGAAGCGCTGTGTACACTGCTAGGAGCTGTTGCTCTATGGGGTATATGGGGTATCTGCCCCCTTCCAGAACTGGAACCAAAATCCTAGGGGTGCTTTATCCTTCTGTTGTCTCTGTCACAATGCCCAGCCCATCCCTTCCAGAGTCACAGACACATCTACCCAGATGGTACCCTGCTTGGGAGATGCCCAGAACTTTAGTCTGCTTCACTAGTATTTTTGCCTTCTGGAAGGTGGCTTGATGTTCTGATCCTCAGCCCCTCACATGCCCTTTCTTAACCAGGTGGTGTAAGGGATGGAGGCACTGTGCCAGGTGAGGAATAAAAGTCTTCCAAAGCCCCAAAATCCCCACAGAGGCTTGCATCTCTTTCATGTTCTTAGGGGTTGGATAGGTTTACCTCTTATCATTTACAGCTCCTGGAACAACAGGCATCTTACCCAACCAAATGACTCCAAAAAATTTTACAGCAGTGTCTGGGCCTTGATAATTCTATGAATTCACCTCCTTCCATTCTCTCCCTCAAAGATGTTCCAGCAAAATCTGCAGAGTGTTCTGCAGCAGAGCCAAGGCTTTAAGTGTTAACAGTTTATCATTAGCACAATGAGCCCATTTTACTAAGGTGGGGAAGGAGAACAGAGATACACCTCAGGCTACCATTCCATGACATATGGTGGGGCTAGGCGGGTAGCCTCAGGGAACACTTGAAAGGTCCATTGTTGTCCCTCCCATGTGAAGGCAAATTGATCTTGTGACTCAGTGGCAAGGGATATATTGAAAAAAAGCATTTGCTAAGTCCAGTACAGTAGGATACACTCCTAGGACCAGGGCCAAGGCATCTAAGATGGTGGCAACGTTGGGCACAGCCACATGGACGGGGGCACTACCTTGTTCAGTTCTCTGTAGTTCATGGTCATCCGCCATGAGCCATCTGGCTTTTTTACCGGCTCCACTGAGCTCTTGAAAGCACTATGGGCAGGATGTACAAAGCCCACTCAGTGCGGTTCTTGGATAGTTTCTCCTATTTCCTTATGGCCCCCAGGCAATTTATATTGTTTGACAGTTACCGTTCTTCATGGGAGTGGTACAATTACTGGTTCCCAGTTGGTGTTTCCCCTCAGTGCTGGTTTGATTACTCACCGGAGGCAGAATTCACTGACAGAGGTTTGCAGAGTTTGACCTTGCAGGATATCAATGCCCAGTATGTTCTCTGGTATTGAACAGATAAAAACGTCGTATTCTCATGGGGGAGAACACCCAATCTGCAGTGTCAAAGGGACCTTTCTGAATATAACCGTTTGCTGTTTGTAATTACTGATGGCACTGAGGGGGCCAGAAAACTTCTGGGGGTGACCAGGTATTAGAGTACATTCAGCTCCAGTATCAACACAGTCGTCACCTTTTGCTTATTTCTGGGGGACCAGTGAATAGTGGGCTCAACAGGAGGCCTTCAATCACCTCCAACAGCCTCCCTGGAGGCTATCTTGGCCTGCTTCCTATTCCTGGACTGTGCAGACACCCACCCCGAGTGGGACTGTATCCCTGAGGCCTCTGCTGGAGCACCTGCCCCTACCATCAGAAATGGTAGGGACAGATGGGGCAGCTCTGAACCATTGTTCAGGTTTTAAGGCTTTCCACAGCTAAATCAACACGAAGTCAAGATAGAGTGATGAACCTCACCATTCTAAGAATGATGCAGTTTTTTTGTGGTTTTTTTTTTTTTCTGGTCATAAAATATTTATTAAGCTATGCTTTAGGGAATATAGTGAATATAAAATTTAGGATCACAATATGAGGCAATTTCAATCCTCTGAAAGGACTGGTCAAGGTCAACCAACATAGTGTTGGATTATCAGTTTACCTGTTCAGGTGGGGTCCTAGCAGCCTTGAAATCAAACCACATTTGCTTCCAGGTTATTTTTATTGAAACTTTCAGACCCTATTGGGATAGCCTTTTGGTTTTTTGAGTTCCCACTCTGTCTAGGGCCTTTCCCACAACCCGTATCCATTCCCTAGATTTGTCAATTTCCCCCAAATCAGCAGTGGGTCGCCCAACCTCATAAATGTCTTATCCCACGACTGGGCCCAGCATGGATATCACCATCCCATGCCAGGTGCTGGCGGAGGACTACAGTATCTTGGCTTTCATTCCTGCAGTGAATGTGACTGGATCAGAGCCTTCAAAGACAGGAGTGTATATGGCCTGTCTCATTCTCAAGTCCCTAAGAATTTGTTGTATCTCCTCTGTAGATTTCCAAGGCCTCATATGCCCAGGGAGATCCCCCTCATTGGGTCAAGCCTCCCTGCCGCTAGAATAATCCAACCTATAATCCAACCCAAGTGAGTTCCTTGAACCGCCTGATCACCACGCAGGCACTGCCAGAGGGCAGGGAGATGCTCATTTTCTCTGCCTCCTGCCCAGTCAGGGAACTACCATCACACCCCATGCCCCATCACTGCACCAACTATGCCTAGATCATTTTCCTGGTCTGTCCCTGGAACTTGGCAGCTACATCAATAAGCTCAGTGGGAGTAAATCCTCTCATGGGGGGGCTGCCCTGCTGGCTGGGGTTATGGTTACTGTACTTTGCCTTTTCTGTGTATTAGGAGTCAGATGGCAGGAGGTATTTTTTCCCTTTCACTGTCAATCATCGTAACCTCCTCCTCTTCACTCTCCTCACTTTCCCAGGGGTTCCGCCTCTTAGCATCCCAATCAGGCTTCTTCAGAAGCGCTGTGGCCTTAATCTGTGACAGTTTCCACCCTCTTAGCTTTGCAAAATGCACACTAAGTTTTCCAACTTCCTATCCTGCTCTCCCACCTTGTCTGCCAGCCCCGAGCTAGCAGAGCAGTGGACACTGCATGTCGTTCTCTAACTTCAGCTCTTCTTCCAACTTTCTAACTTGAGCTTCAGTGTCTAGTTGGGCATTGGAGGCTAGCACACCGTGGCAGCTGTCCGTTTCTCTTCTTTGCCACAGTGTACTATGTACAGTTCCTCCCCCAAGTGCATTAAACCAGCCTGTGTCTTCAGAGCTTCTCCACACTCACACAGCAGTCCACAAGCACCTAACATAGGCGTCATCCCTCTCTACACAGAAGTCAATGGCCAACCCAGGATTTCCCCTCGGATGCCTCTTTCCAAAGACCCATCTCTTCAATTTCCTGGCTGGCTTGCCAATCGTTGCTTCACAATCTGGCCCCTGCACATGGAGGCCAAGGAGAGACCAAAGAAAGAAACAGACTACTTCAGATTGGTAGGTGGCACTTTTAATAACCAAGGGAACTTACACATGAGGCTTGTAGATCTCCTCACCTGCCTACCAGAATCTTAAGAATTTATGCAGAGACCGTACCTGAGTTCAGTCACGTATTCAGTCCAGAGGGTCTCAATGACATCTTATCCTCTCAAGGATATGTCCTTGGAGCAGCTCCCACTGTGGGAACAGGGTGGGCAGAGCATACATTCTGAGGACAGAGGAGGAAGTGAAGCGCCTCCGTTTGTGAAAGTCCAGACCTCTGGTCAACCAGTGGTCATGTCCTCTTGATGACCTCCTCTAACATCTGCAAATTACTATATTTGACTGATCTTTATCTATACATTTACTTGTTTGCTCTATTTTCCTTCTTTTCTTTTTTTTTGCTTTTTTACAAAAACATAAAATCAACCCCCGTTTGTAGATTATCTAGAGATGAATCATTTTCTTATTAAAAGGCTCTTAATTACCTCTTTCTTACTGACAACTCATTTATTCAGGATTTGAATAGTGCAAGGATAATACAATTAGTGAAACCATATATTGCAGTTCTGAATTAAGCTGGCCTACTCTATCACTCATTAGCTGTGTGATCCCAAATTCATTAACCTCGCAGAGTCTCAGCTTCGTCAGTAAAATGGGGAAAATCAGATCTACCTCATAGAGTCATTGTGAGTGGAAGAAATGAGATTACACTCATTAAGTAGCATCGTGCCTCACACAAAGCACATTTAATACATTTTAAACATTGTCATTATTTTTTTCAAATATTATTTATGCCAATGCTCCTTTTTATTATAGTGGACTTTGAAAGTTTAGTACAATTCAACTCAAACAATAGAGAGAATACTTTTTTTAAAAATAAAATGCAGTGAAATATCATAGTTAAGTAGCATGAATTTAAATCATTTCTTAGTATATTAATAGGAACTCAATACATTTTAGGATTTTTGTTGTCATTATTTTTAAAATTATTTAAGCCACAGCCTCCTTTTTGTTAAGGTAGATGGTTAAGAGCTGAGTATAAGAAATCACTTTAGAGAAAGCAAATGGCTTATTATAATTGTTTCGATTGATTAACATGTACATGTGTATATACATGAATTTTTGGCATACTTCCAGATTAACAGCAAGTGAACACAATGATTTGTCTTCCAAATAATGTTATAAGAATTATCAATATACAAATATAAAACAGGACACCAATTCATCCATATTTCAAAAGCGGTAGTTAACTGTGAATTCTATCTCTGTACTCTACTTTCCCAGAATACCCAATAAAAAACAAAAAATCCAAACTTTTGATTAACATATTTCTCTCCTCTTTGTACTAAATCTTATTCTGCTGATTATTTCAGATCCTCACATTTGCAGCTATTACTCAGAGCAATCATACTTGCTAATTTGGGATATGGGCATCATTATAAAAAGGCTAGAAGATATTTTAGGCAGTACATTTCCAAGAATTTGAAAGTAAAGTCATTCTGCAACAAACTAGAAAATCAATATATAGTAACAAAGATTATATGTAAAACCACATTAAAGAGACCAAAAAACCTTGGTAAAATATAGTATACCTATATATTTATATATCTATAATATATAGCACATAGCTATTGAATACTGTATAAGCCCCTAGCATCTAGCTATATATCTATAGTATTTATAGTATATATGCTATTATATAGTATACTATATATAGCTCTACTGTGTGTGTATATATACACAAATCTATATATACTGTCTAAACTATACATATATCTATTTACATACTATATATGTATAGTATACGTTTGACCCTTGAACAACACGAGTTTGAATTGCACGGTCCATTTATATACAGATTTTTTTTCAATACTAAATATTACATTACTACACGATCCACAGTTGGTTCCACATGGGTATGGAACCATGAATACAGAGGGCTAACTATAAGCCCTCTGTATTTTCAACTGTGCAGGGGATGGGAGCCCCTAATCGTCACATTGTTCAAGGGTCAACTGTAATATAGAGAGAATATATTACTATATATATACATATATATATAGTATACTGTAGTATTATATCTATAGTACTATATCTGTATATATATCTATAGATATCATATCATTTAATTTGACAAAAGATAATATATTTAAGAAAGAATGTATCAATATGAAAAGGAACTGATCACTTTTTAAACAAAAGGGAGGGGCTTCCCTGGTGACGCAGTGGTTGAGAATCTGCCTGCCAATGCAGGGGACACGGGTTCGAGTCCTGGTCTGGGAAGATCCCACATGCCGCGGAGCGACTGGGCCCGTGAGCCACAACTACTGAGCCTGCACGTCTGGAGCCTGTGCTCCGCAACAAGAGAGGCCACGATAGTGAGTGGCCCACGTTTGCCCCAACTAGAGAAAGCCCTTGCATAGAAACGAAGACCCAACACAGCCAAAAATAAATAAAATAAAATTTTTTTTAAAAAAGAAGAAAAAGAAAAGGGGAAAAAATAGAAATGTATGAATCAAACATTGCCTGTACCCTTCTCTGTGCTATCCTTGGGATGGAGATCCAAGAAAGCTAACCTGTGGTTCCACTCCGTTTGAGAGGTAGGTAACGACCTTTTGCACAAGTGGACAAGCAGATGCATCAAGTTTAAAAGTAATATGACCATGCATTCAAATCATGTCTCTCTCCTGCCTCTGTTCCTTGATTATTGTAGTAATTATTACTGTTGTTTACCAAATATTCCCAGCTCTCCTCCTTGGGGACACCTGGTAGAATTATGCTTCCCAACCCACTTTGAACTTGGGCTATGTCACTTCCAGATTGAAACTTGAACAGTGTGTGATTCACTGCATTGTTTTTCCCTGCCCTGGAAATCGTTGAAGCATGAAGCTGATCTATTGTGAAGCTAATTAAAAAAAACTTAAGTTTTAAGGCCCTGCATTTGCATGAGCCCACTTCAAAGCTCTGTATCTAATTCTGTATTTGTGATTTTGTATTATATTTCTTAAAAAGGGCACCCAAAACAGTATAGGCCTCAGACCACATATATCCTGGATCTGCCCTGGAAACATGTGACACAGAGCCTGCATCAGCCTAGTTCCCTGATGCACTACAATGAGATGACCCTGCTGACAAAGGTTGGACAAGCGTGAGCACAGAATAAATCTTTGTTGTTTCAGAACACTGAAATTGTGAGGTTGTTACAGCAGCATAATCTAGATTATCACATCTGATACAATTAACTAATAACTTCCTACAGAGGGAGAATATGCCAATCAGATCAAAGTAAACACCTAATTGTTCTGGCAATTAAATTTCATATTACAAGTGAATTACCTAGAATTTTAATGTATAAATCCATTGTTCCTACACTTAAATAACTTGAGTGCAAGAATCAGGTGAAATCACGTTTGCAGCATGCAGACATTCTAGCTTAATCATTAAGAGAAGTTATCTAGTTTTGATAGAAATTCAGGCAAATTCTCATCTAATCTTTTATTTATTTTTATTAGTTAAATAGCTACAGTATTCCCATCTGTTTGTTTTGAGTGGCAGTGAATTGAAATGCTAACTCAATTATGTACTAGTTGTATAACATAGTATAACTTAGTTAATCACTCTAGGCCTCCATTTTCTCACCTAAAAATGGGACCAATAATATATCTCACTTACAGTTTTATGGCGTGAATTAAATGAGATAGTCTTAGTAGACAAAAAATTAATAAAAACTTTTAGAGAGATGGGGAACTGAGGATAGGATACAACCATTTCCTAGTCCTCCAGTGCACAGTATTTACATTTAAGTTTTTAGCATTTCTGGCTGCCTCCAAGATGATCCCCAAATTATGTTCTCTTTCTGGTATTCACACCCTTATGTAGTTCCCTCCCACGGTGATTAAGGCTGATCTGCTTGACAGAATATTGAAGTGACAAAATGTGACTTCTGAGGCTAAGTTATAAGACATCACTGCTACCAACTCTCCTATCTCTCAGTGTGAGGAAAGCCAGCAGCCATGTCATGTGAACACTCAAGCAGCACTGAGGAGAGGCTAACGTGGGGAGGAACTGAGGCCTCTTCCTAACAACAAGCACCAACTTGCTAGCTATGTGAATGAGTCATCCTGGAAGTGGATCCTCCCGGCCCAGTCAAGCCTTCACATGATGGTAGCCCCAGCCAACATTTTCACTTGGTCTCATGAGAAACTCTGAGCCAGAATTGCTGAGCTGATCCACTCTCCAGTTATTGACCTGCAAAAACAGTGATAACAAATGTTTGCTTTTACTAAGTATTGGGGTAATTTGTTATATAGCAATAAATAACTAATACACCATTCTAGTTTGATTTTTTCCAAGTAATAAAACCATAGCCAACTATTAAAATAAACACTAAGTTTGTATCCTCAGAGAGGAGATGAACAAAATTATACAATGCTTCATAGCATATCAACACACTGCTGTGTTGAGAACCATGTACTCCCTAGACTTTGTCACTCTGTAACAAAGAACTCAAGGTATTATCCCCTTTGGCAATAAACATAAAATCATCTTCCAGTTTCCATTTTCCTCTTGTTTCATTAGCCTACTCTAGCTATTTCAAACACAGCACTATAAGAAAGTCAGTCTATTGGTCTCGAATTAGACATCTTTATCATACTGTTTCACTCCATAGCTTGCAAAGTGGCTCATTTTTTCAAAATGAGAAAGCTTTTGACAACAGAGCCCAGAAACCTCCCACATACTATCTACCAGGAAGTTCTCTCAAGTTAAAAATTAACTGGGGGAGGGTCAAGGGCCTTGACTGCTCCAGACTCCACTCTTGGCTACCACAGGGCTGCAGCCAATAACTGATGAAAGTACTTAAGGCACTTGATTTCTATGCTTAGATAGTTCTCCATTCACTCACCATTGATTGAACACCTATGTGCCAGGCACTGTGTTGGGTGCTGGAGGTCCTGGCAATCTTCAGATTCTTTAGTTTTATTTTTCCTTGCTTTTTCTTTTTTCTCTTTCTTGTAAAATGCAAGGAATAGAAAAGGAAAGTAGAATTACTTTCAAATGTATATACAAGAAAGTATAAAAAAGGGATAAACTTTTTATAACATATTTTATTTATTAAATTTATAACACAGAGCTCACTTCATCATACAGCTTCTTTGGGATTAGTTGATGTAAACTGCAGCCACAACAGTATGATCACATGAATGTATGATCACATGATGTCAATAGCTGGCAACTGCAATTAATGCCAAATTAAAACGTAATAGGAAATTGCCAATAAGGTGGGGTTATTTATGACAAAAATGAAAGAATCACCATTCTGTGACCAATAACAATATCAATGAGGTGAGTTCAATGAGGAACAACTGAAAATTGTGAAAATAAATGGACCATAAAAACCTAAATGGATTTTCAAAGATTTTTTTCCTACCGTGTCTCCAGATTTGATTGATCTGTACTATTTGCTTTATAAGCATCTAAGATTTTATTCTACTTATTTTTATCATACACAGGAATTCCATGGAATTATCACTGGCAGGATTAATTATGCCTTAACATCTGTAAGGGTGTTGGAATTAACCAGATCTATTTAGAATCTTTTTCTGTCTGTACTGCAAACAGCAATAAAGCATTTATTTGTTGAAGGTAAATATATCTGAAGTCTTAATCTGATGCCTGTAGCACTTTATTAAGGAAAGAATTTTCTGGATGATAAGTTATTCCAAAGAAGAACTACTAATTTTCTGTTCTAGTCATCTCAGAAAGATATTGTTGTTGATGTTATACAAACTACCCAAGATTAACATCAAAATGAGCATTGCCAGGACCATGAAATTGCTGGTCAGACAACATGACAAAGAGTAGTGACATTCAAAATAATTAGCAGAGTGAATGGCACAGGCATCAGCCAATCAGAATTTATACCGGTTGTAGTGCTTAAGCAGGATTCGAGACCCCTTGCTATATCATGAGTTAACCTAGTGTATGGGCAGTGGCAGCTAGGAAGTGGGGAGAACTGTATTCAAGGGAATTTAGGTCAGGGGCTATTAGTAGTAGGTACAGAATTATTTCAATGTTTTTAAACCTGATATGACTGTAGTATACATGGGTGAAGTCAATATGATTTGATGAGATGAATAGGAGTTAAAATTTATTCCAAAGATATTGTCATTGCCTAAGCCACGTGTGGAACTCCTTTTTGGAATGGCCTTCAGAGCCCATTTACAAACTTGTACAAATGAAAAAAATTCTCATTAATTTTATCACAACTCATTTTTGACCAAAAATGGTATTATACAACTTGTTCACTTTTATTATTCATGACAGTTGGCTCTGAGTGGCTCTGAGCTATTTTCAAAAATCAGACTCAAATTCCAAAGACAAAGATATATTAAGGATTTATTTTAGTGTTTTATACAGCATCTAAAGCAAGTCCAAGTGAGGAAAAGAAAATTCAAGCATATTAAGTTCCTATTATATACCATTACAGTTCTAGAAGCTTACATATAGTTGTCCCATTTTACATTATTATATTTTACATCATTGACCCCTTGAGATTCTGACCTCCAGACACAAGCAAAAATTTTAAAACAAAAATTTTCAACACTTCAGAGAGGTTGTAGAATATTCTACGTCCTAATTACAGCTCGCGACTCTAATTAGTAGACTCATGGATAATAACACATCGAAAGAAACAGGACAAAGCTTCCAAATATCAAAAAAATGAAAGGAATCTAAGATTTATTGAGTACCCATTACATGCCAGGACTATCACATGTTAGAACTAGTTTTTGCACATACATAACAAATTGTAAAAGACTCTATACTTGGCCAGGCAGTGTGTTACATTTCTATATCCCTTGGTATTAACTAATTGTTAATTGAAAAAAATGTTTTTATCATTATATTTTTTAACTTAACATTTTTAAGCACCTACTATAATGAGCATGTGTAAAATTATTATTCATTATATTATTTAACCCCCAAAATTACCCTATAAAGTAGATACTATTAAAGTTTCCATTTTATAGATGAAAAAACAGAGATCCTGTGATGTTAAGAAGATTGTCTATGGTTGCTGGGAAAAATCAGATTTTAACCTAGACACTCTGATTCTAGAACCATGTTCTCATCACTATGTTGCATTGAAGGAGTTGATGAGAACACTGACATAGGCTTGTTACTTGCTAAAATCAGAACTGTGGTTAGTATGGAGTTTGTGTTCTGTTGTATGATTTGCATACAGGTGGGCACCAAACGAGTTGACCTCCAGAGGACAGAAGAGAGAAACATGGAGCCTGCATTATACTATAGAAGGAGCTCTCATTCCCCATCATTCCCACAGTATCTTCCCCAAAGTCTGGTCCCAGAATGTCTGAAATTCCCTTTACAAATCCATCCTCTGGGTAAAATGATGATTGTGTCATCTTGACACATGTGTTGCAAACTACATGTCACAAATAATTAGTTACTTATATACTTAAAGTACAGAATTTAAAAAATTATTTACTTTTTAAATTTGCTTTTTCAGGGCAGGTTTTGTTGCTCAACATATACACACAGAAAAGGGGAAATTTTTGTGATCGCCACCTCGTTAAGAAATAGAACAGTGCCCGTACTGTTGAGTGATTTTTCCCAAACTCATCAACTTCCTTTTGCACAAAAGACAGCTACTTATTATCCTGACTTTTGAGATTTCATTCTCTTATTTTTCATCAATTTACCACCCATGTTAGGTATCCCCAAACATTACATTTTTCAGTTTTTCCCTTTTTTTAACTTCACACACATGGATCATCCTATGTATATTCTGTGACTTGCTTATGTTTTTAGCATTGCTTTGACATTCATCTATGTTGATGTGTAGCCTTAGTTTGTATTCCATTGTACACCTCAATTCATTTATTCTGTGTATTGTTGATGGATAGTCCAGATAGATAATCCAAAAAATCCAGAATTTTTGTCACTAAAACAGCATTGCTCTGAATATTCTTGTACAATGTCTCCTGGTGTGTACTTAGAAACAAATCTCTAGGTACATACCTAGGAGTAGAATTTCTGTGTCATAGGGTGTGGTGGAGATTGTTCATTACTATCTACCTTATTCTTACTCCACAAAAATAAAGAACTAGAGAAGACATTTCCCAGCTTTCTTACAGCCAGTTGTGGTTATGTGACTAAGTCCTTGCCAATGGAGTCTAAGTGAAACGAAAGTAAGATGCTTCCTAGTCTAGGCCTAAAAAATAGATGTGTACTTCTCTATGCTCTCATTCCCCTTCCCACGCACACTTGGGGACTTTGATGTGCCTGCAATCCAGCTTACAGACCATGCAAACATGGATAGTGACCTAAGAAAGGATAAACTAATGAGACAGGAGAATCCTCAGAAGTCACTTGGGACTGTTATATGAGAGGCAAATAACACTGAGATTTTATTTTACAGCATCTTGACCTCTAACCTGTGTAATATATAACATATGCGCATATTTGATTTGACTAGGTTATGCCAAAATGTTTTTTCTAAACTGGTTGTATCAATTGGCACTTCCACCAGTAGAGTATGAGTTCTCATTACCGTAATTCCTCCCTCACGCTTGGTATTGTCAATCATTTTAACTTTTACAACTCTAGCAGCAGGAATCAAATGCTAGCTCACTGAGTTTTAGGTTATATTTCCCTGATTACTATTGCTAATTTTTTTCATATGATTTTTGTTCAATCAGGTATCTTCTGTGAAGTACATATTTAAGTCTTTTACCAATTTTTCTATTGATTGTCTTTTTTCTTAATAATTTGTCAGAATTCTTTATAATTGAAGGGAATATACTGGCCCTCTGTCAAATATATGTGTTGCAAATACTTTCATTCTGTTTATGGGGTTTGGTGATTTTTTGTTTGCTTGTTTGTTTTAATAAAACCAAATGTCTCAACTTCTTCCTTTATTATTTTTGCTTTCTTTCTTTACGACACTGTGTAAGAAATTCTTTTCTTTCCTAATATCGTGAAGATATTAACCAATGTAATCTTCCAAAAGCTTTAGGCTATTGTTTTTCACATTTAGTTCTTTGGTTTACTCACTCAAGTTCCAATATGCTCTTTTGCACAGAAGAGTAAGGGTGGAGTTAAAACTGGCAGATGGACATTTCAAATAATCATGGGTGTGCCCATGGGCATTTGTATTTCATATGAGTACCATCATTAATGTGTACTGAGAGGGAAAAAAAAAAGGTTGCGAACAATAGGTTGAAGACATTGTTTCCAGAAGTTCCTTTAGTGTGACTTAATAGGAATAAATAATAAACTCTGCTGTTAGACACACTCCTAGATACTCAGGTACAGACCAGGCTAGATCTGCTTTATCAGTGTGGAAAAGACATGGAGTTCTTACTCTGTTTCTAACTTGTGTTTGGCAAGATAGACATGCCTCCAACTGTGTGACATGGTTGCCAAAGAACCTAATGAGATCTCGGTCATCATCAAGAATAGAATGTACAGACCACGTGAGATAATTATCTCCCCTGTAATTTGTATTAGTTAGACAATAATTAGGCTATTGCATATCTTTCTGGTGCAGCTCTTGAAGAGGTACATAGGTAAACTAGACGTCATCGTGAGCAGTCCATTGGTGATGGTGTGAGAAATCACTACAGATGAACAGCACTTGAAGGAATTGGAAAATCTTAGCTTAAAACGGAGAAGATGTAGCTAGGCTATAAAAACTGTCTTAGAAACTTTAAAAAAAATTTTATAAAAGAGAAGTCACATGTCTTATTTCAGGCTACTACAACAAAATATCGTAGACTGCGTGACTTAAACAACAGATGTTTATTTTTCACAATTCCAGAGGCTGGAAAGCCCAAGCCCAAGGTGCCAGTAGATTTGGTTCTTGGTGAGGGCTCTCTCCCTGGTTTGCAATGACTGCCATTTTGCTGTATGTTCACATGTCCTTTCCTCAGTGCATGCTCATGGAGAGAGAGTTCTCTTGTCTCTTGCTCTCCTTTTTAGGGCACTAATCCATCATGAGAGAACCACTCTCCTGACCTCATCTACATTTAATTACCTCCCAAAAGCCTTATCTCCAAATACCATCACATTAAGAGTTAGGGCTTCAACATATGAATTTGGGGGAAGTAGGATACAAACATTCAGAGCATAGCAGCACATTCCTACTCCATGTTTCTCTAAGTAAACACTGGGGACCAATGGGTGGAAGCTATTAGGGAGCAGGTTTGGGCTGATTAAAAAGGATCTTTACAGGAGGTGGGCAGTGGATCTTCAAAAAGAACTGATTGACTCAAGAAAGTAGTGATCTCTTTCCCAACACTGTTGGCATTGAAATGGAATCTGGAAGGCCATTTATCAAGGATATTACTAGGAATAGCTAATATTTATTAGTGGTTACTACTGGCAAGGATTTATTCGATGCACTGTTCCACATATTCTATTTAATACAGTGGCCCTGGGAGATGAAATCTATTTTGTCATCATTCTTAAATGAAGGGCCTGAAGCTTAGAGAGGTTAAGTAATTTCCCCAAAGTCACATAATTCATGAAAGGCAGAAAGGACATCTGTCTTGTGTCCAGAGACTGAGTTTTCACTCACACTGCTTCTCACATGTCAATACTGTAGAAAGCTTTGGTTCACCAGAAGAGAAGCTGTACTATGTGGTCTTGAAATTCTACTACTTGATTCTAACAAAATAAAAATGTATTACCTACGAAGCATAAACCAGTATGGAAAGTAGACACCAGAGGGAATGGGAAAAAGGGTAGGTAAAATTTAATGAGGGAGGAAGAGCCCTGGAAAGATCCTAAGTAAAAGGCACTGGTCCAGGAAATATATTTTCCTGGCTGAGTGTAGGCAAAGGGCATTTCCTGTGTGTTGTGCACATGTGAGAGGAAGATGAAGGGAGAGTAGGACAGCAAAGACATAAGACATACAAAAAACTTTCCCAGCCATAGCAGAGGCATCATCTGGACATCAGAAGTGAGGTTCCAAACACCACATTTTGTTGATAGTCAGAAAGAACTAAGACAAACAAATAAGGGATATCATCTTCACATCAAGTGTCCAGAGACCTGAAGCGAGCTTCCTTTCATTATTCTTCTTGTAGATAATTAATTAGCACCCCTCCCTTACAAAAAAGCAGTGGCAGATAGATGCTAGTTAGATTTACATGGACTATTTTCAAGCCTTCATTCATTCATGCATGTGGGCATTCATTTAACAGATATTTTTTGAGTGCCTCCTATTTGCTAGGCACTTTTCTTGGCCACTGAGGATCCAGCAGAAAAAGAGTAGTCACCATCTCACCCTGCAAAATAATTACCTGTCTCCACTGAGTGTATTGTCTGGAGCAGAAAACCACATGCAAAAAACAAGATGAATATGTAAATATAAGGTGTGTTAAAGAGTCAGAAGTGCTAAGGAGAAAAACAAAGCAAAGAAAAAGAATAGGAAGTGAGCACATATGGAGAACTGTTGAAGTTTTTGATCAGATTTTAACTGCTTATTCAAACTAAAAAGGAGAGAGGGAAAATGCTCAAGAAAAGAGGATGTGTTGAGGTCCAGTGTGGGTTTTAAGTTCATGTTTATGAATCACAAGTACTGTGAAAGATTTCATGGCAAAGTGAAAAGGGCATTGAGAAAATCATTTCCCTTCTTTTATCTTCATTTCCTTATCTTTAAAATGGGACTCCTAACATTAGCCATCTAGGCCACATGATGCAGGCATGTGTATGTCTCAAATGAACGTGGTCTTCAAAATGTAAAACAATATATACATGACTTCCCTTCTCTTATCCTCATTTCCTCATCGTTCAAATGGAATCCTAATATTAGCCCTATAGGCCACATAAGGTGTGTGTATGTCTCAAATGAATGTGGCCTTCAAAATGTAAAACAATATATTGTATGACTTTACTACAAAAAAGTTATTTATATTTTTGAGAATCCCCTCCTCATCTCTGAATATATAGAGAGATAGATATACTGACACACACACACAAATACACACATGTACACACATACACACAAATACACACAGAGAGAGGGAGGGGAGGGGGGAGAAGTTTTTGCAGAGAATGAGAAGGATACACACATACACACACACATGTTGTATCCAACCCATCTCATATTGCATGTAATTCATCTACTACAAATATTCAGACAAGGAATAAGCAAATCCGGGGGACTCTGAGGCTCCCAGGAACCTCTCAGCAGAACAAGAGCGGCACATTCCTCTTCCACTCAGTTCTCCTTGGATTACTGAACACTCTTTTCAGAGCTTTTTTAATCACCACCTGAAAAGCTGGTTTCCTTCCTCCATCCAAGATACTCAACAAAATGGAACTTGTCAACTGTGTTTATGGTAATAAATCTCCTTTCCAGCATTTCTCCTGACATTCTAATGCCTTCCTGAACATAATAGAAATGTCATTTTCCACCTGAATTCATCTTCTCCAAGCTACCTTATATTTCTGCAAATCCAAGTTTCAACAAGTTTGATTTCATTCCTTCTATAGTATTTTATTTGCTTTAACCAAGCTAAAAATCCCAACTGCAATCCCCCGCTCTCCTCTAATTGCTTGAGTGGGGATTATGTTTTATTGGCTGACTGTATAATGTAGATACATTTTGAAAGCTGAACTGTTCCTTTTTCTTGAGTGACAGAGAATTAAATGCTCTTTCAGATATTGCCCAAGGATTTCTTATGATTTTTTTTCCTGCCTCAATTCAATAACTTCCTATGTGTCAATTATGCCCAGATCAGCATTCTCACCTAAATATAAAGCAGTCCCCCAAAACTCCTAAAACCTGAGCGGGGCTTTCACTTCCTGCAACCAACTCAGCTGTACTGTCAGCTGTTTCACAATCCTGTCTTGGGCTTCCAGAGGAGAATTCAAGTAGTAGCCTTCCAGAAGTCAAACATTCTTCCTTGGTAAGGAATTCCTTCCAGTAAAAGTAGTTGTATTTAATCTGAGTAGGGTCAGGTGTTGATTTAAGTGCAATCATCATTTCTAAACATTTTATGGAATATAGAGTCATTTAAAATGAAAGTTTATGGGGGAGTGGAGCTACTAAGATTTTACCTGGGAAAATCTTGGACTTCTTTTTGCCAGTGATAATGACAAGACAGAGGCACGCACTTGCTTATCTTGTTTAACATATTTGTGGCCTTTGTTCCTCTATGTATATCAGTCCATCCACTTCCCGGAAACGGTGGATTAGCGGCTTCTGACCCAGGAGGCAGGCTGAGGCCCTTCATCTCGAGGAACAGAATCCCCGGACGATTGCAGCGGACCACACCTTGACCGTGATCTCTTCTGTGCGAGGCTGCAACCACGCGATCCGACCCTGGCGAGTGGCGATGCCCCAGCCGGTTGGGGCAGCTGAGCACGAGCACGTCCGCGGCCAGGGCGCCGCCAGCCGGGCTCTCTCGAGTCCCGAGTCAGGAGCCAAGAACCACGCACGGTGTCTGTCCCGAGGGATGTAGACAGGACAGTCCTCGGCCATGGAAATCAGTTTCTGCTCAGAAAGACAGTGGTTTGCTAAAGAGGAAGAGCGGGGGTTCCCCTTGGGACCCTGCCAACTCTCCCGGAGTGTCAGCGGGCCCTCCTCCCAGCCGCGGGTTCGAGGACGTAGGCGTGGGGAGGGAGGGGAGCAGGTGACAGCCGAGCAGAGGAGCGGTGGGACCAGAGGGAAGCGGAGGGAAGAAGCGGGAGGGGAGGAGAGAAAACGAGAAGGAGGGAGAACTGGATCTGCTTCCTGGCCTGTGAGATCTCAGGACCAAACCCAACTCGGGTCTGGAGAATGGAAACCACGGCCAGCTGCTGGGGGTCCGGCAGGACGCGGCGGTGGACAGCAAAGGCGAACCTTCGCGCGCGGGCTCTGAGCCTGAAGGAAGGACTCGGTCGGAAGAAGGGAAGAGGAAGAGAAGACGAAATCACGCCTCTTTGTTTCTGTTTTTATTTCTGTTTTTGCTTGTGTGTTTTCTCTACCGAGCGCAAAAGGGAATCAGCCGCTTCTCTGGTCTGGGGAGCATCGAACATTTGATGAAAACAAGAGCATTTTTTTCTTCTTTGAAATAAATTCAACAGCACTGCTTCTCTCTTCACCACCTCGGTTTTTCTTCTTCCCCAGTTTATTTTTCTGGTATACCATTCCCACAGCATCTCTGGTCTAATTACCAGGTGTCTTTGGGACTAATCGAACGAACTTGTCTCGGTTTCTACGTCCTGTGTATCAGGGTTTCTTTCGATTTTTGTTTTTGTTTTCATCTGTGTAAATGCCTCCAGAGCTTACTATTCCGCTAAGCTGGACTTCCACTCTCTATGTTCCAGTCCTTTCTAGTCCTGGGGTTTCATTATGAAGTGAGCTCTGTCCCTCCCTACCCGCTTCCTTGCAGGAACACATTTTCATTCTAAGCTCCTTGCATTCCAACCCCTCGCTGCGTTGCTGTTTTGCCCTCAGGCTCTCAGAGCACATCAAAGGAGTTTGCTTTGACTGCCCTTACCACCCAAGTGGTGCCTACTGGTGGGGCTGCTCCCTAGACTGGGAATCCTCACCATTTAACTCCTTAAAAAAAAAAAGACTGTTTCAGTTCTTGACGATAACAAT
Organism: Balaenoptera acutorostrata; assembly: GCF_949987535.1. NCBI lineage: Eukaryota > Metazoa > Chordata > Mammalia > Artiodactyla > Balaenopteridae > Balaenoptera > Balaenoptera acutorostrata. Next base: position 98,895,948 of record NC_080067.1, on the reverse strand, counting down.
AATAGAAATGCTTAGACAGGCTCTGAAAAGCTGTTCTCTGCACGCCCAACACAGTACTTCCTTTCTCCCTCTCCTACCATCCTTTTTCTCCACTCCTCTCCCTCTCTATCAGCACCTCAGTTGTTGGCATCTCAAAAATTAATTCAACATCGTGGACTTAGATATGAGAAAAGAGCCGGTATCTGTCATTTTAGCTGCACTGTAAAGTAGCACAACCATTCATTCTACAAACACGCACTGAGTACTTACTAGATGCCAGACTCTGGGAACTGGTCCAGGGACTGAAAAGATAAATGACGTGTTTTTTTTCCCATCACTTTCTCGCCCTCTCCTGCCGTCCTATCTCCTCTGTCATCTCCATCAACGTTGAGAGTTACTGAGTTACTGAGCCCTTAATTTATGCCAGGCATATGGGTAGGAGCTCTAACATGCATTTTTCTCTTTTAATTATTGTAAGGACCCTGATAATGGAACATTCTATTTTATAGGTGAGAAAACGGGCGATTAAAGAAGCTGAATAGCTTTCTCAAGCTCATTCATCTAGTATGTGTTGGTGCAGGGGTTTATAAACCAGACGGTCTGGCTCCAGACTTGCGGCACCTCTCTAGTAAGTCACTGTTCCAGTGGAGGAGCCAGACTTGTAAACAGATAAATATAATTCAAAGAGGTAAGTGCTAGCACTGTGGAAATACAGAGACAGCATGACTAACACTGCCTAGGGGAATCAGGAAAGGCTTTTTAAAAGACAACTTGACATGTGATGTGGGTCTTGAAATATGAGTAGGAGTATCCCAGGAAAACAAAGGGATAGATGTAGCAGGTGCATTTCAGGCTGAGGGAAACATATATGTAATGACACAAGTTGAGAAAGACTGCCAGGGTATGTTTAGGAAACAGTGAGTTCAACCTGATTGAAGCATAGTATTCATGAGAGAGGGTTGTGAAATGAAACTAAGGTGGGCAAATATGATACTGGGATGAGAATGTCAAGGACTTCAGAGATCTTGCTAGGAAGATTAGCTTTCATTTGTAGGTAAAATGACTCCAGCAGAGATTTTAAAGAAAGGGAGTGACATAATCAAATTTCTGTGTATGTGTGTCTGTCTGTCTGTCTAAGATGATCTCAGGGAAGTCTGGAGAAAGTAGCTTAGAGCCATCCAGGTGATGGGAGACTGGTTGGAAACTTGCTGTACAGGTGATGGGGACCTGGGCTAGGAGTATTGAGACTGGCAAGGAGAGATTTTGTTCACCAAAGAAAATTGGCATTAGGACTTTATCTGTTTCTAGAATAAAGGGCTTTAGGCACAAAGAATTTTATTCAAAATAAAAAAAGGCTTCTTGAGAGAGCACCAAATTAGCCCTCTTACTTTTATAGATATAGTTAAAGTCTATGAAGCTTTGGAAGATTAAACGACACAACCAACTAGTGGAAGAATGATAATAGCCACTTTTTATTAAGAGAAGACTGTCCACTCATTTAGCATCCTTTAATACAAGCAACCCTCCTAAACTATGAAGCTAAGTACAAAGCTACTCTTTTGTCCATTTAACAGATAAGGAAGCTGAGGTCAGTAACTTGATGAAGTCTGCACAAATAATTAGAGGCAGAACTGGGATTCAAAACTAGAGATATTTGATCCAGGATTTCTTACAGTTTTGTATGCTGCGTTCTGCCATTAGGCATCCTTACGCTTAATCTAGTGCTCTCAGGCATCATTGGCCACACATTTTCGACTATTTGATTGCCTTCTGTATGAATATGCACTGAAGTAGCATTTATTGTGGACTCACTATCCACCAAACACACGAGGCAAGATACTCTGATGATCCTTTTTAAAACTGGAGGTTTTATGGTAAAAGAAAGAGCAAATACAAATGACATCAGCATACAGCCAGAAACATAGCTAATCAAAACTATGAATGGAATACACATGAAGGATCAAGGGCTATTGAAAAAGTAGCTACTTTTATTCAGCACTTTCCTGTGCCAGGGGCTTCACATGTATTATTTTACTTAAGAAAACTGATGTAGACAGGTGAAATAACTTGCTCAGTGTCACATAAATACTAGATCAATGAGCCAGAACTCAAGCTCCAGTTTATCTGACACCAAACTCAGACCTGTAAACACTATTAGAGTGGTTAGTGAAGAAAGAAGTCAGTTCCATGGACAGTATGGTATGCTAGTAGTTTAAGAAGCAGGTCTCAAAAACAAAACCAAAAACAGTCTGGATTTGTACTGTTTGCCAATTTCCGATTCCCACAGTGTGCAAATAATTCCACAATGGCAACTTCAAGCTGCCAGCGTGACATCACTGAAGGCGGCATCTAGAAGCGATGGGCACAAGCAGCTCTGGAGAGCCTGAAGCCTACAGCTGTACCACAGAGGAGGAGATGCTCGGGCAGTGTGTTAGAGGAGAAGTGAGAAAGATTTGGGGTAATTCTTGGAGAAAGAAGGAGTAATGCATGAAGGCTGGAATGGGGATTAGTTGAGTTACATCCAAAGAAGGTAGATAGATTGAGCTAATTGTAGTTGGATCAAGTAGAAAGTGTGATTGAGGATTGGCTGGGGACAGCTTCTTGCTTTAAATCACCATTCCTGAAGGGTGGCAATTTGCTTGAAAATAAAAGATCAAAATGTTGACTTATTTCATCCAAAACTTTCTACAGGCACTTGTCTTAATCACTGCTAAAATCACTGTGTACTTAAAAGACTGAAATTGGAGCTAGATGAATTAAAAAGATTGGCCAATATGAATTTCTGGCTATGTATCTACTTTTCTCTTTCTTTATGTAAGGACAACAGCAGACTGATGAAGGTGATAAATTGATGGAAAATGAGCTTTAGCAAACATATGGACAATAAAGTTGAAAAGAGTTACTCAGTGCTCACTTTCAAAAGAATTCCTGAGGAAATACGTGCTTGTTTGGAAGACTCTCTGAATGTACCTTATATTGACCTGTATTCAGGGGAAATAAACATATTTGCAAATACTTTAGAATATTTATTTTGTCACTTTATTTCACATCCTTCTAAGCACAGAACAACACTAATGCTTCCTTCCTTCCCCACAGAATCAGAGAGTGCATAGGACAGTGAGGAGAATAAACATTAGCAAGTACCTGCAAATAATGCCTGTTTTCCCTTTGTGCCAATAGTCTAGCCCTTTCAAAGAAGCAAGGACGAAAATAAGATTAGATTTCCTATGTTGCAGAATATTTCTATTTTTCCCCTCCATAATCAAAGCTCTTGTTGTACACAATCTGGACAGAAAGCATATTGGTCCTAAGAACCAATTAAAAAATAACATAAAGGAAATGAAATGGATGTCTACTGTTTTTGTCTGCTCCTTGGGGAATGGCACCCATCTCTGTGATTCTGAGGTACTGTCAAGCATGATGCCCACCTGCCCTCTGGCTGCAGGGGTGGACGTATGACTCAGGCCTGGCCAGTCATGGTCCTGGATCTTTGTCCATCTCAAGAGATGGACAAAGCCAATCATACCTTTTCTAAGAGTGAGAGGCTATCTCTAGGATTTCAACCTCTGTGGATATAGCCTTAGGTCTGAAGGTATCTTTTTGGTCAAAGGTAGGTTTGAAGGTACCTTTTTGGTATGAAGGAAGTTGGGCTGCAGTAGAGAAACTGAGAAAACAGTCCAAGACAAGCAAAGGCATGTAGAGCTGGAATATGGAAAAAAGGACAAAGAGCCTTGACAACTTTGCTCAAATGCTTTGATTGTGATATGCCTAAAAATATACATACTTTGGGGATTCCCAATCATTTAAACCAGTAAGTAAATCATTTAAACCCTCTTCTTTTCTTTTCTTTCTTTCTTTTTTTTTTTTGGTTAAACTCTTTGGACTGGGCTTTTGTCACTTTCAGCTGAAAGTATCCTGACCATTACAAAAACTTTAGTAAAAATTTCCTGACTTGATGACAAACTCCGGTCGGCTGACTGAGATTATGAAAATAATGTCTTTCTAGCTAAAAAAAAAAAAACCCCAGCAGAGTAAAGGGGGTGGGGAAATACCAAGAACTAAATTCCCTTTTGGGCCTATATTCTAAGATATGCTTATTTAATTTTGTGTTTTCCTAACCTATGATTCATCTCTCTTTAAACGTCTCTTTCTTTCATTGGCACACAGGCCACAATACTTTCATTTCTCCTTTCATAAATTATCACGGCTTTATTATTTGACTCAAAATGCTGAGCTTTCACTGAATAGGCAAAAGACAAGGTACTAAGTTGAGAGGAAAAGAAAGGAGAAGGAAATGCTGATCATTTTAGAACTGGAAGGACAAATCAGCACTAGAAAAAAGGTCTTCACATCTTAAGTTTCATGGCAGGAATTTGAGTGGATGGTGAAAAATCACCTCAAGATAGAGTAACTTGGGAGTTTTTCTTAGACTTTCTGAGAAGATCCCAGAAGATGAAGTGAGGATAGATGATGACTCAGTTGCTGGTGTGGAAGAAAGACCTGAGTAACCAAGGCTCACCTTCTCAGTCAGGCTAAATGAGTATGATTCCCCCTCTAGTCACACTTCTCAAGCTACCCTTTGACATGTCTTTGCCTTTAAAGGTTGAATTCAGAGTTCATTTAATCCTGAACTCAAGATTTGTCTCAGCCCTGAAAAAAACCTGAGAAATAACCATGGACCTTGCCCTCTTTTGAAATGTCCTTGAGTCTAGGAAAAATAATCCAGAGTTATGCTCTTTGGGGATTCTCTTCTAACTTGATATGTTAACAACACATGGACAGTATGCTTCACTCTATAACTTGGATGTCATTCTTTATAAAAAGACAAATCATTTTCCTTAAGAGATGTATCAATTAACTGGTTTTAACAGAATTTCAAAACTGGAAGCAATAGCCAAAAATAATTTAATCTACTTCCCTGCTGGCTCTAACACATCACAGATTCTGGTGATTTCAATGAAAGCATATACATGTTTATAAATCTTTTTGTGCACTGGATTTTATAGCTGTTTTTAAATGTATTGTGTTTTCTCATAAGTTTTTCACCTTGAGGTACAATTATTAAGTAAATTTCTTGCCCTTACAAAGAAAAGTAAACACATTAAACACCTCCATGTAATGTTAAAATGTTGGACATCAAATTAAATTAAATATTTGTCCTATAGCACTGTTAGCTGAATAGGTTATGAATCATCTATGTTTGTGGAATACATTGCTTTGAATTATAATTTTGCCAAATCCACCAGAAAAGAACAAAGTATAAAGAACATTTAGGCTTAAAGTCCTGAATACTGAACCATCTCTGTAGACTTTGCAATATTGATACTGCATCCATAATCATGCCTTAGAGAAATATTATACAGAACACTATTCAGAATGTCTGTTCTGAAAAGAGTTTGGGCAAATATACTGTATTTAAAATTGATTAATAATGTCTTATATGCATCCAAAATTTTTTATTATTCTGAGAATTTGACTAAAAATTTACAGTGTCTTGTGTATTTACTCTACCAGAAAGTGGTCCATTTTCATTTAAGCAAGAGTGGTAGCCATACCTGTGTAAATTTTGGTTAAGACTTCTGGATCCTGGGACCTCAATTACCTCATCTGTCATATGGTACTGACTTGGTGGGTTTTCTAATTATGCTAAAAAGCTTTGAAGTGTCTAAAGGGGGAAGTGAAACTTCAGGCTATTTATCAAACTTCGGTCAAAGCAGCCCCACCTGTATCAGTTTATTAATTACCTTGCACTATAATTTATTATTCATCAAGTATTCATGATTGATGAACTCATTGGTCAAGTAGTATTATGTGCCTACTAATGTGTCTGTCTATTCTAGGCATATAGCAGAGAGTAAAACAGACACACATTTCTGCCCTCATTGAGCTTTCAATCTATTATGCTATACGGGGATAGAATTGACAGAGAAAAAAATGAAACACAAAAGGGAGATAAGGAGTATTGGGGATGGGGGTTGAAAATTTAAATAGTTGTTCATGGAAAGCTTCAGTGAGAAGGTAATTTTGCGCAAGTACCTTGAAAGAGGTGATAGAGTAAGCTACACTAATAACTGGGTTAAAGAATTCCGAGGATTAGAATCAGCAAGTGCAAAGACCCTGATGTGGGAATATGGTAGGTATATTTAGGAATAATGAGGAGACCAGTATGGTTTGAATGGGTCAAAGAGGGGGAAATAGGAAATTTGACTTCAGAGTGAGCCTACATTAGAAGAAAAAGATTTGTATTTAAATAAAGATTGAAAACTCTTCATCTAAATTATTGTAAGGCCCTAAGAAACATTAAAATTATAAGATTCTGTCATATATTACATAATCAATGAGACTTCATTCAGTGTTATTCATCTTTTTTTTTTTGCTAATTAACATCACTCCTTAGGGATTATGCATTTACGTAAGAATTCCTTCTTAATACTTTCCTGTAAACTCTTGCAACTATCTTGCTTATTTTAAGGAAAACTAGTATAGATAACCTGGGCTTAGTTAATACTTCATTTTGGTTTTCCAGAAGTCCATTAAATCCATGGTGATCTGTTTTAGGAAATCAAAAATACATTGTTTTCAACTTCTATAGTCATTACATGTCCACTTCAAATTCCTGAATGAAATTATCATAGATCAGAATGGCTAGCAGATATATGACAAAGCAGGTAGAGATAACTCTGGAGAACTTTTTGAGGGGTAATCAAGTTGAAACTTCTTTTGAGGTATCAAACATTTGAATAACTATGCTCTGAATCACTTTTACTTACCCAAAACTGAAAGAACCGTATATTTCAGTTAAAAGTTGAAAACATACAGAGAACTCTAAGGAGAAACTCTCAAGTTGTAGGAGGAACTTAGACTGTTATAATTTTTGAGTAAATTTTATGCACCTACCGAAAGCACTAATGAATTATAAGTGTTTAATACACTAAGAGTTTTGGGCATCTATTTTATAGTTATGGTGTATGTTTTACGGTCAAAGGGCTTAGCTAGATTTTTTGTCCATTCCTCATGTCTAAGACAGGAAGGAAAACGACTAAGTGGATTTCTACTTCGACTGAAATAGCTATGAATTTCTTTTTGTACCCAGACATTGAGCGAGCTACAGTCTGAAATAAGAACATAATGTTTACCATAGGCTTTGAAAGTTTTTGCTCTCCTGAGCTCCAGTGATACAGCTTTATTAGCTGATGTTATTGAAGATGTGATTGCAAAATTTTATTCAAACCATGACTGATATTACTATTAATCAAAATTAAAAAATAAAGTTCAAGGGAATATTTCTTAGGAGGACAGATACCCATCTGTTCCCCAGGGCATATGTAGAGTCATTTTAGGAATCATTGACTTAAAAACCTTAGGGTCCAGAAATAAAACAGAGCTTTATCTTATACCTGTGTAATCCCTGTGACTCTTTCAATAGTTATATCTTCTTAGACTTAATATAAATGCCACTTAGCCATCTATTTCAATTTTCTCATTAGTGCATTAGTCAAGGCCCTTGCCCATTCCCTTCCTGGTCACTCGAAACCTTTACTAGTCAGGATTCTATTCTCCTGTGGCTCTGTTTTCTTCTCACTGATGGCAAATAGTTTTTTTTCACTCTCTTCTTCCTGTAGATTAGGTTTCCTCAGTTTATATTTCAAAGTTTTTCACTATGGTGACCAGGTCTTGACTCATTCTCTTTGCCTTCCCTAAACCTTAGTTCTGCCTAGTTGTGATATTTTATGTTACACTAAGAAATTTAATATTTGGTCTTGACTCCATCCCTGGCAAGAGCTCCTAAAACCCTTGGAATTTCCTAAGTGAGTAGAGTGGTAACGTAACGGTACGTTTTGCTGTGTTAATGAGGTGACTTTGGAAAGCCCCTAGGTCACCTAAGGATGGGGCCTGGTTGCCAGGAGATCCAATCTGACCCTGTAATTAGAGGGTGAAACTTTTAGTCCCACCTCTGGACCTCCTGGGAGAGGAGTGGGGCTGGAGATTGAGTTCAATCACCAATGACCTTGAATGTAATCAACAGTGCCTATGTAATGAAGCCTCCATAAAGACTTGAAAGGGCTATGCTCCAAGAGCTTCCCGGTTGGTAAACACGTGGTTATTTGGGGAGAGTGGCATGCTCAGAGAGCATGGATGCTCTGCTTTCCTTCCCACAGACCTTGCCCTAGGTATCTCTTCTATCTGGTTGACGCTATAACCAGGCTGACACTGTGAGAATTGAGTTGAATTGTAGAACATCAACCTAGTGTCCAAGAATTGCTTTGGTGGTATGCAAAAAAAAAACCCCACATGTTGGAACTGGTACCAGAATCATACTAGTCCAATCGTTGAAGGCTCAGTGGAAACAGCTTTCATCTCCTTATTTCATTCTCCCTGTTAAGTTTGTTTCAGGGTCTATGTTCTATAAAAAACTTTCTCACTATTTATCATTCATACGTAAATACTTAGAGTACCCAATGTATTTGCAAAGCATTGGCTAGAAATGTGTAATCATTGATGGAGAGGTGGGGTTGGGGAGAAAGTGAGTCAGATTTGTTGCATACTCTTGAATTGCATACATGTTTTGTTCAAAAACTAGGAAGGCACACAAAACACTATGATAAATGTGGTAAGGAACAAATGTCACCAGCCTCCAAAGCTATCTTTGGGAAATTTCATCTCCAGTGGGAAATTGTTTACATTGATCAGAAGAAAAAAATCACCTCAACTCTTCAAATGCTCACATGCCCCACCTAGCTATGTTGCTACATACTGATGGAGTAGTACAGATGGGGCAAAGATTCCTGGCCTGAGCCTCTGGGATCCTGAGATCTGACCTCAACGGATTCTAAGCAGGAAATCTGCCTACTGTGCTGTCACTGCTTTGAGCATACTGTCCTGACTGATGATGAATTCTTTTATACTGGAGATGCAAAATGCTTCTCATGTTTCAGGTAACAAGAAATACGTATTCCTCTGGCTGAACATTATTCATTTTCCTTGCAATAAGCAGTCCCCATTATGATGCTCTGAGGCATGATTAAACTGGTAAATATCATTGGAATACTACATTTTCTTGGTTGTAACAAAAGCAATTGTGGTCCAGATGCAGCTGGAAAAGCTCTTCCTGTTAAGAACTAGGTAAGGTGGATCCAACCCCCCATTCCCTAGATCTTGAAGGACAAAGTCTCTCTCTACTACATTATTTTGTGGAGCTTACATCTCAAGTTTATTTCCAATTCTGAGCTCTTACTTATGCTAAATTACTAGAAATGGTCTTGTCATCATCTCATATGCACTGTATCTGTCTCATGCAGATAGGGTGCACTGCCTTATTAATTTCCTCAAGGACAATGTATTTGAGAGTAGGAGGCTTTATTAAGGTTTTAGGAATTTATGTTTCAATCAAGCCCCCCTCAACCAAAAAGAAAGTCATACATTTATTTTTGCACATATCTGATAAGTGAAGTGGATCGTGATGAGCAAGTAGATAGAAATGAAGCTCTAATATCAAAGTGCCTTTGGTAGAATGGTGGCATTACTATTACTATTACTATGAATCACGAATCACTGTGTGAACTTGGAAAAGTTACTTCATATCTCTGGGCTTCAGTTTCTTCATGAGTAAAATGAAGATAATATTAACATCTCCCTCGCAGGATTTTTTTGGAGGGGGGATTATTCCACTAATTCATATAAATTGCTTAGAATAACCTAACAAATAGTAAGTGTTCAATAACTGTCATTAACTAATTATTTATAATGTATTTAAAGGTCTTCCACCATTTCAATTTATAATTGTATGGCTTAGTCTTTGTCCCTTCTTTTCTCAGCATCCCTGTCTTTACTCCCCTGCCAAATTCTTATTTTTATTATTTTGCAATTCCTCATTTTATTTTTATTATGTTAGTTAATATAGAGTAGTTTCACCATCACTTTGTGACCTTAGCTATATAAGACTAATAGCTTTTGGAGTTACTGCTCCAAGCTGCTTGTTAAGGCATTTTCCTACACTAGGACAAATTCCTCTCTAAAAGGAATTCTGGACCAACTGACTGTACTACATACAATCATACCTGTCATAAATGTGGGTAAGTATAATGTACTTAATTTATAGAATGTATTTTGATCCAACTTAGCTGCACCCCTTTGAAGGTGGTACTCTGATGTGTCATCATACTTATCATACTTTGATTATAAGAGACTGACTTTTGGGGTTTCCCTGGTGGCGCAGTGGTTGAGAATCTGCCTGCCAATACAGGGACACGGGTTCGAGCCCCGGTCTGGGAAGATCCCACATGCCGCGGAGCAACTAGGCCCGTGAGCCACACTACTGAGCCTGCGCATCTGGAGCCTGTGCTCCGCAACAAGAGAGGCCGCGATAGTGAGAGGCTCGCGCACCGCGATGAGGAGTGGCCCCCGCTTGCCACAACTAGAGAAAGCCCTCGCACGAAATGAAGACCCAACACAGACAAAAATTTAAAAAAAATTTTAAAAAAAGAGACTGACTTTTGCTCAAGGTCACTCGCTTGTGTGGAACAGGGGTTTTAACTAGACTCTGATTGCTCCCCAAAGCCCACACTCCTTCTACTGTATCTAGCCAGTTATTTGTGTGATCTCATTTAATCATCACAACAATCTCAAGAGGCTAGCACTCTTGCTATCACTTTTTACAAGTAAGGAAACTGAGGCTTAGAGGGGTTGAGTTCACCAAGATCATGCCCCTGGGAATGTCAAAGCCCAAATCAGACAGTCTGCCTTTGCAGATCAACTTTTAAACAATTATGCTGTATTAACTCCCACCCCAAGATAAAGGTGGTCAGATAGACAGAGGGTGGGTTGGGAGGGATCCAGGTTAAATATATAGTTAGGATGATTTGTTCGAGTAAGAGCTACTTAGAGCTGCTGTTAAAGGGGAAACAATTCCCTAAAGGAATTCTACAGGATCCCATAGGAATGTTAGCAATTCAGCCATACTTAGCTCATGGAATACTGAATTAAAAGGCATTTGCCTCATAGCATTAGCCTTCTTTTAGGTTCGTAAGATGCAAATGAAATGCTAATGTTAAAACCAAAAGGGAGAAACTACTTATTCTGAGAGGAAAAATATAAGAGCTCTACTCTAGAGTACTGTGAATGTAATGTAAAGAGAACCGGGAGGACAAGACTGGCACGCTTTCGATAAAAATCACAGCGGAAGATGGAGCTTAATAGTTTCGAGCAGAAAAAGAGAAAGAATTCAAAGGCGTGTGTGGGCGCGCGCGCGCGCTCCCGCTTGTTTTCTTATTTCTCCTGCCACCAACTTCCCTCATCCCCATCTAGCTGGTGACTCAAGTCTTCTGATGAAAGCGAGGTATGTGACGATTACTAGTTGGCATTCTCTGCTGGAGCCTAGTCTCACACAGGGGTGTCCCTGTGATGCACGGAAGGCTATTTAATGCCCCGGCGAAGTGGTTCTGGGACCAAGATTTTATGATGCTTCTTGGATGAGACTTGTGATCCCACATCCCTGATTTAGAGCCACTTAGGGCTCCGACAGCTCCACTCCGGTGTTCTAGAGGGAAATATTCCTTCATGCTCTCTGCCAGATCTGAAAGCGACACAGTTTCCCGACGTTCCGCCTGGGAGGTAGTTCAATCTTTAGAAATTGCCAGAGAAGCCTGTCCATCTGCTGGGATGCCTGGCTTTCTGGAACGGACAAGGAGAAGCTTGGCTTTTAATCTGAGTAATTTGAGGATTTCTGTTTGTAACTTAAAATCGCCTCTTAATTCAAAATAAGAGAGACACTCGCTCTGGCTTTTGTAGACATTGGGAAAATCCGTGTAACGAAGTATGATCTAGAAATTCCTGATTTAATTTCCCCCGGGAAAGAGTGAATATTTTCTGTTTGCTAGTGGGCAGTCGACTCAAGTAATCTGCCTGCAAAACAAGGTGCGTGCGAGAAGGGCACGTGGCGGGAGTAGGGGGAAGGAATCAGCCTAGTGAGTTACCCCCTCCCGCAGCGCCCCCCCCCCTCGCCAACCAGTAGCTGTTCCTGTTAACTCCCAGGAGGCAAGTTCCCACCTTTGCCACCTCCTCCAGCCCCTTCCTCCCTCCTTCGCTCTCGCCCTTGGACCCGAAGTGCGAGTCCCCGGCGAGGTTCCGACCCCCACCTCCCTGCCCCACTACTCTCTTTATAGGAGAAGGAGGCTGCGATATCACGGCCGAAAAATCCCTGAGGAGTTGAGCCAGTGGATAGGCGTCTGGGGGCAAGAAAAGGGCAGTTTGAACCGTGGCGAAGCTGCGTGGGCAGCGTGAAGTGAGAATCCGTAGGACGAGGGCAAAGATAACGCCACAGGGAAGTGGCAGTCCTGGGGGCCCACCCAGGAGCGCGCAGCTCTTGGGCGGGCTCCCTATTGGCGGGCGTGGCCCCGGGGCGGAGCCACTAGAAAGCCCCGCCCACTTGGTCTCCGGGACTTGGCGAGCTTGACAACCCAGTGGAGTTCCTGAGGCGGACTTGGTCTCGGACTCGGTCCTGCAGCGCCTCTAGGCTGCAGATCCAGCTCCTGCCACCTGTGCTTGGCTCCACGTCCCGAGAAGCTGGGAGGAGAGAGGAGAGAGGGAGGAGGCGAAGGGAGGAGGAAAGCGGCAGCTTACACACGCCTTCCAGTCCCTCCACTCAGAGCAGCCCAGAGACCGCTGCGGGCGCCGCTGCTATCGCTGCCACCGCCGCTACCACCTGAGGAGACCGCCTGGACCTGTCGCCCCACTGTTGCCCCTCCCGGCAATTCTTTCCTAGCACCAGGCTTTTTATGCGCACTGCCACTACCATTATTATTATTATTTCAAGAGAAGGAAAATAACAGACCAGCTAAAAAGAACCACGTATACCTTTCCGAATTACTCAAGTGTCTCCCGGGAAGAGAGGGTCGCCGGTCCCGGGAGGAGCAGCCGAAGGGGCCAAGGGCGGGTGTTGAAGGGGAGACAGGAGGAGTTGGGGCACTGCGTGGTGGAAAGTTGCGGGCGGCGGAGACCCGAAGGTGCAGCGCCACAGCCCAGGGGGCGGTGTGTCTGGGACAAGCCGCTGCCCGCTGCGTCCGGACCCGCGAGCGCGCGGGCAGCGCGGGGCCGGGGAGGACGCCCCCTCCTGCGGCGCGGACTCTGTCGGTGGTCCCCGAGGAGGAGGAGGAATATGGCATCGAAGGCGGCCTCCTCCTGCCGTCTGGTCTTCTGCCTCTTGATCTCCGCTGCTGTCCTTCGGCCAGGTAAGAGCAGGGGGCCTCAGAGCAGCCCCAGGCCGACCTGGGCCGGGGGGCAGTTTCCTAGGTCCCCGGCCCGGGGCCTCGCACCCCCGGCGGAGGTAAGGGGACGGCGGTGCGGGCACAGAGCTGGCCCTGGGTACCCTCACCTGTGTCGCATATTTGGACTCGACCGGTTGGCTCAAGTTGGGGCAGCGACTGGGGGGACTGGATAAATCTCCAGGAAGTTTGGGTGCGGCCGGGGTCGGGGCTCCGCGGGGCCCACGGGCAAGATTCATCTGGCCCTCTCCCCTTCCCCCCCTGCGGCTCCAGCCTGGGCGGCGAGCTCTCGCCCTCTGACAACCCCTCCAGTCTCTGGATATCAAAGTCCACGTCACTGCGCTCTGGGCAGTTTTCCTTTCGCTTAGCTCTTGGAGGCAATAGCTCGCACTTTTTCGTGATAAATCCCCTGGTAACTTCCCGTGGTGAGAGGCGAGGCGGGGATGGGAGGGGGAGGGGTAGAGGAGGAAGGGAGGACTTCAATCACTCGCTTTAAAAAACCTCCTAAAGCTCCGACCGTGGTTTGGACGCCGTCTCCCCCATTGTCTGGGTGCGGGGTGAGAGTAGGGGTGATGGCGGGCAAAGAACGCAGCCTGGTCTGGAATTCGCAGCCAGGTTTGTGAGCCCTTCGTGAGGGGGTTGTGGATTGTTCAGGACCTGTGACCTAACCTCAGTTCTCAGTTCTGTATTGAGCCTCATAAGAAAAAATAAAAGGCAAAAGCCCCAACAATTAATATATCTCGCCCGGGAATCTCTTGCCTTGCCCTTAGGGACGTCCCCTGGCACTGTCATCCTGAGACCCGCCGGGTGGCTGATGTGAGTTGACCCTCACAGGGCATTCTGCGTGCTCGCCGTCGCTTGACAGAGCAGCAGGTTAATTTTTCGCTAGACTTGAAGATTTGGGGGGAAATTTTTTTTCTCCCTTTTAAGTTTTGATCTCTAGACCCTCGTAGACAATTGCAAATAAAACTCCTACTTCTTGTTATTTCGGCTTCTGTTTGTACTCTTGCCCCTTTCTTCAGTTTTTATCAAAGAAAAACTCACTTCCTTTTCGCGTCTTTAATTTCTGCACATCCCTTCAGTTGTTGGCATGCTGAGGTCAAAGAAGAGGTTTGAAAGCCTCTGGAGCTCTCCCAGAAAGAGCGGGGGGGGGGAGTGGGGCTCGGGGTTAGAGCCTGCAGATCCCTAGTGTTTGTGAACTGCCGCCGCGGTGTGTGTTGGTGGTGGTGTACGCGCGAGGTGCGTGCCCCCTCCCGTTCTGATCTCATGTTTAAAGTTCCATTTCGAGTCGAGGTAATGAGCTCACCTGCTGTTTTGAGGCCAGAGCAAGAGGCGTCTGTGACAGATCAACGGCTCTGGGGCTGGGACTGTGAATCGAGAGTCGAACCGGATTTAAAGCAGGTGGGGGGGGGGTGAGAACCCCCGGGGAGGTGGGAAGGAGAGACCCTCTTGGCTTTGGCACTGCACGTATTTCACTTTTTCCTGATCCCAGGGTCTGGTGTGGGAAGGAGGGGCACTCACTCTGGAGCCGAGGGAAGAGAGGAGGGAGGATGAGGGTTCCGTAGTTTGTTCAGTGCGAAGGTCCACACGCCCACAGTCCCACAGTTGGTTTTCGGTTTAACCCCCTCGCCACTTGGAGAGCGTAGTCTCACTTACACCACCACGCTCGGACCACAGGCGCACGCCCAGTTTCCTTTTCCGTGCCGGAATTTATTTTCAGTTGGGCCACCTCAGAGGACAGGTTTTTCCGCACATGTAACTGCTAAAAAGGGAGAGGTTCCTCTTTCAGATCTTCGCGGCGATTCTTTTGACGCAGCAAGCTCGCGCGTTTCTAGCCGGCACCCGGCTGCGCGCTTTCAGCCAGCGGGGCGGGCTCTCTCGCCGTCGCCCACCCGCTGCTGATCTGCGGGTCAGGAGACTCAGACCCTCAGATCAGCGGTTTCCTTGAAATTACCCGGCTGGCAAATGCGCCAGATTTTCGGTGCGGCGTCAGTGTGTTTTAAAAGAAAGAATTATGGCACTAAAAGCGCCACGTCCAGACTCAGGATGCAAGTCCTGGACGGCAAGTGCCTCTCCTTCAGAGGCTTCTGCACCGCTGAGCCCGGGCGTGAGGGGATGCAGCACCAATAGCTGGCTTAGGCAAAGGGACTAACTGGCCCGCCTGCAGCCCTTCATTTCCGGAGCGGTTTTGATAGTGTGTCCAGACCTAGAGAACAAAAACTAGAGTTTGTGAAACTGCCTCTGCAGGTCTGTTGGTCTGTAGTCGCTACGTAGCCATGGATATATTTTAGGCATGGCATGTTACCTGTTTTGAAGGCAGGAGGAGAATTATCTATGAACCACGGAAACTGAATTCGGAGATGAAGGCAACGAAGTATGTGCTCAGCATCCGAGGGAGCAAGAATTTTATTATTCTCGTAGAAAGAGCGTCAGCCTGTGGTAACATTTTGTATTGCTTTAAAAAAAGGCTTTCCTTGATTATTTACAAGGAGATGGGGGCCCTGAACTGTTTCTTCTCTTGGGTCATCTGTGTGCACCCCCTCTGGAATGTTTCTTAATTGCTCACTGATAAAAAGTTCATTCCAAGTCGTAAACACACTTAAAGCTTTTTTTTCAGTAGGATATCATGTTTGGAATGTATCCGTTTATCTCAATAGGCCTTGGGAAGAGCATCAATTCAGATAATGTCCATTCAGACTAACTGATGTGGGACTATTAAAATTTATAATTTCAAAACTGCAAACTGCTTAGTAGGCAGTAAAACTGCTTTTTCTTTGATGATTTATTTAATCCAATAGCAATTTATGATTTAATGGGGCACTATTTTCAGTAGACTGCTTTCCTAGGTTTGTTTTGGGACCACTTACCTTCAGGCACTTGAGCAAGTCATTTCACCATTTTGGGTTTCAGTATTCTCATGTGTAAGGAAAAGGGTGGACCAAGGATCTGCTCTCTGAGAGCTTTGCCAGCTCAACCATTTGTTTCTAATGACCTGGGGTAAAAAACCCATTTAGGCAAGGCAGAGTCATTTTCCAACTGTATTTTTCTAATGCTTTCAGACAGCCTGGACAGACACGATTCATATAAGTTGTATTACTAGAAAAATGTCAGTGGCTCCCAATTGCTAGTTTTCCGTCTTTTTTCCTACTTTTATAAACTCGTATCTTGTGATTATTCCTCCAAGCCTGAATAAGGCTATTAAAAAAATGTATACTGGAGAGAATTAGTCTCCCATTCTCCTGGGAAAAGAGACCCCAACAGTCAGAAAGGGCTTTAGGTCGTAAAAAAAAAACAAAACCCATTTATGCAACCCATCCCTTCTGGAAGACTGGCTCTATTTAAACTTTATATATAGTTCCTAGAATAAAATGTAAGTGATGGTTGATGCTAATATGTTTATGTGACAAAGCCTTATATGTACACCCTAAAAAGGCTCCTAAACAAAGAAGTTGATTTGCTCCATGGTTGTAAGTACAATGCAGAAGGAAATAGAAAATAATAATGCCTTCCCATTGTTTTCAAATCTATAGAAATCCAAAATATTTTCATGACTAGATTCCAAACTTTTTCTGACTTTTTAGAAAATTCAAACTAGCGTATCTTTTTAAATAGAAATTTAGAAGAAAATGCTTGTCTACTGTGGACTTATTAAAAAGAAGAAAATCAGTAAAAACCTACTTTAAGACTCCTAAGTGTCAACAAAAAATTCTTTATAATGGAGTCAGTAGTCATGTGTTCAGTTTTTAGCTGTGCTGCATAAGAATGTTGTAAACTTGGGGGAAGTTATTTTTCTACTCCTTTTTATTTCCCATCTGTAAAATTATCTCCCTATGTAGTACATTGTTCTGATTTTGGTGAGATTAGTGACTCCCTTGCTCAGTATTTTGAATTTTTCAAGTAAAACATGCTATATTAAGACTTTTATTATATTCTTAATAGAATAACACTCTTTAATTTATTCCACTTAATTATCACTTTGACCATTTTATTAAAAGCAGGCAAAAATGTTTCTTTTTTTTTTTTCTCCCTCAAGTTTTCATGACACTAAATATAGGCCTTTGTAAAACTGAGCACTAAGCTGTCAGCATTACTGAGTGTAAGATGGCAGCTTTTTGTCATATAGTATTTTAAATACTTTATAATCACCTTGTTTTATATTCCCAAACACACCTCTTTTTGTTCTGGCCATCTATTTCACATAAAACATCATCAAAGAGTTCTAGCTCTCTGATACATGCAACATGTTATCCCAAATACGCAGGAGAGCAACATAGGTACAGCTCTGATAAAAGAGTATCTCTGTGCCTGTGTGTATACATGGAAACTTAAATTTAGTTCTTCTCAGAGTGTTAATTTTATTCTTCACTGTTAGGTTTTCACAAAGGCCCATTTTATTTCTCACACATGAGTGTATGTGGCATATTAAGACTTGAGCTAACTCACTGGAATACTAAAGAAAATTTTCTTGGGAGTGCTGTGTGATGAATTAATATTTATTTGATTATTACTTGTGGATATCAGCTCCTTTTTATTTTCAATAAAATGTCCAGAAAAATGTCCATTTATATTTCTCATTACTTTTTTTTATTAGGGCAGAAGTTTCCTTTCCCTGTGGAGAACAAAGCCAAGACTGAAATATATCTTCTATATTTAAGAAGAGGATATTATAGGCTCTTTGATAAGGTTAAATCCTACAGTTATTACAAGTATCCCTATAGTGTACAAAACGTTATCATATATTTGGAGTTACTGATATTTTCATCCAGCTAATTTCTCTGTTTAAATAACAAAATTTATGTTCTTTCCCCCGAACCTTATTAGACAGAATACCATATATATTTCAGCTAGGACTAGTTCCAATTGTGCTATGGTATTCAGTAATTGTTTTATGGTAACCTATTATCATAGCCCATTATTGTAGTGTATGTTCCAAGACTGAAATTAGCTTTAACTGCTTCCTCTCTTATTTATCCAGTCAGTTCTCAATTATCCATTCCATTCAAGGGGCAATCAGAGTTGTGCAAAATCCAAAATAGTTTCTAGTCAAAGGATTACATAATTCAACTTTGAGTTGAGGTACTTCAATGAACATGACTGTGTCTGATCTTCTAAGAATTCATAGCATTGCAATAAAATGAAACAAAATTGTGGGAGAATAGACTAATCAGAAATTACTCAGCTGTCCAGTTTCCCTGGCTTGCTTCCTTGCCTTTTTTCCCCTAAAGCTCTGTTCTCTATCACTCCATGATCCATACATCCTGGTATATCCAAGGCACTCCTGGTTTATGCCTGGTTTATTCGATTATTAATGGTACCCTTTTTACTCTCAAAAGTGCAGTTTGGATGGCAAATTAGATGCTGACAATAATTATTAATGACTTGACTGTCTATGTATCTGTCTTAGAATACTTAACTATAAGACATTCCTCATCCTGACAAACTGAATATTTCTAACCTTTTTTATTTAAGTATCAGCTATAGTGAAGTATCAATAAGGGGTTATATGCCTCTTTAATGTCAAGTATAAGAGAGATATAAGGTTATGGCTGGAACCCCAGAATATTGTAGTAGGTGTGGAACATTAAGGATTCCATGGATTGGAGTGGAAACCGAATCAACCTGAGATGCCAAGAGAATAATGATGTTTGAAATTCACCTGGGAGCTGTACTTAGCCATGCAGTTATCTAGGGAAGGCCTGTTTCAATTTGATCCTGAAATCCTTTCTTAGCCAACTGCACAATTCCCATTCTGTTCTTCTGTGAGGTTTCTCAGTAGCTCCACTATCAATTTAGATCTAAAAATAAATTACCAAGGATGTCTATAAAATTGAAGGAGGGTCTCAAGTTTTTTTGTACATGTGGACTACAGTTGTATCAGTTAGATATGGTGACCTGACTTGGGACAGCCAACAATATAGCCAGAACAGTTGGTGCCAAGACTGACTATTCCTAATTGATCACCCACATGTTATTTGGTTCAAATATCTCTGAATGTCCCAGATATTCAGAAAACTCCAAAAGCAGATGGAGGTAGGAAAGGTGAGAGGGTACTGTCTAAGCACATGGGTAAAGGATGCCATAGATTTGTCCTTAATAAGACAGATTGAAGGGAGCGGGCATTGGACACTGTGGCTAAAACTCTTGTCAGCATATTCCCAAGTACTTTCCCTAATAGTTGGGAGGTTTCTGGCTATAAAATTTGCCTAGCTCCAAATCAAGCAAAAAACAGAAAAATAAGTCTTGCTACTCTTATTAAAATTTTGAACCACAGTGTATCAGTTAACTATGCCACATAATAAAGTACTCCAAAATATAGTGGTTTAAAACAGCAACTATTTTATGTAGTTCATTATTTTGCAGTTTGGCAATTTAAGCTGGACAGTTGGGTGCTTTTCTGATTTTAGCTCCATGCCATTCTACTGTAGTCTGTCTGTTGTTCAGGAAAAATTAATTCTTCTCCATGGTCTTTCATTTTCTAATAGGCTTCCCTAGGCTAGTTCTCTTGATGGAAGTCTACCTCTCACGATAGTAGTGAGGGGTGTGGCAACAGCAGGGATCCTTACTGCAGATCCTCAGCCCCATATTCACAGTCTACACCCTCTTCTTCCAGATTATTGGGCAAGAAATATTATAGAGGCTCATATATTATAGAGCAGTGTCCAATAAGAGTACTGTTTCCTACTGCTCAAACTTTTATCTTCCCCAGGAATAAAATTATGGAAAGTGTATATGTGTGTGTGTGTGTGGAGGGAGAGAGAGAGAGAGAGAGAGAGAGAAATTGAAGGGTTAAAGGCATGCAATTCATGATCAGAAGCTAAAATGTGGTAGAAGAGGGGTTATTGGAAAAATGAGAAGGTGCCTTAGATGTCTATCTTGTTCAGTTCTCTTATTTGACAGCTGAGATAGATGAAGATACAGGTAAAGAGATTACCTAAAATTCAGTAGAAGATTAACCACCATTTTTAGAGACAACAATGTTCTTAGTTTGATGTATGTTTAGACCCATAGGTTCAAGGTTTTGGAGCTATGAAGAACCTTAAAATTACTTAGCTACTTGCCTAAGGTCATATTGTTAACCAATCCAAAATTAAAACTCTTGTCAATTAACCATTCAACGTATAATAATAGCATTCAATAAATATTTATTGTGCTCAGTATGTGCAAAGCATTGGGCTTGGTGCTGGGGATACTGCCATGAACTAGTTACTAAATAGCCAAGGTCCACTGTCACTCCAAGAAATTATGTTCTCTCTGGGAAACAGACATCAGTCAACTAATTACATAATTATTTGCTAGAACTTTTGCTAAGTACGGCAAGGACACATAAAGAGCATTTTACATCAGTGTGGCCAAATTTGGTCTGGAGTTTAGGAAAAAATCAGAAAGGTTCTTTCAGGAAGTGATATCTGAAGTACGAGATGAGAAATAATCAAATAAAAGATATGGGCTGAGAGAATGGGATGAGTGAAGACACTAAGGAGGAGGAACATGGCTCTAACTCCTGGAGGTGACCAGGAATTCCTTGAAGTTGTTCAAATACTTTTTTTGTAATTTCCCTAATTTACTTACCAGTTATGGAGTTCAGAAGAGGATCTCTTTGATTTTATTCAAATGCTTATATACTAGCACATATTTGCATATAAACTTCCCACCCTTTAAACATATCTAGTGAGAAAATACTGTATCTTTCCTTTTTCACTTTGCAGCACATGTTGGAGATTAAGAGAATATCTAATATCAGCACACATAGCTTTACCTCATTTTTTAACATGGTGTATTGGAGTTTATTGTACACACCATAATTAACCATTTCCCCAGCTCTTGGAAATGTAGATTGTGTCTAATCTATTTGTTACAAACAATACGGCAGTGGACATCTTAATACTTGTTCTTGTCCATATGAGCAATTATGTTGGCAGGAAAATGTCTTAGAAGTGAAATTGCTGAGTCAAAGAATATGTGTATTTTTTGTTTAGAAAGAAATTCTAAAACTACAGTTCAAAGAGTATATACTATATTGTATATTTGAAAGTTGCTGAGGAAGTAGATCTTAAAAGTTCTCATCACAAGAAATGACTGTAACTATGTGTGGTGATGAATGTTAACTAAACTTATTGTGGTAATCATTTTTGCAATATATACATCTATCAAATCATTATACTGTACACCTAAAACAAATACATGTCAAATATATCTCTATTTAACAAAGAGTATCTTTAGTCCCAGATAAAGTATATGGGGATGCGCCTTCCCCATACTTCCTCCATAACTCTGTACTATTACTATAACTTCTTAAAAACCAGGATAATATGTTGGTTCTTATTTATTTAAAGTTTATGGAAAAAATGAGAATTATAGGAGTAAGGCACACACACTCATATGTAAGGCAAAAGCTATAGACAGGTTTGTGCCTAAATTTTTATACATGAGATGGAGCCACAAATGCAGGAAAGAAGTGCATTTATTATGAATTATTATCATTGCTCTTTCCACATAAGATGGGTAACTTTTAGAACATAAACCATGTAATTGTAAGCCGTATTTTCTTCCATTTTAGAAGATTCATACTCTGTGAGATGAGATTAACTGAAGCAGTGGATTAAGTGGCAACAAGATGTGAGCCTTAAGAGTAGTTGATAATGTTTTTCATTACACAGATGGTTTCCAAATATTCGTGTGTGTTCATTGTAGATGCAATATACGTCTAACTAATGCCATTTTGTAAACCCAGTTTAATAGGTTTTACTAAACAGATTTCAGTTATTTTTAAGTAAATCATATTTTGAACATTTCTTCCAACAAGTTTGTTTTAACAGGCTTGTCAAAATTGTTTATGAGCTGATAAAAATACCATCTTCTGTAAATTTATTTTAAAAATCAGTGCTATTAAATGTTTCACCCTGTAATTTTTGGACCTATTGTGAAAAGGAGTAAAATATGTTTTTATAGTTACTTTTATTTAAAAAAAACATAAAATATGTACATGAAGAGTTTTCAACAAGCATATGCTGAAGATATATTTTTAAAACAAGGCAACAAACACTCATAATGGACTTAATATTAGTATGTACATACTGTAATTTTATGAAACTAAAGCAGTTTCTGCTTAGCATTTAGTTTTAAATGTCCAAACTTGTGGCATTTATACTTCATTCTGCAAGCATTTTCTCTATGTGGTGATAGGTATGACACTTCCCAAGAAAAGTGTTTATGTTGGTCATAAGGCATAAGTTTTATATTTTTGCAGAGATGAGCATGGCTCTAAATATGAATAATGCTTTTGATATCAGATCTAAGAGTAAAATGCAATACATATTTGGATTTACCCTGTTGGATTAATCCCCTACTCAACCCAACCCCAGTATATGGTAATTTAGTTCTCAAATAGAAATTTTCCTTTAGAAATGACTTATTAGCATATGATAAAATTGCTTTTCTTATCATACTAGAATGGCAAATAAGTATCTGTTTATTAAAACAAAACCTCTATCTGTCCAGCTTTTTTTCTCTTTGCTGATAAGAAGTATGTCTTCTTTCTAAAATAAATGATAAAACATTAAAAAGAATAGAGTTTCCAGGTATAGTTTAGAGGTTATCATTTTTTCGAATTGATCCTAAATGTTCAGCTAGAAAGTATTTGAACTGCTTGAGTAGTGACTTTTTTGTGTACAGTGTGGCCATACCTCAGTGGTATTAAAAAATAATTGCTTAATTTTTATAGACTGTCAAGGCTTACAGATTTCACAGACTGTCAATACATAGCATATATTCCATTGCACAAGCGCTCAAGAGCTTGGGCTCTGGATCAGAGCATTAGTCTGATTACTGTCTCTTGTCCTTTTTTCTCTTCTGTAAAATGAGGATTACAGTACTATCAAGTTCATTTGATATGAATATTCAAAAAGATAATGAGTGTATGGTGCATGTCTCAGTGCCTGGCACACAGTGGACTCTCAACCAATAATAATCACTATGAATCACATTTTTAAGTAATCACAATATTATAATAAATGCCAGTTTATTCATATCATAAAAATATGTGAAATACCGCATTTTACTGGTTGGAAGATATATTTAGTTCCATTAAACTACATTTTTGAGTTTCCATAACAAAATTGGAATTCATATTCTTATTAGGATGTATCATAGTCCCAGTATCTGTCAAATAACTTTTTAGTTTTACCAACTCAAGGAAAACAAAAGAAAAACGCAAATTGAAAATTGCAGCCTTAAAATGTAATTTCCTGCAAACAAAAACCGTGAAAGAGAAAGAACACATTCTAAAATTATAGACATATGTAATTTACAATATTATTCTTAGAAATTGATATTGCATATGTGCTTCTATAATTTGAAAGGTACTAGAGCTTAGAAAGAGAAAAAATTTACAATTATAATAGAATTGTTTTGAAGATAAAATTATGATTTTAAATACAAGGCATATTTTCTCAGCCATAATTCAATAGAGGGAGCTCCACTACTTTTTTTTTTGTGAGCACTGGAGGGTGCTTCTATTAATTATGATTTTCTGGTGACCTCTAATTTAATAGTGAAATTATTAAAAATCTGTAATTTTAATATTAATGTTTTTTTGAAATTGAGTAATATCTTCCTCTTGTTAATGGAATTCAAAAAATGCTTCTACAAATAATTGTTGTAAAACCCTAGTTCTTAGTTTCCTATACCCTTTGGATTATAAATCACTAGAAGAAATTAAAGTAGGTATACTCTTGAGAAGCATACTTTAATATAGCAAAGCATCAAAGGAGAACAAAGTTTATTTCCAATAAAATAATGAATATTTTGATAATACTTTTGTGGTTTCTATTAAGTGAAAACAGTTATATATTAGAATAGGAGAAGAAAAATAGTATTTTTCTCATTCTGCCTAGATTTTTAATCAAGTGATTATAGATTTCTATGTGGAAATGGCCTATACTCATATCTTTCCCTCTTTTTTATTTTCCCCAATATCCCCTTGATTTAGATAACTCCAATTATATTTTCAGTCTAAGTTGATATCCATCACCTGTGTGACCCTGACAAATCATTTACCCTTTATGAGGTTCACTTTTGTCAAGGAAGTATTGTCTCATATGATTTCTAAGATCTTTGCAGCTTAAAAATTCTAAGGTTCAAAATTATACAGTGATTTAGAAAATTTTATATAGGTTTGAATCAACGGTAAGCAATAATTTTTACTGGAGGTCCAATTAAGGAAAAAAAGGCTTTAAATGACGATCCCCATTTACTCTTTATCCAAAATGGAAATTATTTTTTTGAGTTCTGCAGAAAATTGCATAATCTCACACATAGACCTCCTAATTTATTTCGAAAATGCCATCAGTTAAAGAAATGGCCCAGTTCTCTGGTACATATAAGAATCTCCAAAACAGAGACAGATTTTAAACATTTCATATTAAAATTAGATATGTGCTCTTGTGGCATTGCTAGTAGGGCTGCCTGGGATTGAGGCCTGTAGTTTATGCATTACGGTTTTAAGCGTTCTTTAAAGTAAGTGCTGGTTTTATTTAGTTTTCTTTCTGTGATAGATTAGAGTTTGAGAATGTGGCTTCTGGAGCCAGACTGTGTGGTTCTGAGACCTGTATCTCCACCCTCCACCCTCCCAGCCGGGTGACACTGGGCAGATTGCTTAACCCGTCTTCTGTCTTAATTTGTGCAGTAGGGGCAAACTCATTCAGTAGTATGACTGTCAAATAATACGCTCTCAATAAATTGTTAGTATTATTGAAATATTTAATTTCAGTTAATCTTTCCACCTTCCCGCAAATACAAATATAAACCCAGCTTACTCCGATAAGTACATAAAGAAGAGAGGTCTCAGGTTGTTCAAAATTATAAAATTGACAGCTGTAGCTGCTCCCCACTCCACCTTTTTTTCCTACTCAAGAAGTGGAATATTAATGAGAGTGATGTCATATTGTTTATTGGGCATAAACTTGAATCTATTCACTATATAAAATAAATCATTCACAAATGCCTAGACTTTATTCATTAATTATTAGTATCATATTCATGATGACACAATTCTTATCTGATAATGAAACATCATTGCATTGTGATCCTGTGGTTGAAATCTAAACTTAGAGGTAAAATTAAGGCTAAAAAAGAGACATCTTGCAGATTGTAGTTCACAATGCCTGAGAGCATATTGCTGTTGTAGGTCATTTCTGTAAGTTGGCCAGAGGTAACTTAGGAGTAAGAAGATGTGTGTGTGCTTATAACAGATTTATGTAGACTCTAGATTCTGAGTAAAATAGAGTAGTGATCATAAGCAGTTTTAAGGAAGTGAACAAAATAAACAGGCTAAAGTTTTCCCAAACTTCAGTCTAGCGCTCCTCCAATCTCTTCTCCCCTATGCCATTAAAATGAGTAAGATATGAATAGAATCTTGTAACTGCTCTGCTTAAAATACTTCAATGGCTCCCTGTTACAGTAAGGATAAACTGCAAACTTCTTAGCATAGCATTTAAGGTCCTTCATGCATTTCTCAACACAGTCTTTCCTGGAAGTGCATGCTCCAGCCATACTTCTAATTGTGCCATGGCCTTCTTGTTTCCTGTGTTGTTATTCATGTCACTGTCTTCTTCCAGCACTCTCTCTGCACCCTCCCCCATCACCCTCCCTTTGCCTGAAAAATAGCTAGCATCTCCACCCTTCAGAACACAGTTTAGATTCCATCTTCTCCAGAAATTCTTCGTTGATCGCCCTAAAGTGTCCGTTCAGTGTAGTTCCAGAGCTAATTTTACTTATTGCCTATTGCCTGTTTATTCGTTTCTCTCTACTTTAGAAGATTTTTGTGTTCTAGAGGCAGGGGCTATGTCTTAATCTTTATTCTGCTCAGTGTCTACTGATATACAGTATATACCCAGTACATATATGATGATTGAATAAACACATTAGTCAAAATTAGAAATATCGATTATTAATAAAGCCTACATATATTCACATATGAATTAGAAATATCTGTATTGAGACAATTTTTCAATTGCTTTTAAAAATTTAATTAGAGAAAGACTAATCTCCTGAATTATGGTTCTTTTAAAAAAAAAAAAAACAGTATTTGCCGTATTCTACCCAAGCTACACAGTGAAGTATAAAAAGAAATGAAATAAAGTTAGACTAATTTTTCCTGCAGGTGTCAATCCAGATTAACATAAAATAAAAACCTTAATAACTGTCTTCTTTGAGTTTTCATAGACATTGAACATTAAATGTAAGATCATCCAGAGAAATACAAAAATTTATTTAAATTGATTTATTTTTTAAACTAAGTTTTTCTAGGATAATTGTAGGAACACATTCTCAATAGGCAGTAAACGACTGGTAATATTTTTATTTCTCCTGGTTTTAATTCTTAGATTAAACCTTTGGATCAGGGCATTTTCCTGAATATGGCAAAAATAGTATAGAAAAGATTTCATGAGAAGTTGATCAATCACACAGGCAATATTGAATATATTTGTACCACAGAAAATATGTGTGTGTTATGGACCATGCCTTGAATGCTGTTAACAGTAAAATATCGAGATAATTCGGAGAAAATCTAGTGTGACTTTTGCAGAAGGATTTTTTTATTGACGAATTAAAAGAATTCAGACACAAACCTAAGAAAAAATTGACAGATTTTGTTTTTACTGAAAAATAAACCTTGTGCTCTTGAAACTGACATCTTTTCTCTGGGCAAAATAATCTAAATCCTTATAATCTTTTTAATTAAAGTCTTTTTTTTTTAATAAGCCTTTATTTATTTATTTATTTTTTACTTTACTTTGGATCCTTCCCAGTTGTTCTGAATTTTAACTTCCCTATGGTTTTATTCCCCATGGAAAACGTTGTTAGTAAATTTTTACTTCTGTGGTCTGATAGTCAAGTCCTGAATTCCCACAGAGAAATTCTAATATTTTTCTAATATGTTATAAAAGTTACTTGTCCATATAAACCAATATAAATGCAACATGTTGTCACTGATAGCTCCCATGTATTGTATACCTGCTGTGCTCCATGCACAGTAGTACTTTACAAAAGAATGACCAATATATTTGCATAATCAATTTTAAATGTAAAAACTGTACTTTTTATTTTATTTTTTGAATTACAAAATACTCTCACTTTCAGCCTTTACAATATAAGACTTTGAATGCAGTATAGCATATGTATCAAAAAGTAATCAGAGCAAAGGTATTATCAAATAAAGCCAAGTAAATGAGACTTTCTTTTTCTTTAAATATATAAAACTGGTTGGGCCATACCAATGACCTGTTAAGAGTCTGGATTAATCAAGTAGTCTACATGAAAATTATTATTTTTTATCTCTTCTACTTGAAAAAATGTTACCCATTTCTATGACAAATATTGCATGGATTCTTGGGTTCTAATATAGATTTCACATTAATGATGTTGTGATCCAACAAAATAATCTTCCCACAGACATGTCAGACAATATAAAAATAATAGAGCTTTCACTTTTCCATGGAAGCAGAATCTAAGGTTAATACAATGAAATAATTTTCCTCATCAACGAGCCTTATTTTATTCTATGTGAATAGGTTTAAAAAATTAAATTTTACTATAAAGGGTGTAATTACAGGAAACGTTGAGTGTTCTGTATATGCTGTAGAGGACATGTGATACTTAAAGGGGCAGCTTGAGGAAGGTACAGGAGGGAATGAGTGGACCTCTCTACAGAGAGAAAAGAGAGACAAAACCTGAATGCTAGCATGAAAGAGAAATTGCTGTTTAAAAAGAGATAACCACAGATTGCTTACGTGGACCAGTAACATCATACTATAAAATAATTTTTCTTTTAAGCGCTGCATGTAGTTGATAATACACTCTAATAATTCCAAATTTGAATCTCTCTTCTCAAAAACTAAAAATCACTTAATTTTTTATCTTGGAGAAGGGAGAACAATGGCTGGAAAGAAACTTCTTACAGAGAAATTTTGATGTAAATCTCTATTGAAGTCCAGATACTTATTGACCAAATTTAGCAGTGCTTATCAAATTCTACAATAGCAGAATGTGAATTCATGGTTCCTTATCAAAGTTGAGTAATTCTGAACAGTCTAGGGCATATCATTTAATAGTGAACTTAGATAAATATACCATACATCTGTCAGTTTCCAACTGAGCATATTTGTGTATACTCAGATCTTTGGTGAGTGCTAAAGGCTAATCTATACAGATTCAGTTCCCTGAACCAGTGAGAATCTAGTAAGACAGTGTTTTTGAAACTACTCCCCCCAGAGATGGATGGAACATATACTATTAATATAGTATTGAATGATCTGCTCTAAACCTAGAGATCAGTGGGCCTGAGATAAGACTTGAGCATTGGGATTTTATTTCAAAGAGTGGGGCTGGGCTGGAATAAAGAGTTTACTTCCCAAGTGTGCAGAGGAAGTTAAAATTAGAGAAATGAGTATAACAGAGAGATGAGTGGGTGACTAGTCAATTTCTGCACAGGGAAGTCTGATGGGTGAACAAATCTGAAGGAAGAAGAAATGGATATTAGAAAACCAGAGTTAGGAAGACAAAACTGAACCAGTGAAATGTGTTTGGTTAGAACAGGTGCCTCTACATCTGTTTGGAATCAACTACGCAATGGTTCATGCATGGGCCAACTGAATAGAAATATTCAAGGCCATAATAAACTGCAGATTTGTTTCTACTTACAGCTTCCCTCTTTTGGTTTATTCATAAAGAGAGAGCCCAAACAAATCCATTCTCATTGGCTAGGGACATTATTACCCATGCTTAGATTTTGCACGGCTTTTCCCTACATCCTACCTTCTTACCCCTTTTCCCTGTGACCTTTACCGCTAGACATCAGACCCCGCTTCCTGAGAGCCTAGACTTGGCCTATCATCGTGTTAAAGTAAATATATATGTTTAGTTGCTTTCTTAGTGAGTTGTGGAGTTTTTTAAATTAAAATTATGTGGAAGGTGTTTATTATTTCCTATCGAGTTAGGCATATTTATGAGAAGCATACCTGTTGGGACACAAAGCCCAATTCAGGAACTACCAAATAACTGGTATCACTGTATGCTTTTTTCAAGCACGGTCTCCAATGTTTAGAATGCTATCCTTCTGAGCTTAATCCTTTAACATGAAAACAAATATCAAAGGTAGTATGAAGAAGTTATCTAATAAACATTATTTTCCCAATAGTTTTAATCTCACTCTGGTTAATATGATATTAAGTGTTAATGATACTTCAAATTGATAAGTTTTGAGTTTTATCTTCTCTTTTCACCTCAGATTATTTTCTAGATAGAAATTTAGAGATTTCTCCATAAGAGAAATAGAATAGCTGAGGAGTAATTACATTTTCCACAGCAGTATTTAGTAGTCAAACAGGCTGAGCTTCCAAATGAGTTTGCTATAGGAATGGCAGGAGGAAATAAAAATAATAAACGATCCTCCCCGCCCCCCGCAAAAAACCCCAAGAAACCGTCAAACAAAGCCCAGAAACACTTCAAACATAAGATCATCCTTTACTTTTTTGTTGGTTATTTACTTTGCCTTCTGGAAATATTGCACAACCTGTTAGCTTTTTCTCTTTAGATGTTTGCAGGATACGGAATGTACTACTAAGTTTAAAAAAAATGACATTGATTCTCACAGCAGAACCAGTGTGTACTTGTTAACCACATAAGTACACTGTTAAACATAGTTGCTTCACAAATAATAAAATAAAATGAAAAAGAAGTTAAGAAAGCAGGCCCCATGCAAACAGTTCATACACTCCACTAACTTTATTATTTAGTAATTAAACTAGAAAACATTTAATAGTGAGTGTTGGTTTATCATTGTTGAATCACTAACAGTAACCAGGATCATTGTGGCGTTAGTAACAGTGACCAGGAGCTTTCCTACTCTGTGAGGCTTGACTGCCAATGATCAATGGCAGAGTGATGTAGAAGACTGGAGAGGGAATATGAGCCCCAAGTTTCGGTTCTGCCTTTGTCAGCAGCCCTGGGATTTTGGTTAGTCACTTTATATATTTGTTCTTTGTTTCTTTGCTTGTTCAATGATGATATTAGGCCAGAACTGGGTGGATTTCCTTCCATGTGATTATGTGTTGTGTGATTTAATTCCATTGCCAAATAAAAAGGATCTTTGCATTGTATGTATTATTTGTTCTTCTTTTGGTCTCACCAGCATGCTTAATTAAGGGCTAGCCATGTAACATTTTGCAGATTAAGATTCCCAGTCACAGTGGACCATAAATAAAATAATGTCATAGAAATAAAGAATACAGTATAGACAAGCATTAACAGTGTGTGAAATTATGATAGACAAGGAGGGATACAACTTCTCCCCTGTTCAACACTGAACATAACTTCATGAGAATACACTATTATATTTCATTTTGGTCTCAATATTTCAAATAAAGATGTAGAGAAATTGGATTTGGTTCAGAGAAAAACAATAAACTTGATTAAACCTTATACAATACAGGTTCTGTGAGGAAGAGTTAACGTCTGGAGAAGGAAGGGGTAAACTGTGAATTAAAAGCTGTTGTGAAAACACTGATCCATGATTCCCTGTCTTCACAGACAGCTGTTCCACACCAATAATCACAAAACAGGATTCAGCAGCTGAAAGAAGAAGCTAGTTCCTTGACTTTGAATTTGCTGCTTTTGAGAATGACTGAGAGACCACTATCGCTGATAGTGTTACAAAATGTTATAGCCAGTTGTCTGTCTGGGATGTTTTATATGTATTCCATACTCAAGGCAGAGGTTTCTGATATCTCTTTCAATGTAGAGATCACTGTGAAAGGATAATAAATTTGGTGATAAATACTTCATTTCTCTTATCTGTAAAGTGATAGAAACTGTAATTGAAGATCCCTTCTGGTTCAAATTGTCTATGATTTTTGAGTGTTGGGATGTTGGATCTACACCTTAGCTTAATATTTGATTGTAGAAATATCCTTCTAGGAAACTTAGTTTAAGAGGTCAGACTTTTCTTTCTTTTTCTTTTAAAAGATAAAATGGGTAGATTTTTTTTATTTTTTTAAATTTTATTTATTTATTTATTTATGGCTGTGTTGGGTCCTCTTTTCTGTGTGAGGGCTTTCTCTAGTTGCGGCGAGCGGGGGCCACTCTTCATCGCGGTGCGCGGGCCTCTCACCACCGCGGCCCCACTTGTTGCGGAGCACAGGCTCCAGACGCGCAGGCTCAGTAACTGTGGCTCACGCGCCCAGCTGCTCCGCGGCATGTGGGATCTTCCCAGACCAGGGCTCGAACCTGTGTCCCCTGCATGGGCAGGCAGACTCTCAATCACTGCGCCACCAGGGAAGCCCAAAATGGGTAGATTTTGAACTTAATAATTATTGCAATAGATTCCAAATGAGTCTAACCACACCCTGTGGATCTTTTAGCTCTTGCAGGCTCCAAGTCCTGAGACTTTACAATCAAGATATAAAGACTGTAAATTGAATGGTTATATTAAGGATTTTGTGAAAGAAAAGAGAAGGAATGAATAACTGAAACAAGCTACTTAAGTGGGCAAGTTATGTAATGTCTCTAGGTCAGTTTCCTTATCTGTAAAGTGAAAGGAATAATAACAATTATATCAGAGTTTTGTTGAAAGAACTAAATGAGATAATCTTTGTAAAGTAATTAGCAAATTGAATGGCAAGGAGTACAGGCTTCAGAAATGTTAGCTATTACTGTTAATACTGCCATTATTATCAACATCTTAAATAATGTTTTAATATACCGTACCTTCCATGAAAAAGTTTAAATCTGACACATATTCAAATATAATAGATAAGAGGAAAAAATTTTCATGTAAAGTAGAAAATTATCCCACTATAATTTTCTTTATCCTTTTTTATTAAAAATATAAGGATAGTAAGAAAAATGTGGGGACAGAACAATGTATATGATATGCTTGTTTGCATGAAAGTGGAATATGTCTTTAAACAGACAAAAATTTAACATGCCTGTATACACATAGCTATTTTTTTCTGAAAAATATACAAGAACATTTACTAATGGCTGTCTCTGAAAGAGAGGGCTGAGGATATGAGATAGAAGGGAAGCCCTTTTTTTTTTAAGTGCATATTCTTTTAGTGATTTGAATATTTATAATTTGTGTATTATTTTTAAATAAACTACTAGCACAAAGATCATTATAACAGTAGTGCTACTACCAAAACCGTAGAAGAGATACATCTACTCAAGTAGTAATGTATTTATTTTGAATTGAGAAATTAGAACATTTCATTGCATATAGTGCTATCCATGATTATAAAATTTTAGAATAACAGTTATACTCATTTTTGCATGTTTCTTGCTTCTCTTTCTCTTCTTTAGGTGCATGAAAGTTTTCTGATTTATTACAGTAAAATTACAAATATATTGGAATTAAAATAGCCCTTCATTTTTATTAACATTTTACAAAATAGTAGTCCACATTTAAGTTTAAATCAATTTAAGACAAGACTGCAGAGTTTGCTTGTTGACTGGCGTTTTGAAGTGATTTGCAAATACAAATGTAAGCCTAAATGATGCCTACTAAAAGATTGTTCAGACATATAGTTAACGAATTCACACCTGTGTAGACAAGAAAGTAAGCACGAGAAGAAAACATACAAGAAGAATTTAAATTTTGTATCAGTAATAATTTTCTGACACTAAAGTTGTTGAACCATGTTTTATGAAATGGATAACTTTAGAAGCTTGTGGCATCGTAGTCCTGGAGAAATGTTTCTCAGACTCTTGTGATGCCAATAATTAGGCCATGATCAAATTCATTTGTGAACTGGTGCACATTTATACACACTCTTAAAATTCAGAATATAAATAAACTTTGCTAATGCCTGATGTAAAGAAATTTGTTTAACATTGTTTAATCTGGTATGTGACTTTACACTTGGAGAACCAGTGCTTAGGAAACATTAATCACATTTACAAATAAAATATATTACATTAAATATATTATGCAAATGAAACATATTTTCCAAATTTAGGATTATTTGATTTCTGGTATCATCTAGAACTATATTTCTGCATTAAAAATAAAAATACAACAACAGAAGAGCAAAACAGCCTGCAAAAGAAGCCTACAGTTCATTTCTTTGAAGCTGCATATAAGATTTCTTCATAATTTGGAATTTATATCATCCAGTTTTTAATTTTAAGCTTACTTAAATTATGACTAATTTTAAATTTGGGGAAGCCAATTATAATTGTATTTTTTTATTATGTTTTGCCTGGTATGCTGAATACTTAGCATCTCATAAATGGAAGCTAGAGGCCTCAGGGATTATCAAAGATATAACCTTACTACACAGAATAGAGAAAAATTGCATTGCCAAACTATTTTTATCAATCGCAGAAAATTTCGAAGCATAAATATCTGCAAGTAAAACATTTTTGTTATTCTAATTTAAGGACTGCTTAGAGGAATGGAAGAATATTAAATCTTATCTCTTCATTGGAGGAATTTAGCAGCGCTAAATTCTGTGAGGCAGTTAACCCTCCTAGCAATCTTTGCAACAATAAAGGATGATTCTTTTCAAGTATAGATTAATACAAAACATGTTTATAACTCACCTGAATCAAAGAGACACCACTTGGCCACAATCTCCTTATAGCCGTTATCTCTGGCATTTTTCAGAAACATCACTCATAAAATGATTCTTTTCCATACTGGCAGTCTAATGGTGTTTTACTTTTAGATTGTATTCTGGCATTTAGAAGTCCAAATTGGTCTGATTTCTAGGCCCTCCTTTGTATCTGACATTTAGTTCACAGCTAGTCAAGAGCTAATTCAAAAGAGATTAGACTTTAAAACACATGTAAACGTGTTTTAAAAGAAACAACTGAAAGAATAAGATACTAAAATTAAGACAGGTAGTAAAAGGTTCTTGGTTTTCTTACTGAAAATATAATGAACACCTGCCTGTAGGTAATCAACAATTCCAGACTATTATAACTGACCTCACTTGTCAAGTATTGAAGCCAGGCTGATTTAAGTAAAAGCGCTTTCAATTTATGAGCTGGGATGAATAGTATATGAAAGGCATTATGAATCCCCTCAAATTGCCATAGTAATCCCATAGCTACAGGAGCAAACAAAAAGGCTTTGTGTGTTTTTAAAATATAGTTCTAGTCCATTTCCTCAAGAATGCCACATCAGTAGCCAGAGTCCTACAGCACTTTCACTGAGTATGGTAACAGCATGTAAAACACCTAAAGCTGAAAGAATTAAAATTAATTCTTACATCACTGAACCCACTAAGAAAGTACAGAATAGTTTGGGGCAGTGGGTTGAGTGTATTTAGTTCCTCTTTTCCTTTTCTGTGTAGTCCAACACCTGACTCACTGCCTGTGTGCATCTGTCTGAGATGACAGTACCTAAATTGGACATATGAGCAAGGAGGGAAGCACAGGCATCTTGAGACATTTCCAGTTGGCTGCTGTAGACACACACAGGCCTGGCCAGCCAGCTACCACCCTCACTCCCGGATGCCATCTTGAAGAGGCACATGGCCTCTCGATCAACATTTCTTTGCTTCGTTGCTACCATTTACATTTA
This sequence comes from Balaenoptera acutorostrata, assembly GCF_949987535.1. Classification (NCBI taxonomy): domain Eukaryota; kingdom Metazoa; phylum Chordata; class Mammalia; order Artiodactyla; family Balaenopteridae; genus Balaenoptera; species Balaenoptera acutorostrata. The sequence goes on along the minus strand of NC_080067.1, from coordinate 98,861,127 downwards.
CTAAGGCCTCAAAGGTTTCCTTTAACTCCTTCAACCTAGGCTGACTTTGTAAAACAGACCTTTGTCCCAGAGGATTTTTACTAAGTTATCACTGTTTTTAAGAAAATGTAAGATATGAAACATATTACACAAAGTACTCGAAAATTATTATTTTCCTTATTTCAGAGTTACATTGTGTACACTTAGAACTACGCAGCTCTATGGCCTATGGGTCTCATGCATTTATTGTCATGAGCAAACTTATTTAGTCTGGAAAATGATTTTTTTTTTCAAGATTAACTGCAGCCATACAGAAAGTGTGGCAGGCCAATAACTATATTTTGGAAAATTATTTAATAATTCAGTAGCTTACAGAGATTGCCTTTACTTTTTCTGAATCCATCATAGTGGCCTTATAAGATTTTGCTTTATGTTGTTATCCTTTCCATTAATGTGAAAAGTAGGAGTAGTTTTATAATTGGTGAAACAAACACAGGGTAGGTAATAATAACCAGGTTCATATAGAGTTTTTCATAAGGTTATAAACTGGAAGTGTGGTAAATAAAGCATGCATCTCATGCCACAGAATTGCACCTAAAGCTTATCATAAGTTAACAATCAGCATCTGTGATTTAAATTTTAATCAAGTGACCTTCCTGCCAACTTACAAGGGATTTGTGCTATTGAAATTTTTCAACAATTACTTTGGACTTTTTTATAGCTCTCCATTAAAAAAAAAATATTTAGTGACCACAACAGAGTACCCTTTTACATTTTATGTTGAATCATATTCAATGGAACTTTTTCATAGTGATGTTCCACATATTGTCACCTTCATCCTGTATAGTAAAATAGATATCTAGAGCTTTTTGTCGTTGGAGAAAATACAGAAATGTAGAAATCCAAAACAACAAATAGACTCCTACTTCTCACATGTAGATGTTTTTTCTTACTTTCTTACTCTGTATACTCATGTTATATATTTGTTCTATATGATTTCAAGTGACTTTTCCACATTGGATTTCTATTTTAGATTATTTACCCTGAAAATATGCTTTCTCTTATTAAGTCAAAAGTGATTAACTAAATATGACCCATGATTCTGGTACCTGTGTTGCTTAGGAGCTTTTATGGCAGTGACAGTGGTCTACTTGATCTAGCTTAAGCAAAAAAGGGGATTTATAATGAGGGTACAAAAAAAAAAAAAAACCTCTATAACAAAGGGAGATGATACAACTAGGACTTAGAACTTGGGAACTAAATAGAATCAAGGGCATGAACGCTGTCAGTTCTTGGTCTTCATTTCTCAGTTCTTGTTTGTCTTTGTGTGCCTTCTCTCTTTCTACAGACTATCCTATTTTGATTCTAATGCTGAAGGTTAGTCTATCTCCTGGATTTTGTTCTCCTCCACTCAATAAACTAACCGTCATGGTTTGCCTAGTTTCAGTTCCAAATTAGCATGGAAAGGATTCTTTTGGGCTCAGCTTGGATCAGATACTGACTTTGGACCAGTCAACTAAGATTGGAGGAGGGGAAGTTGACAGGTTTCTGTGCAGTTTCGTGAAAACTGGGCATGTGGCAACAGAAGGGACTGAGCAGGCAAAATAATACTTGTTTACTACAGCACTTTTAATTTAATTTAACTAACCTAATGTTTATTGGACATCCATTATGAGCATGCCATTGCATATAGCTATTGTGTTGGATAAAGATGAATAAGATACAGTTTCTGTATCAAAAGGTGTAACAGGACAGAGCAGCTACACAAATCATTGGAGTACAATGCAGACAGAGAATGGAGAGAAATAGGAGGTCAAGGAGATAAGACGTTTGATCCTCTTGAGAATATTTGGAAGAGAAGAGATCTAAATATGTATGTGGGTCAACAGAAAAGAAGGAGCAAGCCAAAGGGGCAGAACTAAACTGGGAAGCAAATGGGGATTGATTGAGCAAACTGTTAAAGTTGGAGGAGGAGAAGCCAAGAAATGGGAGAAGAGTGCTTAGGAACTTGGGCTTCTTTCTCAAAGGTGAAAGCAAAATATGGATAAAGGCGTTAATACCAGTTGAATTTTAAGAGTAGATCTGTAGTGGACTTAATAAAGTTTTTGACATTCTATGGTGATATCTACTCCCTAGGAGTTAAAATATGATAGAACCATCGCTTTCTTCACTGCCTGGTCCTCTGTTTCTTTTGTTCTTTTCCCCTGTCCTGGATGCTCCTGTTGTCCGCAGTTATTGGCATAGCTAAACCCGCAGAAGACATTCAGGAGAAGAGACTGTTCCCTTACAGGTTATCATTCCTTTCCAAAGGTCATGGCCTCTGGATTCATTTCGTAGCAGTTTTATAGTTCTTTTGTTATACACCAGCATGTGAAATAGTAATTTTTATAAAAAGGGAATGTATATCTTTAGGCATTAAATTGTTTGTTGACTTTCTATTTGTTGGCTTTCAGCCAGTTTTCAGATCATAGTGACAGGTTTCCTATTGCAGTTGAATTGAATTAATTTTTTGAAATAACATTTTTGTGAGGCTATATCAAATGGTGTGCTAGAGTTAAAATGTATTACTTTGCCCAATTTCCCGTTTTCTAGTAAAGTTTATAATTCAAACAAAAATACAATAAAAACATCTCCTAAAATTGTACTTTGTGGAATGATGATGGCCATTATTCTGCCCTTGAGGCTCATAAATTATGCTCTTGGTATCTGTTCCCTTATTTAACTGGCAATATAAGTTTAGAGTTTACAGATGCAAACCTTACTATTATTTTCAAGTTTTTATTTTTGTTCATTCTCTGTAAACACTGATTTGAAAAACAAAGGATATTTTTTGCAAATTTTACACATGTATATATGAATTGAACCTATCCAAAGTGCTAGAGTTATTTTGTGACACAAAATTTAATGAATATATTGTTATGTTGAGTAACAAGAGGTAATAGCTAAAAGTTTAAATGGATGACTAAATTTAAAAAATAATTTTTGCCAGTTATGGAGAATAATAGGTAATAGATTTTATTTTTCAAGACCAATCCCTCCTCAAATAATCCTCCCCCCAACAACACCAACAAAAAACCAACTAACTACCCATTCACAAATTCAAAACTATGTATGTAATGATTGTCACAATAACTTTTTAAAGAACATTTTGTTTTCCAACTACTATTGACTAATTTGAATAAGAATGTATCCATTTTAATGAAGCTTTTAAAAAAGCTTAACTTCTGTTCTATAAGTGAAATTATGTATTTGCTAGCACTAGAAATACCTAAGATGATAGCTTGGGATATCTTTTAAAATCTACTTTCTTTCAGAAAAAAGGTTTCTATTTTTAATGAATTCAATCAACAAACGTTTGAGTGCCGGCCATGGGCTAGCCATTGTGCTAGGTTGGGCAGTGGGGATACAGCAGCAAACACAATATGGTCCCATGGAGCTTTCATTTCATTGGAACTGTGGTTCTCAAACTTGGACATGCATCAGAGTGACCTGGTTAGCTTGCTAAAACATAGATTGTTGGGTCCAGTGCCTAGAGTTTCCAATTCAGCTCTTCTGATGTGGGGTCCAGAATTTGCATTTCTAAGTTCCCTAATGTTGTTGATGCTGCTGGTCCTGGAACCACATTTTGAGAACAACTGTGCCAGAGGAAGGCAATGTTGTCTATCTACCCAGTCTCCAATTAGCCTACCTCCTGCCGACCCACGCCCACTGCAGGACCCCCTTTGTAGTTATTTTCCGTAGTAAATATGCTTTCTGTAAATGCAATCTGGTGTTTGGATAGCCCACAGATTGTATAGTTGCTTATCAGATAATCAAGAAATTTACAAGGTCAGATAGATACAGTTTTCAAAGACAAAGCTACCTTGTTTATCCCAATAAAAATGTATCATCAGCATTATGGCTTGATTTCCAATTTAATCATCACTTTATTTTAACATAAAGCTTTTCTTTCTGATCTTTTGGTAAGCCTCCAGATTTCCATAGTCTTTTAAAAGTGATGGCCAGTGGTTCATTTATTGCAATAATTAAGATGGATAGCAGCATGCCAGCTGGAATGACTACACTTGTGTTTGTTGTATAAATTATTTTCCTAGTATGAAAGCCTCTTTTATGGCGTTTGCTTTGGTCATATCTTTTGTATCCTAAACCATTAAATATAGCACGTTTAGGAGAGATATTTATAAAGAAGCTGGTAGTATTTACCAATTTTTAATCACCATTAATTCATGTCTGCATTTTTCTTAGCACTGAAGATTGCCTTTCACTTTGTTCCTTCTGCCAAGAGCAGCGAAAGAAAAGGGCCTCTAGCCCTCATAAGCCTTTTTTTTTTTTTTTTTTTTTTGATTACCTTTACACTTCCTTTATTTTGTTCTGAGTCTCAGCCCTTTCCCTTGGGAATCTTAAGTGATTTGGGGCAGTTTACCCAAAGTACATAGAAGCACAGCCCCAAATGTGAATTTCTTATAAGGTATGTTTGAAACTACCTTAAAATACAGATAGCAATAAACTTTTATCATATTTTTAAAATGCTACTTGAATTTGGTGGTCTTTTCCATTTCTAAAATAAATGCACCTCAGATTTTATAGGAATTATTCAGATAAAGTTTGGATACTGGTTGCCTTATTTCTGTATCCATTATAGTGCCTAATACATTTTAGTAAATATTTGCTGACCTGACTATTTTTGTTCTATACATTTTAACTTCAGAGGAAATTGCATGTCTGTTATTTTTCTGAGGCTTAGGATAGTCGTCACTACATTTACAAGACTCATCTTTCCTTTTAAATTTTATAAATTTGAAAAGATAAATAATATATAACACTGTGTAAGAATATTAATTTCATTTTTATCCATGTGCCAAATAACTAGTTAAAACAATTCAGAATATCTATTTAATGAAAAGCTGAATGTAGGCCATTTCAGGTACCCTGACAAACTCCCTAAAGAGCACAGGAAAAAATCATTAAATACAGAACATGTCGGGTATATATATAGGGGTTGGGGGAGAGAGAGGATAGGATATCTGGCAACCCACGTAGTAGGGACAATATGAAGATAATGTTCCGTGTATTTACAATTGTGTAACTGAAAGATTATAAAGTAAAATTAGCATAAAGTAGTGAAAAGTAGCACAGTGATGAGGACACACTTATAATGAGTACTTGTTAAAAATTAAATAAACATGGATTATGAAAACTGACTTTCAGAAATAACATTAAATAAGTGAATTTTTTTTTTTTAATAAATTTATTTATTTGTTTATATTTATTTTTGGCTGTGTTGGGTCTTCGTTTCTGTGCGGGGGCTTCCTCCGGTTGCGGAGAGTGGGGGCCACTCTTCGTCGCGGTGCGTGGGCCTCTCGCCGTCGCGGCCTCTCTTGTTGTGGAGCGCGGGCTCCGGGCGCGCAGGCTCAGTGGTTGTGGCTCGCGGGCTTGGTCGCTCCGCGGCGTGTGGGATCTTCCCGGACCGGGGCTCGAGTCCGTGTCCCCTGCATTGGCAGGCGGATTCTTAGCCACTGCGCCACCAGGGAAGTCCTAAATAAGTGAATATTTTTAAAGTGTTACCACCAGAAGGAAAACTGCCCTTGAAGTTATAGGAAATCTCTGTGTCTTAGTTGGCAGAATAGATGTACATATTTTTAATTTTGTGTTTGTGTTTACATTATTAGCGTTATTAGCATCTATTCACAGGAATCCCTGTGACATACAATGCAACGGTATGAGAATTGACATAACTAATAATTGACATACATTAGAATGATCATAGATAAACTTTCCTTTGAAGTCCAGCTGTATGTTGCTTTCAATATGTGTATGATTTCACTTACTATGTTATTTGCATAAATCTTGGGTTGAGGCTTTTTGCAAAAAAAAAAAAAAAAAAAAAAAAAAAAAAAAACAATTCAGAATATCTAACAAGAAATATTTAGCTGTATTTTAAATATTTAGCTCAATAAACATAGTATTGCACATATATACACATATTAGACCTAAGTAAAATTATTGTCTGCAACTCTTTAGATTTCCTTATCAAATTTCAATATAACGAAAAACAGTGAATGAAATAAGCAGAAGGTTATACCTAGTTATTGTTAATGTTAATGTCTCTATCTCATAATTGTTTAAGGTTCTATCTATCACGATAGTTTTGTGTTTTTCGGTCCAGTCTTGCAGGTTGGAATTTTCTGACCACCCAAACTGTGAAAACCTGCCCTCCCTGGAAAATCCAAAAGAGCTGGTCAGTTCACACAAAGACAACAAGGGTCACTCTGTTTGGAAAACTTTGGCTCTCTTTCAGCAGAGTTGCCATTGGCCTGAGAATAGAGTATTCTTACCCACTGGCTAAAATTAACTTGTTTAGTAGACAGCCTGCATGTCTTTGTATAAAAACTGTTCTTAAAAAGTAGCAAACATTGTTTTAAATTCCCTTACTGCATCCCTCACTACCATCACCTACTTTCTGTCTCTGACTTATTAACAAACACCTTAATTCTTATATACAAATTTTATATGTTGTCACTACTTCTGTTTTCAAATAATTGAAGTTAAAAGCATAATAGCTTTCTCCCTGGAATTTATATCTTGTATTTGATGGAGCGCCATTGAGACATATAAACCCTGCTGCGTTCTATATACAGCTACTTGAGAAGCTTCTTAAGGGACTGTGATGCAGGAGCAACACAGTAGAGGAGCTAGACAGAACCTTCCAGAGATCATATTCAGAGAATTTTGTCATAAGAAGTATGTTTTCCTTCCCAATAAATTCATGGTTCTATCAGTATGGTTGCTTGTTCATTCATTTATCCAGTAAGTTTTTATCAAGTGTTTATTATGTTATTAATAAGGAACTACACCTGCAAATACAGTAGTAGCCAAGATAGATGTAGTCCCTGCTTTCAGAGAACTTAAAGTGTGTCTAAAATACTAATAATTTCAGTTCTTTCACAGGGTACTCTTTGTACTATGTAGAAGAAATTATGTGAATTTGCCACTCCCATACTATAATCCTTTCAGTGACCCCTGCCTTTAATCATTATTAGATAATGTTTCGATGCTCTGAAACAAAGTAAATGCACCAAGATCGGTGGTTTTCAACCCTGATTGCACCATAGGATCATCTTGGGAGTTTTAAAAAAATACCAATAACTGAGTCTCACCGCAGGCAATTAAGTAAAAAAACTTTGGAGTTGATTCTAATGTGCAGCCATGATTGAGAACCACTGCTTGAGAGAGAAAAACAGAGAAGAGAAACAGCAACGACTATGTAAGTTTGGGATAATGAATAATGACAAACACCAAGCAAAGAGAATAATAAAAATAATATTTCTGAAGTACTTCAGTAATACTTCGAGTATATGGCTTATACAGAAAACAAGTGAAACAATTTACTCTTAGATAATCTAGTGGTTTCATTTATACTCAATGGAAATTTCTGTCAAGAAATGTGCCAATTCTAGACACTTTGTCATAGTATTAGGAATTTCTTGTCCCCAAAATAAATGGTTTACTGTGCTATACCTTGCCAACAGGAGCTATATGATTACAATGAATATAGGCCAGATTGGTCTATATTTAAGATAATAACACCTACATGAATTTGAATTTGCTACTTGTAACTTTAAACTACTGGCTTTATTTTATCCTCACAGTCACCTTTGATGCTATAACAGAGCCATCTGAACAGCCATCCATTTGCAGTTTCAGTCTCCAAGATCACCAATCTGGGTCACCCAGAATTAGCACAATGGGAAAGTCAGGTTGGACAGGCTGCGTTAGAAGTCACAAAGACAAGTTGTCTTACGTTGGCGGGAAGGAGGTAGTGTCTGCTGTGATGGTTTCCTTAAATCTATCAGAGAATTAGAGTGGGTTCAAAGCAAATCAGGGCAGAGGAGTTAATGTCCATTTCTTCTTTGTGTGTGCACGTGTGTGTCTGTGTGTTTGTTTATGGTGTGTATATGTTTGTGTACCCCAATCTTATTTTTAGCTCCATAATAGGAAATAGGCTTTATTTACTTGGTTGATGATCTATGTTGGTTTACTTGCAAATCTAAATGCTAACTCATTTATTCTGTTACCTTTCTGAGGCAGGCTGTGCTTCAATAGACTTAACAGCATGCTAGCAACTCAGAGATTGTGAAATCTAATCACATTTTGACCCATCCTTAAATGGCTTCATATCCACAGTTTAGACTCTTCATCTGCGAAAAAATGTTTGATGATGCCATACTCCCACATGGGGAGTTGTTTGAGGAATGAACATTAAAAATGATTGTGTGGCATTTTGAAAATACAAATTGTTTTGAAAAAATTATTTTTAATTATTTTCAAAATTCCCTTTGACATCAACTTATGAGAAAAAGTGTAATATTTCCTATTATAGATCTTTTTAAGAAATTTAATTTTTGGTTTATCCTTATAATTTTCTACATACTTGTGTACAAACCATCATAACCCATTAATGGAGTTGATAAACATCATATAATATTGAAAGATATTTCTGTTAGGCAAACTTTCAGTTATTCATGTTAATAGAAGAACATTAATGCAGATCTTACAAAATGACAGACTTTCAGAAAGCTCTCAGGAAGGATGAAGGACCAGAAAACCTAGAGGCCCTGATCTGTATAAATTTGCTGTAGTGTCTTTGTCACCTGTGGATAATAATTGTGTTAGAGGCCATGTGATCAGGGAGAGCCCAGCTCAACTGTACAATTAAGAGGAGCTGGGAGTTGGGAGGAGGTGATGTCTAGCCTCCTAAAGCTCACTCTGGATGCCCCCATGGTAGAAGAAAGTGCACCTGTCAGGGTATAATAGCAGTAGAAGCAATATCAAAGAAGTAATAGTAGTAGCAATAGTAGTAGAAGTAAAAGAGTAATAGTAATAATAGTAGCGGTAGCAGTAGTAGTAGTAGTAGCAACAGCAGCAATAGTAAGTAATAGGAGTAATTAAAATAGTATCAGTGGCATCAGGAGCAACAATTGACATTTATTAACTATGTGCCAAGCACTGTTCTAAGCTCTTTATGTGTTTTAACTCATTTAATTCTCAAAATAGCCCTTAAAACATGAGCTATTCCCATTTTACAGGATATTATCTATGAGAACATTATTCATCAAGATCAGCAAAGGGACTAAGGGCAAATTGGTATGCAGTGTTCAAAGCTTAGAGATGCTTGTTATCATCTGAACAGAGCTGAACAGGGACTTCTTAGCAATGCTGCCTTTAAAGCAACAGAAGTCCTCAGGTGACTACTGACATGGACAGCTTCTGATAGAGCAGAAGAAGCTTCTGACAGACAGAGCAGAATATATAGAAAGCTCTACAGTCCTATGTGCTTGGGGTCTCAGAACCTAGGAGCGAAATATAACTTAAAGTGAAGCAGCAGAATGTGTTTATCCTAAAGATGAAAAGTATAAGAAATGATTTAATCATATATAAAAATTTATATTGTAAATTGGAAAAAGGGAAAAAAATCTCATAGTGGTTAGGGCATTTTATGAACTGAGACAAATTGCTGAAGGAGGAAATGAAATCTTTTCCCTTGGAGATATTTAATGTCAGGACTAATAGCATAACTGTAGAATGACATGAATAAAACCTGAGAAAGAAGGAAGAAACCTCTAGTCCTTTTCAGACCTCTGATTTTATAAAGTAATTCTTAAATTTTTAGTATCTCACAATAGTACTCATAAGGGGAGAAAGAGATCAGTGTGTCCAAATAATTAGGATATCAGTTGTCTTCAGCATTTCCATTTTAACAACCTTGAAGAATGTGGTTAAAAAAAAAAAAGGTCAAAAAGCATTAGAAACAAGTATGCTTTATTCTCATTGTTAACTGAAATGGTAGATGATGTTTGAATTGTATAATTATAATTAATTTGTAATGTGGTACTCAAAATTTAAACAAATACATCCCTCTCACAGTAACACTGTTAGAGGTAAAACAAAGTAGAGTGATTTTGTACTTAAAAACAGTAAAATTAGTGATCCATAGACACTTCTTTTCATGCAAGTTATTAATCTTGTATTGCACTTTTGTGTTTGGGAAATGCTCAGATTTTAATTCAGAATCATATTTTTTTTAATTGCCATATTGTTTCTTTTACACATGAGATGATTTACAATCTAAGTGCTATGTTCTTCAGAAGAAAAATGACTTAGATATAGCGCCACAAGTCAACATGAGCAGAAAACAAATGATAGTTTTGTCTAGTTTAAGAAAAAATTTCCCTAGCCTACTAATTTTGGAAAATACTACAAGAACATGTGAATAAAAATATGAAATATAAATTAATGTTGATCCACTGTTTGATATTTTATATTAAATACTCAATAAGAACCAAAGGGTGTATTAACTAGGATATTAATTAGAATTTCTCCAAGGAAACATTTTGAAGTAAATGATCATAAATCTCATGCATGTAAACTCCTTATCATATGATAAACAATAATGAAAAGTTTATCTAAATTTAACATTTTCAGAGGCTTAAGTTTTGCCTGGATTATATAAACTTGTGCATATAATTAGGAAATACATCTTGCTATTCCAGCAGGTCTGGTTCTAAATCAATGTCCTACCACTAGCTAGCATTGTGACCTTGGATAGATTAATACCATCTCCGAGTTTCTGTTTCTTCATCTGTAAGATGTGTATAATGATAGTATTTACCTTAGTGTTCTTGTGAAGATTAAATTAATTAGTGAATTAAATGCATGGCACAGTAACTGGTATTTAATATGTCCGTGAAGATTATATTTTTAAATGATCATATGATTTAAAATATATCTGATAATAACACCATATATTTTAGGTTAAGTATTACAGGTTGGACATTTAGAGAAAAGGTGTATTTGCTTAGTAGTTCTTTCTGGTGTTGAATTTCTGTATAAATTTGCTGTACAAACCAGGATGAAAAATAGTTTCTCCATCTCCACTATACATGTTTGCACATCATTTCAATCTTGTAGACCTGGGAATTTGTACTGTAGCCTGGAACATGTCTAGACTCTATAGTAAAATATACCTGACTTCTATTTCCTGCTCTGGAACCTAATGGCTAGGCACAGGATAAGTCACCTATTCCATCTCTGACCTTCTCATCTGTAAAATGAGAGGACTGATATAAGTTGTTTGGAATTATTGATATAACAATGTCAAGAATCTATCTTTTGTATATAGCAGGCTTAATACTGGATGAGTAATGTGTCCACAGCTCCTTTTTATTGCAACATGTGTTTGATCATTGTAGGCTTCCTTTTAGTTACAATCTCTTTTTATTAAAGAAACACAAATGAAAAGTAATTAGAAATAGAATGTGAAATATTTTGAATGAAGTTTTTCACTCACTCAATGGAAGAAAATGGTTTAGAACATAGTTTTCTTTACTTAGGCCTAAAATGGACATGTGCTATGATGTCATTTATCAAACATAATTCGGTTCAGTTTAGCAAATGCAATGCCCACTATATGTAAAACATCATGCCCAATGCTGATGGGGGGGAATACATGTAAGTAGGTAGATAAAGCTCTGCTATTTAGTGATTTAAAATCCAGTGATGCACAAAAATGCAGAGTTTAAGATAAGCAGTGAAAGTGTTTGAAGAGATGCACATTCAAAGTACTATGAATTTGGAAGAGAAATATAGATTTGTTCAAACTGGGATGAACTGGGTAGCTTCTTTATGTAGCTGACCTATGAAGGGGGGGAAGGCTGCTATGAAGTTTGAGTCTTTTGAAAACAGCTTGAGCAAAGAAACTCAAATTTGAGGAAGCTCAGAGCATGTTCAGGGAATATAGGGTGAGCGTGTGTGTGTGTGTGTGTGTGTGTGTGTGTGTGTGTGTGTGTGGTTGTGTTTATTTGTAAGATATGGACTAAGAGTCAGAGTGTAATGGGAGATAAAGTTCAAAAACTAAAGTTGTAATTAAACTGAAGAAGGATTTGAATTCTAAGCTAAGGGGTGTGGAGCTTATTTTGTAAACACATTAAAAGCTTTTTTGACTGGGGCAATGAAAAGACCCAATTTGTATTTGAGAAAGGCAAGTCTGATGATAGTATTGAAGATATGTTTGCAGAGAGAGAGAGTTTGGAAAGAGGGAGAGCGTTTAGGAAGCTGTGATGCAGGTAAGAGCAAGAGACAAACTTGATCTGATCCACAGAAGTAAGAGCAGAACTGGTAGAGCTGACTCAAGAGGTATATTAGACAAAGCATGAGCAAGATCCGTGCCAGCTTAGAAAGTTTTGGCTTCTCTGTAGAGTACTATTTTGCATGCATTGTCAGGCTAGTAGCCTGAAAATGTTGCAGAGTCCTCTTTAGAGAGTATGTCGGAATAGTTGATGGATGCCCATTTACTCTGGGCAAGATGCCTAAATTTGCTATTTCTCAGTAAACATGAATTACTTGCCTTCATCACTTTGGTCTCACAGAGGTTTTTAAGGACTGATTAGTTGAGATAAAGTTGTTTAGAAAGAAGACCTATGGAACATATGGTTTTCCCGAAACAAATAAATCTTATAGGTGTCTCTAGGTCTATGCTTTCGAAGTACATTTTTAAAAGGCAGAAATTTTGTAAAGTGAAAGATTAGTAGAGGTCTCCGAATAAGCGATCACCCAAGGACCAGCTTTTGCAAGGAAGTGAACATTTCTGCCCACTGACGTATGACAGTTTATAGATAGTCCCTTCAGAAAACAACCTGCCGATCAGCCCCACGGCCACATAAATGCCAACCATGGAAACATTTATTGGTTCTCTTCTGGAAACCACATGAATGAGCGAGTATGTTGAATCAAAGTGGCCATATATAAATTACTTTTACTTGAATGTCAAACCTTTTAGTTATTACTGATAGAGTTATGTGTTGTATTTTTTCCACCAAAATTTTTGTCTTTGCACTCTTTCTTCTTAAATCATCCCTACAATTTTATGTCAAAAGATATAGCTTCATTATACTTTTACCAATGGCTTTTCCTTGATGCCACCATAAATGAACATCAGAGAACATTCATTCCATAGGTTTTACTGTTTTTCGGTAGGTTGTATAGTTAGAATATAGTGAAAATAACTCAGATTTGGGGGCCTAAAGTAAGTATATGTTTTATTTTGTTTTTAGTATATTTTCCTATTGATATTCATTATTGCACCTCTGTGACAACCAGACACTCTCATGCACTATCTTCCTGCCAACAGACAAGGCAGACGTGCTGGGTAATGCTATTTGGGGTAGTCTCCCAACAATCCTGCTTGTTTCCAAATTTGGCCCTTTCTATTAGCTTCTATGTGGCTCCTGATTCTTTGCTCCATCTGTCATTCTCAACTTGACCTTGCTCTCTCTCTTTCAAGCATGTAGTATAGACTTTTCTGACCAATGATTTCCATTGGAGAATAAATTCATTAGGACATCCCCTTAGGACATTTAGACCACTAAGAGGAGACTTCAACAATGTCTTAAGCTATCTTTTTCCAAATATAGCATTTAATCCCTCTTTAACGCTTTTTTTCTTACACCCTATCCAGTTGACATTGTTGCATACTAGCTGGGTAAGTTACCAAACTTTTTAGTTCTTAATTTTTTCACTTATAAAATTGAGATAATAAGAATAACAACTTCAGGGGCATAGTTGGAGAAAATAGAAAATACATATAAAGCACTTAGCACAGTTTCTGCTGCGCAGTTAAAAGTTCAACGGTTGGTTATCATCATTCCTATGATTGATAATAGTAACAATGTTATTTTTATGAAATTGCCCCTTATTGCCCCTTGTTCTGTGTTCCCAGTCTTGATAAGCGGCACCACCATTCAACCAATTTTTAGACCAGTATTCTGAATTATCCTTGACACCTCTCCATCCGTCATATGCCACAATCAACAAATTCTGTTGATTTTACTTCTAGATATCTGTCTCAATAAATTTTCTCCACTTCTATAAGAAAGACATTTTTTATTCATAGTTCATTTCTTCCTTGAGCTACTGCAATAGCTTTCTAACTAATTTCCCCACATTCCTTTTGTAAACTCTACAGTCTATTCTCATATTATAGCTAGAGAGAATTTTAGAAAATCCAAATCTGATCGTGTCATCCGCACTTAAAATATTTCAGTGGCATCTTATAACCTCTTATAAAAGATCCAAAATCCTTGATATGGGAAAAGTACAACACAATGGGCTAGTGACATTCATCTCCTCTGTCCCCAAGCTTCAGCTTTACTGAACTTCTTTTATTCCCCAACAGTCCCCCTGCCTTACTCCCACCCAAGGCCTTTACACACACCACTTCCTCTGCATCTAAAGCTCCTGCTTCTCCTGGTTAAAACTTACCCTTTAGTTCTAGGAACTTCTCCCCAAAGCTTTCCTGATGTCTCCCTCTCTCCCCACTCCACCCCCTGCTGATCTATTATTAAATCCTCTAGATTTTACACTACATTCATTGCATTGTGTTTACTCATTCCAGGCAAGGTGTTCTCCAACTGATTCTTAAGCTCCTTGAGGACAATGACAATTCCATTTTTTCACCATTTTGGCTCAAGTACGTAACATAGATGAATAGATATTTAGTGAATATTTGTTGAATGAAATGAACTATAGTGAGAAGATAATAGTCTTTTGCTAACCATTCAGACTTGGACTCAAATCCCAGCTTGACAACTTGCTGACTCTATTACCTTGAACAAATTGTTTAGTCTCAGGTTTTGTGGGGTTTTTTGTTTGTTTTAAATCAGGAAGTTGGGAGATAATTATACTCTCCTCATGATGATTAGGAAAGTTAAATAAGGTAACATATGTAAAGCACTTAACATAGTGTATTTTCTATAAATGTTACTTCTTTTTTTCCATTTATCTTTAGAGGTTTTTCTTTTTCTTTTTTCTTTTGAAGTAGTAGCAGTAATTTTGATTAGTGTGAAGCATTCATGCCCTTTTATTGTATATTCTCCTAGGACATGCAGAACAAAATTCGTTCCTTCTTTTTGTCAATATTCTTTAAATGATTGATGATGAGCCATTTTTGTGTCTTTGGGAATGGAGGAATTATTATTTCCCCCTATTTTTCTTCAGAAGTGAGTATTATTTTCTTTGCTATAAGTTGAGGACGTGATGTTATAGTTAGAACTACCAGAAGAAAAGGAATTGTCCTTTTGCTGATTGATTTGAGGGGTCTGATTATGTGGTGCATTGATGCTGACTCACCCTGAGTGAAGAAATGTATTTCATTTTCATTTCCTCCTATGATATATGGCTGGGCTCATTCTTTCTTACAGAGGTCTTTAAATTCTTCAAGTATAAGCTTTAATGCAAATCTTGTGTGTTTTGAAAATGTCTCTTACTCGGTTTTTAATGGTAAAACAGAATAAAGGGGTTGAAGAAGTGACTCCTTCAGTTTTAAGAATATTAAAATACAATCTTCACCAGCTGTCCATTTAGAAATTAGATTTCCTTTTCTCACATGGGGCACTGTGTGCGTTGGTTAGCTTTAGAGCCAGAATTTAAATGCTCAAAAAGCTTTGAAGCTAATTCTCCACTAAGAAACAGCTGAGAGGTTGAGTATGACACCGTTTCTCCTTGATTCTGCAGTCAAGCAAATGTGCTTCATTCAATCAGTGTGCACTACGATGAGATTTTAAAAAGTAATGACAGTTCAAATTCACTTCATAGAGTAAACTTTTCTAAAACCATGGATTGTGATGGTTGAGAACTGGGTTTTTTTTTCTTGTGACGTATGTGGGGTTTTTTTTGTTTGGTTGGTTGGTTGGTATGGTCTGGTTTTGCTACTAAGTTAATTTGATGTATTAAGGTTCATCTGCCTCAGAATTTGTAGGGTTTTAGCATTAAAAAGCTATAACCAAAATACAAACAAGGAGTGCAGTGTTATAAAAAGTGCATTTAGGACAAAAGCTAGCGTTTGATATTTTAGGTATTCGATTATATCTTTAGTTTCTTGAGTCTCCTAAATATTCACTCCAGAAAAAAAGTGCAACTTGTTACAAATGGAATTTTTCCTGAGTTCTCTTTTTTTATACCAAATCCTAAAACATTTCCATTCCTTTCTTATGTATTATCGTCTACCTCCTCTTCATTAAAGCATCTTCTTGCCTGCTTACAAATAAAATTCCTTATCAATTTCCATTTCTGTGTTTCCTTGAACAGTTGATACATTCTGCTTTATTTTAAGATCAATTCTCTTTCCCCCCAATTCCAGTACATCTGCAGGACCTCTGATTTTTATAGTCCTCTAAAAGAGGATGCTATAAGGTAGAAAATCATTGTATACTTCTTATACATACATAATAGTAAATTTATCCTCCTTTTTCTCAAAACTGTAAAAGAATTCATTTCATTACAAAATCACATTTTGAATTGTCATTTACTTCCTTAAAGGATACAGTGAGGCCAAAGAAACTTAATTTAGGGAAGAAATCTGGAAAGTGTTTAAGTTCAGGAGGCAACTTGATTTCTGAGTCACATTCAGATTGGTACCACTTTTTTTTTTTTTTAATTTATTTATTTTTATTTTTGGCTGCCTTGGATCTTCGTTGCTGCACGCGGGCTTTCTCTAGTTGCGGCGAGCGGGGGCTACTCTTCCATGCAGTGTGCGGGCTTCGCATTGTGGTGGCTTCTCGTTGTGGAGCACGGGCTTTAGGTACGCGGGCTTCAGTAGTTGTGGCATGCAGGCTCAGTAGTTGTGGCACACGGGCTTTGTTGCTCCAAGGCATGTGGGATCTTCCTGGGCCAGGGCTTGAACCCGTGTCCCCTGCATTGGCAGGCAGATTCTTAACCACTGTGCCACCAGGGAAGCCCGGTACCACTTCTTTTCATTGCTGCATTTGAGAAAGTAGTGTCAAACAGTTAAGTTTGGACTATAAAAGACAAAACTAATAAAAATGAAAACAAAAAACAGGAGTCAGGGAAAACACTAATGGTTCTAGAGCACTAATGGAAAAATGAGGTAATAAGTCAAGAGAGCTATATTACATTTGCTTTGAGAAATGACAAAAGTGATGCCCCAAACCATGTCACAGTGAATGCAGTAACTCTGTGATGTTTTAAAGGTCATTTTGACAGGGAGAGTCCAGAGATAAAGAAGGAAAATGAATATAAAGTGCCAAATTTTGTTAGGCCTTAAAGTAGATGGTAATAAAATTTCCTATAGGGAATGTTTTAAAATGTAGCATACTAGAAATTATGAGTGGTCCCAAAGGAGTCTTATTTTTCCAGTTGAAGTATCTGCTACTGATCTGAGATTTAACGGTATGTGGTGGTCAAAATAAACAGGTGGTTATGAAAAATTTAATTTCCCTGGAGAATGAATAAATAATAATGACATGCAAGTAAGTGTAGTATCACATAGTTCACATTGTGTTGAAGGTCACATAGTGAAGGTAGAATTCAACTTTATTTCCCAAAATGAGCATTTGTTGCATGCCTACTGTGTGCCTGGCACACCTATAGGTCTACTGTTTTAGCCATCTGAATATGTATATGGAAGGTGGATGGGGCTTATATATATAAGCACAAATACAAAACTTTTTTTGGAATTTTTGAAGAATCACAAATATTACTTCATATTTTAAAGTGAGAAAGATTAGCAAATATTAAATACTTTAAAAAATTCCCTAAAGTGTATGTGCTCCAATTTCACCATAGACAGTTGACTTACCTAACATCGTAGAGTCACTGTTAGATGTTCTCCTCTCTTACTTTGTTCTTCTTCATACACACACACACACACACACACACACACACACACGATCTTCAAGTGGTCATTTTTATATTGGTTCTCAATAATAAAAGTTTAGAACAATTCATTGACATGTAACTCAATTTAAGTCATGCTGTGGACACCTAAACTGATATGATGCATACATGTTGTTTTGGTGATATGACAACATAAGTACAGGGGTTCTTGATGCGGATTCCACAGACAGGCTGCAGTATCTGCTCACTTGCATTCTTCTGAGGAGAATTTTCATTGCTTTTCTTGGTTTCTCAAAAAGGCCTTTACCTCTGAAAGGATGAAAACCAGTATAATAGAGGGAAAGCCTAAAAAGCCAAGAGAAAGCGAGAGTTCACACATCTCTGTGGTAGCCTCTCCCAAATTCCAGACATCTGAATTGTACTTTAGGAAGAACTGGATAGGAGTCGATTCAGGGTTGTGCTTGCTAAGAGTTCCTGAAGTTCCTTCATTCCACAAGTAGCACACAGCCTAGAAAATAGTTACAAGGAGTGAAGATACTCAGGACCCGAATGTGAAAAATGAGAAGCTTGCCCTTTTTTTGCTCGAGAAGGAGCAGCTTTCTCCTTTCCAACTTGCCATGTATAGAACACTTGCAGCAGCTTAGACAAAACTTGCTTTTCTTAAAAAAAAAAAAGGTGCTCCAAAAGTGTTCAGTGCCTAGACATGTGATGCCCTTTATTATATTCTCAGAGTTCTATATTGCAAAACATTGAGAAGACCATTTTAACTTAGCGAAATTCAAGGACAGTTTCCACACACTGCTATCCACTATAACAGAATCCAAATTTGGCTCTAAGAATGTTTGCTTTGAAGAAATATTGCATCTAAACATCAGCCAAAATCAACTAACTAGAGACTGAACTCTCAGGGAGCTGAATGAATTGATTTGATAGATGAGAGTATTTGGAACTATATATTTGAATTTTAAAAATTATGTGTCCCATCAAATAATAATTTTTAGTACTATCTTCCTTAGCTCATAGAGTATTTATTTCTTAATGCCACTCCTGGGCCATTCAGTTCAGCGATCATGTTCCAGCAGGTACCAGGTACTTTCCCTAGATGTACTCACAGTGCAGCCAAAATGACAAACATATTCACAACTAGCTATAATGCACTGGGATGGGGACTGTTATGGAGATATTGCTATGGGAACATAAATGAGCGAGCAATATATTTTGGTGGAGGTGTGGAAGGTGTCTGTGCAGAAGAGAGGAAGGAAAAAGGACAGAGATTTGTCATCTCTGTGGGAGTATGGAGTAAAAGATTCAGGGGTTTCATACACAATTTGGTTGCATTTTAAGCTAGGAAATGAATGATGAATTAGTAGTAACTTTAATCTGGAGCAATTTTTTCAGGATTGGCAACCTGTGAGCAAATGATTTAGTAAACCTTTGTTTATAATCCTCAGACTCAATTTAAAACATATTTTTAGATAAGAGGTGTTTTGCTTATAGTATCTCCCTTAATAGTAGCAATAACCCTCTGAGGTGAGTTGTTAGCTTTATTTCAGAGAGGAAGAAATAGCTTCAGAGAGAGTGAGCAAATGGCTCTGGTTACACAGTTACAAATCACTGCTAACGTTCTAGCTGATTGAATTAAATGTAAGAGGAGAATCTATGATGAGGAAACAAATTATGGTATTGATAGAAAAAAAGAATAATATCTGTGCTATGTTTCTTTTGAGGTCCATAAAAATTAAGTCTCTGTGTTGAGTATAACATTGAAAATATCAAATCTCAATAATAAACTTTTATTATAAGAAGCCAATCAAATTGGTAACTTGAAGAATTACTTCTCACTATTTTTAAAATAGAAAAACAAATAGATCACTTTTAATAGTATCTGTTCTTTTCCTTAGCCTCCTCTATCCTAATGAAGGATCAAGAAGGAGATGGTTTCTGACAGAAAAGTGCCACCCTAAAACGTGGATTAAGACTTGTCATTGATAGAAATCCTAGGTTCACAACTTTGCCCAATCCGTGGCAATTAATTAGAGCTCCAAAGAAGTGATCTAGTTGAAAAAATTCCTAGGAGATCTTTGTTCACTCTTGAGTCAAAACCTTCATGAAGTTAAAAACATTTTACTCCACTTCTACTTAGTTTTGAATAATTTTGGCCTCTCCAAGATGACAGTACTTTAAGACAACTAGTAATTCCGTGATTTTTTCAGTGGTACTGGTAATATACTCTGGCAGAAAATTTGTTGACTTTCCTTCTTTCATTTGAATCAATGCACTTTATGGACACCAATTAATGAATTAATGTTTCTAAAATTTTGCATTGCCTCTGAGATATTTTCTAGCGTTGGGCAAAACATGTGCTCTTCCAGACCACAAGTTATAAGCGGAGAAAATAGTGCCTTTTTTCCCAGTATTGTTGCACACTGCGGCAGTCACTTAATGTGTGTAACATGCTGAGTGTTATCGTCATGGTACAGTATTGGATTTCTTTGGTATATTATAGAGCAGAATATTAAACAATAATAAGATAGAACAGCTTTTCAAACAACCGGTGTTTCAGTCATTGATAATTATGAAATTATGCCAGATAAACTTTTTTTTTTCCTCTAGCCACTTCCTAAAGTGTCAGTGGGAAACAAAATGCTCAAGTGAGGAAAGCACTAATAGAAAGAGCAAGTGTAGTCATGACTCTAGGGAATGACATAGTTCAACAACTGAACATACTTTTCAGAAATTATTAGACTCATAACTAACAGTTGTACTAGTTTTGTTTGAAAATATGGTAGCCACCCCATTTTAGAACATAGGATATAAGTAAGTCATATAGTTTTACTGTAATCTTCCAATGTAAGTTTGTACTGTTAGCAATGAAACAACTGGCCACTAGTGCATCTTTGATAAAGCTAGATAAAATGGAAATTTTGTACAAGATCTTCATTTCTGTATTATAGACAGTGAATCAGAAAGTCTTTAGAGTAACAACTTTATTGCAATAATTTATTACAAACATTGTAATATCCTCAGTTCTTTAATATCCTTGGTTCTTTACTAAATCTGCCCCCTCCCCACTATGCAATAAAAATATGTGATGTACTTTCTTCAGGGCCTATAAAAAAATAAATATTGCAACAAGTAACTGTTAGCATTGTTTGTGGAGTCTCACTTGTGTACAGATTCTTTCAGGGGAGGACAAACAGGACTAAAGATTTAATAAAGACATTAAGCTGAATCAGTTATCCTAGGATTTCAATATTGAATTATTTTTGTAGGTGTGGGTGATACTTAATCACATTTGCTGGGCATTTTTTTACATCTTTTCTTTCAGAAGAAAAAAAAAACCCAGCAACATACAATCAGGTATTCGTAAGTTCGGTACTAATTCTAATGCTTTCCAGGACTATGCTTGTTTCTCTAATGACTAAGATTTGTATTAGTTCCGTATTAGCCAAATTAGTTGGTAACAGTATTTTCACACATTTAACTAGAAAATTATATACACACATGTCATTTTATTCTATAAATTAATACTGTTCTAATTGTATAATATAAAGAAAAAGTCTCTTAGTATTTAAGTCTAAAGCAATCAACACTTTAATAAACCTTGATCCTGTAGGTAAGAGTTCATGCACTTTTCATAGAGGAAAAATAGAGCTTATAAGGGTCTAATTATATATACAGTAACTTTGATTCATGGCAACTATTTTATCTGGAGTCAAATAAGCTACCCTTATTTGAATAGTTTGGGGGAAATACAGCTAGTATTTTTCAAAGAAATACATTTTTATTAAAATTTCAGATTATTCATTTACTAACATTTTTGGTGCATATACCAGCTACACTACTACTCTGGATACACATGTTTTTTAGAAGTTAAGCATGCCAGCTCAGAAGCCACACACTCTTTACTAGAAAATTGCTTTAGTTTTCCATGCCACAATTTCCTTATGTATGAGAAATAGTGTCTTATCTACTTCATAGGGTTATTGCAAGTATCAAATGCATAAGTACATGTAAAAGGTATAGAATGGGGCATGGGCCACAGTATGATCTCAATAAATTATATCTATTATTAGCTATTATTATGTCATTTAATCCTCACGAAAGCCTATTGAGTACTTATTCCCATTTTACAAGGAGCCAGGCTACCCTAAATTATACATCTAGTCAAGTATCAGAATTCACATTAACACTTAGAATTTTTTGAATCCAAAAATCATGTTATTTTTACTATGCTGAAGATGAGAGGGAATTTCAGAGCAAAAGCATGTTGGTATAGGAATGAGAATTTTTATGATTATGCTGAAGAATTAACTTTGCTTATTTTAGAGTTATGGGTAAATAATATTAAATAGTTGTAAGGCCAGTTTAGAGAATATCTTAAATGAGAGGCATTGTAATTTGGGATTTTTTAAAGGCAGGTATTTAAAGGCACTGAGAACATTTAGAAATGTGTGTGTGAAAAAAAAAAAAAAGAAATGTCTATAGGTGACAGAAAAGACAAATTTCTTTGGAAAAGGACAAGATTAGCAAGAGGAGTGAGGATGACCTTACAAGAATCTTGATGTGAAGTCCCAGCCAGACTAAAATGACATCAAAACAATGAAATCATGTTCAGGACACTATAGTTGTTTCAAAGAAACAAATGCTTTGTGATAGACTGACCATGATAGGTGAAGAAGAGGAAAAAGCAGCTTACTTTCTAACCTGGGAGTCTGGCTTCATTCACTTAGGATGAACAAATCAAAACTGAGCACCTGCTATGTATCTTCCATGGTGTTAAGTACCATGAAGTAAAGTGGAAGAACTAGAACTTGAACTCCGATGTTTCACATGGTCTTTACTCTTAATTTCACTGTATTGCCTCCAACCTGTGGGTGGCAGCATGTTCAGCTATTTTGAGTCTCATTCTAGAGATAGGGAGAATGGGGCTCAAAGATACCCCAAGTTATTTTAACCATAAGAGAAGAATGAGTGCTAAAATTCAGAACCTTTGCAGTCTTGTTCTGTGCTTCATGATTATTAAATACTTCTATAATTTTTTCAGTGTAAGTGCTAATCTCTCTGGAAAGATTACTGTCTGCTTGAGTAAAGGCTGTGCTGTATGTTTGGTGACACAATGGTTCCCATTTGCTTTGCCTTTTTTGTTTTTTTTCCCCTGGTGTATAATTATCTAGCTAGGCTTGAGGAATTTTCTCTTCTTCCAGAGGGGACCCTCTCAAGTTATCAAAGGAGGAGCCTCCATTAGAGGAATCTTGTTCTTTTAGGGCTTCTGCTGAACACTTTTGATTCTAGAGAACTGATCTTTGTTCCCCAGAAATGATTTAAAGAATAATTTATCATAAAA
The DNA here is from genome assembly GCF_949987535.1 of Balaenoptera acutorostrata. Lineage (NCBI taxonomy): Eukaryota > Metazoa > Chordata > Mammalia > Artiodactyla > Balaenopteridae > Balaenoptera > Balaenoptera acutorostrata. Next base: position 98,838,113 of record NC_080067.1, on the reverse strand, counting down.
ATTAAATAGATTACACTGTAAAAATCACGAATTATTCCTGTAAAACTATAGATGAAAGCAAGCACAGATAATTATAGTGTAAAGTTTTTAATTAGCTTCTGATTAGCTGTAAGCTTATGTTTTAAATGTACCATTCAGTACCTTATAATAACTAGGCGTAAATTAAATAGCCACTGGTATGTACATGGTAAAAAGATTAATACTGCAACTAGTAGGCATTTTTGCTGGCATAGTTTTTATACTTTTTACTGTAAAGGGGGGTGGATTCTGTAGAGTGGGAGTATCCATCACATGATTATTGGAGTGGCAAAATATTCTTTCAGAACATGAGCAGTAGACTTTACCTAGTTGCTATGTGGTTGCCCATTTGTTCATTTCTTAGAAAATGAGAAGTCTCTCTTTCAAAAATGAGATCCTTGGAAGATTTCACTTATTTATTTTCATAGGAGACCTATTCCTCCAGTAGAAGGGAATGTTGGCCTTAGGATCATAGCAAAACTAAACTCTACTTTGCTATTTTTGTAGGCGCTTTCTTGCTCATTTTAGGTTACACACTTGTTCCTCATTTTAGGGTTGGTGTCAAATCAAAATAATATTTCTATATCCATTCTATTTTTGAAGGTTCTTGGCACCTAAGTTCTTTCAATATCATCTTAGAAGTCAAAAATACTTAAAAGTATTTTTTAAAAAGCAACCCCTCAGTATTCTGACATGAAGAAAAAGGTTCAGTTGCTTTCCAGTTATGCAGATTGTTAACTGCTTAAGCAACTAGGATTCTTCTGAATTAGACTTTGGATCTCATTGGGCAAAATACCATAAAATTCTTAAGCCTACCCAGAATTCAGTAAGACTTAGATTCAATCCCCAGACATCTCTACTGGGATGATGATGATTACTTCCATCCTTTTGGTTACTTTTAGGATTAACACAAAATGGAGGAAAGACTATAACAAAGTTATAGTTTGGCAAACAAAGTTTAAGAGTGTATAACATTGTCTGTTTCTGAAAAGGGTTTCCCTCAAGAATATAACTGACCTTGGATATGTTAAAGGAGGTCTAGCCAATGTAGAATTACTACTTGCTTTGAATGCAAAATGTAAATTCGCATATAAATGTATTCTTCCTGGATATTATAAATATGGCTAGAATTTACAACAAAAAAGAATCACTAGAAAGACTTTTGTAAACTTATTTTTTTAATATTTCCATTATTCATTTAAACAAATCAAAATTTAGCAATATGGGTAGTTTTGTATTTATATACTATTGAGATATTTCTCTTACATTTGAACAGTCATTCCTTCTGGAGAGACATGGAGATTCTGCTGCCTTCCTCAATGCCAGGTGGGATTGTCCTGTCTTAGAAGAAATCCTTAAGGAGTGGGAAAGGAAGGAGAAAAAAAGGAAATCATTGTCTTTCCTTCACCACTGCCCATACTTTCCAAAGAACCATCTCTAGTTCTTAGTAGTTCCTTATACAGTACGGAAATGGAGAGAAAGCAAACACAGGAGGGATAGAATATGTGGAGACAGGGGAGCCAAGGTAACTAGGAGAGCAGAATGGCTGGCCAAGGTAATCTTTCTCACTCTTTTACCAGAGGACTCCCATTGGCTATGCTTCTCCTTTTCCTGATAAACTTCCGCTGTCCTTGTTGTTATTGTGTCTTTCTTTCATCTGTAATAAAGAGCTAGAGGAGAAGGGAGAGGAAGAGCTGGGAGGCAGAGAAAAAAAAGAGGGTGTGCGGGGAGAAGGGCAAACTCAAATTTAGATTGCCTTAAAACTTCCATTGCTGCCACTTCTTGCCCTCTGTCCCTACTGTTTCATCATCGTAGGCTGAAGATTGCCTTTGAGTGGTGAAGGAAAGAAAGAGGAACCTGGAGATAGGAAAACTCTAGTCTCCCTCAGTATCTACCATTCTTCTTCTATTTCCCTGCCTTGTCTGACACCTTACTTAGAGCAAAGGCTCTTAAACCCTAAGCTTCTGGGAGGGGGGGTTCTTAAATGAGCTTCACAATGTTCTTCACTCCATGAAATTATTAGTTTGTGGTGTCTTTGAGGGTTTGGACAGAGAGAGTGCATATAATTGACGAGATTCTTAGATATAGCCTGGACTTCAATTTGGTTCAGTGTAACCTAACTCACATGTGCTTTTTAACTCTTTTCCTTGGCTTCTCTCCAGCTCTTCATCAACCCTTATTTTGCTTCTGTGGGTTCTCCTGAAAATTTAACCACCATGTGTACAGAGTTCTTTCCTTTGGAAAATGTCTACAAATGATAAACAAAGGAAGTTTCCAGACAAAGAATTTTAAGATTAGAGACAACCTATAATATTTATTAAAATAAAATGATAGGCAAATCAAAGGCTGGATTGAGGTAAGATATATTTTATCCCCCTGCCCCATATACAACAGAATTTTGTAAAAGAAAGAAAAATATTTTTAAATCCTTCATTTGTAATCTTGAAGCATCTGAACTAAATATTTGAATGCCTAGAAAGGCCATGAGTTGCTATGTGCTCTTGGGATCACTCTACTCATATCCTTTGTAAACTCCCCATGACTGTATAAATATTATCAGACAACCTTAGAATTAGATGCTTAACTTTTTTGACCAAAAGATTTTCCAGGGCTAAAAGGCCCTTTTCACACAATGTTTCTCTTAAGGTTTAATGAACCTGGAAACAATAAACTCTAAAAAGAAAACCAGGGAAATCAGAGAGTATTTTTCTATCAATTTTTCACCCTTATATTCTTGAGCCACTTTCTTTTCTTGATTTGAAAGGAAAAAAATTTTCTAAAGGTTCTTCTTTCCAAAATATTGTGATATTCATGTTTTCTGGCACTGGAAGAGATTAATTGAGTACTCTACACATAATTTTTGGAATACTACATACAATGCATGTATTATAAATACTAGGAATATATATACAAACACCATTTAAAATTTTCTGCTAATCTCATTAATGATGGAATTGGATATTGAGCAAATTACAAGGAGTAGATATTACAGTCCTGACTTTTAATAAATATTTCAGAATTGCTACTTTTAAAAGGTAATTCATGAAACACTGCATTTATATATCTCTTAATAATTCCACTATTTATCTCTCCTGTGGAGACATGGTAGTTGTTGTGTGGACCATTATACAAAGCAAAGGTAGATTAATACTATTAGTTTCTGAAACAGTTAACCAAAAGTATTTATTAAAACTAGAAAGTGTGTTTGTGAGGGCATGCAAAAAAACAAGCCAGTGCCAGAGTGTGCTGGAGTTGGCCTCCAGAAGGGAATTGACATGACCAGACCCTTAAGAAAGGAAGAAATGAATCTTTAATCTTTATGACTTGGTGACTTACATTTCTCCATTTATCCTCAATATAACCTTCACACTGGACAAAAATGAAACATTCGCAATGAATTTATGTTGATATTCTTAGTTACAGAAAAAAATCAAACGTAATATGATTGCATTCTAACCTTTGGTTGGAATCTGAATCTATGCTTCCATTTCATAACCAACTTCAGATAATAAACATTAAACCAACATCTTGGGACTTCCCTGGCGGTCCAGTGGTTAAGACTCCTTGCTTCCAATGCAGGGAGCATGAGTTCTATCCCTGGTTAGGGAACTAAGGTAACCCATGTGGCACAGCCAAAAAAACCAAAAAAAAAAACAAAAAAACACCAACATCTTAAATTGTTACACACTATAATCCTGTCTGCAAAAAGTCTATTTTACTCTTTAAAACTTAATATTATGTGTCAACCATTCTTCCCACCATCCTTCTCTTGGTTGCCATGTCAGTAGATGAAAAGAACAAAAGCATCTGCCTGAAGCAAATACACTGCAGTTCACTGTCAAACAGAGATTCCCAAGAAACCAAACAGAAAAGGAATAAAAATGAGAGGCATGTTTTATTAAATGTCTTCTACACTTGCTTCCTTTATCTTTTAGACCTGTTTACCAAAGCCCATTGGATATCCTTCATTTCTTTAAAGCCACCAAAGATATGAGCTAGTCGTTATTTTTGTCACTGCACTGGACATTTGTCTCATACCATTAAATTATTAAGGATAATGGCCTAGCATTAAAAAATAATAATGTTCCATATATGTAGGGGATCTTCATGAAAGTTCTTCAGCTGAAAAAAAGGTTATAGTTGCTAAGCAGATTGGTTACTTATTAAGCTAGCATTGTAAATAAAAAGAATATTTAAACAGCTGGTATCTCTGTGATCCTACCATTAATCTTCTCCAGAAAGACTGTGACAAGAAGTTATATTTGACAATAATTTTAGAAAATGATAGTGAAAATTAATTGATTATGCAATTTACATTTAACTTTCAAAATTATGTTAAAAGAGTGTGCAATCTGGTCATTTAAATTCATTTTGGAATTAAAATTATTTTAACTTACAAAATTTATCTTTCAGAATGAGATACTTATTTGTTTACTAATAATTTATAGTAAATTAGCAATCTGTTAAAATTCATATCTCTATAGCACTGTTTGGGAAATTACAATTTTTCAGGTTTTTTAAAGAAACTATGCCTGAAATTTCGACAGAACCTAACTAGGTAATAAAAGAGAAAACAAATCAGTAATACATAAGTAAAAACGTTGTATATAATCAATCAAAACTTTCAGTCTGTACAGTAGAGCAGTGAATGATTCATTAAAAATAAAAAACATACTAATTGTTACATGTTTTCAGGGACAGTATAGTTTTAATAAAAGTTTAATTTCAGACTATTTTAGATTTATAGAAAAGTTGTGAAAATAGCACAGAGTTCCCATATACTCCATACCCAGTTTCCCCTATTCTTAACATCTTAACAATAGTATGGTACATTTGTCACAATTAAATCAATAATAATTAAATAATTATCAATTAAAATTCATACTTTATTCAGTATTTCTTAGTTTTTACCTAATATTATTAGAATACCACCCTCCATTCAGTCATCATGCCTCTTTAAGGTCTTCTAGACTATGACAGTTGCTCAAATCCCACCCCCTCCTTTTGATTCATCTTGACAGTTTTGAGGAGTACTGGTCAGGTATTTAGTAGAATATTCCTTATTGGGATTTGTCTGATGTTTTTCTTATGATAATTTTGGGATTGGAGTATTAGGCTCTGAGGAGGGAAACCACAGAGGCAAAATGCAATTCTCATCCCATCATATCAGAGGTCCATACTATCAACGTGATTAACAACTGCTGTCGTTAATCTTGAACACCTGGCTGAGTTGGTGTTTGTCAGGTTTCTGCCCAGTAAAGTTACTCTTTTTCCCTCTTTCTATACCATTGCTTTTGAAAGGAAGTCACTATGTGCAGGCCTCACTTAAGGAGTGGGTATTTATGCTCTGCCTCCTTAAGGGTGAAGTATCTACCTAAATAACTTGGAATTATTCTGCATGGGATATTTATCTATTCTCCCTTATTTATTTATTTAATCATTTATATCAGTATGTGCTCATGGATATTTATTTTATGCTTTCAATTATATTCCTTTACTACTTTGCTTATTTTGTTGCTCTAACAGTTCCAGACATATCTTTTGAACTATTTATTTATATTTGGAGTTCTTAGCACAGTGCCAGAAACATAGGAGATACTCAATGAATGGTAATTTAATGCAAACCTAAATGTAGAAATATGCTCATGGGCTATTTCCTGATTAAGAAATAGAAAATGTACCTTATTAAGGTAAACCTAATCCTTAATTGCAGATCCCCACTTATACCCTTAGAAAGAAAAAAAAAATGAGAGGAGACATGGTATATAATTTAGATATTGCTGCAGTAATGTGGCATTATAAACAACTACCAAAACTTAGCAGCAAACAATAAACATTTATATAGCTTGTGAGTCTGTGAGGTTCAGCCTATCTGGGCTGAGTTTGCCTGATTTTGGCTGGGCTCGCTGTTACACGTATTTGTAGGTGTCAGAGGGTGGGAGAGTGGTCAGGGGGAATCAGCTGGAGCTAGTTATGCCTCAGGTAGCCTAACTGGGGCAAATTAGCTCCAGTCCAAGATCGTCTCTCTTCATGAAGGAGGCCAGCCTGGGCATGTTCTGGGCAAGAGTGAGCAGAAATGTGTAAGTACTTTTCTGAAGACTCTGCTTGCATCACATTTGCTATCATCATGGTGGCCAAAGCAAGACACAAGGTGACCCCAAATTTAAGAAGAGGGGAAAGAGGTTGTGCTTCCTTAGCAAGAGGAACTAAATGTTCACGTGGCAAATGTGGCATATACAGGAAGGGGTAAAGAATAGGGCCATTAAAGCAATCAATCTACCATGCTTAACTATGTAAGGGAAAGTGTCTAAGCTCTCCCGGCTGTGTGTTGATGGTTTTTGAAATAAGTTTCCACCCTTTCCATTTTTGTTATGAATTATGACAGTAAATGGAAGTGCAGCATTATCATGAACTGTCATATTTCAAAAGCTGTTCTTTCCAAACTGAGGACCAAATCATTTAAAAGTATAAGATAGTAATTTAGTTTTCAATTCTGCACACATCTTGGATTATAATAAAATCTTACTGAACAAAAGCTTTTTAATAGGGGTGTATTTTCAATATGAATGAGAAGTTCATGCAGCAAAATTTGAAGTGTAATAATGAACAGGTCTGCAAAATGGAAGAATTAGCTAAGCCTATAAATCTCCTCCATATACATTTATGCCAGAATTAGACATATGAATAATCTATTCTTAGTGAATATTCAGGAAAGGATAAACTCATACTTCTAAAGAGGTCTCCATGGAAATGCTCTTTCAAGTAGAGTTATTGACAACTGCAAAATATATAACTTGAATATTTGTTGTTTTAGGGTTTGTGTGAAATAAAATACGCCTTTAAGAATTCATGCATATCAAATCCTATTTTTTTCTGTAGGAAAATTGAAACAAACTGAAATAAGTATCTTTTTTCTCAGAACATGTGAAAATAATGTGTGAGATGTAATTAAACATAAACTTTTATGTTTACATCTTATATGCTAAAGACAATCCTAAAAGAAGCAGTTTCTATTACACTTCCCTTAGAAAGCTGCTTGTGTTTGAGGTAGCACTTTGTAGTGAAAAAGATAAAAGTTTCAGATCCAAGGAGATCTGCGTTGAAATCTTGATTTTTTGTTTTGAAAAATTGGTTTAGCTGGGGTTTTTACCTCTGCGAGCCTCAGTTTCCTTATTTGTAAAAAGGAAGTATAGTGTCTATTTCATATGTTTTTTAATGAGAATTTAATGATATATAAAATGTCAAATTTAGTACAGTGCTTTACACATAAGATCATTAATAATATTTGGATATCACTGGTATACACTCTTACATTTATTTAATACCTTACTTCCCTATACTACCTTTAAAAAAATTTTTCAGTCACTTGCCAGGGTACATGCATTTACTATTCTCAGGTTTAGGTTATCTGCCATATACCAAAACTTTGGTTCAAATGTAGGCATTGGAAAGTGCATGCTAGAAAGAAAATCCTCCTGCAGAGTCTGAGCAAAACAAATGAATGGTATAAACCAGTATGTTACAAGGATTTATATATACACTCTCATTCTAATCACATTCTCTGAAACTTAACAGGAACATGTGCATTAACCAGTTTAATGTAACCAATTTGCCCCACTAATACACACACACACATAAACTGGAGAACTTTGTTCAGAACACTTTGAGCTTTGAGAAATGGCCATATAGGAAAGTAAACAGGATTGTAAATATTAAACTTCAGTTTAAGTATCACTTTTTCCTCCTTCCAGAGACAATGAAATCTCTTGCTTATAGCTATAATAATCAGGCTAGTATTTTAGATACATTTCTAAGAACTGTTCTTAGTTTGATTCTTCTGCTATTGCCAGATGCTTGTCACAGGATATCCTAGTTGATGCCAGGTCCTCAATGCCGGTGTCAGTGACGGATACAGGCTCAGTCGATAAATAGATGTTCAATGTGCAGTTTTCAAATCAGAGCTTCCCCTGGTTCAATGAAACATTCTGATATTCCAGCAAAGCAGTTTTTCACTACAAGATCCTGAATATTGTTTTGCATAGAATCCGTGAATAAGTTATGTCTAAGCTACCAAATTCCTCCTCTACCTTCTTTGGAGGGTGCTGAGGAGGTTTCCAAACAGAGCTTATTACTTCCATCACAGTAAGAAATATATGCACACTCTCAGACAAGCTGACACCCTGTAACTGGATTATGGACAGTGTCTTTAAGTTTTGTGATAGGCATATGATGAGATGGTCAGAGTGAATCTACCAATTAGTCCTTATCCCACTGCAGAAAAGTGCTCCTGGGTCTGTTGCCAGGAAGAAGACTGGGTGATTAATTAAGAGCAATAGAGGTGTTTCTTTGTACTCATATTTCCTTCCCCCAAAGTCACTTACTTCATTGTCCCACCAACGGTGATATATGGAAGGGTCTTAATTATAAGACTAACTGATCTTAAAATATAAGACTAAGGTGCCGTTGATATTAAGAATTCCTTATGATTCATATCAACTTCAAAATCTATTTTCCCTGTGAAATGACTTTCTCTTTTAAATTCTTTGGTATTTATGGGATTAATAATGTGTTGCATTAACACAAAGCCTTTCATCCAGGAACTTCAAAGCACTTTTTATTTGTCACATACTATGGTTAATTTTATATGACTATAAATTGCTTTTGTGATTGATATTGAAGTGAGAAAACATTAAGAAAAACAGTACAATTTTGGGAAAAATTTCAAATGCATAAGATTTTATTTTAACCAATTGTCTTAGTTTTCTATAGTTCATGGTAAATGAGACTGAAATGTGGAAGTTAGATTTGTTAATAACTGTTTATTTTATTTGTTTATTTTTTTAAATTTTATATTGGAGTATAGTTAACAATGTTGTGTTAGTTTCAAGTGTACAGCAAAGTGATTCAATTGCACATATACGTGTATCTATTCTTTTTCAAATTCTTTTCCCATTTAGGATGTTACATAAAGGATCTATTTATTTTAAATTGGATTTTAATTTTAAATGGTTTGTCCTTATTTTGAAAATATAATATGGAGAATATTTTGTCTCAGATTTTGAGTTTCTTTAACGAAAAAATTTCATATCTTAATATATGTAAACGTACTCTACGTTGGCCTTTTTATCCTCTTGGGCAATTACTAAAGTAATTCATAGACCTGTTCTTATTGGGAAGTAGAGATAAATTTATCAGGACACTAAAGTAGCATTAGGTAAATTAAGATCCATTGACCTATAAGATAGCTAATTCTCTAGAAATGAAGCTGTTTATTTCTTAACTCATATAAGTTTATATTGGAATTTTGACGGTGCTAATGAAATTACTGTTTAATGAGCTCTTATTTAGTAGTGCACAGTATGAAATTCTGCCCAATGATAATACATGTATGTAGAAATTGTGAACCAATTTTCTACATGTGAATAGAATTCTAAGCCTAACTAAATATTTTAAACTCTTTATGTTTGTGATTTAAAAGCAAATGTCTGGAAATAAATTACAGTATGAAAATAAGTAAAATCCTAGAATGGTTTGCGGTGTTATAGTCTTTGCCTCTGCTACAAGGCAATGATATGACATTAGGCAAACCCCTTAACTTTCTTCAACTGTGAAATTAGGGCATGTATGTTGATTCCTCAAGCCCTTTTAGGCCTCTATATGATTTAGTAAATTGTAACTCCTAAAATATGGATTGTTCTTTCTCTGTTTTTAAACCATGCTTATGGTTGTGTGCTATCAACAACAACAAAAAATAATAATGATTAATTATCTTACTTCAGTTCTGTAGTCAGCAGAGCTGAAGCAACCAGTGGCAAGTCACACAAGGAAAAACACACCATCTAGAGCTGTTGATGGAAAAATAAATGCTATTCTTTCTCCTTCCAAAATTTAATATTAGTAAATTAAAAAGAGAACACAAGCACTGCTAAACATTTCTAAGAATACACCATATGACTGTCACTATTTTCCTCCCATGGTTATATGATCTAGCATCAGCATGGTGCTGTTCATTTCTTCCATGTATAAAGCTTTAAGTAATTAATACAATGGTATTGGAGGTTATGACTCTTTCAGTAGCAAGTAGGAATCTGTCTCAAACTACATTTATAAAAATGAAATTTACTGGGTCACATAACTTCAAAATAGTGGGATAGTACTGGCTTCAGGCCTAGAATCCAGAGCTTGTATGATGCCAACATACACATCTTACCATCTCTTGGCTTGGTTTTCTTGTCTTGACTTCATTTGAACAACTTCTTGCCATGGTGTGTGTGGTTAGGATGGCCAGTATCACAGTTCTTCCACTCAGCAACTTCACTGTAAAAAGCTTCTCTTCCTTAATTGTCCCAGTAAAAGTTCTTCACCTGAATTACCTTGGCCTGAGTCACCACCTAGAGGTCACATGCCATCTGAACCATACATTTGGCTCAATGGGATGGACTCTTCCTATTGTCCAAATTAAGTGTGTTCTCATACCTGGAACCTGCCAGGGGTGGAGGTGGGAACAATGTCAACCTGCCTGAATTGCATAGGTTAGGATTTGGGGAGGAGTGATGATGTAATGACAATCAGGGTGCTGTTCTCAAAAGAGAGAATGACTGCTGGGCAGGCTCAAGCAATAGATAGCCACTCCAATAAGGAATCAAAAAGGAAGAAAAGTCAGAAAGTAAAGTACCACTCTTTCAACAACTATATTTTGAGTGTTGCTACGTGTCCCATATACTTAGAACACAGAAATGGACAAAACAAACAAAAATCCTTATTCTTATGTTATTTACTCTGGCGGGAGAGACAGAATATGTGTTGACCTCTAGCAAAATATTGTGTTTTGGTCTGTTACGGCTCCTATAACAGAATAACATAGGCTGGGTGGCTTAAAAACAATAGAAATATATTACTCATAGTTCTGGAGACTGGGAAGTCCTAGATCAAGGCACCAGCAGGTTTAGTGTCAGATGAGAGCCCACTTCCTGATTTATAAATGGTCATTTTCTCAGGTCCTCACATGGTGGAAGGGACAAGGGAACTCTCTGGGGTTTCTTTTATAAGGACACTAATCTCATTCATGAGTGCTCTACCCTCATGACCTAATCACCTCCCAAAGGCCCCACCTCCTAATACCATCATATTGGGGTTAGGACTTCAACATGTAAATTCAGGGGAACATAAACATTCAGTCCATAGTAACTGGTGCAATATACTTCATGATATGGGAACTATTTGGATTCAAGTTGGTTCAAGACGGGGTTTGCATGATTAATTCATTTCTCACTTCCACCCACTGTAACTTTGAGGACAAATGCTAAGGACTTTGTTTTATTCTCCTTACAGTTGATTATTTCCTATAATAGTAACAAACCTCTGAAAACATAACAGAATTTTTAAACCTGCAATATGTCATACATTATAGTAATCATTGCTTAATTTCATTAGTAAAAAGATTATTTTTCATATACCTTTTGGGGAGCTCATTAGCTGTCCTTTAGAAAGCTTTTCCCAATTTCTGGACCATGATAATATATGACTTCATGGCAAAGATAAAATTAGTTTTTATTTTCCTATCCCTTCTACCTCTCAGCCTCCCCAGACATCTTGAGGCAAGGAAAATTTTTAAAGACTATTCCTTAGCATTCTTGATATTACCTGGAAGGATTCCTTTTTTTTTTTTTTCTTTTCTTTTCTAAAGGAATAAAAACAAAATGATTTTTAAAAATCCTAGGTGTTTTGTGAAAGAAGTGCTAGATTGTTCTTATGTGTTAAAATATTAGAACACTTCATCCACAACAGTTAATAAGAAAGAAAAGTTTAATGCATAAGGACATTTAAATTAATTCAACTCTATTACATGAACCTTTGGTATGTATCTGGTAGGGAACTCTAGTTAACTATAATATTAAAGGAACTACTGTCCTAATAGTAAACCATCTTCCTGGGATAAGAGGCTCTTCCTGAATCTGACTTAACACTTTTTTTCCTCCGAAAGAGGAAAAAGGATGTAAGTTAACGTGAAAAGTTTTCCTTTTAAAATCTACCCCAAAATTCATTACAATGTTATGAATTCCTTTTCAAATTACAAATGAATACAAAATACCATACTTAAACCATTGTATATAAATCGGAAGCCGCCTATTTTTACAGCCATGCATATGAAGAGATTCCTAAGCTCTCAGAGCAGGAAAATTTATATTTTTATCAATTTAAAATTTAGGCCACATTTCAATTTTAAAAGAAAAGTTGTAGCCTAAGCTCAAACCCTGTTTGTGAATACATGATTCTGCACAACTATATAACACAAAGTCATCTTTAAGGCATGAATTTGGCCTCTGTTGCCCATTCCTAATATGTTTTCTAAATATTTACTCTGTCATATTCTTTAAAGAGAATGTGATCCTCCTTATGGTATGAAGCTTGATATTCCAGTTAATGGTCTTTTGCTCTTGGGCCTGATAGAGAACCCCTAATTTTTCAGAGACTATATACTAGTTTAGGATTAATTTATCATGCTTGCTTTTTACATAACTCTTCTTTATTTTTGACGTAGTGTGTTTATTCAACGTTATGACTCTTTGGCATTTTATTTTTTTATTTTTATATGTGATGGACACACATAATTTTAAAATGTTAATCAAATTTTGAATTTCTTAAAAAAACATGAAAAAATCTATAATTCAATAACATTTATTCAGTGTATACTAGGGAGAATTTAATATGTAAACATTAAAAAATATTTCATTGTAGAATAGATATCAAAATTATATGATGATAAATTTTAATTATTACATAAACATTTCATTAAATATAATAGGCATTATTATTTTCTTGAAATTCTCAGTACTTGGATGTTCCATCAATCCTTAACTATCTGGCAAGTGTAGATTAATGAGAAAAATGTCAAATTGCTGTTCCTACAATGAACCATTCATGTTGTTAAAGATACTGTACAGAAAAATATATAGAAATAATGTTATACTCCTGACCAAGGTATGTGGGATTGGGATGTTATATGACAATTACAAAATAGGTGAAAGTGTTTGCTCTTCAGGCAAGGGTGAGATGAATGGAGGGTCCTAGACAGTGAGTAACCAAAGATTGAAAGCAGAAACTATGTCTCTGTGGTTGTTAGTACCTAGGGTAACAAGTAAGGGAATTAGGCTAAAAGGTAGAGGATTATACTAAGAGTCAGAAGTCAAAGAATTTTAGAATCATTAGCTCAGAGTAAATAGGTCTCAGAGATTTTATTTAATTATTTAAATTATAAACATGTACTGAATGCAAAGTCCTGTAATGGTGATGATGCAGACTGGAATGGAATCCCAGATCAGTCATTTAGATTATCTGAGTGTCTTATGCAATTGACATGTGCCTCAGTTTCATTATCAATAAAAATGGCAAAACAAAACACAGTTTACCCTTGGATAATGCAGTGGTTAATCTGCCTGTAATTTATAGTCTGCTCTCCATATCTGAGGTTCCTCAGCATCCTTGGATTCAACCAACCACAGACCATGTAGTACGGTAGTATTTATTATTGAAAAATATCTGTGTGTAAGTGGATCCATTCAGTTCAAACCCATGTTGTGCAAGGGTCAACTGTAAAATGAAACTAAATAAAAATACCTTATATGTTTGAGATTTTTTTTTTTTTTGGTATATATATAGAAAATCATGGAATTCACCTTCCACATGGTAAGCACTCAACAAATTACACTTACTATGATCTGGGTAAAGAAACAGTCTCTTTCTAAAATGAGCTTGTGATTCTATTGGAAAGAAAGCCATAAAATAAGTAACACAAATGAATAGGAATTGGGGATGTGAAGAATCTGGGTTCAGTGCGGAATCTGAGCTTGTTGTATTTTAAAATGGAAAGTTGGAGCACGTGTTGATCTAGAATCTAAAAGGTCAGGTGCAGTAAGATCAGGATACAGGTATTCAGAGCACAGAATGAATCCAAATCCCAAGTCTGAGTGAGTAATTTCTGTGGTCTATTTTATATTTCCTGAAGGAGTCTTCCAGGCTGAAGGTCAAAGTAATAAGTAAAGTTGCTTCATAGAGAGCAGAATCCCTGTGGCTGCAAAACTTGCCATTTTGTTGTTGTCTTTGTTGTTATTGGCTATAACATAGGAGGAAAAGTGTGGTTAAAGGAATATTTTTACAGTTCAGTTCTGGTCTGTGAATATCATCAAAAATAAAGCTTAAAGTGTTAATAAATAATTATTCTAGTATTATAACTTTATTTTATCTTAAATCATAGGTACTGTTTTTGTGCATGACAGTAATTCTCCTTCTTGATTTTGAATTTGTCTTTAAATAAAATTAGGCATGTGAAAGTCCCTAGCTGAATTTGTAGAACATTTCCACTCTCTTTTTGTTTGTATTCTTTACTTTTCCTTGCTCTGCTATATCATCATAAGAAAAATGCATATTAATTATTACTGTCTAAAAAGTAAATAAGAAATGTAAGGTTTCCAGGATTAAATGATGATGAAAGTAATATAAATAAAAGAAAAACTAGATTAAGTTATATAGATAATATCTTTTTTTCTAATTCTTTTTTTTAAATGATGGAAAGAAATAAATGAATAAAAGTGAAATTCATTTTACTTTTTAACATTAACATTCAAGGCTTTTTTGGAAAACTTAAAAATAAATTTTTATGTGACACTATTCTGTATTCTAAAAAAGAAAATTATTTTATTTCAGCATCTTTGCAGTTTTGTTTTCAAAACTGTACATTCTATTGAATAATTTCTGAATGTGCATGCTATTTCTCTTCTCTCACTTCATTACTTATTTAGTTCAGGGCATAAATCAATATTTTGAATGAAAGCCCTCAACTTATATCACTGTTAATCATAAAGATGGTAGTTACTTCCCCTGTTCAGCTTTAAAAGTTCAAAATACCAAGTGAGACAAACTGTAATTTTCTTTTACCTTATGATTTATGACTATAAATAATTTATAAGTCATTTCTTAATAATTGGCCATTGGCACTGTAAACAATTTAAAATCATTCTAGCAATATTTAATCTTAATAGGAGAAATTTTTTAAATGAATTCTGTCAGAAAATACTGTCATGGTTGATTGAAGTGCTGTCCTTCAGTTTCATTTGTAAATTTTTTTTTTTAAAAACCAGGTAAGAATGACAAAATTTAGAAGATGTACTTTTCCTCTGGTGGTGCTTTTGTGAAGATAATATCGAATGTTAATGCCTCAGAGTCAATTTTCATCAGTTTGCTGAGTCAAAGTTTCAGTAAAACTTGAATAATTTTCTTTCACTAATGGTTATTTTAAATTCTTCTTACTTCCATCTTAATACAAATTAAGACAATTTCTTTGTTAGACTGCAGCATTTGACTTATTATCTTACATCTAAAAGAATATGAAGTTATAGTCTCACATTGGGTGAACTTTTCATTCTAAAGATGATTTAGATACACAGTATTATTTCTTTCCTATGGGAAAAATATTAGTTGTATATCATTCATTCAAAATACGTAAAGGCCATTTAGTGTTTGCAAGGAACTCTACTTATGGATGCAGATTAAAGTGATCAAGGAGAAAACAAATTCAGAATGAGAGAAAACACCTTGGAGTAGTTTAGCTGTGGATGCACAAGGAATAGCACCTAAATCAACTCCTAAGTCAACCTTGGGGCAGGAGAGTCAAGAGAACAGGAAACAGGAAAAGGAAACTCCTTCTAAGAGGTAGCACTTTTGATAGGAAAAATAAATAAACCATTTGTTGAACAATTCTAAAACTAAAAAGCAAAATATTTATTGATTATCCTGCTGCCCATTCTGGAGTAGCACAGAGTCTTTTCATACCTATTTTATTTTGCTTAATTTTTTGTGGTTGTGATGGAATGAGAGGAGGGGAGATGGTGCTGGGAGACAACCTCCTCAAGTTAGAACTTC
The DNA here is from genome assembly GCF_949987535.1 of Balaenoptera acutorostrata. Classification (NCBI taxonomy): domain Eukaryota; kingdom Metazoa; phylum Chordata; class Mammalia; order Artiodactyla; family Balaenopteridae; genus Balaenoptera; species Balaenoptera acutorostrata. Next base: position 98,822,177 of record NC_080067.1, on the reverse strand, counting down.
TCAAGGTCGGGGACTGGAGTGTCTCATTTATGTCCTTGCTTTCAGTACTTCCTTCAGAGGCCATCAAATAAGAGACTTTCAACTAAAATAAAAGTTGGTGCTGTCTTTAAAGGGTTGCCAAGTTACTGACCTCTTATCTCCAACATGCCCTAGGGAAGATGTTAGCAAAGAGCACTGAGCCTACCACCTCCTGTCAGTAATCAAGATTCATTTATGTTAATAATCCCTTTTTTAAAAGCAAGTCAGGCAGGAAATTTAAGTAGATTCACACTTCTACATAAATTACCTCCATCAGATAACCAAACAAATTGCTTTTCTGTTTATGCTATCTCAGATCTTCTGCCCCAGGATATTATTTCAGGCAGTAGAGGAGAGGTGTGAGTTTCTAATCTGCTTGGCGGAATAGAATGAGGGCATGGAAAAGAAACTTCCTCTTTTTAAAAATTTTACTTAGGGTCTTTGTATGAGTTAGAAAATCCTTTCAAGAGCATTTGTTCTAAGCTGCTGAGGCCTGAGCTCGTGTAAAATAATAAGACCTGAATTTATGACTTGGTTCTGTACATTAACCATAATCACTGGATTATGAATAGAAGCCCAAATATCATTTGACCATTTGCCAATGGTGGCCCAATGTAGTTTGTGACCAAACAAAGAAAATATAAGTTCTAAATATCTGACTTTTCTTGTGGGCTCACCATTTTTTAGCCCAGAACCAGATAATTGGTTTTGTTTTTCATGTTTATACATATTGTTTAATTATGGTAACTAATAGTAGCTACAGTGGCCGAAGTTCACGGATCAACCTCTATGGCAATGCATAGAATCAGGTTTATGTTCCCATTTTTATAAAAAAGATTGACTAGAAGAGACCATTGCCACCTTATTCATTATGTATAGCTCATTAGTTCCCCTGTCAACTTTCCTTTGCTTTTAATCAATTGAAAGAGAAAGCCTTCACAGATTTTCAGTAGGAAACATATGGAGTTGTAGCTCATCAGTTAATGTGTGAACTTATATATAAAGGTGCAGCTGACCTTGAATATGCATCCTTCCCAAGTTGCCTCTTCTAAATCCTGTGATCAATAAATGAAATAGTATTCCAGCCCCTTCACAACTCACCTTCAAATATCTGTTTTTCCTACACATTATCTAAGCTTCTGTAAAACTTTTTATTCCCTGTAACAGGCTCCAATCCTTATTATATTGTAAGTTTCATAAAAGAAGGGCTTAGCATTTCTTCTCAATTTTGAGGTATGACTATAAAATAATGAGTTAACAAGATTGGTATTTAAAGAAATCCAGCTCTACTTAAATATCTAAATGAATACTGCATACCTCTAAGGAGTCACCCTGAGTGGCAATACTTTCATTCCAAGGGTGTTGCCATTACATGTAGGTTATTGCTGTTGTTCTTTTGGGATGGCATTTAGAACCTATTCAGTATTTTCAAGCTTCGATACTTCATAGTCAAGCCTCAATTTTCATTATTTACTACAGGTGAAGATTTTTCATTATCCGTTTTTAAAAATAACCAAGGGGATTTAATATACACCAATGTATTTTCTTTTTCTCTGTATATGTTTGTGAAAGTATTGGGAAGAATAGAAGATTGGAAATGGGTCGAAGCTGGATTTGAGACTGAATGAGATTTTATATTGTTAATTAAGACTAGATTATGACCAGAACCAACGTATCTTTGGCCTTTATACCTCCTTTTGTCTCCTGGGTTTAAGGTACCAGGGTACACATAGGGCCATCCTAACTCTCAGAGACACCATGAGCTTAATGATATTTATTGGTTTCAAAGTGTGTTAAAACATTGAATGATGTGAGCCAAGTAACTTTTAAAATTTATTTTAAATTGAAACTTATTTCCACTGCAAGGGAATAATGAAAATATGTTTTCACTTTGCTCCTTAGGATAAATAAGAAAAATATCAAATGTTTGAAGGGGAAAAAAGATTTTTTTTTAAAGAAAGAGATACTTTTGTGAAAATGAGTAAACTCAAAGTTCTCAGATGGAAGAAGCATTTAATATATCAAAACATTATTAGAAGAAGTAGAATACTTCTTTTTCATAAAAAGAGTTATTTCAACTTAAAGATTTTATTCTTATTTCTCTTTTGAATGCACCCTTTCTAAGATATCAAATATACTATTAAAATGTTAGTATGTATTGTTTGGAAAATGAAATCAAAAGATTATTCATTTAATCATTAATTTTTGTATGAGGACAAGCATAATTTCATGGGGTTTAAATCATGATCCTTAGAGGTATTTTTTTCAAACTGCATCCCTACCTCCCCAGCTTTCTCTAGATTTGAAATGCCTCCTCCCTGTTTCCCCCATTTCTACTGTGTTGAAACACATACTGTCGACGTGCAGTCTTTCTGGGTAAAAGATGTTGTGCAAATGAGCTTCCTAAAAGCTGAAAAATGTTGAGAACCATTAATTAAATCATGGCTATCTAAAAGACATTGAATAATAGTAAGAGGTATACAATAAAACTCAATAATTCATTAATTAAAACCATAGCTGAGGTTTTTCAAAAATAATAAGCTTTTAAACTAGAAAATATATGATATATCCAATTTAAAATGATTTCTCTTGAAACTATAATAAAAATATATATATATATGGAGGCTTGGATCTTAAACACTGGACAAATGTAGAATGAAACATCTTTGTTATTAAAATAGGCTTAGACAAGTTTCAAACGGCTCTGCATATAAACTTGCTGACATACATAATTTCAAATCAGGCCAGTTATAGCTTTCATACTTTGAACTGAATTCAAAACTCCTACTTTCACAGTATTAGAAAGATAAATCAAATGTTTCTTTAATGCCTACTTTCATTCAATCTATACCCAGTTTTGGAGGACTGCTGTCATGATCCCAAAAACATAGACTGAAATTTCAATAAAGTTCCCAATATGATAAAAAGAATCTGGGGTAATTGTATAGTACAGTCTAAGTGCTGAACTAATTTTATCCCTTTTAAATAAAATGAAACCACTACTCGTTTCTTAAAAGGCCTTTTAAGAAAATGATTGTAAGAACAGCATGATTTGTTCATCACAGAGCAAGAAATGCTGCTTTTTATAATGCATTCAAAATAAAAGGTAGTTATATTTACTTTTACAATGTTATTGCAATTTATTTTAATTGAAGTATAGTTGACATACATTATATTAGTTTCAGGTGTAGAACATAGTGATTCAACATTTATATACATTATTAATTGATCACTACAAGTCTAGTAACCATCTGTCACCATACAAGTTATTGCAGTACTATTTACTATATTCCCAATACTGTACATTACATCCTCATGACTTATTTATTTTATAACTAGAAATTTGTTCCTCAATTCCTCATCACCTATTTCACCCAACTCCCCACCTCCCTCCCCTCTGGCAAACACCAGTTTGTTCTTTGTATCTATGAGTCTGTTTATGTTTTGTTTCGTTTTGTTTGTTAGATTCCACATATAAGTAAAATTATACAGTATTTGTCTTTCTCTGTCTGACATATATCACTCAGTGTAATATATTCTAGGTCCATCCATGTTGTTGCAGATGGTAAGATTTCATTCTTTTTTATGGCTGAGTAATATTCCATTTTGTTTTCATATCTTGGGTATTGTAAATAATGCTGTAGTGAAACTAGCGATGCAGATACCTTTTTTAATTAGTGGGTTTTTTTCCTTTGGGAAAATATCCAGAAGTGGAATTGCTGGATCATATGGTAGTGTTATTTTTAATTTTTTGAGGAACCTCCATGCTGTTTTCCATAATGGGTATACCAATATTCAATCCTACCCACAACTCATATCCTAGCCAACACTTGAGTTTTGTTTTTTTGGTAATAGCCATTCTGACAGGTGTGAGGTGATATCTCACTGTGGTATTGATTTGCATTTCCCTGATGATTACTGATGTTGAGCATCTTTTCATGTGTCTGTTGGCTATTGTTATGTCTTCCTTAGAAAAATGTCTATTCAGGTCTTCTGTCCATTTTTTATTTGGATTGTTTGTTTTTTTGATATTGAGCTGTGTGAGTTCTTATATATTTTGGACATTAACCCCTTATCAGTTATATGATTTGAAACATCTTCTCCCATTCAGTAGGTTGCCTTTTCATTTTGTTGATGGTTTCCTTTGCTGTGCAAAAGCTTTTTAATTTGATGTGGTCCCATTTGTTTATTTTTGCTTTTGTTGCCCTTGCCTTAGGAGGCAGATCCAAAAAAATATTGGTAATGCCAGTGTCAAAGAGTACACTGTCTATGTCTTTTTGGAGGAGTTTTATGGTTTCAGGTCTTACATTTAAGTCTTTAATCCATTTTGAGTCTATTTTTACATATTTTACACGTGAGAAAGTGGTCCAATTTCATTCTTTTGCATGTAGCTGTCCAGTTTTCCCAATATCATTGATTGAAGAGACTCTCTCTTCCTGACGGTATATTCTTTGCTCCTTTGTCATTAATTAATTGACTACATAAGTGTAGGTTTATTTCTGGGCTCTCTATTCTGTTACATTGATCTATGTGCCTGTTTTTATGCCAGTACCATACAGTTTGGGTTACTGTAGCTTTGTAGTATACTTTGAAATCAGGGAGCATAATACATCCAGCGTTGTTCTTCTTTCTTTTTTTTTTTTTTTTTTTTTTAAAGGATTTTCTTTTTTATTTATTTATTTTATTTATTTATTTATTTTTGGCTGTGTTGGGTCTTCGGTTCGTGCGAGGGCTTTCTCCAGTTGCGGCAAGCGGGGGCCACTCTTCATCGCGGTGCGGGGACCGCTCTTCATCGCGGTGCGCGGGCCTTTCTCTATCGCGGCCCCTCCCGTTGCGGGGCACAGGCTCCAGACGCGCAGGCTCAGCAATTGTGGCTCACGGGCCCAGCTGCTCCGTGGCATGTGGGATCTTCCCAGACCAGGGCTCGAACCCGTGTCCCCTGCATTAGCAGGCAGATTCTCAACCACTGCGCCACCAGGGAAGCCCCTGTTCTTCTTTCTTAAGATTGCTTTGGCTCTTAGGGATCTTGGAGTTTCATACAATTTTATGATTATTTGTTCTAGTTCTATGAAAAAATGTCATGAGTATTTTGATAGGGACTAAATTGAATCTGTAGATTTCTTTGGGTAGTATGGACATTTTAATGATATTAATTCTTCTGATTCATAAGCATGGTATATCTTTCCATTTATTTGTGTCATCTTCAGTTTTTTCCACAGTGTCTTATATTTTTCAGAGTACAGGTCTTTCACCTCCTTGGTTAAATTTATTCATGGGTACTTTTTTTTTATGCAATTGTTTTCTTAAATTCTCTGTCTGATAGTTCATTATTAATGTGGAGGAATGCAGCATATTCCTGCATATTGATATTTTATCCTGCAACTTTACTGAATTCATTTATTAGCTCTAATAGGTTTTTGGTAAAGTCTTTAGGGTTTTCTAAATATAGCATAATGTCATCTGCAAATAGTGACAGTTTTGTTCTTTCTTTCCAATTTGGATGGCTTTTATCTCTTTATTTTTCTTTTTTCTTTCTTTTTTTCTCTCTTTTGTGTGTGTGTGTGTGTGTGTTTGATTGCTGTGGCTAGGATTTCCAGTACTATCTTGATTAAAACTGGTGATAGTGGACGTTCTTGTCTTGTTCCTCATCTTAGAGGGTTCATCATACATGGTCTTTATTATGTTGGTGTATGTCCAACATAATAAAGTGGTGTATGTCACACTTTGTTGAGTTTTTATCATAAATGGATGTTGAATTTTCTCAAATGCTTTGTCTCCACTTATTGAGATGATCATATGATTTTTAATCCTTCATTTTGTTAATGTGGTGTATCATGTGATTGATTTGCAAATATTGAACCATCCCTGGAATAAATCCCACTTGATAATGGTATATAATCCTTTTAATGTATTGTTGAATCCGGTTGGCTAATATTTTGTTGAGGATTTTTACATGTATGTTCATCAGGGATATTGGACTGTAATTTTCTTTTTTTGTAGCATCTTTATCTGGTTATGGTATCAGGGTAACGCTGCCTTCATAGAATGAGTTTGGAAGCATTCCTTCCTTTTCATTTTTTTGGGAATAGTTTGAGAAGGATAGGTATTATTTCTTCTTTAAATGTTTGGTAGAATTCACCTGTGAAGCCATCTTGTTCTGGACTTTTGTTTGGTGGGAGTTTATTGATTACTGATTCAACTTCATTACTAGTGATTGGTCTGTTCAGATTTCAATTTCTTCCCTTAATAGTTATGTTAGATTGTTTATTTGGGATTTTTCTTTAAGTAAACAAAAATATTGACCAAATATAATAAAGTAAATTCAAAAAGCCGCAAAACACATCTTAAAATTTGTTCTGAAGATGAAAAAATAATTTAAAATGCCATGACTATATAAATCAGGTCCCTCCAGTGTGCAAGGTATTCATCTTCATAATTAGAACCAAAATGCTTAGTAATATTATTTTTGTTTACACATACTTTTAAAAAGTATTCATCATGCTTTTTATCTTTCTGCTCTTTTATCACTTTTTTTTTTTAAAGACAAGTAGTCAGGTAAGTAATCACTGATGCAGATCTTAACAAATATGAACAATGACCTTTCCTTTGAGAATATTGAAAGCTATCCTAGAAAGAAGTTTATATATATATATATGTATGTATACATATACACATATATATAACTTATACATTGCAAGTACATCTAGGAAACAACTAACAGTTTATTTGATGTATGATATATGAAACAAATTATTTTTGTGACCGTCATTCATCTTAGTCTGTAAGACAATAATAATATTTATAATGAACTTAAAGAGCAACAACAACAAAAATAATTGGAGAAATTAACACTGAAGATATGTATAAATTAAGTCACTCATCACACAGTTGCCACATATTCAAATACGATAAATGTTAAGTAATACATGAACAGGTAATTTTTTTTTATCTTTAAAATTTGGAAGGATTAATGCTTATTCAGCTAAGTTATTGAATAAAATATTTTTCATCCTAAAAAAAATTAAAAAATAAATTTGGAAGGATTAGCTAAGAGGGAAAGATGTAAAAGGGCTGCAATTTCAGTGCAGGAGTGAATTTCAGAATTTAAAGAGATTGAATATATATATATATATTTTTTTTTTTTTTAAAGGATTTTTTCTTTTTATTTATTTATTTATTTATTTGTTTATTATTTTTGTCTGTATTGGGTCTTCGGTTCGTGCGAGGGCTTTCTCCAGTTGCGGCAAGCGGGGGCCACTCTTCATCGCGGTGCGGGGACCGCTCTTCATCGCGGTGCGCGGGCCTTTCTCTATCGCGGCCCCTCCGGTTGCGGGGCACAGGCTCCAGACGCGCAGGCTCAGCAATTGTGGCTCACGGGCCCAGTTGCTCCGTGGCATGTGGGATCTTCCCAGACCAGGGCTCGAACCCGTGTCCCCTGCATTAGCAGGCAGATTCTCAACCACTGCGCCACCAGGGAAGCCCTGAATATATTTTTAAAGGTAAATCACCACCTGTCTTATTAAAAGGAAGACAAGTTTATGTTTATAATTTTAAAACATATAATCCTCCAAGCTCTAGCATGTTTTCGACAAGTGTTCTGCTTTTGTTATCAAATAATACTGGTGTTTGGCAGTGGAATGGGGTTCAGTCTTCCTTCATAGCATTGTTACCAATAAACGCATGAATAGAATGAAAAGATGTACTTCTTTTTCTCTTTATAATGTTCTAAGGAGAAGACCAAAAACATGAGAAAGATGTTTGATTGTCCTGATTATTATTTTTCATATAGATTTCTAGATTTCTGCAATTGGAAGTGTTTTACATGAACTCTTGATATATAGACACCACTACCACTAACAAAAAGCCGTTGTGATTGTGAAGTTCTAATGGTATAGGAGACACTTTTTATTTTTAGAGGAGAGGTTAGTTATTTAAAGGTCATCTGAAGCTGAACTGTAAGTATTTCAGTAACTTCCTGAAAGCATTTCAGTTCCAATTTAGAGACTTTCTTTTTCTGATCAATTCAAAATAATTATCACATATATGAAGTATATTTTACATATTATTTCTTTCTGTTTACAGAACTTTCAACTTTAGGATTTTATAAACAGTAGAAATGTGGTAAATAAATAATAAAAAATATAGAGAGAGGAAGTGAGACATAGAGAGAGACCTGCTCTTTCTGATCAATTTTAAGCAATCTTCATCTGTACATACATACATAAAATACATATATATGCATAAAATATTAGGCAGTATAAGATTATTCACCACTGACACGATGAAATTCTTTTAAGCTAAAAGAAAAATGTCACTTGTAGTTCTTTAGTTTCCATTAAAATTAACAATTCCAGTAATCTTCTGAATCCCTTTTCAGCCAACAGCTCTGTGACATCTTGCCTCTACACGTGACACTGCCTTCTTAGCCAATTCCAACTCAGAGAGATGAGTAACCATGGCTCCATCCAATTTTCCACATGACATCTGTGGCAGCAGAGGCATTCACAGGACCTCTCTCCTGGAGAGCTCTCCCTTGGGTGGAGCTTGAATTTCTGTTAGAAAATCATTGACACAGGAATTCAAACAGGACTTTGCTTTAGGACTAGATGCTGCCAGGGCTCAGACGCTGACAAGGCCATGTTTCTTATATCTGGGATTTTCTGCCCTTCCCCCATGAAGCTCGGTTCCTCCAGGCTGGCAGGGAACTCGCCTCTGGACTAGAGGGTGACAGACCCCCTTTGATGATGAGCATCCACAAGCACAGGGAGCAGACTCTTGCTATTCATTGAGCTGCACAGCTGTGACGACTGGATCCTGCCCGGGTGTCAAAAATAGGGGGCAGGGCTTCAGTATAAGCAAAGGGGAAGACAGTTTAAATGCAAATGAACTGCTTTACGCTCTGTGAATTTATCTTTCCCCAGTTGCCCTGATTTATTTTACTGAAACTTCATAGCTGTAAAGTGACCATCTTTTCCATAGGTGCATATGAAAAAAATAATAACCATGTTTTCACACCTCAAAAGATATATTTTCACATATAAATGGCTTGGTGGATCTTTGGCTTTAATGTTTTCACAACTATATGTTCTCCCTTTCTTATTAAACACTGGGTTCAGCATAAAATAGGTTCTTACTGACTCATCTTCAATACTACTGTATGCTTTGTCTGACTGCAGGTTGTGTGGAATAATAATAATGACTCAGTGGATTTTTTTACCTTTTTTTGTGAACAGAAAGCCTGAATATTTAATGAATAAACTGCTCAAATCTTGAAGGAATACAGGCATGTTCACCAGGCGTTTTTAGAGTAACCTGAAAGGGAATCTGTAGCAGGTGGCTATTTCCAGCTAAGCAAAGCTTAAAAAGCACAGAAAGAGTTAATTCAACTCTATAAATGAATATGATAATCAGGGCATAATTTATCTCTGAAGAAACGTATTTATTGTATCTGCTATTTGATTAGATGGTTTCAATGTTCAATTAATCAGTTATGTCTCAATATCATTCCTGAGAGCTGCTTAATTAATCTGTTGCACTGCAACCCTATTCATTCTACTAGCTATCCCTCGCCCCATTTCAAATGACAAAACCCAGGAACTGTGCCATGTAAAGACTTTATGTCGATGTCAGGTGAAGGTTGTTAAGTGGCTGACTTTTTTTCTTTATTAGGTTAATCAAACCAATCAGCCTTATAAGATTTACATTTGTCAAAAATTTTAATGGGATGAAACTAATGAGAAATAGAGGAAGAAAATCACCAAAAGAATGATGGCATTGTTGGTATACCTCGATGGAAGTATACTACTTTTATCAAAGCAATTGTTTTCTCATTTTTTTTTTCCAAACGATGAATTTAAAAATGCTGCTGGTTGAACCCAAACTAGTCTATTATGCTACACTACCACATCTGTAATTAACAAATAAAGCATGATAGGCCCTTGTGTTTTTGAGGAAGAAAGTGTTCCACATGTTTACTGCCTTCTGGGCACTAGTTATCGCTTCCCAAATGCTACTAATAGTTCCAATTACAGTACCATGAATATTTACAACAAATTTACTAGTTTGAAGGTGCTTCACATACAACATAGAGTAGCCACTCCAAGTAATGGTTGAGATACTCCACCAATTAAATCACAGGGTCACAGTATTTTCCTCTCCTTATCTGTTTTCCATGCTTGGAATCTCTTTTCTCTTTCATTCTTTTCTTCCTGATATTGACTGAGACTCCATATTATCCCTCAGCGTCATTCCTTTTTGCCCTGCAGAAGCAGAGGCATTTTGGTAGAAGTTCTACCAAAATTGGTATGCAGATTTCATATCATTCTTCTTCATCTTCTCAGTGCCCAGGGCCAACTGTCATCTCCCAACACCACCTCACATAGACCCACTTAGCATTACAAAAAGGATTTAAAATACTTTGAATCAATCATGGTTATCCCACATAACTTCTAAAATAAAATAGTCATGAAAGTATAGGGTAGTGATTCTTTAATTGTGTGGGTGCTATAAGCCCCTTGGAGGAGATTAATAGTAATAATAATATTTGTATTATACTTCAGTACTTTTCATTTGTCAGGTACAATTTTAATTTTTATATAAAACGTGTATTATTTCACTTAATCTTGTCTTCAAATCATTCCTATGTGCTATTATCTTACCCATTATACACATGAGAAAACTGAGGCACTGGAAGATTAAATGACTTGCTCAAGAGCACACACCTGCCCTACTGAAAGGGAGCTAACATATTTATAATATTTTTAATGTAATTCTGAAAATTCTAGCAGGATCAAGACAAGTGTCTTGCTTTTATCAACTAATTCTATAATCAAATAATACGTTTCTTAACTTATTCATATTCATAGAGACTAATCACAGAATTATCCAAGAGATTATCTATTAGCTAGGTTTCATTTAGTGGCAACTAACAGTAAACAAACTATTTTAAGCTAAAAAGAGAATTTATTGGCTTGGAGTACTAGGAAGTACAGGGTACAGATGACCTTAGGTCTGGCTGGATCCAGGTACTAAAACATGTCATAGGATATTGTCTCTCCCTATCCCTCTACATGCTTTCCTCTGTGTTAACTTCATTTTTTAACATGGGAAGCTGAGTATCCCAAAGGCTTAGAAGGTGGACCATGAGTCAGCTTGTATTTCCATCCTGGCTCCTTCATTTATTAACTAGTAATTTCCAGTGATATCCCATTAGAAAGGGAAATTCTGAATACACTCTTCCTCATTGTTTACTGCTAGATAGCACTTGGAATGGTGCTGGCACACAGTAGGTGCTCATTAAAATTTGTTGACTGAATGACATCATGTGATAACAAACACTTGTTCAGTTACTGTAAGAGGTTAAGGCAGACCTCTGTTTTTTAAGATATTTAAGCTAAAATATTCATAAGCTTTGTTAGCTGTACAGTGATATTTTACCCAAGTTTTGATTTCTGTAAAAAAAATGTATTAGAGGTGATAAGTTCAAAATATAGAAAAGGCAATGTAGATATGATACACATAAATAACAAACATGAAAGTGTAAATTGAATGACTTAAAAAGTTATAAATTGCCAATGGCAAAATGCAAATAGATACTGGTAAGTTATTCACTAAATTGAGCCCTTACAAACAATTTCAGTGTTATATTAGGTACAAAGCATCATTACCTGCTGTTTTTCTATGCATTTTCAGCAAAAGCATATTCATAGTTTGTGTAATAAGTGTTTATCCAAGCTTGAATGAGACTTATAAAGCAACTAAATGGGTTTTCCCTGGACTCCTGTTTGTATTTTACGTGTGGATATATAGTCAGCTCAAACTCATTCAAGTACAGAAAGGTGATATGTTTCTTCTTAAACGAGTACAGCAGAGTCCATAGGGAGATTTTTAGCTACATTATATTAAAAGTGTTTCTAAGTCAAACATATGAAAGCTTCTGCTTATTATAGACTTCAGGGAAAAACAATTCCAGTTAGGCATGTTTTCTCTCTAAATCTAAAGGTTTGTAAGTTTGTAAGTTTACAAATCTAAAGGTTTGTAAGTGTATTCACACAAATATTTACTCATATTCACACAAATATGTAAAATTAACCATTTTATTTTTTAAATTTATTTATTTATTTATTTTTGGCTGTGTTGGGTCTTCGTTTTTGTGTGAGGGCTTTCTCCAGTTCTGGCAAGCGGGGGCACTCTTCATCGCGGTGCGCGGGCCTCTCACTGCCGCGGCCTCTCCCATTGCGGAGCACAGGCTCCAGACGCGCAGGCTCAGTAACTGTGGCTCACGGGCCCAGTTGCTCTGCGGCATGTGGGATCTTCCCAGACCAGGGCTCGAACCCATGTGCCCGGCATTGGCAGGCAGATTCTCAACCACTGCGCCACTAGGGAAGCCCCAAATTAACCATTTTAAAATGATCTGAGTATTCGAAACTAATGTGCCTTATTATATAGAACATATAAAGTTTAAACTTTTCTTAATGATTTAGGGGTGAACATCATGAATATCAGTTACACACTGATGCACTCAGGTGTTTGGGATTATTTGCCTTTGTTCTAAATGACGTTGCTATTATCATGACCCCCGTTAGAGTTATTTATTTATCTATACCCCATCTTATGCTAAAGGGCTTAATGTTCCTTACAAAATAATACATTTTTAAGGACTTAAATAATTTTAAGAAAACAAGGCAATCAAGACACAAATGAATTAAGTAAAACCAATAAAATGAGGCTGGGGATGATATTAGTACAAAGTGCGTGTTAGGAAGTGCTGTGCATTTGTTAGAGGAAGGCACAAGTGAGTAGCAGCCAACAAAAACAGGGAGATGTCACATGTACTGCAAGTTCTCATGTTCAGATGTGCAGAAGAATCAGAACTATTTCTGGTACTGAGAAAAACTTTCTGGTGTTTCCATGTGTTCCCATATGCTCTCTAATTCTACCTGGCATGTCCTACCACTCCTCACTGACGTACTCAAAACACTGCTCAGAAATCCCTGATGCATTCCTAGAATGGCATTGTTAGGTGCCCCTCCTCTGTAGTACTGTCATTTGAGACATATCTTTGCACTTAAAACAGTGTATTATAATTACTTGTTTAATCATCTTTCTCCACCATGGTTTTGAAAGCTTCTTAATAGCAGTGGCTCTGTGTTATTCACTATATTTTATCTACAAAACCTAGCAGTGTCTGGAAAATTACAGATAATCAATAAATATACCTTGAATGAATGAAAGGGTACTGGTATTGTACTAAAGAACTTCCTAAACAATATACTCATTATAAAGATAAAAAGCTAGTTTCTTAGAGCTATTTCTTTTAATCTTCCTTATTGTACATGCAGTTCAGAAAAACAACAACTTTATAGCTGAACCAACACATCTGCAACTAGGGGACTCAACTCAGAGATAAATTTTAGAGCAATGGTTGGATTAAGAATCATTATACAATCGGGCTTCCCTGGTGGCGCAGTGGTTGAGAATCTGCCTGCCAATGCAGGGGACACGGGTTCGAGCCCTGGTCTGGGAAGATCCCACATGCCGCAGAGCAACTGGGCCCGTGAGCCACAACTACTGAGCCTGAGCGTCTGGAGCCTGTGCTCCGCAACAAGAGAGGCCGCGATAGGGAGAGGCCCGCGCACCGCGATGAAGAGTGGCCCCCACTCGCCGCAACTGGAGAAAGCCCTCACACAGAAGCGAAGACCCAACACAGCCAAAAATAAAAATAATAAATAAATGATAAATTAAAAAATTAAAAAAAGAAAAAAAGAATCATTATACAATCTTAAGGAGTTATTTCACCCAAATGCTTGATATACAGTAGTCCCTCAGTGGATGCCTGAAACCGCCAATATACAGCACCCTGTATATACTATGTTTTTTCCTATACATACATGCATATGATAGTTTAATGTATAAATTAGGCATAGTAAGAGATTAACAACAATAATAAAATAGAACAATTATAACCATTTACTGTAATAAAAGTTATGTGAATGTGGTCTCTCTCTCTCTCTCTCTGAAAATATCTTATTGTACAGATTGAATGCTTTTTCCATCTTAACTAAGCACGTATCCTGCGCTGTGACTGTAACTTTTACAGGCTGAGATACTATAGCAAAACTAGCACGCGTTTCTCTTTCATTCTTCACGATTTCACGGATAGAAGATTCCTTCTTACCATAGATCTTAGCAACCACAGCATACAATTTTTTTCTTTCCTATCAATTCACCTTTTTGCTTAAAGGAAGCACTTCATGGCTTCTCTTTGGCATATCTGAATTGCCAGCATTACTACTGTTATACTTTGGGGCTATTATTAGGTAAAATAAGGGTTACTTGAACACAAGCGCTGTGATAGCTCAGCAATTGATCTGATAACTCAGATGGCTACTAAGGGACCAACTTCTAAGTGACTAACAGGCTGGGTACACTGGACAACGAGATGATTCACGTCCCCCTTGGGATGGAGCCAACGGCACGAGATTTCATCATGCTACTCAGAACAGCCAGCAATTTTAAAAATGTATGAATTATTTCTGGAATTTTCCATTTAATATTTTTGGACTGCAGTTGACCAAGAGTAACTGAAACCAAGGAAATCAAAACTGAAGATAAGGCAGGACTACTATGTATTAAGCAGTATTAAGTTCAAGGTTACTTTCCCTGGAAAGTACCTTGAAAACAGTGGTCCTATGCTGCTCCTTTAAATGAGGAGCTGTGGGCTTCGCCAGTTAGTGAAACGGGGTGTACCATTGTCTTTTGTACAGAAACCCAGGCATATGTGAGCCAAGGCAGAATTCTACTTCAGCATGTAGAGAAATGTTAAATGTCATTAAGCATGCCAGAAATAAAGACTGCTGTAGTTGGTGTGGTTTTTTGTTTGTCTGTTTGTTTTTAAGGTTTTTTATTTTTTTGTCTCTTTCTCTAATTAAGCTATTGGCTATCACTTCTTACCGCTCTTTGAAACCTACCTACTCAAAAATTTCAGTTTCTAGCTTAAGATAAATTGGTAAACTAGATATGTAGGCTTAATTTTTTTTTTTTTTTTTTGGCTGCGCCATGCGGCATACAGGACCTTCCCTGACCAGGGGTTGACAGGGATTGAGCCCATGCCCCCCTGCAGTGGAAGAGGGGAGTCTTAACCACTGGACCACCAGGGAAGTCCCTAGGCTTATTTTTAACTTATCTAAATAAAAATAACTTCAAATAGGTACCTGAGGAATTTCCGCTGAGCATGTGGTAGCTTAAGTGGATACTAAACCTGCTTTTCTTTCAGATTCCCTATCTATATGAAGGGCACCAAAGGCTATTCAATTATCCAAACTACAAATGTGTAAAACATTTTCATGTTTGAGCTCTCTCTTACCTCTTCATATCCAGTTATTCCACAAGCTATGCCATTTAACTTCTGAAATAGCTCTGCTCCAGTTTGTCAACTCTCCCTTTATTGGGGGCTCATATCATCTTAGAAGGATGACTGCAGGAATGTCCTGTCTGGTATCTGTACCTTTCATCTTAGCCCCTCCATTCCAACCATCACATTCACCTTTTGGAGACTTTTCCCAAATGCAAACCCTTCTATACATATGCAACATCCTTAGGATAAAAGTCAAACTCCTTATTCACTTATTCATTTACACAAAATTTTGACACACTATGCACTGTACTGGGTGCTTTACACATAAAAGCTTTCCAGGATTGTATTTCTTCCTTGATTCATCTCCTAGCACCCCCTGGTCAGATCCTGTGAGTACACTCACCATTCAGAACTATGAACTCTTCTAGAATGCAGAATGTTCTCTCACACTTCCAAGCCTCTGCACATCCTGGTGCTTCAGTGTGAAGTTCCTTTCTCTCTTCACCCTTCAAGACGCATCTCCTTCTCTGTGAAAACCTTCTTGGCACTCCTGCCCATTACTGGGCAGAGATAGAAACTTTCTCTTTGGTGCCCATATAGCCATGTTTTTCTACATAGCACTTAAGTGAACATTTTAATCTTGATGTTTGTAACTGTTTCCTTGCATTACTTTCCTAATAGACTGTAAAGATGGGGTATTATCTTGTTCATCTTGGTATTCCCAGAGCTTTACAGGGCATCTAACAAATAGTGAATGTTTGGTTAATGTCTACTGAAGAAATTACTGAATGGCCACCTCCCTGCTTTAGATGGACAATACATTGATGGTGCTACTGTGATGCAAGCCCTGTTGTATGTCTTGGTTATTTGTAAAACTATCTTCTACTTTCCCTTCCAGTTAGACAGTAAGGCCCTGTAGGGCAGCGAGTTCTTTCTCCCATGTACCTAGTAAAAGCCTTTGCACATAGTAAGTACTCAATCCATAATTGTTTAATTGAACTTTGAAAGCACTCCAGCATATTTCTCTGTAGTCTGTTTGAACTTCCAAAATGATGACTTCATTGCTGTATGCTCATTAAAGGGGTATAAAGAAGGAATTGGAGAACTTCCTAGGGAAATTATTTCTCCTCTGAGTTCCTATTCTCTTCTGGCTTGCTACCACTCTGATTGACTAAGCATTAGGCTTGGGCAGAGAAGGGCCAGGAAACTGTGGGAGGAAAAGCTGTATCATGCAATAGAGACTCCATCAAAATAAAAAGAAAATTGGATTTTTTGATGACAGAAACAGATTGAAGAAAATTATTGGAAATATTAATTCAAGGAGCATCTTGGGTGAGAGGGGGCAGAATCAGAAAACAGTGTGGGGGGAGGGAAGCAGTTAAAGTGAGGCAGTTTGACAGTCTGTGGTGGATACTCTCTCTGGTATGACTAATTGAGAATTGATTGTGCATGCAGAAAGGGTATGTTTTATTAAGGGAAACGTTTTTCCCTTTTGTCTTTATGAAATCTGCTCTTCTGCAGATGTTATTCCCTTCCCATACTAAACCTTCATTAATTTATAATTCACTGCATTGCTTTAAAAGTGCTGTGCAGATTTCCTGTTTCTCTCACATACAGTGCTTCTAATAAAGTCAAGTAGGATATAGGTTGAAATGCCACTTGTCTTGAGAGCTGCATGCCAGACTTGCTGGTGCCAAAACATTTCACCAATCGTCTCTTAGATCATTGTAAATGTTTCGAAATGCCATTTTGCAAGCTCCATGAAAGTAAATTTGGGCTCTAAAAGAACTTTTTTACTATTGACTATAAATTGACTTTGGTTTCTGGAATCTGAAATCAAAGCTAAATGGAGTCTCTTAGTGTGGCTCTGTTAAGTTTAAGGACAGGTACGCTCACAGAGCGAGGAGCACCATTTCACTAAATGCAGACTCTGAGGGCAGAGGCAATAGGAGTGGAGAGAAGAAAATGAGTCCCCCTCCACCACCCTAACTGCTCTGTCTGCCAGTAACTCTGACAGAACTTGGGAAATCACTGGATAAAGAAATGTAGAAGAAGTCAAAATGGCTTTTCGATTTCTAGTTGGTCAACGTGCCGTTAGTGAAGATGGGAAATAAGAAGTAGGTTTAACACCATTTTTTAATTGAATTTTGCTGTATGGATACATAGAAAACAGGAAGATAACTTGACAATTTAGATAATTTTTAAAAATTTAAACATTTTGAATGTGAAATGCATAAGAGATACCTAGGTAGAGACCTTGGGTCATTTTAGAGCCTTCAAGTAAGTTTGGAGTATGGTGGGGGGAGCTGTTTGGGGGGGTGCTGGAGTGGGTACATTAGGATGAAGTATCATCAGAGGTTAAAATCTCATACATCCCACAGGTTCAAGCTACGTGGGGATTAATGGAAATATGTGCCTGGACTTAATGGGCAATAGCTATTCAGCTCTGGTTGGTCACTGCCAAATGAGAAAGCAGGCCCAGTGGGACCATACTTTGTATATTTCCAAGAGAAACTAGAAAACCATTTTTTTGTCATGCATTCGCAAATGAATATCTGCAACTAGCTAAACATTGAAATTTTGTGACGGTCAAATAAAACACATATTTGGGACAATTGAGCTACAAGTTTGAGACCTCTGGATTTGAGTCTTACTGGGGAAGTAAGACTCACAACGTGTTAAGAAATTCAAAAGAAGTATAAGCCATTACATAATTAGATGGTAAATTAAATAAAATGAGGTGTCAGTTGACAAATTTATAAGTGTAGAAGGGGAGAGCTCAGTGTTGGCTGTGGTTAAACCAGAATTATGTGAAGGAGTGTGATGTTATCTGAAACTTAAAGAATGAGTGGCTATTTGTCACAGTAAGCAGGGGAGGCAAGCATTCCAAGCAAAAGTAGTATGAAGCCTAGAAATGATAATTTGGGAAGACAGTGAATAGCTTATACTAAGTGAGAACAAAGAAAGGACTAAAACCATTTCTTCTAACCCCTAGTCCATTGTTTTCTCCTCCATGCTCTGTCGCCTCCTATCTTGACTTAAGATGAAATAGAGATATTCATTAAGTAACTAAATATTTATTGAATACCTACTCTGTGCCAAGCACTAGTTCAGGCTCTAGACAACAGTTCCTGTTAATACATGCTCTCCCATATGTATGGACACAGGTCAAACCAACCTTATTACAAATTGATAACATGGACAGTCACACTAGATACACTTTAATTATTCTAGAAGAAAGTGGAATTATTTGAGAATTTCCATAATCCTGTGAAAATATAATCAAAAATAATATTTTGAATATGAGATTCTATAGTATGTCAAATATACTCATGTCAAATATTTCTAGAAGCAAATGGGTATAAAACAATCTCATGTTCATCAAAAGTTTATAAAAAATTAGAAGTGGATAGTCAAACTAAAACAACAGTTTGGTCAGTTAATGAATAAATTCCATTCAACAGCCATCAAAATGAATACTTATCATCAGGACAAATATTAAAATCAGTATAAGTAGTATTTTTATACTTTGCTTCCTTACCTCTCATGCACTTTGAGAAGGTGCCACATAGATTTGCAGAGAGATAGGTAGAGAGCCTAAAAGAGAAAGAACAACTATTTTGGGGGGTGGGAGCAATACTGGTATGTCCCCCCAAAAATCTTTCATTATATATAACGTTTCATTTTATGAAAAAACAATATACATGTATAAATATAAAAATACTTGGCTTTCTAGCTTCAGCAAATACCTTTGTACTTTCTAAAATATAGATTGACATATATATTAATTTTATAGACTGACATATATATCAAAAGACCCATGTTTAACAGTGTAAAATGTAATGTGTTTAAAGAGTAATTACATTGTTAATCAATGAATATGAGTAAGTACTGGGGGGGAAAAGCTTTATTCAATTGTTCATTGCCCATAGCAAAATGAATTGCAGAACATAAAGCTAACAAAAGTCTATGTTGATGTTTCAAACTCAGTATTACTCTTAAAACACGATCAAATAGTTGGAAACCATTCCAAAAGCATAGAAGTCTAGGTAGTTTAATATAAAATATGTACTTACAAAGCTTGTATTGCATAGTGACATTCAGCTCAAAAATGCTATATTGCTGGCCTAGCCTCTCCATCCGTTTCTCACAGTCTTCTTATCCTGGCACTCTTCCAAGACACACAGAATATTAGCTGTGCACTCTCTAAATTTAACTTGAAAATTGAGAGAGATCAGATCCATATGTACAAGAAAAATAAAGTGTCGGCATGGCCATCTTAAATCTGTATCTTGGATATTATTTTTAAAAGCTACTCCTTCATAGCTGACATACTACATGCAATTTAACCTTATTTTGTTGCATACCTTTCAGAAAACCATATTTCAATCATGAAAAGGGATACAAATCAATATCGCTTAATAATTTTGATTAAAAACTATATACCCAAAAGGAACATCCCAGCATTTGAATTTCAGTAATATTTCACCTTCCTCAGTCCTGTTTCTACCGTGTCAGCACAACATTATCTCGGGCAGCAGCTATTAGGGTGGTTGTGTCTTTAATGGTGGCTCTCTTGTGTACCTTTTACTGCCCACTCTGATGGAATTTTTATCTTCACAAATATATTTCCTAATTTGTCTATTTCTGTGTCCAGTAAGTCTATATGCTGAGAAGGTAAAGGTGCAGCAAACTTTAAGTGACATAACTTTAAAAACAGAATTTTCTAACAATGAACAACTTGACACACTTTCTTAAGGCATTTTGATAAAAAAATAAAAATTTCTTGTTAAGTTTTTTGATTTGCTATTTACAAGAATTGGGAGTTTGGAGGGTTTTGAGAAAAAGAGGATTACTCAATGAGTACCACCTGCATCACAAGGCTAAATTAATTCTCTTGAAAAGTTTAAAATTTGCAATTATTCTAAAAAAATCCTTTGTTGACTACATTTTTCATAGTGAATGTGTTATAATATATAACTGTGGAATATTGAGGCCATGGATTCAGAGATGTGATGAAGCTATTTAGGAATTGGGGAGATTTTGTTCTGTTACTGAAGTATTTTCCCTGAAGTCACTTAGTCAATAGAAGGAATAGCAATTTCCCAGGGACTGCAGATTACTTTATCTGGATGATTGGCAATTTATAAAATTTTCATCCTTCCTAAGGAAGGTTTTGTATAATACACAGATATTTGTTCATCACAAGCAAGATTCAAATAAGCTAACACAATGTGCAGTTTCTTTTGCCGTAGTTAGTGCCTGTAAAATATCTGCTGCTCTCAAAGAGCCAATCTGTCAACCTCCATGTCAGTGCAAGGTAATGCATAGAACAGAGACAGTCATGTTTTAGACAGTTAAGTATGTTTATTTTCTTGTCCAAGTGCATTATAGAGTGTTGGTAAATTCAGATTTTTTTCTCCAAAATTTTCACTGAAGGCTTCTACTTAGAGGAATATTTGACTCATGAAATGCAACGTAATAGAACAATAATTGAAAATAATTAGTAAGTTTGCATTGTTTATATTATGCATAATCCTGGTTCCCAAACATAAAGTTTCTGTATACAGAGTTTTCAGTTAGTAAAAAAAAAGTAGTGAGCATTTTAGAAAGGAAATTTTTCTAAATTTTTGTTACTTTTGGTTATTCAAGTCAGGCAAATCTCCGTCTACAAGCAGATTTCAAGGGTCTTCAAGTGAGGTGCCTAGTTTTTTCTTTATATTTTCTCCTTCTTAACTGTAAGCACACTGGGACAAATAATAAATTTTATTGCATTGGATGCCTGTGGAATAATGTAGTATATTTTCTATTTTATAGGAAAATGTATTTTATCATCAAAAGAAAGAAAATAGTCTTATCAAGAAATAATCCTTCCCAGAATAGGTGACTACATTTGCTGATTAATGGGGTTTTAATATGAGGACTGACTGTGGTTGTCATTGGAAAAGTAGCTACAAAATAATATTGTGGTAGAAATAGCTAATAAGAGATGGAAGTATGTGACTAGTTTGGTGGAGGAAATATGATAATACATGCTACACTTTCTGAATATGTTTTTGAGATATAATTTGAATTTAGATCTTAATTGTACAGTTCAATGAGTTTTGACAATGCATTCAACTAACCTAACCAAATAGAACATCTCTGTTACCCCAGCTAATTCCCTCTTGTCCCTTTCCAGTCAATCTCCCCTACCCCTGCCCAGAGACAATCAGTTACAATTTCTATCATCATAGATTAGTTTTGTCTGTTCTTGAGTTTCTTATAAATGAAATTATATGATATATACTTAGAAATTTTGATAATGAAAAAACTGAGAAAAAAATAGTAGCACCTAGTAGTTAGAAGAGGCAAGGAAGGTTTTGTCAAGATAGAAGAGACTTGTTTGCATTGTTCATGGGCTCAGGGGAAGAACTTGTGTAGAGAAAGAGCTAGGGGATTCAAGAGAGAGGGCATAAGTAATGATGTGATTTTGAAAGAGTAGAAACATATCTTTTCTGAACTGGAGGTAACAAGATGTGTAAACATAAATTCATAATGATGTCAATCAACACTGTTACATGACTTTTTCCAGCAAATTCTGACCTGGAGTAGGTTCAGGGGAATCAGAAGACATAATTTAGCCAAGATTGATTATGGGCAAGATGGGTTCAGCAGATGATCAAAAGTGTGATGACAATTAGAGCGTAGTAAAAAATACATAGAGAAAAAAATTGGTAAAAAAAAAAGAAAATCAAGGGAATGCAGTTATTATGAGTAAGACATTTACACCCGCTGGTTATCTGTGGTTTGAAGAGCTTGTGACCACTTTTAGCATAATATCTGAAAGTAATTATCTCCAGTTTATACCTGATTTCTTTTTCCAGCTTTAAAGAGGCAACATGTTTATTTAAACACAACATGGTTGATAATCCTTTAGCAAATTTAGGAGATTTTTCATTTTGTTATTATAGGTGAGCATTAAAACGCATTTGTTAATGAAATCCTTCCTCCAAACATGGAATTTTTGTAGCTTTTAATCTTTCATAAAAAATCTGTGTCTCAGGTTAAACCGGACTAGAGAATTAGACCAGTGCCTATTACCAAAGAGGTAAATAGGTTTTGACTTTAAACACCAGGAAAAATACCACAAGAAGAAGGACGGTTGTTGTCCTTCAAACCCCAACTCTACAATGGTTTAGCTAACAATCAAAGCAATGCCACAACATTAATTTTGCATTCATCCTTTATTGAAAACAGTCAAATAGTCCCTAATATCTACTTTTTAAAAATTTCTTCCACCATTTATTTTTTGGTGCTTGATGTCTAACTCAAAGAATGTGACGATAGCTGTTTTATTATCCCTGCTTTATTTTAATTTTTTTTTTTTTTTAAATTTTTGGCCACCCCACACGGCTTTTGGGATTTAGTCCCCGGACCAGAGATTGAACCCAGGCCCCCTGCAGTGGAAGCACAGAGTCCTAACCACTGAACTGCCAGGGAATTCCCCTATCCATGCTTTATGATTATACTTTCTTAACTCTTCCATATTTGGCGGGGAGCTCATGCCCTTGTAGGTCCAGATTCCCATAATTTCCAGTGCTCTCTACACCTAATAAGTGCCTGTCTGGTCACCTTGAATGTTCTCCAAGAAAGCATGGATGAGTAGGCCAGGGTGATTATGCTCTTAAGTGCAAATCACAGCCATTTCAGCAATCAGGGGCCAGAGATCAGGCAAAAGCATTCTTTAACATTGTGCCATCTTCACCTTTCTATTTAATGGTTATTCATTTATTTTTATTTATTTTTTAAACATTTTTATTGGAGTATAATTGCTTTACAATGGTGTGCTAGTTTCTGCTTTATAACAAAGTGAATCAGCTATACATATACATATATCCCCAATTCTCCTCCCTCTTGCATCTTCTTCCAACCCTCCCTATCCCACCCCTCTAGGTGGTCACAGAACACGGAGCTGATCTCCCTGTGCTATGCGCTGCTTCCCACTAGCTATCTGTCTTACATTTGGTAGTGTATATATGTCAATGTTACTCTCTCACTTCGGCCCAGCTTACCCTTCCCCCTCCCCGTGTCCTCAAGTCCATTCTCTACATCTGCATCATTATTCCTGTCCTGCCCCTAGGTTCTTCAGAACCTTTTTTTGTTTTGTTTTTAGGTTCCATATATATGTGTTAGAATACAGTATTTGTTTTTCTCTTTCTGACTTACTTCACTCTCTATGACAGCCTCTAGGTCCATCCACCTCACTGCAAATAACTCAATTTCATTTCCTTTTATGGCTGAGTAATATTCTATTGTATATATGTGCCACATCTTTATCCATTCATCTGTCGATGGACACTTAGGTTGATTCCATGTCTTGGTTATTGTAAATAGAGCTGCAATGAACATTGTGGTACATGACTCTTTGAATTATGGTTTTCGCAGGGTATATACCCACTAGTGGGATTGCTGGGTCGTATGGTAGTTTTATTTTTAGTTTTTTGTTTTTTTTTTTTAAAGTCAGTATTTTTTTTTTCTTTTAATAATTTTTTTAAATTTATTTATTTATTTATTTATGGCTGTGTTGGGTCTTCGTTTCTGTGTGAGGGCTTTCTCTAGTTGTGGCAAGCGGGGGCCACTCTTCATCGCGGTGCGCGGGCCTCTCACTATCGCGGCTTCTCATGTTGCGGAGCACAGGCTCCAGACGCGCAGGCTCAGTAGTTGTGGCTCACGGGCCCAGTTGCTCCACAGCATGTGGGATCTTCCCAGACCAGGGCTTGAACCCGTGTCCCCTGCATTGGCAGGCAGATTCTCAACCACTGTGCCACCAGGGAAGCCCTATTTTTAGTTTTTTAAGGAACCTCCATACTGTTCTCCAGAGTGGCTGTATCAATTTACATTCCCACCAACAGTGCAAGAGGGTTCCCTTTTCTCCACACCCTCTCCAGCATTTATTGTTTGCAGATTTTTTGGTGATGGCTGTTCTGACTGGTGTGAGGTGATACCTCATTGTAGTTTTGATTTGCATTTCTCTAATGATTAATGATGTTGAGCATTCTTTCATGTGTTTGTTGGCAATCTGTATATCTTCTTTGGAGAAATGTCTATTTAGGTCTTCTGCCCATTTTTGGATTGGGTTGTTTGGTTTTTTGATATTGAGCTGCATGAGCTGCTTGTAAATTTTGGAGATTAGTCCTTTGTCAGTTGTTTCATTTGCAAATAGTTTCTCCCATTCTGAGGGTTGTCTTTTCGTCTCGTTTATGGTTTGGTTACTCATTTATTAAGGCTGCATATGTTCTGAAGATTCTGCTCCTGTATAAGAAGGTTTAAGTGCTCTTCTTATATCCATGTTTTCTTTTTATATTTAAAAAAATCCTTCTCTTCCCAGCTTCATTAGTTATCAAAGCCATTCTTTTTCTTTTCATGTGCCAGGATGTAGCTCAAAGGTTAACTTGTCCATCCAGCTTAATCAAGAGGTGACTGTACTCTGGTATCTCTGAGACATGCGGAATGGAAAGGTTATAAACTCTGAATGTTTAGAACATTGTTTCAGCACATATTAATTAGTGACAAATGACCTGAATTGATTCTGTCTAGATCCAGGTCAAATGAGCAAGCAGGTATTTGACTTCTAGCCTCAGATGCTACAAACCTGGCTGTTGGATTTTTCCACCAGGAGACCCAGGGTCTAGTCTCAACTGTTTAAATGAGTTAGACTTTTTTTTTTTGTATTTTTTTTAACATCTTTATTAGAGTAAAATTGCTTTACAATAGTGTGTTACTTTCTGCTTTATAACAAAGTGAATCAGTTATACGTATACATATGTCCCCATATCTCTTCCCTCTTGCATCTCCCTCCCTCCCACCCTCCCTACCCCACCCCTCTAGGTGGACACAAAGCACCGAGCTGATCTCCCTGTGCTATGCAGCTGCTTCCCACTAGCTATCTATTTTACGTTTGGTAGTGTATATATGTCCATGCCACTCTCTCACTTTGTCCCAGCTTACCCTTC
The DNA here is from genome assembly GCF_949987535.1 of Balaenoptera acutorostrata. Lineage (NCBI taxonomy): Eukaryota > Metazoa > Chordata > Mammalia > Artiodactyla > Balaenopteridae > Balaenoptera > Balaenoptera acutorostrata. The sequence goes on along the minus strand of NC_080067.1, from coordinate 98,796,809 downwards.
CCCCTCCCCATATCCTCAAGTCCATTCTCTAGTAGGTCTGCATCTTTATTCCCGTCTTGCCCCTAGGTTTTTCTGACCATTTTTTTTTCTTTTTCTTTCTTTTTTTTTTTTTAGATTCCATATATATGTGTTAGCATATGGTATTTGTTTTTCTCTTTCTGACTTACTTCATTCTGTATGACAGTCTCTATGTCCATCCACCTCACTACAAATAACTCAGTTTCGTTCCTTTTTATGGCTGAGTAATATTCCACTGTATATATGACTTTTGATTTTATCAGTCCCGCATAGGGTAAGTGAGTAGGCTGTGCAGAAGTGATTTGCACTAAGCAAGCTCATCAGAAACTGATTTATGGAGCAAAATGGCATTTTATCAATTTACAGTGGAAAAGAAAGAGCATGGACTTTGGAACAATGTATAATGGGGTTTAATTCTCAACCTCACGATTTAACAGCTGTGTAACTTTGGATATATAATTTAATCCCTCTGAATTTAATTTTCCTATTTGTAAAATGAATATAATACTTATTCAGGACTCTGCTGAGAATTACGTAGGCTATACATGAAAAGTGTGTAGGAACTTCTCTGGAATGTATTATGGGCTAAGTAAATATTGCTTTATTTTTCTTCATTCCTGTTGAGCAAAGAAATGTTTATCTAATGAAAGTTTGGTGCACTAGTAGGTAGATTCCTTCAGAAAGTCAATCTACAGATTAAATAGCTATTTCATAAACATATAATTATACAGAGAGTGATATTTTCATCTAGTACAAGCTTAATGAATTGATCTTCTTCAACCTAGGAATATTTCTGGGTAGATAACTAATATTGGACTTTACCTTAAAAAACCTCTTCCGTAGAGAATGTAAGAGACATACAGAAAACATTTTACTATATACCTCTCATTCTTCAATATTCCTTATTAGTTGCATACTTCCGATAGTATGGTCTTTCCTAGAAGATGACTTTCTTAGCTAATTTAACTCCTAATCTTTTATGATGCATTTTTGATTAGGAAAATACTTCAGGATCTTTAGTGAGGTTTGGAGATACCTTAAATTTATCAGGAGTGATTAGGTTGTTATTTCTACAGATTTATGTTGGTTCTTATTAGCTTAAATATCAGATGATTTTCAAACCCTGAGTTTGAAGTGAGAAAACTTATTTGGTGCCTGCAGTGTACCCAGTAAAAATTACACTTATGAACAATAAAAATGAGGGATCTCATTTTGCAAAATAGCACTGTGCTTCGTGTAATCTTATACATCTGTCCACCACTGCCTCAGACAACTTGTAAAACTTCTTTTATCATTTTTTCATCTCTCACTTTAAATCTTTCAGTTTTGTTGAGGTCTGGAAGTAGGAATCAAGTTTTTGTGACCCTTTCCCTGTGGTTGCCTATTGCCACATGAGAAAGTAGCAGTAATCTATACCCTCTCTCACGAAGTTTGAGTATGATGAAGATGTAGGCAAGAAAAGGACAATTAAAATAGATTGGGCTAATTTCGTCATTGAGCCATGTATATGGTGTAATAGGAGAACAAATTGTGGTTTTAGGAGAAGGAGAGTGTCTGGTTCAAACTGAACATGTACCTGAAGTTTGTCCAAGGAATAGTAAGACAGCCTTTTACTAAACTCTTGGCTTTACTGCTCTCTTTCTCTGACACTGCTACAGACTAGGATAACTATAAAATATGTAATAAAACTACCTTGCTAATTTCCACTTAATAAAAACAAGTTAGTAAGAAGTTTCATTGATCAACTGTTGGTTGGTTAGATAGTAATGCTAAGAGATCGAATGACATACCTTTGACTACTCTATACCCTTCCTAAGCAATATCATGTAGTGAACTCTTTATTTTATTTTATTTTTTTTTAATTTTTTATAGCTACTTTATTTATTTATTTATTTATTTATTTTTGGCTGTGTTGAGTCTTTGGTTCGTGCGAGGGCTTTCTCTAGTTGCGGCAAGTGGGGGCCACTCTTCATCGCGGTGTGGGGACCGCTCTTCATCGCGGTGCGCGGGCCTTTCACTATCGCGGCCCCTCCCGTTGCGGGGCACAGGCTCCAGATGCACAGGCTCAGTAGTTGTGGCTCACGGGCCCAGCTGCTCCGTGGCATGTGGGATCTTCCCAGACCAGGGCTCGAACCCGTGTCCCCTGCATTAGCAGGCAGATTCTCAACCACTGCGCCACCAGGGAAGCCCTGAACTCTTTATTTTTTTACAGACTGTATCTGTAAACTTGACCAGAAACCATTTCTTCATGTGATTTTTTATAGAGTAATAGAAAATATGAATGTTTTTTGCACCCTGTCAGCATTGCAGGAAAATCATCCCATGAACAGGCATGTCCATTGGAAGAAGGCTATGGTTCCATGTCTGTGGTGGGCGATGCCTGTGACAGGCTGCCGATGTAATTTACTCTGCCATCTCTAGTCCTTTTCTGAAAAAGAATTTCTTACTAACAGGGCTGAACAGAGCCATAGACAGTGACCTAGAGCACATAAAGTAATATTCAGTTCAGTTTTATTGTGAGTTCATACTTAAAATGTGAAGCTGGCATGTCTGAAAACATTGGTATTTATCTACATGAATGCTATGTGTCCACTCCAACCTCTTATTTCAGATATTGCATTTTTCAGTTCTAAAATTTTATTTGGTTTCTTTTTATTTCTTGGTGTCATTTCCTACTTGTTTACTGATTTTTTTTTTTTTTTTTTTTTTTAGTAAATGTCTTTGAGTGTAGTTATAATAGCTGCTTTAAAGTCCTTGCATGCTAATTTGAGCATCTGGGTCACACAATGGCCAGTTCTCTTTGACTGTCATTTCAGTCCATGTGAATCACATTATCCTATTTCTTTATATGCGTGATAATTCTGGATTGTGTACTGGACTTGTGAATAATATGTTGTGGAGACTCTGGGTTCTGTTATAGTCTCCCAAAGAGTGATTTTTGTTTGATTGTTTGTTTGTTTGTTTTGTGAGGCAATTATTTTGTCTCCACAGCTTGGGGAAGTAGTTGACATTTTTTTCAGATCTTTTAGCCTTAATTGGGTTTCTTAGAATCTTTTTTTTTTTTTTTTTTTTTTAAATGAGGATCTTGAATCAGATGCGTATGTTTGATTGATTGATTGATTGATTTTGGCTGTGTTGGGTCTTCGTTTCTGTGCGAGGGCTTTCTCCAGTCGTGGCAAGCGGGGGCCACTCTTCATCGCGATGCGCAGGCCTCTCACCATCGCGGCCTCTCTCGTTGCGGAGCACAGGCTCCAGACGCGCAGGCTCAGCAGTTGTGGCTCACGGGCCCAGCCGCTCCGCGGCATGTGGGATCTTCCAAGGCCAGGGCTCGAACCCGTGTCCCCTGCATTAGCAGGCAGATTCTCAACCACTGCGCCACCAGGGAAGCCCGGTTTCTTAGAATCTTCACTGCTCATATGTAGTTCAGGACTCTGCTAGATATTAGGCAGGGTTTATCTACAGTATTTTTCCCCTGCCTCTCTCCAGCTCTTTGTTTTCCAAGATTTCCCCCCTCACTCTTCAGATGCTGTTAGCTCCAAACTCTGGTTTTGTTAAGCCAGTGAGACTATGGGTCTTACTGTTATTTATATAACTTGAAGACACTGAAGAGAGACCAAAAGTAAGCAGCAAGCAGAGAGGAGTTGACAGTTGAACTTAGAAATAGAGAATGGCACTGGGTAAATTCAGATAAGTTACCTGGTTTTATAGGATTTTGCCTGCGGACCAAATAAACAAATAAGGTGTGTGCAGAAAATATATACCATTAGTGTTCCAGCTGACAGTGTGATTTCCATCTCATATTGAAACATAAACTCATAAACTCTCTGGCTTACTTAACCTCTCTGAGCCTAGGTTTTTACATCTATAAACACAGAAATAATAACTCTCACCCCCTAGGGACACTATGATATATTGTATGTGTGTGGTTTTGTGTTATATATATGTATATTATACTATGTATAACATTATATATACATATATATATAGTATTTTAATGTGGCTGACACTTTAGTGTGGTAAGTACTCAGCAAATTATAGGTTTAATTTCTGCCTACAATTTTTACCCAAATTGAAAGTCATCCTTTTTTCAATTGTTCTCTGAAGTCTTATAAGGTGGGAACTAGGTAGCAAAATTCAAGGGTGCTTTTTACATAGTAGGTTCATAATATTATTTAATAAATAGATAAACTGAAAATTGTTCTTAAAAATACCTGGATTACTATGCAGTTTCCTGTCCTCTCCTTTGGATTAACATTCTATCTTCTGTGCACTCCAGATTAAGAAGGTATATAATCTCTCCCACCCTAAAAGTTCTTCATATCTTTACCAGGATGAGAAAGAACTTACACAATTAATTTATAACTAAAAAGAACCATTATTCCAGGTTCTTCTTTGCCACAGTAAATAATGAATGTATTTGTGTCAAAAAATTAGTTAATCAACCATGTCAGTGGAAGTTAGAAAGCAAGTGCATAGGGGCTAAAATATAATTAAAATAATTCATATTCGGACAATTGAAAATTATTTGTACATATAAAGTTAAAGTTTTTATAAATAGGGTTAACTATAGTTCTCACTTTAGCAGAATTTTATAACACTCAGATTTGAATGAAAGAGAAAAGAGAAAAAAGAGAAAGTGATAAACAGGATTTATTCAGAAGAGAACCTTCTATGGCATTTCTTGAAGATTATGTATAATCAGTCCAAACTCCTACATCATCCCAGAAATATACAATGAGAATTATTATTCATAACGATGATTCTCATTCATACAATCTAACTCATCAAATATGTTCATTCTCCTCCACAGATTATACTTAATAAGCCAAGAAGGGGATTAAATCACTTTCAAAAGGTTTTAAAGAAGGATTGAAATTTTAAAAAACTGTTTTTCCTCCCTAGTTTACTTTAAGTTCATGAGAAAATCTAATTAGTCAGAACGTCCCATTTTCCGAGCTTTGTACTGTTAGCGTATAAGGAATATTTCAAATCTCCAAGCTGCTCTGTGAAATGCTACATTTACCTTTATACTAATTTCCTGTCTTTCTTCTCAGTATCACCTCCCCAAAAAGAATGAGGCTGGGGAAAGGAGAAGGAAGAAAATAGGAGAAATAGGAGGCCCATTTATTCTTTATACATGTAGGTTAATTTATTGGTTTATCTTCATTTAATTTGAATATTGCTTGGAAGATTTTATTAGTGTGGAAGAGATTAAATTTGATAGCATGGGGAATAAGATTCTTTATTGTTTGATGATTAAATCATTCTCTTTTGGAAGCCCGAATTTAAATTTACTCTGGCCAAACTGTTGAGAAAAGGAAAAAAGTTATATGAAAAAGAAGCTTACGGGAAGAAACAATGTCATTTTCTAAGAACATCTTGGCTGTAAAAAGCTTGATTATTGTCTTGTTAAAAGGTCAACAGATTTCTTTCTTATATGCTTACATTTTCTCACCAAAAAGCATTATGACTAAGGAATATACGTATATTACTCCTACCCACAGTTTCATGGCACATTCCATCTCCTACCCCATCCTCTCCCTCTGAAGTCCTGGAGAGTCATTTAGGTTAATAAAGCCACTAGCCAATGTGGGCTCCTGATAACAGTGGGGAACAAGACAATTTTTCTTTAAAAAGTGAAAGTGGTTGTCTTCAAATGTCTATTTTACTCAGTTATTCAAAAAGTTACATTCAAGGTTGAAACCATGCTTTTAAGGGTCAATGACTACTTGACTATCAGCTCCATCGCTGTGGTTATGTACCTGTGATTCTATCAGTACCACAGGTAGTGGTTAGAGTTTGTAGCATTCTGTTTCACTGTCAGAGTTGGAAGAGTATCCTTTGAGGTTTTAGCAATTACCCAAAACGTATGCTATTTTTCCAACAATGTCAAATAGATTATGTAGACCTTGTTACAAAATTTTGGTGCTGTTCTGTTGCTTGCCCTCCCATGTTTTTGAATTAAAGATGTAATTAGACACTAAATAGAACTGTTGGAATGCAATCTGCATGTCAGCTTCTCTCTGTGATGTTCGTGAAATAGCTTCGTGTGTTTATGTATGTGCTCCAGTTTGTTCCATACTGCAATTCTTAGACTAGATTGAAGTATTATATGGAAAATTTTATGACAGTGTATTTTCTCTTGTTCTGTGAGAGGGTGTTCAGTTTGTTAAGTTGTCCCAAAACATAAGATTAATACCTAAGAGATTTATAGCAACCATATGTACCTTCATTCATAATTGGTCTAATTTTATAGGTAGCTCTACTTTCAATGACAAATGAAAAATATTCAGATTTAAACCTCTCCTTATTTTAAAAAAAGGGATAAAAGGAGCTTTATCATTTATATTCAAAAGTTAGTCACTTTCTCTTCATATCTGGGAGTAAGTGATACCGATCTTCTACCTTGACAATGAAGAACATCGATATCATTGGCAGTAGACATACTATAATTTTAAATTATAAACTATAATGTTTCACTTATCCTTATAATATATTTATAAGAATTATTGTTTTTCAGTCTCCTTTGGCTTCCCAGTTCTTTTTATTTGTGTCACATATAAAATGCTTTACAGGTTCCAGCCAGTGCATTGATTCAACTGGCCCATTGAAGATCATCCCCATAGCAGCTCAATTAGAACAAATAATATCTGATTATCTAACAACTGCCATGTTCTTGTAGATACAGCCAAACTCACCTACTTATCCCCCTGCTGTGGCTAAAAATCTGGCAGTGCACTTTCTAACCTATTTTCTCTTGATGGTGTTTGCTTACATTGTCAGTAGGCAGAGGGCATTTGTTTTGAAGCCTGGATTTTGAATTTAAACCATCAAGCGAAGTCTATTAACGCAGAAGGTTTTAAGTTTATAATTTCCTCAATGAATACATTTTAAAATGGTACAGATAACTATATAACATCTTTCATGTGAGGTTGGCTTGTATGCTAGCAAAATTTAAAATGAGAGTTTAAAAACACTCAGATTGCTCTGAGGGGAAATCACTCAGGTAAATCTACAGAAATAAAACACTAAATTGCAGTATGTGTTCTGTTCATCTGTTTCAGTAGTGTACTTTCCTGAAACTAATTTGCTGTTTAAGTTAGCATTTCCCTTTAAAATAGTCTTTACTGAGTAGATAAGACATATCTATAACTTTTCATTAACTAGGGCATAAATTTTAAATAAAGAAGTCTTAATCACACATAATTTGGCAGTAAAGTTTCTCAGCATCAAATATAACTATGTTATAAATTTTATGCTCAGTAAAATATCAGATTATTTGAATAAGTCTAAGAGAAAACTCTTCTAAAATGTTGTCTCTGATTATTGGACTAACTCTGAAAACTTAACTCATATTTGTCATAGCTTCTCCCAGTTTCTCAGGAACTTCACACTCTCTTGTCTATACTCTCTCCCTCTGAACTGGATCCTTGCCATCATTACCATGCTCAAAATTTTGCCATCTTAAAAAATGTATTTCTATATACCCCGTTTTCTTCACTCTTCAAACCACCACCTTCTTCCTCTTTCTTCTTTTTTAACAACCAAACTTCCTTTTTAACAACACATGCCTTTCTCCTCAGGGTCTAATTTTCCTTCAAGCTTCAGCCCTCTAACAAAAAAGTGATTCCTTGTAAGATCAACAGTGGCCCATGTTGCTAAAGTGATGGGATTTTTGATTCTTTATTTTATATGGCTTCTCTGGTACACGACAAGCTAATCATGATTCCTTCCTCCAGACACTATTTTCTTGCCCTTCACCGCACTACACAACACTCGTTCTTTCCTTTGCTCGCTCATTCTCATCTACCTAACCTTTAAATGGTGGAGTTCCTTGAGCCTCAGATGGCATATTTCTATAGCAATTCTCTCCTTTCTCTAAATGTTCTCATTTACAATCATAGCATTCATTGTCATCTGTGTGCTAATGATCCTCAAATTTACACCTCTAAACCAAAACCCTTCTCTGATGTCCATTCTATATTGAGCTGTATACGTAAATTCTTCCTCTGAATGTCTTACAGCACCTCCACTAAAATTCAGAATGTCCCAACAAGTACTCTATAATTCTTCCACAGATTTCTACCTTTTCTGTCTTTCCCATCTCAGCAAGTGGCATCACCATCTGCTTAGTTGCTTAGGCTAGAAACCTAAGAACTGTTGTTTACTATTCTCTTTGACTCTCCAAATCCAGAATATCTGCTATTCCTTTCCATTTTAAATCCCCTGTCTAAAGTGCTTTAAATGGCTGTTCATTGCAACTTGAGAAAAAAGTAATTTACTTGGTCTACCAGGCTCAGCTAACCTTGCCTGCCTTACCTGGAGACCATGTTCCTTTCTCTCTGTGCTTCACTAACAGGCTTTTCCTAGGGTCCTTCAAACACATTTTCCCCTTTCTGATTCAAGCCTCACTTATTCCTCCCTCTGTCTGAAACTCTCTCCATTGATTAATTAACTTCTGTTCATTCTTCAAAGCTCAGTTCCATTTTCTGTCACTTGAGGATATCTACTACATGTTTTGATATCACTATTTGCTTTAATTTCATAGCACAGTTATAATTAAATAGTTAGCTATTTTTGTATTCTTATTTGCTTTCTAACTTCCCCACTAGAATATAAAGTTTGTTAGAACAGAGAATATGATTACATCCCTAACTTTTGGCATGATGCCTCACATGTACATAGAGGGTATTTTTAAAATAATTATCAAGTTAATAAATACATAATGAGTGAAAATTTTCTTCTCTAATTAGATTTGAAAAGGTAAGTGCTGTAAAAACTAAAAAAGAATACAAAATAAATGTTTGATTATATAAGTCAAATAAAAATAAATGTTTAGAGCTTTATTAAGATTTTTTAAAATTTTCTGTCATTCACACTTAAAGAATTGAATTAAAACTTTTGTTTTTGTTTGTTCAGGTTGCAGATTGTTCCATAACTGTATTTTAAATTGCGGAATCAATATTTTACATACATTTTCTTCTTTTATTGTACAACATATTATACACATTTAACAGAGGTTTCTTTTCCAGGTTAATTGTATAATAACAAATAGATTTACAAATAGGTACAATCAGTGAAAAGTACTGAATACAAAAGACTGATTAACGAGTTTTGTAAAATTAAAGTGTTTTTGGAAGTGTAGCAAAAATAAATACCCAATTTCATAATTATTTTTTACATTCATATTCCTTCCTTTTAAGGTCTTAAACAAAAACACGTAAGTTCTGAAAAACTTTCACTAACTAGCTCACTGACAACATATATCTAAATATTTTGAAGACATTTAGAAGTAAGACCCCAGACTTTTGCTTACCTCTGAGTGCTTTTTCAGCTCTTCAGTTCTATGAACAATTGAGTATACTAGAGTAATACATCATATCTATTGTTTTGGAAGGTTATTGTCTTCATAATTATATTTCATAAGTAACAAAAGCTTGGCACTTTAAGTAACAAATATTTTTTTCTAGATATTTTGTTGTTGATTCTAATTTAATTCCATAATGATCAGAGAAAACATTTTTTATGATTTTAATCCTTTCATATTTGAGAGAGTTGTTTTATGGCCCAACATATGTCTATCTTGGATACATACTATGTGTACTTGAAAAGATCGTGTACTTTGCATTTACTGGTTTATATTATATAAATATCAACAGGTTAAAGGTGCTTGATCATGTTGTTTAGATTATCCACATTTGTACTGTGTTTTTGTGACTACTTGTTCTATCAGTTGCTGAGAGGATGTTAAAAATCTCCAACTATGATTGTAGAATTATTTATTTTCCCCTTTAATTCTATATATTTTTGCTTTCATGTACTTCTGTTATTAGGTTCATATACATTTATGATGGCAGTATCTTCCTAATTCTTTTATCATTCTGAAATGCTTCTTTATATTAGTAATACTCTTTGTTTGGGTCTATTTTATCTGATATAAAATATCCATGTTATATGTTTCTTATGTTTACTGTTAGCATGGTCAACCTTTTTTTACATATATCTGTTTTGAAACTATTTCTTTGTACTTGAATTAAGTAGCCATTCTTTATGAATTTAGATAGTATGAATCAGTCCCATAAAATGTACTTACACCTAATGTCTGTATCTGCAAAGTTTTGAACAGATCATGTACTATGGAGATTCCACGCAGTTGTGGCTAATCTACTCCTACCCCATACCAGGCACAATCTGGAATGTAGCATCTCTGTATTCCTTACTACCCATCCTAACAATACGAAATACACATTTTGGCATAATCCATCAGCAAACAAAGATATCTGGGAAAAACAGTGGAAGTGAGAATAATTTAAAAGTTTATTCATTCACTGGCCTCCAATTTCTGGTCTAGCTAGTGTTTTTTAAACCGTGTGTGTGTGTGTGTGTGTGTGTGTGAACACTGTGAAGTTTTTGAAATAGTTCCTAAGAGGTAGTTTGAGAACGGAGCAGAACTCAGAGCCATTGACTTAACAGAAAATCATAGAGCTCAGATCCAAATCCCTCCAAAGCATGGCTTCAGCATGACCAGACATCTGAGGTTTTTGAAGGGGCATGCTAGACTAACATGCAGCAAAAAACGTTCTTGTTAGGATGAGAACTTTTCTCCGTACATAGAATAAAGCTTGACTTCAGATTTTTTAAACTTTTATGTGCTATTACTTTGAGCTTCTTGTGTTTATGAAATAAAATTTCAGATACAATGTATTTTCTGAGAACAATTTATTCATGTTAGAAACTGCTTACTCGAGATACAAGCACTGTCATTTGTTCCCCTAGTCTTACACAGTAATTCAACAGAATTGCTTGCTTGGGGATTCTTTCCTTTGCTTCCGCTCTAGTCAAAAGAAGGCACCAGAGAGTGAAATCCTGTTCTCTGATTGATGAGATTTTGTTCAGCCTGTGACAGTGCATAACTTCTCTCACTGCCCTATCTGTTGACCCCCAGAGAGGCTGAAAGTAGCACAACCTTGGGAGATAAGAAGTTTTGATTTTTTTTCTAACACTGTTTATAAGAATAGAACCATCAGCAGTCATGATAGTGGAAAGCAGAATGTATTTTTTAGCCAGAAAGCTAAGAGAAAATTGGTGAGCTCAGGTTGCTTAATGGGGCTAATAAAGCAAATGCCATCAGACTTGGCACTTATGTAAGACATATAAAAATATTTTGTTTTCTCAAACCAAAAACTGAGTACATAACTGTAGTCCATAATCCACCTTTCCAATGTTACTCAGTGACTGCAAGGGGAACCAGGGCAGACTTACATTATGCATAGCTCAGTACTATTCATCTTCCCATACTGGGAAACAACTTGAATTTCATTTTTTACTGATGAAAGTGATGCCTTTACTTTCTAAAAGCCAGAACATTCATAGCACAGGTTATATAAGTCACTAAGTTAAAATGTAATGTTTGGCATTAAAAGAAAGAAAACGTGAGGGAAATGATGGTAAAATGTGGTGTGTAATTCTGCATCAGTAGTTTTTTCTTATCTTTTTCAAGAACTAATTCTACAAGTAGTCCAGACTAAATACAGATTTTATTTATTTTATTATTTTTCCCTTTTCAGTTGACTTAATGTAAAATGCTTTGGTCTTCTCTTGAGTTATGGTTGACATGCAATATTAATTAGTTTCAGGTGTACAGCATAGTAATTCTACATTTGTATACATTGTGAAATGGTCACCACAATAAGTCTAGTAACCATATGTCACCTTACAAAATTAACACAATATTATTGACTATATTTCCCATGCTGTACATTATATGCCCCTGACTTACTTATTTTATAGCTGGAAGTTTGTACTTCTTAATACCCTTCACCTATTTTGCCTCCTCCACCCCTTTCCCCTCTGGCAACCACCAATCTGTTCTCTGTATCTATGAGTCTGTTTCTGTTTTGTTGTGTTTGTTTGTTTTGTTTTTTAGATTCCACATATTAGTGAAATCATACAGTATTTGTCTTTCTCTGACTTGTTTCGTCTAGCATAATACCCTCAAGGTCCTTCCATGTTGTCACAGATGGCAAGATTTCATTCTTCTTTATGGCTAGTATTCCATTGAATGTATACACATCTTTTTTATCCATTCATCTATACATAGACATTTAGGTTGCTTCCATATCTTGCCTACTGTAAATAATGCTGCAATGAACATATGGGGATGCTACATCTTTTCCAATTGTTTTTTTTTTGTTTTCTTTGGAAAAATACCCAGAAGTGGAATTGCTGGATCGTATGGTAGTTCTATTTTTAATTGTTTGAGGAACCACCATACTGTTTTCCATAGTTACTGCACCAATTTACAATCCCACCAACAGTGTATAAGGGTTCCCTTTTCTCTACATTGTTGCCACCACTTGTTATATCTTGTCTTTTTGATAATAGCCATTCTGACAGGTGTGAGGTGATATCTCACTGTGGTTTTGATTTGCGTTTCCCTGACGATGAGTGATGTTTTTCATGCACCTCTTGGTCATCTGTATGTCTTCTTTGGAAAAATGTCTCTTCAGATCCTCTACTCATTTTTAATTGGATTATTTGGGGGTTTTTTTTTGTTATTGAGTTGTATGAGTTCTTTATATGTTTTAGATATTAACCCCTTATCAGATTATGATTTGCAAACATCTTCTCCCATTCAGTAGGCTCTCCTTTTCATTTTGTTGATGGTTTCCCTCACGATGCAGAAGTTTTTTGGTTTGAGGTAGTCCCATTTGTTTATTTTTGTTTTTGTTTCCCTTGCCTTTTGGAGTTGGATCCCAAAAAACATTGCTAAGACTGACGTCAAAGAGCTTACCACCTTTGTTTTCTTCTAGGAGTTTTATGGTTTCAGGTCTTCATTTAAGTCTTTAATCCATTTTGAGTTAATTTTTGTATATGGTATAAGATAGTGGTCCAGTTTTATTTTTTGTGTGTATCTTTCTAGTTTTCCCAACATCATTTATTGAAGAGACTGTCCTTTCCCCATTATATGTTCTTGCCTCCTTTGTTGTAAATTAATTGAAAATATATGTGTGAGTTTATTTATGGGCTCTTTATTTTGTTCCATTAATCTATGTGTCTGTTTTTATATTAATACTATACTGTTTTGATTACTATAATTTTGTATTTTACAGTTTTAAATCAGGGAGCATGATAACCTCCAGTGCTGTTCTTTCTGAAGATTCTTTTGGCTATGTGGCATTAAATACAGGTTTTAAATGGTGCCTTTACCAAAAGGAACCACATAGGGGAATATTTTGTTTGTTAAATTTCTCCACATATTTCATAAAGTGAATTAAGACATAGACTTGCACAAATTTAGGAATGAGAGGTTTTCTTGATGGAAAAAAATAAAAGAAAGCTATGTTTTCCCTTTGTTGTTTAGGTATTCTTAGTCTTTTCTTTATAAAATTGTAAAGGTGTTCTTTGAGCTGCTTGACCAATTCACTGAAGATAATTTGTATGTTTAAATTCAAAATGAGAATTAAATCTATTGGCCTCTTCACTATTTACTGCATCATGTCTGGTAATTAGAGAGTAAACAAGGCTATTATTTCAAAAGTTTCATAACTGTACACTAATTAACCCTGAAAAGAAAATTTAATGGAAAACAAATTTTAAAGTAGAGCCAGGAAATACTGCTTGAAACTTGATCATTTACTACTAATATTAATTCACATTATATGGGAAGAAATTTTCTAAATTTTCAAGGATAATTTTTTCTAGAGAATATGTTAGGAAAATTTGAATTATTACTATTATTATTATTAATACATAGTTTGTCCACTTCAGAGCAAATAAATCTAGTAAAGAGCACTAGAAATACCTGTTCATTTTGAGTGTCACCACATAGCTGAGACCAACCCATGGAGCTCACCTCACAAGAAGGTTGAGACTGAATCTTATCCTATAGCTTTATCAGTATATTTATTTAACCTATACTTTATACTGAAACATAAGAATTCATTTGAATTCATTTAAGTTTATAGAACAATATAATCTGCTAGTTAATCAAAGCCTCATGTTTCATGATTTGTGACTAAAATCAGGGGCCAAGTCTTTCTCTGTGAGTCATTAATTTTGTAAAACAGAGATAGGAGGTCTTTCAGGAAAAATTGTACCCAATAACATCTAAGCAGTCATGGCTACCTGGGGAGTAGAAAAGCCAAACTGGTCTTTATGGAAACCACTGAATTTCCCTTTGTCACCATCCAAATTTCTCCTGCTACTCAATCTGAAGAGATTAGTGGAAAACTAAGTAGATTATAAATGAGTAAATAAATTTATTCATTACCTAGGTTTTCATTCTTCAGAAAGACTTCCTCGAGCCCCAGCTTAGGTAAAGTACCTCTTATGTATGACTTTTCTTGGAACATAGCGTGCATCACATACATGTCTCTTTGTTTCTCTCCATTTGCTAGACAGTGAGCTAAGTGAGGGTAGAAACTATGTCTTAGTCATCATTCATTTGCTCATTCTTGTTCTATTCATTCATCCATAAAAATGTATAGAGCACCTACTGTGTGTTAGGCCTTACAATGAATTGTGGTAGAATGGGGAGAGTGAGGAGGAGACAGATGACAGACATCCACGTAAGATGTTAGGGGGACTTTGTGTTTGATTAGGTGTGGGGAACTCAGGGTGGTAGAGAAATCTAGAGTGACACCCACCTGCCCAATTTGATTGCCTGTATAGATTGTTGAATTAGTGACCAAGTAGAAAATACAGGAGAAAAATTTCTTGCCTTTGGATGATAGAGTGAGGAGAGTAAGAAAATAATTGGCTCCGTTTAAGCCATATTAAGTTTAATAAGATGTAAAACATTCAGGTGAAGAAGACTTGTGAGCAATTGCAAAGATGGGTCTGGATCACAGAAGCATGGTCAGGGCTGAATATACAAACCGAGAGATCCCGGCAACTGGATACAGTTGATATAACTTAAACAGCCAGGCAGGCAGAGAAAGAAGAATTACTCAGAGAGGATAGAAGAGTAGCAGGAGAGCAAGATACCATGGACGCGAAACAAGGAATATGTATTATAGGACACACGTGACCACAAGTTACATTGGGGTGAAAGGGAGTGAAATGAAGTACATGTGATAATGAATAATTTTTATCAGATTTATAGTTTGCTTTATTCTGAACATCAGCGCTTAGGCTGTCTGGGGTTTTACAAAACCCAGTTAAGTTACAAGTGCTTTTTAACAAGCTGAGGGTTCTTAAACAAGTCTCAATGTGTCTATATCTTTTTCCTTTATTTGTAAAATTTAGAAACTCAATAAAATGATCCTTCTGGAGCCAATATTTTACATTCAGTATTGGAAATAAGCAAGTAAGTATTCTTGACCAGAAGCTATTTCCCAGGGGATAAAAGTAGACAAATAGAGCCATCATATGTCAAGTTCATATCATATATCAGAAAATCAACGATGGAAGAAAATGTTGAAGTCGTACAAATAGGAAAGTTCAAGAGCAACTTTTGCTGTTTGCTCTACTGGATGAATTGCCTTCATTATATAACAATTGGGAGACCAAATCAAGAATATCAATAATCAGGGCATTGGCAATGTTTTCCCTCACAAGCTTAATCCAAATGACATCTTATATGATTGTCACACCCAGGTCTCAAGGAAAAAATTGTTAAATCTAAATGATTCCAGATGAACAAAGATCAGTGAGTCACATTATTATTACCAAGTCAATATTAATACATACCTCCATGGGGAAAAAAAGAAAGATCTATTTGTTCAGTTATACACAGTTAACTGAAGAATTTTTACCAAAACTCAAGCTTTCTTAACCAAAGTCAATGTGGATGACTTTTAGGGTGTTATCAGTACCACAAAGACCCCAAGATATTAGTACCTAATAACATCAGGTTTCAGACAATAGAAAGAGGGGAGAAGAGGAATCATTAACATCCAAAGACATTTGTACCTGATGCTAATTACCCCCAGGTGCTCAGATTAACATGTTTTCAATATAAACATGTGGGATAAACAGCTGTCATGGAAATATGCCACCAAAATAAAAACTTCACTCAACTAGAGGAACAGTTTGGAAGCTAGTGACCCAGTACATGCTCATACTTAAGGAAAGCAAATACTTTTCACTAAGCCCATAAACAAACTTAAAATCAGGAAGGATTTCTTTGGAAAATAGTAGAAATCTCAAAAGCATTCTCAATATTTACCAAATGTCCCATAAACATTTGCTCAAAAATTAAAATGAATAACAATATTTTATTCATTGTCCAATGTTTAATGATCAAATGTTGAGTTACAAAAATAAACTCTGCTTTACATATGAAGACAAAAATAAAAGTAGATATTCTTGCAAAATCAAATATTGCATCTCTAATGCAGTATGAAAAGAAGCCTGTGGATGGTCCATCCAAATTGCTGGCATCAATGCTGACACATTTTTTGACTGCTTCTGGTCAAAAAATGCCCTTGTGTTTTGCCTTGAGTACTTCACTGATTTATATTTGAAAGAAATCTTGCAATTACAGTCCTGAAAGGAATCCTAGTAGATAGTCTAGGATTGTTTTGGAGATGCCAGACTGCAGGACTACAGTGTGCGTGTGTGCATGTGTGCGTGTGTGTGTGTGTGTGTGTGTGTGTTTGAGAGAGAGAGAGAGGGAGGTAGGGAAGGAGAGGGAGAAGAAAGAGAAGAAGAGAAGAGAGAGGTAGAGGTAAGAGCATTGCCTATAACAAAAAAATATAGAAGAAATTCACCTGCTTCTATGCTTCCTGGAATGCAGAAGACCCATTAAATCAATATGGTTTAACCCAGAAAGTTGGATTTAAGTATTAGGTCTATAAGAGGACTGATAGATGAAGGACTTATGTCAACTATTCACTATTTATTTACTCATTCAATAAATATGTAGTACAGACCAACCATCTGGGTTATTGAATAATAATCATGGTATTAATGAAATTATATATCTACCAACCTTGGTTTTAGGTTAAACAATATGCAGTTACCTACCTGTGGTCATTTTTAACCTCAAAAAGGACTAATTCATATTTTTGAACCTAGTATTTGACTTATCACTGAGTACTCTAATGGTAAGTGTTAATTAACAACTTGTAAAGACAATTTAAGAAAAGCACAAATGTATATGAATCCAAATAATGACATGCAAATTTAAGCTTTGACTCTGTTAGATTAGCACAAATTATACCAGTTTACTAAAAAGAATAATTCTTACAATCTGTGTCAAGCGAGACCTTGTTCCTCTTGATGTTTTACCAGCTACCAAAATAGCAAGATCAGATTTCTTGTTAGAAAGTTACTGCTTACAAAACTTTTTGCATTAAACAGTTGTTTCAATAACCTTTGACTAAAGCATTAAAAGAGTTAATCTATTTGTAGCAACTTTGAACCTTTCTAAATTTAATGTTTTTAGATGAAAGCATTGATCTTCCTATGCATTAGAAAACAGCATCCTGCTGGGCAGTGTCATTACAACGATAGTCCTACTAGGAGAGACACCAGTCCAATTAATTGAATGAAGATCTTAATACTGTGATAGATACTTCTAAAGCTCAGCTTGATTCTTTAAAAATGCTTTCATGCATAGAGGATGCTTACTGTACTCAAGTTATCTGAGATGTTGTGGCACTTACTGAATTTTCGCATAGAGTGCAATTTTATGAGTAAGACTATTATATCAGTTAATAATAGTCTGTTATTAAATGTTCCAAGTAGGCATTCAACAAACTTCAATTGTGTCTTTATATTATACTTAACTGTAACTCAGTAATTCTTCTTTAAGGGAGAAGCCAGTAGAAAGAGAGGAAATTGCATGACAAAGTCCATATTATGGGGAATTAGCATTTGTTTTTAATAAGGAGAGAATGTGTTCTACATCATTTTGAATTCTCATCTTATGCATCTTAGTGAGTATGCACCTGTTATAATTGCAGTGGTTGTTTACTAGTAATTTACCACAAAACAGGATGCATATACAGACTGTTAAATTAATTTGCTAGATATGGGGCATTTAGGAAGGTCAGCTTCTGAGAGTTAACCAATCCAAAGGCATTCCTAAAAATATAGATGAAAAATACTTTAGGAAATAGCTTCATTTATCTTTCAACATTAATTTTCAAATTGGTTAGCATGAGGTCTAACTTTAAAATGGATGAATTATATTTTGAAAATAAACACCTGCATTAAAAATTAGGTTATTTTTAACAGTCAATTATTCTTATGCTATCTCTCTGAGCAGAGTACAAACATATTTATTTATTTAGTTGCTGTACTAGGCTCAGATTCAAAATAGGTTACCAATGAAGGAAGAGGATTTTTGCCTAGTTTTGCAAGAGTTTTATCTATAAGCCCTATAAAAAGGAAAGCGTTCATTTGGGGAAATCAGCTAAGATTCAAGAGCATACATTTTAGAGGTAGAATAACTTTTTTAAAAAATCTAACTATACAAAATTGTCTGGGGCCCATTGACATTTTTAATCAGAAGGTCTCCTCCCATTCTTTTCTTCCCCTTGCATCCATCTCCCAGACCCTCATGGAGATTTATGTGTGAGGGGAGATTCTAGGTAAATTATATCTTTTTATTACCAATTAGGGTTTAAACTTAAAGCCATATGTAATCTGTGCTCTTGGCTAGCTGGGCTGAACTTCTACCTAATGGAGTGTATATCTAAGTAAGGCCTAGACTAAAATCTAATTTTAAGGTCAACTCCTCTTCCCTTTTTTCTGGTTTATGTCATAGGCTTGTGAGAAGATAATGAAGTGTTCCTGTCCCATGTTCCCCTATTAGCTACACAGAAAGAATAAGAGAAAAATAACGCAAGGAGGACAAGTAATCCAAGAGCTATAACAGATCCCAAGAAAGGGAGGCTGGAAATAAAAGAGCTCTTAATTGTTTCTTTCACCAGAGATCATAATCTCCTACAATCATGCCTTTGCCGTGACTAACATTAGTACTTATTGTTAAGAGTTATGAGGTCAGAGAGGGAGGTGGAGTTGAGTTTTTTATCCTAACCCCAGACTAAAGACTTTACAGGGTAGAGAGCAAGACTAGCTCCTGAGAACTGATGATGTTGTAGGGGAAGATTAAATTACTCCTTTAAGAAGAGTTCCTAGGCTGAGCCAGCAAAATTTAAGGAGCTTGCAGAGAGTGCCACCAACCTGAATGCAAAGGTCAATCCAGGCAGAAATGGAGACCAGGAGAACTCCAGCAGAAAATGAATAAAGCTTTAATTTAGACACAGTCCCAGTAGCAATAATTGAACTAAGTGTGCAGCATAAATAAATGGGACTCCTACTATAAGTCTTGATAAAGATATGTAGAGAGGAATCTAAGGGAGGATAAACCCATTAAACAGCTTTGACACTGATGTGTGGAAAAAGAGTGAGTACATGAATTTCAACAGAAAGCAAATTTAAAAAACAAACAAAAGGGAATTGAGTGGACATAATTGAATCAGTGGATCTGTGATTAAGATAGAGTAAAAAGCATGTTAATACTTGATAACATGTTAAACCAACTCTCTCCATCTCTCTGGACTTCAGTTTTCTTTTGTGCAAATTAAGGGGATTAGATTGAACCTGGTAATTTATAATGTTCCTCAAGGATTTAAAAATCTAAGATTCATGGCTCTAAATGAATTGAATAATGTATCTATTTATCTGCAACAAATTTATTTAAACTCAGATTTTTTTTTTCTTGAAGATAACATTTTGCTAAGGGTATGTTAGATAATGAAAATACTTCATGAAGGTGGACTGAAGAGTATTAAAGGGAAAAATTGAGTTCTAAGAACAGAAAATCCTGATTTCTCAGGTGGTAGTAATGAAACTCCATCATTGGAGAGCCTATTGTTGGAGAGTATTATGTTCTAAATCAGTGCTTCTCAGATTTAATGTGCATAAAGATCTCATGGGGATATTGTCAAAATTCTGAATCAGTAGATCTTAAAGGTGGGGATGATGCTGAGCGTCTTATTCCAGCAAACTCCCATGTGATATCAATAAGTAGCACATTTTTTTTCATATCCCAGTACATGTTATATTCTGATGGTTTGAGGTGAAAGAAAGCAAATCCATGTATACCATATTTATTCATATGTCATATTTTTGGCAATTATTACAATAATATTCATTTAGAACTAGCTCTGTATCTATCCTGATGCAAGAAGAAGAAATTGCTGCCAGGACTTAGCTAATGAAAAAAACTAAGAGTCAACTGTGTAGGTTCCTGTGTGAATATTTAAGACTGCTGGATTTTATATCTCAGTTGTCTGATTCCCTCTTATGATTTAGTTCATTCTAGTGGAAGATAGTTTAGAAGAAGCAAGGAAAGGAAGGGAAAATCCTTAAACCAGACACACTAAAGAATTGATGGTTGACAGTGATGAAGGAGATTGAAGAATCAGAATCTAGAAAAACACAGCAATCCAGAAGGCATTTAGTTGATGGTCCAACACACTCAGACTACATGGTACCTCCCAGGGAATTCATTCTCTTAAATACAGGACAATAGTTTTGATCCTCATATTATCTAAAATAGGATATGTTATGCTCAGCCTGTTACCAAGTTTGATGGATAAATCAGTGGAGTGTTCAGTGCATTTTAGAGAAATTGCCACCCAAAATGTCAAAGCCTGTTTTGTTAATATAATTTTATAATTGAATGGGTAAATTTTAGTTATCTTGAAAATTTTCTCATCCAGAACATTTTATTCTCCAGGGAAAGATATATAAAAGAGGTGTCACTGTAATTAGAAATGAAATAATTTGTTGTCTTCTTGAGGTGTTAATTTTTTCCGCTGAACAAACAGCATATTCATTCAGAACTATGGGAACAAAAAGGAGAAAGGAAAGAAAGATACAAGAAAAAACAAACAAGGAAAAGGAGAGACTTCGAGACAGAATATATGTGCTCTAAAAAGTCACTTTTTCCAAATCTAAATTCTAACCTGACTTCAGTGAAATTTAGCAATTATAAGCATTCTCCCTAATATTTCTTAAGAGCATTCTATGAAAAGTAGAATAATTATTGTTTTGATTTATGTTCTTGGTTATGCAAATTAAGAATTTAGTTTGACATTTTTGACATTTTATTCTATGCAAATAAGCTTCAAATTAGGCATAAATATTAGGTGTACATTTTAGATTACTGTTCTCAGCAGGGAAATATGGGGGAAGCACTATGTTGAGTCAGGAACTATGAACTGAGGAAAATCAGCATCAACTGGCTGGATGGCCTTGGGTAAATCATTTCCTGTCTCTTGGTCTCTAATTCTTCAACTGAGAAATGAGTGGTGTGGATGTGTGTGGCAGGTCAGGGTCACTCATGATACCTAAGTTATGAGAATCTATAGGCGTATGACCATGCTAATGCCAATAAAATAGTAATGATAATGATAGAAACAATAAACTAATTACATTTATGGAGCACATTCTGAGGTACCAGTCTGTGGTAAGCAGGATAATGACCTGACCCCAACCAAACATGTCCACCTTCTGTTCCCTGGAAGCCATGAATATATTTCTTTACATGGCAGAAGGGACACTGCTGATGTAATTAATGTTAAGAACACTGAGATGAGGAGGAGATTATCCTGGATTGTCCAGGTAACCCAGCCTAATTACATGAGTTCTTAAAAGCAGAAAAGCTTTGCTGCTGCAGTGGAAAAACATGCAATGTTGCTGGCTTTGAGGATGGAGGAATGGGGCTATAAGACGAGGAATGTACTGCACACAGCTTCTACAAGGCAGCAGAAGGCAAGAAAATGGATGCTCCCACAGAGGCTCCAGAAAGGAACACAATCCTGCTGACACCTTGATTTTAGCCCAATGAGACCCAGGTCAGACTTCTGACCTCCAGAAACTGTAAGATAATAAATTCTTATTTTTTAGCCACTATGTTTGTGATAATTTGTTACAGCAGCAATAAAAAAAAATTCTGATGTATCAGGCTCTCCGCTACAGTAATTTAAATTAATTCATTCTGGCCTCACAACCCTAAGAAATAAAGACTATCATTATCCTCAGTTTATACATGAGGAAATTGAGGTTTAAGGTGTTTGAATAACTTCTCAAGCTTAAAGCTTATAAATGATGAAGCCAGCATTTGACCCCAGGACTGTTTTGTTCAACTAAAGATGATGTATTTAAAATGCCTTTATATATAAAACCAAGCAATAGTTTCCTGTTTTATTTCTCCTACTATAGAATGAAACCAGTTTTTCTTTACCAGTTGCCTGCTGGAAAGATGGGCCAATGAGGATACCTCTGTGAGGATTTGGGGTCCTTTAGAAAAAAATCACTGTGTTCATTGTATAAAATTAGTTTTATTTCTCTTTCTAAAGTCATTAACTTTACTTTTCTTGTAATCAGAATGATTTTGATAGTATTTTATAAGGGAAGAATAAAGCATATCATCACTAGTCTGACATATTCTAGAATGTAGCAAAGGATCTTTTATTTGATGATGGAGCTTCCTTCCTCCTTCCTTCCTTCCTTCCTTTTTCCTTTCTTCATTCCTTCTTTCTTTTTTCCTTTTCAGCCTAAGCAGCTAAACTTATTTATCTGAGAAGAAGGAAAAAAGGTTAGGTCTCTATTTTAAAAAATATGTTCAATGTCAATTTGCCAGGAAGCAACGCTTTCTCTTTACTTTTTACTTTTATGTAAAGTAAATTAGAGTAAAGTAAATCTCTTTTACTTTCTTTTTACTTTTATGATGCCCCCCCATCTATTTATCTTCTCTTTTATTCTTATTGCTACTCCCAGATGCCCCTGTTCTCTTTGATGCATTAATGCTTCTTTCCCCCTTCTTTCAAAAGCTTTCCAAACTCCCTCCTTACTCATTCAAGTTGGGAGAGATTTTTTTGCCTGGGAGCTTTGAACATTCTATATGTTCTTCACCAAAATACCACTTCTTCTGTGTGTGAGTGACATCTGATGTGATGAGCTCAAGCTCCTGAGAGGTATGAGGTGTCTTTGGCACTGCACCTGACACTGAATTCCACATCAGGAAGCTGGAGAACCAAAGATATCTTAGCCCTTTGGTTTCTTCTTTGGTTCTGCAAGCCCTTGAGGCCACTTAAGGGTTGGCAGTATCTCAGACTCTCTGTAAGAAGAATTCTTTGATATGAACTGCAGTACAAGAAGGAAATTTTGCTGTGAAGAGGGGAAGAATGAAACTTGTTTTGTTTTACAAAGGAAAAGAAAAACATGATGATGGGTGTAGACAGAAAGAGAATCTGTGAAAGATAGAGTCCTGGTTAAAAAAAAAAAAAAAATGACAGACTCAAACTTCGGCGATGGAAGAGTGAGGTGCCAAACTTGTAAAAAGGAAAAAAGCATGAATAATAATTTGTTTTTGTAGAACCTGAGGTTGTAGTCAAAGTATGCAAGCAGAGTGGGATACATTTTACACAGTGCAGCAAGAGCTTAGAATCAGTTTATGTCTAAAATTAGCAAACAAGATCAAAGTGCCATTGACTATCTTTGACAGCAAATAAATGATTAGCTGAGAATAGGGTGATGATTCTACCTAAAGATAAAGAAACTGTTAAGGGCATGGAAGATCATAGATTTACGGAGTACGTTTTATGAGCAATGCATATAAACTTTTTACAAATGAGAACTAAACTATTTCTGCTTTCCTGCTCTTGCTGTTTCTTAACTTTCAACAACTGGCTGTTCTCAAAGCCTAAATACTTCCATTCGTGGTAGGTTTAAAATGCTTATTAGAAACGGCAATATATTTCTTTTTTTTTTAATTTTTGAATTTTATTTTATTTATTTTTTAAAACAGCAGGTTCTTATTAGTCATCCATTTTATACACATCAGTGTATACATGTCAATCCCAATCTCCCAATTCATCCCACCACCACCTCCACCCCCCGCCACTTTCCCCCCTTGGTGTCCATACGTTTGTTCTCTACATCTGTGTCTCAATTTCTGCCCTGCAAATTGGTTCATCTGTACCATTTTTCTAGGTTCCACATATATGCGTTAATATACGATATTTGTTTTTCTCTTTCTGACTTTCTTCACTCTGTATGACAGTCTCTAGATCCATCCACGTCTCTACAAATGACCTAATTTCGTTCCTTTTTATGGCTGAGTAATATTCCATTGTATATATGTACCACATCTTCTTTATCTATTCGTCTGTCAATGGGCATATAGGTTGCTTCTATGACCTGGCTATTGTAAATAGTGCTGCAATGAACATTGGGGTGCATGTGTCTTTTTGAATTATGGTTTTCTCTGGGTATATGCCCAGTAGTGGGATTGCTGGATCATATGGTAATTCTATTTTTAGTTTTTTAAGGAACCTCCATACTGTTCTCCATAGTGGCTGTATCAATTTACATTCCCACCAACAGTGCAAGAGGGTTCCCTTTTCTCCACACCCTCTCCAGCATTTGTTGTTTGTAGATTTTCTGATGATGCCCATTCTAACTGGTGTGAGGTGATACCTCACTGTAGTTTTGATTTGCATTTCTCTAATAATTAGTGATGTTGAGCATCTTTTCATGTGCTTCTTGGCCATCTGTATGTCTTCTTTGGAGAAATGTCTATTTAGGTCTTCTGCCCATTTTTGGATGGGGTGGTTTGTTTTTTTAATATTGAGCTGCATGAGCTGTTTATATATTTTGGAGGTTAATCCTTTGTCCGTTGATTTGTTTGCAAATATTTTCTCCTATTCTGAAGGTTGTCTTTTCGCCTTGTTTATGGTTTCCTTTGCTATGCAAAAATTTTTAAGTTTCATTAGGTCCCATTTGTTTATTTTTGTTTTTTATTTCCAGTACTCTAGGAGGTGGATCAAAAAAGATCTTGCTGTGATTTATGTCAAAGAGTGTTCTTCCTATGTTTTCCTCGAAGAGTTTTATAGTGTCCAGTCTTACATTTAGGTCTGTAATCCATTTTGAGTTTACTTTTGTGTATGTTAGGGAGTGTTCTAATTTCATTCTTTTACATGTAGCTGTCCAGTTTTCCCAGCACCACTTATTGAAGAGACTGTCTTTTCTCCATTGTATATCCTTGCCTCCTTTGTCATAGATTAGTTGACCATAGGTGTGTGGGTTTATCTCTGGGCTTTCTATCTTGTTCCATTGATCTATGTTTCTGTTTTTGTGCCAGTACCATATTGTCTTGATTACTGTAGCTTTATAGTATAGTCTGAAGTCAGGGATTCTGATTCCTCCAGCTCCATTTTTTTCCCTCAAGACTGCTTTGGCTCTTCGGGCTCTTTTGTGTCTCCATACAAATTTTAAGATTTTTTGTTCTAGTTCCGTAAAAAATGAGAAATGGCAATATCTTTCTTTAAAATATGTGGATTTTGAAATTACCCAATTATTTTTTCTGTCAGAAAAACTTGGGACTTCCCTGGTGGTGCAGTGGTTAAGAATCCGCCTGCCAGTGCAGGGGACACAGGTTCAATCCCTGGTCCGGGAAGACCCCACATGCCGCGGAGCAACTAAGCCCGTGTGCCACAACTACTGAGCCTGTGCTCTAGAGTCCACAAGCCATAACTACTGAGCCTACGTACCACAACTCCTGAAGCCCACGCACCTAGAGCTCGTGCTCTGCAACAAGAGAAGCCACCACAGTGAGAAGCCTGTGCACTGCAACAAAGAGTAGCCCCCTGCTCGGGGCAGCTAGAGAAAGCCTGTGTGCAGCAATGAAGACCCAATGCAACCAAAAAATTAATTAATTAACTAATTAATTAATTAATTTTTAAAACAAAAAAGAAAAACTTATGGGACCTATGAAAAGAGAAATATGATCAGAAAAGTTTTTCTACGTGTGAAACATTGCACATCATGACAACAAATTGCAACAATACATGGCATTTTTTAACATTAAATAATGTTTGTCACGTAGAGGAATATATCTAGACTTTGCAAATCAGATGAATGATTTCTTAGCCAATTCTTTTAGTTTAGATAGAGGCGTGACGCTGCTAGTATATCTTCATTACCTAACAACATTTCATATTATTGTCTTAATGTCATTCAATATGGATTGAAAGCCTTTAAGAAAAAGTCAATTCTGTTCCAAGAATTTACAAAGAGCTTTGCTTCTTATTTTGTGTGTGAAAAGAAAGCGGGAAATATGGGCTAAGGATGGAGGGAAAGGAGATGAAAAATTAATGTTTTACACACTATCATCCAAACAGAGTTTTTAATAAAGCTTTCTGTCCTCCTCAGTTACTGAAGAGGAAATATATATTTTCTAGCTCCCTCATTGTCTTCAGTTTTGTTAGACTTTGCAAACATCATTCCGCATGCCTCCTCGTTCTCCATTTTCTGCAAGGTCTTTTGACATTCTTGGTGTTAAACACATTAACAGAACAGGGTGATTGAGGTAGATAAGACAATCTTAGGTAAAGCTGTGGGGTAATTTATTACTACTACAAGAGGTTGTTTCTGAAGAGATTACTTTTCACCGTACTCAGTGAGGTTAGATATTCTGTTTGTCCATTTTTTTTAAATGTGTGTGTGTGAAAGAAAATATTTTAAAACATTCTTTATTTAAACATTTCATGACAAATTAGATCTGAATGACTGTATCACCAACATGATAAAGTATATCTAAAAGTAATAATTGGCGTTATACTTATGAGATTCTAGAATCACTGTAATTAAATCAGGTCAAAACCAGTTACTCTTGTAATCAGTCTTCTATTTTTTTTTTTTAGTTTTTACTGGAGTGTAGTTGCTTTACAATGTTGTGTTAGTTTCTACTGTACAGCAAAGTGAATCAGCTCTATGTATACATATATCCCCTCTTTTTTGGATTTCCTTCCCATTTAGGTCACCGCAGAGCATTGAGTAGAGCTCTACTGTACAGCAAATTTAGTTTCTACTGTACAGCAAAGTGAATCAGCTACTGTAGAGCAAAGTGAATCAGCTCTATGTATACATATATCCCCTCTTTTTTGGATTTCCTTCCCATTTAGGTCACCGCAGAGCATTGAGTAGAGCTCCCTGTGCTTTGCAGTAGGTTCTCATTAGTTATCTATTTTATACATGTATCAATAGTGTATATATGTCATCTCCCAATTCATTCCACCCCTCCTTCCCCCTTGGTATCCATACGTTTGTTCTCTATGTCTGTGTCTCTATTTCTGCTTTGCAAATAAGATCATCTATACCATTTTTTTTAGATTCCACATATATGTGTTAATATATGATATTTGTTTTTCTCTTTCTGACTTACTTCACTCTGTATGGCAGTCTCTAGGTCCATCCACATCTCTACAAATGTCCCAATTTCATTCCTTTTTATGGCTGAGTAATATTCCATTGTATATATGTACCACATCTTCTTTATCCATTCATCTGTCAATGGACATTTAGATTGTCTCCATGACCTGGCTATTGTAAATAGTGCTGCAATGAACATTAAGGTGCATGTGTTTTTTGAACTATGGTTTCCTCTGGGTATATGCCTACTAGTGGGATTGCTGGGTTATATGGTATGTAATCTAAATGAAAGAACATTAGCTTTTGGAGTTGACCAACTTTGTTCTAATTCTGTATCTGCCACTTACTAGATTGTTGAGCTGAGCAAATCTCATTATTTTTCTGAACTTCAGTTTTCTCATCTGCAGATAAAAATGGGAATAATAGTTCTCAGAATTCTTGTGAAAACTACATGCGGTAATATATATAATTAGCTCATATGTGCTTCATAAATAGTAGCTATTTTTAAATATATATGTAATTTATTATATGAATTTATTTTGTTGCTTTTAACAGTGCTGCATGGACCATCATTGTACAAACATTTTACAAGCTTGTCATATTTTTTCCTTAAGATAAATTTTCTGTTGTGGAATTGCTTGGTTAAGGAAATGTGCTCATTTTGGTGTTTTGAAAATACTATATTTAAAAATGCCTTTCAGAAAAGATCTGAGAATGCTATTTCCCTATACCAAGTCCAATTCTGTATATATTTTTCATTTCTGCCTATCTTATAAGTGAAAAATAGTATTTTGTTTTAATTTATGTTCTTTGTTATATGTTGAATGACTTTGGATTTATTTTTTTGTAAATTTCCTAGTCTTTCCCTTGTCTTTTCCTTATTAATTTGTAAGAGCTTCTTACATATTAAAATATTTAATTCTTTGCTATGTAAATTGAAAATAAAGTTTTCTGGCTTGTTTGCCATGTAGTTTTATTAAAAAAAAATGTGTGTGTGTGTGTTTATTGCAGAAGTGTAAGGAAGAGACAAGAGGGAGCAGTGAAGAAGTGCAGTAAAGACTAGCCCTCAAATATGAAATGAATAGACCTTTTACATCTCCTCTTTCACCCTACTACCTCCTTCTAACTATTCTTAGTAGCTAAAGAAAAAAAGTCTTCTACTCTATTTTTGAATTGAATCAATGAAGAAAAGAAAGTTTTATGGTATCCTTTAAGGAAAAAATTCAAATAAAGTGTACTTCCCACCTAAACCCAGAAAACCATGAGAATGTTTTCTTTTTATTTATCTTTAAACAACACTGATTCATTCTCACTAGGAAAGGGGGACTTTTAAAAGGTCACAGAATGTATTGAAGATAAGAAGTGATTTCTCTCTAGACACTAAGTAGCAAGAGGAGGTAGAGAAGGAAGAAAAGTATTCCCCAGTCATCCTAAATGATAAGGAACTTCCTTTAAGTTCTCTTTGTCTTTGTATTTGAACCTATATGTAATATATCAGGATTGGACACCACTACAATTTATAATAACATGAAAAGTATAATGCAGGTATCTTTTCAGAGATAATGACTTTTGGGGTGTTGTGCTCTAGTAAGTCTCCTTTCTTTTTAAAGTGAAAACACCAAAGCTTGTTAAATAAAATTCCTTTAAAAATGAATGTTCTTGGATGCTCTCCTGATGGCTACATTTCTCATAGCATGATAAATACCCATCAAGGTTTTGCAGTGACATTTCTAGTTTCAAATATTCTGTCCTGCTGTCACCAAAAATGCATTCATTCTTGGCAGACTGTGTCTCAATTTTTCATTTGGAAGATGTGGTCACTGAACTCATATATTGCCAAATAGGATTTCCTTGGCTCTTACTGCTTGAAAGTGAAAATTGGGCTCTCCTTTGTGAAGCACCCACCATGTCTGGAGTGATTGATGTCTTACATTCATTATCTACTTAATGCTGGAAGACAGGTACAATTATTCCCATTTTACAGTTTGTGAAGTAGAGAGGCATAGAGGATAAACAATATATTCAAGACTATACATCTAGGAAGTCATGGTGCTAGGGTTCAAACCAGAACATTTGAATAGCAAACCTCTGGGCTTTTCCCCCATGCTCTGTAATATTCTGCTTCACTATTCTGTACCTTCTGGCCAGGCAAACTAAATGTGAAACATCAGCATTACTGAGAAGTTTTCTAAATATTAAATGTGTGAATAGTGTGCTCTGGACTTAGGTCTCCATACTAAATAGAGAAGAAGAATCACAATGCAGTTTGTCTTAAGTTTGGTAACCTTTTACCAGCATGTTATGTTTGTCAGCCTGCTCTGTGTGTGTGTGCGTGTGTGTGTGTGTGTGTGGTGCCTTAACTATCTATCTGTTTATTAGTATAATATATAATATGTGTTTATCTGTCTTGCTGTCATCTGGTCAATGTGACATTAGATGGTAACTTTGGTCCATTAGTGAAGATGTGGTTCATCACAAACTGCTCTAAAATAATAAAGTGAAACAATTTCTTCAATATGTTATATAAATACTAATGTTTTTTGGAGTTTTTTAAATTGTACTGATATATGTTCAAAATAATGTATATGTTTAGCAATAGGAAGGACACAACCTATCTCACCTTTTCAAAAGCAAACGAATGACGATAAATTACAACAGTATATTGTCACAAAATTATTTCTGAGTTCATGAAAGTGGTTAAAATGTACCAGCTGGATAATAATGATGTTTAAATCACTGTAAAAATCCAAGCAAAGTAGAATTTTCACAGCCATTTAGAGTGGAGATCTCATATGTTCAATATCTAAGAGCTAGAAAATAATTTAAAATGTGCTTGTATTTCATACCTTCTAAGAGTAAAAGACCTTAGGTAAGAGGAAACCAAAAATTGATAAGTGAGTTACCAGTTAAGACAAAAGATCAGACTAGAATATTAAATTATAGCTAAAAAAAGAATGTAGAAGTTATGCAGTTTTTTCTTCATACTATAATATTACCAGTTTAGTCAATAGGCCCAGTGATAAGATATGTTTTATTAATTCTTTCCCAAATTTCCAGCCAAAAAAACTCATATAACATTAACATGGTTTTGATTTCCAACCATGCATAGAAAAGCCCTTTCATCCTATCTTTCTAGAGAAAAGAAATATTTTTTTCCTTAAATATGTATTCTATAAATTAGTTCATGTCTATCCTTCTACATACCAATTAATTTCTATTCATTGGTTAAAGTCTGCTGGGAGTGGAGAGGTGGTTTTTTGATGTAATTAGCCTATCGTGTTTAAACACATGATTTTTTTTTTGCAATACATCTTTTTTTTTTATATATATATACAGCAGGTTCTTATTAGTTATCTGTTTTATACATATTAGTGTATACATGTCAATCCCAATTTCCCAGTTCATCCCACCACAACCCCCTGCCCCTGCTTTCCCCCCTTGGTGTCCATATGTTTCTTCTCTACATCTGTAAACACATGATTAAATAGGGTAAACTTTGGCAGGGATGGCAGGCAGAAGCAAACACATATCCTCAGGGTCCTCTGTTGGAAAGCTGACGTGATTTCTAGAGAGAACAGCTTACCCAAATCATCTTAGTTCAAATATGGCTACATTCTTCACTGCTGCATCTCCACCTAACTCTAGGAATCCCCAGGAGAGCTGCTTTTTAAAATAGAAATTTTAGAATTGCTGTACTGATGAATACTGGTTCTTTAAATTAATATGGTATCTCCTGTTTTTTATTTCAAATTACATTACCTAACAACCACTTTGTTTTCAGAGCCTCTTTGAAGAAGGTCAGGGTGCTGTGGATTGGCTTCACTCACACAGTCTACTCAGGGTCCTCATTATAGGTTTTGTTTAGGGCACATATCGACCAATTAAAATCCTCCAATTTATTTCTTAGATGTTATACTTGATTTACCAGCACAGTTTCCACGTTAATTGATAGTAGAATTTCTTCCCTAGAATTCTACTCCCAAAGCTAAATATGTGAATCATCATAAATTTGTCATGAGAATAAATCTGCGAATATTCAAAACCAATTTCTCCTAACTAAGGGAAAAAGTGTACTTCATTTTTTGTTGTCGTTAAGTATAAACATGGTGCAAAGTTGTTAGGTAATAAAAACCTAAAAATCTAGCTTTTCTACAGTGAGATATATAGACTACTTTTATTTCATTATGCATTTTTTTATTGAGATGAAATACCATAATCTTAAAAGTCCTTGCTCCATTTTTCTTCTATTCCAGTGTGGTCATTTGACAAACAAGAGAATGAACTAGATTATATTAGGCAACTGTTTTCTTCCTACTCTCAACCCCTAAGAAGAATTACATATCAAGTCAAAGCTGTCACTCACTTGAACACCAAAATGTTTGGTATTAATTGTGTTGGTTAGTTGAAAGTGAAGAATTTAGGGGGAATAGTAATAAGTTTTTTCACACACCATCACTTAGAAGTGACCAATTTAGCCCTGCTGCCAGAAAGGTAATTGAAATACCTATGCTGATTTAACCACAAACTAATTATAGTTTATATTAGGATAGGAGAAAATTATTGAAACACAAAAATTGCTAAGCTTCCTTAATATTAATATGCAAAGAATGATTTAATTTTCCCCAGCTCTCCTCCTTCCTTTCCTCCTTCCTCCCTCTTTTCCTTCTTTCTTTTTTCCTTCCTTCCCTCTCTCCCTCCTTTTTTTTTTTCCTTTTCTTTTAGGATTTTGTATTTTCAAGATACAGGGTTTGTATGTTGGGGGGGGTAGTCAGATAACATTTTTTAAAAATCAGTATCTCTTTTAAAATGTTTTCTCTTCAACTTTTGAAACTATGGAGAAAATACTGATAAAATATTTACAGTTTAATAGCGGGAAAGGCAGTCGTTCTATTACATGCTTCAGTGCATGTCACAGTACATACACTTGAAAATATATTATCTTCATCATATCACTTGAGCCAAACTTCCAAAAACTCAGTATCGTAAAAATACCAAGGTCATTTAGAACAAATGCATGGTGTCGTGTTAATAGAGAGGACATTGATTGAGAGTCAGAAGAGTTGTTTCCTTAAGTCAGTTCTGCCTTTAGCACTAAAAATTCTCTGGTCTTCAACCTCCTTAGTTATATGATGAGTAACCTGCAGTGAATAATCTCTAAGGTTATTTCTCATTCCAATATGCAACGTCTTTAAACCACTAGACAATTCATTGTAAAGTGCAATAACAGAAATATTTCGTAGAGCCAGAGGCTTCTTATCTGCCAACCTCAACCATTCAGAGCCCAGCCAAGAATCTGTGGGAAACACATAGGTTCTGAGCAGCCAAAATAAATGCTGTTGTCCATGATCTAAACCTTATTTTTTAGGAAACTCCTTGGGGCCCTCACTCAGAGGTTGTTTACTCTTTAAATAGAATTTCTTTTTAA
This sequence comes from Balaenoptera acutorostrata, assembly GCF_949987535.1. Classification (NCBI taxonomy): domain Eukaryota; kingdom Metazoa; phylum Chordata; class Mammalia; order Artiodactyla; family Balaenopteridae; genus Balaenoptera; species Balaenoptera acutorostrata. Next base: position 98,764,189 of record NC_080067.1, on the reverse strand, counting down.
GTCTGATTATCTTGTTTTCAAAGGCCTGGCACTTTGGTGGCAAATTGGAAAGGGACTAGGAGGCAATCACAGAATGGAGCAATGTATGGGAAAGTGCTTTGTAGGCTCTCAAGTACCGTGCAAATGTGAGCTGTTATCATTAGCAAGAGTGACAACTGACAGGAATAGTGAGAGAAAAGATAAATCATTTCAGACAAACATAGTGATGTCCAAATCCTGTTGGGCTGTGCTCTTTAGTATACTGGCAGATAGGTTTAGTCATTTCAGTAGTTCCCAAGATCCTCTCTGAATTATAGCACAGTATATGCTTGTAGAAATAACTGAATTATCACAAGAAAGTTCATTTATATTCTGAATGATACTTGGTTTAAGAGATGATGTCCTTGGAAAGTGCATTTTTAAGCACGATATAAATGTCAGGTATTATATAATTTGATTTGAAGTCAAGACAATATGCAGTGTGGTACAAATGTTTTCCATCTAAAAGAATTAAAATTTTAAAAGCTATATGGTACATAAGGGGTTAGATTTCAATTACCTAGAAAATTATATGTAAATAATACTGAATCTATGAAGTACTACTGTAATTTTGAAAGGCAGTTAATTTTTTTATTATCCATAATGGAAGTAATTAAGATAAAGTAATATTAATTCATTTCGCTCTATATTTAAACAAAATTATTCTATGCTTGGTTCAGAATTTTCTGAAACACTGTTTCTAACCTCATGAGCTTATTATGATAGTACTATTAGAGAGATACAAAACATGGTATATGTCAATACTTAAAACATATTACATGCTGAGGCAATGTAATAAAAGTTTTTAATAATTCTTAAGTGATAGTGGTAACCAATCTAAAACAAACTCAAGCTACATCTAAAAACACCCATCAATTCATACAGAGTTAGAAACCGAAACCAAACTTTGTTCAGTGTCAAGTTTCCAAAATATTCATTGGAAACTCCAACAGCAAATTAAGTTATACAGTGAAAATAAGAAATCTGACATGTTCTCTTTTTTCTTTAAGATTTTGCCAGTCCAGACACAAAAGTAATATGGCTTCAAATCCCAGCTGAAAATTAACTGTATGCTTTTCCCATATAGGGGAATGTTAATCCTAGAATATTTAAGCCTTGTTTTATATCATATTATACATGAATAAATGGAGGCCCAGGAAAGCAAGTTCTCAATGATTTCGAGGTAAGTATGAGACAAGAACTCACATTCCTAGACTCCTACGCCAGAGTTCTTTCAACTATGAGTTGCAGAACTGATATTTTATACTGAATTTTTAATAAAGTTTTCTTATCATCTACTACATAACATAAATGGCAGACATTTTAAGAATGAAAAACTAGATGGACTTGACAGTCCATGATCATGGGGGCTTGAGGCCATAATTTTGGAAATCATTTCCTAAAGTCAGGGCATTTAAGGAGAGCACAAAAAAGCAACTGAATCGTGAATAGGAGAAAGGACATTAGCCAGGTGCATGTGCAGGTTAGTTGGATGGATTGACTTCCCGGCAGACCAGAACACAGATGGCTCAATTACCCTTTTGTACAACAGGGAAAGAAAGACAAGAACAGCAGAGGCTGCTAATTCCCAGCTACCAGCGACTTTGGAAAGAGCTATTTGAAAGATATATAAGTAATATTTTCCACCCTTTCCCTTTGTGGGAGGGACATTGTACATCAAGTCAAGACTGAAATTTACTGTTAACTAAAGTTAGCAGGAATAGTCTTTGGTAACCATCTTTGGTCACACTATCACTTGAATTGGAATGTTTAAACGATAATAGTACAATGGCTTTGTACTTCATATCAGAGCTTTATGAGGTCCTTGATCCACTCATCTGTGCTTGCAGAAACACTTCTGGAGTCCCAAATGAATTCAGAAACTGCTCTAAAAGAGAAAAATTAGTGGTGTCTAAAAAGCACAATAGTGTAGGTCTTTTTCTTTTACATTCCATTTTTGTGCTTTTTTCATCAAAGCACTAATTGGTAAGCACAAAGTCTTAAAAAAACAGCAAGATTTCTTTAGGACTATTTAAGTTCCAGCACCTTGGGCTTTTTTCTTTCTGTATTTTGCAGTGATAACCAAAAAGGGCTTGCATGTGTTAAAACCAAAATGCATGTTACATTAATAATTTGCGTTTGGAAATCCAGGCACCTAACACCACCAGAGTTAATATTTGCTTTGGACTGTTCTGCTTATTTAGTCTCAAGTTTTTTCCAAAGAGCTAACACTAAAAGGTGGCTTTCCTATTTGCCTAGTGAGTGTGTGATCTCACACACAGTGCATGATGTGCTTCTACAGAGACAAAGCATTAGCTGTTCTTCCTGTGAGCAGTGTACTCAGCTAGGTTGGGAAATGTGAACTTTGTAGTCTCATGATGTGTCACACTTACTGAAGCTCACGTAGATTCCACTTTGGAAATGTCTCCTCTTCACTGTGCTTTCTCTTCTTCATTCCCTGGACCTATTTCACTATGATTACATGACCTTCTAACATTTTAACTTTCTAACAAGGTTATTCTCCCCTAGTCCCTTATTCAGTTGGTCATCCTCCACACTACTGCTAAAGATAATTTTCAACAGCAGAAATCTGACCACTTCACTGCCATCCTTAAAATACACCAAAAACCTTTTATTGCTTCCACATTCCTTACAGGATAAAATCCAAATTCTTCAAGCTGTTATTTAAGGGCTTTCCAAGTACCACTCCCAAAGCTACCTTCCCAGCTGTGTTTCCTTCCATTGCTTCTCACATGCTCTACGTCTCAGCCACACTGGCTGAACGAGATCATGCCTCTTGCTCCCAGCCTTTCATCTGCGTGGACTTTCCTTCATTCTCCTTTTCACTTGAAGAAATCCCTGTCTGTGAAGGTCATTATGAATGTCCTTTTGGGGTAAAGCCTTCTTCAGTCTATCCATTAATCTCTCCTCTGCTCCTACAACATTTGGCACATAATCTCTTTAATTCCACTAAATAAAAGACAGAGATATAATAGCTAACATTTTTTGAGTTTTACTGAGATACTATTGACAGATAAAAATTGTGTATATTCAAAGTGTGCAATGTGATGCTTTGATATGCATATGCATTGTGATGACGACATTCAAGCTAATCAGTGTATCCATCACTTCACATAGTTTCCCTTTGTGTGTTGGTGGGGGGGATGAGGAGAACTTTGAGATCTACTCTTTGAGCAAATTTCAGGTATACAATACATTACTATTAATTATAATCACCTGTACATTAGGTCGCCAGAACTTACTCATCTTATAACTGAGAGTTTGTACCCTTTGACCAATATCTCCCCATTTCCCCTTCCCCAAGCCCTGGCAACCAAATTCTACTCTCCGTTTCTATGTGTTGGGCTTTTTAACTATATATATGTATATATATATATATATATATATATATATATATATATATATGTATTCCACACATAAATGAGATTATGCATCTGTCATTTCACTCAGCGTAATGTCTAGTTTCGTCCATGTTGTCACAAATGGCAGAATTTCCTTATTTTCTTCTTTTCTAAGGTTGCATAACATTCCATTATGTGTGTGTGTGTATGTGTGTGTGTGTGTGTTCATGTGCCTATATCACATTTTCTTTGTTGATGGACATTTAAGTTGTTTGCATATCTTGGCTACTGTGAATAATGCTGCAGTGACCATGAGAGTGTAATATAACTTAGATATAGTGATTTTGTTTCCTTGGATATATACACAGAAATGAGATTGCTGGATCATATGGTAGTTCTGTTTTTATCTGTACTGTATCATGATGGCTGTACCAATTTATATTCCCCTCAACAGTGTAGAAGGAAGGACTCACTTTTCTCCACATCCTCATCAACACTTACCTTTTGACTGTTTTAGTAGGAGCCATCCTAACAGGCGTGAGGTGATATCTTGTGGTTTTGATTTGTATTTCCCTAATGATTAATGATGTTGAGCATCTTTTCATAATAGCTAACATTTATTGAGCATTTGTTGTAGGAAAAGTATTCTTTTAAGCAGCTTATACATATTAATGTATTTAATATTCACAATAACCCTTTGAGGGTGATACTATTGTTATCTTCCATTTAATGGTTGGGAAACATGAGCATGTAAAGGTCAAGTAACTCTGGAGGTCACTTACCTTATTAGTAGCAGGGCTGGAATCATACCCATGCAGTCTTGTCTGTTGCCTCTTTTTCTAGATTTTAATCTCCTTTGGGTAGATAACTTATTTATGTTTGTGTGCCAAACAGGAATATAGTATCTGACATACTGTAGCCAACCGATTGCTTTATGGTACAATGTATTTAAATTAATATGAAATAGAATCTTTTGGGTTAAGGGAAATTTTATTTTCAAAAGCTTATAGAAAAAACTCTTAGAAAAATTAAGGAAAATACAGCACAGGTCAGTAATTAAAAACTTATACTGAGATGCATCCTATGGCTCTTGGAGTTTAGCATATATCTTTTACAGTTTCTCAATTACATCAACAATATTGGATAAATGTTTAACCCATATTTACTATAGACTATTCTTCAGGCACGTGCAATTTTACATTTTCAGGAGATTGCACTGGCTTTCCCATGTACATCATTATAAATTGTCTTAGCTATAAAGGTTTTAGAATAAATAGCACACTTCCAGGTGACTGTTAGGTAAGATGTTGGGTTGGAAATTTACTTTGTAGTATAGCTTCCAGTTTTTAAAATTAGAAGTTTAAGAATCAATGGATTTCTGAATAACACACTCTAAAATCATACTGATTACCTGGAAAGTATTTAATAAATACAGAGAGATTGAACATGCACCAATAATCATATTTGTATGTTGAGGCTGCTGGAAATTCAAAAATGATAAAGAAGAAAACATTTTAAAGTTGATTCCAGAGACTTCTTTATCATCTATTCTATATACACAGAGTGATAGAATTGTGGCTGAAGAATGCACACTTACAGCATGTTTTGGTAGAACTCTTAAGGGGGAATTAACTTGAAAATTGCCATTGGATTTTCAGACAGGGACACAGTCTAAGCATCTCAATCTTTTCTCTTCGGTTTGTTTGTTTTTTAAGTAATTTCTTCCTGTTGGGGGGGGAGCTTTAGGAGTTTTTTCAGTTATAGAACTCAAATGAGATTCATAAACAAAAGACATAATACAATCTGAAGCCTTGCTAACCCTCTTATAGCTCATCTCTGTAACCTGGAATTCTTTTAATGTGTAGGAATGGTGAACTTTTTTTAACCTTAATGGCACTATTGTCTTTAAAAGCTGTTAAAAATAGCAGAGCCAAAGAGGTAATATTATAATATGCAGTGTAGGGAAATTTTGAGTGTCATTATCTTCCTGAGCAGTAACCATGAACAAATTGTCAAAGACATTGTCTCTTTTAAATGGAAAGATGAACCAATGTATTAGCACCTCAGTAGGATTGGGAATATGTGGGAAACATAATCATAAAACAGCAATTGCTGGGCTGCAGCACGGCCACCCAGGACACTGTTCAGCAGAGGTCTTGGAATTGTCAGCACCTGCAGAGATCTGCCTGGGGAGATTACCTTTGCTGGTAGATGCAAAGCTTTGCCCTTGAAGATTTTATGTCCTTCCTTCCATCTTAACCAAGGGAACTTAGATTTGATTGTCTAAATAGAGAATGCATTCCACAGGCTGAAGAAACTATGCGCATCAGTTTTTTTAATTAATAGAATATTTTTTATCTGTTTTAGGTTTATAAGAAAGTTGAATAGAAAGTAGAGAGTTCCCATATACTCCTTCAACACTCACCATCCCCGTTTCCCTATTATTAACATCTTGCATAAGTATTGCACATTTGTTACAATTGAGGAGTCAATATTGCTACATTATTAAGTAAAATCTATAAGTTCTATAGGTTTTCCTCTTTGTGTTATATATTTTATGGGTTTTGACAAATGGATAATGATTTGTATCCACCATTATAGTATCAGAATAATTTCACTACCCAAAACATTCTCTGTGCTCTGCCTATCTGTCCCATCCTACCTCCCATCAAACCCCTGGCAACCCCTCTTTTGACTGTCTCCAGAGTTTTGCTTTTCCTATAATATCCTATAGTTGGAGTCATACAGATTGATACAGAATATTAATCAGATTGGCTTCTTTCTCTTAGCAATGTGCATTTAAGTTTCCTTTGTCTTTTCCTTTGTCTTTCCTAGCTCATTTCTTGTTATTGCTGAATATTCCATTGTATGGCTGTACCACAGTTGGTTTATCCATTCACATACTGAAGGACATCTTGGTTGCTTCCAAATTTTGACAATTATGAAGAAAGCTACTATAAACATTCATGTTCAGGTTTTTTTGCGAACTTACATTTTCAACTCACTTAAAAATTGTAATTGTGAAAAGTATTTTTGATGGAGAGGAAAGGTATAGGTTTTGAAGTTAGAAAGACTTGATTTGAATCCTAACCTTCATTTTATTCATCCAATAAATTTTTCTTGGTAGTCTATTATCTCTACAGTGCTGGGTGTTTGAAATGCATAAAGTGCTACTCTGCCTGTCAACTGTGTGCCTTGTCTATATTAAAGAGCCTTATTATACCTCTGATTCCTTATCTGAAAGATGCCTACCTCCTCAGCTATTTGCAGTTTTCTATTGTGTTTTGAGAATCAGATGAGCTATCATGGACAGGACTTTGTATATTTCCTGGCAATAAATGCTCAGTTGCTACATTACATCCCATTGAGAAAGACCTGATCAAACTTAATAGTTTATTTTCTTTCTAGTCCTTCTGATCTATAGGTTTTTTAATGTTAAATATGGAAATTTTATTTAATACTAAATATGGAAAACATTTTAATACTTTTCAAACAATATTCCTAACTTAACCACAATTTAAAATGAAATAAGAACATGTCATCATTTTGATGAGTATTGGACTTGAGTTGAGAATTAATTTTGAGCTCTGGCTCCACTGCGTACTGGCTTGGTGATGTTTGTTTAGTCTCTTGGCTTTGCAGGCCGAACAGTGTCCTATCAGTCAAAGGAAGCATCATAATATCTGTTCACTGCACACATTTATTTGCTCATCATACAGGGCTTTTGTGAGACTCAAATGCAAAAATGTACAAGGTACATAAAAGAGTATTGCAAACTATAAGCACCATAAAATGTCCATTATTATTACTATTATTGTTCTAGTGTATTTTTTACTTTTAATTTGGCTAACCCCTTACTAAATCAAGCTGTAGGGTTTTTCTTTTTTTCACTACATATCTATTGCGGCCTGAATTTTCTGGAATCCAATAGTCTACTAATGCTGGAGTGTCAATATAGTTATATTCTAATTTCAATCATGTGTTAGGATCTTCTGAGAAGCAGATATTATACCAGAATGGATTAACATGCCAGGATTGTATTAGGGGAAACATCAATGTGAGAAAACAATGAGGGAGGAGCTAATGGGCTGGAAGAAATGTCAGATGGCATTATAAATCTTTTCAAAGGAAAAGAGGGACTTCCCTGGCGGTCCAATGTTTTAAGACTCTGCTCTTCCACTGCAGGGGGCGCGGGTTCGATCCCTGGTCCAGGGACTAAGATCCTGCATATTGCATGGTGCAGCCCCCCCCAAAAAATGGTCAAAGGAAAAGAGAAAGGGATGGAAGGTTGGATGGACACGTCCTAGACTGTCCTGCAGCCTAAAGAAGGTTTGGCAGGGAGTCCTTGAGCCATAGGCAGCCCTCAGGGAAGAACCTTGTCTGCCTTAGTATCCCTGCTGTGCTCAGTCCTGAGCTGGGAACAACTCCTGGAAAGTGTGGCCTCAAAACAAACTTGGTGATGGATTAGAGTGCAGCAGTTGGGGTCCTTGGTACGTTATATTCCCAGCATTTGGGGGGTCTGTGAGGTACATTTTAATGTCCATCACGCTTCACAAACATTTTTTCGCTTGAATAATAAAGAGAAAGCATTTATTTAGTTGATGCTTATATAAGAATATGAAGATGTGAAACAAGCAGGTGAGATATGATGCAAACCTTAACAAGCACAGAAAACCAACTGAATGCAGAAGAGCCATTTTCCTACTGTAAGAACTTGTTCTCCCTTTCTAGATGGTTTTTTTGTTGTTGTTGCTTTTTGGGTTTTATTTTTTGCCACTTTGTCCATGATGGCTAGACTTCCAGAAGTTCTGCAGATTATTAAACCATTTTCTAAATCAGAGCAAAGATACGGCACATTTTAAAGTTACAATGGGCCTCTGGGGCTGTAAGAAAAAGTGTTCAGCAAGTTAAAATCTTTTGGAGTAAAGGAGAGTTTCAAAGCTAGAGGCATATTCAGGTCCAGATTTTAAAAGATCTTTAAAAGCATTCCTCCATTCTGACATCCTTAGAAATGATAAAACTACCTTTCAATACAGCTTCCTATATTTCTTATTCTTACTCATTGCCTTCCTAAATTATCTTGTTCTCCTTCCCACTTTTCCTCCCACTCATCAATTAAAAATAATGACTGCCAGGGAAAGTGGCATATATGAAAAGTTAATATTAATAGATGACAGTATTGTCTAAGTTCATGCATTTCAGAGCAACACCATTGAGTTCCCACTGTGGACAAGCTACAATGGGTACCGGTTTCTATGCTTACCTGGTCCTTGAGACAACACAGAATCTCTTAAGGCTGGAAGATTATTTCATTTTCATATAAGACATTATTCTGTTTCCTGTTATGCAACTATTTGTTTTACTTTTAAATTTTTTAAAGAAAATTTTATCTTTCCTGTGTTCTTAATCTCTTTCAAAAATTATATTGGACAAATGTTTCTATTTCTCCTTCCCCCTCAGAACTAGAAAACTAGATTTCATAGTAAGCTGAGTTTAGTTCTTAATAAAGGGAAAATGCCATAGAAAGCCATCATTTTCTTCCTATGACCTTAACTTATATTACAACCCCTGTGGGGAGTTGTCAATTAAAAGCCCGGGATTTCACAAATCTAAGTCTTGGAAATCAGCCAGCAATCTGCACCAAATATGTGGGAAAACCTACTAAATAGCTTTTTAACCTTTATTACTTACTATGTTTTATTGTACAAATCTATATCCTCAGGAGACATAGGCAATGCTAATTGGGATTCATGTGAAGAAAAGAGCAAAAAGCTATTTCAACCCATGTAAACATTTTTTGGTACCTAGTTAAATACTTAACGGGGAATATTCCGGAAGCAGGCATACTGGACAAGATCACTCAACCAATTCAGAAGCAAGAGTTTACTACTCTGCTCATTTAGGAGCCCTGACAATTTGCTATCCCCAGTAATTCACTACCTCAATTATAAGATAAAATTCTCTAATGCTGTTGATTACTTTAAATGCTAAAGCAATACAATTAGCACAAGCTGTTATTAACAGAAGCTCTCTGTGAAAACAATGATGATCTTATTGGCTAAAAATCTTTGTGATATATTTTTTCTAAGGCATTTTGAGGACTATCAAAGCTATTAGGAATTTGTTGTTTGGGGGTTGGGGAGTGTTTTCAAGAACAGCTTTGATTATCTCAAATCAAGAGGTCTTTTCGTTGTCATGGCATCAAATTATTTGCAGAAAACAAATTTAATAATGTCACAATAACTATGAACTCTTTCTGAAGACAGGCTCTAGTCTAAATTCCAAAAAGTTTCCATCAGTTCAGATGATGCAGTTAAAAGTCATTTGTGAAGCGTTGTGCCTGCTTTCCTGTTGATAGTGTTTTCATGAATACAGTACAGCTATTGTCTTGGCTAAAATAATTAAATCATATTCACAATTTCAGTACAACTTCTGTGGCAAAATGCAGAGGAAAATGTAATTTTTCACCATTCAAATAGAACTGATACTCTTAATTAAACCTGGAGCATAAATGTATTCATCTTTCCTTTGCATTATTTTAACCTGGGGGAGTATTCAAATATGGGTTTCTTCTACCTACCTCTTTAGTTAAGCTGGTTCCAAATGATCCAGGTTCCTCAGGATCTGGATAGAGACAATGCAAGAACTAATCAAGAAATTGAATTGGGGGAGAGAAACAAAAGGAAAATAATATTTTACTGATTCTTTTCATTGTATCAATTGTCTGAGTGGACTCTCCTTAAAGACACAGCATCAAGTCCTAGATAATTAGGAGAGAAGCATGATAGTAGAAAATAGTCAACTTTATGCACTTCAACTTACATAAATTATTAATACATAAATGTTTTTAATTTTTATGAGTAAACTGTAGAATATAAAGGAAAATATGTTTAAACATTCTCTTGTTTAGTCTCCTTCACTATGAAAATCTATTTTAAAATAAAATGTAGAATATTGTTCTTTTCATATACAAATTTGAAATTTCTGGTTCAGTGTAGTCTCCCTGCCCCGCCCCCTGCCGCCCACACACACAGAGCATGAAGTGTTTTTATTTGAGTTTATCCCTAAGAAAGGACCAGTGTCTTGGCTTGTTGACAGAGACCCCATAGCCCAGTCAAAAACTCATCACTGAGGAATGAGGACTTGGTGACACAGAGCTCCCCTGTGGGACAAATTTTTGGAAATCCCAGTCTCATCCTCAGAACAAAGAATGTGAGGGGAGTTGCCAAAGAAACCCTAAATCCTGATGCTTTTAGTGACATTTCAAATGTAAATCTAGGTCAGTGCACTATTTTGCATTTATGTTATATTCCATTAAAAATATTTTTAAAGCAAAAATAGCTTTTTGGCAGGGAACAATGTTAAGGTATTGATTTTTAATCACCACAGTGCCCCCCATCCCCACCATCCTGGATTCCCTAGAATTTCAAAGAATAGTATATGGTTTTCTGGAATGTTAAATGCAGACTAAAGGATATGGGCCGTGAGAATATGATCTGCTAGAGTTCCTTTCAGTGTACTGCAGTGGGACTTTATTTTACGCATTATTATTGAGCACCTGCAACCTTCATGGTGCTGCAGTGAATTTCAAAATGAGCGAAATGTAGGCTTTTCCTTCAAATAGGTTGCAACATAGTGGATAAATTAAACTGATAATTTCCCTCTTTTTGGAAAGAAATTAAACTTTAAAATACATGAATAAATATATATGTCTAGAATTTAAGCTCCATGAGAGCAGGGTTTTTTCCTTTTATCGATTTGGATAGCCCACCCTAGAACAGCACTTGGCACAAAGTGGGCACTCAGTAGCCAATGAATGAATGATAAAAAATTATAAATACTGAAATATATATAGAAAAAAGGAAACAATGTATTTGGCTCTCATTTCTTTTCAGTGGGTTCGTGTAGAGCATTGTGTGGATACACACTCTAGTTTATATTTTTGTATTAATGAACATTTAGGTTCCTCCAGTTATTTAGTATTCAAAATACTGCCATTATCTTTATATACAGTCGTGCACTTGTGCAGAAACTTATTGTAAGATAGAGTCTCAGTGGTAGAATTACTGGATCAAAGGATATTAGCATTTTAAAATTTGATAGATACCATCAAATTGTACTTCCACAACTTCTCTTCAATTTAGAATGAAACTTAAACATTTTATTTTTTAATTCAAGGTTACCTTTGCCAACCTGATGAAGGCTTTGAATTCTCTTTCTTTAAAAACAGATGTTTCAGTGTACCACAATATGGGAGTTTTTAAAATAACTTAGAGGGTTCATAGATGCCCTAATGTCCATTCATGGATCCTAAGTTAAGAAATTCTAACAAGCACAGTAAAATCTGTACATTTGCTGATTTAAAATTCACGAGGCATTTCTCAAAAAATAAAAATAAGTGTCCACAAATTAAATCATTTCTGTTACTTTTAAATCATTTCTAAATAAAGTTTTTGCTTATTTTAAAAGTGACCCCAAATTGAATCCAATGCTAGTGTTGATGATGAAAGTAAAGAAAAAGTAAAAAGGTGTTACAGTTTATTGCATTTTATTAGGAAAATTTTATGTACATTTATGAATTTGGGAAAACTGCCAGTCTTAGGACATGTTCCTTATGAATATCAAAGATCTAATCTGTAGAAATTACTATAATAAAAAATGGAAAACTACCAATGGCATTTTTCACAGAACTAGAACAAAAAAATTCACAATTTATATGGAAACACAAAAGACCCCGAATAGCCACAGCAATCTTCAGAAAGAAAAACGGAGCTGGAGGAATCAGGCTCCCGGACTTCAGACTATACTACAAAGCTAAAGTAATCAAGACAGTATGGGACTGGCACAAAAACAGAAATATAGATCAGTGAAACAGGATAGAAAACCCAGAGATAAACCCATGCACATATGGTCACCTTATCTTTGATAAAGGAAGCAAGAATATACAACAGAAAAAACACAGCCTCTTCAATAAGTGGTGCTGGGAAAACTGGACAGGTACATATAAAAGTATGAAATTAGAACACTCCCTAACACCATACACAAAAATAAACTCAAAATGGATCAAAGACCTAAATGTAAGGCCAGACACTATCAAACTCTTAGAGGAAAACATAGGCAGAACACTCTATGACATAAATCACAGCAAGATCCTTTTTGACCCACCTCCTAGAGAAATGGAAATAAAAACACAAATAAACAAATGGGACCTAATGAAACTTAAAAGCTTTTGCACAGCAAAGGAAACCGTAAACAAGGCGAAAAGACAAACCTCAGAATGGGAGAAAATATTTGCAAATGAAGCAACTGACAAAGGATTAATCTCCAAAATTTACAAGCAGCTCAATATCAAAAAAACAAACAACCCAATCCAAAAATGGGCAGAAGACCTAAACACGCATTTCTCCAAAGAAGATATACAGATTGCCAACAAACACATGAAAGAATGCTCAACATCACTAATCATTAGAGAAATGAAAATCAAAACTACAGTGAGGTATCACCTCACACCAGTCAGAACGGCCATCATCAAAAGTTATACAAACAATAAATGCTGGAGAGGGTGTGGAGAAAAGGGAACCCTCTTGCAGTGTTGGTGGGAATGTAAATTGATACAGCCACTATGGAGAACAGTATGGAGGTTCCTTGAAAAACTAAAAATGGAACTACCTTATGACCCAGCCATCCCACTACTGGACATATACCCTGAGAAAACCATAATTCAAAAAGAGTCATGTACCACAATGTTCATTGCAGCTCTATCTACAATAGCCCTGACATGCAACCTAAGTGTCCATCTACAGATGAATGGATAAAGAAGATGTGGCACATATATACAATGGAATATTACTCAGCCATAAAAAGAAACGAAATTGAGTTATTTGTAGTGAAGTGGATGGACCTAGAGTCTGTCATACAGAGGGAAGTAAGTCAGAAAGAGGAAAACAAATACCATATACTAACATATATATATGGAATTTTTAAAAAAATGGTTCTAAAGAAACTAGGGGCAGGACAGGAATAAAGACGCAGACGTAGAGATGGACTTGAGGACATGGGGAGGGGGAAGGGTAAGCTGGGACGAAGTGAGAGAGTGGCATTGACATATACACACTACCAAATGTAAAATAGATAGCTAGTGGGAAGCAGCCACATAGCACAGAGAGATCACCTCGGTGGGTGCTTTGTGACCACCTAGAGGGGTGGGATAGGGAGGGTGGGAGGGAGACGCAAGAGGGAGGAGATATGGGGATATATGTATATGTATAGCTAATTCACTTTGTTATAAAGCAGAAACTAACACACCATTGTAAAGCAATTATACTCCAATAAAGATGTTAAAAACAAAAAATGGAGTTTGCTGTAAGAGAGAAAACCAAGTATCACTCAGTGCCTCTGCCTGGTTGGTCCCTGGCTATGATAGACTGGTGAAGTAGTTCTCATCTTCCCATTTGTAGAAATTCAGTTCAGATCAGATGAAATTTCCTCCAAGAATCCTAAACCAATACCCTCAAGCTTTTTACTGGGATTCCCTTCTCTACTTTGCCATACCACTTTCTCTACCTAATAAGCAGCTCATACAAATTGCATCATGTTCCTTCAGGAGTAGGCCTCAGTATCTTATTTATATATTTCCCCCACAAAGAACATCTAGCACTCTGCCTATAATAGGTGTTCAGTAAATACTTGATGCATGTTTGAATGTATAAATAGATGATTTTTGAGATAGGACTTGAAGGATATGTAGGAATTCAGGCAGAGCAGATGGTCCCAAGGAACAATGATAAAAAATGAAGCAGAGATGGGGTAAAGCCTAAACTAATTGAGAATTGTAACTTATCCAGCCTCATAGATCATTCTATGCTTAGAGTATAATGCAGCATGTGGTAAATTGAGAAGATAATTTTCAGCACAGCAAATACTGGTACTGTATTTTTTAAATTGTATTGTTTTTATAGATCTCCCTTCTATGGCATAATATGGATTATTACATTGACCTATACATCACTAAAAAGATAAATATTTTGAGCACTTCCAAGTAACATGCAAAACTTGGAAGTAATATAAAGAACACATATATTAAAACATATTCCTGAGTACTAGCAATAATAATTTGGTAAGATGTTTTTTTCCATCGAAATGTTATTCCACAGTGGAATAACATTTATCTAAAAGATATAATATAATGCATTTATAAAATTATAGGAACTGATGAGAGAAAGAGAAAAGAAGAATTACTCTTTTTCTTATATGTAGGCATTACACAATTATACCTACATTATAATATATGACACTTGTGAAAGGCAAGGTAGAAAGTAAAGTTTGAACAAATGTATTCCTACCTCTGATTCAGCAAAAACCCGACTTGGCCCCCAAGTACCCAAGTTTATGAAGAGAAATTGAAAATGAAAAAGGGGGTAGAATAACTGTTTTCTGTATTTCTCAAAATGACATTAGATTCCCTCAGATGTCTTCTCCCACCTGCCATGCATTCCAAGTTACTTGGGAATTATAGGCCCTTGTACCACACACACATACACACACAAACAAATCTTACATATTATATATTACATGACCTTGACAAAAATTTTAAACTTGTTTCATATAATAAATTTATGGGAGGAATTATGAGATAAGATAACTTTGTGTCATTGAATTATAAAATCAGGTTTGGAAGACTCTTTAAAGGCATCAGCTTTATTCTCTATCAGTAGAACTATGATATTTTATCATATCAAATAAAATATACATGATATGTACACTTTAGAAAGCATATATAGTAGGTATAATTTGTGCTTGATTATAGTACATGAAGTAGATTTGCTAAAACAGTATATTTTTTGTAATTTCTTGGATTGGATTGGATCCCAATATTTCAAAGTTAGAAATCAATCCTCCTATTATAGTTTAATATAATATGTTTCTGTGAGGAAAACAAATTTGATAATAACCAATGTTACTATGTGCCATTGCTTCCTCCATCCCTTGATTCATATTCAGGGATTATTTAGTCCTACACTAAAATTCTATTTTACAACAATGATCCCTTTATTGGAAACCACAGTTTTATTAAATGAGTGAAGGTCTAAGTCAGTAGTTCTCAACTAGATGGGATTTCAGGGGGCAGTTTTGCCTCCCAGGGGACATTTGTCATGTCTGAGGATTTTCTTGTTGTCATAATGAGGAGAAGGTGCTACTGGCATCCAATGGGCAGAGACAGGGATATTGCTAAACGTACATAGGACAGCCCCCCACAATCAAGATTTATTCAGCCCAAAATGTCAGTAGTAATGAGACTGAGAAACACTACATGTTTTACATGTTTTAATTAGAGTTGTACATATCTTAATTCATTAACAGAGCAAATAGGGACACTAGCATGTTTATCTGTCAAAATCAGTCAAATAAATATGAAGGTAATTTCTAAGGATAACTCTCATTTTTACCCACTTCCTCCCCAACAATTCATTTGCACAAATATATCTCTAAAATTTCTGTAGAACTGGAATTTTGTTTTTATGTTGTAAGCTCTGAGCCAATTATAATGTGATTAACCCTTCTATGTCACCTAACAGGGATAGAGAGCTAAAAAAAAAAAAAGCTTTTAAGGATGATGATGCTTTTAAAGTATCAGTGCAATAAAAAATAATTAACCACGCTAAATTACAGCATGCAAAATAGACTCTGATGAATTCTGGTCCTATATATTCTATATTTTTTGCTGTACTTCTGCTTGAAATGTGGTAGCAGATTCTGATGTTTGTGACCTCAACTCAAATGTCTAGTTGTCAACAATGCAAAGAGAATGATTACTCTGACCTTGATAGTCCTTAAGAATTACTTTATACAGAAAAAGAAATTCTCATCAATATTGCCAAAATTATTACAGTTTTATTATTTTAATTAGAAATATAAAGTGTTCACCTAACTTCAAAAGGCTGCCAGTCTGTTTCAGTGCCTCTTTAAATTATTTGCTATATAAAATGCATAACTATAATTATCTTGTGCTTTATGATCACTTGCCTGAGAATTCTACATGTGAGAATTATTTGGTCAAGAGATTTTTCTTATGCTATGCTTATCTCATTTTATTCCCACTGAATTCTCCTATGTAGCCTTTCTAGGTTCTATTGTTCTTTATCTTTAGCTAATAATTCTTCATAAGAATCATTAAATTATTACATGCCGCTTCTCAAATATAACACGTATTTTTTTTTAATAAATTATTTATTTATTTATTTTTGGCTGTGTTAGGTCTTCGTTTCTGTGTGAGGGCTTTCTCTAGTTGCGGCAAGCGGGGTCCACTCTTCATTGCGGTGCGCGGGCCTCTCACTATCGCGGCCTCTCATGTTGCGGAGCACAGGCTCCAGACGCGCAGGCTCAGTAGTTGTGGTTCACGGGCCCAGTTGCTCCGCGGCATGTGGGATCTTCCCAGACCAGGGCTTGAACCCGTGTCCCCTGAATTGGCAGGCAGATTCTCAACCACTGCGCCACCAGGGAAGCCCAACATGTATTTTTTTTTTTAAACATCTTTATTGGAGTATAGTTGCTTTACAATGTTGTTAGTTTCTGCTCTATAACGAAGTGAATCAGCTATATGTATACATATATCCCCATGTCCCCTCCCTCTTGCATCTCCCTCCCACCCTCCCTATCCCACCCCTCTAGGTGGTCACAAAGCACCGAGCTGATCTCTCTGTGCTATGTGGCTGCTTCCCACGAGCTATCTATTTTACAGGGGACGGGGAAGGGGAAGGTGGGACAAAGTGAGAGAGTAGCATTGACATATATACACTACCAAACATATTTATGTTTTACTTTATGTCAGGACATTTTGATAGCAACAGTGATAATAATAATTCATAACACTATGTTAAAATTTTAAAACACATTTAATACGAAAGGTGATTTAGCCCAGGTTAAAGTATCTTATGACATATGCATATACACATAGACATAACATGTATAGCACAGAAATTCACACCCTTGTGCACACACACATTTCCTTCTATATTTTATATTTTGCCTCTTTGAGGAAGGACATCATAGGCATTCTATATTTGCAATTGTATCCAGTAATCTCTATGCTACAAAACCATGAATAATTTAACCAACTGATATTACAGGGAGAGAATTGCAGGGGAATTCTAGTAAGCTAAATTTAATTCAGACTTGGCAATTCAAAGATAAAAATCTCTTGCTTCTATGAAAAGTATAAACAGAATTATTTGTGTTGACAGGTGCTTTGGGTCTCCCTGGCACTTCATCTCAAAGACTGAGACGTCTCTAGAAATCAGGATGCTAATTCATCACCAAATCACAGCAGTCTTTGTAGCTACTTTATCCCTAGGGGGTTAGAGATATTAGCCCTCCCACATGTGTAAGCCTTAGTCTTTCTATCAGATGAACCTGGAGCCCTTATACTCTTACCTGAAGAGGAAAGTTGATGATTATAACAAACTTGAAAATTATTTCTAAAATCATCATGACTGTGGCTCCTAATGCCACAAGTGATAATGCAAATGATTATCATGCATTCTGCCCTCAGTCTGTGGACCAGGGCTTCTATCTGTAACTATTGCCCTTTTACCTACTGCCCTCATTCTTGTCAGGTCTCTTATTTCCCTTACATTTGCTGTGCTCTGAAGAGTCCTGTCCTGGCTAATTTTGCATATCGAGCTGTCACTGCAAGACTCAATCCATGAATTTGCAAATACTTTTAAAAACAACTCTTTGCTTTGTGGTCATCACAAGTAAGGAAAAAGTCACTTCTTAGTGTCATTTGCAGATCACATAGCACAAACAATCCTTAATTTCTCTTGAAAGGGAAGGGAGAAATGTTCTATCCTGTAGTTTAATCCATAAACTCATAAGAATGTTGGCTTTGTGTTTGTTTCTCTTGAAGTAAGAGAGTGCCATCCAAGCCCAAATCCATGTTCCTTACACATCGAAGACAGTATATGACAGCCTTTGCAGTATTTGGTAAGAAAAAGAATTCTCAAAGTTCCAGTGTTGTCAACTCCTCCCTGGTTTTTAAAGATGTTAATTTGATAACCAAAATGGAACGGATGGAACAAGATTCAAATGAAAAATCATCTTATTAGATGCCCAGTAAATGCCAGACATTGTCCCTGGGATACAGTGATTAAAAATATATGGTCCTAAATTTTTAGAAATGCACAACCTTCCAAGACTGAACCAGGAAGAATTGGAAAATATGAACAGACCAATCACAAGGAATGAAATTGAAACTGTGATTAAAAATCTTCCAACAAACAAAAGCCCAGGACCAGATGGCTTCACAGGCAAATTCTATCAAACATTTAGAGAAGAGCTAACACCTATCCTTCTCAAACTCTTCCAAAATATAACAGAGGGAGGAACACTTCCAAATTCATTCTACGAGGCCACCATCACCCTGGTGTCAAAACCAGACAAAGATGTCACAAAGAAAGAAAACCACAGGCCAATATCACTGATGAACATAGATGCAAAAATCCTCAACAAAATACTAGCAAACAGAATCCAACAGCACATTAAAAGGATCATTCACCATGATCAAGTGGGGTTTATCCCAGGAATGCAAGGATTCTTCAATATATACAAATCAATCAATGTGATACACCATATTAACAGATTGAAGGAGAAAAACCATAAGATCATGTCAATCGATGCAGAGAAAGCTTTCAACAAAATTCAACACCCATTTATGATAAAAACCCTGCAGAAAGTAGGCATAGAGGGAACTTTCCTCAACATAATAAAGGGCATATATGACAAACCCAGAGCCAACATCATCCTAAATGGTGAAAAAATAAAACCATTTCCACTAAGATCAGGAACAAGACAAGGTTGCCCACTCTCACCACTATTATTCAGGATAGTTTTGGAAGTTTTAGCTACAGCAATCAGAGAAGAAAAAGAAATAAAAGGAATCCAAATCGGAAAAGAAGTAAAACTGTCACTGTTTGCAGATGACTTGATATTATACATAGAGAATCCTAAAGATGCTACCAGAAAACTACTAGAGCTAATCAATGAATTTGGTAAAGTAGCAGGATACAAAATTAATGCACAGAAATCTCTTGCATTCCTATACACTAATGATGAAAAATCTGAAAGAGAAATTATGGAAACACTCCCATTTACCATTGCAACAAAAAGAATAAAATACCTAGGAATAAACCTACCTAAGGAGACAAAAGACCTGTATGCAGAAAATTATAAGACACTGATGAAGGAAATTAAAGATGGTACAATTAGAAGGAGAGATATACCATGCTTTTGGATTGGAAGAATCAATATTGTGAAAATGACTCTACTATGCAAAACAATCTACAGATTCAATGCAATCCCTATCAAAATACCACTGGCATTTTTCACAGAACTAGAACAAAAAATTTCCCAATTTGTATGGAAACACAAAAGACCCCGAATAGCCAAAGCAATCTTGAGAAAGAAAAACGGAGCTAGAGGAATCAGGCTCCCAGACTTCAGACTATACTACAAAGCTAAAGTAATCAAGACAGTATGGGACTGGCACAAAAACAGAAATATAGATCAATGGAACAGGATAGATATCCCAGAGATAAACCCAAGCTCATATGGTCACCTTATCTTTGATAAAGGGGGCAAGAATATACAGAGGAGAAAAGACAGCCTCCTCAATAAGTGGTGCTGGGAAAACTGGACAGGTACATATAAAAGTATGAAATTAGAACACTCCCTAACACCATACACAAAAATAAACTCAAAATGGATCAAAGACCTAAATGTAAGGCCAGACACTATCAAACTCTTAGAGGTAAACATAGGCAGAACACTCTATGACATAAATCACAGCAAGATCCTTTTTGACCCACCTCCTAGAGAAATGGAAATAAAAACACAAATAAACAAATGGGACCTAATGAAACTTAAAAGCTTTTGCACAGCAAAGGAAACCATAAACAAGGCAAAAAGACAAACCTCAGAATGGGAGAAAATATTTGCAAATGAAGCAACTGACAAAGGATTAATCTCCAAAATTTACAAGCAGCTCAATATCAAAAAAACAAACAACCCAATCCAAAAATGGGCAGAAGACCTAAACATGCATTTCTCCAAAGAAGATATACAGATTGCCAACAAACACATGAAAGAATGCTCAACATCACTAATCATTAGAGAAATGAAAATCAAAACTACAGTGAGGGGGCTTCCCTGGTGGCGCAGTGGTTGAGAATCCGCCTGCCAATGCAGGGGACACGGGTTCGAGCCCTGGTCTGGGAAGATCCCACATGCCGCGGAGCGGCTGGGCCCGTGAGCCACAATTGCTGAGCCTGCGCGTCTGGAGCCTGTGCTCCGCAACAGGAGAGGCCGCGATGGTGAGAGGCCCGCGCACCGCGATGAAGAGTGGCCCCCGCTTGCCACAACTGGAGAGAGCCCTCGCACAGAAACGAAGACCCAACACAGCCATAAATAAAATAAATTAAAAAAAAAAAAAAAAAGACTGTGCTTTAAAAAAAAAAAAAAACTACAGTGAGGTATCACCTCACACCAGTCAGAACGGCCATCATCAAAAAATCTACAAACAGGGCTTCCCTGGTGGTGCAGTGGTTGAGAATCTGCCTGCTAATGCAGGAGACACGGGTTCGAGCCCTGGTCTGGGAAGATCCCACATGCCACGGAGCAGCTGGGCCCATGAGCCACAGCTGCTGAGCCTGCGCATCTGGAGCCTGTGCCCTGCAACGGGAGGGGCCGCGATAGTGAAAGGCCTGCGCACCGCGATGAAGAGCGGTCCCCGCACCGCGATGAAGAGTGGCCCCCACTTGCCGCAACTAGAGAAAGCCCTCGCACGAACCGAAGACCCAGCACAGCCAAAAATAAATAAATAAATAAATAAATAAATAAAATTAAAAAAAAAAATCTACAAACAATAAATGCTGGAGAGGGTGTGGAGAAAAGGGAACCCTCTTGCAGTGTTGGTGGGAATGTAAATTGATACAGCCACTATGGAGAACAGTATGGAGGTTCCTTGAAAAACTAAAAATGGAACTACCATACGACCCAGCAATCCCACTACCGGGCATATACCCTGAGAAAACCATAATTCAAAAAGAGTCATGTACCACAATGTTCATTGCAGCTCTATTTACAATAGCCCTGACATGGAAACAACCTAAGTGTCCATCTACAGATGAATGGATAAAGAAGATGTGGCACATATATACAATGGAATATTACTCAGCCATAAAAAGAAACGAAATTGAGTTATTTGTAGTGAAGTGGATGGACCTAGAGTCTGTCATACAGAGGGAAGTAAGTCAGAAAGAGAAAAACAAATACCGTATGCTAACACATATATATGGAATCTAAGAAAAAAAAAAAGGTCATGAAGAACCTAGGGGCAAGACGGGAATAAAGACACAGACCTACTAGAGAATGGACTTGAGGATATGGAGAGGGGGAAGGGTAAGCTGTGACAAAGTGAGATAGTGGCATGGACATATATACATTACCAAACGTAAAATAGATAGCTAGTGGGAAGCAGCTGCATAGCACAGAGAGATCACCTCGGTGGGTGCTTTGTGACCACCTAGAGGGGTGGGATAGGGAGGGTGGGAGGGAGGGAGACGCTAGAGGGAAGAGATATGGGAACATATGTATATTTATAACTGATTCACTTTGTTATAAAGCAGAAACTAACACACCATTGTAAAGCAATTATACTCCAATAAAGATGTTAAAAAATATATATATATATATATGGTCCTCTTCCTGCTGTGATTGTGCTTTCATCATGCTAATACATTATGTACTTGAAATTCATACAGCTTTAAAATCAATTATAAAAATTATAAAATTTTTAAATTTTTAAATCAATTATAAAATATAGAATTATAAAATTTGGTGTATATTAAAGTTTATAGAGAAGAGGAAAGAAAAATGGTCTGTACGAAAGAGCAAAGCATTAAATTTTTTGGAAAAGGAATTTGTTTCCCTGTACCTAGCAAGGGATTCACCTCATTGGTACCTAAGCTGTGTAAACTGTTTTCACTCCTTGACCAACCATGGGAGCACTGGCAGTTGTCGAAAGAAGGTGTGTTTTTATAATTATAGGAGATAATTAGAGGTGCGTGTCTTGCCATAATTTAAGGAAGAGATTCACATTATCTTAGAGTCATTACATATTCAAGTGTCTTGCTATATATTGATGAAAAAAACAAAATATTAAAGCACAAAATGATTTCCATGGTTTGGCAAACCTGCATGAACAGATTCTAAAATACATGATACAAGTTCCATATTTAATATCCAATGTAGAAAACAAGTACTATATTGTGAAATAAAGCAATTTCTTAACTGTCATCACTTTGCCTGTCTGCCACCACATATCTAAATCCTAACAATTTTTTATTTTAACAAGGCTGAAGAGACCTTATAGTCTTATGCTCTTCAATGATTTATAGTAAAAAGGAAGTATGGTTGACACTAAACAATTAAAAATTTGGAAAATTGTAATTTTTTTTAACATCTTTATTGGAGTATAATTGCTTTACAATGGTGTGTTAGTTTCTGCTTTATAACAAAGTGAATCAGTTATACATATACACCTATCCCCATATCTCTTCCCTCTTGCGTCTCCCTCCCTCCCACCCGGTAATTTTTCATTATAAAACAGAATGTAATAAAAATTTTAGTAAAATTTTGTCTCTAATAGCAAGTTAAAAACACATTCTCATGGCTTATACTTTGTATTCTTTATTTTAACAATGTTAAAAATGCTGGAAAGTAGTTGTGCAGTATATTTACATGAAATTTGTGTTCTTTGTAATGCTTTTATTCACTGGAGAAAATTGCTTTAAAGGAAAGTAGCTTCCTCAGTTGACAGAATTTTAAAATAGGAATTTTATTACCTTTTCTTTCTTTACTAAGGTTAATGATTTTTATCCCTATATGAAATTTTTATATGTTGTGATTGATGGGTAACAGAGAAAGATAGTTCCACCCTGTCTTGTTTCTTCAGAAAGTCATAAGATGGTCTTATTCATGTGTTGTAAATTGCCTTAGCTTTGCACTTTAGCACCACCTGGTGGACAAAATATCATTTCTTTTTCTTTTCAGTTTAAAATAAAGTTAGCCCTGTCACACTCTGTATCCAATTATGACATATCTTAATAGGTATTTAATTGCAAATGTATTTAACTTTAAAGATAGTTGTAAACAAAATAAGGTAAAAAGATCTGATATATTTCCTAAGTACTATACAATTCCCAAGTTAAATGCCTATGTTTCTTTAAACTTCATAAATATATACAGATTTGAATAGTATGTTACATACGTATGCAAAAATGTGGGTATTGTTGATAATTTAATTATTGAGCATCACATTCTTTTCAATAAAGAATTAAATAAGACCAGGAAGTTTTCTGTACCTTAGTAGCAAACTATTGCTTAAATTAGATTGTCTACCCAAAAAGCAGTGTAATCACTTCATGAAGAAATCTCATACTACAAATACTTTTTTTTTTTGGCTGCCACGCAGTTTGCAGGTTCTTAGTTCCCCAACCAAGGATTGAACCCGCGCCCTCAGTAGTGAAAGCGTGGAGTCCTAACCACTGGAGCGCCAGGGAATTCCTTACAAATTCTTTTCCTGTTAATATTTTATGTATAATTGAAATGAAAACTAGTATTTTAACCATTGCTACTGTAAAGCAGGCCATTTTCATGCTCATTTTGCCACTTATATTTAAGATTCAGTTGTGGTCTTATATGTATTAGTTCTTAGTTTTTAATAGTTTTTAAAATTTTTTGAATTTAAACTTAATATTTTCAAATGAAAAACACAAACATATTTAAAGCTAGTTTTGAGAATTTTAAGCATGATAATCTCTTTGTATAGTGCCACATTTCTATGAAATATAGTGAAGTTTTTTCTTATGAAATACAGTGAAGGTGAAAAGAAACCCTCAGATTCCACACTGTTCCTTTGGCATATACTACTTATCTATTCCTCGCTAAAACTGAGAGGTTTATAGATTTGAACTGTGTGACATTTGAAGGCTTAGTAGCTAAATAAGAGCTGTTGATATTTATAGGAAATATGTTCTAACTACATACTTTGTTGTATGTCATTTAAGATAAAATTATAATACATAACCTTCATTAAGACATGCATCTTGAACTGAAGTTATTTACTTTATTTCAAGAAAACATTTAAACTCTTCTCTCTCGTGTTCCTTTTTTTCTAAAGGTCTTGGATGGTATACTGTAAACTCAGCATATGGAGATACCATTGTCATGCCTTGCCGACTCAGTGTACCTCAGAATCTCATGTTTGGCAAATGGAAATATGTAAGTGTGACCTACCTTGGACTTGGTTAATTGCCTCTAGTTTTTGAAAGAAAATTCCTTCTGTGAGTAAATGTGACTTTCAAATTAACGTAATGGCAATATTCAGCTGTGGGTATAAATGTAAAAGGATGAAATTAATGAGTCGAATATGTCAAAAGAATAATTCCTAAGTCTTACATAACAAATGCTATTTTAAAATAAAGCCAATAAACAGGTAATTCTTAGCTCAAATTAGTCTGAAAGATTCACCCTGAAGTGTCTGAGGCAGAAGAAAAGGCAGAGTTCCAGGGTAAAATCAGTGGAGTATAGGACAGAGCTTAGTGGAAGATGGCAGCCTTTTTCTACACACTCATGTTTTGTTTGGTGTGGTTACTGCAAAGGCAAGATGCACCAGAAGCCAGAGCATTCAAATGTTCACTGAAAATTAGTCATCCGTATTAGAAGCCTGTTACTGGTACTTGGTCTTAGAACTCAGTCGAAGTGGTAGGTCCTTTTATGCTGATTTTATTCATTTTTTGCAGATAGCAAAATCATATTTTCTCAGGTATCAAGGTACCGATGGGTCTGGAAATGAAGGGTAGATATCCTGGTAGGTGATGTGGAAAGGCTAGGTAACTTTGATAAAATATCTCAATTTCATTACCAAGACGAACAAAAGGTGTCTGTGTGGCACAATTTCCCATTGCTAAATCACAGAGACTCACAATGGTTTGCAAGCTTAAAAAGAGGACATATGTTTCATTGAACACAACTGGCAAATTTTCCCTAGGTCCATGAAATGTTAAAAGGTATTTGAATAGGAAAAGGATTTGATGGTCCAATAATTTTTTTTGACTTTGGGCATAGATTTTTATTATGTATTATTCTTACACATGTAAAAAAATTAATCCCCATTTTCTCATAGAAAAATATGAGATAATAATAATCTTCCTTACAATGTTGTGAAGGTTACATGAAGTAACTCATACCAGAATACTTACCTAGTACTTGGCACATGGTAATTGCACGAAGAGTGTAAGCTGTTATGAGTGTGGGGCTACTAAGCTCTAAACGCACTGTGTGAAGGTCAGGTGAAGGCAAAAGAAGGAGGTGAGGCAGCATAGCACTTCCCTGATCCCTCCTCCTGTTATCCAGCTCACACTGGGTAATTTTTAACTATTTCTGGCTCCCTATAAAAATGGAAATATGAAGTTAAGGCCTATGAGGACAAAGTCTATTAGCACCCGTAAAATTCTAAGGGTCTGGGAGACTACCACCTAATTCACCATTGAGTCAAACTTAATGCTAAAATAAATGGCATACAGTGGTGAAAAACTTCTGTGATTATAGACATTTCTGATGCCGAGGAAATAATTTTCACCTAAATGGAACTGGCACAATGGCAGTGAAAACAAATAATAATGGCAATTTTCAAATCGTTAATGAAACAAAAACCTTCAGCAATAAACTGATGAGATACATTTGAAGTACCATACGCTCTAAAAGCAGTCCTGATTCGCAGACATACTATACAACCTCTAATTTAATGTAATCTGAAAGACAAAGAGCAGATTTGGAAAGAGTGAAAGGGAGCAAACACAGAGGAAAGATGAATTAGTTTCTCTCTTACTGCACGGTAATCTCCCTGTGAATGGAGATCATAGCTCCCTGTGCACCCCGCCCTACCTCACTCCCACCACCTCTTCACCAACATCTGCCTCTGTGCCTGGTACAGAAGAGGCATCTAACGGCTGTCGAGAATGATATAGTGTAGTTATAATGGAGCCAGGCTGTGGAGCTCCAGTCTTGGCCCTGCTGAGATACACTGGCTGGGGCAATGGACCAGTTATTTAACCAATCTCTGTCTCCATTGTCTAAAAATGAAGCCAATATTATGTGTAATTTACAGGGTTGTTATGAATATTAAATCCATTAATGCATGGAAAGCCCAAAGAAAGTACCCTGGCATACAGTTAAGTGCTCGAAATTTAATAACTATTATTTCTTGCATAAGTGAACAAATATAGAAATTTAAGATACTGGTCTAACTGGTCTAACATATTTTTCTTAATGAAGAAATGATTTAGTACAAGGATTTGCATTGTAAACCTGTGGCAAAATTAAAAGATTTAAGGAGAATATTACTGATGTATTCAGATATTCAACCAGCTAAACCTTTTGGACTCCAAGATTAGCTTAGTAATTGTCTTAGTCAGCTTGGGCTGTTATAACAAAATACCACAGACTGGATAGTTTAAACAACAGACATTTATTTCTCACAGTTCTGGAGACTGGGCAGTCCAAAATCAAGGTGCCAGCCGATTCACCTCTTGC
This sequence comes from Balaenoptera acutorostrata, assembly GCF_949987535.1. Taxonomy (NCBI): domain Eukaryota; kingdom Metazoa; phylum Chordata; class Mammalia; order Artiodactyla; family Balaenopteridae; genus Balaenoptera; species Balaenoptera acutorostrata. The sequence continues at coordinate 98,737,160 of NC_080067.1, read as the reverse complement.
GGAGGGCCCTCTTCCTGATTTGCTGATAGCTGCCACTTGCTATGTGCTCACAAAACCTCTTCTTTGTGTTCTCATTGAGAGAGAGAGCTCTCGTGTTTCTTCCTCTTCTTATAAGGGCACTAATCCCATCATGAGGGTACCATCCCCATGACCTCATCTAAACTTCAACACCTCTCAGGGGCCCACCTCCACTAATCCCACACTGGAGGTTAGGGCTTAGGCATATAAATTTAGTCCATAACATTAGTAAATATTAATAATTTTTAAAATGTTACTCCTCATAACACCTTGAAATTTGTCACGCATTTTCGAATGTTTTATCATATTTTATTTTCTCAAAGGCCTTGTGAGGTAAGTAGAAGAGGGATTGGCCCTTATTTTAGATTATTGTTAGTAGGTAAGAGAATGTTTGTGGGAGCAGAGGAAGAAATGAATTATGTCTCAGTGCTCTTGGCATAATTGTATATGCCAGATTTTATATGAAAGCCCTTCGAGCTAAGTTTTAAGATTCAGATAGCAAAACTATGGGTTTTAGTGATTAATCTAATTCTATTGCTTAATGGACATGATCATTTCACAAGGGCAAATACTGTTCCTCCATGAAGACTCATTAAGCTATGTTATGTGTAAAGGTCAACTGTGTCAGTCTGGCTGAAACCGAAAAGTGTGGACACATAAAGTATGTGGATTAAAGTAATGAACATGCTAAAGATAATTGCCCAGGATTTCTAAATGAGTGTTTGCAGCTCAAGTGTATGCTTACTCTGATAGTTAACTGAAAATCCTTTTGTAACATAACACTTATATGTTTGTTTTCATCTATTTTTTTTTCTTTTACATTAGACATAAGGCCAACCCTTGTCATTTTCAAAACAGTTACTAATTCTGTCCTCCAGATGCAAGAAAAGCTTGGATTCCTAAAGCTCTGTCCTTTCATTTTTGTATATTTAAATTGATACCTGTAAAAGAACTTACAGCTTCTCTTCTTATGAAGAGTAATTTTCTATAACCAAAGATTTATATGAGGCACATATCTAAAATTATTCTTCTTGGACCAAACTACAAATTTTGGTGGAATAATATGGCCAAGAAAATTTTGTTATTCTGGCTGTAATCCTGAAACATCTAAAAATGCCTGTTTTTTAAAAATGTATTGTTATTTCAATTTTTAGGAAAAGCCTGATGGCTCCCCAGTATTTATTGCCTTCAGGTCCTCTACAAAGAAAAGTGTGCAGTACGACGATGTACCAGAATACAAAGACAGACTGAACCTCTCAGAAAATTACACTCTCTCTATCAGTAATGCAAAGATCAGTGATGAAAAGAGATTTGTGTGCATGCTCGTAACTGAGGACAACGTGTTTGAGGCACCTACAGTAGTCAAGGTGTTCAGTAAGTAGTCTGCAGTGTAATGCTAAGTGGGATTGATGGCTGGTACTAGAAAATGTTCTTTAGAAAGACGACTGAACTCTCTGTAGTGTCTCCACAGTAGGCATCTATGTAAGAGGACTTCTAGAGATCTTCATTCTGCTCATGCATGCTGTCAGTGAGGAAAACAAAAAACCTGAAATGCAAATAGGAGCTTTGCAATGAGGAACTAAAAGAATATTCTGTTGTTTTGTTGGGTAAAATTTCCTGTGATATGAAATAGTGCTAAATGAAAACTGGCATGTGATCCTTTACTTTCACTGACGTACAAATAAATGTTCTGTGATACATATTGATACATAGATATATAATACATGCACATATTCATGCATATCATGCTTACATATATATGAATTAGGCTAACCCATATAAAAGTTACCATTTGATATTGTAAAAACAATAAAATACTGGGCTTCCCTGGTGGCGCAGTGGTTGGGAATCTGCCTGCCAATGCAGGGGACACGGTTTCAAGCCCTGGTCTGGGAAGATCCCACATGCCGCGGAGCAACTAGGCCCGTGAGCCACAACTACTGAGCCTGCGCGTCTGGAGCCTGTGCTCCGCAACAAGAGAGGCCGCGATAGTGAAAGGCCCGCGCACCGCGATGAAGAGTGGCCCCCACTTGCCGCAACTAGAGAAAGCCCTCGCACAGAAACGAAGACCCAACACAGCCAAAAATAAATAAATAAATAAATAAAATTTAAAAAAAAACAATAAAATACAAACAAGAGACCTAAGCTTTCTATATATGTATATACATGTGTGTGTATATGTGTGTGTACACACACACATTTTGACCTTTAATGCTTAATGCTTGTTGATTTACTTCTTGAGACTGTTCAAGCGGTTTAGAAAATTGCCCTAAAATAAAGAAGTTCACCACACTCTAAATGTGTACATGGAATCCACCAAGAGGAAAAAGTAGAGGAGGGTTGGAACAAGAAAATGTTGTAGAAGAAACTTGTAATAATTACTGGAGGTTACTTTGCCTCATGATAACATATAGTTAATGTGCGTGTACAAATAGCTACGCAAATGAATGACTTGAGAAGTTCTAATTAAAACTTTTTATCTTTTAATATTCTAATAAAATATCCCACCTTCATTACATCCTAATATCTTAGAAATTACAGGGAGAAAAATAGGTCTCGAAAGTTTCAGAATGCTGAAATTAGAATTAGGGAAGAAGCTCTCACTTTTCAGTTTTTTCCTCTGCTTTCTGATAACTTGACAGCACCTAGAAATTATTAAAATAAACAGGGAAGAAAGAAACCCAGAGGGCCTTGCTACTACAGCAATTAACCGTGGAGTTTTCCTGTTTCTCTTGTGATGCCTATACAACTAAGTAGGACTGTCCTTAAGCATTTACATGGACTTCAGTGCTCCTATGGACTCATGACAAGGATTCAGTGCTTATACTATCAAGGAGACCTTTGTTCTCCCGAAGAACCTTGTAAAAGCATAGTACACGTTTCAGTTGATTACCTTTCAGCTTAGAAGGTACTTTCCAGAAACCATCCACTCAACTCAATCATTTTATGGATCAAACCAAGTACCAAGCGTTTCCCAGTTATGCCCCCTTCCATGAAACACCCCGGATAATCTCCATCCTGTATTTGCCAAAGTCCCATGTATTTTTTTCTTTCTTGTCTTTTATTTCACTTTGATGTTATTAGGAAGATGGATGGTGTGCTGCTAAAAACACTTTTTCTAAAGTGAGCAACCAAAATCTTTTAATTAGGCCATGAGGTCGTAAATATAAGTACACAAGAATGTACTGCAGTAGGTACAGAGATTAAGTCACAGCATTCTAAAGTTATGTGTATTGATTTGTCATTGTCATGTTTCTTTGTTATTATGTTAAAATTACCAAATATCAAGACAGTCTACAAGGAAGTTGAGAAAATGCAGGTTGTTCCATTTCGAAGAAACATTTGTGACAATTTTCAGAGTATAATTTTTTAAATGCCAAAAAAGTTCATTTGGCCTAATTTGATAAAATTTGTAAGCTGTTTCGGAATACAGAGGATTTCTATGGTTATAAAAACACACTCACACCCTGCATACCATCAGCTCCCCCTACCGCCTTCTCTTTTGAATGTTGTTGAAAACAAAGTGATTCTCAGAAACAGAATTTGCATTCCAGGCTCTGGGCCAGAGAGAATTTAAATAGACAAGTTACACACTTTTGAAAATGGGGTTTTATACTAGAAACTGTAGGACCCTCCAAGTCCAATTAAATAAACAGCACAGCTCATGATGAAGAAAGAGTTTGCAAGAGCATATAAGGGCTTTGCTTCTTTAAAAATAATGAATTGACTTTGGATCGTTATTTGTGAAGCAAATGGCAGCTGTGACATGGAGGCTTTCATTCTACACATGTATATATTGCAGTCACTTAAGAGTTACTAGGATCATCAATCAGTCCTCTGTTTCCTTCTGTCGAGCCACCTAGCACCTAGCAACATGCACTGTGTACCACAGAATGAGTGTGGTTAACGTGAGCTAATCCCAGATCAGTTTGCTGCAGTGTCCTCCTGACGAGCACAAACTGTTTTTATTCAAACTAGAGGTCATGACTGATGACTTTATTACTTCTGATGTAGGTTTGTTTATTCAGTTTTAAGCTATATCTCAGATGCAAGAAATCATGCCCATAAAGCAGACCAGATCCAAGTAAGTCCCATGCTTTGTCACCACTAATGAGGCATTTTTGTTTGTTTGGTTGGTTAGTCGTTGAATGGCATCAAAGTCAAACAGTTTGCATTTAACGCACATTTGAAGTTAATAAAACCATCCCTTAGCAAGAGTAGATCTTAGAGGTTGAATGCTTGCCCAGAGAGCCAAATGGCTGTCAGTGATATAATGGAAAAATCACTGAACTGGTCATCAGGAGATCTGGCTTTGTTAGATCTGCTGCTAATTTCTGACCTTGGGCAAGTGACTTCACCAGTCAGGGCAGGGGCTTCAATTCCCTCCTCATCAGTAAATGAGTACTTTGGATTAGGCAGTGGTTTTCCCACTCTGTTCCTAGGATCCTCTTGACGTGCTAATGAATAGGGCTGAGGAGGGTGAGGAGCTAGCTGCTTCTACTTGATTAGCTATAATTCGCCCACTCAATATTTCGAAGTTTTTTCATGATATTTTGTTCAGGGGGAAAAAAGGGAGAAGGGCTTGAGTACTAAAAAGCATTTGAAAACCACAATCCAGCCTAATCTTCTGCACTGGTGTGTGTGGTATTAAAAGGAAGACTGTTCCCGTGACTTCCACCCAGACCAACCAGCTCTCCTAGTGATGGTTGACATCACAGTGTTATTTGAGCTTTCATTGGGACACTGTTCTCAATATTTTATCAAAACTGAGCATCCCTCCTCCCACCCTCCCTGTGAAAGTTATTCAACTTTCAACTGCAAGTCATTTTTATTTTTTCAGAATGAAGGAAGCAGAAAATACCTTTTTAACAAATGAGATCTACACTGTATATTTCATTTTGATTCTTTAAATATAAAAAATACCTTTTCCCATCTCATAAGGAAAATAAACGATTTCATGCTCACAGTGATCTACTTAAAGTATATCAAGAGTTGATTGCTGACAAAGTACTGAGAGAAGCACCCTTGACTCAATGTAACCAGTGCACCTGCCTTTTCTTGCTCTCCTCCCATATCAAACTGAGCCATCCTCTGTGTGAGGATTTTGAGAATAACACTCATGCATTTGGGTGATATAGAGCAGTTTTGCATTCATCACTCCATCCTGACCTGGCTGTGAAACTCTTGACAAAATTATTTTACTAATGCAAATAAATTTGTGGTATGACTTTTCCTTTCAATTCTATACTTAGTTATGAATCCTTGAATCATATTAAGACATAATTCACATAAAGTTTTTTTAAAACACTTTGGAATCAATATGCAATTTTGCTAAAATAGTACACATCCTCTTTTATGGTCTTCTAATACTCATCGATTGTTACAAGCTAATATAAGAGAAAGTTACATACAAAATATGTATTTGATATAGAGGGTTTGAAACAAAAGTTTGAGAAAATAACTCAGAGAAATGCAATAGGTATTACCATTACTTTCTCAATACCCACTGTGACTCTCTCTTCTAAATGGAAAAGTGAATAATAGTACAAAGAGGACTAAATTTTAAGCATACTTTCATCAGGTTTTCCTGGGTTTGCTGCAGTTTTATTTTATTGAAATAAGAATAAATTTTAGAAAGTGTTTATGGAAACAAAGCACACATGGCCATGTGGAAAAGACCAACAATTGTAACACATCGGTATTTATGGTTATATGGGGTTTATAAGTCAAAGTAGAGGAATATATTTGACATTAGAGGAAGTATTTTCCAACTGAATTGGTATCTGATTTTGGTGAACTAGAAATTAGTACAACTTAACAAAACTGCCCATCCTCATTTTCTATTAAGAGCCTAATTTTTTGGAGGATTTTTCAAATCTCTCTATATATTCCAGGCATAGATAGTACTGAGGAAACAAAAAACTATTTGTTCTTTTTTTCTTGTTAATCTTGACACTTGATCAACCACAAAAATTAATTTAATATCTTACCTCTCTTGAGCTTTCGGAGAGGTGTCACTGAATAACTGATTTTAGTTCCCAGAGAACTTACACTTACTCAAGCTCCAAGATTTTTGTTCTGTTTAAATATTTTGGATGCAGCCCTCTCTCAAAGGTATTAGACGTTTGCCATAAAACATTGAATTCTGAACATAATTTAAGGTTTTATCAATAACTCAGAGTTGTAATTATGAACATTAATGATATTACATTAAAATAGTGGTAAAACCAAGACTTACTGATTTGTATTGGAGAAGGCTTTAATCCCCTACCACATGTTTCCCAGGAATTGCTATTTATGTTGTTTTGATTTTTATAATTTATTTTTTCTAATTGAAAAAAATTTTTTAAATTGAAGTATACTTGATTTACAATATTATATTAGTTTCAGGTGTACAACAGTGATTCAATATTTTTATAGATTATACTCCATTTAAAGTTATTACAAAATAATGGCTATATTTCCCTGTGTTTCACAATATATCCCTGTTACTTATTAATTTTTGTACATGGTGATTTTTACCTCTTAACCCCCTGCACATATCTTGTCCCTACCCCTTTTCCTTTCCCCACTGGTAACCACTAGTTTGTTCTATATATCAGTGAATGTATTTCTGTTTTGTTATATTCATTCATTTGTTTTATTTTTTATATTCCACATGTTAGTGATAACATACAGTATTTGTCTTTTTCTGTCAGACTTCTTTCACTAAGCATAAATACCCTCCAGGTCCATTCATGTTGTTGCAAATGGCAAAATTTCAGTCTTTTATATGGCTGACTAGTATTCCATTAGGTGTGTGTGTGTGTGTGTGTGTGTGTGTGCATGTGTGTATACACACATGTAACATCTTTATGTGTGATGGACACTTAGGTTTATTCCGTATCTTGTGTATTGTAAATAATGCTGCTAAAAACATAGGGGTACGTGAATCTTTATGAATTAGAGTTTTTCTTTTCTTTGAATATATGCCAGGAGTGAAATTGCTGGATCAGTTTTTTATATTTTGTCAGTTTTTTATATTTTTGGTCACATTCCTAACAATCAGGTAGCCAGGTGTCACTTCTTCTTTGTGTTAATGTAATTGTCTGTTATGCTTTTCTATTTTTCTATGTTTCTTTTTTCCATTTTTTTTAATCTTTCTTATATTTTCTTTCCAATCTGTGCATTTAGAATATAGATAATCACTCTTCAGAAAATTGTATCAAGAGAATTATACTTCTAGAATTAATAGTAAATAGGCCTCTTATAATTAAAGTGTAAGCTCAACAGATAGGCAGATTCACTATTATTATTAATTATTCTAATTTCTAATATAAAACAATTGCAAAGGGAAAATTAACTCAGGATATTAACCTGAAGAAGCTTACGTTATTTTTGCATACAATCTTGGTGATACCCATCTTGCTGTTCCAAAGACTTTTTGTCTTCATCCTTGTTTTCTATAATGGTCTGGGTAGGTAACATGTCTGATAACTGAATTCCAAATTGAGTAATAATTATACAAAAGCAATTTAGTTTAGTTTGGTAATCAAAATTAAAAGTGTAGAGATGGTAGACAATAAGACTATGGATGAGAGAATAGCTGGTTGTTTTTATTTGTCTATTTATTTGAAAATAGAATAGTTCTCCATGAGACTCACAAAAATCAATGACAATGAGGAAATATCCATTTTCTATAGACTAATTGTTAGAGCTAATTAAAAAGTTTAAAAATCCATCAATGATAGATAACTAATAGCTAAGAATAAAATAAGTTTAAATAATATCTTCTTGCTGCAATTTGTAATCAATTTTTCCCGAAGCCTCTATTAGAATTTATGCTTACCGAACTTCCTATATTTAAAACGCTTCTGTCCATTATCTCATGTTCCAAATTTGAAAGATTTTCTCACATTTATAGTTTCATAATATAACTTCATTTAAAAGATAAGGTGTGAGATACACAGGAAACTTGGGCTTCTACATCCCTTAGCCACTTTGCATTTCCCATGATTTTAGAGCAGTGATTCTTAAACTCCACTGTGCCCAAGAATCCCCAATGGAACTTGTTTAAAAAGTAGGTTTATAGGATTTTCCCCAGATATGCTGATTTAGTTGGCCAGGTAGAGCTCAGAAATCTGCATTTTAAATAAGCACCCCTGTGATTCAGATTCATATGGACTCAGGTTTTCCTCTAAGGAGATGGAAATTATTAAGTAGAAAGTGCACATGGTAATCAATTGCAGATAACATATCCTCTTTAGTATATTAACCTCTGTTTACAATCTAAACCGTACTCACTGTTTATAAATCATCCAGAAAACATTAGCAATATTTTATTCACAGGAATAATAAGCACTTAAAATAATATTTAATGTAATAAAGCAAATATTTGGAAGGGGTAAACTAACCAGATTTCTTAATTACAGATTATATGGGAAATCTATTTTTTATTTTGTTGCTTATTTTTCTACTTTGAGTAAATGAATTATTTTTCTATAAACCGAATCACAAATGTTCATTTCCTTCTCCCACATGCACTTAAAATCTTTCTCTACTTAACTTTAGAGCAACCATCTAAACCCGAAATTGTAAGCAAAGCCCCGTTTCTTGAAACAGAGCAGCTTAAAAAGGTAAGAACTTGTTTTTGATTGATTGCCTTTCCTAAGCCTAGCATTGAATGCCTTCTCCTGGCCTCAGATGCCAGGACAAATAAGATAGACTCTGCTCTGTGGAGCTGACAGTGTTCCAGGTGCCAGTCAGAAAGTCTGCACAAGGTAGAGAGGAGACACAGAGGAAGGCGTGGTCATTTCTGAAGGGAGGAGAGGGAGATGAGAGTAAAAAAAGGCATAAGTCTTTCTTGTTTGAACGAAATGGATGTTTAATGAAGTAATGACACATGAGTAGATTTTCTCCAGACCAAAGGTAAAAAGGGCTTTCCAACAATATGAAATAATACCATGTTAAAGAAAATGGCATGTTTGGGAAACACATTATTTGCGTTGCTGGAATTTTGGGTGCTCAGCCAGTGGGCAAGAGAGTGCAGTAAGAGATAAATCTCGAGAGTTAAAGAGAAGCTGGATTATGACAAGCCTTCTGTCATGTATAGTGTTTGGTCTCTATCTTATTGACAAATTAAACTATTGAAAAGTTGAAGTTAAGGGATAAGATCAGATTTAAACAATCACAGTAGCAGAGCTTTGAAGGAAGTCTGTATTGAAGGAGGGACAAAACTGGAGTTCCATATATGAGCACATCACTTGATTCATAATCTCATTTTCACTAACTAAAATAGCCAAATTTTCCTTGGCTGGGGGAAAAAGCAAGTTCAGAATTCTTTGAATCAGACTGAATTTGACTGCATAGTACAACACTAAATATTAAGAACACATGTGAAGTAAAGTGGTGGGGATTATAGATCGTGGTAAGTATATGTCATCTGAAATAAACGTAGCATGAAGCTGGAGAGGCAGCCTTATTTTAACACCATTAATGATTCTTGAATACACAGATCTATGAACCATGGTAATAGCCAATGTTAATATAGTTATGTTATTTAGTTAATGTTAAAACTGAATACTGTCGAAATGAATCGGGTAATGCTTTTAAATGAATGTGATTTTATTAATGGTGGCAGCATCTATTGCACATTTTTAAATGGGCAAGACCATAATTTTAAGCACAAAACATTGTTTTTATACAAGAGTGCGTTCATTCAGTCCTTAGTCAAGGCTTGGAAAATGAATGGGTCAGGAAATCGGAGTAACTCTGCATCCCTTGAGGAGTCTGGGGCTTTCAAATGGACAACCACTGATGCAACCAAGGTTGTGATATTTCCTCTTTATTTTGCAGTTGGGTGAGTGCATTTCAAAAGACAGTTATCCGGATGGCAACATCACGTGGTACAGGAATGGAAAAGTTCTGCAACCCCTTGAAGGAGGTGGGTAAGAAGTGGGCAATAAATTCAGATGACATGTTTTGCCTTTCTCTTGTCTAAGCATTCCTTAGACTATCCTGAGTCTAAATGCATTGCCCTCTTTTGATCTATGACTCTATACTTTGTTACTTTAAGTATCCATTAAATCAGAAGGGATTTTTAAAACATCATTTTAGACCTTGTGCAGAAGAATCAAGAGCAGAGAAAATTATTTCTCTATATGGCATGTTCTAAAAGTTAATTAAAGTGAGTGGGAGATAGAATTCCAGGATTCTATTTCTGTCCATGTCTCTGATTCATGTTTTTGAAAAGACATCTACCTCACTACATGTCAGTTTTCCCTCCTGTTAAATACAGTAAGAAGGACAAAACCACTTCTCAAAGTTGCTGTGACAGTTAATTAAGGACTGTGATTTTCTGATGAAAGATCCTACCATTAGTGTTCTTTATTTTCTTCAGCGGTGGTCATAATTTTTAAAAAGCAAATGGACCCAGTGACTCAGCTCTATATCATGACTTCATCCCTGGAGTACAAGACAACCAAGGCTGACATTCAAATGCCATTCACCTGCTCTGTGACATATTATGGACCATCCGGCCAGAAAACAGTTTACTCTGAACAAGCAGTCTTTGATATTTACTGTAAGTAACTCAATAAATAATTATGCAATTTTTATGTATTAGAAAAAAAATTCCAATGCTATTTTAAGTCCCAATCCAAAAGCTCTTTGGAATTTACTTCCAAACCCCCATCCCCATTCCATGGTACCCAAATAATCTCTTCCTCTTTGCAAGACCTATAGAATAAATGCTTACCCATCTATGATATCTTTCACTCTCTACTTTGTTATTTATAATCATCTCTTCTGTATTCCGCTAGACACTAAGTTCCTTAAACACAAGATCTCTGACTTAGTCTGATTTCTTCTGGTAGTCCTCAGCCCTGACGCACAGCCCTGGATTTTGTAGGAGTTCAGAATGCCATCTGATGGTTTTCTGAATGAATGACAGATGAATAGAAGGTTATGACTGATTGGTTTTCTAGATATGGAATTTCCATTTTAATAAAGAAATTTATTTTAATAATGAGATCAATTGCATAAAAGTTAAATAGGATTTTGAATTCCAACATGTTTTGGTTAACTTAATAGATTTGAATATTAGACTACAAAGGAACTTTCTTGATCATCTGATCTAAGTCCATTATTTTAACTAGCAGTAAAGTGAGACCTAGAGACTTGCCCTAACTTAGCTGTGGCAAGTGGATTAGAATCCTTTTCTCCAATGCTGTGCTCTTTCCTGTAAGACAGGAGCCAAGATAATATGATTAAGAGCAAAGATGCTGGCAGTCCAGTCCCAGTGCTGTTATTTTGTATTTCTAGAAAAGAAGCTTAACTACTCTAGGTCTCAGTTTTCCTATTTTGAAATAGGAAAAATATTAATGTAATACTTAACTCAAGGTGTTATTATGGAGGTTAAGTAAAATCAAAAATCTAAAATAGCACAATATATATAGCACATTAAATGCTCATTATTAAGTACTATCATCATTATTACTATATAATCATTATTACTTCATAAGCATAGACTAGAGATATATTTTGGGGAAAGATGCCAGAAAACTTTATTATTACTTTTTAGTGAATCAGAAGTTCTCATAATACTGCCTTATGTTGTAGAATAACCCAGTACTTCTACGTCTATTTGAGAGAAAGGGTAGAAATGCCCACTGAACCTTCGAAGAGTTTTATCTCAGCTACATTTTTATTTTGGCTCCATGAAGTACAGAACCTTATAGAAGAACAAAACTGAAGTTCCACATGCCCTAACCATAATGGGTTGTTTTGCCTTAAACTTTGTAAATAAATTTCAACTTGATTTAAAAGCAAGAATTGAGAGGATTTCATCATGTACAGCTTATCTAAAATCAAACTATTATTTCTGTATATGGAAGCAGAACTCTGTTCAAAGATATTCAGTTGGAAATAAACTATCTTGGTGTAAGTACAGGAGTACAAGATAGGAAAGAACATCAAGATGAGTGAAAAGGATTGGGAAATTGGCTTAAGAAAGAACAGAAATGTATGTGAGTGTCAGGCATGGGCAGATAGGTGGGCAGAAAAGTCCTTGGATGAGGAAGAAGGAAATGATTTTACTGTGGTTGGCTGTGTGGAAAGCATTGGGCACAGCTTTTGAGAAGGCACAATGTATGCAGTGCTGGGCTTCATGGCAAAGACCCGAAAGTGTTTAATATATAGTCCTGACATTCAAGGGGTTTACTATTCCAATAGGTAAGTAAGACATGTACATCAGAAGGAAATTGTCAATGCAAAGTTGCAAGTGGTAAGTGCCACAGGGACTTAGTGGACAGTCCTGAAAGCTCAGGTTCCCAAGGACAGTGATTCCCAAACTTCAGGATATGCATCAGAATCACCTGGAGGACTTGTTAGTAAACCAGTTACAGGACCTGGCTCTATAGCTTCTGATCCAGTAGTTGCGGGGAGGGGCCCAATACTTTGCATTTCTAACAAGTTCCTTGGTGATGCTAATGCTAATCATCTGAGGACCACATCTGGAGAGCCACTGCTCTAGGATGACTTTAGAGAAGGAGGAGCTAAATGGAAAGTACAGAAGAGTACATTCAAGAAAAAGAAATTTGATCAATTCACCTTGAGGAAGCCTGAGAAAGACGCACTGGTCCACTCCTTTACCCTATCCAGTCAGTAATGAAGTTTTACAGAATCTAGCTCTTTCATCTTTGTATGTGTCTGATTCTGCCTTCTGACACTGCCTAAGATTATGCCACCATTCCTCATTGCTGGTATTTTTGTAACAACTTCCAAAATAGTATTCCTGTCTGTTCACGCCAAACTGCCCTGCAAGCTGCTGCCAGAAATATCTTTCTAAAACACAAATGTGAACATGTCACTACTGTGATGAAAACTCTTCAGCGACTCCCCAGATCTCTCAGGTTAATCTTTAAACTCCCAATTTCAAAATGCCTTGAGTCCCCTGTAGCCATGGTCCTGACCTGTCTCAACCTTCATCATTTAACTACTTTCTGTAGTCTGTTCTATTTTCCAGATTCCTCCTGTAGAATACTATGTACATTCCTATCCATATGCTGTCACTATCTTACCTTTATTATCCAGCAAACACCTCCTTATTCTTCAAAACCCAGCTCCAGGGTCAATTCCTACAGGAAGCTTCCCAGTCTGGTGGATCTGTAAGCTACTAGTGATTACTATGCTTATGCATCTTAGGCAGTTTTTGTGCTGTCACAGTCTTAATTGATAAGTTTGGTGTCATCATAAATAAACTGAAAGTTCACTGAGGACAGGGAATTGCTGTTTTTGACTTTGTAACTCTTGCACTTAGTGCCTGCACAAAACAAATATTAGCCAAATGAGTGAATAAATGAGTGGACAGAGGATAAATGGCGAGAAGGGAGAAAGAAATTTGAGTAGACTCTTTTGATTATTATGTAGGGGTATTTATGGAGTAGTGAGATATGAGTCTTACCTGAACTAAGTTCAGGGCAATTGTGGATACCAGGTTAAGAAATTTTTATTTCAATTTTTACATATTGGGAATGTGTGAAGAATTTTAAATATCATTGTAATATTCAAAGCACTACTTCAAAAACTTATTTAGAGAATATATATATATATATATATATAAAGATGTAGAAAAGAGAAAGGCTCACGGTGAAGGACCAAATGAAGTTTGAAGGCAGTGTTTCAGGTGTAGATTAATTACAGCCTGTGCTAGAGAAGTGTTGGTGGGAATAGAAGGGGAGAATCAGATGCAAAATATAAGGATTAATCATTAAGACTGGGTGATTGAGTGGATAAGAGAGGGCAAAGGAGAAAGCCAGAGTAACTGGCAGACTGATGATTTACTAATAGAGTCAAACTGAAAGTCAAAAGGAGAGCAAGAGATCATTAATTTTGTTGGACGCACATTAGTGGGCAACCAGAAGGCTACTGTTAAAACTCAAATGTGTTACGTTAACCCTCTGATCTCAGTGTAGTTCTTCAACTCCCTAGTACAGAGCAGAGCCTATTGAAAAGGGGACACAGAGAAGGGGGGTTTTAAAATAAAGCATGAAGTCAGATCGATTATGATTCCTAGCTGTTCTGGCATCAGCTTTGGTCAGAGATGTGCTGTAGTGACGTGCTACAGACCAAGCTAGGCAGAGAAGGGCCATGCAAACGAGTGAGGGAGGCCTAGAAATGGAAGGCCAGTGCGGGACAAACTTTATTTACTTTCTGACTTAACTGAGAACTGCTGGTCAGGGAACTACCTCAGGCAAATTCAGAAAAATGAACAAGTATATTAAACCAATCTTTGTTTAGCCTCAGAACATTCTGGGCAAATATTCAGAGATGCCCAAGCATGGGAAAAAGTCAGAGAAGCAATCTATAACAATCCTTCAGGTTGTTTTCCCTGCACTTTAATCTTAGAAAGGTAAGTAAATGACTGCAAGAGGTAGAAAAAAGCCTCAAAATCTACCACTTATTCGTCTCACTTTATTAGCTAATAGCAAAATAAGTCTTCATAGATAATTTTTAGTGCTGCCGGTTTGGAAATATAGACACATGCCTCAGTAGTTATTAAGCCTTGTGGAAGAGGTTCTCTAAAATAAACCTTTGCATTATATGATTTCAAAATTCATTGTTCATTGTATCATCAGCTACATAACAAGTGGATACATTAGAAAGTGGGTCATTTATAACTGCCAACACCACCTCCTTTTCTTTCCTGTTAGCTGGGTATGGTCCACTGTGTATTCAGCTTTTAATTTCTTTAGCATTCTACTGTTGAGCAGTAGCCTCAACTAAAGAATACCCTTTAGCCCTATTTTCACGATAAAAATGACCGAAATGGAATGAAAGTTGCATCTTGGCTCCAATGAACAGAAAAAAATTACAATACATTCACAGTTCTGTTGATTGTGTTAAGGGTCTCCCTCAGTTCATGGATTTATCTTTTTGAAAGCAGATCTACTCTCCAGCATGCCAAAAATCTTGCTGGTATTGTTTGGCTCATGTACCTTTTTATTTAATATAAGGTATTATTGTGTAATAAGACTGGGGGGGGTGGCTAATAGTTGTAGTTCCTTTGCTAGCTGCTCCAGTCTTTCCAAACTGTAAGATACATATAATATAGTTAAATGTCCTTATGAGATTATACAGTGAGATTGTTCCTACTGGTCTTTTACACATAAAATAATTATGGTCTTCCTACCTCAGGTAAAGACATTTTGCTAAGAAGAAATTGATTTTTATGTAACAGGGTCTCTTTGTAGTTTGCTCTAACCAAGATTAGTACTTGTTATAGCAAGTAGCTATTAACTTCAATCCTTCTATAAAAAGATACATTTAAGCAATTACCATTACTAGCTTCTTGAGAAAATTGTGTATAATTTAGTCATTTTCATTGTATGTACTGAGTAATTTGGTACTTGATGAAATGGTTAACTTGTGTCTGTGACTCTTGCAGATCCTACAGAGCAGGTGACAATACAAGTGCTGCCATCAAAAAATGCCATCAAAGAAGGGGACAACATCACTCTTAAATGCTTGGGAAATGGTAACCCTCCTCCTGAGGAGTTTTTGTTTTACTTACCAGTAAGTGCTTCAGGATTATTACTTGAGCGAGACCACTATCATTCTGTCCTGTTGTTTGGCAGCTGGCTGAAATTAAGAATTGTATATTCTTGGGAAGCTTAAGTGAGGAAAGGATGTTATTCTTGGAGTCAAGGGACACCTGTGGAATGTCCTTTAAAAGTTTTTTTGGCATCTGCCAGTGCTCTTGCCTTTTTTTAATTCAGTGTTAAGGGAAATCAGGGACAAAGAGTAAAAAATCTGATCATAGGAAACCGTAATGGTAGAAACTCAAGGTCTCATTATCCAAATAAACTATAAGAATCTGCTCTTCAGAAGCAAACAAATATGAAATGAAGGGTGATGACAGCAAATGGTCTGATGTGGATTCTAAATCTATACACAGTGCCTTCCTGAACACGTCCCTGAATTTCTGATATAGGGACACTTCTGTTGCACATTATATTTAGCTTGATAGAATAAAGCAATGGGCTGTATCTTGCCATTGTATGTGGTCTTAAACAGCCATTTTCTCAACTTTTATCAGTATCACAGCTGAAAGAGATGATGTCTAGAGGATAATTTGGATGTGTTCTAGACACTATGGAGCCAGACTATGAGAGAGCTCTGTCTGAAGACACTTGCTTGCTCTCCCACAGCCTTCCCAGGTTTGCGTTTGACATAACCTTCCATTGGGAGAAGCCATATACAACTCTGTACTGCATTTACTGCAGGGATCTGTTCACAAATGTCACCCACTGCATTGTTCAGTAATGTTTAAGAGTGTCATCCACTATATTACTCAGAAGACAAGTATAAGTGATTTCCTTTCTACTTAAATGTTGACAGAAAATTCTGTTTATCTTAATAAACTGACATATTGTTTTTGTCTAAAACACAAATGAAAATTTGACACTAATTATGTTTCCACCTTGATTTTCAGGGATGACAGCCAAATCTGTGTCTTAGTTTTAACAACAATTATCTTTTTTGTTACTATATACTCCTAATTCATCTATATATTTTTTTAATTCTTAGTTATTAATTCTTTTCTTTTTCTTTTCTCTTTTTAAAATTTCTTTTCCCCTCTCTTTCTTTCTTCCTCCCTCCCCTTCTTCCTTCCTCCCTCCCTCCCTTCCTTCCTTCCTAATTTGGATTATATGTTATGTTTTCTTTTAAGCTGCCTCAAATCTTTTTGTCAGATTAAGCAAGGGATAAGTGTAAAAATAAAATATTAAACATTTTTTTAAATCTGCCTTAACAAACACAAGCCATGCTGTCAATAAAATAGATGTCATCAATACAATGTAAATTAGCTTCTCAATTTCCTTAGAACCAAATTACCAATTATTTTTCCAGGATTCAGATAATACAAACTCTACTCTCATTTGTCCAATCGAAGAAATACATTTCCTTTTTTTTTCTTATCTGAGAAAATGTCATTTTAATCAAGAAATATAACTGTTCTTATTGTAGCTACCAAGTGTAATCATCTGACATTTTGCCTCTATCAAAAGGGACAGCCTGAAGGAATACGAAGTTCAAATACTTACACATTGGCAGATGTGAGGCGCAATGCAACAGGAGACTATAAATGCTCCCTGATAGACAAAAAAAGCATGATTGCTTCAACAGCCATCACAGTTCACTGTAAGTCACCTTATTCTTCATTACCAGCTTCACTTTAAAGGCCTCTCGTAGTCTAACTTTGCTATCTCTTCAAATAAATTGCAGCTATATTTTTCTTAAATAATGTGGTTTCAACAGACTTACTAGAGAGCATTAGCGTGAACCCAACTTTGGTCCAGATTTGCCCTACAATACTGAAATCTTGAATGGATCTAATAATTGCAACTTTTGGCAGTGATAAACCTCCATCTTCTTTCTATATGTCTTAGTTTGTGGTATTAATAAAATATTCACATGCATCTTAAAGAAATAAATTATTTTATATTTTAAGAAAATATTTGGATATTCTCGAAGTTTACAAGGTTTGCATTTGGCCAAGAAAAGTGTAGATTAAGTATCTTTTTTAAATTACAGAGTACTCTTAACACCCAAGCCCAAGCAACAGAAATTTTCTAGAAACAGAACCACTTCGAAATCACCCAGAACTTTTAACCCACTTTTATACTCCAGTAGATAGAAAAAAATAAATATACGTAGAAAACAGACACTTCACTTGAGTTCTTCATTTTGTAGTTCCTGACAGTCTGTATTATTGATGTACCCTATGCATTGTAGAAATGGGAAACTAATTTGAACTGCTCCCTGGTGACACTAGAATACACAGAGTGCTTTGGGCAAATGTCAGTCTTGCTTGGAAATATAAGCCAAATTTTCTAATAAGTCCTTTGCACCCAACAGCACCTCTAGACATGATCCATTACAGTAAGGTTTCTCTAGACATGATCCACTACAATCCCATTGAATATGAGTGTTTCTTTGTTTCAGAATTGAAAGAGATGTTAGAAACTGTTCTGAGGAAATGGTTCTAAATCTATTACTCTACCCATAACGCTTGGAAAACACGTAGGATAGGAGCTAGAAATTTGAAGGAGGTACATCGGGGAATAGAGTAACCAGATGGTTGCTTTTGAGTGTCTGATGTTGGGAGCACACCCTGGGGAGCCCTATGGTTGCAGTGGACTGTTAAGAAATATTCACAGCTAAGCTACTTCTCTGTTTGCTCCATTTTCATGTTGAACATATCTGAGTGTGTCTGCCATCAGGGGCTAGTTAGAGAGAAAGCAGTGACCTCTCAGGATAACAACTGTGCTACTTTTTCTCTGAGGACATTTATCCAGTTTGTTCCATAGGGGAAAAGAAGTGAAGTGAGGGAATATAGCCAGCAGATAAAATTGCCTGTGGAATAACTTTCTGATATCATTGTTCATGAAATCTTTGGGCCAATAACCAATAATCTCCAGTGCTTAGTGATGGTACAATCTGCTTATGTTTAAGAGATGCTAGCTACTCAGGACGCTAAAGAAAGAGACCTCTCATTTATATCACCTGTATATCAGGCAGAGAAGGATAGATGGCAGAAGGATTAGGCAAAAGGCTGTGCTGCAGCTACATAATACCTCAATGATCAGCTGCGATTAAAAAGAAATTAAACAAAAGCATGTAACAGTTTAATTGAATTTCAGTGCATTTAACTGGATTTAAATACATTTTTGTTTTGGAAGGTAGGCTTTAACACTGGGCTTTAAGGCCTGTGTTGCTTTGAAAAGCTAAAATACCGTATGCTAACATATATATATGGAAGCTAAAAAAAAAAAAAAAAATGGTACTGATGAACCTAGTGGCAGGGCAGGAATAAAGACATAGACATAGAAAATGGACTTGAGGACATGGAATGTCGGGGGGGTAGGACATGGGAAGCTGGGGCAAAGTGAGAGTAGCATCGACATATATACACTACCAAATGTAAAATAGTTAGCTAGTGGGAAGCAGCAACATAGCACAGGGAGATCAGCTCGGTGTTTTGCTACGACCTAGAGGGGTGGGATAGGGAGGGTGGGAGGGAGGCTCAAGAGGGAGGGGATATGGAAATATATGTATGCATATTGCTGATGATTCACGTTGTTGTACGGCAGAAACTAACACAGTATCGTGAAGCAATTATACTCCAATAAAATCTATTAAAAAGAAAAAGCTAAAATAGCATCACAAGTAAATCAAGATTTTACTCTAAATTACATGAAAACATAAAAATCTTATTTTTGCCCATTTATTCTAAATGGTTTGCTTTCAAAAAAGATTTGTTTCCTTTCCATAGATGACTAAAGGGAGTAGATAGAGAAGCACCAACCAGTACTTGCACATATTAGCGGAACAGACCTCTCCTCAGGCTTTTAGCCCACAGATCTCTAGTTGCTGATGAAGCATCTACTAGTCCTCTGCCAATTCACGCACATATACATTCTTCATCCAAGCTTTCAAAGTCCATCATCATCCTTTAAAATCACTTCTTTTACCTTCTCGCTGGCAAGTTAACTGTCCAGCTAAGAAAAGCTTTAACTTGCCCTGAATTGAATTTTCTTCTAAATATAATTCAACCAAATATTCTGAGGAAACTCCACTTTTCTATGTGATAATGCCTATTTTAATATTAATGAGAAACACGCTTCTTCCCTTCATTCATTCAACAATAGTTTTTGAGGGCCTACAATGTGGCAGACACTGTGGATACACAGTGGCAACTCAAGTCATGGTCCCTACCCCAAAGATGCTTACAGCCTAGCAGGCGAAACAAGTATTAAAAACAATGCTGTAAACAGTCAACAAATTACAATTATAACATGTAAAACCAAGGAGAAGCACAGGGTGCAATAGCAAATCCCCACTGCCATAGGATAAAGTCCCAACTCTTAGTATGGCAAGCACAGTCCTTAGTTTGGCCTTAATTACTTGTATAGGTTTACCTTCCATGTGTTATAACCATTCATACCAGTTTACTCACCACTGTGAAACCTGCCAAGCTCTCTCATCTCTTTGCCTTTGCTTATGTGGCAGAAGTTTTCCCAACATCTCCGCTTATCAAAGCCCTTCTCAACCATCAGGGGCCACAAACAGATACTGTCTCCATGCAAAGCCTTTATTACTGCTTTGAAAGCCAAGTTGGTTCTATTCTCCATACTCCCATAAGTCTTCTCTTGTACCTCTGTCTATAGCCCTTACTCTAGTTTTTCAGCAAATATTTCTTGAGCTCCTAATCTATCGCACGTTTGCCACTAGGTGCTGATTTCATGCTGCCGTGTAGTGTCATCACATAGTTGAGTGCATATTACCTCTACCTCAAATTGTAAATTGTAAGCTCATTATTCATCTCAGTATCTCCTGTCAGTGCTTGGAACATAGTAGTTGTACAATAAATGTTCTATTGAACTGGATTTTCCTCATTCAGATCATACTATGACAGTAAGATTTTTATAGAAATAACTTTCCATCTGGAAGATTTTACTTCCTTAGATGTATTTATACTCTGTTTTTAAAAAATGGTATCTGCTGACAGTGTACCTAATAATAAATCTTATTTAAAATTTCAACTGCATGAGAAACGGGATAGCATTTTTGAAAAATATCTAACCATTATAGTCAATTCACTCTGAAGAAACACTTAGACACCTAATGGTATTTTGGTTTATCACCTGCTGTCTAAATATACTTGATTTTCCCATGGTGTGCCTTATCAACTCTTTTTATAATATTTACCTAGTCATCATCTTTCTTTATTTTCTTCCAGAAGTGATTTAAGAATTTTTTTCTTAAGGTGATAGACCCCAGGTGAACACTTACATGCAGTCAAAACATCAATCATGTTAACTGCAAATAAATGCATAATCAATTAGATTGACCGTTCACTTGTCCAAACTGATCTCAAAGCTGGCTTGAAAAGCTAGACTGATTATGCTACAGTTCAGTTATTTCAGTCACATAAATCACTTCTGAATTTCAAGTGCAGTTAGAGGATTTTTTTTTCTTTCATCCATTTTTTTCTCAAAAAATATTTTGACTATCTTACTTTCTGGAGTTGCATTTCAAGCATATTTTCTGCTTCACAGATTTGGATTTGTCCTTAAACCCAAGTGGGGAAGTGACCAAGCAGATTGGCGATGCTCTGCCTGTGTCATGCACAATATCTGCTAGTAGGAACGCAACTGTGGTATGGATGAAAGTAAGTAATATTCCTTGGTAATATTCCACTGTTTGAACTGATTCCTTTTTAGGCTTCTCTTATATATTCATGGGTAATATGTTTATACACCCACACTCATACTCATGTTTCTCTCTATATAATACAAATCATACCACAGTAAACTTCTAGAGGTACTCAGCATCACTATGGCATCCATAATTGATGCTCTGAAACTTAGTTTGGGGTATTAATTTAATTATGTGTATCTACTGAGTAATTATACACATACACACATGCACATGGATACACACACATATACAGTTATATACTTTAGGGATTAACAACTTTCAATGTGTTTTAATCCACAACATTATAAACTGTGTGTTTACAACAACCATGTGAAATATGTAGGGAAATGATTATTTCCCCACATTATTCAAAAGAAGTTGAGGCAGGAGAAATCAGAGAGCCACAGGTGACAGAGTGGAGACTTGAGCTCAGGCCTTACCCAGCATAAATACTGCACTCTAGTCACCTAACCTTCTGCCTTTCTGCTGAAACTGACCTTAAGTGTCTGAATGTGGGTTCCATGAATTAGTAGCTCCTTGAAGGCAGAGATCTCTTTTCACCCCTGAGCCATAGTAGAACACCTGGAACATACTAGGAGCTTTGTCTGTATTTCCTGAGTGCTTATATTCTTGTAATTGTCTGAAATGTAGGCCATTACCTGGGGACCCAAACATTGCTATTATCTTTTTAGAGTGAGTGATTTGAGACAAGGTTATCACCAAAGGGAAAGGTTGTAACTATGTTCCCTCCACTCGAATCCTTGGCTAGTGTATCTGAACACCCAGCCCATTTATTACCAGAACATGGCATATAACAGAAGCACTTAACCAGTGATGTGTTGACAAAACACGTACAAACCACTTAAAATAGGGGTTGGCAAGAATTATCTTTGTAAAAAAATTGTGGGAAATTTATTGCTAGAGTTTCTTCTTGACGAAAATGTTAATTATTTTCTATTGCTTTCTTATCTCTTTTCTTACTCTTAAAGCTCAGTTTCTTATTTCACTTTCTTTTAAACACAACCTCATCACAACTTCTTATTTACTCAGATAGTTAAAATGCATATTTAACATGAGGTATTTGTAGTAGTTAATGGTCAAAGGACTAGACAAGTTCTAGGCATATGAACACTCATAGTGTGTTTTACTACAGGACTGGAGAAACTAAGTTTACTTGGCTAAACCAGTTTCCACGTCAGCTGCAGTCACTGCTGTTGATTAAATACCTCATGTCAGTAGTGCTGATCAATATTGCCTGGCCATTGGTTAGTTGATGGAAATGGAAAAAAATTCGTAGTGAACAAATACCACATAATCTTAAGATTGTGTTTAGTTGTCTTCTTAGGAGCATTTCTATTTCTGGTAAATAGCATTATTTTCTGTATATAAAATGATTTTCAAAATTAAATGTTGCATTTCCTTTGTTCATAGGAATTAGGATAGTAATCTGTTATTAAAACTTTCTTTAAAAATCATTTTTGTCATAATTGCCATGGCTGTGTAATGGATCCCCTGTCTTGAAAACTGTCTCCTATAAAATGACTTCCAGGTATTTATATCCATCATTGATTATGTAGCACAAGTCTCCAATATCTGTCAATTCAAATTCATCTACATTTACTATAAGGAGTAGCTACTATCAACCGAGAATTCTCCTTAATGTAAACACATTATATTATGCATATAATTAAGTCCTCATAACAATTCAATATGGTAAGATTACTACCCCATTTTACAAATAAGGAAACCAAGTCTCAGAAGTTTATGAATTTGTTCCAAATTATAAATTCAGTAAATGGAAGAGTCTGAAGTAAAACTCTGATATGTCTAACTCTAAAAGTACAGAGGAAAAAGGAAATCTATTTTTGAAAGAATTTGAAGTTAAAAAAAGAAGCTTTCATTTTCATTAGACCCAGAAGTATAATTTTGGGCTTCATTATTATGTAATAAATACATGGAGAGTTATAATTGTGCCATGTGACGTAATTAACTTTTTATTTAATCAGGATAACATCAGGCTTCGATCTAGCCCATCATTTTCTAGTCTCCATTATCAAGATGCTGGAAACTATGTCTGTGAGACTGCTCTGCAAGAGGTTGAAGGACTAAAGAAAAGAGAGTCATTGACTCTGATTGTAGAAGGTAATAAAATACGTGAGCACCAATTTAAATTTTTCTTTGACAATTTAATATATCTTTCTTTTATGATCTCAGTTCAACATCTTATTTTAAGTGTAATGACATTTTAGGAAAACCTCAGATCAAAATGACAAAGAAAACTGATCCCAGTGGACTGTCTAAAACAATAATTTGCCACGTGGAAGGTTTTCCGAAGCCAGCTATACAGTGGACAATTACTGGCAGCGGAAGCGTCATAAACCAAGCAAGTATTTGTCTTCTTGTTATGTGCTGAACTTGGTCCAATGTGGGGTTTTATTTAGGTACCTAAACTGTAGGCTAGCTTGTTATCAACATGAAATTTGCAGTATATTTTCAGAAGAAGCTTTTGCTAACTTCTTAATTTTCCCAAAGGAAGACCATAACTCAAAGAGAAATTTAAAATCATAGGGCCGTGGAGAATGGAAGAATCATTTTGTTGTGGTCAATATCTGTTTTTAAAAGGAAATAAATTAAGTGTTGTTCCATGGTCATTAACTCCTGAAACTTGGGTGATTAAAGCACTAAGGTATATGCTTTCCTGCACCATGAACTTCCACATCTGAGTATAAGCGGCCTCACTTTTACTTTGCTTACTTATGCACATTGAGGGTTATTTCTTCTTGAAACTGGGCCCTGGGTTGTGGTGAAGAACATAGTACACTGTGAACATATGGTCTGATTTGTGTGTGCCAGGGCCAGAGTAAGGCTAGCTAAATATATAGTGTCTAGGTTGGTTCCTGCTGAACAAAAGTATTCATAAAGTATTCATAAAATAAACAGTAATATTTGTACCTTTGTCACACCATTTTGGTTTGTAGTAGTAAAGGGCTAAGAACTTATGAACACTACCATTAATTTTCTTTGACACACACACACACACAACAAGATGAGAATATGGTCTATCACTAACAGTTCAGAGCTGTAATTCCATTAAATTGCCAGTCAGCTTGAGTTACTGACATACTTGTTAATTCCATTTTCTCTAAGACAGTCCCTCTTCTCAGTGCAGCCACCTAAAGACTCTTCAGGAATACCCAGATGTGCCGTTTGATTGTTTGAATCTTCTGTGCGGCCTTCTTCCCAGCTTCAGACCCAGCTGAAATCTGAGAAGGCATGCATAAACCAGAGTTTCAATATAAAGCTAAAATGTCCATTCTTTCTCTGTCTGGGGAAGTTGGGCTGCTGGTCCAGCTTATGCAATGTAGTTTTGCAGAGCAAGGTGAATTTTGGCTCTTTCACCTATGGGTGATGGATATAAATTTGCATAACTCAAGCATGGAAGGTCCCCAAAGGAGTGGACACAAGCAAATGCCTCCTGATTTGGTTAAGTGTGATGCGGACACACAAGCAAGAGAACATGCCGGAGGAGGACAAAAAGGCTCTTGATTTCAGAAAAAAGACCTGAATTGCTGACAATGTACACGTCTATTTTTTGGCATAAAAAAACGACTGTTTCTCTTCTATTCTTTTTTGCTCTCTAGTTCAATTTAGTAATAATTACAGCAAAAATAGCTTTTGGTACTGGGTGATGCAAACAAAGAAAATAGGAAAATAAGCATCTGGTAAATATTTGATGAATAAAAAGATACAAAGATTTAAAAGGCCATCCTAGAAAAAAACAAATGTATTGTAGAGATAAACATAATAAAAACAAAGACTCAGTGAGAAAGTTATGTGAAAAATACTAGTGGGAAGTAGGAAAAAAGCAGGTGCACTTACTCTGAGGATAAAAATAATGCCATTCTTCACTGTCAAGGAGAAGGACTGATTCTGGCCCACTAGGTGATATGTTATTTTTCTTGTCCTAGGTTTGTGCTGATCTATCCATAATTCTTTATTTGTTCCCTCCTCAATCACATGGTGAATCTATTATTTTACAACTACTGTTACTTGTGCCCCAGGGGCTCCATGATGTCTCTAAGCATGAAGCTCTCTCCTGTTCTCAAGTCCTTTACGATGTAGTTGAGGAGAAAACACATAGAGAACAATACAGGATGTGGTGTATATAATATGTCTCAGAAAAGAATACAAGTACATGCTTGCTTTAGTGCAGTTGGACTTAGGAGTCATGTCCTGGGGAAGAGATTAAAGTGAATTTTCTCTTATGTTTGAAGGAATTAAATGGCAGTGATGATCCTCATTAATACCTCACAAAAACCAAATGAACTTACCAGTCACTGAAAAAATAACCTATCCTCTGTATTTAACTCAAGAAAATTGAGGAAAAAATAGTCTTTTTTTCCCATGAGAAAATCATGCATACATATGCACTTAAGATATCATGGCTTAAGATAAAGGGATTCAACCCTGTAGTGAAGAACAATGACATAGTTTACAAATAGAATTAAATTCATGTTTATTAGGAGAAAATTGGTGATGAGTTAATCTCTAACTAATTATTTTGAGACAGGTACTATCATGTCAAAATATTGACTAACCTGAGCATCTATTGAAAAAGAAGAGTTTAATTGATTTAATTATTAGAATTAATAATAGAAGCATAAACAGAAACCCAGGTATGGATTCGCTACTCTTTTTCCTCCATACTGTGGTTATAAACCTGAACTGGTCTCATCTATGACCTTACATGTACCCTTGAACGCCAGATAACACGACAGAACACCACACCTATCCCATTTCATTCAACATTACTCTTTCCCATGTTTTTAATTCATTTCCATTTCTAAATCCATTTTCCTTTTCTTTTTCCAGACAGAGGAATCTCCTTATATCAATGGCAGGTATTATAGTAAAATTATCATTTCCCCTGAAGAGAATGTTACATTAACTTGCACAGCAGAAAACCAGCTGGAGAGAACAGTAAACTCCTTGAATGTCTCTGCTAGTGAGTATTTCATTTCTGGCATTAAAAATGTAAGAAAATTTGAAGTTATTCTTCATTAGTTTAAAATCTTCAATTCCATCTTCCTGTGCTGCATTATGGTAAGTTTTATTTATTTATTTTGCATTTGGTATCATCATCATAAGGTTCTTTTTTTTTTTCTGGTGTCCATTCTTGTACAATCCTTGTCTTGACAGTTAAATCATTTCATGTTTTACGGGTCAGAGACTTTATCTTGTACAGGAATATTTCCAAGATCAACAGAGGATAAGGACTAAGTTGCTCTTACTTAATCCATGTTTTGTGTTCAGAGTACAGATAATTCAAAGATTATCTGAAAACATTTCTGTGACAATTTTAATTTTGGTAAATTTTTAATTCCCCTTAATCTATTATTTTGCACTTCAATTCTTTGTAGTATTTATCCTATTCTTATTTTGCACAGGGATGCCACATGCTTAAAGTCATTCAGCAAGTTGGTAGTAACACTGATATCAGAATTCCTGAAATCTAGTTTCAAAAATTGATGCTTTTGAATATCATATTTGAATCATAGGTTACAAAAACAAACAAATGAGATTATCTCAGAGAAAGTGAAAAAAAATCTGTCAATGCTGAAATCAAGGTAATGGATACATACCAGTAGCAGCTTCTTTATTTAATTTGAAATTATCTCTCATCTTCAACTCTGTAATTCTTTTTTTTGCCATGTCAGTCTTAAATCAGGGCTGGCTTCGAATGAGGCTCAGTTCTGGACAAGATGCTAACTGACCTTCCAAACCTTCATTCTTCAGTCAGTTGGAATCCTGTATGTGACATTAGCAGGATAGAGATATACTGGCTAGGAATTAGCTGGAGCTAGGAGAAAATAATTATCTAAAGATAATGGTCCTTAACAGAATATGACTGGAATTTAAAAGCCTTTTGGATTGACAGGAGAAAAGAACCAAACGAATATAACTCTAAAATAGGAGCACTGACTTCTCTGAATTCAATTCAGTGAGTATTGATTTGTCCTACCTAAAAAGAAAACTTATCCTTTCTTCCTGAACACAAGTCTCTCTTTTTATTCTAACGCATCGAATAGTGGTTTTCTAGACCTTGCAGTGGTTTGATCAACATCTAATACCGTCATTTTCAAATTCAATGAGCACCTCCTGAAATTCCAATATAGTATGTATGAGGAGGGGTCTAGGAATCTGCATTTTAACAAACATCACTGGAAGTTCTGATGCAAGCCCATGTGCATAGAAGAATATTTATTTAGTCTAATATTAGATGATAATCCACCACAGTGACAATCCTTAAAATGGGCCAGGAGCACGGCACTATCAGAGTCATTTGGAGGGCTTTTACAAGCATCACATATATTGCCCCTTCACCTCTGAGACGTCCCCAGTTTTAACCTCCACCCCTACCACTTTGAGAATGTCTCTAGTGGCAAATCCCTGACGCTAGAGGATGAAAATGAATTCTCCTCCATTGAGAAAATTGGAAAAAAGTTGAGAAACACTACATTGAAGATTTCATACACTGCAACTCGTTTCTCTTAAAACAGAAGTCCTATTAAAAGGTGGTAGATAGTGGGGAAATTAATATGGATTTCAGATCAATACTATAGCTTGTCAGTTGTGAAGTTATCTATGGTAGATTAATACCTTTGCAGTTTTAACTACTCTCCTTTCTTTAAAACAAGATGAATTTCTTTGTAGGGAAGTTCACACTCTATTAAATGTAAATTTTTTTCTACCCTTAGCTGTAGAATAGATATTTTATCTTTGAGTATTTTTACATCATACTATAATGGTAAAGGTGACTTTCATATATCAACAAATTTTGTTTTTAATTTCATATTAACATTTTTCATTTCAGTAAGTATTCCAGAACACGATGAGGCAGACGAGATAAGTGGTAGGTACTATGCTGCCGACTCTTCTTCCTTGACTATCCGCTCAAGATTTATGAAGTGTCATTGTCTAAGTAATATTCTTAGCTGTCACAATTTTGACTTGAATTAAAATAGCAAATGAGACAAGAGAGTAAGAATGCTAAAATTTTAATCCTTTAAAAGCACAAGTTTGCATGTTACTCTTAGTAGTGAGCCTCAGTCATTTTTAATAAGAAATAATAACTTGGGGCTTCCCTGGTGGCGCAGTGGTTGAGAATCTGCCTGCTAATGCAGGGGACACGGGTTCGAGCCCTGGTCTGGGAGGATCCCGCATGCCGTGGACCAACTAGGCCCGTGAGCCACAACTACTGAGCCTGCGCGACTGGAGCCTGTGCTCCGCAATAAGAGAGGCCGCGATAGTGAGAGGCCCGCGCACCGCGATGAAGAGTGGCCCCCACTTGCCACAACTAGAGAAAGCCCTCGCACAGAAACGAAGACCCAACACAGCCAAAAATAAATAAATAAATAAATAAATAAACAACAAAAAAAACCAGTGCCTCTGGAAACTGAGTGACTAAAAAAAAAAAAAAAGAAATAGTTAACTAGATTGACTTATTTTCACACATGCTTGGCATTGTCTGTAATTGCATGGGCTTTTCTTTTTTGTTGTAGATGAAAACAAAGAAAAGGTGAATGACCAGGCAAAACTAATTGTGGGAATCGTTGTTGGTCTCCTCCTCGCTGCCCTAGTTGCTGGTGTCGTCTATTGGCTGTACATGAAGAAATCAAAGTAAGTTGCAGAAAAAAGATCTTCATTGTTCATTGACTTTCACTGGGAGAAAATACAGTGTGTTCATTATGCTCATTTCAGCTGGGCATGTAATTTCTATAATAGGAAAGACATATCCCTGAAGTCAGGCTGATCATGTTTTGTCTTCAGCTCACTGTGACTATATTACCAAGACTGGGGACATGGCTTGGAGTGATTTCACCTGCGTCCCCTTATTTTTCTCAGTCAGTAGTCTGAATTCAATTATTTGATTTTTTTTCAATGGTTAGGTAGATTTTTAAAAGGCACGTAGTGCCTAAATGTCAGCCATTCTAAACAGTTTGGCTGAGATTGCTGGAGATTAAGTAAAAGCAGTTAGTACATCCTGCAGGGACAGCCGGGTGTCTTTGCAATGACAGGTCTGGCCAGCAGTGCAAGTGTTGGTAGGGAAAGCCATCTTGTTGTCACTTCTCTGTCACTAGAATAGAGAATACTTCTCTATTCTAGTTAGGTCACTTTGTTCCATAGAAGAATCTAATTCAGGGAAAAAGTCATCATTATGTTGTCTTGAGTTTTAAAACAATGATTAGACAAAGTACCAAGATTACTTTAAAAATGATTTAGATGATGTTTAAAGATTATTAGATTCATGAAATAATACATATGGTATCAACCTCACAAATCATCTAACAGTGGTTTATAATGAAAATCCAGTTGACCAATGAAGATTCTTAACATACACACATGCCTAGTACTCCTCATTGCCCCAGCTCTGACCCTAGGTTCAGATGCAACTGGTCAGAGATGCAATTCTAGCATTGCATTTTTTAAAAGCTCCATTGGTAAAAAAAAAAAAAAAAAAGCTCCATTGGTGATTATGTGGTGTACCCCTGGTTTCAAACATGGGTTTCAAACTCCTGTATCTAATAAATGAGGAAATTGAATTTTGCAAGGGGATATGTATAGCTAGTGGCAACTTTAGACTTTATTTTATATATTCTTGATGTCTTGATATAACCCCTTTCAACAACTCAGGTAAGTTAACTTAAAAGAAAATCAAAAGGAAAAACAGACTCAGTCAGATCCATGATCTCACCCTGTAAAGATACAAATATCAGTGAAGTAATATTTGAATGGAGCTGCCATCAAAGGGAGGCAGTGGCTCAGAATTTTTAAGGTCACGTAATGTGAGCATGTACTGAGTTCTATTTCGTTCTCACAATCCATCTCTGAAGTAGGTACTCTTATTAAACATATTTTACATTGGAAAAAACTAAGGCAAAGAATGGTTAAATGACTTGCTTGAGATTACACAGTTGTAAGGGACAGAATTATATTTGATTTAAGGCAGTGATGTTTTAGAATCTTTGTGCTTAATTACTAGTTCTTATTTTCTCTCGTTATGCCTTACTTTTTCTCTTTTTCAGTCACATAAGGCAGAAACACATTGCTGTTGTGTGTTGTAGTTGATATACATGTCCACTCACACTAGGGCACAGTCAGTTCTAATCTTGGCACTACAGTCCTCAATCTTGAACAGCCTGAACTATCACTTGATAACAAATGTGGGTTTTTTCTCAGCGAAAATTTTACCTACACTCATGTTGCTTTGTGCCCATGATTTCCATAGAAAATTTAGAAGATTGCCTGTACTACATAAAAGAAAGGAAGTGCAAACAGTTGCCCAGAAGTGGTATCTATCTTATAGAAATTCTCCTTCTGTGTGTGTGTTTCCTGACTATCAAAATCTTATCCTGGGGCTTCCCTGGTGGCGCAGTGGTCGAGAATCTGCCTGCTAATGCAGGGGACACGGGTTCGCGCCCTGGTCTGGGAGGATCCCACATGCCGCGGAGCAACTAGGCCCGTGAGCCACAACTACTGAGCCTGCGCGTCTGGAGCCTGTGCTCCGCAACAAGAGAGGCCACAATAGTGAGAGGCCCGCGCACCGCGATGAAGAGTAGCCCCCGCTTGCCGCAACTACAGCAAGCCCTAGCACAGAAACGAAGACCCAACATAGCAATCAATCAATCAATAAATAAATCTTTAAAAAAAAAAAAAAAAAAAAAAAAAAAAAATCTTATCCTACCTTTATAATCCACAGTGAGGTGCTCACAAATCTAACAGCTTGGCCTCTAGGGTATTTTGGTTTTATTTATTTAGGGCTTCTGACGCACTCCAAAGTAATTTTATTTCTTAAAAGAATGAAAGTAAAATTTCTCTGTATCCTGGAATTGAGCTGAAAAATAAACAGCAGTCCTCTACATTCTGTTCAAATGAATGTTAAATTCTTGGAGCTCCCCCAGCGTCCTTAATCATCCTATTCTGATTGCCAATGTCTCATCATACCCTGTTTGTCCTTCTATGAATAGAAAAAGATTGTGTGTGTGTGTGGTTTTTTGTTTTTTTAGTTATGTCATTTGTTATTACCATACGGTAACCCAAAATTAAAATCATGGGTAAAAAAATGCTGGACATTTAGCTTCATAGTGTCTTTAGGTTAAGGGTTAAGACTTCAAGCCTTTCCTTTAAAGTACTTCATTAAATTAAGTGCTTATTTTACCATCTGACATGAGCATTTGTCTAAATAACTGTTATTTAATTGAAAAGTGCACTAACTTTTCTAGTGTCAGTATTATTGGTAATCAAAATAATAAATTGCAATTCTTACCCCAAGCATCAAAGTGTTTTTATTAAGAATTTGCAGAACTTTTCAGATTTGCTAAGTGCTTCACATTCCTAACTAGTTATTCTTTCTACTGCCCTCTGAGATAAGCAAGAATTTTTGCTATATGAGTTATTGTTAACACCTGTGTCCAGAATAAGTGCAGATTCATAATAAGAGCTTTCGGGTTAAGAATTGCTAAGTCTATTTTTGGGTCTACTATACTCTCTTTCTTTTCTTCTAGATAACTTCACCTTTACAAATCAATATGAGAGTTTCATTTCTGTGTTAGCTTAATTCATCACCATTTTACATGGATATGAGAGATTTTTAATAAAGATATGGTCCATACTTTTTCCGCAGATACCTAAAGAAATATACCCTTGTGTTTACCATCCTGCAAAATAATACCATCAACAATCTTAGTGAGTCACCCATTATTGCAAACAACTTTGGGCCACAATTATATTAGTTCTTTGCACTGGCAATTTAAAAAGTCAGTGGAGAGAGAAATGAGGGAAACAATCTTTTATGCCCAAGTAGAATTTAAGAATACATTTGTTAACATACCTAGTGGCTACTCAAATAACATACACTCCCCATTCCATTAATATGAGATACATATTTTTATATCTATTTTAAATATGGAAAGGATATGCTTAGCAGTTGTGCTTGACACTGTGATATGGTAGATTCATTGCAGAATACGGGCTCATGATTCCTCTGCTGTTTTGATTCATATAACTTCTCACTGGAATTTTTTTTTAATTTGAGATATTTTGATAGTGAGAATGGATGACTCCAATCATTTCCTGTATATGTAGAGTATTAACTGACAGTTGCAGGCAAAAGGTATTAATTGACTAAACCCAGTTCGTATCTAGTTGTTTAACAGATAGGAAACATTAAAGACCTAGAGATAATTCAATGACTTTTTACATTATTTACTCCCTTTCTCTCCATCCTGTTCTCTGAACATTGTTTTTATATCTGCAGGAAGTTGAGTGTTACTATTTGAGTTCGAAATTCTCTCCTGCATATCTTATATTACAAGAACTAATGAAAAATTAAGAGAGTCAAAGATAAAGGAAAAATGTAAGGTAGCATGATGTAGCCACAAACTTATTCAGAACTGTATTAAAACCATAATTTCCAGGTTGGTTGCATTTAAGAGACCCTTGACCACCATACTTCTTATCACTAAACTGGAAGTAAGCATTAATCAGACATTTGTAATCTCAAAATACACATTGTGTGAATACTGGAAGTTTACCAAGAGATTTATCTTTTGCAACTGTGGAACTCATGACTATTTTCATGAAGTTTTTGTACAATATGTAGGCAATATGGAAGTCTAAAAATCACAAATATCCTTTATCAGTTTTGCCTTTTATAATGCTTTACTATTCTACTACTGTCTTAGGAAAAAAAAAAAGAAGACAGTCCTAAATTGGCAAAAGACTAAAGAAGACTGCCTATAACCCCCAAACTTCAAGAAATACTGTTAAATTAAGGCTTTCTAAAACCCTTCTTATTAGTATCTCTTAATATATGGAACAGGATCTTGCAAGAAAGTTGATTTTAACTGAATTCTATTTCCAATCAATACTCTGTCTAAAATCAAATATATGTTCCCATGAGGGAACTTATTCAGACTCCCTGCTGAATAAGTTGAAAATATAGTGCTGAAGGACCATTTATAGCACATTTTGAGTGACTTTCCTCATTTATTACTATGTAAGCATCTTTTGCTCTTTTTGTACTTTTACTCAAATCCTCAAAATTTAATGAGGTAAATTTAATGAGGTAACCATATTTCATAGTATCTAAGGCTCAGTGAGTGTAATCTGGCTAAGATAACACATGCAATATCTTATTCCATATCCCGTATAAACTTTCAAATATATTTTGCTGCCTCACCAGGACTTCTTTGGAATTAAAACTTCGTCTCTGACTTTGATTGCCAGCTGGCATTTAATATAGTGCTAGGGGTGGAAGGGCGTGCTCTCAAGTGCAGGGCTGATGTGGCCTTTCACCTTGTATTAGACGTCAAGCTAATCCAAGTTTTCGTTTCTTTTTCCTTCCCTACCCATAGCCTGGCAGGCAGCCAAAAGAAGAAAGAAAAGAAAATGCCCCGTTATTCTATCAAAGCATAAATAACAGGGGAGACTAGAGGGGAAATAAGATAATGTGGAAATGCTGGAGTCCCCCTTTAGTCAATCACAAGGTCATTGGCCACTCAAAGGGCAGAAGCATTCATGGCCCTGCCCTCTCCTACTACATGTGAACTGAAACATTTCCAGAGGAAAGAGATAGCATCAAAACATAATGTTTTCAATTTTTATCTCTTCTAGCTGTCTGTATGTATGCATTTCACTTTATTTTTTTAAAATTTCATGTGTTTGGTTTAATTATTGTTTCAAAGGTGAAGGGAAATCCTGTTCCTCAAGCATCTGCCTCTGCCCAGGCTGTGTTAGCACATTACCCACCTAAAGGAAACACTTTGAACGATGGTGCTGAATACATGCCAGTGGCATCCTGCTTTCGTGCATATTCAGTACTGTTACATTTATTTTGATCTACTGATATTTTACATAATGGTGGTTCCCATATTTACTATTGCCCAAGTGAAAGGCCATTTTCTATTTTTCACTGAGGACATTAGGAAATCTATTTTAATGGAGAGTTTCTTTGGAGAGTCTTAGAAATGCTAAGGATATCAAATTGAAACTTGTAATAAGTCCAACTATTTATTCTTCTTTGTTTCCTTCTTCAAACCCAGAAATTGCTGACAACTGTCTTTCTAAGATGCAGTGGTTAGAGCTCTCCTCTCCTCCTCTAGCTCTTTATTAAGCTTGGCCCAGGAGGAAACTTACTTTACTGAGAGCTGTGACCAGGGAAGAAAGAAAAATAACTATTCTCATGGGTATGACCCTAATTACCTGCACAGGTATCAACAGCCGGTTTGCTGAAAGTGGCAATTCCACACCGCCAGGGTCCCAGTCTTAAATACCCATAGTCCTGGTGCCCTTCTGTGCTGTGTCCCAGGCATGCTATAAATTAGAAATCACAGAAAATGCCCCTCTAAACGAGGAAGTGATAATAATTCCTCATGTTACCTCTGAGTTTTCAAATTTGTTATACATATGCCTACATTTGGGAAACCTAGAGTCTTATGAACTCTTTCATGTGTGAATTATTTTACATGGGTATTGTTTTTATTTTCCAAATATACATTTCTGTTATAACACTTTATGTATCTTTTCAAATGACACCACATCCCAAGATTGTGATGTACTGGTTATGTCTGCAACTCCTATCCTCCTTCACTTTTCCTATCTCCTTCATCCCCCTCTAACCTATTTGTTAGTTGAGATATAATTGACGTATAACAATGTATAACTCTAAGGTGTACCACATGTTGATTTGATACATTTATATATTGCAATATGATTTCTACTGTAGCATTAGTAACACCTCCATCCAGTCTCTTAGCAACTCTGCAGCATTAAAATAAAGGCACACTTAGAAGACACCACTAGATTAGTTCCCTACTTCCTTTCAAGGAGATCTAGAAACAAGTTTATGGTACTGGGGAAAATCTCACAAAAAAGCTTAAGGATCTTCTAAAAAGTTATTTAAAAGCAACTTGAACCCTTAATAGCCCTGCACTTACAGAAATAACACAGAAGAGGTGTTGAGAGTGAGGACTGAACTCCCTTCGGCCGCTCAGTAGCTATGTGGCCTGGGCAGCTGTCCATTACTCACCATCAGTTTCGTGAGTCCCTGTCACCTGCTGGGGGCTTTCACATACACTATACATTTACCCTCATGCCAGCCCTGTGAGTAGATCCTATTGTCCCCTATTTACAGAAGAGCAAGCATCTTTAGAGGAGGGACTTGTCCAGGGACTTGCAGCTAAGACTTGACACATGAGGATGAGAGCCCAGACTCACTGACCCCAAGGCCAAGACTCTTCTCTCTGCCTCACTAATTAGAGAGTCTTCCAATATTAATTTATTGTGATTCTATTATTTAAATTTTATCTCATTTTAAAGTTATAAAAAAGCTGACTGATTGAGAACATTTAAGACAAATAACTGTAACAATTTTTATTTTAACCCAAGTGCTCGTTTTTTATAAATGCCTTGACCTCATCCCTCAAATCAGTTGACTGAAAAAAAAATATATTGACTGAAAATATTGCTAAAGGGAATGGTTTAAATAAATTTTTGTACTCTTCCAGTAGTAGATGGAAATCTATCTCTGAAATTTCCCCAAATTAAAAAGGACACTTCCATAAAATTATATTTATTTTTACCACATCAATCTCAAAACTGAGCCCAAAAGTAATCAATAATTTTTAGAGGCTTTTCCCTGCAAGAGAGAGTAGACTCTCAGTAACAAAAATGGAGAAATTCATTAAAAATTCCAAGTAAATCTTATATACATAGACTCAGTGAATACCCCTTCCCCCCCGCATTAACACTATTTTCATTTCTATTTAGTACATTTCACAGTGGTTAACACTTAGCTTATTTGTATAACTGTGTAACTTGGCACATGGCTGGGGAGCCAGACTGCTGGAGCTTGAATCCTGGTTTTGCTACTTGCTAGCTCTATGACCACAAGCAAGTTTATTAGTCTCAATGTAAAATAGAGATATCCTAAGGCTTAGAACAGCACTTAGAACAGTGCCTGGCACATTAAGGCATTAATGCAGCACTTAGAACAGTGCCTGGCACATTAAGGCATTATAAGAGTGTTAGCAGTTATGATTTTGGAGAGTGAGATTAAGAAAAGAAGGGAGATTTTTTTCCTTTTGTTTTGTAACTTTAAAATAAGAAAACTATCAGTTTGAAGTTACTCAACTCTTATTCCACAAATATATTCTACAAATATGTTTCATGTTGCCCTTAACAAACCCTTTTTTGTAATGCCAAACTGAGCGCAGTGATTCTTAGCCTGATTTTACCTGACAGATATGCTGAAAGATATTATGATTTGCCCTGAATACCACAACTTCCTTCAAGGGAATTCTAGTCACTCCCTTCCTCTGAATACCTCCTTCTTTTATTTGATAGAATTTGGTAAAATCACAGAAACTACTTTTCATCCCTAGACAAATACTAAATCCACCTGGAAAGTAAATAGTATTGGAAATGGAAAAGGTATCCAGATTCTCATTGTACTTTTTGCCTGGTTCTTTCAATCCCTGGCCATAAGGATCATGCTTTAGCTTTTCGCTGTATAATGTTTTTATATTAAGGTAAAACTTGCTTACATTAAATATGCAATTAAATCTGTTTTGATAAATTTATACACCTTTGTAACCATTACTCCAATCATGATAATAGAGCATCCCATCACCTCAGAAAGTTCCCTTGGAATTCCTTCCTGTCCAGCCCTGCCATCCTTTTTCCCTTAGGCAACCGCTATGCTGATTGTTATCACCAGAGATTACGTTTTCTTAATCTGGAACCTCATATAAGTGGAACTATACAGAATGTACTCGTATCTGGCTTCTTTCCTTTAACACAGTGTTTCTGAGATATCAATACATGTATTAATGATTTAATTGTTTAGAATTGCTGAGTAGTGGTCCGTTGTTAAAATATATCACATTATTTTAATCCATTCTCTTACCTGTGGACACTTGGATAGTTTCCAGCCAGTATGGGCTGTCATGAATAATATGGCTAAAACCAACTTTCTATACAAGCATTTTTCGTGGGCATATGTTTTCATTCTCTTGGGCAAATACCTAGAAATGGAACTGCTAGGTTGTAGGGTAGATACTTGTTCATGAGAAATTGCCAAACAGCTTTCTCAAAGTAGTTGTCCTATTTGCAGCCCCACCAGCAATATATAAAGTTTCAGTTCTTTTACATCTTTGCATAAATTTGGTGGTGTTGTTCTGTTTAATTTTAGCCATTCTAGGAGGTGTGAAATGATATCTAATTTTGGTGTTAACTTGCATTTCCCTGAGACCTAATGATTTTAAGCTCCATGTACTTATTGGTTAGCTTCTTTTGTACAGCGACTATTCAAATCTTTTGCCTATGATTTCATTGTTATTTGCCTTATGTAATTGCTCTGTAAGGGTTCTTTACATATTCTATATCAAAAACCTTTGTTATATATTGTAAATATGTTGTTGAAGTCTGTGGCTTGATTATTTCTTTTCTTAATGCTGTCTTTTGACGAGCAGAAGTTTTTAATTTTGATGAATAACAACTTACCAATTTTTTCCTATTATATTTACTGCTTTTCGTGTCCACTCTACAAAATCTTTGCTTATTCCCAAGTGGCAAAGATATTTTTCTATGTCTTTTTCTAGAAATTGTATAGTTTTACATTTGAGTATATATCTGCTATTTTGTGTGTGGTGCAAGATAAAGTTAGTTTATTTGCTTGTTTTATGCTATATATATATATGTAGCATATACATATCAAGTCATTCTAGCACCATTGGTTAAAAAGACTTCCTTTTGGCCTTAGCACATTTGTCATCCTCATCTTCCTCCTCATCATCATAATAGCCCTTCAACTTTGATGTTTTGCTTGTGTTAGTAATTTTATATCTTTGTGTTTCCATATAAACTTGAGCAACTTGTTACTTTCTACACCCCCCCCCCCAATTTTTAAAGCTTTGTGGGACTATGGTTGCTTTGAATTTCTAGATAAGTTTGGGTATACTTAACATCTTAAAAATATTTAATCTTCCAAACCATGACCATCCTATATATCTCCATTTACCTAAATATTTTCCATTTTTTCATAGCAATATTTTATAAATTTTAATGTAGACATTTGATATGTCTTATAAAGTTCATTCTTACGTTTTATGTACTTTGCAGCTATTATAAATGCAATTATTCTGTGAGTTTTATTTTCCATTTTTATATTAGTATATAGAAATATAATTAATTTTTGCTGTTGAAATGCATACAACCATCTTCCTAAATTCACTTGTTCTGTTAGTTGTTCTGTGATTAAGATTTCTATGTAAACAATCATTTTATCTGCAAATAGAAATAATGTTACTTCTCCTCTTCCATTTCATATGCTTTTTATTTATTTATTTTTTTGCCCTCATAGAGACTTTCAATACAATGTTGAATAGAAATGTGGAGAGCAGACATCTTTACATATTCTCAATCTTAGAGATTGAGAATTGTCTCAATCTTAGAATTGTTCAATATTTGCCATTATGTATGATATTAGCTGTACGTTTTTCATATTTGCCTACTCAGAGTTAGTTAAGGGTAGTGTCCTCCAGACTGCCATGTCTGCCCAAGACTTCTGACTCCAGCTGCAAGGAGTTAGGGTCCAAATACATAGTTAGAGAGAAGAGTTCACATAAGGCTAACCTCATTTCTGCTATCAACTCAAGTTTGGGGTTTTGCAAAACCACCCTCAGGTTTGATAATTTGCTAGAATACTCACAGAACTCATGGTTGTATTCATTACAAGTAAAGGATACATTAAAATTGGCTAAGAGAAGAGAAGTGCAGGGCAGAGTCTGGGAGGATTCTAAATGTGAAGTGTCCTTTGTCCTCAGGGACCTGTTACTCTTCTGGCCTCAATGAGTGGCAAAAGCATGGAGTACTGCTGATCTGAGAAGCTCACCTGAACTTTGGTGTCCACAGTTTTTGTTGAGACTTCATTACATAGGCATGATTGATTGATTAATTATCCATGTGGTTGAACTCAATCTCCAGCCTCTCCCTTCCCCAGATGTCAGGCTGATACCAAATGGCCCAAAGCCCCCACCCTAAACCGTATGATTGTTCTTTCAGGTGTAGCCAGTCTCCACCCCAAGATGATTGGGTGTTGATGGCCCTGCCCTGAGACATCTCCTCAGCATAAACTATCAGGTGTGATCCAAGAAACCCACCACAAATAAGAAAGCCACTCCTATCACTCAGAAAATTCTAACTATTTAGAGATTATCTCCCAGGAACTGAGCACGAAGGCCAGACCTCTCTTTGGGCAAGGCCAAATTCCCTCCTACACAATGTCCTTTAACAGGTTGAAGAAATTTTTTAATATTCTTAGATTACTAAGAGTTTCTATCGCAAATCATTGTTGAATTTTCTCAAATGCCATTTCTACATCTACATCTATATTATATTCTATCTATATCTACATTATTTCTAAAAATATTCATATTGTTTTCTCATATTTTTTATTCTGATACAATGGTAAGTTACACTGATTGATGATTGAATGTTAAGCCAATCTTGCATTCCTGGAAAAATCTCACTCTATTATGATGTATCATAATTTATATATATATATTGATGGATACTATTTGCCAATGTTTCATTAAGGATTTTTTTGTCTACATTCATGAGGAATATTGTTCTGTAATTTTCTTAGTTTACGTTTTGTTCCTTTATCATACATCGTGTTCAGTCTTTTTAGGGAGCTTTCAATTTTCTTGATGATTTCAAATAACTAACTTTTTGCTTTGTTTTTGTTTCTATTGCTTATTTTCAATTTAAATTTTTTTTGCTCTTGTCATTACTATTTTCTTTCTTCTAGTTATTTAGAGTTTGACTTGCTCTTCTTTCTCTAATTTCATGAAGTAAATTAAAAATTTAGATCACTGATGTTAGCATTTCTTCTTTTATAACTTAAGCTTTTAAACTTTTAATCTCCCTCTCAGCAATGGGTTAGCTGCAATCCACAAATTTCAGTATGTTGTATTTTCATATTTATTCAGTTCAAAATATTTTTATATTCCTCTTGTGGTTTCTACTTTGGAGCTATATAACTAGAACTCTATGAACTTGCAAACATTTCTCATCTAATTCCGTTTTGTTAAGACAGCCTAGTCTGTATGCTTTTAGTCTTGAATGCATTGAGATTTTTTTTTTTTTTTTTTGGCCTAGCATGCAGGCATGCAGTATTTCCAGGTGAATGCTACTCAACACTTGAAAAAACTTATATGGTGGCTGATGGGTAGAGTGTTCTGTAGTATATTATGTTAAAGTAGATAATAGTTTGTTTAAATCTTCTTATTCTTACAGATTTTTTTCAAATTATATGAAATCACTTCACATATAATGCATTGATAAGAAGGTTACAAGCATACACTTCCAGTACTAGAGCTAGCCCAGTACTAGTTACTTCATTATGGTCATGCTTACTGAATTTTAGTCCATTTACCCTATCAGCTACTGAGAAAGATCTGTTAAATTCTCTAAGATTGTATATTTGGCTATTTCTCCCTTTAGTTCTGTCACTTTTTGCTTTAGGCTTTCATTAGGAACATACACGAACAATTGTTGTGACCTGCTTATGTATTGAACCTGTTATAATTATTAAATGTCTCTCATTGTGGTTGTAATATTCCTTGTGTTGAATTTTACATTGCCAGATATTAATATAGCCATACTGTTTTCATATGCTTATGGTGTACATGTGTATCTTTTTTTATCCTTTTATTTTCAGTTATCTCTTTATATTTAAAGTGCATCTCATGTACAGAGAGACTGATCAAACTATGACTCCCAGGCTGCTGCTTAATTTTGTAAATAAAGTTTTATGGTAGCATAGCCGTGCCCATTTCTTTACATGTTACCTGTGTTGTTTTATGCTGCAAAGCCAGAAGAGTTGAAACAAATCCATGTGGCCTGCAAGACTAAGATATTTACTATCTGGAACTTTCAGAAAAAATCTTAACCCCTTGTATAGAGCATGTAGCTGAGTCTTGATTGTTTATTATAGTCTGACAATTTTTACTTTATAATTGGAGGATTTAGCCAAGTCACATTTTACTTAATTATTGATATATTTACATTTAAGACCACCAGCTCCCTATTTGTTTTCTAGTTGTCCTCTGTTTCTCTTTTCCTGGCTTCTTTTGAGACACTCCAATAAGTTTTAGTATTACATTTTAATTTATCTACTGGCCTTTTAACTATATGTCTTTGTATTCTTTTATTGTGGTTGCTCTAGGAATTTCAATAAGAACTCAGTTTATAACTGTCAACTCATGTAATAATCTAAAACCCCAAAACATTATAACTTCATTTATCCTCCTCCATATAATTGTAGTGTGAGGTTTATAATATATGCAGTTGTAATGGATATGACAACTAGAGCAAAAAAGATGGAAGAGGTTAAATGCAAATACAATTTTTCAAGGGTCTTATATATAATGCTATATATATAGCATTAAATAGTCGGTTGTCTTTGTAAAAAAATTTTAATAGTATTTTATATCTTAGCACATATACAATCTGTATTCATTCTTTCTTATATATCTGAGTTTCCATCTAGTATCATTTTCCTTCAACCAAAGAACTTTCTTCAATACTTCTTTTAGCACAGGTCTGCTAGTGATAATTTTTCCCAGTTTTCTTTTATTCAATTTAACATGTCTTTATTTTGCTTTTGATTAAAATATATTTTTACTAGATATAAAGTTCTAGTTTGAGAGGTTTTTTCCAGCATTTTAAAGATGTTGAATTAACTTTGTTATGCATTGTTTTCTTGATGAGACATCAGCTGCTTTTCATGTCATTGTTCCCCTGAACAAATTTTCTACGGCTACTTTCAAATCATTGTCTTTATATTTGCTTTCAATTACTTTGAGTATGATGTACTTAGATGTGTTTTTCTTTTTATCATTCCTCCTTGGGAGCTGCTGACCATTTTGGATGCAAGTTAATGGACATCAACAAATCTAGGAATATTTTTCATTGTTTCTTCAAATATATTTTATGCCCCAATTCTCTTTTGCTTCTCCTACTGGGACTCCAATTACACATTTGTTAGATTGCTCACTATTGTCCCACAGGTCACTGAGGATCTGCTTCTTTTATTTCTATTATTTTTCTCTCAATTTTTTAGAATATATAATTTATATTTTTTGTCCTTATGTTCACCGAGGCTTTATTCTGCACCTCCAATCTGGTGATAAGATAATTTAGTGAATGTTAATTTCCAATATTGTAGTTTTAAGTTGTAGAATTACTTTTGTTTACATT
The DNA here is from genome assembly GCF_949987535.1 of Balaenoptera acutorostrata. Lineage (NCBI taxonomy): Eukaryota > Metazoa > Chordata > Mammalia > Artiodactyla > Balaenopteridae > Balaenoptera > Balaenoptera acutorostrata. Next base: position 98,694,578 of record NC_080067.1, on the reverse strand, counting down.
TTTAGTACTGAGATTTCTATCTGTTCTCTCATTGTTACCACACTTTTCTTTAAGTCATTGAACATGTTATGTAATACTGATTTAAAGTTCTTAACTGTTATTTACAAAGTCTCTATTATCCAAGGACATTCTCTGCACTTTGTGTTACATTATTTTACTCTTCATTTTTATGTGTGGTAACTTCTTATTCATAACTACTCTTTGTTTGGTGATATGTTGTAGAGATCCTAGGTTCTACTATATAGGCTAAAGGATATGGATTGTTTTTACTGGCAGAGAATTAGATTACTGGCTGATTTCCTTGATCATGTCACGGTTAATTTTACATTTTATATTTCACATCTGTCTTAGGGTGAATGCTGAATCTTGACACATAGTCTTTACTAAGTTTTTCTGGGATTCCATTAGAAAGATTGACATGATTGCCAATAACTCCTTGCTTGGTGAGGTTCAACTACAAACTCTGTCTCCTCTGTGTGGGTAACAGCTAAAATCTATTTCAGGTTTTTAAGCTTTCCAAGTGTTGCTTTCTTCTGGGCTACATGAAATTTCTTCCACACGTGCAGTTTAGAGATCATTTGTGCAGTTTACACACAAATCTGGGCTCCTCACCACTCTTTGGCTCTCTCCTCTTTTGAGATTTTATTACCCTTGATTTCAAGGTTTAGTTCTAGTTAGCCTATGCCTCTGCAAATGGGAGATGCCCTCAGATGAAGACTTATGCAAAAGTAGAGCTCACCCAGTATAGGGGTCAACTTTCCTTCAGTTTCTAATTTCTTTTTGTTACTCTCAAGTACAGCCATATACCTTATTCTGTATTTTCCTGAGAGTTTATAATGTTATAAATGTAAGGATTAACACTATACAAGTGGGTTTTTTAATCATTACTATTACAAGAGCTTCTTATAGTCCATGCTTTATTTTATTTTATTTATTTATTTATTTATTTTTAATTTTTGAATTTTATTTTATTTATTTTTATACAGCAGGTTCTTATTAGTCATCAATTTTATACACATCAGTGTATACATGTCAATCCCAATCACTCAATTCATCACACCCCCACCCCCACCCCCACGCCACTTTACCCCCTTGGTATCCATACGTTTGTTCTCTATATCTGTGTCTCAATTTCTGCCCTGCACACCGGTTCATCTGTACCATTTTTCTAGGTTCCACATATATGCATTAATATACGGTATTTGTTTTTCTCTTTCTGACTTACTTCACTCTGTATGACAGTCTCTAGATCCATCCACGTCTCAACAAATGACCCAATTTTGTTCCTTTTTATGGCTAAGTAATACTCCATTGTATGTATCACATTTTCTTTATCCATTCGTCTGTAGATGGGCATTTAGGTTGCTTCCATGACCTGGCTATGGTAAATAATGCTGCAGTGAACATTGGGGTGCATGTGTCTTTTTGAATTATGGTTTTCTCTGGGTATAGGCAGAGTAGTGGCATTGCTGGGTCATATGGTAATCCTATTTCTAGTTTTTAAGGAACTTCCATACTGTTCTCCATAGTGACTCTATCAATTTACATTCCCACCAACAGTGCAAGAGGGTTCCCTTTTCTCCACACCCTTTCCAACATTTGTTGTTTGTAGATTTTCTGATGATGCCCATTCTAACTGGTGTGAGGTGATACCTCATTGTAGTTTTGATTTGCAATTCTCTAATAATTAGTGATGTTGAGCAGCATTTCATGTGCTTCTTGGCCATCTGTATGTCTTCTTTGGAGAAATATCTATTTAGGTCTTCTGCCCATTTTTGGATTGGGTTGTTTGTTTTTTTAATATTGAGCTGCGTGAGCTGTTTATATATTTTGGAGATTAATCCTTTGTCCGATGATTCATTTGCAAATATTTTCTCCCATTCTGAGGGTTGTCTTTTCCTCCTTTTTATGGTTTCCTTTGCTGTGCAAAAGCTTTGAAGATTCATTAGGTCGATTTGTTTTTTTTTGTTTGTTTTTATTTCCATTACATAGGGAGGTGGGTCAAAAATAATCTTGCCATGATTTATGTCAAAGAGTGTTCTTCCTATGTTTTCCTCTAAGAGTTTTACAGTGTCCCGTCTTACATGTAGGTGTCTAATCCATTTTGAGTTTCTTTTTGTGTATGGTATTAGGGAGTGTTCTAATTTCATTCTCTTACATGTAGCTGTCCAGTTTTCCCAGCACCACTTATTGAAGAGACTGTCTTTTCTCCATTGTATATCCTTGCCTCCTTTGTCATAGATTAGTTGACCATAGGTGTGTGGGTTTATCTCTGGGCTTTCTATCTTGTTCCATTGATCTATGTTTCTGTTTTTGTGCCAGTACCATATTGTCTTGATTACTGTAGCTTTGTAGTATAGTCTGAAGTCAGAGAGTCTGATTCCTCCAGCTCCGTTTTTTTCCCTCAAGACTGCTTTGGCTCTTCGGGGTCTTTTGTGTCTCCATACAAATTTTAAGATTATTTGTTCTAGTTCCATAAAAAATGCCATTTGTAATTTGATAGGGATTGCATTGAATCTGTAGATTGCTTTGGGTAGTATAGTCATTTTCACAGTATTGATTCTTCCAATCCAAGAACATGGTATATCTCTCCATCTGTTGGTATCATCTTCAATTTCTTTCATCAGTGTCTTACAGTTTTCTGCATACAGGTCTTTGTCTCCCTAGGTAGGTTTGTTCCTAGGTATTTTACTCTTTTTGTTGCAGTGGTAAATGGGAGTGTTTCCTTAATTTCTCTTTCAGATTTTTCATCATTAGTGTATAGGAATGCAAGAGATTTCTGTGCATTAATTTTGTATCCTGCAACTTTACCAAATTCATTGATTAGCTCTAGTAGTTTTCTGATGGCATCTTTAGGATTCTCTATGTGTAGTATCATGTCATGTGCAAACAGTGACAGTTTTACTTATTCTTTTCCAATTTCTATTCCTTTTATTTTTTTTTCTTCTCTGATTGCTGTGGCTAGGACTTCCAAAGCTATGTTGAATAATAGTGGTGAGAGTGGACATCCTTGTCTTGTTCCTGGTCTTAGAGGAAATGCTTTCAATTTTTCACCATTGAGAATGATGTTTGCTGTGGGTTTGTCATATACGGCCTTTATTATGTTGAGGTAGGTTCCCTCTGTGCCCACTTTCTGGAGAGTTTTTATCATAAATAGGTGTTGAATTTTGTCAAAAGCTTTTCCTGCATCTATTGAGGTGATCATATGGTTTTTATTCTTCAATTTGTTAATATGGTGTATCACATTGATTGATTTGCATATATTGAAGAATCCTTGCATCCGTGGGATACATCCCACTTGATCATGGTGTATGATCCTTTTAATGTGTTGTTGGATTCTGTTTGCTAGTATTTTCTTGAGGATTTTTGCATCTATATTCATCAGTGATATTGGTCTGTAATTTTCTTTTTTTGTAGTACCTTTGTCTGGTTTTGGTATAAGGATGTTGGTGGCCTCATAAAATGAGTTTGGGAGTTTTCCTTCCTCTGCAGATTTTTGGAAGAGTTTGAGAATGATGGGTGTTAGCTCTTCTCTAAATGTTTAATAGAATTCACCTGTGAAGCCATCTGGTCCTGGACTTTTGTTTGTTGGAAGATTTTTAATCACAGTTTCAATTTCATTACTTGTGATTGGTCTGTTCATATTTTCTGTTTCTTCCTGATTCAGTCTTGGAAGGTTATACCTTTCTAAGAATTTGTCCATTTCTTCCAGGTTGTCCATTTTATTGGCATAAAGTTGCTTGTAGTAGTCTCTTAGGATGTTTTGTATTTCTGCAGTGTCTGTTGTAACTTCTCCTTTTTCATTTCTGATTTTATTGATTTGAGTCCTCTCCCTCTTTTTCTTGATGAGTCTGGCTAATGGTTAATCAATTTTGTTTATCTTCTCAAAGAAGCAGCTTTTAGTTTTATTGATCTTTCCTATTGCTTTCTTTGTTTCTATTTCATTTCCTTCAGCTCTGATCTTTATGATTTCTTTCCTTCTGCTAACTTTGGGTTTTGTTTGTTCTTCTTTCTCTAGTTCCTTTACGTGTAAAGTTAGATATTTTATTTGAGATTTTTCTTGTTTCTTGAGGTACACTTGTATAGCTATAAACTTCCCTCTTAGAACTGCTTTTGCTGCATCCCATAGGTTTTGGATTGTCATGTTTTCATTGTCATTTGTCTCTAGGTATTTTTTGATTCTCTCTTTGATTTCTTCAGTGATCTCTTGGTTATTTAGTAACGTATTGTTTAGCCTCCATGTGTTTGTGTTTTTTACGTTTTTTTCCCTGTAATTCATTTCTAATCTCATAGCATTGTGGTCAGAAAATATGCTTGATATGATTTTAATTTTCTTTAATTTACTGAGGCTTGATTTGTGACCCAAGATGTGATCTATCCTGGAGAATGTTCCATGCACACTTGAGAAGGAAGTGTAATCTGCTGTTTTTGGATGGAATGTCCCATAAATATCAATTAAATCTATCTGGTCTCTTGTGTCATTTAAACCTTCTGTTTCCTTATTTATTTTCATTTTGGATGAGCTGTTCATTGGTGTAAGTGAGGTGTTAAAGTCCCCCACTATTATTGTGTTACTGTTGATTTCCTCTTTTATAGCTCTTAGCAGTTGCCTTATGTATTAAGGTGCTCCTGTGTTGGGTGCATATATATTTATAATTGTTATATCTTTTTGTTGGATTGATCCCTTGATCATTATGTAGTGTCCTTCCTTGTCTCTTATAACATTCTTTTTTTAAAGTCTATTTTATCTGATATGAGTATTGCTACTCCAGCTTTCTTTTGATTTCCATTTGCATGGAATATCTTTTTCCATCCCCTCACTTTCAGTCTGTATGTGTCCCTAAGTCTGAAGTGGGTCTCTTGTAGACAGCATATATATGGGTCTTGTTTTTGTATCCATGCAGCAAGCCTGTGTCTTTTGGTTGGAGCATTTAATCCATTTACATTTAAGGTAATTATCGATATGTACGTTCCTATGACCATTTTCTTAATTGTTTTGGGTTTGTTTTCGTAGGTTCTTTTCTTCTCTTGTGTTTCCCACTTAGAGAAGTTCCTTTAGAATTTGTTGTAGAGCCGCTTTGGTGGTACTGAATTCTCTTAGCTTTTGCTTGTCCATAAAGCTTTTGATTTCTCCATCGAATCTGAATGAGATCCTTGCTGGGTAGAGTAATCTTGGTTGTAGGTTCTTCCCTTTCATCACTTTAAGTATATCACACCACTCCCTTCTGGCTTGTAGAGTTTCTGCTGAGAAATCAGCTGTTAACCTTATGGGAGTTCCATTGTATATTATTTGTCATTTGTCCCTTGCTGCTTTCAATAATTTTTCTTTGTCTTTAATTTTTGCCAATTTGATTACTATGTGTCTCGGCATGTTTCTCCTTGGGTTTATCCTTTATGGGACTCTCTGTGCTTCCTGGACTTGGGTGGCTATTTCTTTTCCCATGATAGGGAAGTTTTTTACTATAATCTCTTCAAATATTTTCTCTGGTCCTTTCTCTCTCTCTTCTCCTTCTGGGACCCCTATAATGTAAATGTTGTTGCATTTAATGTTGTGTCAGAGTTCTCTTAGGCTGTCTTTTTTTCTTTTCATTCTGTTTTCTTTATTCTGTTCCACAGCAGTGAATTCCACAATTCTGTCTTCCAGGTCACTTACCCGTTCTTCTGCCTCAGTTATTCTCCTATTGATTCCTTCTAGTGTAGTTTTCATTTCAGTTATTGTATTGTTCATCTCTGTTTGTTTGTTCTTTCATTCTTCTCGGCCTTTGTTAAGCATTTCTTGCATCTTCTCGATCTTTGCCTCCATTCTTTTTCCGAGGTCCTGTATCATCTTCACTATCATTATTCTGAATTCTTTTTCTGGAAGGTTGCCTATCTCCACTTCATGTAGTTGTTTTTCTGGGGTTTTATCTTGTCCTTTCGTCTGGTACATAGCCCTCTGCCTTTTCATCGTGTCTATCTTTCTGTGAATGTTGTTTTTGTTCCACAGGCTGCAGGATTGTAGTTCTTGCTTCTGCTGTCTTCCCTCTGGTGGATGAGGCTATCTAAGAGGCTTGTGCACGTTTCCTGATGGGAGGGATTGGTCCATGCTTTATTTTTAAGTTGTGAATATATTATGTCCTCAAACTTATTATAACTTCCTTCTTCCCATACTGGTCAAAGTAGGTTGAAAAAAAAACACAATTGCAAAATTGATTTATTACATTGCTAAATTTATTTTATTTTATTTTATTTTATTTTTATACTTATACAACATTGACTCTTTTATCTGTCACTCTCTCTACTGGCTCCCTGAAAGTTGGAATTTTTACTTTGGAGGAAAGAATATTATTTAATGAAGTGAGTTTGAAAGAATAAAAGAGAAAGAGAGGGAGTGAAAAGAAAAGTAGAGAGAAAAGGAATGAAGGAAAAGTCAGGGAGGTGAGAGGAGGCAAGGAGAATAAAAGAAAAAGGTTTTGAGAATCATGTAGTTTTTCTTGATTGCCACAATATCTTACTGATTTATAGAAATTATAGTTATTAGTATATATTAGAATATATAGTAAGGTGCTTTTAGAATAATCAAGGTACATATTTATGCATATAATTTTGTGCAGTTTTACCTGAAAACATTGGAGTAAGACGTCACTCAAGTTCTGTCATTTCAATGTAGATTTTCTCTATTTTACCTATCTGTAAAAAAGCAGCTGGGTCTGTATTGACTTCATATTGCTGAACACTAATATCATAAGGAACAGTAAAAAGGAATAGATATAAACTGTAATAAAGTCAGTTAGTTCAATGCAGTAAAAGAAATATCTTTTGGATGCCTACCATATTCAGACAGTAAGATATAATAAAACATGGTCCTTATTATCAAGGAGCTTACACTCAACTCAAGGAGACTAAAGAGATTGGCCACATTTGAAGTGTCATGGGACAGATGGCTGGAGATCTGGGTAGAGACTCACTGAAGGGAAGAGCTAGATCTCTCTGTGTTTAAGGTCTGAAGAAAGCAAAACATGCCAGAGTCTCAATCAGAAACTTGAGAGGGCCATGACTTAGGAGTAGGGACAAACCAGATATAGACTGAGTCTTACTAAAACTGCAACTGAGCTTCAGACCCTATCTGCTCACCTATCTGCAGTAAAGGGGGGACCTTATGTGATGGAAAATAACATCATATGTAGTCTCTGCTGTTATTTTATATATGGTGTCATGCAAAATAAAAAGGACTAGTTATGTAAAGAGTCAAGAAAATATAATCAATAATCAAGAGGAAAAATAGACAAGCAGATCTATGCATTGTTTGGGTATTGTAGTTAACAGGCAAGGATATTAAAATAACTATAAATAAGATATCAAAAGTGGAAGAAAAGATGGCCAAAGGAGATGAATGGAATAGAAAATAGAAATGTACTTTAAAATATTTAAAAATCAAATTGACATTTTAGACCTGAAAAAGATAATATTAAAAAGTAGGTCTTTGGGGACTTCCCTGGTGGCACAGTGGTTAGGAATCTGCCTGCCAATGCAGGGGACACGGGTTCAAGCCCTGGTCTGGGAGGATCCCACATGCCGCGGAGCAACTGGGCCCATGCGCCGCAGCTGCTGAGCCTGCATTCTAGAGCCCACGAGCCACAACTACTGAGCCTGCGTGCCACAGCTGCTGAGGCCCACATGCCTAGAGCCCATGCACTGCAGCGAAGAGTGGCCCCTGCTCGCCACAGCTAGAGGAAGCCCGCACACAGCAAATAAGACCCAAAGCAGCCATAAATAAATATATAAATAAAAGACTTGACCTTTTAAAAAATAATCTTAAAAACAAAAAATAGGTCTTTGGTGGATAAATTTAAAAGCAGACTGGCCACAGCAGAACACAAGAGAAGTAAACTGGAATACAGATCAATAGAAAACATCCAAGTTGAAGCACACAGAGGAAAAAGAATAGATAAGACACACAAGAGCATGAGAGACATGTGGGACACACACAAAAGATCTAATTTATGTATAAGTGAAATCCCAGAAAGAATAAAGAGCAAGAATGTCCGTCACCAGTAAAATAGATAAATAAGCCCAATAACAAGCTATACAGCAATGAAAATAAACAACCTACAACTACATGCAACATTATATATGAATGTCACAAACATAAAGTTGAGTTTAAATAAAAGGCAGACAGAAATGAATACATGTGGTATGATTCCATTTATAACAAATTATAAAACCAGGTAAAACCATTCTGTGAGATAACAGGATTATAGTAACCTTTGGGGAGGTAGAAGTGACTGGAAGGGAGTATAATGGGGGATTTCTTCATCTGCAACTATTTTGTTTCTTGAACTAGGTACTAGTTACATTCATGCACCCAGTTTTTGAAAATTCATTGAACTGTACTCTTACGATAGGTACATTACCTTGTATGGATATTATTGAGGTTACTAAGATTTTATTCGTTACTAGTTAAGTAACTTATTAGCAAAAGAGACTAGACCTCAAATGATCTGTGATATATATATAATGTGGTATATATAACGTAGATGGCATATATACCTTTATTTTATACATGTAAATTCATATATATATATATATATATAAATATACTGTCACATATTATAGGACTCAATCATGTTGGCAGGGTTTGAGGTTGCTCTCCTGCTTATGAATCAATTTAGAAGGCTGTAGTTTAAGCTAAATTAAGAATTTTAAAATCACAAATTAAATTAAATTTAGGCTAAATATAATGAATGTCTCAGTATGAATGAGCCATATGTCTTTATCTCACTTGGACATAAATCATACACAGTTACACACTATTAACACTATGACACTGTTAACACTATCACACTATTAAGTTGTGATTCTTAGCAAATGAGTTAAGGAGTTCTATTTAAAGCAAAGAAATACTTTTAGGGAAAAATGGAGTTTTCTACACTAGCTTCCTTAACCAAGAGACACATCTGGTACTATATAATTTTTATATAAAATTAGAAGTATTACTAGGAATTATATAGCAATAATAATTTGAAATACCATATCACTGTGATTTCCCTGATGTGCTTATAACATGGAGAGAGTTAGGGAATAAAGGAGGAATGGAAGGAAGGAAGAGAGAGGGGAGAGAGGGAGGAAGGAGGGAAGGAAATAGTACACTCTTGGAAATACAGTTATGATTTCTCTCAAGTGGTCCAAAACCAAGGAATTTAGCTGTGTGTTTAAGAAAACCTGATTTCAGCTCTTAAAAGAGAGAATCTAGTAGTCGTGTGTAACCCTGGAAGCCACTGGGGCAGTGGTTCTCAAACTTTACATGCAGCAGGACCACTAGGAGGTCTTGTTTATCATAATTTGCAGGCCCTATCCGCAGAGTTTCTTTTACATGCTTCTATGGTGGGGCCTCAGAATTTTCACTTCTGTCACGTTCCCAGGGGGTGCTGATACTGCTGGTCTGGGGCCACAATTTGAGAACCACCACATTAGAGCTGCCTTAGCTTCTGCTAAGATACAGGACATTGGTTCAACATGGATGCATAATAGGGAATGCAGAAACTGAAAGCCCCTAATGAAACTTCTTCAGAAAATTTTTGCAGGATGTATTTGCCCAGAATGAAAATTTTGACTATCAAATGATAATAATTACTTCCGGGAAAGTAGAAAGAAAATCAACCCAGCCAAAAACATGATGCAACTAAGTATGTGTAGTCTGTGTTCAAAATAACTGACTTCTTTTTCTCTTAGCATATATTTAATGCAACCCTACGACCAAGGTAATTTCAGTGGAATGTGTCCTGTTACCAATCAAGGCTCACAGATGTGGAATTGTTCGTCCTAGGGGCTTACCTGTATTAGATGTAAAACATTTGCTTTTCAAAGATACATTAATGTGAACCCTAAAATTAAAAATAAGAAAGGTTAAATATGTGTGTGTCAATGTGATAATGTTTAATTCTCTCATAGGACTGCATCAAAACATGTAAACAAGGATCTTGGTAATCTGGAAGAAAACAAAAAGTTAGAAGAAAACAATCACAAAACAGAAGCCTAAGAGAGAAACTGTTTCACTTGTTGTCCAGGTGGGTAGGCTGTTTGAGGTTTATAGAAATAATTCCCAGGAAAGTATGAAACATCCTAGAGATGAAAGGGAAAGCCTTGACATTAAGAGGCCTTATAATTACAGCTTTCAAACAGGAAGAGAGTTTTTCAAAAGGAAACTTTGGTTACTCAGAAAGGTATTTTCAGAAGTATGGAATCTCAACGGCCTCCCCATCCTCTGAATAAAAATCATTATCCTCAGAATAATTGAAATCAATTTTGAGATTTTAACATTCAATGAGCATTTTTTATTCTAATGCCAAAAATTTTGCTGAGTGCAAAAATCTTAATTTTATAAATTGATATTTTGATTAGATGAGAAGCAATTCTCATACTTTATTTTAAAAAGCAATTATGAGAATAATTTTAAAATATAAAAATTTTAATCCAAGGATTTAATATGCTTAAAAGTGTCAGCGTATTTATACAGCCATCTCTCAAATCATTGTAATGAAAAGACTAACAAATTTATGTGTGTGTACACACACACTTTTCCAAATAGTGTATATATTATATATGTGTGTATGTATCTATAGGTGCATATATATGTATGTGTGTATTATGTATATATCAATATAATATATATACATGCATATATATTGCATACATCAATATATAATAGCTATATGAGTGTGATTTTTAAGATAATCTCCAAAAGAGGTATGTTTCCATGGTATTGCCACTTTCAATTTGAACTTTTTATTTTTATTTATGTTCTCTTGAGCCAGTCAAACAGAGAAGCCATTTGGACAAATTATTTTTTGTGTCCTTGAGAATAGTGTTACTATAGTTTACTCAAATATATAAAAATCCCCAACAGCCATAGTAAAACTTTGTTTCATTATAAATAAACCACAAGTTATGATTCGAGTGGGTCACCTAAATTAATCCCATAGAGAAGATAGGGAGCAAGGGAAAGAATTGCAATTAGAAGAATGCACACAGGAAAGAAAAATAAGAATGATTGAAATAAGACATTTTTATAATCTGGAAACCAGAATCTCAAAATGATTGGGTGAAAGGAGTAAGATCTGAATTCCTTCCCTTATCCTGCCTTCCACTGGAGACCAAGTACGCAGCATTCCCACCTGATTCTTATTTCTGCTTCTCTAGGATTCGTTCCTCAATCCTCTGTAAATGTAGAGTTTACCTTCTTTTTTCTTCAAAATCAGATAGAGTAAATTCTCAAAGGAAAATTGAGCTTGAGGACAAAGCCCACAAAATGGAGTGTGATTTGAACGGATAAGTGAGTTTGTTAACCTGAAGAGAAACAGAATGAAATATTTTCCTGAAAAACCTTATAATTTTCATAAGAACTAAGCAATTTTCACAAAAATACTTTCAACAATTCAAAAAGATTATTAGTTGAAGAGCTGCAGCAATACCTGGGATTACAGTTAGGTTCAGGGACAGTGGAGCTTTATAAAAAGCTCTTATGAAGTATCACTTTCAGTACAAAGCATATGTTGATTGTGAAAAGTGATTGCTATGGTAACTTATCTGAATTGTGGTTTTTTTCATCATTTCAGAGAAAAGAAAACTATATAGACCAATTGAAGCATGAACGTGGATTGTATTTAAGACATATACAAAGACATTGACGGCAATTCATGGTTCAAGTGTTAAGCAGTTCATTCTACCAAGCTGTCACAGGATTTTAGAGAATTATCTCAAATAAAACAATGAAATGAAATTACAAACAATAACAACAAGTTTTGGCAGCCATGATAATAGGTCATATGTTGTGTTGGTTTGATTTTCTTTTCTGTAAATGTCTGCACTGAGAAATTCCTTTTTGGTTTGCCTTTTATGTAAATTTTTTACGTAGCTATTTTTATACACTGTAAGCTTTGTTCTGGGAGTTGCTGTTAATCTGATGTATAATGTGATGCTTTTATTTCAATTGTTTATATGGATAATCTGAGCAGGTACATTTCTGATTCTGATTGCTATCAGTAATGCCCCCAGACTTTATCGCAAGCACCTAAATCCCAAAGGTGGCAGCTTGTGAAGATTGGGGACACACATCGCCCTAGTCAAAAACTGATTTTTATCACTCGGGAGGAGGAGGCAAAGAGTGAGGTTGATTAGCACCAGATGAACTACTTCTGTGTATGTGCCACCAGCTGACTCTCAAGGAAATCACAGGTGCATGTGCACACACACATAATAATGGTGCTCCCAAACTGACAATTTTGCCTATTCTGAAAAAAACATCACATAGAATTTGGGTAGCATTTACCTTTAGAGACACCTGCTAGTAAATTATTTTCTGTCAAAATAAGAAAACAAATCAATGAATGAGAGACAGTTTGGAAAAATCATGGATAACATTCCCATTTTCATAGGTCACTATGTAAATCACTGTAATTGAAAATTGGAGTTAAATCCTTTGGGTTATCCACTGCCTTAAAATTATACCTATTTCCTTTAAAAAAAAAAAAAAAGATATCAGTCAGAATTGGAGATTTTTAACAGTGATCATTATCAAAGCTGTGTTATTTTCCACAGAATATAGAATATATATTTTTTTCGTGTGTTTTTGTTAACTACGCTACAGATAATTGAATGCACCTTGAGATCATTTAGTGTTTTTAACTGGTACATAATTTATCAAGCAGTACATCAAAAAGTGTAATAATAAAATGTCTATATACTTTTAGTTACATTCAAATTTGTAACTTTATAAACATGTTTTATGCTGGAGGAAATTTATAGGGTGGTAGTGTAAATGGAAACTTTTTGAAGTAGGCTGGATATGGGCCAATAGCTACTTGGGACTAGACTTTTAAACTTTGCTCTTTCAAGCAGAAGCCTGGTTTCTGGGAGAACACGGCATGGCCATTTTTGTCATGGATTTACATAACTTTATTGAAGAAAAATGAACATCAGATTTCCAGGTATAGAACTGTGTTCTTTGGGAGGAAAGGAAAACTGGTGTTTGTTTTTTAGATTGATGGAATAAAAAATTAGGAAGGCAATGAAAAATAAATTGAAGATTAAAGTCAGATGAAGATTAGGAATAAATACTTTGCCACTTCTGCATTATTTAGAAACACACATTGTACATTTGTAAACCGTTTGCTGTCTGAGCAATAGTGACTCAGTTTAATAAAAGCTTCCTATAGTGTATTGGTATGAATTAAATACATAAAATATCCTATTAGACTTGATGCTGTATAAAATATTATGGGAAAAAAGAAAATATGTTATTTTGCCTCTAAACTTTGATTTATTGAAGTTTTATTTGGCAGGAAAAAATTGAATCTTGGTCAATATTTAAACCAAAGTGAAAGGGGAAAAACCAAAGTTATTTGTTTTGCATGGCTACGCCATTCTGTTATCTCTGTAAATACTGTGATTTTTTTTCTTTTATCTTTAGAATTTTGTTAAAAAAATTCTAAAATTTTTAAACACCTGCTTTCCACAATAAACCATGAACACTAAAATGAACTTATTTCCATATAAATATTTTTTCTTTTTATCTTTTGGTGTGAGAGATCAAAGGTTCAAAGTTTAACTCCTAAGAGACATTTGCATAAAGAAGCAATGTGACAATAGAAAGAGAGGTTTTTACTGCAATTATTTCTTGGCTTCTATGGTTAACTAAGTCCAAAAACAGCTGTCAGAACCTAGAGAGCAGAACATGGGAAACTGAGCTATGGACTGAAAGCAGAAAGTTTGCCTGGGGAAAAAAGGGACAACATTGTTACCAGTGAATCAATGCCTGGATAAAAAGGAAAGCTTATGTGTGCAACAGCAGCCATAAGCACAGCAAGGCTGGGAAGGAAGATAATGCGCAATCCTCAACCTTTGAGGTTTTGTCTTTCCAAACTTAACTCTTTGGCAACAGGAGACAGGTTTTGCCAGTTCAAGGTTCACTCCCTATCTGTGATTGCAGGACTTGTATGTGGAAATGGATTAACATACCCGTCTATGCCTAAAAGATAATAAAACTGAAATATGTCTTCACATATCTCTCACAGCTGTCTGCCTCTTGTCTAAACTAGGATGTTCATGCGTAGAAAGTAGTTGTCTTTATTAAAGAGTGGAAAACTCATTGTGACTCTCCACCTCCCTGGAGAAGTAATTCAGCAAAATAAAATCGTCCATGCCCTCCTATGATGTCAGGTAAGCCACTTCAGCTAGTCCCCGATTTCACAAGGGGTGATTTCTATAATGCGCGTATCTCCCTTTTCAGCCGTAGAGTCACACTTATTGTGGGCCTCCCACGTGGCTGTCCTGTGAACTGACTTAAGAGGACCCTTGCCTGTTCAGCGTACCATCTGGAATTACCTAGGCATGAACCTAGAAATGCTTCCCCCTCCAAGTAAGGTAAAGCCAGCTATGTGCGTCAGAGAAAGTAATTAATATTTATTGAGCTCATACTGTGTGCTTTGGCCATCTATACGTTATCTTTTTTAATCCTGAATGGTTATAAATAGTATTAAATAACCCCCGTTTCACAGCAGAAAATGAAGGTTTAGAGAGATTCCACAACTCCCAAGTACGTTTAGCTTCTAAGTAGATAAGTCAGGTATCAAACCGATCTGATTCTAAAGGCCATGCTCACCCCAGTCTACTATAGTTCCCACACTTCTTTAATAAAGAAATCTTCCTTTTTAGAATATGTAAAATTGAAAAACATTAATTGATACGTGAACTGGTTATACCATCTATAAAGGATTATTCCAAGATATTCAAATCACTTAATAGGCAAATATTATAATATTTTAACTGTATTTGGAGTATTAGACATTATATATAGTATATATGGGTGTATTTAAAACACTTCTGTATTTTAAAATGTGATGTGGGGCTTCCCTGGTGGCGCCGTGGTTGAGAGTCTGCCTGCCAACGCAGGGCACACGGGTTCGAGCCCGGGTCTGGGAAGATCCCACATGCCGCGGAGCAACTGGGCCCGTGAGCCACAATTACTGAGCCTGCGCGTCTGGAGCCTGTGCTCTGCAACAAGAGAGCCCGCGATAGTGAGAGGCCCGCGCACTGCGATGAAGAGTGGCCCCCGCTCGCCGCAACTAGAGAAAGCCCGCTCACAGAAACGAAGACCCAACACAGCCAAAAATAAATAAATAAATAATTTTTTTAAAAAAGTGATGTGACATATATATCAATCACATCACACTTAAATACCGCCCCCACGTGTGTATATATATATAAATCACACACACACACACACACACTATATATATATATATATACACACACCACATTACATTTTAAACACACATACTGCTCTCAGATACTAGTTACCTATCATGAGACCTGGACTATATTGGTGTTTTATTTACACTGCTTCATTTGAATCCACCCACCATTCTGCTACAGGAGGTGCTGTCCCTATCTTACACATGAAGACAATGTAAATAAGTTTGTCTACAATCACAGAAACCAGGAGTGGCTGACCTAGGACCTGTGCTCAAGATGACCAAGTCTAAGTTCTATTCACTACATTGTTTATCATCCCTGTTGTATTGAATATACATCTAATCTATGCTTGGGGAGAGTGCCAAAAGATAGATTTGCATTGAATGACCTACTTGTTCCCTCTAGTAACTAATGCCATTCATATTCAGAGTAATATGATAAGAAATATGTGAAAACTGCTTTGAAAACAATAAATTATCATATAAATGTTAGTTTTTTATTACATGTCTAAGGAATTAAATGGAACTAACTCTACTATTTTAAAAAATGCAGTAGATTTGGCTTTACAAGTATCATACTTTAACAATAAAAATTACTTCAGTCAAAGGTAGAATGTATATTTCTTATCTAAGCTTCTGAATAAAAAGTATTTTAAAAATACTAGAAACTTGAAGTCAGAATACTGGAGTTCATTTTTTCCCCCTCTTTACCTGTCCCAATCCAATTTCTTTTTCTTCCGCAAATGTCCATCTCTCATTTTTTCTTATAAATGCTCCTTCAATGCACAAATATTCATTGGAAAATGAACACACAAGCATATGACTGCAAAGGCAGATGGCATTCTCAAGTTATCTGTCTTGTCTCTTTTTATTAGCTAGCTCAGGAAAAGGTTTAACCTTGTGATGGCCAAGCAGCTGAGTGAATTCAAAGATATTCAATTACATTTATAGGTGTTTACACGTGCGCATGCATACACATGCACACACACACACACAAACATTATGGGCTACTTTACCCCATAATCCTGTAAGGGAGGATATAGGATTTGCTTATCAGAAATGGAATTGTTTGAAGAACTACAAAATATTTGTCAAATAGGAAGCAGCTACGGGGTAAAAATATTCATGGTACTTTGATGGGAGGCATTCATAATTGTAACAAAAGGTATAATAGCACACGTTAGACTCAATAGTTGCAATGAAATTTGTATGAGTAAGCCTAATTGCATAAACTCTATACTACCAAGAAATAAATGAGGTCCTCAACATCTAGAGGCTCAATATAAATTATTAGATTCTTTAAGAAAACGTGTATTATCAGAGAGCACAGGCTATGGTCTCCAGAAGGTATAGCATTTGACAAAACATGCCTTCAGAAGCTGACAGCAGCTCAATTTGGACTATTTGTGAGATAAATAATCAAAATGTCATCTCAACTTTTTCTATACATATTTTCTTTCTGATTATGTTTTCCCAGCTAGGCCAGCATAAACTGAGCTTCAATTAGAAGTTTAAATTGATGGCTCGATTCACGTACCGAGATGTTCACTTACACAGAAATAATAGTTGAAATTTGGGCAACCCTGAATAATTCTTTGAATTCTGATCAGTGAAAAAACCATGTTATTAGTGAAATGAGATGTAGTTACTGCTTGAAAATTGATTCATGGGACTCTCCCTGGGATGGCTTATTAAGGAAATGGAATGGTTCTGTTAAGAAAAGTTTTATGTTTAAGCATGAGAGTCGTTCCTTACATGCTAAACTTACTAAAAACCCAATTTACCCAGAAATTCTGGGCTTCTACATTGTTGGCAGTAACAACTAAGTTCCTTTTTCTTATCTTGATTAGAATGTCCACCAAAAGCTTTAAGATAGTATTTGCATTGACAGACAAATAGACATTACTTATTGTTCAGTCTGATTCCAAAAGGAAAGATTATTTTTTCAAACATTTGCAGGTTCATTTACAGGAATAATCGTCTGTGACTTTTCTTAATTTAGAGAGCTTTGTTCTTCATATATAATAGTTGCATATTAAGCTATTTGAAAGATGATGGGTTTTTGTCACACTGGCAACACCACAAAAACGACAAATAGACCTTCCTCCATATTCCTAACGGATAATCTGTTTTCAGAGAAATGCAATTTAAAAGTTGTGTGTAGTGATTACTCTTTCATTCTTTAATTTTTCTTGAATGTAATAAAATAAAGTCATTAAAATATCAAATACATACTTTATAGTTGTCACCACAGGACTCACTATATTTTTTGTTGTCCTGATGACAATAGCAATATATGGAATTAATGTTCAATTCAAAGGGTTGTACAGATTTAAAAATAGTAATGCTGTAGTTTTTATGGTGTTTCTGCAACATCAGTGAAGTGAAATTTGCATTGATCCCCTCAGCATCGTTGCCCCGTGACTCTTGCATTGCACCAAAGAGAAACTGGCAGTAGACAGTTCTTGTTGGGTCAGCTCCATTATTCCCCACTCTTACTAGTGGAAGTAGGATATAGGCTGGGGTGGAAATCAACTTCTCAATTTCTTCTTTAAAATGATTTTTCCGGACATTTGGTCCAATGGGGAAACCATGTGGTTGGGAGCAAAGTCAAATGGGCTTTACCAAAATAATTTATATTCCAATTTAGAAATGGAAGAGCAGAACAGAGCAGCAGACGTTTGGAAACTTGGATGAGCACAGAGAGCTGTTCAATTATGATTTGGTTTTCCAAATCAGCTCGAGTTTCCAGAGTTAAAGCACTTGTATTTATAATTGCAGTTAACTGATCTTTTGCTAAAAGATGACTTTGTGTGATGAAGCAGTTTGTACAGCCTTTGATCTTGTCCTTGGCTCATATATTCTTCTTAGAAGAAGCAACTACAGCTATACGATAGGATAAGTCCTTTCCTTCCATTTCCCTCTTTGTATGTTTCAGAAGATGTTTCCTAAAATTAAATGCTTTTGCAAAAAGCATCCTGTTTCTGTTTCTTTTATGGTCCATCTGTTGCATTAGTTATCCTGATTATTTACCCTTACCTGCCTTCATACCCTTTGCATGTGACTTTGTAGCTCTTCCCAGAAAAGGGTCAGAGCATATTTTCCCACCCCTTGACACTAGACTCAGCCCTATGGTTTGCTTTGGCCCATAAGATTGTGTAGAAGTGACCAGTGACCATTTTCTAGCTCTGAGTCTAGATCTCAAGTGGCCTACCATGTTTCTTCTTGCCCTCTTGTGATCACCATGAGAAGGATGAGCCAGGGCAAGCCTGTTAATGCCAGGAGGAGGTTGAGGACCCATGGAGCAGATCTGCACCAGGTAAGGTGCCTCAGACAAGCCCAGGCCAGGGCAGAGCTCCTACCCAGCCCACAGTCACACAAGCAAGCCCAGCCAAGATCACCTGAGCACAGCCCACATCAGCTGTGACCCACAGACACAAGCGTTACAGTAATAAATGAGGGTTGTTTTAAGCCACTGAGCTTTGAGATTGTTGTTATGTGACAGTAACGAACTGGTACACCTCTTCAGAGGCAACTCTGAGTTTCTGGGTGGCTTATTAGGTCAGGATAATATCAAGAAGATTCCTTCCTCAAAAAATCAGAAACATTTTATTAAAACCCCAATGATTAGATTTTTGTGCTTCTGAAATGCTTCCCTCTCCTCTGACCTTTCTGGGACCAACATTCACCCCTCCCCCAGGACCTCGAATCCCTCTGTATGGTATTAAATACTCTTTGGCATCAACACATAAGAATTATTTGTAGTAATGCCAGGTAGCTATTTAGAGGTCTTAAGTGTATAAATTTTAAGCGTGTATACAAGTTTCTGGGCAGACTGGGCACATTATGTGTTCTGTCTGTCTCTGGCCCACATTTGTCCCTTTTCATTGTTCCAAAGTTCAGCACTCAAGACAGGTTCATATAATTGCTCTCTCTATATGCTCACATAATTACATGCCAATACTTTTCCCCAAATTAGAAATTATATTCAGGCTAGATATTCCGCTGACACCACATTTCTCACCAAATGTCAGAGTCTCTTAAAAAATATTCTTAGCTCAAAAGGCCTAATTAGGTTTTCAGTAATTCATGTCATTGGTCATTTGGACAATCATACTAATCAGCAAGCACTCAGGTATCCAGGCAGTAAATCGGAATATAAATCTAAAAGATCACAGGCAACATCCTGAAAGATATCCGAAAAGTTTTCTCACTGCTTTCATTAACCTTTTCCTTGTGTTTTCACATTTCAGGCACAAGTTCTGCAGACATAAAACTGCTCAGCAGGAAGGTTCAATGTAAGGAGAGGAAAATATGGATAGGACTATATAAATAACAAATAATTGGGAGGGCGTTATTAAACAGACCTGCATATACATACACCCTCACCAAATCCTTCACAGATCCAGCAGACCTGACTATCCACCACATCCTAGATGAAGTCATGGTGGTGATGGTGTGAAGGGAGAGATGGTTACTTTGCTTTTTGTGTTCCCCAAATGGCACAGGGCATTCTTGAGGGACAGATGTACTTATTGGCTTAATGGAAAAATTATAGTCTTTAAAAACAAGCAGACCCTGAATGGACTCCTAAATGAATGTGGATCTGTAACTTATTAGCAGTAAGGCCTGGAGCACAACACCAAACCCCTGAGCCTCAGTTACCTCCTTGGTAAAATGGCAGGAATACTAATTACATTGGAGCCTGTTGTCCTTTAAAGAATAAAATGCACATGTTAAGAAGAAAATGACTCCGTGTGGAGTATTGAGTGCAAACTTGAGATTTCTGCAGGGCAGGGAAGCCCAGTTCAATGGAGTGTAGGTTACAAAGATGGAGGCAGTAAGCAAAGAAATAGATATGTTTTTAAAATATGAAACCAACGAGCAGCATCTTTTCCCACATTGGGAAAACAAAGTGTCTGAGAACTGCTGACTTGCTGGTGGTATCTGGTCCAATAGATTAGCTCTTGGGCAAATGCTGGCCTACCTGTTTGTAGTTATTCTTGGAAATGGTCTCCACACATACAGAATTGTCCTCATTCTAGCTTAAAGTCAGGTCTGTGCCGCTGTCAGCAGGCTCAATGGCAATGTCAAGGTTTGACATAGGCAAAAGGACCGCAGCACCTGCTGTATAGGAGATATTGGATGTATGTGCGCTCATCTTACTTTGTCCTTGTCTACTGCAGTTTACAGCAATATGGACTTAGGTGATGGAGTGAAGTTTGGGGTGACATCAAGTCTTCCAATTCAATCAGGTTAGTTACTTGCTTCCTTTGTTTCTTAGTCTGTTGCAACTGTGACCCACTATGCTATGTTGGAGGGAAAAAAATTAAATAATCAGAAGAGACAGGTTTAAATATCCTCCAAGGCCAGAGACCTTGAAGCCTACCTCCCTAAGCCTTTTCCCGCCTCCTTTCCCATACTCCAAGTCCAGAGTCAAAGCTACAGATACAAAGCAAGGGTGTGGTGAGAATGGGGAAAAAAGCATTCACACTGCACTTCTGTGCTCAAGCTTTAGTTAGAGCAAAATGGAAAATGAAAGCCATACTTCACAATGAAGATTGCATTGTTGATTAATACCTTGGAGTGGACACTTGCTTGCTGAATTGAGACTATGTTTTGTGATTTCAAGTAATTACAAAACTGTCTATTATCTCTCAGTGAACCAAAAAGCCATGAGTCCTGCCCAAGTTTCCAACCAGGGGTAAGGAACTCAAAAAGAAAACTCTTTTCTGCTGGGGTGTCTTGTTCTTTAGACTGAAAGTCATTGAATGGACGCTACAGCAACCAAACAATTGCTAATTTTGCCCCATTATTACTTGTATACCTAGGCTTAACAGAGGAAAAATGGTCATCTGCACTGTGCAGTCCAAAAGTGGCAGCGGTTAGGCTGCCGAAAGAAATTAGGCAATTGATAAGAACCACATTAGTGGTCATTTTTTTCTTATTCTTCCTTCCTCTTTCTCCTCTTTCGCAAGTCTACGCATACACCAAAAACACGATGCCACAAATGATCTGATCACCACTGCAAGTAAGGAGATGAGCTTTCTAGTGCACACAATTACAAATTCAAATTTGTAAACAAATCCATCTTTTGTTGTGTCCAGATAGGTAACTTGTAAACAGCCTTACAGAAGCCTCCCAAGTACTGCCAGTGATAGTGGATTTAAAGGATTAGAGGTCATTGATTCTAAATTAGTGCATGGTCTGATTAGAGAGCCCATTGCAATGCAATTCATCCTTTAAAGGAACTTTTCCCAAATTAAGATAACATGTGGTTAGAGTATCATTTCCTTGAACTTCCTCTGCATCTCAGGCAGCTAATAATTAACATGCAAGGACAATCATTCCAAGTGCAACATTTAATACCACTGACATGTCCCTCCCTTAGAAGCTAGCAATTTTAATTCCTTTATTACTAATTTAATTAATGCAAACTACTATATGTGGCTATGAAGGAACAGAGGCAAATCAAAGTTAACCCATTGATTCATTTAAATTTAAATTGCTGAAGATGATATGCTCTTTAGCCTGTGATGGCAAGCAAAGGAAAAAATATTTCCTGTACAAAATAATAGATTTGTTCCTATATGAAGAGTCCAAGGAAATATTTCAAATTCAAAATGACTGTGTGTTGGGCTTCCCTGGTGGTGCAGTGGTTGAGAATCTGCCTGCTAATGCAGGGGACACGGGTTCGAGCCCTGGTCTGGGAAGATCCCACATGCCGCGGAGCAACTGGGCCCGTGAGCCACAACTACTGAGCCTGCGTGTCTGGAGCCTGTGCTCCACAACAAGAGAGGCCGCGATAGTGAGAGGCCCGCGCACCGCGATGAAGAGTGGCCCCCACTTGCCGCAACTAGAGAAAGCCCTCGCACAGAAACGAAGACCCAACACACCCATAAATAATAAATAAATTAAAAAAAAAAAAAGTAGAGGAATTTAAACAAAAACCCCTAAAGAAACTCAACATTCAAAATGACTGTGTGCATTTGGGATGATATATATTCTCCATGGATTTAAGGGAGGAAAAATAAAATTCCTAACACACATGAACAACAGTAAAGTAACTCCAAAGGTAACTTAGTTAACCAAGAACTCATGTGCTAAATAAGAGGGTCATCTGGGCTGCAGACAACACCGTAGAGAAATATAACCAAGATAATTTTATAAACCTCATTTATGTTTCATTTTCCATGCTGTTACCTTTTTTGCATTTCACTGATCATCATTTTAGGCAGAAGTTTTTCTTCATCACCTTGAAGAATACATGACATTCTGTAGAAATAGCTCCATCTGTATTTTGATTTTAAAGAGTAACACACACATACAAATATGCACACATACACAATTTATTCATGTAATATGCAAATAAAGAATTTGAAGATCAGAAAAGTAATTTCTGAAGAGTCTAAATTGATAGTAGGAAAAAACACGTTTTTATTTTGACTTTGTTGACTTACTTGTGATTGTCCACATCTAAAATGTTTTTCTTAAGACTTCTCTTCCTTAAGACTAAAATCAAAATGGATAAGGGTGTCATCCTTATTTTATTTTCTAATGACTTCCAAGCACCTATACTAATGTCTAGTTCATGACAGACGTTCAATAAATACGAGCAAGAAAGAAGGAAGGGAAGACGGGGAGAAGGTAGGGAGAGAGGGAGACTGCCCCTGAACCCACAGGCAGTAAGAAACTGAAGAAGAGAATTTAAACCCAGGCAGTCTCCCAGCTAGCTACTCTAATTCTGTCTCCACATCGCATAATGTTTAAGCAAATATGTTATTTTTAACTACTATATTTAGCGATCCTAAGGCCTGCATTTTTCTTTGTCACATTTTAACACCTCTGTAATCAAGATGCAAGTTATGCCCAATGACGCCTTATTTTGCCTGGCACCAATCATGACATAGTTGTCATTTTTTAAGAAAATATGAAAATTTCAGCCTCAAAACTTGCAAAATTAAATTTCAGTACATTGGAGGAAAATCAGAAACACTCTTTTAACCCGTAGGATATAAACAATTGCAGGAGGAGGTGGGAAGGACATGAAAAAAATGGGTTAAGTTCCAAATGGAACTCAAAAGTAGACTACCTCTATATCATGGCAAAACTGACTTAAGAGCCCAACACCAGTGGACTTTGATTATATCTTGGTTCTTGTTGGCACAAAAGAAAATACGTGGAAGAACAGAGACCTTGCTGACTAAATTGAAAAGCAATGTGAAAAAGTCATGAATGGTAAGAAGTTTTAGGAATTCTTAGCCAACATAGTTTGCTAATATTGTCGATTTTATGTATGATAAAAGTGATATATGATTCAAAATAAATGTCTAAATAATACCATAGGGATTCCTTCAATAGGTAGCAAATAAAAATTCTAAATGATAAAACACGGTATTTTATTTTAATTGATGGCGTTTTTCTTGGTACATGAAATAATTGTGAGTCTTGCAATTGATGGCATTTTGAATCAATGAAATATAGTATGTGATAAATAAGTAAGCCAAGGACAAATCACAAAGAGTGATTTGCATTAGCTAGAGAGGTATAAGCAATACTTTCTTCAATGAATTTTCTATTCTACAGTCAAGAAAGCGATGATGTTGAACCTTTGAACCCTTCTTTGTTTGTAAGTGTCGAGTGTCCTTGGGCAAGTTATTTAACCTTTCATAAGCCCCAGGTTCTTCATTTGTAAAACAATGAAAATAATGCCTCTCATAAAAGATTGTGGTGAGAAATAAATGAGCACAAGAAGCCCAGTGTCTGGTCCCTAGAAAGCATTCACAAGTGACTGCCATTATTTTTATTTGTTTTTGTCTTCTCACTTCTCAGTCAAGACATTCAAGGTCTTCAGAAAGCAGCTCAATGCCTGTTATTTCCCACAGGAACTGCTTGCTGCTCCTTTGTTCCTGTGGTTTGATCCCTGCTTTTAATGCTTTCCTCTCAGCCCTCCCTCCTCCTGTCAAACTTCAAAGTTCTGCTTACCATTCCAAATTCAACTCATTTGTCACTCTGTACTCCCTGTTACCAGGTGGTTAAATGTGGATGCTTGAGTAGATTTAGTTGCAATTATCTAGGCAAACATCTCTTATAGGTTGTAATATGTAGTTCCTTTTGTATCACATCAGGATGCACGCGCCTGGTAGTCTCACTTTTTAAAAAAATTGTGGTAACTATACATAACATAAAATGTCCCAGCACAAACATTATTAAGTGTACAGTTCAGTAGTATTTACTCATTCACATTGTTATGCAACCATCAACACTATCCATCCCTACAACATTTTTCATCTCGTGAAACTAAAACTTTAAAACTATTAAAATATAACTCCCCACTCTCCCTTCCCCCAGGCCCTGGCTACCACCATTATACTTTCTGTCTTTATGATTTTGACTATCCTAAGTACAAGAGGAATCATGCAATATTTGTCTTTTTGTGACTGGATTATTTCACTTAGCATTATATCCTCAAGTTTTATCCATCTTGTAGCAGAATTCCTTCCTTTTTAAGTATGAATAGTATTCCATTGTGTGTATATACTGCAATTTGCTCATCCATTCATCCTTCAGTGGACACTTAAGTTGCTTCCACATTTTAGCTATTGTGAATAATGCTGCTATGAACACGGGTGTACAGATATCTCTTCAAGACCCTGATTTCAATTTTGGGGGGGTTTATATCCAGAAGTGGGATTGCTGCATCATATGGTAATTTTATTTTTAAATTTTTGAGGAACTGCCACACTGTTTTCCACAACAGTTGTATCATTTTACATGCCAACCAATAGTGCACAAGGGTAGCAACTTTTCCACAACATCACCAACACTTAAGTGTTAGTCTCACTTTAATGATGATTAGATTTGGGGATGCAGCGTACTTCTTATGAAGTTCCCTATTAACCTTTAACAAATGGTTGAATATCCATTAATGATCTTTTCCCAGTTCCATTGGTAACCTAGAGGTTGCAAATAATGATTTTCTAATTCTATCATTCTTTCAGCATGTATTAGAAAAGATTCTTCTATAAAGAACTTCACACATTAATTACTTAGTTACCCTAAAATAAAGTGTGTACAGGAAAAGAAGAACAGATGTCAGTTTTTAGAGAAATGACATTGGGTCTTATGAACTCCAAATGGTAACCAAGGAATATTTTTTTCTTAAGACTATTAATGAACTAATGGGTTTTTATATATTGTGTGTGTTTCAATCTATGGTTGGCATTATTATTTTTATTTTTTATTTTTTCTGATGCTCACATTATCTTATTTTAGACCATTGGGGAGAGAGTCCTTTCCATTTGGTTTCTGTTTTCTCTTGATATGAGTACATTGGTCTAGATAAATTCCTTATTTCCTGTTTCAATAAGATGTCTCAGGTTCATCTTCCCATTATCTGCCCCAGGTCTGGCTATAGACAGTTGTTTCACGAAGAGTCCTAGAATATTTTAGTGGAAAATTATTTACAAACCACACAACTTCTCATTGCTACTAGGCCTTTTCTGTGGACAGAGTCAGGAAATGTAGGGGTTTTTTTAAGAGAGAAAAAATGTTTCCAGTTCAAATTTAAGACTGTAGGTTTATATTTAACTTGTTTTACTTTATATGTGTATCTTTCCTCCATTTTCTCATGATGAAAACTCCTCCCTTAACTACCTTAATGTAATTACCTAGTTTTATCTTAAACACACCTTTTGTAGTTTTAAAATAACAATGTATTTACTACTAAAAGTAATCACCTGAAGTTATTTTTTTAACCTGAAGTAACTTTCATCTCTGTGTGGTTACATAATCAACAATTGAGTTCATTTGTTTTTTAATAAGAAATTAAAGTATTTGATTTTTTTGTCATTCTGATATGTAAGGTAGATATTTTAACTTACTGTTAATGTGATGTCCCTAATTTTGAGCAACATTAAGTATCTTTTGTATTTCTTTTTATGTGAAACAGTCACAGAACACTTTTTTGTATGTTTTTTTTGAGAAGGCTGTTCCTTTATTGGCTGTCAGGCTACTTGAGGGGGAAGAAGCACGGGAAGTGGGTGGTCCTGATGCCGGGCCCACCGTACTTAACAGGCCTGTAGGTGGTGGAGAACTCGCTCAGGTAGGGGCCCATCATCTCAGGCTTGATTTCCACCTGGCTGAAGCTCTTGCAGTTGTAGACGCCCCTCCCATGCTACGCACCATCTCAGGCAGGACGATTATGACCCTCAGGTGCAGCTCTACCACGTCGGGCTTCTCGTGGGCGGCGCCTCGGTCTCGGTCTTGCGCAGCCGCTTTAACCGGGAGTAGGCTTCCTCCGCAGGCTGGTTCCGCCGCCTCGCAGCCCCGCAGCCCCGCAGCCCCGCAGCCCCGCAGCCCCGCAGCCCCGCAGCCCCGCAGCCCCGCAGCCCCGCAGCCCCGCAGCCCCGCAGCCCCGCGGCCCGAGCTGCTGGCAGGACTTGGCCAAGCAGGTGGTCGAGCTTCACGCCAAGGTAGGTGAACTTGCGGAAGGTCGGCTTCTTCTGCTCATTTTATTCTTGGGTTGTTGGCTTTTTCTTCTAAATTTTAGATACCCTTTATATTTTAGGGATATTCTATTAGCCAAGAGTCTCGAGAAGCAAAACCAATAGGAGAGAGAGAGAAAGAGAGAGACTCTGCCTTAGTTTAAGGAATTGGTTCGCATGATTGTGGGGACTTGCAAGTCTGAAATCTGTAGAGCAGGCTGGAAATTCCAGGCAGCGCTGTAGTTACAGTGTTCAGTCCAAAGTCTGCAGTCTGGAAGTCTGCTGGCTGGAAACTTAGGCAAGGTTTTTATGCTGCGGTCTTGAGGCCAAATTGCCACTTTGAGAAACCTGTCTTTGCTTTTAAGGCCTTCAGCTGATTAGTCTCCACGCACAGTATGGAAACTGACCTGCTTTACTCGTCTACTGATTTCAGTGTTCATCACATCTAAAAATACCTTCACAGCAACGTCAAGACTGGCGTTTGATAAACAATTGGACACCATAGCCTAGCCAAGTTGGCACGTAAAATTAATCATCACAGATACTAAGGATGTTTTCCTCAAGTGGTCAACTCTCCTTTAACATTATCTAAGCTCAAATCTTATGCATAATAAGTATTCAAATATTTGTTGAGTTAAATTGATAGCTAGTTACAGATATTAGCCATTTTTATGGAACCTAAGATGCCCAGTGAGAATTATTAAACTTAATTGGAGTCTTCTGTGCACTTCAATTGGAATATTAATTTATGTGAAGGTTATGAATAAATAACTTTGCATTAATTTTTTAATCATAGGACTGCAGTTAAGTGAAAACGTTTTACATATTCACAGAAACATTGGGTTTCTTTAAGAAATATCTGCCACAAGATATTTCCACAAAAGGAAACAACCTCTTAATTCTCAAATCTGCAGATATGTGGTCCTTCTATGGTGAATGAAAACATTTGAAAATCTGATAAAGAATTCCCACAAAATAGTCCATTTATGTGAATTTTGTCTCCCTGGAGCCACACTCAAGCCCCTTTTTCTCCTAGGAAATGTTTTTTTTTTTTCCTACTCTTTCATGCAAGTGGTCCCCACTAGCATTTTAAATTCCCTGCCTCCTGGCCACAGGGATGTTCTGATCAAGACAGAATGATCAGTGTCCTTTCCTGAGACTTCTTGGGAAGAGAGAGAACCAGTTCCTCTCTAGTATGGGTGATGTAATCATCTGGATCCATGCCCCTCAATGTGCTTTCAAGAAGCTGGTCACCTGTGTAAAAGTGAATATGTTAGGTTCGCCTCTTGGTGGGTGTTGAGGCGAAAGACAAAACCAAGCCAAAGATCGGGAGAAGGAAGGATTTATCATTACCTGCAGCAAGTAAGGAGAACACCAGGGGTCTTTCCCAAAGCAGTGTCTCCCTGAACTGCAAAACTGGGGAAGTTCTAAGCTAAGGGAACATGCATACTCATGAAGGGGCTTGAGCAGAGAAGAATTCACCATAGCACTGGGGCAAAGGTTGCCAGCGTCCAGGCTTTAGTTGACTGAAGTCAGGAGGGTCAACGTCATCATTCCATCCTCCAGCTGGGTGGGGGGCTTAGTTCCTGCAGAACTCAGACTTGTATCAGATCGTTAGGTAGATCCCTTAAGGAGGAACTAGGACTCTGTTTTATTGCTGAACTGTTGTTTCTTGACTGCTTTTACTTCTTTCGTTCCTGCATTCCCTTACTTCCCTTAAGAACATTAGTTACTGAGACCTGTTCTAGGGCAAGCATAATGGCCAGGCTTAGATCACAAAACAGTTTAGGCCAAAATGGCTTATGTCAAGAAAGTCATGCCTGGTTGTCTTTCTCCAGGATCCCTCACCCTATCTGCTTACAGATAATGCCCATCTGAAGAAGAAACAGAACCTCTAGGTGGAGCACCTTGGCTGTATTCCAAGCCCTGATTCCACCTGTTCCCAAGCTACCCAGGCTTCTACCTGTACTTTCTTGATAGAATAAGCTGGTATGGGTTCAGTTTCTGTCACAACCCAGAGAGTCCTAACATACACAGATGCCCAGAAGTTTTGCACATTGTTTTCAGGGTATTCATGGGCTTCCTGAAGAAGCCCACCTTTGAACCTTTATCCATGATCCTCAAATATGAACCTCTGTTCAAAGCTATTCTTCAGTTCTGTGAACATTACTCTCTATATGATGTTTACCCAGGAAAACACTAATTATCAAACTCTTTCACCTGGTAGCTTTCATGCACTTAATTAATCATATTCAACTCTCATAACCACAGTTCAGTCAAGTAGACATCTTCATCCTTGTTTTATACCTAAAGACACTGAGGCTGGAAAGGTTAAATAACATTTTCTAAAGTGGTACAGCTAAACTAAATGTAGTGTTTTGTCTCAAATCTGGAGTTTTTCTCCTATACTAAAGTTGCTTTTAAGCATTATTGACTTTGATTGTTTTAAATTACAACTTTGAAATTTGTCTTGAAAAATATATATATAACTGAATTGGAACAGCAAAGTAAGCACTCTTGGCAATATAAAAATGTTAATAATGGAAAGATGTATAGAATATGATTTTAAAAGAAAGTTTTAGATTGCTTATTTCCATATTCACCTCACCTGAATTTTTAAATAAATAAGCTGTGATGAATAACTCTAGCCTTCTAAAGCATGCTGAAATCACAAAGTCCTTAGGAGAAAAGAGCCATCGTAATAAAAGTGTCATTATAAATAATTAGAAATGTCTATCACACATCTACCTTCAAAGGTTTGTAGAAAACAACTGGCATGTAACCAACCTGGATTAATCTTGCACTTCAGTTTAGTTTCTACCAGAATCTAGTTATCCCCGGGAGAGTGAAACTCGCAGAAGAAAACCGTGTGAACAAAGCCCACGACTATGTGGGAGGGCTTGGGTTTTCTCCTAAACACAAACACATGAATCCTCCCTTGCAAGTTTGAATTTCAGAAATAATTGAGACGGTGGGGCAATTATGCTCCCCATTGTCTCGGGGTGGAACAGCCTGCTCTTCCGAAGGAGGGACGGATCCACCATAGAGATAAACAAGCCCCTGCCTGGCCTCTGCGCACCTCCCCTGCCATTCCCAGCCCTTCTCTGGTCAAACAAGAGATTTTCCTTTTGATCAGGCAATATCCACGAAAGACAAATCAGAAAATTTAAGAAGGACTGAGTAAAAAGAGACACCAGGAGGACTGTGGCTTAGCTGTGGCTTTACTGTAGCTGCTGTCCTAGATTTTGTCCTCTCTGCGAAGCAATCCCACAGCATCTACCTTCCCTTGGTTTACAAAAGGCTTCTGTGCTCCTTTGTGACTGGAAGACACAGTCTCAGTGTTCTCAGCAGAGTTTTGAGGTTGTTCAGCATGTCTGTGATTCACAAGGCCTCCTGAGTGCCCTGGATCTGGTTAACTCCCAGTTCCCTTACTCCAGGAATGAATATTTTCTGTGCTAACAGAATACTTGCCAGCTCAAAATGAGCTCTCCTTGAGTAGAGGGCGCTGTGGTGTGACATCTTCCAGCTAACCTTGACTCCCAGGCTCCTCTCAGGCTTCTAAGCAGTTGGTGGAGGGAGCAGCCAGGAAGGAGACCCATCTTCTCCTTCCTTTGTCATCCCTCACTGAACCTAATCAGGTGCTTTGAGCCCAGTGGGAGCCCAGGAAATGTTCTTATCTGTCAGGCTGCCTGTGGTCTCACAGAAGGTGGAACCATAGTGTCACTTCTTCCTAGGAAGGCATCATCCTTCCCAAGCCATCACCAAACACTGAAGCTTTGGGATTATACAGCTGGAGGCATTGCTGCAGCTACTTGCTCACAGATTGCTTCTCTCAAGTTGTGACAGGGCTGAGTTGAAATGGGCAAGAGGTTCGGAGTAAGTTTTTAACAAGGGGGATTAAGAAGATAGACTGTGGGGCTTCCCTGGTGGTGCAGTGGTTGAGAATCTGCCTGCCAGTGCAGGGGACACGGGTTCGAGCCCTGGTCTGGGAAGATCCCACATGCTGCGGAGCAACTGGGCCCGTGAGCCACAATTACTGAGCCTGCGCGTCTGGAGCCTGTGCTCCGCAACAAGAGAGGCCGTGATAGTGAGAAGCCCGCGCACCGCGATGAAGAGTGGCCCCCGCTTGCCACAACTAGAGAAAGCCCTCGCACAGAAACGAAGACCCAACACAGCCATAAATAAAAAATAAATAAATAAATTTAAATAGCACTTGGCCAAAAAAAAAAAAAAAAGTAGACTGAGCAAATCTGTATGAAAAAGGAAGACCCATTAAAAAGTTGAGTATCAACTACGTGCTAGGCATTTTCCTTTCATGCATTCACTTCAGCATCAACCATTCTTTACCAGAATGCATTCTCTCCATTTCACAATTGAGAGAAGCGAGGCTTAACTAATATAGGTCCCATACAGGGAGATAATAAGGACTGTATCATACTGTAAAGCCCTTGCCTCCAAGATTACTCTGCCTCTTTGCAGAAGGACTAGTACAGGAGTCACATTAGTATTCACTTCGAATCTCATGGCCAACTTCTAGGTGCCAAAAAGAACGGGAAAGGATTCTAGAAGGAGATAAAGAAGTCATACAACAGCTTAACTCTAGAGAATAGCTAGAAATTTCCTGGGAGAAAAGTTGCAAAACAAACTTAGGAATATAATTGGCTTTCAAGATAAACATATAAACTGGGGCATTGTAGGTGGGCAATTATAATGAATGGGCTTTTCAGTGCTTTGTAAGCATGCAAAGTTGCTGGAAATGGGATAGTTAAGGATGTGATCACTCTTGTATCCATCCGGGACCAAATTCTGAATAGTTTGGCCACATTGGTTCACACACTGTATTAGGGATTTTCGCTCCTCCAGAGAAATGGTCAGCTGACCATGGTCAATAAAGCATCACTATCTGCTAACAGCATGTTCCAGGGGGCACTTGTGTGGCAGTCAACAGCAGCTGCTGCTCAGAAAGAGATAACAGGTTTCCATCAATCACTCAGTGTTGGAAGGAATATCGGGCGTACAACCCACTTCTTCCCGTGCTGCATTCTCATGTCTGGAGTGGAGACTCTCACAGGAAATGTTTAGGAGGAAATCTCAGAAGACGTTGACATGTATCAATCACCACCTACTTCCTAGTTATTATACATTAATTCCTTACAACAATCTGAGGTAAATGTTACTGCTCCATTTTACAGAGGAAGAAGTGGAGATTCAGGGAAGTTGAGTAAATAAGCCAAACTCTCGGTTGTTAGTAAGTGGTTTCAAACCCAGGCTGATGTGATTCCAAGATCAGCTCTTTACATTATATCACAACTGACTCATTATACATAATTGTTAATACCTAGATTATGTGTTGTCTCAGAGCCAGAGAGTAGCAGCAGCAGTAGTAGTAACAGCAGTAGCAATTTTTATGAGATTTCCATGTGCAAGGCATTTTATAGTTTGGCTCATTTAATAATCAAAACAACCAAATGAGTTAAATATTTTTTATTATGATTTGATAAATGAACTTTGTCATTCCTCCCCTTTGAGTTTGAAGTGGTGTGTGTGTGTGTGTGTGTTGGAAGGAGGAGGGATAGAGATGACTGCTTGGGCTAGTGTTCACAGCAGTGGAATGGATCTGATGAACTCTAGGCTCCATCACTGAAAACTAAACAACAGGAGGCTATCTTTTTAATCAAAATTTGGGGTGTCAGTGAATCTATGGAGCTTTTCCAACTAGGCATGTCTTGCTTGTTGTGTAGGATATTGATAGTCAGTTGGGTTTATGCATATCATGGTCTTGCTCATTTTTTCCCCTGCATTCTGGGCTACATGCATTAACTTAAGATTCTTTCTGACTACTACAGATTATTCCTTCTGGTGTTATCTTAGTCCTACATATACACTTTAGAATACATACATTTCTGAGCACCATTTTCTAAATAAACAGTACTCACTAAGCACATCCATACAAGCATTTGTATTGATAAGTGTATATTACAAAACCTAGGGAATTATGTGAAGCCATTATCTAGTTTTGGAGAAGATAGACTTTCCCATCAATGGAGATTCTCCCTCCTTGGTTCCTATCCCAGCCCCACTTGCCCCTCATAGTGGCAGCGGTAGAGCCCATGTATAGTTCGGGTCATGGCCTTGTTTCCCTTCCAGGTGTGTAACACTGAGTAAGTATTGCTCACTTGTTTTTCTCAGCTAATGTAGCATTAGATTAGCTCTCACTTATGTCCGTTGTTACCAGTTTAAAACTTCTCCATAGGTTGTGTACTAAACCTACACATATCTTTCACTTGTGCCCTAATTCTAGCAGCTGCCTTCTACTCAGAGATGGGAACTTTCCTGAAGGGAAAGAGCCAGTACGCCTCTGAGACTCGTCCACAAAATCAATTTTTACTTCCATTCTCAACTTGCCCGCGAAACACAGATGCTGTGCTTAAAAGACTAATTGATCATTTTATTTCAATTGCACAGAAATGATGTTGAAAAAATGAACAGACCTTGGGCCATTAGAGCTCAATAGTTGGCAAAAGGCAATCTGCTTATCAATTAAATTCAGCAACTCAAATTCCTGTTGTTTCCGATTGTCAAAGTAATAAAGAAAAATGTACCCCCAAATGGTACAGTATTGAATACCAAATTCATCCTTGTGAAACTCTATGTCTGTGTTTATAATGTTAGTATTGTCAATTACAGTAGAATCTACTGGCTGTAATAGCTAATAATTTATATGTATTTTCCTTCACCACAACCCATAAGTTAAATGTGATATTCTTTATATGCAATAGATCCAATTTCCCTTTCCACCACATACTTTACATGAAATCATTTGCTATTATTATCATTTGTGTAATTTAATAACTTTCTCTCCATACCATTCTTTATATTTTACAAATAAAATGGCATTTGGGTCATTAGCAGTGAAAGAGGACCAGGAAATCCAGACTACTTGGAAAAAAGCCAAGAAAACAGGACCTTCATGACTAAATTATCACATCTCTTCTACGTTTAATTACAGTTTCCAGTCAACATTCACTCCATTCCCGTTATGTGCCTTGCACTGTG
Organism: Balaenoptera acutorostrata; assembly: GCF_949987535.1. Taxonomy (NCBI): domain Eukaryota; kingdom Metazoa; phylum Chordata; class Mammalia; order Artiodactyla; family Balaenopteridae; genus Balaenoptera; species Balaenoptera acutorostrata. Next base: position 98,660,806 of record NC_080067.1, on the reverse strand, counting down.
TTTAGCATTATAGTTGAACCAAAGAAAATTAAGACAAGGAACTGGCCTTCAAGGAAAACAGATTGAAAACAGATATAATAACAGCATAATATAAGGCCAACCAGGATCAGTAATAAGGCACTTGCAGGATGTTGCTGGAATGCAAAGGAAGAAGGGATTCTTTTTGACTAAATGATACTGACAAGATTCATGGAGAAAGTAAGAGAGTCTGGTTAAGAAATGAACAGAACTTTAACACACAGAGAAGAGGAGTTCAGAGCCCCCCAGCTAAGGGAAGAACATCAGAAAATGCACCTGGGTATAGAAATGCAGTTGTATCAGGGACTGGGTTGGGGGTTGGTAGGTCATTGGACCAGGAGGCTGGGTAGATGAATTAGGAAGTGAATCTGGAGGGTAAGGTTTGGCAGATGGTCTTTGATGCTGTGGTCGATTGCAAAAGCAGTCACAAATTCTTCTCATCCCTTTATGCATTCTTCCCTTTTTAAAAAAGAGACTGTTAGAGAATTTTGAATTTACAGAAAAACTATGCAGAAAGAACAGATACCCCATATACTCCCTTTCTCCCACCCGCCTCTCTCTCCCTCTCTATCTTGCATGCACACACACCCCCATTATTAACATCTTGCATTAGTGTGGTACGTTACAATTGATGAACCAATATCAACACATTATTATTACCTGAAGTCCATAGTTCACATTAGGGTTCATTCTGTTATACATTCTGTGGGTTTTGATAAATGCATAATACCATGTGTTCACCATTTCAGTATCATACAGAATGGTTTCACTGCCCTAAAAATCCCGTGTTCCACTCATTCATCCCTCCTTCCTCACAGACCCCTGTTATCTATCCACTGATCTTTTACTGTCTCTGTAGTTTTACCTTCTCAAGAACGTCATATATTAAAATCACACATTGGATAGCCTTTTCAGACTGGCTACTTAGCTATATGCATGTAAGTTTCTTCCATGTATTTTCATGGTTTGATAGCTCATTTTTTTTTTTTTTTATCACGGGGTCACTGGATCAAATATTGGGTCTGAGAGAGTAGCTTAATCCTAAACCCCACACTGCCTGGCATGTCCTTCCCCTGGGTATGCACATCGGCACTCTGCTTCAATTAAGTAACCACTCAGATATCACCTATCACAGACTTTCTTTGACTATAAATTCTAAAATGTCCCCCACTCCCCACAGGCACACCCCTTATCCCATACCCTGTTCTATTTTTCTTTGCACTTAGCACTTCTGGTATATATATTTTTGTATAATTTGTTGTCTCTGTCACATTGTCCCCAGAAGAGTGCAAGACCCATTAAAGCAAAGGCATGGTTCTCTGGTGTGTCCTCAGGGCCCAGTACAATACTTGGCTTTAGGTACTCAAGAAATATTTTTGAATTATTGAATAAATGAAAGAATAATAACTCAATGAATAAATGTGTTGAGTCCAAGCATGGCAGGGCATGGAGCACTGTCCTTCCTCGGGAGAGGCTCAGGTCCTGGGACTCTTGCAAGCCTACATGTAGGCAGCGTCTATGCAGCATCTATGACAAACTAAGGCAAACAAAATCTGGCTGTTAGGACAGGTGACAAGTAATGGTAATCAAAATTCTCACTGATTTTATTGATTCTATTGATAGTAAGTCACATCATGTGAAAAGGTGTTGGTGGAAGAGTACACCTCACAATGATAAAATACAGTACTGTCAATTTCATGGTAAGTCTCTTGGTTAATTATTTACTGGAGGTTGAAGATGGAGAGAGAATTCAGATTGAAATCAGGTACTGAACTGGCTGAGATTGCCATTGTCCTATACAATATCCATTCTTCCCCTTCTCCTTGGTGACAGATCCCTGAGTTTTACCTTGAGTTCATTGCCTCTCAGAACTAAAGACTATATTCCCCAGATCTCCCAGCCACCCTTAGAGTGAGATGTGGTCATATGCTAAGTTCTGACCAATGACACATAGATGGAAGTTTTGTGGGGGACTTCAGAGAACATTGCTTACAAAGAGCTGACTCGGTTGGGAAGCGCTCATTTTTAGCACTATCTGCAATTCTCTGCATAACCCTCAACAGGGAGGTGATGGCTGGAAACCCTGGAAACCAACTGTCCTCTTGGAACATAAACTGATACTGAGGGTGGCAGCCATATGCTAGGCGGTGAGGAAGAAAGACTGAAGCCTGGTCCCTGATGATTCCATAGGGTCACCACAGCGGCTCTAGTCTGCCCACCTCCACATAGAGGCAAAAGGAAAAGAACTTCTGTCTCGTTCTGTTGTTGTTGGTATATGCAGCCAAACCTGATCCTAACTAATACATCTGGCTTCAAGAGTTATAATAGATTATTAATGGAAAAAAAAACTGGATTTATATTCAGAAAATACGAGTTCCTGTTGCAGATTTCCCTGACGACTAAGTTGTCACTTACAACTGGGAAAGTAATTTAATCTTTCTGAGAACGTGTTCCTCCACTTTCAAATTTGGGAAGATAATGGATACTTGTAAAATTGTTGTGAGAATTAAGTGTAAAATTGTATGTGAAAGTGGATTATGTAGAGTATTAACAGTAATTATAATCAATAAGGGGTCTTTGCAGAAAGAAAAGTGGTCCTTGCTTCTACTGGCCTATTTAAACATTCCTAAGCAGGAATCAGGGTCTTATTGTACAATATAAGTAACAATTTGGAACCACCTACTATGTGCACATCAGTATTGGATGTTCTGATGAAACAGAATAAATTATAATACCAGCCACCAATCACCTCCAATCTAAATAGGAGAAAATTTTAAGAATCAGTTATAACCCAGTCGTGAATTACTGCTGCCCCCTCACATATAGACTAAAATGATGCAAGTGACAAAAATTAATTTTGGTTTCTATCCACCACAAATCTATGGCTAGCTTTTATCATTTCTTGGGATAATTGAAGAGACTGAGAATCTGCTGATTATTTTCTGACAGTTCTCACGCAGGAAAGCTTTCAAACCACATTTTAGAGTGAATTTGGCAAAATTCCACATTTCATCCTCCGGGTCCTCTATAGCATGGACAAAATATTTTGTTGAGAATACTTAGAAAAAGGAAAGTAAAGATTAAAAAGAGAAAAAGGAGGCAATACGGATGGCAGAGTAGAATGAGCTGTTTTTGCAAGAAATAAAATAAGTGGGCAGGGCACAAATAGAGTCAAAACCTTAGAACTATACCTCTGCATTTGTGGGGTAGAAAAATGAGAGGTGGGCTGAGATGTTATGAACACAGTGTGGTAATCGTTAGTGATGACTGCAATTATTTCTGGCTTCCCACCTTCTGGGTGTATAGAATAATGTGCTTTTTGGCTCCTTTGTGGATGGGCAATGAGTTATAAGAAATAGATCCCATCTTAGCCTATGCATTCAATTATTGCTGCAAGACCATCCCCCCCGCCCCACCACCTGCCCAGAGCTCTCTTTCCCTCTGTCACTGTGACCAGCAATGTCTGAGATGGTGTTTGCTTCATCAGACTAGGTTCTGGAGTGTGGTGGAAAGGCACAATAGGTAAATAGAAAGAGCAAGACATATATTTAGATTTTTTTTTCCTGTCACCGAGATTTTGGATTTCTTTGTTACTACAACTTAATCTAGCCTTTCTGGTCCAGCCTATACAGTATTAGAAAGTTTGCCATAATATGCCATGGAGAGGCCCTAGGTAGAGGTAGGGCTAGGAACTATAGAATTAATGAAGGAGATAGGAAAAATATATAACTGGTGGTCAGGGGGGATTTACTCCACCAGTTATCTGAAGCTGAGTGAGTTAGAAATATGAAAGAAAAAATGACAGAAAAATAATCAGCTATTTACTGACTTCTCAGAGGAATAGAGTGTGGGGAGATTGTATTCTTTGCTGAGCAAATGGTGAGGCTGGGAATGCTGTTCAATTGCTCCATACCTAGGGGAAGAAGTAAGGGAAGGATTATAGCAAGACCTGAGGATAGGAGTGGTGGGGAAAACCGAAGCAAAGAGAGCTGCGAACGTTGGGTTCTGGAAGGGTGAGAGGGAAAGGACATGACTGGAAATGCATTAGAACTTTGGAGATAGAACTCAGATGTCTAAGGGAATTATATTGAGTATTTTTAATGGTGGGAATTTTTATTTTATTTTATTTTTTATTTATTTATTTATGGCTGTGTTGGGTCCTCGTTTCTGTGCGAGGGCTTTCTCTAGTTGCGGCAAGTGGGGGCCACTCTTCATCGCGGTGCGCGGGCCTCTCACTATCGCGGCCTCTCTTGTTGTGGAGCACAGGCTCCAGACGCGCAGGCTCAGTAGTTGTGGCTCACGGGCCTAGTTGCTCCGCGGCACGTGGGACCTTCCCAGACCAGGGCTCGAACCCGTGTCCCCTGCATTGGCAGGCAGATTCTCAACCACTGAGCCACCAGCGAAGCCCTATATTGAGTATTTTTGTGTGGCATGCGAATACAACGCTCTCCTCCTTTTTTCTACAAAATCTTTATTGAATCCCCCAAAGCAAATTTAATTTCACAAAGCCTTAGAAACTACTATAGGTTTTACTGAAATGTTAATTCCCGCTTCAAGGTAGGTGTAGGATAAGACTGTTAAATCCCTGTGGGGCCCAGACACAATTGGTAAACAAATATTTTATCACTATTTCAAGCATTTACATTACTCTGTGCTTCTAGAATCACACGGAGACTTTTTTGAGACTGCAAAAAAATGAGACTTATATAAATGTAAAAGTTGTCAAAGATATAGGACAAGAATTTATAGCTACCATTTTTATAACTTTCAAATACATTTTGGGGGAAAACTTAGGTTGTCTTCCATTTTAATTCATTGCTGTTTTTAAAAAAATGCAGCAGTGATTTTGTTCTCAGTAAAAACTTGCATAAACACTGATGGTTTTTAAACCAGTGTCAGCTTAACGGTAGGAAGGAGACCAAGGCAAGGGAACTGTCAGCTTGCAGCGTGTCTCCCATCCAATCAGAGTGTCTTTACTTTTATATATTTTAAATATTAGAATTCCAAATAAGAATTCCTAGTTTTTAAAGAAAATGTTTAAACGCTCGGTTCTTTTGTGAAGGTTTAAATACTTAGTGTGTGTATTCTCTTTACTAGATAAAACATAGTCAATAACATCCAACCTAACCCCAAATTTCAAATACTTCTGCCTGGTCTCTTCTGAAAAATCTCCCTGATAGGTTCTTTCCATATATCCCCCTCCCTTCCCCAATTATCTCTACCTACTTTACTTGTCATAAAGCTCCCTTTATTGTACCCTCAGGACAACTACAAATCTGCTCTGCTGACCTTGTGTGTTAGAACATCTGTGACACTTATCTTGACTTCTGCATCCTTCTCTATTTTCTATTAATGATTTTCATTTCACATTTTGATTTTAGACTTTTATTTTTAGCTTGGTATTCTCCCATGTGGCTCTGACTCCTTCAGCCTTGAGAGTTGCCTGTGAATTTGTCAAATCCCAGCACCACCACTTCAGCTGTCCCATCTTTGATTAAAGAAATAAACAAAATTAAAATATCTTTAGAGCAGAAATTAATTACCAGTCAGGTAATACGCGTGTTTTATGGCTCAAATTAGAGCTCTAGGGAGGGTGGGAGGGAGACGCAAGAGGGAGGAGATATGGGGATCTATGTATATGTATAGCTGATTCAATTTGTTATAAAGCAGAAACTAATACACAATTGTAAAGCAATTATACGCCAATAAAGATGTTAAAAAAAAAAAAAAGAAATACAGGTTTAAAAAAAAAAAAAAAGAAGGGATTCTGCTGTATTTAAAGCATAAACAACTCACATGCCAGGACAACTCCACCAGGGGAAATCACAATAAAGGGACAAATCTTCCAGATCTTTTAAGAGAACATCAGTAAAGCAGGTGCTTTTATTTTATATTTTATTCTTCAGTCAACCTGTCATAGGGAACTTTCTCATGAAACCAAAAATGTGGGTTGAAGGAGAGAAATCAGTGCATTAGGTTGAAGTGTGCTGTGAGTATCAATCACCTGCTTATGCAAATTTCTTGGGCCATTAGGAGCTGCTCAAGCCCAGTCTCATATCTGCCCCTTCCAGTGGATAACGGAGTGCTGCTGCACATGCCCAGATGTGGCTGAGGGGAGTGGATGACGCTCAGTATAAGAGTAGTTCAAGCTCCTGGTTACTGGCTCTATGGTGACTGACTTCTTCAGTCTCTGCTAGACCCACAACAATCCAGAGCTGTGTCTCAAATGGAGCGTAGTTGCTGAAGGGAGAATTTTATTGCTCAGAACTCTGAAACACTCACAGGGAGGTTTGTGGCAGGCTCCCTTTAGCATTCAACTGGCCCACGGGAAATTTAAGCACCATTAGATCAGCTGGGTGTGAAGGCTCAGGTGATAGAGCTCTTGTAACGCAACCTCGGACAGCTAGGGAGCTTTCTCTAGGTTATATTTAAAGGTGTACGGGTTACTTGGTAAATGGTCAGAGCAGCACATCCAAATATGATTTATGTTGCATCCAAAAATCAAAGAGGCTCACTAAATGTTTAACTTTTTCTCTGTGGTTCGTAGCACAAAGTGCAGCAATTGTCATTCCTTTAAGGCTGTAACATGCCTGAAAAACAGACATCCAGCCATTTCCCTGAACTGGCATGTCCTTGAATTTTCTTGGGGTTTATTGCCCATTACCTTGCATGCATTTTTCTTCCTGAGATATTATGTGAATTATGCTCATCAGGTCCAGTAGACATGATGTCTTTAATGCAGTGGACAGGTAATGTTCTGTGGGAATGTGAGATGATGAAAATCCCTGTGGACCTAGATACGATAGAGAATTAGAAAGGTAACACAGAGATGAACTAAGATTGTAAAAAATACTGTTGGCTCCGCCAAGTGAAAGAAAATTGATTCTGATAGACTTGGTTTATTATTATTCAAAAAAATCTGCCTTCTCAATAACTTCATACCAATTACTAGAGGCTTTGTTGATTTTCTTCAGTCAAGGCATATCTGATTAGTCAGCTCTGATTGAGGTTACCACCTGGTCTGTTAAGATATTGCAATGTCATTCTTCAAGACCCATCTAACTTTTTCAGTGATGAAACGGAAGTTAAATGAAGATGGGAAACAGGTAACATCTATATGAGTTTCCTAGGGCTGCTGTAACAAAGTACCATAAACTGCGTGTCTAAAAACAACAGAAAATTTATTGTCTCACAGTCTTGGTGGCTAGGAGTCCAAAATCAAGTTGTTGGAGGACAGTGCTTCCTCAGAAATCTGCAGAGGAGAATCTTTTTTGCCTCTTCCTGGCTTCTGGTGGTGCCCATCAATCCTTGGCATTCCTTAGCTTGCCGCTACATCATGTCAGTCCCTGACTCCTTCATCACATGGAATCATCCCTCTGTGAGTGTCTGTGTCTTAACATGGCATTCTCTTCTCTGTCTCTCTCCTCTTCTTATAAAGACACCAGTCATATTGGATTAAGGACCCACCCTACACCAGTCTGATCTCATCTTAATTTAACTGATTACCTCTGCAAAGACCCTATTCCCAAATAAGGTCACATTCTGAGATACTGAGGGCCAGGATGGCAACATAACTTTTGGAGGGGAACACAATTTAACCCGTAACAGCACCCCAATCTCTCCTCAAGACTTGACGTTGGTACTCATTTCTGAAATTTCTCCAAAGATTCAGTCTTGTGTTTTATGGGTAAGGATTACTTCAGAGGTTTCAAATATGCCCTTTCTATTTTAGTGGCCTTCACTCCATTGGTCAGGGAGCCAATAGTGGGATTGCATTTAGTTGCAGTTTATGTATATACCAACAGTGCATTCAGAAACAAGGAAAATAACCTCAGAGTGTATCTGCAAACTCACTAAGCCTATTCTGATATGGACTTAGAATGAAATTCCATTTATCTCCTGACCCTGTGCCCTCAGCCTGTCTTGTCTCATGCTGGTGTTCAGACTCCCAGAGCCAGTGCCCTTTCCTGGTTGACTGTAACTCTAGTAAAGAGGTGCAGCACCTTTGGAGGGAGGCCAAAGAAACCTCATATTACATCCTTGTGACAAGTATGTGTCAAAAGGGGCACATTATCTCTTGAGTCAAAGGCCTTAGATAGGCCAGTCTAGATAAAACAGGTCTGGGAAGTGGGTGAGAGGCAGTGATACTTCATTATAATGATAGTGATTCAAGTTAGGTGTACACAGGTCAGACCTATAGTTTGATAGGTTTTTTGGTGGTGGTTCATACAAAAATCTGTTTGGCAACAACAATATTCTACCCAAATATTTTAAGCCACTGAGGATGATTCCTAATTATCAGAACATTTTGATTAATAATCTGGACTTGGTTTCTATTACAGCAGCCATGCTTACTGATTCTGGTGCTGTCAATTTTCCCTCTTTCTGCCTGAACCAGTGGGAGAGAGAGATATCAAGGAATTGGCTTCCATGATTGGAGGGCTGGAAAGTCTGAGATCTGCAGGGCAGGCCAGCAGGCTGGCAACTCTCAGGCAGGAGCTAACTGCAGCCCGTAGATGGAATTTCTTCTAACTCAGGGTCACCTCAGTTTTGTTCTTTTTTCCCCCAGTTTTATTAAGAATTAATTGACACACACCACTGTACAAGTTTGAGGTTCATGGCATCATGGTTTGATTTACATATATTGTGAAATGATTACCACAATAGATTCAGCTAACATCTGTCATCTCCTGTAGATACAAGAAAAAGAAGAGAAAGAATAAAGAAAAAAAAATTCTCCTGTGATAATTGTTAGGATGACTCTCTTAACAACTTTCTGTATTATATCATACAGCAGTGTTAACTATAGTCATCATGTTGTACATTAAATTCCTAGTACTTATTTTTCTTATAACTGGACGTTTACCTTTTGACCACCTTCCTCCAATTCCCCTCCCCCAACCCTCAGCCTCTGGTAATGCCAAGTCTGACCTCTTTTTCTATGAGTTTGCTTTGTTTTTTATTTTTTTAAGATTCTGTATATGAGTTCATGCACTATTTGTATTCTTTCTCTGATTTATTCCACTTAGCATAATGTCTTCAAGGTCTGTCCACACTGTAACAAATGGTAGGATTTCCTCATTTTTATATTCCATTGTGTATATATACAACTACTTTATCCATTCATCCATTGGTGGATACTTAGGTAGTTTTCATGTCTTGGCTATTGTAAATATAATGCTGCTATGAACAGGGGGGTGCAGATATTTTCACGTTAGTGTTTTTGTTTTCTTTGGATATATACCCAGAAGTGGAATTGCTAAATTATACAGTATTTATGTTTAGGCATTTTTGAGAATCCTTCATATTATTTTCCATAGTGGCTGTACCAATTTATATTCCCACCAGTGGTACACAGGGTTCCCTTTTCTCCACATTCATGCCACCATTTGCTACCTTTGTCTTTTTGATGATGGCCGTTCTAACAGGTGTGGTGGTTTTAATGTGCATTTCCCTAATGACTAGGGATGTTGAGCATCTTTTAATGTACCTGTTTGCCATTTGTATGTCTTCTTTGGAAAAAATGTCTATTCAGGTCCTTTGCCCATTTTTAAGTTGGGTTGTTTGCTTTTTGCTTTTTTTTGTTATTGAGTTATGTGAGTTTTTAAATATATTTTGAATATTAGCCCCTTATCAGATATATAGCTGGCAAATACTTTTTTCTCATTCTGTAGGTTGTCTTCTCACTTTGTTGATTGTTTCCTTTGTTGTACAGAAGCTTTTTAGTTTGATGTAGTCCCGCTTGTTTATATTTGATTTTGTTGTTTGTGCTTTGTGTCATATCCAAAAAATCATTACCAAGACCCATATTGAGGAGCTTTATTCCTATGTTTTCTTCCAGGGATTTTATGGTTTTAGGTCTTACATTTAAGTCTTTAGTCCATTTTAAGTTAATTGTGGTGGGTGGTTAAGATAGGGGTACAGTATCATTCTTTTACATATGAATATCCAACTATCCCAGGACCATTTATTGAAGAGACTGTATTTTCTCCATTGAGTATTCTTTGCTCCTTTGTCAAATATCAGTTGACCCTCTATGCTTGGTTTTATATTTTGGCCCTCAAATCTGTTTCATTGGTCTACTGTTTTGATGACTGTAGCTTTATAGTATAGCTTGAAATCAGGAAGTGTGATGCCTCTGGCTTTGTTCTTTCAGGATTTCTTTGGTTATTCAAGGTCTTTTTGGTTCCATATAAATTTTAGAAGTGTTTTTTCTACTTCTGTTTAAAAAACAATGCCATTGGAATCTTGATAGGGATTTCATAGAATCTATAGATAGCTTTTGATAGTATTGACATTTTAACAATATTCTTGAATCCGTGAATAGGGGATAACTTTTCATTTGTTTCTGTCATCCTCAGTTTCTTTTATCAATGTCTTGTGTTTTCAGAGTAGAGATCTTTCACCTCCTTGGTTAAATTTATTCCTAAGTATTTTATTGTTTTTGATGCTATTGTAAGTTGGATCAATTTCTTTATTTTTCAGAAAATCTGTTGGTAGTGTATAGAAACACTACTGATTTTTGTATGTTAATTTTATCCTGCAACTTTAGTGAATTCATTGATTAGATTTAACAGTTTTTTGGTTGAGTTTTTGGGCTTTTCTATATATAAAATTATGCCGTCTGCAATTCTGATGCCTTTTATATCTTTTTTCTTCTTTTTATTTTATTTTTTTCCCTAATTGCTCCAGCTAGGACTTCCAGTACTATGATGAATAGGAGTGGTGAGAGTGGGCACCCTTGTCTTGTTTGTGATCTTAGAGGAAAAGCTTGCAACCTTTCACCATTGAGTATGATGTTAGCTGTGGGCTTGGCTTGTCATTAATGGCCTTTATTATGTTGAAATATATTTCTAATATATACCTAATTTGTGAAGAGTTTTTGTCATGAATGAATGTTGAATTTGAAAAATTCAAATGCTTTTTCTGCATCTGTTGAGATGATCATATGATTATTTTCTTTTATTTTACTAATGTGATGTATCATATTAATTGATTTTGCATATATCAAACCATCTTTGCATTTCAGGGATTAAATCCCACTTGATCATGGTGAATGATTCTTTCAACGTGCTGCTGAATTTGGTTTGCTAGTATTTTGTTGAGGATTTTTGCATCTGTATTATCAGGAATATTGGCCTGTAGTTTTCTTTTCTAGTAGTGTCCTTTTTGGTTTTGGTATCAGGACAGTGCTGGCCTCATAAAATAAGCATTCCCCCCTCTTAGATTTTTTGGAAGAGTTTGAGAAGGATTGGTGTTAGTTCCTCTTTATGTATTTGGTAAAATTCACCAGTGAAGCCATCTGGTCCTGGGCTTTTCTTTGTTAGGAGATTTTTGGTTAGTGATTCAATCTCCTTACTAATAATTGGTATATTCAGATTTTTAATTTCATCTTCATTCAATCTTGCTAAATTGTATGTTTCTAAGAATTTTTCCATTTATTCTAAGTTGTCCAGTTTTTTGTAGTTAGTCATTTATAATGGCCTCCTGTGATTCTTTGCACTTCTTTGCTATCAGTTGTAATGTATCTTTTTTCATTCATAATTTTGTTGATTTGTGTTTTCTTTTTTCCTTGGTTAGTATAGCTAAGGGTTTGTCAATTTCGTTTCTTTTTGAATAATCAACTCTTTTTAAAAATTTTTTTATTGGAGTATAGTTGCTTTACAATGTTGTGTTAGTTTCTGCTGTACAGCAAAGTGAATCAGCTATATGTATACATATATCCTCTCTTTTTGGGATTTCCTTCCCATTTTGGTCACCACAGAGCATTGAGTAGAGTTCCCTGTGCTGTATATTAGGTTGTCATAAGTTATCTATCTTATACATAATAGTGTATATATGTCAATCCCAATCTCCCAATTCATCCCCCCCCTTTCCCCTCTTGTTATCCATACATTTGTTCTCTATGTCTGTGTCTCTATTTCTGCTTTGCAAATAAGTTCCTATGTATCATTTTTCTAGATTCCACATATAAGAGATATTATATGATATTTTTCTCTTTCTGACTTCACTCTGTATGACGGTCTCTAGGCCCATACACGTCTCTGAAGATGGCACAATTTCGTTCCTTCTTATGGCTGAGTAATATTCCATTGTATATATATGCCACATCTTTGTCCATTCCTCTGTTGATGGACATTTAGGTTGCTTCTATGTCCTGGCTTCAAATAACACTCTTAATTAATCTTATTTATTGTTCTTCTGTTCTTATTTCACTTACTTCTGCTCTGATCTGTAGTGTTTCCTTTCTTTTGCTAACTTTGGCTCAGTTTGTTCTTCTTTATCTAGTTCCTTAGGGCATAGAGTTAGGTTGTTTATTTGGGAATTTTCTTCTTACTATAGGTGTTTATTTCTCTGAACTTCCCTCTCAGTATTGCCTTTGGCTGTATCCCACAAGTTCTGCTGTGTTTTGTTTGTCTCAAGAAACTTTAAAATTCCCCCTTTAATTTCTCCTTTGATCCACTGGTTGTTCAGGAGAGTGTTAATTTCCATGTGTTCATGGTTTTTGCAGTTTTATTCTTGTTACTGATTCTTGGTTTCATGCTGTTGTGGTCAGAGGAGATACTTGATATGATTTCAGTCTTCTTGAATTTGCTAAGACTTGTTTTGTGGCCTAAAATATGATCTATTCTAGAAAATTTTCCATGTGTACTTCAGAAGTGGGATAGAATGTTCTGATTACGTCTAGTCCGTTAGATCCATTTGGTCTATAGTGTTATTCAAATCTACTGTTTCCTTACTGATTCTCTGGATGGTCTGGATGGTCTATCCATTGTTGAGAGTGGGTATTAAAGTTCCCCAACTAATCTTGTATTACTATTTATTTCTCCTTTCAGCTCTGTTAGCTTTTGCTATGTATATTTAGGTGTTTTGATGTTGAGCACATAAACATTTACATTATTAAATCTTCTTGATGGATTGACCCCTTTATCATTATGTAATGACCTCTTCGTCTCTTTTTACTAGTTTTAGTTTAAAGTCTATTTTGTCTGATTATAAGTACAGCTACTCCTGCTTTTTTTGGTTACCATTTGCTTGAAATGACTTTTTCCATCCCTTCATTCTCAGTGTGTTTATGTCATTAAGGCTAACGTGAATCTCTTTTGTAGGCAGCATATCATTGGATCGTTTTATCCATTTATCCATTCTATGTGTTCTGATTGGAGAATTTAATCTGTTTATATTTAAAGTAATTATTTATAGATAAGGACTTATTACTGCCATTTTGTTAATTGTTTTCTGGTTGTTTTGTGGATTCATTGTTCCTTATTTTTTTTAAATATTTATATATTTATTTATTCATTTATTTGTGCCAGATCTTAGTTGTGGCACGTGGGATCTTTAGTTGCAGCATGCAGGCTCCTTTAGTTGTGGCATGCAGGATCTAGTTCCCTGACCAGGGATTGAACCCGGGCCCCCCTGCATTGGGAGCGTGGAGTCTTAACCATTGGACCACCAGAGAAGTTCCCATTATTCCGTATTTCTTATCCTGCTGTTATTTTATTTATTTGTTTACTTATTGTATTTTGATGTCTTTTGGTACTGGTGTGCTTTGACTTCTTTATCACATTCTCTTGTGTAGTTGCTACAGGTTTTCCCCCTGTGGTTACCATGAGACTTACATAAAATATCTTAAAATTATAACACTATTTTAAGCTGAAAAAAACTTAGCTTCAATAGAATTCCTAAACTTTACACTTTTACTTCTTCTCGTCCTCCTCATATTTTAGGTTACTGCTATTATTACAATATTCATATTTTTATGTTGTGTAATAAGATTATTGTTGTTATGGTTATTTTTACATTTATTTTCTTAACTTTTAAACTAGAGTTGTAAGTTAATTATGCACCACCATTACCAATTTACAGAGTCTCACATTGACTCTATATTTACCATTACCAGTGAATTTTACACTACCTTTTCCTGTTTTTATTATGTTAATTGGTGTCCTTTTACTTTTACTCAAATAACTCCCCTTAGCATTTCTTCTAAGGCAGGTCTAGTGGTAATGAACTCCCTCAGCTTTTGTTTGTTCGGAAAAGTCTTTATCTGTCCTTCATTTCAAAGGACAGCTTCACCAGGTGTAGTATTCTTTGTTGACAGTTTTTTTCTTTCAATATTTTGAATATGTCATCCCATTATCTCCTGGCCTGAAATGGTTCTGTTGAAAAATCTGCTTCTAGTCTTATAGAGGTTCACTTGTGTGCAATTTTTCTCTTTTCTCTTGCTGCTTTTAAAATTCTTTCTTTGACTTTTGACAATTTTATTGTAATGTGTCTCAGTATAGACCTATTCAGATTAAACCTGTTTTGGTTTTTTGGGGCCTCATGGATCTGGATGTCCATTTTTCTCCCCAGGTTTTCAGCCATTATTGCTTTATACATACTTTCTGTTCTTTTCTCTTCTCTTGGAATTCTCCAATGTGAATATTGTTTCTTCTCATTGTATTCTGTAAGTCTCATAGGTTTTCTGCATTCTTTTTTATTCTTTTTTCTTCTTGCGCCTCTGACTGGATTATTTCTAATGTCCTATTCTCCAGGTTGCTAATTCTTTCTTCTGCATGGTTGAGTCTGCTTTTGAAATTCTCTATTAAATTCTTCAGTTCATTATTTTTCAGCACTAGGATTTCTGTTGGGTATTTTGGGATGGTTTCTATTCTTTGTCCAACTTCTCATTTTGTTCATACGTTGTTCATCTAATTTTTTTTAGTTGTCTGTCTGTGTTCTTGTAGTTCACTAAACTTTTTTAAGAGGATTATTCTGAATTCTTTAACAGTACAGATCTCCGTTTCTTTGAGGTCAGTTATTAGAGCTTTATTAGTTTCCTTTGATGGCGTTATATTTACCTAGTTTTTCATGATCCTTGATTCCTTATGTTGGTATCTGTGTATTTGAGCAATTGGATTCCTCTTCCAGACTTTACAGGTTTGCTTTGACAGAGACAGATATTCACCAGGCAGCTTGGTGTGGGTTTCTGGGCGTGTCTGCTGGTAATGTTGTTTAGCAGGAGGGACCTACTATTATGGTCTGTTTTGGGGGTGTGGCAACTGTTTAAGCTCTGAGGTTGGGGATGGGGGTAGGGCACTGGCTAAAAGCAGTTGGATAAGACTGCTGACTTGGTCCCCTACCTAAGTGAGTCCATAGGATGGGCTCCACGGTTGCCTGGATTCTCTGCTCAGGCTTACTAGATAATTGAGGGTGGGTACTATATTCAGTAGTAGATGGGGCTATGAATTAGATTCCCTTCCCTGGCAGGGCAGCAGGATGGGACTCAGGGCCTGTACAGCTCATTGTTTGGGAACTTGAATTAGGCAACAGTGTGCACTTAATTCCCTGGTCAGATGAGACCAATGGTTTTGCTCTGCAGATAGGGAAAGCCACAGGCTGTGCTGTTGAAGTGCTACTATAAGCAGCATTGTTGAATGGGCTATGCAGCTTCCCATGTGCTCTGGTTAGGTTCTCTGGTCATGTGGGCTGAGAGTGTATTCAGCAATGAATGTGGTTGTGAATTAGTTTCCTTGCATGGGAGCAGTGGGAGAAGCAACTCTAAATCTGGTAAAGCTCTTTGCTGTCTTAAGCTGATCCATGCCCTAAGCTCCCTGGCTGAACAGGACCACTGGCTTTGCTCTGTAAACCATTGACTCTGTCTTCCCTTTTCTTGGCTTGAGCACCCCCTGGGTGCACAGCTCCCAGGTGTTCTTGCCAGCCCTCTGGTCAAATGGGGCCAGGAGCCACAAGGAGTGGGGCTGTGTTTCAGCTCCCTTGCCTGGGTGACAAGGGGAGGGTCCACTCTAGGCAACTCTCAAATTCCCAAACAGGTTCTCCAGCTGGGAGGGGCTGAGTGCCACCCTTAACTCAGCTATGTTGGTTAATTGGCTGTGAATTAACTCCCCTACCTATGCACAGCAGGGGAACTCTCCACGCTCAGTATTGACTGCTCTGGGAGCAATCAGCTCTGCCTGCCCATCTTTTGGTATGAGGGTTACTGAAGTACAGAGCTTCCAGATGTTCCCGCCAGGCCTTCTAGTCAGATGTGACCTGGAGCCACTCTCCACAGCACCTGGAGGTGTGATTCAGCTCCTTGCCCAAGGCATGGGAAAACCAGCCTCTAGGGCCAGCAAAACTCCTTATATGAGAATCCAACTCAGGCAGGTCTGCACCCTGCTGAATTCCCTGATTCAGAGTGTGCCACCAACATGGTTTTGTGGATGAGCAAATTCTCTGGTTTGGATCTACCTGGGCACTGCAAGTGTGAGCTCTGTGTACTGGTTTGTTGCAATCCCCCTTCTCCATCCCCCTGAGATTCGTAGAGGCTGGACTCCACAGATGCCCCTGCAATCCCTGTGGTGAAAGGTCAGAGTAGGGCCTCCCACAGAATAACCCACAGTGCTGGAGGGGGCTGATGTCTTTTCCCACTGGAGGAACCAGAGGCTCAAGGGAGACTTTTCTGCATGGTGCTGAGCTGGCCCGGGGCAGAGGCAATGCAGTCAACGTGTAGCCACTTCTCTTACCCTTCTAATGCAGTATGTTTTGGACTCTGTGGTTCAGCAGGGGGTTCAGCCCTACCCCCGTGTTGAAGGATTCTTTCAGTGGTGTCTTGTTCTTTTTTTTTTTTTTTTAAACATCTTTATTGGAGGATAATTGCTTTACAATGGTGTGTTAGTTTCTGCTTTATAACAAAGTGAATCAGTTATACATATGTCCCCATACCTCTTCCCTCTTGAGTCTCCCTCCCTCCCACCCTCCCTATCCCACCCCTGTAGGTGGTCACAAAATACCGAGCTGACCTCCCTGTGCTATGTGGCTGCTTCACTCTAGCAATCTACTTTACGTTTGGTAGTGTATATGTGTTCATGCCACTCTCTCACTTTGTCCCAGCTTACCCTTCCCCCTCCCCGTATCCTCAAGTCCATTCTCTAGTAGGTCTGTGTCTTTATTTCCATCTTGCCCCTAGGTTCTTCAAGACCTTTTTTTTTTTTTTTTAGATTCCATATATATGTGCTAGAATATGGTATTTGTTTTTCTTTTTCTGACTTACTTCACTCTGTATGACAGACTCTAGGTCCATCCACCTCACTACAAATAACTCAGTTTCGTTTCTTTTTATGGCTGGTAATATTCCATTGTATATATGTGCCACATCTTTATCCATTCATCTGTCATTGGACACTTAGGTTGCTTCCATGTCCTGGCTATTGTAAATAGAACTGCAATGAATATTTTAGTACATGACTCTTTTTGAATTACAGTTTTCTCAGGGTATATGCCCAGTAGTAGGATTGCTGGGTCGCATGGTAGTTCTATTTTTAGTTTTTTAAGGAACCTCCATACTGTTCTCCATAGTGGCTGTATCAATTTACATTCCCACCAACAGTGCAAGAGTGTTCCCTTTTCTCCACACCCTCTCCAGCATTTATTGTTTGTAGATTTTTTGATGATGGCCATTCTGACAGGTGTAGGATGATATCTCATTGTAGTTTTGATTTGCATTTCTCTAATGATTAAGGTGTTGAGCATTCTTTCATGTGTCTGTTGGCAATCTGTATAGCTTCTTTGGAGAAATGTCTATGTAGGTCTTCTGCCCATTTTTGGATTGGGTTGTTTGTTTTTTTGATATTGAGCTACATGAGCTGCTTGTAAATTTTGGAGATTAATCCTTTGTCAGTTGCTTCATTTGCAAATATTTTCTCCCATTCTGAGGGTTGTCTTTTGGTCTTGTTTATGGTTTCCTTTGCTGTGCAAAAGCTTTTAAGTTTCATTAGGTCCCATTTGTTTATTTTTGTTTTTATTTCCATTTCAATAGGAGGTGGGTTAAAAAGGATCTTACTGTGATTTATGTCACAGAGTGTTCTGCCTATGTTTTCCTCTGAGAGTTTTATAGTGTCTGGCCTTCCATTTAGGTGTTTAATCCATTTTGAGTTTATTTTTGTGTATGGTGTTAGTGAGTGTTCTAATTTCATTTACATGTAGCTGTCCAGTTTTCCCAGCACCACTTATTGAAGAGGCTCTCTTTTCTCCATTGTATATTCTTGCCTCCTTTGTCAAAGATAAGGTGACCATATGTGCGTGGGTTTATCTCTGGGCTTTCTATCCTGTTCCATTGATCTGTTTTTGTGCCGGTACCATACTGTCTTGATTGCTGTAGCTATGTAGTATAGTCTGAAGTCAGGGAGCCTGATTCCTCCAGCTCCATTTTTCTTTCTCAAGATTGCTTTGGCTATTCGGGGTCTTTTGTGTTTCCATACAGATTGTGAAATTTTTTGTTCTACTTCTGTGAAAAATGCCAGTGGTAGTTTGATAGGGATTGCATTGAATCTGTAGATTGCTTTGGGTAGTAGAGTCATTTTCACAATGTTGATTCTTCCAATCCAAGAGCATGGTATATCTCTCCATCTGTATCATCTTTAATTTCTTTCATCAGTGTCTTATAGTTTTCTGCATACAGGTCTTTTGTCTCCTTAGGTAGTTTTATTCCTTGATATTTTATTCTTTTTGTTGCAGGGGTAATTGGGAGTGTTTTCTTAATTTCACTTTCAGATTTTTCATCATCAGTGTATAGGAATGCAAGAGATTTGTGTGCATTAATTTTGTATCCTGCTACTTTACCAAATTCATTGATTAGCTCTAGTAGTTTTCTGGTAGCATCTTTAGGATTCTCTATGGATAGTATCAGGTCATCTGCAAACGGTGACAGCTTTACTTCTTCTTTTCCGATTTGGATTCCTTTAATTTCTTTTTCTTCTCTGATTGCTGTGGCTAAAACTTCCAAAACTATGTTGAATAATAGTGGTGAGAGTGGGCAACCTTGTCTTGTTCCTGATCTTAGTGGAAATGGTTTCAGTTTTTCACCACTGAGAATGATGTTGGCTGTGGGTTTGTCATATATGGCCTTTATTATGTTGAGGAAAGTTCTCTCCATGCCTACTTTCTGGAGGGTTTTTATCATAAATGGGTGTTGAATTTTGTCAAAAGCTTTTTCTGCATCTATTGAGATGATCATATGGTTTTTCTCCTTCAACTTGTTAATATGGTGTATCACATTGATTGATTTGCGTATATTGCAGAATCCTTGCATTCCTGGGATAAACCCTACTTGGTCATGGTGTATGATCCTTTTAATGTGCTGTTGGATTCTGTTTGCTAGTATTTTGTTGAGGATTTTTGCATCTATTTTCATCAGTGATATTGGCCTGTAGTTTTCTTTCTTTGTGACATCTTTGTCTGGTTTTGGTATCAGGGTGATGGTGACCTTGTAAAATGAGTTTGGGAGTGTTCCTCCCTCTGCTATATTTTGGAAGAGTTTGAGAAGGATAGGTGTTAGCTCTTCTCTAAATGTTTGATAGAATTCTCCTGTGAAGCCATCTGGTCCTGGGCTTTTGTTTGTTGGAATGTTTTTAATCACAGTTTCAATTTCAGTGCTTGTGATTGGTCTGTTCATATTTTCTATTTCTTCCTGGTTCAGTCTTGGAAGGTTATACCTTTCTAAGAATTTGTCCATTTCTTCCAGGTTGCCCATTTTATTGGCATATAGTTGCTTGTAGTAGTCTCTTATGATCTTTTATATTTCTGTGGTATCAGTTGTAACTTCTCATTTTTCATTTCTAATTCTGTTGATTTGAGTCTTCTCCCTTTTTTTCTTGATGAGTCTGGCTAAAGGTTTATCAATTTTATTTATCTTCTCAAAGAACCACCTTTTAGTTGTATGGATCTTTGCTATAGTTTCCTTAATTTCTTTTTCATTTATTTCTAATCTGATCTTTATGATTTCTTTCCTTCTGGTAACTGTCAGTGTTTTTTGTTCTTTCTCTAATTGCTTTAGGTGTAAGGTTAGGTTGTTTATTTGAGATGTTTCTTGTTTCTTAAGGTAGGATTGTATTGCTATAAACTTCCCTCTTAGAACTGCTTTTGCTGCATCCCATAGGTTTTGGGTCATCGTGTTTTCATTATCATTTGTTTCTAGGTATTTTTTGATTTCCTCTTTGATTTCTTCAGCGATGTCTTGGTTATTAAGTAGTGTATTGTTTAGCCTCCATGTGTTTGTATTTTTTACAGATTTTTTCCTGTAATTGATATCTAGTCTCCTAGCATTGTGGTCAGAAAAGATACTTGATACGATTTCAATTTTCAATTCCATCTTGTTTAATGTATCATTTAAAGCTTGTGTTTCCTTATTTATTTTCATTTTGGATGATCTTTCCATTGGTGAAAGGGAGGTGTTAAAGTCCCCTACTATGATTGTGTTACTGTTGATTTCCCCTTTTATGGCTGTTAGTATTTGCCTTATGTATTGAGGTGCTCCTATGTTGGGTGCATAAATATTTACAATTGTTATATCTTCTACTTGGTTTGATCCCTTGATCATTATGTAGTGTCCTTCTTTGTCTCTTATAATAGTCTTTGTTTTAAAGTCTATTTTGTCTGATATGAGAATTGCTGCTCCAGCTTTCTTTTGATTTCCATTTGCATGGAATATCTTTTTCCATCCCCTCACTTTCAGTCTGTATGTGTCCCTAGGTCTGAGGTGGGTCTCTTGTAAACAGCATATATACGGGTCTTGTTTTTGTATCCATTCTATGTCTTGTGGTTGGAGCATTTAATCCATTTACATTTAAGGTAATTATCGATATTTATGTTCCTATTACCATTTTCTTAATTGTTTTTGGTTTGTTGTTGTAGGTCTTTTCCTTCTCTTGTGTTTCCTGCCTAGAGAAGTTCCTTTAGCATTTGTTGTAAAGGTAGTTTGGTGTTGCTGTATTCTTTTAGCTTTTGCTTGTCTGTAAAGGTTTTAATTTCTCCATCAAATCTGAATGAGATCCTTGCTGGGTAGAGTAATCTTGGTTGTAGGTTTTTCTCATTTATCACTTTAAATATGTCCTACCACTCCCTTCTGGCTTTTCTGCTGAAAGATCAGCTGTTAACCTTATGGGTATTCCCTTGTGTGTTGTTTGTTGTTTTTCCCTTGCTGCTTTTAATATTTTTTCTTTGTATTTCATTTTTGATAGTTTGATTAATATGTGTCTTGGCGTGTTTCTCCTTGGATTTCTCCTGTATGGGACTCTCTGCACTTGCTGGACTTGATTAACTATTTCCTTTCCCATATTAGGGAAGTTTTCAACTATAATCTCCAAATATTTTCTCAGTCCCTTTCTTTTTCTCTTCTTTTTCTGGGACCCCTGTAATTCAAATGTTGGTGTGTTTAATGTTCTCCCAGATGTCTCTGAAACTGTCCTCAATTCTTTTCATTCTTTTTTCTTTATTCTGCTCTGTGGCAGTTATTTCCACTATTTTATCTTCCAGGTCACTTATCCATTCTTCTGCCTCAGTTATTCTGCTATTGATCCCTTCTAGAGAATTTTAAATTTCATTTATTGTGTTGTTCATCACTGCTTGTTTGCTCTTTAGTTCTTCTAGGTCCTTGTTAAACGTTTCTTGTATTTTCTCCGTTCTGTTTCCAAGATTTTGGATCATCTTTACAATCATTATTCTGAATTCTTTTTCAGGTAGACTGCCTATTTCCTCTTAATTTATTAGGTCTGGTGGGTTTTTGCCTTGCTCCTTCATCTGCTGTGTGTTTTTCTGTCTTTTCATTTTGCTTATCTTGCTGTGTTTGGGGTCTCCTTTTCGCAGGCTGCAGGTTCATAGTTCCCGTTGTTTTTGATGTCTGCCCCCAGTGGCTAAGGTTAGTTCAGTGGGTTGTGTAGGCTTCCTGGTGGAGGGGACTAGTGCCTGTGTTCTGGTGGATGATGCTGGACCTTGTCTTTCTGGTGGGCAGGTCCACATCTGATGGTGTGTTTTGGGGTGTCCGTGGCCTTTTTATAATTTTAGGCAGCCTCTCTGCTAATGGATGGGATTGTGTTCCTGTCTTGCTAGTTGTTTGTCATAGGGTGTCCAGCACTGGAGCTTGCTAGTCGTTGAGTGGAGCTGGGTTTTGGCATTGAGATGGAGATCTCTGGGAGATTTTTGCTGTTTGATATTACGTGGAGCTGGGAGTTCTCCTGTGGACCAGTGTCCTGAACTTGGCTCTCCCACCTCAGAGGCACTACCCTGACGCCTGGCTGGAGCACCAAGAGCCTGTCATCCACACGGCTCAGAATAAAAGAGAAAAAAAAGAAAGAAGGAAGATAAAATAAAAAAATAATAATAAAATAAAGTTATTAAAATAAAAATATTATTAAATGTTTTTTAGAAAGTAATAAAAACATTTTAAAAAGAAAGAAAGAAGAGAGCAACCAAACCAAAAAACAAATCAACCAATGATAACAAATTCTAAAAACTATACTTAAAAAAAAAACCCAAAAACAAACAAACGAAAAAATGGGCAGACAGAACCCTAGGACAAATGGTAAAAGCAAAGCTATACAGACAAAATCACACACAGAAGCGTACACATGCACACTCTTAAAAAGAGAAAAAGGGAAAGAAATATATATATATCGTTGCTCCCAAAGTCCACCTCCTCAATTTGGGATGATTCGTTGTCTATTCAGGTATTCCACAGATGCAGGGTACATCAAGTTGATTGTGGAGATTTAATCCTCTGCTCCAGAGGCTGCTGGGAGAGATTTCCCTTTCTCTTCTTTGTTCGCACAGCTCCCGGGGTTCAGCTTTGGATTTGGACCCGCCTCTGCGTGTAGGTCGCCTGAGGACGTCTATTCTTCGCTCAGACAGGACAGGGTTAAAGGAGCAGCTGATTCGGGGGCTCTGGCTCACTCAGACCAGGGGGAGGGAGCGGTACGGAGGAGGCGGGGCGAGCCTGCGGGGGCAGAGGCCGGCGTTATGTTGCAGCAGCCTGAGGCACGCCGTGTGTTATCCTGGAGAAGCTGTCCCTGGATCACGGGACCCTGGCAGTGGCAGGCTGCACAGGCTCCCAGGAGGGGAGGTGTGGAGAGTGACCTGTGTTTGCACACAGGCTTCTTGGTGGCGGCAGCAGCAGCCTTAGCGTCTCATGCCCGTCTCTGGTGTCCGTGCTGATAGCTGTGGCTTGCGCCCGTCTCTGGAGCTCCTTTAATCGGTGCTCTTAAAGTCTCTTGCCTCTTCGGCAGTTCCAGACCTTTTCTCGGACTCCCTCCTGGCTAGCTGTGGCGCACTAGCCCCCTTCAGGCTGTGTTCATGCCGCCAACCCCAGTCCTCTCCCTGGGGTCTGACCTCTGAAGCCCGAGCCTCAGCTCCCAGCCCCTGCCCGCCCCAGCGGGTGAGCAGACAAGCCTCTCGGGCTGGTAACTGCTGGTCGGCACCGATCTCTGTGCGGAAATCTCTCCGCTTTGCCCTCCGCACCCCTGTTGCTGCGCTCTCCTCCGTGGCTCCGAAGCTTCCCCCCACCACCACCCCCTGTCTTTGCCTGCGCGAAGGGGCTTCCTAGTGTGTGGAAACCTTTCCTCCTTCACAGCTCCCTCCCACTGGTGCAGGTCCCATCCCTATTCTTTTGTCTCTTTTTTTTTTTTCTTTTGCCCTACCCAGGTACGTGGGGAGTTTCTTGCATTTTGGGAGGTCTGAGGTCTTCTGCCAGTGTTCAGTAGTTGTTCTGTAGGAGTTGTTCCACGTGTAGATGTATTTCTGATGTATTTGTGGGGAGGAAGGTGATCTCCACGTCTTACTCTTCCGCCATCTTGAAGCTCCCTTCTGGTGTCTTGTTCTTGAATAGTTATTAGTTCCTCTTCTTGTGAGGTAGAGTGAAGTCAAGAACAATCTATGTCACTGTATTGGTGATGTTGCTGTCCTCCAGTTTTGCTCTTAAGGCTTTCAGCTGACTGGGTGAGGCTCACCCAGATTATCAGGATTAATCTCCTTCACTTAAAGTCAACTAATTATAGACGTTATCTTCATCTACAAAATAACTCAGGAATAGTGTTTAATTGAATAACTGAGTGCTATATCCTATCAAAACCGACACATAAAAATAACCACCACATTTCTCTTTTGGGGATCCATCAACTCAGTGAAATAAGTCAGGCCATGTAAATGGCAGCATTTACCACATTAATGCTGGCCTGTAAGGGACAATGTCTATAGAGCTTTATGATAATCTGGTACTTCTCTCAGTTATGCATTTCTCAGTGCTTTGGTGAAGAGTGTGCTTTTTGGGTTCTCCTGCAGATGTTAATTTCAGTTTGGATAAGTAAGCTGTAGATAACAAATCTGCTCCATCATTCTTATCTTCCTGACTCTTTATATTCTTCTTTCTATAATATTAAGAATTTTCTGGAATGTATATTTCATTCTTCATAAGCCAATCTTGAGTCAGAAGCACTCCCAGATACTTGAGCTAGCCCACTGAATTACAAATCTCTGGAAAATGTACACACATTGATAAATTAGACCTAACCTAAAAAATTGAAACTCTTTTCCTATTTAGGACCTCAGGAATCTATTCTTGCACAATTTTTTTTATATTGATGCCAAATAAATTAACAAAATCTAGAAAATGTTTGCTGTAAAGCTATCTCATCCCATGTTGGGTTTTGGTTTTGGTCCCTGGGCATGCAGAGACTGACTAAGTCAAGAGGCAATGATTTTGTAGCTGTGTCATAAGGAGAGTGGGCTTTTGCTTACAAAGTATCGATAACTACCTCATGTGAGGACTTAACAGGATCTCCAAACAAAGTAGAATCAACTGTATAAGACTGGAAGGAGAGGCTGTTTCTGCTGACATGGGAAAATTAGTAGGTTTGGAGGGCCAGAGAGCTCAGATTCCTTTGAATCCACCTAAGTATGTTCATTCCAAGTGGGAGAATTTTTTTTTTCTGAAAATTTGCACTAAATTGTATAAGAGAGTTGATGACACTGTACTTCAATCTGTATTTTAATTTGGTAGCCTACATGATCAGCCTGTGCCTTTGATTTTTAGCTGTATCATACTAATAAGAGATCATTTTAGAGCAGGCACAGACTTCTTGATAATACTAATACCTTAAGCAAAGAATTTAAAAATCTTGATTTTTGTCTTTTTCTTCAAAGCATCCTCCTTTTTCCCTCTGTCCTTTGTTCTGTCTCTCCCCCCTCTCTCTTTTTCCTCCCTCCCTCCCTCCCCATTTTCTTCCTTCTCTTTCCCCTTCTCCTTAATCTATATCTGATGGAATTACAAACTGCCAGTCCAAATTACAGTCACTGTATGCCGTTTTGTCTCTGTCACGGCCCATTTTAGAAATCTGTTGTTTTAACAAAGTCTAGTCTTTATTTCAGGTGACACTGTATGATAATTTCAGTAACTTTCTTGGTCATTCATGCACTGTATTTTGCATGTTCCCATTTTCCAATGACATCATGCCATTACTGCCTTTAATCCAAACCAGGAAAGATAATTGCAGATGATCATCTTAAGTGTTAACTTCTTACTCCAAATACTTTATGTGTTGAAAAAAGAAACCACTTATATTCAGAAGAAGAAGTTTAATATAGAAAATTAGGTGGCTAGAACATCATTCAAAGGGCTTTAGGAGAAAGTTGTAGGTTTGGTCTATAGGCTGACTTTCAGATATATACAGGACTGACTCACAAAAGCATTATTTCACTAGGGGCTAATACTAGAGTTAAGCGTTCAAGAACACCCCTGGGGTTCTGATTCGGGCTTTGTAAAATTGGAAATAAGAAGCTGTCATGGAAACCCTATCTTAACATGGAGGAAGAAAGAGAATAGACACTTAAACATTGCCTCTTAACACTGCCTCTCTTAAGCCTTCCAAATATTAAACCAGTTCATATAACAGGTTGTAAATCAGATAAAGAATCTAAGTTGCAAGGGAGTCTGGAAAAGAGAGTTGACACCTTTCCAACCTAATAGGATGGTCAGTTAGAGGATGAGTGAGCCCTTACTCAATTTTTATCAGAAGTGGAAATCTGGATGTCACCAAGATGGTGACGTAGGAGGCTCCTGAATTCCCTCCTCCCATGGACATATTGAATATACAGCTGCACACAGCATTTCCCTCTGAGAGAAATCTGGAAACTAGCTAAGTGACTCCTACACATCAGGCAACTGAGAAAAACCAGTATCAAAACAGGAAAGTCTGAGACACACTCTCAACAAAAACCCCACCCCCGTCACAGTGCCATGAAATTGGGAGGGAACTCCCAGCTCCCTGAGGAGTGAAGGATTTGAGCCATACATCTAGAGCCCCAACTTTTAAGGCTTCCTTCACCCAAGAGATGGGCCCCCAAATCACCTAAGTCTGAAAGCCAACAGGGCTTGCATTCATGAGTCCCATAGGACCATAGCAATTGAAGAAGCAGTTGTTAACAGGCATGGGTGCACTGGCCGTGGCTTTCCCCCCAGGGCTCATTGCAGAGAGAGCAGGCAAAAACATCAATCTCCCAGTGTTTTTCTGGAAGGAATTTGATTACATATTTACCAGGCTGGTAACTGAGGGTTCAGCTTCTAATCAGACTTAATCTAGCTGCAGACTGTGATCCTTCCAGGAGCCCAGAGGAGTCAGTGTACACTTCCGCTGCCTTCCCCTGTCTTTCCCTTCTGTCTCACTCCAACCATAAAACCAAGACGCCACCTTCTCCCTGGAAGGAGCTTGTGCACACATTTGATGTTCCAACTTTTGAGGCAGCCACTCCAGCGAGGCCTGCAAATCACCAGCTCTGATAGCCGATAGGGCTCAGCCTTCACAAGCACTACAGGACCATATTAAACAAACAAAATAAAGCAATTTTCAAATGGGCAAACAGACACTTCCTGCAGCTGTCCCCCCAGGGCTAAGCACAGAGGGAGCAGGCAAAAATATTCACCTCCCAGTTTGTCTTTGGAACAGATTTGACTGCATACCTCCTCAGCTGCTGCTTGAGGTTCTGGCTTCTAATCACTGCGTGTGCTAACTGGGGTCTTCCAAGGACCCTGAGAGAGCTGGTGGGCACATCCCTTGATATTCCCCCCAGCTTCCTCCAACAGTAAAACCAAGTGTCCATTTTCTCCCTGGAAGGAGCTTATCCACATATGTAGCACCCCAACTGTTATGGCTGTCACCCAACTCTTATTGACTCCCAAATCTAGCACTAGGAGCTGACAGGGATTGGCATTCGTGAGTCCCAAGGGACTACACGAAACAAAAAAGCAGTCCTGGTTGGGCACATAAACAATTCCAGAGACTACTCCCTCTGGCTCAGCACAGAGTGAGTGGGCAAAATACCCGCCTTCCAGTTTCTCCTTGATAGAGGCTGGACTGCATATTTAACATCCTGACTTTCCCAGCTGCTGCCTGAAAGTCGAGCTTCCAGTTAGCCTGCATTGGGGAGCTGAAGGGCCAAGCAATTAGTAGTCATCCTGGAGCCTGAACAGGCATAAGGACACTTCCCACGCCTTTGGGAAACTGACAGGTCTTGGCATATCCTCAAGTTCTGGGAGCCACTAATTACCAAGACGTTGCCTTAGACGATCACAGAGGTTTGAGAGGCAACAAGGAGCTCTGTTCTGGCTAATTGGCAAGGTTCATCTACACAAGGCCGGTTTGTCAAGATGGAGAGAAGTTCCTGTTTTATCTAATGTGCAGAAACCAACACAGAGTTAAGGAAAATTAAGAGACAGGGTTATATGTTCCAACCAAAAGAATAAGATAAATCTCCCCAAAACCAACCTTAATGAAACAGATGAGTTATTTACCCAATAAGAATTTAGATAATAGTTCAAATTAATAGTCATAAAGATGCTCACTGAGGAAAGGAGACCAATGCATAAGCAAAGTGAGAATTTCAACAAATATTATTTGAAATATAATTTCAAAAAATATTAAAAAGTACCAAATAGAAACCATAGAACTGACGAATACAATAACTGAACTGAAAAATTCAGTAAGGGGTTCAATAACAGACTAGACCAAATTTAAGAAGATTTAAATCCTGTCGTGCATCTTCTGCTATCACAATAGTATGAAACCAGAAATCAATTACAAGAGGAAAACTGGAAAATACACAACTGTGGATATGAAACAAAATGGCTCCTGAACAACCAACCAATCAAAGAAGAAATCAAAGAGGAAATCAAAAAATAACTTGAGATAAATGAAAATGGAAACAAACATTCCAAACTTACAGGTTGCAGCAAAAGCAGTTCTAAAAGGGAAGTTTATAGTAATAAATTAAGAAAAATGATCTCAAATAAACAACCTAACTTTAAACCTCAAGGAACTAGAAGAAGAACAAATTCAACCCAAAGTTAGTAGAAGGAAGAAAATAGCAAAGATCAGAGTAGAAAAGTAGAGCCTAGAAAGACAATAGAAAAGATCAATGAAACTAGGAGCTGTTTTTTCTTTTTTTTTTTTTTTTGAGAAAATACACAAATTGACAAATGTTTAGCTAGATGAACTAGGAGAAAAAGAGACAAAATCAGAAATGAAAGAAGAGACATTACAATTGATAACAAGAAATACTAAGGATCATAAACTATTATGAATAATTATATGCCAACAAATTAGATGACCTAGAAGAGATGGATACAGTCCGAGAAATGAACAATCTACCAAGACTGAATCATGAAGAAATAGAAGATCTGAACAGATCAATTACTAGTAAGGAGATTGAATCAGTAATCAAAACCTCTCAACAAAAGTCCAGGACCAGATGGCTTCACTGTTGAGTTCTACCAAAGATTTCAAGAAGAATTAATGCCAATCCCTCTTAAATTCTTCCAAAAACTAGAAGAGGAGAGAATACGTTCTCATTCATTTTATGAGGCCAACATTATCATGTCACCAAAGCCAGACAAAGACACTAAAAAGAGAAGAAAATTACAGGTCAGTATCCCTGATGGACGTAGGTGAAAAATGTCAACAAAATATTGCCAAACAAAGTTCAACAGTACATTAAAAGGATCATACACCATGGTCAAGTAAGATTTAGTCCTGGGGTGCAAGGATGGCTCAACATATGCAAATCAATAAATGTGATACATGACATCAACAAAATAAATAACAAATGTTATATGATCATCCCAATAGATGCAGAGAAAGCATTTGACATAATGAAGTATCCTTTCATGATAAAAACTCCCAACAGATTAGATATAGGTAGAATGTGCCCCAACATAATAAAGGCCATATATGACAAGCCCACAGCTAACTTCGTACTCAAAGGTGTAAAGCTGAAAGCTTTTCCTCTAAGATTAGGAAAAAGATAAGAATGCCCACTCTTACCATGTTTATTCAGCATAGACGTAGCCAGAGCATTTGGGCTAGACAAATAAAAGGCATCCATATTGGAAAGGAAGAAGTAAAAGTGTTTCTCTTTGTAGGCGACATGATATTTTATACATATATATGTGTGTGTGTGTATATATATATATATATATATACACACACATATATAATTCTAAAGACTGCAAAAAAACTAGTAAAAAAATTCAGTAAAGTTACAGGATACAAAATCAATACACAAAAATCAGTTGTATTTCTATACACTGACAAAGAACTATGAGAAAGAGGAATTAAGAAAACAATCCCTTTTACAAAAACAACCAAAAGGAAAAAAAAATTTAGGAATAAATTTAACCAAGGAGGTGAAATATCTGTACATAGAAAACTATAAAATATTGATGAAACTAATATATAAAGAAAGAGGGGCTTCCCTGGTGGCGCAGCAGTTGCGAATCTGCCTGCTAATGCAGGGGACACGGGTTCGAGCCCTGGTCTGGGAGGATCCCACATGCCGCGGAGCAACTAGGCCCATGAGCCACAACTACTGAGCCTGTGCGTCTGGAGCCTGTGCTCTGAAACAAGAGAGGTCACAATAGTGAGAGGCCCACGCACCGCGATGAAGAGTGGCCCCCGCTTGCCGCAACTAGAGAAAGCCCTAGCACAGGAATGAAGACCCAACATAACAATCAATCAATCAATAAAATAAATCTTTAAAAAAAAAAAAAAAGAAAGAAAGCAGAAATAAATGTGTTCATTATGTTCATTGACTGGAAGAATTTATATTGCTTCAATGTCCATATTATCCAAAGTGATCTACAGATTCAATACAATGCCTATCAAAATTCCAAAGGCATTTTCCACAGAAGTAGAAAACAAAACATTTCTAACATTTGTGTGGAACCACAAAAGACCCCAAATAGCCAAAGCAATCTTGAGAAAGAACAAAGCTGGAGACATCCCACTTCCTGATTTCAAACTGTATTACAAAGCTATGGTAATGAAAACAGTATGATATTGGCACAAAAACAGACACATAGATCAGTGAAATAGAGCAGACCACCCAGAAATAAACCCATGCCTATATGGTCAGTTATCAACAAAGGCACCATTAATATACAATGGGGAAAGTATAGTCTCTTCAATAAATGGTGCTGAGAAAACTGAATATAGACATGTAGAAGAGTGAAATTGGACCCCTACCTCATACAACACACACACACACACACACACACACACACACACACACACACACACTCAGTCAAAATAGACCTACTCTTGAATAAGACCCAATACCATAAAACTCCTAAAAGAAAACATGGGGTAAGATGCCATTAGTCTTGGCAGTGAATTTTTGGATTTGACACCAAAGCAAAGACAGTAAAGCAAAAATCAACATAAAAAGCTTCTGCACAGCAATGGAAACCACCAACAAAATGAAAAGGCAGCCTACCAAACGGGAGAAAATATTTGTAAATCACATATCCAATAAGGAGTTAATATCCAAGATAACAAGGAGCTGATACAATTCAATAGAAAAAAAAAAACTTTTAAAAAATGGGCAAAGGGGGACTTCCCTGGTGGTCCAGTGGTAAAGAATCTGCCTTCCAATGCAGGGGGCGCAGGTTTGATCCCTGGTCGGGGAACTAAGATCCCACATGCCATGGGGCAACTAAGTCCACACCACAACTATTGAGCTCACATGCCTCAGTGAGAGAGCCCACGCTCTCTGGAGCTCACACACCACAACTACAGAGCCCATGTGCCCTGGAGCCCGTGCACCACAACTAGAGAGAGAAAACCCGCATGCCACAACTAGAGAGAAGCCCGAGCACCACAACGAAGAGCCCACATGCTGAAATGAAAGATCCCTCATGCCTCGATGAAGATCCCGTGTTCTGCAACTGAGACCCGATGCAGTCAAATAAATAAATAAGGAAAAATAAATATTTTTTTTAAAAAATGTGCAAAGGACCTGAATAGACATTTTAACGAAGAATACATACAAATGACCAACAGGTACATGCAAAGGTACTCAACAACAGTAATCATCAGGGAAATGCATATCAAAACCACAAGACAGCACTTCATATTTGTTATGATGGCTCTTATCAAAAAGACGAGATAGCAAGTGTTGACGTGGAGAAAAGGGAAATCTTTTGCACTGTTAGTGAGAGTGTAAACTGGTACAGCCACTATGGAAAATAGTGTGTAGGTTTCTCAAGAAATTATAGATGGAACTACTATATGATCCAGCAGTCCCACTTCCAGGAATATATCCAAAGGAAATGAAATCATTATCTCAATGAGATATCTGTACTCCCATGCTCATTGCAGCATTATTACAATAACCAAGGTATGCAAACAACCTAGGTGTTCATTGTTCATTGATGGATGAATGGATAAAGAAAATGTTTTGTATATGATTGTATATATACATACATATATGTGACACATACATACACACAGTTATAAATGTATACAATGTTTTATATATATATATACAATGGTATATATATCAATATATATACACAGACATAATGTTATATGTATATATATGTATATACATGCAATGTTATGAATATTATGTATACATATACACACACAATGGAATATTATTCAGCCTTAAAAAAAAATAGGGAAATCTTGCCATTTGGGACAACATGGATGAATCTGTAGTGCATTATGCTAAGTGAAGTAAGCCAGACAAAGACAAATACTGAATGGTATCACTAATATGTAGAATCAAAAACAAAAGTCATAGAAACAGTGAATGGTGGTTTCTGGGGCTGGGGCCAGGGCCGGGGGTGGGAGAATCAGGGAGATGTTGGTAAAAGGGTACAAACTTTCAGTTATAAGATGAATTCAGTGCGAGAATCTAATGTATAACATGGTGAGTATAGTTGTTAACACTGTATTGCATAATTTAACCTTGCAGAGAGATTACAACTTACGTGTTCTCACACAAAAAAAGTAGAAATTTATGCAGTGAGGACCCACCTTGTGAAGTTGTTTTGTTAAGGGTTTATCCTGCAGCCTTCAGTCACATGTGGAGTCATGTGTTGTTAAAATCCTACAATTTGTGTTGTAGATTACAGGATGCCTGGCCCTCATTCTGATAGTGATCCCGCTCTGTCTGTGCCCAGGAAGTAGGTGACCAGTAGACTGGAGACAGGACTGCTGTGAAGGGCACTGAGCTCATTCTGAGGACCTGTCTGGTGTACCACCCAGATGATTAGCCTAGACAGGCCTCCCTATTTCATAGTAGGGATACTGACCATAGATCTGGCACATTAATAATCCTATGCCTCATATATGACACAGGACCCTAAGACACTTAAAAAATTGGGGGTACCTCTACAGTGGTGGGATGGTAAAATAACTCTGGGAGGAGCCCTGATTTGTGCATTAAGTGTTTTCAGAATGTAAGTTCTCCCTCTGAGATCATGGCCAGCCGATGTGGAGCTATCAACATGATGCCATTGAAAATGGAAAGAGATGTGCATAATCAGCTCTTGAGGACCTTCCAGGGAGGGCTGCGGCACCTCAGGCTTCCTAGCAGAGTGGAAGAAGTGTTCACTTAGGTACAGCTTTGGCTTGCCCTGGAGGCAGACTGAGGCCTGTTAGGACACTTGCTCAGTGTGGTTCTGAAGCTATTACCACTACTGAGTAGTTTTGGAGTAAAGGGAGAGGGTTAGAAGGCTAGCAGTGGTGTTTGATTCAAGGTGTTTGGTACAATCTCTGTGACTTCTGTCTGAAGAGGGATAGAGGGTGTGTCAGTCTGGGGTTTCCAGACTGGCTGGTTGGGCCACCTTTAGAAAGCTGCTGAGTACACACCTGATTATCCTTAAATCTAGGACTGCTTCTTTCCTTCTCAGAATTTACGTCAGTTCGTTATAGATATTCATTAGCATCTCTATCTGTGCAGTGCCTTTCCATGAAAGAGCCATGAATATTTGAACCCTATATGCTTTTACTCATTGTATTCCCAATATCTAGTAGTGGCACCCCAGACCAGCACATAGTGGGAATTTCCAAATAAATATTTGTTGAATTAATGAAAAAGTAAAACTGTGCACATTTTGAATACAAATAAAGTGATGTTTGACGTCTTTGAAAAGTATAAAATGCACAGAGAAGTTCAGTTCTGTCTAAAAGCAGTCTACCAATTGCTTGATTCACTTACATGCCCATGAACTGCCCCCAGATGGTCCTGGATTATATTACAATAAAATAACTAAATTATCCTTTTGGATTCCTTGTGAGCAGTGTTCAAATACAGATATACTTTCCATTTGTTTTGATAAATAGACAAATGTGTACCTTTTAAATCTTCCTTGTAAGTCAGGTGCCTTTATATCCGTCTTCTTCAGATATTGTGCAACCAAATATTGAATGCAAAGAAATCTGTCCTGGGTCTCAATACAGTAATATTTCTTTCTTTTATTTATGATAAAGACCTTCATATTATTCACATCTAAGAACACAGTAAAATCTCAAAGGAATGAATAGTGAGAATGAATAATAATAACTATTATTAATATAAATGAGAAGTATTTTGGGTAATTCTTCAATTGTGGAAGGATTCAGAGGTGCCTCTTAGCGAGACACTGAACTTGAGAAGATGAAATCTACTTCAATGACTTTCTGCCCCCATTTCTAAAACAAGCTGCCAATTTCATATCTACAACTGAGATCATTCATTCAAAAATGTGTTGTATAACTACAGTCTCTGAAGTCCTCTTTGCCCACCTTTAAATTGCTGTGATGCATAGAGGGCTATGAATTTCTTCAAGGGAGATAGAAAAGAAATCTAACCAAAAGATAAGTGAAAATTAATTTCAAAAACACTTAGTGCAAAGAGCCAAAACTAATAAAGAACTCTGGAACAGTGGATGACAATACCTTTTTGATCGTCAATCTCATCAGTTCATCACAATTTAAATATTTTGAGAAAAATTCGAAACAGTTTTGGAGGGCTTCCCTTGTGGCCCACTGGTTGAGAATCTGCCTGCCAATGCAGGGGACACGGGTTCGAGCCCTGGTCTGGGAAGATCCCACATGCCACGGGGCAACTGGGCCTGTGAGCCACAATTACTGAGCCTGCGCATCTGGAGCCTGTGCTCCGCAACAAGAGAGGCCGCGATAGTGAGAGGCCCGTGCACTGCGATGAAGAGTGGCCCCTGCTTGCCACAACTAGAGAAAGCTCTCCCACAGAAACGAAGACCCAACACAGCCAAAAATAAATTAATTAATTAATTAAAAAACAACAACAACAACAACAAAAAAACAGTTTTCGAAAAATATTTAGCCTTACACATTAGATCCACACCACTTGGTTTGTGGACTCAACCGTCTCTTTCTTGTGCTGTGTCCACTATCAAAGACAGTAGAAATTGATTAAGAAACTTTTCATTTGGAGAAAAACTGTCAAAATAGGTAAAAATCTTACAATAAAGGTTGACCTAAAATGGAAGCCAAGTTAAACTAAGGCTGGATTTCCACCAGATGGGAATATTGGGGCAATATTTTTACATATTAGATAAGGAGTTGATCTAAATGATTTATAAAGCACTCTTCCACCCTAAAATTGTCTCCACACACAAAAAGAAGTGATGGATGTTTCAGTCAGTGAACTGTATCATAGAGCCCAAGTGTACCGTAAGGTTACCGGACTGTCTACATATCGTGATGTCACTTTGTAAGCTTCACAGAGTCATGGAATGTCCAACCCTCTATTTAACAGATGAGGAAACTGTGCTTACTCCTGCTTTGTATCACCATGTTGATGGCTTTTCTGAATGCTGATGTGCTTTGCCCACAGCTATAGAATCATATGCAGTTACAGTAGTAGATACAGGGCAGATCTCCTGCTTCTAACATAACTGCAATTTTTCTACTACTTTTTCTACTACTCTACCTTGCATGTTAAGTTATGGCCCCATAAGGAAAAGAGACCATGTGTATTTAACTTTCCATGCTTTCAGAAAATAAATACTCTTAAAATATGTTTGCTGCTCCTGTTGCTGCGGAAGGCATTCGTGTTCCTGAATTGCAGAATTAGGAATTTTGAATAAGGCAGACACACACTTCTCTAATACTTCACCTTAAAGTATCTTGTGTTATGCTGAAAGGTACTTTTACTGCACAACAATTTGGAGGCGAGGGCGAGCATGAGAGTATAAAGTATTAAGCACAAATAAGTCAAGAGGTAAGAAATGGTTATTTGTGAAAATTGCTGTAGAGAGCAACAGCCAGCTCTACCCACCACCAGTCCCTCCCATCAGGAAACTTGCACAAGCCACTTAGATAGCCTGATCCACCAGAGGGCAGACAGCAGAAGCAAGAAGAACTACAGTCCTGCAGCCTGTGGAACAAAAACGACATTCACAGAAAGATAGACAAGATGAAAAGGCAGAGGGCTATGTACCAGACGAAGGAACAAGATAAAACCCCAGAAAAACAACTAAATGAAGTGGAGATAGGCAACCTTCCAGAAAAAGAATTCAGAATAATGATAGTGAAGATGATACAGGACCTTGGAAAAAGAATGGAGGCAAAGATTGAGAAGATGCAAGAAATGTTTAACAAAGACCGAGAAGAATGAAAGAACAAACAAACAGAGATGAACAATACAATAACTGAAATGAAAACTACACTAGAAGGAATCAATAGGAGAATAACTGAGACAGAAGAACGGATAAGTGACCTGGAAGACAGAATGGTGGAATTCACTGCTGTGGAACAGAATAAAGAAAACAGAATGAAAAGAAATAAAGACAGCCTAAGAGAACTCTGACACAACATTAAACGCAACAACATTCACATTATAGGGTTCCCAGAAGGAGAAGAGAGAGAGAAAGGACCAGAGAAAATATTTGAAGAGATTATAGTCGAAAACTTCCCTAACATGGGAAAGGAAATAGCCACCCAAGTCCAGGAAGCACAGAGAGTCCCATAAAGGATAAACCCAAGGAGAAACATGCTGAGACACATAGTAATCAAATTGGCAAAAATTAAAGACAAATTATTGAAAGCAGCAAGGGAAAAATGACAAATAATATACAAGGGAACTCCCATAAGGTTAACAGCTGATTTCTCAGCAGAAACTCTACAAACCAGAAGGGAGTGGCATGATATACTTAAAGTGATGAAAGGAAAGAACCTACAACCAAGATTGCTCTCCCAGGCAAGGATCTCATTCAGATTAGATGGAGGATCAAAAGCTTTACAGACAAGCAAAAGCTAAGAGAATTCAGCACCACCAAACCAGCTCTACAACAAATGCTAAAGGAACTTCTCTAAGTGGGAAACACAAGAGAAGAAAAGGACCTACAAAAACAAACCCAAAACAATTAAGAAAATGGTCATAGGAACATACATATCGATAATTACCTTAAACGTAAATGGATTAAATGCTCCAACCAAAAGACACAGGCTCGCTGAATGGATACAAAAACAAGATCCATATATATGCTGTCTACAAGAGACCCACTTCAGACCTAGGGTCACATGCAGACTGAAAGTGAGGGGATGGAAAAAGATATTCCATGCAAATGGAAATCAAAAGAAAGCTGGAGTAACACTACTCATATCAGATAAAATAGACTTTAAAATAAAGAATGTTAAAGGAGACAAGGAAGAACACTACATAATAATCAAGGGATCCATCCAAGAAGAAGATATAACAATTATAAATATATATATACACCCAACATAGGAGCACCTCAATACATAAGGCAACTGCTAACAGCTATAAAACAGGAAATGGACAGTAACACAATAATAGTGGGGAACTTTAACACCTCACTTACACCAATGGACAGATCATCAAAACAGAAAATTAATAAGGAAACACAAGCTTTAAATGACGCAGTAGACCAGATAGATTTAATTGATATTTTTAGGACATTCCATCCAAAAACAGCAGATTACACTTCCTTCCCAAGTGCGCACAGAACATTCTCCAGGATAGATCTCATGTTGGCTCACAAATCAAGCCTCAGTAAATTTAAGAAAATTGAATTCATATCAAACATCTTTTCTGACCACAATGCTATGAGATTAGAAATGAATTACAGGGAAAAAACGTAAAAAACACAAACACATGGAGGCTAAACAATACGTTACTAAACAACCAAGAGATCACTGAAGAAATCAAAGAGGAAATCAAAAAATACCTAGAGACAAATGACAATGAAAACACAACAATCCAAAACCTATGGGATGCAGCAAAAGCAGTTCTAAGGGAAGTTTATAGCAATACAATCCTACCTCAGGAAACAACAGACAGTTCAAATAATCTAACCTTACACCTAGAGGAACTAGAGAAAGAAGAACAAACAAAACCCAAAGTTAGTAGAAGGAAAGAAAGAAAGAAAGATCAGAGCAGAAATAACTGAAAGAAACAAAGAAAACGGTTGCAAAGATCAACAAAACTAAAAGGTGGTTCTTTGAGAAGATAAACAAAATTGATAAACCATTAGCCAGACTCATCAAGAAAAAGAGGGAGAGGACTCAAATCAATAAAATTAGAAATGAAAAAGGAGAAGTTACAACAGACGCCACAGAAATACAAAGCATCCTAAGAGACTACTACAAGCAACTCTATGCCAATAAAATGGACAACCTGGAAGAAATGGACAAATTCTTAGAAAGGTGTAACCTTCCAAGACTGAAGCAGGAAGAAATAGAAACTATGAACAGACCAATCACAAGTAATGAAATTGAAACTGTGATTAAAAATCTTCCAAAAAACAAAAGTTCAGGACCAGATGGCTTCACATGTGAATTCAGTCAAACATGTAGAGAAGAGCTAACACTGATACTTCTCAAACTCTTCCAAAAAATTGCAGAGGAAGGAACACTCCCAAACTCATTCTGTGAGGCCACCAGCACCCTGATACCAAAACCAGACAAAGATACTACAAAAAAAGAAAATTACAGACAAATATCACTGATGAATATAGATGGAAAAATCCTCAAGAAAATACTACCAAACAGAATCCAACAACACATTAAAAGGATCATACACCATGATCAAGTGGGATTTATCCCAGGGATGCAAGGATTCTTCAATATATGCAAATCAATCAATGTGATGCACCATATTCACAAATTGAAGAATAAAAACCATATGATCATATCAATAGATGCAGAAAAAACTTTTAACAAAATTCAACACCAATTTATGATAAAAACTCTCCAGAAAGTGGGCATAGAGGGAAACTACCTCAACATAATAAAGGCCATATACAACAAACCGACAGCAAACATCATTCTCAAAGGTGAAAAACTGAAAGCATTTCCTCTAAAATCAGGAACAAGACAAGGATGTCCACTCTCACCACTATTATTCAACATAGTTCTGGAAGTCCTAGCCACGGCAATCAGAGAAGAAAAAGAAATAAAAAGAATACAAATTGGAAAAGAAGTAAAACAGTCACTGTTTGCAGATGACATGATACTATACATACAGAATCCTAAAGATGCCACCAGGAAACTACTAGAGCTAATCAGTGAATTTGGTAAAGTAGCAGGATACAACATTTACAGAAATCTCTTGCATTCCTATACACCAATGATGAAAAATCTGAAAGACAAATTAAGGAAACACTCCCATTTACCATTGCAACAAAATGAATAAAATACCTAGGAATAAACCTACCTAGGGAGACAAAAGACCTGTATGCAGAAATCTATAAGACACTGATGAAAGAAATTAAAGATGATACAATCAGATGGAGAGATATACCATGTTCTTGGATTGGAAGAATCAATATTGTGAAAATGACTATACTACCCAAAGCAATCTACAGATTCAATGCAATCCCTATCAAATTACCAATGACATTTTTTACAGAACTAGAACAAAAAATCTTAAAATTTGTATGGAGACACAAAAGACCCCGAATAGCCAAAGCAGTCTTGAGGGAAGAAAACAGAGCTGGAGGAATCAGACTCCCTGACTTCAGACTATACTACAAAGCTACAGTAATCAAGAGAATATGGTACTGGCACAGAAACAGAAATATAGATCAATGGAACAGGATAGAAAGCCCAGAGATAAACCCACGCACCTATTGTTAACTAATCTGACAAAGACAAGGATATACAATGGAGAAAAGACAGTCTCTTTAATAAGTGGTGCTGGGAAAACTGGACAGCTACATATAAAAGAATGAAATTAGAATACTCCCTAACACCATACACAAAAATAAACTCAAAATGGATTAGAGACCTAAATGTAAGACCGGACACTATAAAACTCTTAGAGGTAAACATAGGAAGAACACTCTTTGACATAAATCACAGAAAGATCTTGTTTGATCCACCTCCTAGAGTAATGGAAATAAAAACAAAAATAAACAAATGGGACCTAATGAAACTTAAAAGTTTTTGCACAGCAAAGGTAACTGTAAAGAAGATGAAAAGACAACCCTCAGAATGGGAGAAAATATTTGCAAATGAATCAACGGACAAAGGACTAATCTCCAAAATATATAAACAGCTCATGCAGCTCAATATCAAAAACACAAACAACCCAATCCAAAAATGGGCAGAACACCTTAACAGATATTTCTCCAAAGAAGACATACAGATGGCCAAGATGCACATGAAAAGCTGCTCAACATCACTAATTATTAGAGAAATTCAAATCAAAACTACAATGAGGTATCACCTCACACCAGTTAGAATGGGCATCATCAGAAAATCTACAAACAACAAATGTTGGAGAGGGTGTGGAGAAAAGGGTACCCTTTTGTGCTGTTGGTGGGAATGTAAATTGATACAGCCGCTATGGAGAACAGTATGGAGGTTCCTTAAAAAAACTAGATATAGAATTACCATATGGCCCAGCTATGCCACTACTGGACATATACCCAGAGAAAACCATAATTCAAAAAGACACATGCACCCCAATGTTCATTGCAGCACTATTTACCATAGCAAGGACATGGAAGCAACCTAAATGCCCATCAACAGACGAATGGATAAAGAAGATGTGGTACATATATACAGTAGAATATTAATTACTCAGCCATAAAAAGGAACGAAATTGGGTCATTTGTAGAGACGTGGATGGATCTAGAGACTGTCATACAGAGTGAAGTAAGTCAGAAAGAGAAAAACAAATATCGTATATTAACACATATACATGGCACCTTGAAAAATGGTACAGATGAACCAGTTTGCAGGGCAGAAATTGAGACACAGATGTAGAGGACAAACGTATGGACATCGAGGGAGGAAAATGGTGGGAGGGGGTGGTGGTGTGATGAATTGGGAGATTTTGATTGACATATATACACTAATATGTATGAAATGGATAATAAGAACCTGCTGTATAAAAAAAAAATAAAATTCCAAATTTCCACACAAAAAAAAAATTGCTGTAGAATTTCCCGCTTGTTTTGAAAACTTCTGAGAGCAGTTTACAAAGTCTGCCAGTAGATGAAAGATGCTTTTTAAATATTCTTTTAAAAATACAGTGCACTGAGAATTAAATCACCAGGCAGCTCCCAACTATAAGGCAAATGAAACTGCAGATTGCAGTTACAGGATACATTTCATCCAGAGGAATTCCAGAGCACTTTATAAACTGTTTAGAAAACATCTAGGAATCAGCACACCTACAACTGGAACACTGCTGCCTGTGGGGCTATCTGGCAGCTCTTTAGCAAGACAGCCGAGCCACACTCGGACAGGGGCAAGGAGGCCCCAACCTACCCAACCGCATGTCGGCAACTGATTCAGTGCTGTGAAGCTGGTATGACAAAGCATGGTCTTGAAATGCGAATGTCTAGGAAATTACATCAGGACCAGCCATATGGGAAATTATAGTATTTTTCTCTCATAGCATAATGAATAAAGCATGGGCTTTGGAGTCAGACCATCCTTGGAGGAGAACCCAGTTTGACCATTTTACTAGCTGTGTGACCTTGGGCAAGTTATGTAACTGCTCAAAATCTCAATTTCCTTATATGCATTACTTTATATAGTAAATGAGATGATATAAGGCCTTAGCTCAGTGCTTGGGACATAGCAGATGTTCAAGAAATCTTCGTTTTCTTCTTTTGCTTACTGATTAGAAAAATCATCTTTTCCTTTTAAACAGTATTTTGTACCTAAATTTGCTTTCTTATGCTCACCACCATTTTAGATACACCCATATACACACATAGTATATAATGTACATGATATATGTATATCAGGATACTATTATTTTATTTTTTTAATTAATTTTTTTGGAGTATAGTTTCTTTACAACGTTGTGTTATTTTCTACTGTACAGCAACGTGAATCAGCTATGCGTATACATATGTCCCCTCTTCTTTGGATTTCCTTCCCATTTAGGTCACCACAGAGCATTGAGTAGAGTTCCCTGTGCTATACAGTAGGTTCTCATTAGTTATCTATTTTATACATAGTATCAATAGTGTATATATGTCACTCCCAATCTCCCAATATGTGAATTCATGTATATACATAAAATATGATGTGCAAATATGTACATGGAGAGACTTTCATTTGTTACTATTGCCCTGCACCCTGCCATTGTTAGAGGAAGGCCTGGAGAGAGAATGAAACCAGCAAACATGTAGAGGATGGCTTCCCTTAGGAGCAAGGGGAGGCTTCTGCCTTGTCAGGTGAGGAAGCTGAGTTCAGGCGCTCATATTGGGTGCATGTGGTAGTGGGAGTCTTAGAGAATTTTTACTGATTGCTTCAATTGTCTAAATTTTTCAGTGAAATAGAAGCAAAATCAGCTGAGAGTGAAGGTAGAAGGTTTGGGATGTTTGAGGAGAGAGAGGTGGGTAAAAGAATCTCCTAGGCAACAGTGGGAATAAATGGCCAGGGTAGATATGGCAGGATTTCTGGCCAGTGTTACAGACTGTCTCGAGGTTCGTGGTCATGATTCTAAAGTGAGACCAGTCAGAATGTTTGTATTTCTCTTTTGCCATGTTCAGCTTCATCGCTGCAAGCATGGAGTAGGCAGAGAACTCGATTTAATCTGGGCTTGAATTTACTCAGGGTTTAGTATGGCCAAAAAAATATGACGACAAGAGAGGGACAGGGGAGTGGAGAGTGTGTGCAGGGATTATAATAATTGGTCTCGAATTTAAGCTGTGACAGGAGGGGAGAGAGGACACCAAGGGTATGAGGGAGAATGACAAGATGGCAGAGTCAGTAGATGGGAGTCACTGGTAGGGTTGAGGGGTCAGGAGTCAGGATCCTAGGGGAAGATAATGGTCAGATGCCTTGCTACATGAAGTTGAGATTATCGAGGGTCACAGTTTTAGACGTGATAAGGTTTCGGGTGTGCCCCTCAGCGTGAGTGGCTGAGATGGAATGGAAGACAAGATAATTGGAGGGGAGAGGGTCACAGTGCTAGGACGCTACTCTGTTGGAAGGATTGTTAACTTATGTATTAAAATCACTAAGATTTACATCAGTAATAGTGTGAGAGAGAATTGTATGCATCTAGGACTTATATTAAGAAATGATGGGGAATGACCCAGGAGCTGGTAAAGGACTGCAACAGTAAGGGGGATGTCATCGATTTAATAAAATTCCATGAGAAGCAGAGCTCGTGGGACCTGATGGTCCTTCTTGACCTTTGTTGATGAAAATAAGGAGATCCGGGGGGAAATTAAGAATAACACAT
Source organism: Balaenoptera acutorostrata (assembly GCF_949987535.1). Taxonomy (NCBI): domain Eukaryota; kingdom Metazoa; phylum Chordata; class Mammalia; order Artiodactyla; family Balaenopteridae; genus Balaenoptera; species Balaenoptera acutorostrata. Next base: position 98,617,999 of record NC_080067.1, on the reverse strand, counting down.
GATCTCACCACCCAGAGGTGATAGTATTTTAGAATCTGTTTTTGCAGATTCTTTTTTTTTTAATTAATTAATTAAGTAATTTATTTATTTTTGGCTGTGTTGAGTCTTCGTTTCTGTGTGCAGGCTTTCTCTAGTTGCGGCGAGCGAGGGCTACTCTTCATCACGGTGTGCGGGCTTCTCATTGTCGTGGCTTCTCTTGTTGTGGCTCGCGGACTCTACATGTGCAGGCTCAGTAGTTGTGGCTCACGGGCTTAGTTGCTCCACGGCATGTGGGATCTTCCCAGACCAGGGCTCGAACCCGTGTCCTCTGCATTGGCAGGCAGATTCTTAACCACTGCGCCATCAGGGAAGCCCTGTTTTTGCAGATTCTTAAAGATACTTATCCATACTGAACGGAAGGAATAGTAGAGTCAGTAACATGGAGAATCTGTGTGTCTGCAGCCCTCTTTATCTCACTGGAGGCGCCTACTAGAGATGTGAGGAAAACAGTTACGGGGTGATCAGATGGAAGAGGAACAGGGAAGAAAGGTTAGGCCACCCTCTCCCTCAAGGAGTTAGACATGGAAACTCCAGAAAAATTCATCCAACTTTCTTAGTGCAGGCACAAAAATTATGTTCTGGAGCCAATCAGAGCACATAAATTGTGGGAATTTGGGACTAATGTCCCTAGATATGGACTGAATATTCTTTTGCTACCTGTGACTGTTGATATTATTCTGTGTTACCAGATTTAGGAATTTTATCTGTTGGAGCTTTCATTCCCCTCGCCCCAAGTTCCCCCCACAGAGGCAGAGACTCTTCAGTCCACTATCTCACATGGTGGAGAGCAAACTGGCTGAGGAGTAAGGTCCTGTTCCCCAGTCAGCTCTATCAGTAATAAAACTGATCTTTTGATCTCCATCTCATGAGCCTTGTTCCTCAAATCGTTCTGAAAAGTGGGAAGGGAAAAGAGGGAAGTTATGTTTGTCCATCCATTGCACACACACACATACTTTCTCCCTTATGTTTTCTGGCTTTAATGTCTTGTTTCAGAAGGTCTCCCCCGGGACTTCTCTGGCGGTCCAGTGGTTAAGACTCAGCACTCCCACTGCAGGAGGCACGGGGTTCGATCCCTGGTCAGGATAAGATCCGCATGTTGTGCAGCATGGGGAAAAAAAAAAAAAAAAAAAAGTCTTCCCCAAAATGAGAAAATATGTTTACCCACAATGTAGTCTAGCACATTTATGGTTTCATCTTTCATATGTAAGTCTCTAACCCAGCTCAAATTTCTTGTATGAGATATAGCAACTTAAATTTATACTTTTAAAATTCCCAAAGCCATTTTTGATAGCCTAAGTTTTCCCCACTGGTTCAAAATTACAACATACATAGCCCAAATATTAGAAAAGGTCACCTAATCTTTTGGACATCAAATGAAATGGCGTTGAACTGGAAACCTAGAATTCCTCTACTCTTTGGATATTCTTGTGGAAATTTCTGTTCTTCTAGTCATCTTGGGCTTAAATTGAATGGTCTCAGCTTTTGTTTATCTAAAAGAAAATTGTATTTAGTTTTTTTTTTTAGAGGATGCAGATTCTAGATTGAGAGTTTTTCTTTTATCACTTTAAAAATATTATTTTTCTGTATGTAATATTTCTTTTTGGACAGGGAAGGAGCTACTGCTAAGATTTTTCTCTCAATATTTGTCTTTTGGAATTGAAAATGTTGTGATTTGGTATGGTATTCCTAGTGTTTATCTTACTTAGGATTGTTGAACATCTTGAGTCAGTGTCTATACTATTTACCAAATTTCAAATTTTTCAAACAACATTTCTCCACATATTTTTTTCTATGCCCCTCTCTCCTTTCCTCTTGATTCTTCAGTCATACACATGTTAGAACATTTGGAATTAGATCACAGGTCAACTGATGCTCCTTCTTTTCCAGTCTATTTCTTTATGCTTCATTCGGATATATGTTGTTGATATTTCTCCAAATACTATGTTTAATTTGCTGTTAAGCCAGTTCAGTGATATTGTCACTTCAGACGTTGTGGTTCTCATCTTTAGAAGTTCCTTTTATTTTTTAATATCTAACATTTCTCTAATTTTATCCATATTTTTCTTTAAATACTTAAATAATGTCATATATAAACTTGTGATATACTTTTATGTTTTTTCTGGCATTTCTAGCATTTCTGTATCTGATTCCATTGATTGAATTTTTTCCTGGTGATGAGTTACATGTTCCTGCTTTTTGGCATATCTAGTAATTTTGACAGGATACTGGACATTATGATGATCACTTTGTTGAAGGTCTGGATTTTGTTGTCTAACTCGAAGGGCTGCTGGGCTTTCTTTTAACAAGTAATTAAGTTATTTACAGATCAGTTTGACCTTTTTGAGGTCTTTCTTTTAAGCTTTGTTAAAGTGGGTCTAGAATAGCCTATACTCTGGGAATAATTCTGTCCTACTTCTAAGGCATGATGCAGCTGGGTCTCCACTGAATGACCTGATGACCACTGAGGACTTTCCACTCTGGTTGCAACTGAGATAACTCCCTACCCACTGTGAGCTCTGGGAATTGCTCTCCTTACAAGTCCCTTATCATTCTTCATTTTATGTTGTGGAGTTTTACTCTATGCATGTGAGGCATAGTCCTTACCAAAGATTCAAGGAGAAGCCAGTGTAGATATCTGGGGCAATTTTTCTGCGTACCTTTCTATTTTTCTGGAACTCTGTCCACAAATTTCTTTTCTTTTCTTTTTTTTTTTTTTTTGACTAATAAAAATTTGAAGGGATTTTTATTTATTTATTTATTTATTTATTTTCTCGGTGTGGTCTGAACTTTAATTTTGATTAAATGATTACACTATCCCAAATTCACAGCTTTGTCCCCAAAGTCATCAACTTAGGTTCTTTTTTCTTTTTTTCTTTTTTTCCACACACACACACACACACACTGTATTTTATTTTCACAAGAGATAAATAGACTGACACCAAGCATTGTACATGGATGACCACAACAAAAGCAACAATGATTGCAATTACCAAACATGAAACACACTCATACTATGTCATAATATTAACATTCAGTCCAGTAATCCTCCACTGTAACAGCTCCTTTACTTTGCAGTGAAAATTGATTTGTATATTCTTTGCCTCTGAGTCCTTGTGGGATTTTTTTTTTTAATTCAAACAGAAAGTCACAAAAATTATACTCACCTTCATCAGTTCACTCAGTCCCATGTAATTAATTTTTTTTTCATCTTGATCTTCTGTTAGCACTTTTATGAGTTCATCAGTTTTTCATTAGAGTTCTGCAAATGCTTATTCATTCAGTTCAGCAGTACAGTCAGTTACCAGAAACCTGTACTTGTCAGAGTCTTTTCCATGAATTTCTTGAAGATGAAACCCTTTTATAGGAACATACTTGCAAAAGCATCAGAGTACACCCAGAACTGTCTGTAAATGACAAAAGACTTAAAAATGACCACGGTTAAAGATTTGATGAAAGTTCATAATAATGCAGTTGACAAGAAAATTAGTTATTTCTGAGATATACATTTTAAAGTAATAACTAGGATTATGACTTATAACATTATACCAGAACATATAAGATTTTTAGAAATTTCATGTATGTCTGAAACATTTATATTAACATATTTCCATACAAATAACCCAATGAAAGTTTAGTATTAGTTGTTTTGTTTGTTTTTTTATACTGCAGGTTCTTATTAGTCATCAATTTTATACACATCAGTGTATACATGTCAATCCCAATTGCCCAATTCAGCACACCACCATCCCCACCCCACCGCAGTTTTCCCCCCTTGGTGTCCATATGTCTGTTCTCTACATCTGTGTCTCAACTTCTGCCCTGCAAACTGGCTCATCTGTACCATTTTTCTAGGTTCCACATACATGTGTTAATATACGATATTTGTTTTTCTCTTTCTGACTTACTTCACTCTGTATGACAGTCTCTAGATCCATCCACGTCTCAACAAATGACTCAATTTCGTTCCTTTTTATGGCTGAGTAATATTCCATTGTATATATGTACCACAACTTCTTTATCCATTCGTCTGTTGATGGGCATTTAGGTTGCTTCCATGACCTGGCTATTGTAAATAGTGCTGCAATGAACATTCGGGTGCATGTGTCTTTTTGAATTACGGTTTTCTCTGGGTATATGTCCAGTAGTGGGATTGCTGGGTCATATGGTAATTCTATTTTTAGTTTTTTAAGGAACCTCCATATTGTTCTCCATAGTGGCTGTATCAATTGACATTCCCACCAACAGTGCAAGAGGGTTCCCTTTTCTCCACACCCTCTCCAGCATTTGTTGTTTGTAGATTTTCTGATGATGCCCATTCTAACTGGTGTGAGGTGGTACCTCATTGTAGTCTTGATTTGCATTTCTCTAATAATTAGTGATGTTGAGCATCTTTTCATGTGCTTCATGGCCGTCTGTATGTCTTCTTTGGAGAAATGTCTATTTAGGTCTTCTGCCCATTTTTGGATTGGGGTGCTTGTTTCTTTAATATTGAGCTGAATGAGCTGTTTATGTATTTTGGAGATTAATCCTTTGTCCGTTGATTCGTTTGCAAATATTTTCTCCCATTCTGAGGGTTGTCTTTTCGTCTTGTTTATGGTTTCCTTTGCTGTGCAAAAGCTTTGAAGTTTCATTAGGTCCCATTTGTTTATTTTTTTTTTAATTTCCATTACTCTAGGAGGTGGATCAAAAAAGATCTTGCTGTGATTTATGGCAAAGAGTGTTCTTCCTATGTTTTCCTCTAAGAGTTTCACAAGTTTCTTTTGTGTTGGTCTCCCTTAACACTGACCTCCAACTGATCAACTCTAGAAGATGCTACATACTGTTTAGTTTTTACCTCTTTCTGTCTCTGGTCTGGAAACTGCCTGTTGCCCAATGTCTGAAAACAGTTGTTTTTCGAACATTTTTCTGGTTGTTTATTTCCAGAGGTTAAGTCTTGTTCTTGTTATGTCTTCATTGCTGGAAAGAAGTGAGAACTTTTCTATTAGTCTACTTTTTCATTTCTGTGTGATCTTTCTGCTGTATTTGCTTTTCAGCTTTCTAACATGGCCTTTAGGAATTTCACTATAATATATTAGATCCATCTTCTAGTTATTCAGTCTCTGTATCTAGGTGTTCTAATTGGTCCTTATTCAAATTTTTATTGTTCTTTTTTCATCCTTATGTTTTTAATGTTTTTTTTCCCACAGTAAATATTATTCATATTTATTTTGTGCTGTTTTTCACATTATCTTATCAGTTTAAAGGTGTTGTAATTTCAAGATCTAACTATGCAGGATTTTTCAAAACTTAGCTCTCCAAATTTTCAAACGATACTTATTTTCTATCTATAGTCTAGGTCGATACAAGTAAGCTTCCTTTTCAATTCCCTGTGTTTATGTGCAGACTTTTTTATAATCTGCCTTTTGCTGAGTTTTTAGCCCTTTGAGATCCTAGCTTTATGCAGGAGTCTCAAGTTTTAGCTCCTTCTTTGCAAGGGCCCACAGTCCTATCAACTCTCCTTGCATGAACTTTATAAAATAAGTCCCTCCCTGATTCATTACAGTAACAGCCTCTTGGGCAGCAACAACATGAATTCTCATGCTTATTACCTTAGTTTTCAATTCACTGTTTTTTTCTTACACCTTGAGATTTTCTTTTCATCCTTGCAAGCCCTGTTACGAATTCCAAATTGTTTTTATTTTATTGTGTTCAGCATCTCTACTTACTTTGAGGAGGAAAAGTTTCAGTTCCACAATCATATTGCCTGACCAGAAATTCTATATTATTTTCTAAAGCATCAAAAATGAAAATTGCTTCTCAAGGAATCACATATAAAAATGAGAGTCATAATGGTCAAGAAAGATTTCCTAGCTCGTCTTTATCTTTGGAATTATCTGTTAATTTTATTTGGGGAGGAATATATTTCTTACCTTTTTTGACTTATAAAATATCTTACTGAAGTTGAACATGCAAGGGTGTTCTGTGTTCAGTTTTTGAATGGCACTGTGCAAATTAAGGAGTGATAAAATGTAATTCCTAGTTTGAAACAGTGGTTTGTAAATCTGGCTCTATGTTAGAAAAATTTTTAGAGCTTGGTGAACATAATTTGAGATTGTGATTCAGTAAATCTAGGGTGCAGCCATGTATAAATGGAATTAAGTCTTAATCCTACTTCAAACATGTCCTGAAACTCTCATGGCCTCAAAAATCTTGTGCCCCACCAAGTCTAAAATGTCGCTAACCAGCATCCAACTAGCCCTAGAATTTGTTGATAGCAAACAGAAAAAAACCCATAATATTTGAATCATAACATTTTTATTTAGGGCATGCAAACTAGTGTTTTCTGTCCTGCCACCCTCTGTGGTAAAGTGCAAGTTGGCATCATTTCATTTTTGGAAGATACAGAAATTTAAAATTTTTATCCTGCTGCTAACTGGAGCTAAATGTCCTGCTTGTTTGTTTTATTCACTTCAGCTTATTTTAAATGGAGAAAAGTTTAAGCTCAATATACACATGCTGAGTTCTACTTTGTACTTCTTTCAGAAATCTTCTTATTGTTTTCTAAATTGCTATATAGTACTTGAATTTTTATTTACAATTTTCCATTTAATCTTTTTTTCTCAAGAATATTATAAACTTCTTGGGGGTCAAATACCACGAAGTAAATAGCCTTCAGTTTTACCACTGTGTCTAGTAGAGGACTAATACACAAGTACTCCATACATGTTTGATTTCATGGTCTTTATTTGACATCCATTTTTCACATAATTACCAACTCCCTACTCTCCTCTCATTTCATTTATTCACTTTTTCTCACTGTACACTTTCTTAAAACCCTAGATAAATGTCAAATCTGGGGGAGACCACACTAATATATTAAAAATAGTGGCCCAGAAGTAAGTATCTGTTCTGTTTATGAGTGAGTAGTTGGTATTGGATCAACCCATTGGCCAATAAACAACAAATAAGAAATGGAGTGTGTGTGTGTATTTAATGATACTGGAGAGGAACTAAGCAGGAGAATAGAGCACAAACAAAAACACTGATTTAACTGGGCTGAGGATACCCATATGAGGGCTGCCAGAGGGGTACAATCCCAGAGAAAGTGGAGCCGTAAAGAAGAGAGGATAAAAACTCATGTATAATTTTACCTTAACTTACTGACTCCTAAACTGCATAAACAGAGAAAGATTTTACAAAACCAAGAAAATAGCAGCAGCTGGAACTTGAAGAGTTTAGAGGAGATCTCAGTACTATTCAGGGGACATACAGATGGATATTCAAATCCTGTCAAATCAGAGGGTCCCAGTAAACAGCCATTTCCTTGAAGCCCCAAAAGGTCATATCCTAGGATTAAGAGCAAAACCGAAATAGGCCAGACCTATCAGACTAAAACTAACCTTAAAATATTAAGTGATTTCCCCCCCCCCAAAAAAAATTAAATGATCAACCTGAACTCCAAATATGTTTAAAAATGTTTAAAAAATATTTTAATGCTTTTTTGGAGAAAGAAAATATGAAGAGCCTCTACAGTTTCCCATCCACAATGTCTAGCTTCCAATCAGAATTATAAGCCAAAAGAAAAAAACCCTAATAGGAGATACAAATATGATTCAGATATTTATATTTTTCAGAAAAGAATTTTAAAATGAATGCAACTAATATGTTCAAGAAAACAGAGAAATGTGTTTGTAGTTTCAGAATATTCTTGGATTTTATAAATGTAAGTCGAAGAGAAATTCAGTTTTAAAACAGAAAAACATAACTTTTGTAATTACCAAGAGAATGACTGTATCACTGAAAAACTTATAATGGAATAAAAAATTGGAGTAATTTTTAAAAGTTTGATTTATGCAAAGGAAGGCAAAAAATGAAGAAACACATAATAATATATGAAAACAAATAGCAAAGCCATAGACTTAAACCCAAGTGTATGAGTAATTAATTGAAATTCTTTTGGTCTAAATACTCCAATTAAAAAACAAAGGTTTTCTTGCTGGCTAATAAGATAATTATATATGTTTATAGGAAATACACTTTAAGTATGTAGAGAAAGAAATGTTGAAAGTAAAAGTATTGAAAAAAATGTATCATGAACACATTAACCAAAACAAAATAGGTGTGGCTTTATTGTATAAGAAAAATAGGTTTTAAGGGGAAAATATTACCAGAGATAGTGAACGATATTTCATAATGACAAGAGTCAATTAAATAGGAATGTGTAACAGGTCAAATTTACATGCATCTAATACTGTAGTTTCAAAATATATAAATAAGGTTAGGAAAACAAAAAAGGAAATATAAAAAACATAATTAGATATTTTAATAATCAAAAGTGTAAATACATATAAGATGAAAAAAAACATGAGTAACCAACTTGACTTAATTGGCACCAGTTACGTTGATAGAACATTGTAGTATGCAATTGCAGGATAGACATTGTTTTCAACTGTGCATGGCATATTTATAAAAATTGGCTATACACTGGCATCAAAGCAAATATCAACAGATTTCAAAGGATTAAAATAATTCACAGTATATTTTCTAACTACTTTAGAATTAAACTAGAAATAAATAAAAAGATAACTAGAAAATTTCATTTTTTGTAAATTAAGTAATATACTCCTAAATAACCAGTTCCACTCAAGAGAAATGAATGCATATGATCATGAAGAGAATGTGTAAGAATGTACATAGCAGCTTTATTCATAATAACCCCAAACAGAAAATAACCCAAATGCCTTTCACTGGGTGAATGAACAAAATATGGTATATTCATACATACCAGTTAAAAAGAACAAACTACTGCAACATGGAACCTACCAGACAGATGGATTTTGTAGATATATTGTTGACTAAAAGAGGCTAGACACAAATGAGGACACACTGTATAATTTCCTTTATAGGAATTTCAAGGACAGGCAAAATTTATCTGTCATGATAGAAGTCAAAAATAGTGGTCATTTCTGGAAGAGGACATAGTAATGATTGGGACAGCACATGATAGAGCATTTGGAGTGAAGGAAAGATTTCTACATCATCATCTAAGAGTTAGTCACAGATGTGAGTGTGTGTGTGTGTGTGTGTGTGTGTGTAAATTTACTGTAAGCATGTTATACCCTCTGTTATAGACTGAATTCCAGCAAAACTTCACATGTTGAAGTCTTAACACCCTCAGAATGTGACTGTATTTGGGGATAAGGTCTTTAAGAAGGTAATTATAGTTAAATGAGGTCATATGAGTGGGCCCTAATCCATTCTAACCAGTGTCCTTATTAGAAGAGGAAATTTGGACATGCAAAGAGGCACCGGGGTCATATGTGCACAGAGGGAAGACCCTGTGAAGAGGTGGCAAGAGGGTGATCATTTGCAAACCAAGGAGACAGGTCTTAGGAGAAACCAACCATGCTGGCACCTTGATCTTGGAGTTCCAGCCTCCAGAACTGTGAGAAGATAAATTTTTGTTGTTTAAGCCATTCAGTCTGTGGTATTTTGTTATGGCAGCCTGGCAAACTAACACAATCCCAAAATAGAAAATAATAGCTAACATTTTAAGTGTTTACTAAATGCTCATTTAATCCTCTCAACTTTTCTATGAGATAAATACAATTACATATTATCTTTATTTTGCAGAAAATACTTAGAAAAGATGAGTAACTTGTCAAAAATCATGAAGGTAGTAAGGTGCAGTCCAGTGACTTGACTGTATGCTGCCTGACTCCAAGTCTATATGTTAAATTCCTAGATTATGGGTTAAATTTCCAGATCACATTCCTAGATTACAATATGAAGTTTCTCTTATGTAGGTAACTAGTAGACAGCAATGGTTCTGCAGAAATTTCCAGGAATGTTCTTGGGCATGGGTACCGTGGAAGAGAAAATTCCAGAGCACAGGGGATTGCCAAAAAAAGTCAAATTAAAAGGACCTCTAGTATTGAGCATGTGGGTGAGGATAGCTACCCTGAAGGTACCCATCCTCTGGGTTAAGTGTCAGCAATAACGGAGAGACTATTCACACTTGCAAGTAGATCCTTGATTCATTCCATTCTAACTCGTTATGAATGTTTCCCACCATATCCGCAGACCTTGAACTTGAAGTAAGGACTGTGTCTCATTTCCATTATCTTATATGGGACACTGGGTAGACGCTCAACAAATGAATGTTGAATTAAATGGAAAGGGCTGACAAATCGTCCAAAATGACCTTGCCCTCCTTTACACTTTTTCCTTGAAACTAGTCCTACTCTTTTTTTTTTTTAAAGATTTTACTTATTTTTAAATATATTTTTTTTTAATTTTTATTTATTAATGGCTGCGTTGGGTCTTCGTTTCTGTGCGAGGGCTTTCTCCAGTTGTGGCAAGCGGGGGCCACTCTTCATCGCAGTGCGCGGGCCTCTCACTATCGCGGCCTCTCTTGTTGCGGAGCACAGGCTCCAGACGCGCAGGCTCAGTAATTGTGGCTCACAGGCCCAGTTGCTCCGCGACATGTGGGATCTTCCCGGACCAGGGCTCGAACCCGTGTCCCCTGCATTGGCAGGCAGATTCTCAACCACTGCGCCACCAGGGAAGCCCTAGTCCTACTCTTATCTCAGATCTCTCATGGTGGAAAATAAATCACAGGCTCACATCCTACTTCAAAAATTCTGATAAGTTTTATTAATTAACACTCATCGAATATGCTAAATCTGCCAAAGGTGCCTGTTGAAAATAAAAGTGTGATTTAGCAGTGAATTTTTGGTGCCGTATTTTCTCTGTCCTTTTAATATCTTTATTCTCCTCTAGAGTTTTGTTTTATCTCTGTGTCCTGCGTTCCCTTGCTCCCTTCCTCTCTGTGCAGTTGTCTCCTTGTCTTTTTCTGCCAATTCTTCTGACTTACTCCCTTTTGGGGATACTGCACTGGTTCAGCAGCTAGAGATTGATAGTAATGTTTTGTTCCTGCACCGTAATTGCTATGTCAAGTTGGCAGGCATAGCAGGCTGTCACAATTTTAACGCCGACTAAAGAGATTTGCTGTGTGCCGATTAATATGGGGGGTGGGGTGGGAGGAGGGATGCCTCAAGTAAGGGTGTGAGGGATGCCTCCTTCCCTCACTGTAAAGATGGAATCACTAACCATACACGAGCACACTCATTCACAATGGTCAAAGCAATGTATCTTTCATGATATTATTGATTTTCAATAATCTTTTCAGAACTTTTCCAGATAATGCTATTTAATTTTTACCAAGTTATTTTAAATGAATAAGAGGCTATAGTACTATTTTTCCTTATGGATAAGGAAACTAGGTCACAAATATTTTCAGTGATCTTTCTCATCATCGTGTAAAGAATCATGGCACAGCTAGTATTTCAGGGTATTTTTCCATTAAATCAATTTCAGACTATATATTTTTTCTCAACACACACACACAGAGACATACACACATAAACAGTTAATTGATGTAAAATTAATATAGAGAGCTTACAGTGATTTGGCTCTAATATTAAAGTTTGTCAATAAAGATCTTTAGTGTGGAATTTTCCATTCCATTAGGCAGTGAGTCCCTAAGGTGGATATTTTTGAGTAAAGCACTGATAATATTTGACTTATAGGGAGCCAGAATATATATTTTAACCTAAGGGAAACTTAATTGTCTCTAAATATACTTTAAAAATTTGCATATGACCAGAAGTTTGGGTAGTCTTGCAATATGTCAAGAATATGTCTTTGCTTTCAATTTACATAACTGAAAAATATTGTGAAGGCTATGAATTCCCTCTTAGAGTTGGAAGGAATGTTATGAAATGATCAAGAATAGCAAACAGCTCTTAGTGAGAAATCCAGGCAAGCTTGGGTCTGGATGGTACGTGGTGTGCACATCTCTTAAGATACCAAGGACAAAGCAATGATGTCGGGAAGTCGAACAGGATGAGCTCTTGAGGGCCCTTCCAGGTCTATCCATCTATGAACATAGCTCGTCAGTAATGCCTCAAACAAGTTCACATTTAGCACATGGGCTTTAAAGATTTCTTCAAGAGGGTAGGTTTTGCAGTATGTGCTGTAGGTGTCTTAAGATAACATGAGAAAATGTAAAGCCCTCGGCTGCTGCTTATCTCTAGGCTCCCAGAAGTTAACACTTAGGGATTTATAGCAAACCCACTGCCCTGATGGAAACAAAAGGTCACTCATCTTGCTCAGAACTAAACCAGGAAGTGCTTAAAGTTAATCTCCCTAATAACATACCAGAGACAGCCATGTGGTGATCTGAAAGCTGGTGCAGAAGTCTCCCAGCAGTTCTGCCTTAAATTGTGTTGGCTTCCAAATTCCTGAATTGCTGAAGTTCAACGGAAATATACCCTTGTCTAAAAAGCGTCATGCATATTGCTTCTGGATTATTATTCATGGAGGTCCCAACAATCAGATTAGGTGTATATGAGTCATGTGTCATTAAACTAGCTCTACCAGTTCTCCAATGTCAAGGAAATACAAGTTTTCAAATTCAGAGAAATGTAAGGTTTGATTGTCTTCACAGTCCTGATCAAGAGGTTAAGTAGTTTATATAGAATATTTTTGCTATATAGATTTATTTTTGTGTGTGTCTATTTTTTAGCTTTATTGAAGTATAATTGACAAATAGAATTGTAATATATTTAAAGCATATATCATGATGATTTGATATACCTAGACATTGTGAAAGCATTCCCACATCAAGTTAATTAACACATCCATACTTCATATATTTACCTTTTTTTTTTTTTTTTGGAGAAAACACAAATCTACTCTGATAGTAAATTTCAGTTATACAATACAATATTATCAACTATAGTTACAGCCCTATTTAGCTTCTAACCAGAAGTTTGTACCCTTTTATCAACGCCTTCACTCCTCAGGGAGAAGCTAGGATTCGGGGGGGGGGGCGGGGTCCCTCTGGGATTGAATGGTGCTGTGCCGGTGTGGGATTTATGGTAAGAGTGTGTATTAGCTTTTCTTACCTGTTTAGATGTGTTTAGATTTTGTCAGTTGTCCAATGTGTAGGAGTCACTTAACTAGTTTCTGGATTTCTCTCAGAGAGAGATGATCTGTGTGTTGCTGTATATTCAGTACATCTGTGGGAGGTGGGACAATCAGGAGCCTCTTATGTTGCCATTTTAGTGATGTCCTCCTCCCCAAGTAGATTTAGATTTGAAAGAATCTGTAGAAAAAATTTAGTTCAAACTGGATGTGTTGCAGATGAGGAAATGAGCCTGGAGAGATGACATATGACTTGCTTAGTGGTTCAAAAACAAAAATGGCGGTCACTGATCTGACTTCAGTGAGAGTAGAACATTTCTCCTGTGTCTTTATGTGACAAGAAAGTTAATAGAATGAGATCATGGACTGATGACTTCTGAAGTTATGGATGAACAATGTTAGAGGCCACAACTCTTTCTGGGGGCTTTTCCCATTGAGACGACCAAGTTTCTAGAATTTCCCCCTAAGAACTTGGATGAGATGGAACAATATGTGGAGGCAGTATATTAGCACAGTTGGGAAAAAATAGTCTATAAACAACCAGTGAAAGAGAGTTCTGGTTCCTGATCTTTGTAAAAAGTGTAAATAGTATAAGAATATATTCTTTCTTTCTCTATTTTATTTACTTATTTGGCTTCACCGGGTCTTAGTTGCAGCATGCGGGATTTAGTTTCCTGACCAGGGATTGAACCCAGGCCCCCCGCATTGGGAGCGCAGAGTCTTAACCACTGGACCCCCCAGGGAAGTCCCAAGAATATATTCTTTAAAAAATGTAGAGAGAATCACCAAACCCATTTAAAGTCTTTTAAACTTGCCCATAGATTTTTACAGTGTCTTGTGGCACATATTAACTCTTCTCTCTAGGTGAAGAAATGTGGACATGAAGTAAAATCGAAGGATGCTACAGTTTCACTTAGCTAAAGAACACAAAATGAGAGCATGAACACTGCTAAACTGTGCTGGGATATAGCATTTTATCTGTGATGTTTTATCAAATCCCTGCCATTCTGAGTAAATGAAAGCTTGAATCTCCTTACTGATATCAGAACAGATTTTAATCAACAGTGGAGGGTTTGAATACTTCTGAATTTTCCAGGTGGAATGGTAGTGTGTGATCTCTAAAGGGAAGCAAGTGCTCTTGTAGCAATCTTCAACTCCAAGTCAGTTTAATTTAAGGGGTTAATATCACAAAGGATTGAGAAGTCACGCGCTGAAGTAGTAGTGGTCCTTTGAGAAGATAACAAGAACATTGGTCTTCTCAAGGCGCTGAAGTGATGATGAGAGGCATAAGTGTCCTTACATGCTATTAATGTGAAAAGCAAAGTATATTCAAGCTGAATTTGCAGTGTCCTTAACATGACAAGTTTATAGCCTCTCAGAGATTAACAGCCTGGCGGCCAAAAGTGCTTCTGTGTTACACACTGGAGCTCCACAAATGAAACAGGTGCTTTTTTGATTTAACCTGTGAGAATGTTAATTTGTTCCCTTTCCCTATTTATTGGCTTTTCACAGAATCAAGCAATTAACCACTTCTGCTGAGAAATGGCAGGCTGTAACATATCTTTTTCTCTGCCTCTTTTTAATATACACAGTAAATTACTAACAAAATAAGTATTTTATACACATTGAAAATGGCTAGCTGGAATGACCCATAGTGCTAAGCCGCTTCAGAATGCAGATTAAGTTCTGCACATTTTCAAGCTGCTAATCACTTTGCAGAATTTCCAGTGCATAGTGCAGCTTCAGCTATGTGATTCTGTTTACTTTGTTGATGGTGTTTACCAATTACCAAACTGTTCTTCATAAAAAAAACTGGTCAGGAAGCAAACATGTTTATCGTTCTGGCCCACACCTGCTGCAGGTAAGAGGTGAAAGTAACTTGCTCATTTTCAATTCTCCTTCTTGTCCACAAAAGGATTGCTTAGACCTTTGCCTGATTGTTTTTAGGTCTGTTTTTAATATCTAATGTGTAGAGTGGGACTAATTGATGGATTATAACTCTAGCTTTTCTTGTGAATTGTCAAGAGACTCAGGGAAAGTTATTTTTGTTCTCTAGCTTATGAATTCTGTGTGCGAAGAGAAGATACCAAGTATGTTGTACCCATTTCAACATAAGCTTGAAAACGAAATATAAAATTTTCCCACACCCAAAGTGCTATATAAATGTTTAATGATGTCAGCACTGATTAAAAAGCCCAATAGAGATACATTAGTCTTGCTTTTGACCATCTAGTCTGCCTTATTTTGCAAGAAATTCCAGATAAATAACATTGCCAATTGCTCTTGATTAGACATTTATACAAGTAAGTGCCTTGGTACCACTGTTTTTGATTCATGTCTGAGTAGCCTTAGGGCCTAGGTATCTGTGATTAACTTTAATTTTCAGCAAAGATACCTTGCATTTTACATTGGAACATTTCTTCAGGGAAACGTACGGTTCCTTTTGAGAGTAATTTCACCACAGTCACTGATATTCTGGGTAAGTTGCTGCCAGATGTTGTATTTCATGCCCCACATATTTACTCCATAAACAAGCTAACAAATGAGGTTTGAGTAGTTCACTGGGGGAGGAGTGTCTACTGTGAAGGGAGATTTGGGGATGAGATTGGACCCTAAACTGTTGGGTGACAAAGAGGAGAGGATCTCTGATGAAGAGACTGTTGGGGGTGGTGGCGGTTAGCCAGAATTTGCAGCGTGAGGGCTGGACAGATTCCACTTGCCAGGCAGGAAGTTTTTCCAGAGAAGGAAAATGGATCTACCCAGCTCCCACAGCATCTTCCCAGAGAAGGACCCTCTAATGATGGCCACCTGCCTTTGAATACTTTTATTTGAAGCTAAGGAAACCACCCAAGTCCGTTTGAAATGAAATGATCTTTGTTTTATCTTTAGTAACCCATTAACTGAACACTTTGAAACTAACAGTCTGCCAAGATAATAATGTATGATGTTTTTTCTCTAATCACTAGTTTTGATTATTGGTTCTCTCTTTTCTTGTCTGGTCACCAGCATTCTAATTCAGTCTAACCTGCCCACTGTCTCCCAGCCCCGGCCAGGCTTCAACCTCAGGGCTAGGAGAAGAGAAGGTGTAAGATCTACTCTTTTCTACTACTCCTATTCACACTTATGTTTCTGATTCTTCAGGATTGGGACAGGGGAGGAAGAGTTGAAGGAAGCAAAATTATTTTTGCTTCACAAGTGCTATTGTAGTGCATTTTTTATTTATTTCATCTGTGTATTAAGTCCCTAAATGTAAACACTGTCATTGAGTTAATGTGTATAAACACTGTCACTGGGTTATTGTCTTTTTTTTTAATGGAGGTAGAGTTGACAATATTATATTAGCTTTAGGTGTTTGACATAGTGATATGATATTTTTATACATTACAAAATGATTACCACTATGAGTCTAGTTACTGTCAGTATACCAAGTTATTATTCCCTATGCTGTACATTACATCTCTGTGACATTTATTTTATAACTGGAAGTTTGCACCTCTTCATCCCCTTCACCTATTTTGCCTGTTCTTCCACCCCCATCCCCTCTGGTGACCACTAGTTTATTCTCTGTATCTGTGAGTATGTTTCTGTTTTGTTATGTTTGTTTGTTTTGTGTATTAGATCCTATGTATAAGTGAAATCGTATGGTATTTGTCTTTCTTTGTCTGACTTATTTCACTTAGCATAATACCCTCTAGGTCCATCCATGCTGTTGCAAATGGCAAGATTTCATTCTTTTCTATGGCTGAGTAGTATTCCATTGTGTGTGTGTGCGTGTGTGTGTGTGTGTGTGTGTGCATGCACACACACACACCCCACATGTTCTTTATCCATTCGTTTATCAGTGGGCACTTAGGTTGCTTCCATACCTTGGCTATTGTGAATAATGCTGCAATGCACATGGGGGGATGCATATATACTTTTGAACTAGTGTTTTTGTATTCTTTGGAAAAATACCCAGAAGTGGAATTGCTGGATTGTGTGGTAGTTCTATTTTTAATTTTTTGAGAAGCCACCATACTGTTTTCCACAGTGGCTATACCAATTTACAATCTCATCAGTAGTGCATGAGGGTTCCCTTTTTTCCACATCCTCAGCAACACTTGTTTCTTGTATGATGTATGAGGTGATATCTCATTGTGATTTAGATTTGCATTTCCTTGATGAGTAGTGATGTTGAGCATCTTTTCGTGTACCTGTTGGCCATTTGTAGTCTTCTTTGGAAAAATGTCTATTCATATCCTCTGCCCATTTTTAATCAGATTGGTTTTTTTGGTTATTGAGTCATATGAGTGCTTTGTGTATTTTGGTTATTACCCCTTATGGGATATATCATTTGCAATTATCTTCTCCTATTCAATAGGTTGCCTTTTTATTTTGTTGATGTTTTCCTTTGCTATGAAAAGGCTTTTTAGTTTGACGTGGTCCCATTTGTTTATTTTTGCTTTTGCCGCCCTTGCCTGAGGAGACAGATCCAAAATAAATATTGCTAAGACCAGTGTCAAAGATCATACTGCCTATGTTTTCCTCTAGGAGTATTATGATTTCAGGTCTTACATTTAAGTGTTTAATTGATTTTGAATTTACTTCTGTATATGGTGTACAAATATGGTCTACATTCATTCTTTTACATGTACCTGTAGTTTTTCCTACACCATTTATTGAAGAGACTGTCTTTTCCTCATTGTATATTCTTGCCTCCTTTGTCATAAATTAATTGACCACATAAGTGTGGATTTACTTTTGGGGTCTCTAGTCTGTTCCTTTGATCTGTTTGTTTTGATGCCATACTGCTTTGATTACTATAGCTTTGTAGTATAGTCTGAAATCTGGGAGTGTGATACCTGTAGCTTTTTTCTTCATTCTTTAGATTGCTTTGGCTATTTGGGGTCTTTTGTGGTTACATTAAAATTTTAGGATTATTTGTTCTAGTTCTATTAAAAATGCCTTGGGTATTTTGATAGGGATTGCACTGAATATGTAGATTTCTTTGGGTAGTATGGGTATTTTAAAAATATTAATTCTTCTGATCCATGAGCATACTGTATCTTTCCATTTATTTGTTTGCCTTAAATTTCTTTCATTAATGTCTTACAGCTTTCAGAGTATATAGGTCATTCACATCCTTGGTTAAATTTATTCCTAGGTATTTTATTCTTTTTGATGCAATTGTAAACGGATTTTTTCCCCTAAATTTCTCTTTCTGATAGTTTGTTATTAGTATGTAAAAATGAAGACATTTCAGTATATTAATTTTGTGTACTACAGTGTTGCAATGTGGTAATTATTTTGTAATGTATACAAATATCAAATCACTATGTCAAATAAATGTTATTTATTCTAATAGTTTTTTTGGTGGAGTCTTTAGGGTGTTCTATATATAGGATCATGTCATGTACCAATAGTGGCAGTTTTACTTCTTCCCTTCCAATTTGAATGGCTTTTATTTCTTTTTCTTTTCTGATTGTTGTGGCTAGAACTTCCAATACTATGTTGAATAAAAGTAGTGAGAGTGAGAATCTTTGTTTTATTCCTGATATTAGGGAAAAAGCTTTCAGCTTTTCACCACTGAGTATGATGTTAGCTGTGAGTTTGTCATTTTGTTTTGTTAATGTGGTGTATCACATTGATTGATTTGTGAATATTGAATCATCCTTGGATCTCTGGAATAAATCCTACTTGATCATGGTGTATGAGCTTTCTAATGTATTCTTGAATTCAGTTTGCTAATATTTTGTTGAGAATTTTTGCATCTATATTCATCAGGGATATTGGCCTATAATTTTTTTTGTGTGGTATCTTTGTCTGGTTTTGGTATCAGAGTAATGCTGATCTCATAGAATGACTTTGGAAGTGATCCCTCCTCTACAATTTTTTGGAACAGTTTGAGAAGGATAGGTATTAACTCCTCTTTAAATGTTTGGTAGAATTCCCCTGTGAAGCCATCTAATCCTGGACTTCTTTTGTTTTCTGGGAGTTTTTTGATACTGATTCAATTTCATTACTAGTATTTGGTCTGGCCAGATTTTCTATTTTTTTCTTGATTTAGTCTTGGAAGATTGTATGTCTCTAGGAATGTGTCCATTTTTCTAGGTTGTGCAGTTTGTTAGCATATCTGTGTAGTAGTCTCATGATTGTACAATTGACTTTTGAAAAACACTGGTTTGAACTGCATGGGTTCACTTATATGTGAATTTTTTTCAGTAGTAAATGCTACAGTACTACATGACCCACAGTTGGTTGAATTTGTGGATGTGGAACCACAGATATGGAGGAATCATGTATAAGGAGGGCCAACTATAAGTTGTACACAGATTTTTGACTGTGTGGAGGGTCAGCACCCTAACTCTTGCATTGTTCAAGGGTTAAATGTATTTCTGCAATATCAATTGGGCCTTCTGCTCTTTCATTTGTAATTTTATTTGGGCCCTCTCTTTTTTTTCTTGAAGAGTCTGTCTAAAGGTTTGTCAGTTTTGTTTATCTTTTAAAAGAACCACCTCTTTGATATTTTCTAATTTTTTTGGTGTCTATTTCATTTATTCCCACTCTGATCTTTATTATTTCCTTGTTTCTACTAACTTTGGGGGATTATTTGTTCTTTTTCTAATTCCTTTAGGCATAAAGTTATGTTCTTTGAGGTTTTTCTTATATCTTGAGGTAGGTCTGCATCGCTGTGAACTTCCCTCTTAGAACTGCTTTTGCTGCATCTCAGATTTTGGAAAGTTGTGTTTCTGTTTTCATTCATTTCGAGATATTTTTTGCATTATTGTTTATTACAGGATATTGAATATAGTTCCCTGTGCTATATAGTAGGATTCAGTCGTTTATCTATTTTATATATAGTAGTTTGTATCTGCTAATCCCAAACTCATAATTTATCCCTCCCGCCTCCTTTCCCCTTTGGTAACCATGTTTGCTTTCTATATCTGTGAGTCTGTTTCTGTTTTGTAAATAAGTTCATTTGTATCATATTTTAGATTACACATATAAATGATGCAATAATTGCCTTTCTCTTTCTGACTGACTTCCCTTAGTATGATAATCTCTAGGTCCATCCATGTTGCTGCAAATGGCATTATTTCATTCTTTTTTAAGGTGGAGTAGTATTCCTGTGTGTGTGTATGTGTGTGTATGTATATGTACACACACACACCACATCTTCTTTATCCACTCATCTGTCAATGGACATTTAGGTTGCTTCCATGTCTTAGCTATTGAAAATAGTGCTGCTTTGAACATTGGGGTGCATGTATCTTTTCAAATTACAGTTTTCTCCAGATGTATGCCCAGGAATGGGGTTTCAGGATCATAGGGTAACTCTATTTTTAGTTTTTTAAGGAACCTCCATACTGTTTTCCATAGTGGCTACACCAATTTACATTCCCACCAACAGTGTAGGAGGGTTCCCTGTTGACCACACCCTCTCCAGCATTTATTATTTGTAGACTTTTTAAT
This sequence comes from Balaenoptera acutorostrata, assembly GCF_949987535.1. Taxonomy (NCBI): domain Eukaryota; kingdom Metazoa; phylum Chordata; class Mammalia; order Artiodactyla; family Balaenopteridae; genus Balaenoptera; species Balaenoptera acutorostrata. The sequence goes on along the minus strand of NC_080067.1, from coordinate 98,597,539 downwards.
GATGGCCATTCTGACTGGTGTGAGGTGATACCTCATTGTAGTTTTGATTTGCATTTCTCTAATAATTAGCAATGTCTATCATCTTTTCATTTGCCTCTTGGCCATCTGTATGCCTTCTTTGGAGAAATGTCTTATTTAGATCTTCTGCCCATTTTTTGATTGGGTTGTTTGTTTTTTTTGTTATTGAGTTGTATGGGCTGTTTGTGTGTTTTGGAAATTAAGCCCTTGTCAGTCGCATCATTTGCAAGTATTTTCTCGCATTCTTTGGGTTGTCTTTTTGTTTTGTTTATGGTTTCCTTTGCTGTGCAAAAACTTATAAGTTTCATTAGGTCCCATTTGTTTATTTTTGCTTGTATTTCTGTTGCCGTGGGAGGCTAACCTAAGGAAACACTGCTACGATTTAAGTCAGAGAATGTTTTGCCTATGTTCTCTTCTAGGAGTTTTATGGTGTCATGTCTTATATTTAAGTCTTTAAGCCATTTTGAATTTATTTTTGTGTAGGATGTGAGGAAGTGTTCTAACTTCATTGATTTACATGTGGCTATCCAGCTTTCCCAATCACTTGCTGAAGAGACTCTTTTCTCCACTGTATATTCTTGCCTCTTTTGTCAAAGAGTAATTGACCACAGGTGTGTGAGTTTATTTCTAGGCTCTCTATTCTGTTCCATTGATCCATAGGTCTGTTTTTGTGCCAGTACCACACTGTTTTGATCATTATGGCTTTGTAGTATTGTCTGAAGTCTGGGAGGGTTATGCCTCCAGCTTTGTTTTTTTTCCCCTCAGGATTGGTTTTGCAATTCTGGGTCTTTTATGGCTCGATATAAATTTTAGGATTATTTGTTCTAGTTCTGTGAAAAATGTCATGGGTAATTTGATAGGGATCACATTAAATCTGTAGATTGCTTTGGGTAGCATGGCCATTTTAACAGTATTAATTCTTTCAATTCAAGAGCATGGGATATATTTCCATTTCTTTGAATCATATTAAGTTTCCTTTATCAGAGTTTTATAGTTCTTAACGTGTAAGTCTTTCACCTCCTTGATCAGGTTTATTCCTAAGTATTTTAGTTTTTTTGATGCAATTTTAAAAGGGATTGTTTTTTATTTTCCCTTTCTGGTATTTCATTGTTAGTGTAAAGAAATGCAACAGATTTCTGTATGTTAATCTTGTATTCTGTTACCTTGCTGAATTCATTTATCAGTTCTAGTAGTTTTTGTGTGAAGGCTTTAGGGTTTTCTATACATAGTATCATTTCATCTGCACGTAATGACAGTTTTACCTCTTCGCTTCCAATTTGGATACCTTTTATTTCTTTTTCTTGTCTGATTGTTGTGGCTAGGACTTCCAATACTGTGTTGAATAGAAGTGGTGAAAGTGGGCATCCTTGTCTTTTTCCAGATTTTAGTGGGAAGGCTTTCAGGTTTTCATTGTTGAGTATTATGGTAGCTGTGGGCTTGTCATAAATTGCTTTTGTTATGTTGGGATATGTTCCCTCTATACCCACTTTGGTGAGAGTTTTTATCATGAATGGATGTTGAATTTTATCAAATGCTTTTTCTGCATCTATTGAGATGATCATATGGTGTTTGTCTTTTCTTTTGTTGATGTGGTGTATCACATTGATTGATTTGCATATGTAGAGCCATCCTTGTGACCCTGGAATGAATCCAACTTGATCATAGTGTATGATCTTTTTTATGTGTTGTTGGATTCAGTTTGCTAATATTCTGTTGAGAATTTTTGCATCTTTATTCATCAAAGTTATTGGCCTGTAATTTTCTTTTTTTTTTTTTTTTTGGTGGTATGTTTGTCTGGTTTTGGTATCAGGGTAATGGAGGCTTCATAGAATGACTTTGGGAGTGTTCCCTTCTCTTCAGTCTTTTGGAAGAATGAGAAGGATCAGTATAAGTTCTTCTTTGCATGTTTGGTAGAATTCTCCAATGAAGCCATCTGGTCCTGGACTTTTTTTGCAGCAAGTATATATATATATATTTTTTTTAAATTACAGATTCTATTTCACCTCTAGTGATCAGTCTGTTCAAATTATTTCTTTCTTCTTGATTCAGTTTTGGTGGGCTGTATGTTTCTAGAAACTTGTCCATTTCTTCTAGGTTGTCCAATTCTTTGGCGTATAGTTGTTCATAGTATTCTCTTACAGTTTTTTGTGCTTCTGTGGTATCTCTTGTTATTCCTCCTCTTTTACTTCTTATTTTGTTTATTTGGGACTTCTCTCTTTTCTTTTTGGTGAGTCTGGCCAGAGCTTTATTGATTTTGTTTACCCTTTCAAAGAATCAACTCTTGGCTTTAATGATTTTTTTCTATTGTTTTATTAATCTCTATTTATTTCTTCTCTGATCTTTATTATTTCCTTCCTTTCACTGACTTAGGTTTTTTGCTTTTGTTTCTTCTTTTTCTAATTCTTTTAAGTGGTAGGTTACGTTGTTTATTTGAGATTTTTCATGTTTTATGAGGAAGGCCTGTATTGCTATGAACTTCCCTCTAAGGACTGCTTGTGCTGCATCCAATAGATTTTGTATGGTTGTGTTTTTCAAGGTTTTTTAAAATTTCCTTTTCCATTTCTCCAGGGACTCATTGGTTTTTTAGTAGCATGTTGTTTAGTCTCTATATGTTTTTGTCTTTTCCAGTATTGTTCTTATAACTGACTTCTAGTTTCATACCATTGTGGTCTGAAAAGATGCTTGGTATGATTTCAGTCTTCTTAAATTTATTGATAATTATTTTGTGGCCTAGCATGTAGTCTGTTATGAAGACTGTTCCATGTGTACTTGAAAAGAATGTGTATTCTACAGTTTTGGGGTGGAATGTTCCATATATATCTACATACACATTATATATATATATACACACATATATATATTTTATTTGCTCTAGTGTATCATTTAAGGTCAGTATTTCCTTATATACTGTCTGGATGATCTATCCATTGCTATATGTGGAGTGTTAAAATTCCCTACTGTTACCGTATTACTGTCAATTTCTCCCTTTATGTCTGTTAACATTTGCTTTATATACTTAGGTGCTCCTGTGTTGGGTGCATAAATATTTCTGAATGTTATATCCTCTTCTTGGATTGACCCCTTTATCATTATGTAATGCTCTTCCTTGTATTTTCTTATAGTCTTTGTTTTGAAGTCTGTTGTCTAGTATAATGTTGCTACCTCAGCATTCTTTTTGTTTTCATTTATATTGAATATCTTTTTCCATCTTTTCACTTTGTGTGTTTTTAAGTGAGTTGTAAAGTGAGTGAAATGAGTCTCTTGTAGGCAGCATACAGACGGGTCTTGTTTCTTTATCCATTCAGCCATCCTGTGTCTTTTGACTGGAGCATTTAGTCCATTGATATCTAAAGTGATTGTCAATAGGTATGTCCTTATTGCTGTTGTGTTAAATGTTTTCTGGTTGCTTTTGTAATTCTGTTCTTTTTTTCTTCTTTAAGTCTCTACTTTTGTGGTTTGATGACTCTCTTTAATGTTATATTTGGGTTCTTTTATCTTTATTTTCTTATGTATCTATGGTAGGTTTTTGCTTTGTGGTTACCATGAGGTTCACGTCTGTTTGTCTGTCTATCTGTTTTAAGCTGATAGTCACTTAAGTTTAACATATTCTAAAGCTCTAGGATTTTTTATTACCACCCCCCCCCCAATATTTTATGTTTTTGACATCATATTTTATATCTTTTTATTTTGTATATCCCTTAAGTTAACTACTTATTGTAGTAATAGCTGATTTTTTGAATTTGTCTTTTAACCTTCATACTAGCTGTTTAAGTGGTTGATCCACTGCCTTTACTATGTATTTGCCTCTATCAGTGATATAGAGATTTTTAAAATATATTTTCTTATTTCTAGCGATATCCTTTTCTCTTTCCCTTAAAGAAGACCCTTTAACATTTCTTGTGAGGCTGGTTTAGTGGTGATGACTCTTAGTTTTTGCTTGTGTGGGAAATTCTGTCTTTCCTTCAATTCTCAGTGATAACCTTGCCAAACAGGGAATTCTTGGTTGTAGGTTTTTTTTTTTTTCTTCTTTTTAGCACTTGAAGTATATCATGGCACTCCTACTGATCTGCACAATTTCTGCTGAAAAATCAGCCTTATGGGGGTTCCCTTGTATGGTTTTCTCCTGCTGCTTTTAAAATTTTCTCTGTTCACTGGGTTACTATCTGACACAAAAGATATTCACTGGCAGGGTTCCCTCATGCCTGGTCCAGTGGCATACAACTCAAAGTCTTTTGATGCTTGGCTTATTGTGCCTAAGAGGCAGCCTTCTTGTGTCAAGATGGCTTCAGGTCAGCTGCCTCAACAGGGGTCTGCTTGTCTTGTAAGACTGTGTCTCCTCGCCCTCCCACTGGTGAGGCTGCTTGTCAGGTGATTCATTGCAAGTCCCTCTTTTTTTAATAATTTTTATTTTTTATTTATTTATGGCTGTGTTGGGTCTTCGTTTCTGTGCAAGGGCTTTCTCTAGTTGTGGCAAGCGGGGGCCACTCTTCATCGCGGTGCGCGGGCCTCTCACTATCGTGGCCTCTCTTGTTGCGGAGCACAGGCTCCAGATGCGCAGGCTCAGTAATTGCGGCTCACGGGCCCAGTTGCTCCGCGGCATGTGGGATCTTCCCAGACCAGGGCACGGACCCGTGTCCCCTGCATCGGCAGGCAGATTCTCAACCACTGCGCCACCAGGGAAGCCCTGCAAGTCCCTCTTGACCGTTTTGTTTTCACTCTGCTCAAATACTCCCAGATGGCACATCAGTCCATGGTGTAAGTAGACATTCAGTAGAATTAAATGACAGTTTCTTAATCTCTGTAATTGGCTTTTTTCTGCAGATAACATTACTTGGATTAGGAGAGGTGGATTCAGTCCATAACATTCTCACCCATTACTCACTTCTCCCAGGTCAGTCATCTTCTGTGTATATATTTTGAAGGCTGTGGATGAGAGTTCTGCTACCAGCTTCTCAATGAGTCCTGCAGAGGTTCGCTAGGTGGGTTTGTAGAATATAGAGGCATTTAGTTAGTACCTGTTGTTTTCAGCATTGGGGCTATAGCCTCATTCTAGGGAAAATCTTCTTCTACCTCTGGTTTAGTATGAAGCGACTAAAGGAACCCACTAGTTATGCCACTTTTCTCTATATCCCAAAGACAAAATTATTTGTTGTGCTTGAACTAGATTTTAAACTTAAAAAAAAAAAAAAGCTTTCATCTATTAATAAAGTAGAGCTTCTGAGTATTTGGTCTAGGTGGTGGTCAATGCGGAAGAAAGCAGCTCTGGAGGAGCCCAGACTAACTTTGGTGATCTAGCCATCTCACCACCTCTAATCTCTACCTTCATTGTATTGGGCTTTGTGTAGCAAACACACAGGAAGAGTGCATGATGATAGTAAATGTTTTACATTAAAAACTCAACTCTGCAATTTGTCAGTAGAATGTGTAGCTCATTACCTTTCAAAGTTTTAAATTTTCTCAGTTTAGCCAGAACAAACTTGTTACACTGTTGTCTACCTTTTGCTATGTGAAAAGCTAGGATAAATCTGACAAGCTTCTCTTTGCTATCTACTCTGGGGGTCCTGGGAGATGTAATGTGGCTTAAGTTCTTTAGGGTATGTGGTAATTAGAGCTGCCATTTATTGAGCATTCAATGGTACTAGACATGTTCTAAGTTCTTTATCAGTATTCACTCACTGAGCCCCCTATAAATCCTTTACTGTAGGTTTGGTTGCTATTCTTATTTTACAGATGAGGTAACTGATGCACTAAGAGGTTAGGACACCTGTCTAAGGTCATATAACTTGGAAGGAGCAGATATAGGAATTGATCTTAGGCAGTCTGGCTCCAGAGCCTGCACTCTTAACCACTGTTACATTGCCATGGGAATATGTGAGCAGTAGTCTCTTGAACAGACATGTTTGTCATAACCTCTTTATGAAGAATTAAGTATTCTCTTAGCCTCTCAAGTTACTAAAAAGAATAAATTTTAAAAAAGGTGAATCTTCAAATTAAATTTTAAAACCTCCTAGCTTTTACTTTGTGAATGATTTTTTTTTTGTTATGAAATAACTTTTGCTCCCCATCCAAACAGTGAAGAAAAACTAAGGCATCTACTGTAATCACGTTAGTGAGTAGGCTTTTATATTTCCTAGTCCATGGGTGAAGAAAGACAAATCAAAGACATGGCATTCCACACAGGTAGTTAGTTGCAGAGCTTTACTAGCTTTCAGGACTGTTTCCACTGTTGGCTGCCTAAGAGTGCCATTTTCATTTATTCGAAACATTTGTTTACTATGTGCTAGGCTCTATATTAGGAGCTTGGGACACAGACATAGATTAAAGAAGTTCAGTCTAGTTGGGGCCATCTGTAGAATGAAGTAATTGCAAAAACCACATGGTAAGCATTAGAATATTGGTGCCGTGTGAGATGTAGATGACATGCTCAACTTGACATGTGGGATAAGATAGGAAATGCTTCACAGAGGAAATGATGGAGCTGGATTTTGAAGAATGAATAGTACAGGCTGGAAAAAGGGAAAGGAATATTCAGAAGGACTAGCAAGTACAAAACATGGAGCTCATTTGGGCAGTTGCCAGCTCAGCAGAAGTGAAGAGGGTCTGGAGTGGGAGATGAGTAGAAAGAGGAATGCAGACAAGGAATCCCTACCATAGAAAGTCATCAGGAGTTTTACATCGGTGTTAACACTGGATTTGAATTTCAGAAACTTCATTCTGTCTTGCACTAGAGCCATAGAGGTCAATTACAGGCTATTTAAAATTCTAGGGCAGTCAAAATTCAGACCCAAAAGAGGGTGGTGGCAGTAAGGATGAAAAAGAAGCAAAAATAGGTAGTTAAGAATACTGCCCAGATTCCCTTGAAAAAAATCAAACAAAAGAGGGACATGAAAGAAAGCCATGAAAATTAAATTTCCCTTATCCTGATGATTATTTGATGTGGCAATTCCTGTTAGACACACCCTAATTTCTCTGGGCATTTTCATGGATATTAGCATCTCTGACCTCCAGCAAGTGATTTCTAATCCTATGGTTCATAGGATCTGAGAGTGACTGGCATGGTCCTTCACCTTCAGACATCAGTATACCCTCCCTAGTCTCTGCTGTGTTCCATAGGCCCTACTACTTCTCACCGTTGCCTAAATAAGTGTTTTATCATGTGTGCTGTTCCTGTTTGAAAAGCTTTACCTCCGGAGTTCTTTCTTAACAGCAAAAACCTTGCTTCTCTTTCGGGCTGACAAAATGCTACGCAGCCTTATCATTTGTCTAGCTTACCAGAAGGAACGTATCATACCCTGCTTTACTTTAACAGTCCTAGAAGAGGCATGTGGTTGTTGAAAGGATTAAATGCTTTATTTTTTTATTTTTCTTTTTTTTTTGCGTCTCCCTCCCTCCCACCCTCCCTATCCCACCCCTCTAGGTGGTCACAAAGCGTTAAATGCTTTGATACTAAGTTCCTTGCATATGTTAAGGGCCCAGTATAGTTCTTCAGCACTTACCATAAGCACATAATGCCAGTACAATGTGATAACTTATGTACAGTATTTATTGTATTGGAATTACATGCTTGTATCTTCCATTTAATTGTGTGTGCTTTGAAGCACTACTATGCATGAGATTTTGCATGTACCAATGATTTTTCACAACATTCTGCTATGGTTCCTGATATAAAAGCACTTATTAACATGGTTTATTGCCATTGTTCTCTCCCTAATATGTACTGGCCAGTAACAAATGATTAGAAAAATCAAGAATTTAAAGAATAAATGTTACTGTTGGTTAAGAATGAACAATTATATGGTATGTCATCAGAAGACTGTCAGCCTTTCCCAGATATGATATTTCTTACTCAGAACCTTAATATAACTTTGGCTTTCAGTTCTAAGACATGGGAGTAGCTTATCTCTGTGAAATATCTTTAAATGATATGGTTTTGGTATTTAATAACTAAGTCATCTGGGATGGGTACTTTGTACCACTTTGGCCGGTTAGCTCTTAAGTCAAATGTCTTTTGCTTAACACGAAGGAAAGAAATACAACATAGAAGTGCTGTGAAAGAAATGTTTGCATTCATTTGAAAAATAAAATACCAACTCTGCTTTTGTTAACATTCATTTTATAAAATACCTTAAAAGAACAGATAAAGTACTGGCATTTACATAATAACCAGAATTGAAAAAGGATGAATAAAATATAAATTAATTGAACACATAACTATTTTGCCATATTAGACAAGTTTAAAAAAGGCATTAAAAAAATAAAATAGTAAATTGGGAAGAAAACCCTTCACTCAACTGCTGTCATTTTCTGGAAACTTTTCCTAGAAGCATTAAAATTCCAGGTCAACAGGCAGTACCTGTATTGTTGAAAACATACTGTAATTTGCTTCCAAATCTGTCAGCATAAGAGAAAAGATTAAAATTTTAACCAGGTTAGATAATTCAGTGCAAATTAAAGCTTCAAGTTGAAGATCCGAGAGGAAAAATAATGTCCAAACTGTAGGAAATGCTTCTGGAACTGAAAGAGAAAAAATTCACATTACGAAGAAATCTTTGAAAGTGTTCTTGTGTGTGAAATATTGAGTTAACCAATGGGCCCTTTGAAGTTGCAGTTAGGGCTCTATTACGAAGACTATTTGCAATATAGGCAAGGGAATATGGATGGGGAGGGGCTAAAGGTCATCTTTGTGGAAGGAAGTTCAAGATCACCATAAGCACTGCTGATTCAATTCTAGAAAATTTGGCCAGGATAGATATTACAGACATCAAGGGGAAAAAGAGATTGTGGAGATTAATTTACTGGACTATCTTTGAGAATAAGTATTTCTACCCCCAGAATATGTTGGGGGACAGGGGAGAGCAGGTTAATGTTGGCCACAATCTGTTTTAATTATATGAATTATATGTCATACTGGCTTTAAAAATAATATCTCCAAGTCTTGAGACAATAATATCTCCAAGTCTTGAGACATGGGAGGAATGTCAAACTTTTTGGATCACAGTGAAACCAAACCTGGTTCATTTCCAACCATTAATGGCTAGTCACTTTTATAACTTAAAAATGTATTTTGGTTTAATTATTTCCTAAAAAAAAACTTCTGAGTTTGATAAGTCATAGGTAATAGGTAGCAATAGGTTTTTCATGATAGTGTTTGATACAAAGTTTCCCTCTTTCCATTCCATACAAACTTTTGATTCGTTCTTTTTAATGATAAAACTAATTGTTGCTATTGAGTACTAGATACAGAGAGATTTTGGTGGAGGCTAGTAAGTTTTCTTTGCAAAATAGATTTTTAAAAATTCAGGCCTAAATTTACTATATTGTCACCAGTCTTTTTCTAATCCTTACTGGAAATTTTCACACATTTTTTGAATATTGTTTGAATGAGAATATACTATGCTTCCTAATATTCGTATTTTACATCCTTCTCTAATCTATTAAGAATGTTATAACAATGTTATCACAATGAAGTGGCAACTTTTGGCTTTTAGACTGTACCTAAGATCAGCAAGTCATTAAAAAAAAAAAAAAACCACAGTGCTATTCCAACGTGACATCAGAAACTAATAAAATAAATGAAAAATCATGATGACATAACATGGAGTTCATAAAGCAATGGAGAATTAGCCAATGCAGTTTTTAAAAGTGTAAAAAACTGCCCTCGTATACCTACTTACAGGAAGAACATCTAAAGCAAATTAAAACTTCTCTTCCAGGGACATGAACCAGCTCAGAATCAGCTGAAGAAATTAAAATATGAGCACAAACTATCCAAGGCCTGTGACTCCTCAGGTACCTCATGTCAGGAGATGAAACTGTCAAGTAAGGGCACATGTCAGCTCACAAAGGAATGCGTTAGTTCCCTCCCCAGGTCAACGCAATGACTACACAAGTCTTGACTGTTAATTTCCTTTGGCTCTGCCACATGTTTGGTTACATGCTTTCAAATCCTGAAGAAAGGTTCACTATCAGATGCATCTTTTTACATCACACTGTGTGAAGTTAAAGGAGTGGCAGAAATGTGCACAAACCTGCAATCAGTCCACGTTTAGAAAACCTTCTGTGGGTTCAAGCATTTAACACAGACCTGGTTTTGTCTAATTTCTTCACTAACTTAAGAAGAAAAAAAAAAAAGCAGATTGCCTGAAAATTCTAAAGCGCTGGTGGAAACCTTCTAGGCTTTGTCCAGCAGAGACACTTTCACCATCAAAAGTGCAGATAAAGGATAACAGAATATTACAATGGAATCAGTTTGTGACGGTTTGTGCTTTAAGAACACAGTGCCTGACAGCGTGGAGCACATCATAGATGCCCAATAAATATTTGTAGGTTTATTAAAAGTAATAACACGGTTTCTGAAGAACCAACCTCCATTTTGCAAAAAAGGCAAAACTATATAAATTTCTTATACCTGACTGGATGGAGCAATGTGGAGCAATGAATGAGAGAATTGAAAAATTAAATACGAACCCTAATTTGATGGGAGAGAGAAAATTACTAAGAATTTTGCAAAAGAAAAATAAACATTGCCACAGTAGCATTAGCACTTAACAGTGCATCAAAGATGTAACATTTCCACTGCAATATGAACTGGTTCCTAAACTTTTTAGGTACCAGAGTGTAATCACTCAAACAGGAAATGAACTCTATTCCACTTTGGGAAAGGTATGGTCATAGTTTTATCTGAAAATTATTAATGTACTTCTGGGAGACGGCCCTCTTATTCAGCATGCCTCAAAGTAATGCGGCATAAATATCAGGGGACCTCATTATATAACTTCAATACGGCATTGTCATGTGCAAGTGTATTCTCCCACCTCTGCGGTAGTTGCTTTCTAATATTTTAGGTTTTTTTTTTTAGAGTCGTGACACCCCTGGGATGACAAAGATGAGAGTGTGGAAGATCACAAAACTTACACAAAAAGGGAAGCTCTTCTATATTATATGAAAACCCCTTATAAAAGGCAGTTCATTGACCAAAAAATGCTTTATACATTTCAGATTTTCCCCATCTCTCAACAGTGATGGTTTCCAAAGAAAAGACTCAGTAGTGAAGGCCACACACTTTTTTTGCATTAATTTGATACGTTGAAAATCAGAACCTTTAAAGCATCTTGTAAATGGGAGAAATGGAACTGGACCTGGGTTCGGGGGGGTGGGATGGGAGCGATCACAATGAATATGTGACTTAGCTGTTGACGCAGACAGCAAGGGAGTTGGTAGAAAATGTTACAGCAGACCTGACCACTGTACAGAGGGTCTATCAAGAACACAGTACAGGTATCAAAAAAGTCCCCAAACAAAACTAAAAAACAAACTGCAACTTTGCCAACTTGTAAACAAGGAAAAGCATTTCACAGATTCAAAGTTCAAGGGAAGTAAACGTCTTTAAATTATTTTTGTCAGTTCAACCCTGATTTAAAAGTATGGCTAGCAAAAATAAGGAAGCCGCGGCCATTGGCATCCTGAGCAAGAAGCTGTCTTCTGAGAAGCAGCACTTCCAAGCCTTTCTCTTCTCAAGATGCCACGTGAGGAGGAGACGTTCTCTCTTGAATTCCATCTCACTTTTCTCCTTTCCACACATCTGGAATATTCAGCAATTGCTTCGTGTTCTGGTGTTTACAGTCCTGGCTGCTATAGATTTAGACGTGGGGAGACGGGAGGGGGGAAGGCAAATTCTCGGAGGATGCTACGGGCCACTTCGACATTATTCTGGGCTATCTCTAAGGCTCTCTTCACTTCTTCAAAGGCATAACCCTCTCCCATGAGTTTTGCAATTTTTGCATCGACATTTTCCAATGCTGCCTCAGGCCCGTGGGGTTTTCTGTGGTGAATTTCTGGTGCAGTCCTGCGGGGTCGTGGTTTAGGAGGCCTGGCTGGTGCTTGTGAACCATCTGCATAGATTTTTAAAGAGAGATATCATTTAAATAATGAGATAAAAATAAAGACATTATACCTTAGTATGATCTCATTATTTTATATGAAAACAGTTTTTCATTGTTTCTACAAAAAACATTTTCCATTTTTCTATACTATGGTTGGATAGGTTATATTGTCCCCATTTTGAACGTCAAGGAAACTAAGGTAGGGTGTGTTGGAAATTTAACTGAGAAATTAACACAAATTTTTTCCCAATTCTACATATTGTTCTTGAAACCATATGAAATAAAAGATACAGAAGGAAAAAAACAAAAATAACTGAAAAAGAAAAGCTTTCACTTCGGCAATACAGTTCACCCTTCTCTACTATGGTGGAGGCATTTTCTTGGGAAGTTTCTACTAGAGGAAACTGTTACAAGCTTGTGGATACTCCTGGCAGAACATCCCCACCAGGTCCTACACCCCACCCATGTCAGAGCAAAACTTCTGAGAAATATGCTTTGTAGCATATTTTTCAAGTTAATAATGCTGTAAAGTGATACCTTGCTGTTGCTAGGGGGCAAATAATGAAATAGTAGATGCTTTGAGTCTGCTATTAGTCAATAGGTTGGACAGAAGTAAACTCAGTGCTTTGCTGAAATACTTTATCCAGATTCCAATGTAGAACGCTTAGCCTGAGAAAAAGCAAAGCCAGCAGAAACATTAGTGGAGAACTCGGTTCCAGATCAGTCCCCTGATAATAGTTTCTCAGAGTTAAACCAAATGACATTGGTATCCATGAATGGAAAGTAATCTTATTAGGAGAAAAGAAAGTTAGTTAATAGACCACCATCCCATACAGATCACCAGGACATGGGCTAGTAACTTGAGGTGGCACTTTTATCATGGATTTCCATTTATCTGTATCTGGTACTTAATATCAAAAGCCTAGATTTTTAAAAAAGGTTAAAAGTTGTCAAATTTATTCCATGAAACATTTATGGGTTTAAGATAAAGTAGACGCCAACAGTTATTTAATGTTTTTCTTCTTAGACCACTGACAGGTGCCAAATTCAAGGACACAAATAAATGAAGAAGTGAGGCTAGAACCCTCTTGACTCCTGTCCTCATCCTGTCCCTCTTGGTCTCTGCTCCCTTGCCAACTTTCCTGATGGCCTATGGAAATATTATAAGCTGATACTTTCAATAATAATCAAATGTAAATCATAAAGAATTATCTGATAAATTATTTTGTATTTTTCTCATAAGTATGATATTTTTCTCTGAGAAGGTAACTTGTAAAAAAAAAATCATCCTGTTTGCAAGTCTAGCAATATCAATATAACATACACAAAAGCCTCCAGGATGAAAATATTTAGTTCTACACAAAATTGGATGATAGTCTTATTTTTAATTGTTCCTTTCTTACAGAATGATATCTAGTTTGAAAAAAATATTATAGCTGTAGATAAAGCTTACTCTGGTCATACATAAGAACACAGTTTCTGGTTCTTGCTAAAGTCTATACTGTTTTGTATATCTGTAACTAAATATCTCAAATTATTATGGTCTAGTAAATTGCATTTCTACTATTTTGAGGTTTCATTTATTTTTCTATTAAGTATTTCCATTATGCCATGCAGAGAGGGACAATAAATTATGCTTTGCTTCTAATTACTTCCAAAAACTATTAGAGGTTCTAGCAAGCTTTCCTTTAATCAGTTACCACAGAATTTATACCTTGAAATATTGTCTGTTCTGACTTACTTTTAGGTGAGAAAAGTATCTAGAATTAAACACAAGTTTAAATTCCTTGTATTCTACTGGTAATTTTCGAAGAATTTTTCTAATATTGTTATTTTGTTTCTGTCTAAATACTGAGAAAGGCACATGAATATCAAGCATCTCTGAAAAGTACAGCTATGAATACTACTAAACTGGGAAAGATGCTATGGCAGCGAGAGACCCATCTAATGGTATAATTGGAAATTAAGTCTTAAGATTTAGAACTTCTAGATGTAATAAACATGTGTCTTTGATCTTGGTAGATGGCACCTATCACCAGGAAACCCCCCAAGAAATCTATCCACTCTGTGAGGCTGCTATAATTAATACTGGCCAAATGCAATGGAATTTGAGGATGATAAATTTTATTTGAGAAAGCTATTCTTTTCTTGAAAAAAAAAATAAGTACTAAACATAATTCAGGAAGGCTAAGTTAGGTTAAACCGAATGTTAGGGAAAACATACACACACACACACACAAAATGATTAAATCAAAACTATCTAGCTAGAGGAGTGAAGGTATCTCTGATCTGTTTGAAATACCAACTAGAGGAAATGATTCAAACCACCTCTGGAAGGAATCACAATAGATTTTGAAGATATTTTCAGTAAAAAAAGAAAAAACTTTGAAGCAACGATTAATTTTTCCAAAAGATAGATTTTTTTTTTCCTTTTAAATACAAAACTCATATATCCCAACTCATTTAATCCTAGTCCTCATTGCCCTAACTCAAAATCTGTTTCCCCAAAACAGTGCTGACATCTCTTTGGAATCTTACAAATGCCCAGAGTTGAACTGTATCATGTATTAGAGCCCACAAATGGAAGTAACGTGGAAGCTTTGTTGCAACTTTTTGCCACCTGTTATATACATTTCTATTTATTGCTGAATATTTATTCAATTTGCAATGTTTTAATTTTTTGTTTGTTTTAACTGGATAGTGTAGCTCTGCACCAGGTAACCGACAGCTACAACTTTTCAAGACGAGGATGGCGGTGAGGAGCACCGAGGTCGGTTAGGTGCATCTCAGTTTGGCCACTAAGATTTTGAGTGACTTTGAGGTAAGCAGTTTACTTTCATAATTCTCACTCTCCAAATCTACTTCTGTGTCTCCATTTTTAGAGGTATTACTTATCCCTTCTCAGTCAGGTAGTATGGAATTAATTAATTTAATGCTCGGTATGTGTGCTGAGGAGAACTTTAAAAAGAAAGGACAATGAATTCACATCTGTAATGATAACCACTATACTACAATGCTATAGAACAGCAGTTATTATAAATTAATAGGAATTCAAATGTGGAAGAGGACAAAAACCTGGAATTTGTAGTTCTATATGAAACTTTTAAGCAAGATATTAATAAGAAAGATCTGTTACAACCTGAACTAATAGTAAAAGCCATTAAAAAAAAAAAAAAAAAAGGCAATTTTCATGCCGGTCATTACAGCAAAGCACTTAAAGCCAATCCCTCTTTCTAGACAACTCTTCTTAAAACTCACGGACAGCCTTCACTGTCTCCACTTCTTCTTTCTCACAATGTCTAAAAGAGGAGATACCAGGTCCTTATTCACTTTGGAATGTGTAGATGATGCAAAGGAGCAATGAAACAGCAGATGACCCTCTCTCAGAGCTCTCCCAAAGCTGCTGTGTTGTAGTTTTGGAGTACACTGGAATGACTATGAATTTTACCAGTGCTATGGGGATTTCTGTACCTAAATACATGTCATCCTTAGAAATGTGATTGGAAGGACATGTTTTATTCTGGTGCTGCTGTCCGTGCTCATGGTATTTTTGAACTCCTATGAGCAAGGGCAACAACATCCAAATAAGTGCAAGAAGGTGTGGAGCCATAGGCTATAAACAGTACATCTTCCTGGAGCACTAATTTTACTCAAGGATATGAGAGAGTTAATATTTTTAAATATGAAAATAAATGCAGATATACCAAGTAAAATGCAAAATTTCTATAAATTGTTGAAATAACACAGACCTTGAAGCAATTTCCTGCATGTGATTGTCTACTTTTAGTTAAATCCCTAGTCTCCATGTCATTCGGAGTTAGCTCCATGGTGGGGAGAAAGATTTGAGAAGCAATAGTTTGACAGCATATAAAAATGGACTACCATACAATAATTTAAGTGACGTTAAAAAAAATTTAATGATGTGGTAAGAAACTTATGATACTATGTTGTACTGTGGAGTATGATCTCCACTGTGTGAACATGTGCATGGACAAATCATTAGAAAGAAGGGCTCCAAAATGGCAATAATGTTCCTTACTGATGACAGGGTTCTAGGTGACTTTTCTTGTTGTTGTTTTTTTTTTAATTCTACTTTATTCTCTAATGTGCATGTACCACTTTCATAATTTTAAAAAAAAGCCTCAGATCCCATCTGTTGGTTTTACAGGTCTGAGCTGCTCAAGAATCTAAGACAGAGATTGATTTTGCTGGTATAAAAAGTACAGAAAGTACACAGTGAGTGGCTTCCTAAAGTCATGTGAAAAATGATCACAATCCAGGTTTTGAAATCTCTACTACAATTATTTTAGAATTCTTAGTACCCTCTTCTATCACTACTGTTCCTTTGCTACTGTCTTGATTTTATGATTGGCTATCTATCTATCTCCAAACTCAGCTTAGCAATCATTGTTATATGAATGTGTGAGTTAAGTTTTTAAACCTAATTTTTGGCCTGACTACTGGTGCGATACTACTGGTGGGATAACAACAACATAAATGGGGGCACAGCTTACTGATTCAAATCCTATCAATCAATCATTTACTAGCTGTGAGACCTTGGGTAAATTACTAAACTTTGTTGTGTCTCACTTACTTCTATAAATTGACATTAATAATACCTATTTCAGAGGGGTTGTGGGAAATAAAATTATGACTAGATCTGTATTGTATAGTAAATTTACATTTATTTATATTTTATATATAACATATTACATTGTATTATATAAACTACTCAACATTAATATACAAACTATTATATAAAATGTTTTATATGTGCAACTATAATAATATGTTAGGTATTACATTATCTCTGTTATCTATATTTAAAACTAATATTTTTTAAAATCTGAGACGTAATCTCAAATTATTTAGTAATTCAATGATGATACTTGGGATGGACATCAAGACTCTAAGACTACAGATATTTTCAAGTATAACAAACAAACAATATCTGAGAATTAAAAGAAAAAAATATTGGAAGAATCAATATTGTCAAAATGACCATACTACCCAAGGCAATCTACAGATTCAATGCAATCCCTATCAAATTACCAATGGCATTTTTCACACAACTAGAACAAAAAAATCTTAAAATTTGTATGGAAACACAAAAGACCCCGAAAAGCCAAAGCAATCTTGGGAAAGAAGAACAGAGCGAGCTGGAGGAATCAGGCTCCCTGACTTCAGACTATACTACAAAGCTACAATAATCAAGACAGTATGGTACTGGCACAGAAACAAATTAGATCAATGGAACAGGATAGAAAGCCCAGAGATAAACCCACACACATATGGTCACCTTATTTTTGATAAAGGAGGCAAGAATATACAATGGAGAAAAGACAGCCTCTTCAATAAGTGGTGCTGGGAAAACTGGACAGCTACATGTAAAAGAATGAAATTAGAACACTCCCTAACACCATACACAAAAAGAAACTCAAAATGGATTAAAGACCTAAATGTAAGGCTAGACACTATAAAACTCTTAGAGTGTTCTGCCTATGTTTTCCTCTATGACATAAATCACAGCAAGATCCTTTTTGACCCACCTCCTAGAGAAATGGAAATAAAAACAAAAACAAATGGGACCTAAAGAAACTTAAAAGCTTTTGCACAGCAAAGGAAAACATAAGCTAAATGAAAAGACAACTCACAGAATGGGAGAAAAATACTTGCAAACAATGTGACTGACAAGGGATTAATCTCCAAAATTTACAAAGAGCTCATGCAGCTCAATATCCAAAAAACAACCCAATCCAAAAATGGGCAGAAGACCTAAATAGACATTTCTCCAAAGAAAACATACAGATGCCCAGAGGCACAGGAAAAGCTGCTCAACATCACTAATTATTAGAGAAATGCAAATCAAAACTACAATGAGATATCACCTCACACCAGTCAGAATGGCCATCATGAAAAAGTCTACAAACAATAAATGCTGGAGAGAGTGTGGAGAAAAGGGAACCCCCCTACACTGTTGGTGGGAATGTGAATGGTTACAGCCACTATGGAGAACAGTATGGAGGTTCCTTAAAAAACTAAAAATAGAACTACCGTATGACCCTGCAATCCCACTCCTGGGCATATATCTAGAGAAGAACATGATCCGAAACAGTATATGCATCCCAGTGTTCCTTGCAGCACTGTTAACAATAGCCAGACATGGAAGCAACCTACATGTCCATCGACAGAAGAATGGATAAATAACATGTGGTACATATATACAATGGAATATTACTCAGTCATAGAAAAAGAATGAAATAATGCCATTTGCAGCAACATGGATGGACCTGGAGATTATCATACTAACTGAAGTAAGTCAGAGAAAGACAAATATCATATATCACTTATATGTGGAATCTAAAAAAAATGATACAAATGAACTTATTTACAAAACAGAAACAGACTCAGAGAGAAAAAACTTATGGTTATCAGAGGGGAAGGGTTGGGGGAGAGGGATAGATTGGGAGTTTGGGATTGACATGTACACTCTGCTATATTTAAAATAGATAATCAACAAGGACCTACTGTATAGCACAGGGAACTCTGTTCAATACTCTGTAATAACCTAAATGGGAAAAGAATTTGAAAAATTCTGTATATGTATATTAAACTACTCAAAACATTAAACTACAATATAGAAACTATTATATAAAATATATTTTACATGTGCAACTATAAATATAATAATATGTTATGTATTAAATTATCTCTGTTATCTGTATTTAAAATACTTAGCATAACATTTGTCCTGTAGTAAGTGCTTAACAAATTTTAAAAATGATTACTACATACAATCTGAGACATAATCTCTAAAATTATTTAGTAATTCATTGACGATACTTGGGATGGACATCAAGACTCTTAGACTACAGATTTTTTCAAGTGTAACAATATTTGAGAATTAAAAGAAAAAATATAAATTAACTTATCAAGGCATAAAAGAAATCTCAAACACATCATCATTGTGACTTTGTTACTCTCCTGTAAGTTGGAGCAATTATTTCTGGAACTCATTTATGTAAACTTGAATTGCTTCCACTACAGATATACTATTTAATTTTAGAAAGACATGTTTTTATACTATTGAATTTTAGAAGGACATGTTTTAATACACAGTTTTCACTAAATTACAAATAAAATATCTTCATATACACTAAGGTAGGTAATTATGATTGTTAGGGCCAAGGTTATAACATAACTTTTTTAATACATCCAGAAAATGGTTATAAAAGAACTACATTAGTATTAGATTTGTAAGAAAAATGACCCCATGTTCAGTGGTTTTAAAACTGAAGCTGTATGTAAGGAAAAACATTTTAGGTAGTTGAACTATGGTAAAACTCTAATGCTGCAATTTCCTTTGTTGAAACACAAAACAAAATCTTAAAAACACAGTTTATCTTAAAACATCACTTATAACAATACACAGTTCCAACTCTTATGTGAAATGAAGCCGTGATTTCCAGTTGAGGTCTTAATATAAAATTCATTCAACATCTGGTCACTTTTCCTTTAAGCTAGTAAAGGAAAAGTAGTATTGGAATTAATTCCTTTTATGAGACCTCCTTTATTTTGTAGGTGTACTTGGCAATAATATCTGTTACCAGTTACAAACACATTTAATACAAGTCATATTCTGAAATTCTAGTGTTATTTTTAAGTATTACCTTGAACGTCCTTTTAAATAAGAATGTTAAAAAAAAAAATCTCAAGAGCTCAGCTGCACTTCATCAGCATGAGTACAACATCATCATTACGACTTTGTATTCTAATATAAGTTGGATTCCCTGGGTTTTTAAAGAAAGAATGGTATTCAAACTGTAGCACATTATATCTTACCACAAGAGAAAAGCAAACTTAAAAATGTCTAAAAACTCATGCATAGCTAGTATAGACATGAACCCTATGTGAAGAAATAAGCAGACTATTAGCAAAAACATTTGGCCCATATAAGGTATATGCAAGTTTAACACAAGCCGGTAAAATCCACTTATTCTGATTATCATTATGACATATTCATATCATTAAATATTGTTACATCTACAAACTTACTTCAGAAAATTATAAACTTTTATGGGGGGAGAAATAAAACATTTGGAAGGCTCTTTGTATATGTAGACATACATTTACATGCACACATCCTCTTTAGAAAAAGGAAAATATTTTCAAATCAATTAAAATTTTTGGGTTAGAAATATTCTTTTCATAGAACGCTTATATACATAAGTAAGTCACCATCAGTTATTTACATCACCATAAAAATAGGAGAAATGGAATTTATAAGATGCGGCAATTATACCAGAATCCTCAACGATCATCTTAAAAAGGCCTTGATATCAATACAAATGCTACTGCAAAATAAGCACTATTAGTATCCCAAAGGCACACTGCATAGTCTTAAGTTTCTGATGGAAAGATCTAATCCAGAAGGCAAGCTGAGTCCCTCTCCTGGTGTGAAATAAACTAGTGGACAGCTTGGTAGCCCTGTGAAGCAGCATGTGAGCAAATATCTTGTTGGAAAAAAGTATCTTATTTTCTGTGGTTTGACTGTGTTTGTAAAGAGAGTTCAGGGAGTAGGCTGAAATAGTTGATGTTACAGCTAGCTGAGGCCCTCAGAGTAATAATCAGGACTATTTTATCACTCAGGTAAAGCCAGTTCAGGCTTCTGGTAAATGCCTATTTGGGGATGTTTCAACAGGGTTTGTGACTTAAAGTTCTTCCTTGAAATTTCTAGTGTAATGCTAACTGGAATTCCTACCAGTTGAAATCACATATGTGAATGATGTTCCTCTGGGCTCAACAATACCTGCATGTTATGGTGCAAACTGTAAAGAAGCTGTGAAAATAGAGCATTTAGGCCACAACTCTTCTCATAACTTGAGTATATGTTTCTGTTAATCCAGAGCTGGTGGTACTGAATATGTTATTTTAAATCAGTCATGGCACTCTTCTCAAAGTTGTATTTTAACATTATTTCCTTAAGGGATTTGCTTCCTTCTCCTATATATATTGTCAGATACTGTCTCTCCTTCTTCTTGACTTTCACATTTTTTCATCATTCTGGAAATCTACCCTTTCAAATGGAAATACAGTGTTTCAGTGGGTACCCATGGATATATCTGAAATATTGGAATGACTAGAAGTAAATTGGTAAAAACAGCACAGACCAAAATTTGAAATGGTTAATAAAATTTTGTTTTTCTGAGTTATATTCAAATGTAAAAACTTAAAAAACTACAGAGGGATTTTTGCATCTCCCATGCATGTCATCAAGTACAGAACTACTGTGTTGATAATTCTCAAAGCAGCTAAATAATTATCTTGATTCGGAAGTTACAGAATAGACAGCTCTCACTATTAACAAATCTGTGAACTGAGGTTTGAGCTTAAAAGCAAACCAAATCCAGCAATACATAAAAAGGATCATACACCATGATCAAGTGGGATTTATCCCAGGGTTGCAAGGATTTTTCAACATCCATAAATCAATCAATGTGATACACCATATTAAATTGAAGACTAAAAACCATATGATCATCTTAATAGATGCAAAAAAGCTTTTGATAAAATTCAACATCATTTATGATAAAAACTGTCCAGAAAGTGGGCATATAGGGAACATAACCTAAACACAATGAAGACCATATAGGGCAAACCCACAACTAACATCATACTCAATGATGAAAAGTTGAAAGCATTCTCTCTAAGATCAGGAACAAGACAAGGATGCCACTCTCGCCACTTTTATTCAACATAGTTTTGGAAGTCCTAGCCACAGCAATCAGAGAAGAAAAAAATAAAAAAAGAATCCAGATTGGAAAGGAAGAAGTAAAACTGTCACTGTTTGCAGACGACTTCATACTATACACAGAAAATCCTAAAAATGCCACCAGAAAACTACTAGAGCTCATCAATGAATTCTGTAAAGTTGCAGGATACAAAATGAATATACAGAAATCTGTCTCATTTCTATACATTAACAAACAATGAAATATCAGAGAAATTAAGGAAACAATCCCATTTACCATCGCATCAAAAAGAATACAATACCTAGGAATAAACCTGCCTAAGGAGGCAAAAGACCTGTACTCTGAAAATTATAAGACACTGATGAAGGAAATTGAAGATGACACTAACAAATGGAAACCGTGTTCTTGATTGGAAGAATCAATATTGTTAAAATGACCATACTACCCAAGGCAACCTACAGATTCAATGCAATCCCTATCAAATTACCAATGGCATTTTTCACAGAACAAATAATTTTAAAATTTGTATTGAAACACAAAAAACCTTGAATAGTCAAAACAGAGAAAGAAGAACGGAGCTGGAGGAATCATGCTCCCTGACTTCAGACTGTACTACAAAGCTACAGTAATCAAAACAGTATGGTACTGGCACAAAAATAGACACATACATCAATGAACAGGATAGAAAGCCCAGAAATAAACCCACACACTTATGGTCAATTAATATATTGGGTTGGCCAAAAAGTTCGTTCAGATTTGTCTGTAAGATGTTATGGAAAAACCTGAACAAACTTTTTGGCCAACCCAATATAACAAAGGAGGCAAGAATATACGATGGAGAAAAGACAATCTCTTCAATAAGTGGTGCTGGGAAAACTGGACAGCTATATATAAAAGAATGAAATTAGAACATTCTCTAACACCATATACAAAAATAAACTCAAAATGGATTTAAAAACATAAATGGAAGATCAGATACTATAAAACTCCTAGAGGAAAACCTAGGCAGAACACTCTTTGACATAAACCACAGCAATATTTTTTGGATCCATCTCCTAGAGTAATGGATATAAGAGCAAAAAATCAAATGGGACCTAATTCCTGTGTTTTGTTTTTTTTTTTTCTTTGGCTGCACCATATGGCATGTGGAACTTCCCCAACCACAGATCGAACCATGCCTCCTGCAGTGGAAGCACAGAGTCTTAATCACTGGACCACCAGGGAAGTCCAAATGGGACCTAATTAAACTTAAAAGATTCTGCACAGCACAGGAAATTATAAACAAAACAAAAAGACAACCTACGGAAGGGGAGAAAATCTTTGCAAATGATGTGACCAAAAAGGGATTAAACTCCAAAATATACAAACAACTCATACAGCTCAATATCAAAAAAAAAAAAAACCAATCAAAAAATGGGCAGAAGACCTAAATAGACATTTCTCCAAAGATGATATACAGATGGACAAGAGGCACATGGAAAGATACTCAACACTGCTAATTATTAGAGAAATGCAAATGAAAACTACAATGTGGTATCACCTCACACCAGTCAGAATGGCCATCACCAAAATGTCTACAAATAATAAATACTGGAGAGTGTGGAGAAAAGGGGACTCTCCTACACTGTTGGTGGGAATGTAAATTGGTGCAGTCATTATGGAGAACAGTATGAAGGTTCCTTAAAAAACTAAAAATTGAGTTACCATATGATCCAGCAATCCCATTCCTGGGCATATATCTGGAAAAGACAAACTAATTTGAAAAGACAGATGCACCCCAGTGTTCATAGCAGCACTGTTTACAACAGCCAAGACGTGGAAGCAACCTAGGTGTTCATCAACAGAAAAATGGATAAAGAAGATGTGATATATATACACAATGGAATATTACTCAGCCATAAAAACAAATGAAATAATGCCATTTGCAGCAACATGGATGGACCTAGAGATTATCATACTAAGTGAAGTAAATCAAAGACAAGTATCATATGCTATCACTTATATGTGGAATCTAAAAAAATGATACAAAGTTATTTACAAAACAGAAACAGACTCACAGACATAGAAAACAAACTTATAGTTACCAAAGGGGAAAGGAGCAGGGAGGGATAAATTAGGAGTTTGGGATTAGCAGATACACACTACTATATATAAAATAGATAAACAACAAGGACCTACTGTATAGCACAGGGAACTATATTCAATATCTTGTAATAACCTATAATGGAAAAGAATCTGAAGACAAATATACATATATATATTCAGTTTTATATATATATATATATATTCAGTTATATAACAATCACTTGGCTGTACCGCTGAAACTAAAACATCATTGTAAATCAACTATACTTCAAAAAAAAAGTCAAAATACAGTTAATGAAAAAAATACTGATATAGACCAAAAATCTACATAGGAAAAACTTCTGATGTCTGTAATTATGAGACAAATATATTGTTTCATTGCTCAAAATATGTGTATGTTCAGCATAACACAGATATCAGCTACTCTTCCCTCCTCCCTTCTATCCATCCACTCATCCAGGAAACGTGCTAGGCACTCTTCTGGACACCTGGGGATAAAGCAGTGAACCAAACCACGTGTGTATATTCAAAGCAATACTCTAGCAGATGAGATAGACAAATAAATGAATGAAAGGTGCTATGAAGAAACATAAAGCAAAAGAAGGGGATAGAAAGTGACTGTGTAAAGTAGGGGGAGCTATTTTAGATATGGTGGTCGAGGAAGACCTCCCAAAGAAGCAAAGCAGCAGCATTCCATTAATAATGGTTATGAGTACAACTTGTATTTACTAAAATGGTACAGGCTTCTACTTAATGACTGGCAGTAGAGCACTGCATGATAGCCCTAAATAAGCTATGAAAATGCATAGTTTGGTGCTAATACTAATTCTAAAGAGATTTCTTCCTTTAATGGAGAAATAAGAGAATGCAGCAGTTCGGTATATAAAGACATCAATCCCATTTCTCGTATCTGATGATAAGGCAAAACAAAAGTTAGAGAATGAATAGATTCTGAATCTCAGAACATGCTTTACTGACATATCAAAGTTAATATTAAGGCTTAATGTTTCCTTTTCCGTGAGACAATTTTGTAGGCATTCTTCTCATAATACATGCTTTATAAGCAAACGCAAAGGTGATAAAAATACTTTCTTAGGCTGGCGGTGCTCATTAAATTATACACTGAATAAAAAGGTGCTCCAAAAAGCACTGTACGAACGTAAGGTATTATTATTACTATTATTAGCCAACTCACCTGAAGATGAAGGAAGCTGATCATAGTCCTGTGATGTTCTGTTGGATTTGACATTTTCACCTGGTAATCTCCTAGCAGGAGGCAAAGGAACCTGGCCACTTGCTGGATCAAAGAAGGGATCTTAAAAATAAAGATAATTTTCAGATTAAAACTATTATCTCTTGGGCTTCCCTGGTGGCGCAGTGGTTGAGAATCTGCCTGCCAATGCAGGGGACACGGGTTCGAGCCCTGGTCTGGGAGGATCCCACATGCCGCGGAGCGACTGGGCCCGTGAGCCACAATTACTGAGCCTGCGCATCTGGAGCCTGTGCTTCGCAACAAGAGAGGCCACGATAGTGAGAGGCCCGCGCACTGCGATGAAGAGTGGCCCCCGCTTGCCGCAACTAGAGAAAGCCCTCGCACAGAAACGAAGACCCAACACAGCCATAAATAAATAAATAAATAAATAAATTAATTAATTAATAATAATAATAAAGGAATTCCTTTAAAAAAAACTATTATCTCTGCTAACTGGCTAAAGAAAAAAATTAGAAATTCTCTATAAAGATCAATTTTTGAAAATAAGAAAACATTTCATGACTGATAGTAACCATTTTCTAATTTTGCATATTTTCTAATTTATTCATCACTTGCTCAAATATGCTTTTCCCATTTGTTCCTAAATAATACACACTACTAACTTTGTAGTTTTCAGATCTCTTATTTGATGGTAAAATGGTTGATGGTAAAAACTGCTTCTAATTTTAATTTTCTGTCCCAGTCTGTCCTGTACAATGAATAGAAACTGTTGTGAAGTCAAAGAAAAAAATGGGTTTTGAATTTTGCCTGTAAGAATATTATATCAGTTAATCTGTCTAAGCATTAGGCAGACATAATCTGTGAAATGTACCTGACATTTGGGATTTGTGAGGATTAAATGAATTCATGTCTATGAAATCTCCTGTACATATAATGTGCCTTTTAAAATACTACATTGGGCATCCTATGCAAAAAATTGTTAGTTGGCTCACTGAACAATAAATTCAGTTATTAAAAATTATGCTATTATTAACATTAAGGTTTGTATAAGTAGTAAAATGTGTTTTTTTTTACCACCTTGACAGAGAAGGGGAATCTGAAATAGTGAAAAATATGAATTGCAGACAAATTAAAAATTATTGTACTTAATTATATTTATTAAAAATAGAATAATGGCAGAAGCTAATGGCAGAGCTAATGGCAGAAAAAGATTATATCAGTGCTACTATATTAAATCATTAGGACTATAAACCTACCTGGTTTAAAATTAGTAGTATATGAGTTTAAATCCATAGAACTGATTCATTTTCTGAGGAGATGGACATAACCTCTGCAACCTTTGGTTCACTGATAATTTATCATCTGCCACCACTGCCATCTCGGGCTCCTCTGTTTTCCTCTCTCATAACACTTTCTTTTATGTCTGCCAGTATCTCCAAAGGTACTGTAAGTTCTTTTCAGAGCAGGGACCTTATCTTACTCAATTGTGTTTGAATTATATTTCCTAATAGAAACACAGTACCAAGCACACTGCTTGGTAAATAGCCTGCACTTCACAAATATTTACCTTTAACTACCAAAATTAACTCAGATTCAGATTTTTCATAAATTCAAATTCTGTGAAATTTGTATTGCTAACATAAGGCTAAAATTATAACTATTAAAGAAGACCTGATAAATATTTCATTGTTTTAACTTCCATTTGAGTTTGATATTAAAAATATGTAACAATTTGATTATTTGAGAAGGAAATACATGCCTATTTATATTAATTTTGACTAGTTGAAGCCCCTATTTGAGTTACAATAATTATCTCCAGCTTTACTGGAGACTTTTTTTTTTTTAACCTAAGCAAGGCTACTTAATTTGCTTTCATTAATTTTGAGATTAAAATAAGTCTTAGATTCTGAGTTTTCAATAATTGAAAAGTCAATGGTTCAGCCTCATTAATTTTGCTGAAACATTTTAGGAAGGAGTAAGAAGATAAATCAAATTCCATACAACAAATGTTTGTTAGTCTTTTGATTTGGAAGGCTAACCAAAGGAACCAAATGTGGTGATTTCTGCATAAATTTAGAAATTTCCCAAAGATTTACAGTTAAATATTCAATAAAATTTACTTTCAATTCTTGTTCATTCTAAAACATCACTGATAAAATATTAGGTCAGAGAAAAGACTGTCTTTTATAATTACACTTTTTTATTTCCTTAGGGGTAAATTTATAGGTTTGTTAGATATACTTATGCTATTTCTAATCATCTATTTATTTAAGACTAAACATTAGATTCTGGATACATTATTGAGTCATAACTAGAGTACAAAATATACAGTAGTATGATATTGCTCCATTAATCTGTTGCACCTAAAAGGTCACTAGGTACACTAAAAATATTACCAAAAATAGCACAAAATACTTTTAGTTCAGTTCTGAATCACTACAATGCTTCATGTTAAGTTTGGCTACTGGTCAGGTATAGGGTAAACTGGGCTTCTGTAGCAAGTTATAAAGTTGGAAGCATTCCTGCTTCGATGGGAAAAGATATTATATAGAATACAATTACTACAGAGAGCACAATAATTACCAAATTTGAAAATCAATAAGGTGTTTAAAAGTAAATTCTTTAAAAATTCATTAAAGTAAAATTTTATATCCACACTTAGGATTAAAACATACAAATTGAAAATACCATAGCAAATGTACAATTTATATAGTAATACATGTTTGAGAAATGAATGAATGAATAAACACGATGGGATTAGTCTACTCTAAAAAGCAAAGTACAAGTGCCTGTGATTTACAGTATGGTAATGCTAAATTCAAAAATTTTAAGACTTATTTTAAGAGATTATTAAAAACTAAGGAAACACTGGGAGGAAAAGGTTTGCTAACTATAAAAGAAGTGGGGAAATACGCATCAATCAAAATTACGCTGTGTAAGAAGGAAACCTATCAAGTGGTTATCTCTGGGAGGAGGCATTATGGAATTTTTTTCTTAGTTCTTTTTTTCCCCCACTATCTGAAACACTTCCAATTTTTTACTCAAGCATAGGAAAAGAGGCAAATAAAATTGAAGAGTTAAAACAATGGCATCTTTCCTCTGGGGCTGTCCAAAAGCCATCTGAAAGATTTATCAGTTATTCTGAAAATTTTAAAAGAATATCAATGCTAGATCTAATTGATAGAGGATTTGAAGACCTATTATTTAGGTGAAACAAAGCTCCTCACTCTTTAACTCACATTCATAAAACCCCCATATGTAGTGATCTGGCCACTGATCAAGTCCTCAAGTGTTAGAGAACTCACTACCCCTCTGAGATATAAGAAGTGTTAATAATCCAGGAAGCTTCTTAACAGGAATGAAATTTCCACTCCTAATTCTTCTCACTGGTCAGTCTTTGTCTCAGGAGACATGGAAGAAATCTAATCATTCTTTTACAAATACTGTGGTTGAAAGCAACTCTAGTACATACTCAAGATCTTCTCTTCTGTCGGTTAAACATCCTCAGTTCCTTTAATCTACCATAGTTTACACGGTGTGGTTTTACTTGCCTCTCCCATCCTGGCTGCACTCCTCCAGATATAGCCTAGCCCTGGGTTTCTCCAACTTGAGCATGCATCAGATTCACCCCCAAAGGCTTATGAAAACACAGATTGCTGGGTCCTACTCCCAGAGTTTCTGATTTAGTAAGTCTTGGGTAGGTCTAAAGAATTGGCATTTTAAACAAATTTCTAGGGAGTGTTAATACTGCTGGTCTCAAGACCACAGTTTGAGAACCACGGCTCTACCCATCAGTCCTTCAACACCTGCACACAGCAGTCTCCACACTGGCTGAGCCTGGGGGAGCACCTTGCCTCACTCCATCTCTGATTTGAACTCTGTGAGTGCAACCCTCAGAGGGCATAAGAGTCCCTGGTAACTACGTCATGAATGTGCTTCATGAAGGTCACAGTCAACCAAACCCCTAAAAACCCTTTCCAATAACTGTCGCTAATGATCCAAGTTTTCTTTGTATTTTACTTATGCAATTGCATTTCTGGATCCCGTGGAAAACCTTCCTTCATCTCTAATAAAGTCAATTTGGCTGGCTTTTAGAGTTGAATTGTGACTTTAAGATTGGATAAGGACTTCAAAAGAGATTCCAGGTTAGAAATACAGTGAGGAAAAGATTCAGAAAGGGCTGCCAAATACGTTGTGTATTTTGTGCACTGCACAAAGACATGCGGTAATGGGACTGAGCAGACTTAAATACAGCCTTGGCTTTGTTCCTGGAGCACTGGCCCTGGCACAAAGCAGAGGGAGGGGTGCCTATTTCAACCCACCAACACAAAAGAAATGCCTTTTTGTAATTCGGACAAAAGCACATATATGATAGCAGTAGCCCTGGGTTTGGAGACAGTAAAGTGTAAAGCTTTTTTTGAGGACTCTTCAGGTTTTGTTAAGATATGACTGGCCTGTCCAGAGTAGATGGCTCATGTACAGCAGTGGGCATTACTATTTTGCTAAAAGAAATCTTGTATAAAGGCCTAAAATAGAAAACAGATAAAAGCAGCATCAGAGCTGTGCCCCTGCTTCGCCTCCCCCACTTGATCATACAGGAGTCCTAAGGCTCTTTTGCAGAAACACAGGACACTGTAGTTTGAAAACCACTACTATAGAGCAGTCACTGGGCTATAAGGCTGGAAAGGTGGACCCGACTCAGGTGTGCAGGGCACTGAATGCTGGAATATAGAGGTAGGTTTGAGTAGGTATTTAATACAACATCATGGGGATATCCAACCTTTGTCTTTAATTAGGGATAAAGATTTCCTCAAGGAAACCAAATCTTCATAATGCCAGGAAAGGCTTATCACTACACTGGACTAAAATTTTACAGATTAAACTATAGTGAAAATAATAGCAGTAAAGTGCTCATATAGTCCATTTAAATTTAGCAATCACCGTTGTTTACCTTGTTTGGTTCTACAGCTATTAAGTTAAACTTTTGTTTAGCATTTATAGAGTATTCTTTCATGAAGTTCAGTTCAGGATGAAGAACTGCTTTTGTGAATTTTCTATTACACTTCTTTAGACAGCCTAATGTGTTGAATACTTTGCAAAATGATACAGTCAAGTGCTTATTTAAAGCTGAAAGAACCTTTCATGTTCTACGATATCATTATGTTAAGAAGAATTAAAATATTTCTTTTGAAAAAGATGTGGTCTATACATGTGGCTTAAAATTGAATAAAAACAGTTGACTCATTGGATCTCATAAAGGATCTGACAACAGACTAGAAATTTGTCCTGTTAATTATATGAGACTGGAAAGGGGGGAAATGTTGCCATTTTTTCCTCAGAAGTATTTATTATCGAGGGATATCAACATTACTTGAATGGAATTAGAATACTTCCATGCATAAAAGGAGTTCAAGAGAGAGTCAACAGGTTCAGATGACCCTGCTCTGGTCCCATGTTAGCCTCACACCACAGGTTAAGGATAACTGCTACTGAGCCTACCTGGCAGCCAAGCAAAGCTATATATGAAATAAATCAGTTTATTCAACTTTCATTCTAATAAAAGGGGGCCTTTTTATTTTGAAGTAATTTTTTTAGTAATCTTGAGAAAAAACTTTTTGAAGATTTTTACAAAAGCAAAATGAACAGTGAAATTATGATGAAGAACTGAAATATTTTACAATTAATTCTTCTGATAAAAACAGGTTAAAGGGTGTGTTTGTGTAAAAAAGTGTAAGAATTAAGTCAAGCCTGGAAAGCTTGGCTTAATTTTAAAAGAAGGCACTACATTTAACTTTCATTTAATGGGGCTTAAATTACATATATAAAAGGTGATTGATAGGTACCTTATAGGAATCTGGCTAGAAATTATCCAGAAGTTTGCCTTGGGAAAGGTTAAGTTTACTAAGATTTAGAGATACTCATATTTTAAAAAAAATTTATTGGAGTATAGTTGCTTTACAATGTTGTGTTAGTTTCTGCTGTATATATTCATTTTTAAATGTTAATTAAAGTCCATGTATAAAACAAAGATTTGAATAAGTATAAGTGAAAAAGATAGCAAAATGTTAGTGTGTATACATAGCTATATGAATAAGAGCCTAATAGTTATCCATGCTTTCTGCTTGGATTAGAAGGGTTATGAACCTTGCTCTTTGATTGGTAGCATTCAGTGAATTAATGTGATCCATGAGGGCAGGGAGGCATCTCACAGAGTGGGTGACACAGAGGACAATTCAATATTTACTGATGAAAAATTATTCCTTGAAAATAAACTACTTTTAGAAACTGAAGCTATATATTCCAAGTTATATGTCTATAATTTTGTGGGTCATATCTACAAACTGCCTCAAACTTCTAAATTATCAAACCAAATGGAAAAAAAAAAATGAGAAAAATGTTAAAGGTGAACGATAATGGTTAAGATTCCCAAGTTTTCAAAGAAGCATGTAGGTGGCCAAAGGACAAAGGGAGTATTCTTAGAAGGCTTTCGTGATTTATCTCATACACAGATGTAAAGCAGTTGTTAAAAAAAGAAAATTTTTACCCTATGTTTAACCAAACCAAGTCGAGGAGGCAGACATTTCAGAGTACAGATCACAGTATCACCAATAGGACTGATGGGAACAATTAATAGCAGCAGATTCAACATAACTGAAATTGTTTTTCCTGATAATTCTGACTAGTGGAGGGGATGATTTATTAAGTCTTTTTATTTCTACTCCTCACTTGAGTTTCTTTTAAAAAGCTATGTATTAATTTTTCCTTGAAGACCAATAATTTTAGTAGATACATTGAGGCATTAAAAATAAAAACAGTAACAAAACAATAAAATGCAGATATTTCAGAAAAACGTATCTATTAATGTTACAACAATATAATTTACCAAGATATTATGTTTTTGAATAAAATTATGACCCTAAAGCATATTTAGTAAAAAATTTTAAACACATTGTTTGAAAAAAATATTGCACTCAGAATTAGGAGAAAGTCTAAATTTGTCTCCATCACTTTTAGCCCAAACACAGAGCACTTCTGGTTCTCACCTTTTGTAACATACAGGTGTTATTTGGACCTGATAATCTCTTCAGCGCCATTTCTAAATTCTATGATTCCTTGTTGCTTTTGCCATTTTCGTAATCCTTTTGGCATTAAACCAAACAACTAACAGACAAACCTATCCAACTGCTGTTTTCCCCACCCAGGGATTTTTCAGCTTGGGAGCTAGAAACCAATGAATCACTAATGCTTATTTGACAGTATCATCTTAGAAATATTTTTGCTTTCAGTGAAAAGGTTTGCTTGGTTTTTCCCTCCTACCTGAAGGAAGGAGGAAAAGGTCCTGTCCTGAGGATGGTCGGCTACTGGAGCCAGGAGGTTTTGAATGTTCGATGAGACTATGCCTTGCGGGAGGTGGGGGAGGTGGGAGGGACGGGGGGAGGGCATCAAAAGCATCTTCACCTGCATTGAAAGAAAGGTCAGTATCAACAGCAGAACTTCATTAATCAAACCACAGTATCAGGCAAAAATAATGATTTTCTCTTGCTGCTTATAAACAACTTCACCTGCAGTGTTTACCCAGCAGTTCACTGACTTTGTTAATGGGAGCTGATTATTTTGTAGGAGGTGTTTGGAGAGAAACACAGGCACACAAACACACATGTGTGCACAGACTTTTTCGATCTCTCAGCCCTTTCTATTAAAAAGCAGTATTTCAGGTTATGAAACAGCTTATTATTCACTTGTAACCTTTATAATATAATACAGATCACATCATCAAAACAATTTTTGTGTAACAATAAGAGTTCACAGCCTCTAATTAGAAAA
This sequence comes from Balaenoptera acutorostrata, assembly GCF_949987535.1. Classification (NCBI taxonomy): domain Eukaryota; kingdom Metazoa; phylum Chordata; class Mammalia; order Artiodactyla; family Balaenopteridae; genus Balaenoptera; species Balaenoptera acutorostrata. Next base: position 98,564,765 of record NC_080067.1, on the reverse strand, counting down.
TCACACTATGCACAAAAATTTAATGTCACAGAATAGTTTAGATTATCTTTTAAAAGTTTGCTCCACGGCATTTTTAATTCATTTAAACTAATGCTCCATATATTTCATTGTCAAAATATACAGAAAATGCACCTGCAGTAGAGGAATATGATCTTTTTCTACTTATCAGATATCTCTAGGAAGAAACAGTTAAATATATCAATAGAACTACCTCTTGTGGTGGTCCCAAAGCTAGTTACTTATATTTGCATAGTTCCCAACTTTAGTAACTGTAGAATACTGCAGTATGCTTTTATGTCTACTTGTGTTTCCCCTGCCACGTCTTACTATCCTATTCATATTTTCCCTCATCTTGATTCTTTAAAAAATAAAATTGCAGTGTATGTATTTTTGTAAGCAATCACAAATACTTTGTGAATGAAACAGGGTATAAATACCTACATCTTCTAGTAATAAATATTCTCATGGATTTAAATACATTGACTTAAATATAAAGGTATATTTAAATATAAACGGTTTCACCACTCATCCAGCTTGCCTTGCAAAAAGTATTCAAAATTTTTTCTCTAATGATCATAAATATTTTTCTAATGTAAAATATATGAAGGTATAGGAGAAAGAGCTTTGTTATCATTCCAACCTTCAGCTATTTCCTACATTATCTCATTTATTCAAATCCTTTATCAATCAGCCCCTAAATGTCAGGCACCATGCTAGGCACATGGGTAATGTGAAGATCAAAATCATAAGTCCTCGACCCCGAGGAGCTTAGATTCCACAATGAGATCTAAGAAAAGTTCACAAAAGGCTCACAGGTGAATAGGTCCCAGAGGGAGAGAGAGATGCATTGTAAGAGGGAAGAGGAATGCAGAAAGTGGCATTCAGCAAGGTGTTACCAAGAACAGGAAGGCCTGGGATATCAGGGCCTCAAAAACATTTGTTCATCAAATACAGGGATGGTGTCTACTAGGCAGAGTGAACAGCATAAATCAAATATGATATGTACAGGAAGAGCCAAAGGAAGGATGAGTTAAAAAGGTTGGAACATTTATCTGCATTGTCCAATATGGTAGTAACTATCCACATATAGCTATTTAGTTTAAATTTAAATGAACTAAAATTCAGTTCTACAGTCACACATATAGATCTTTTATGTCACCACATAAAGTTCTATTGGACAATGCTGATCTAGTCATAAAGACTTGGGGAATAGGTCAAAAACAGCATACAGGAAGAAGTGGAAGAGAAAAAGACTAGGTAAAGAAGGAAGTTGGGAGGTGCTTGTAATCCACGTAGGTGAGAGTAAAGCACTGAACTGCAGAAAGAACAGGAGCAAGACATTCAACTGTATAACTAACTGGAAACACCAGTTGATGGTGTTTTTGGGGAAAAAAATGGAGAGGTTCATTTCTAGTAGCCTAATGATTCAGATAAGCTTATAAATGAACCTTCATTATACATTATTTTATGCTATGGTGACTCATTATTGTAAAGCCTTAACTTGTGAAGGTTTCTTAATTGTCTTCCTCTAAAAATAGGGTGAGAAGCTTCCTACCTAGAATTAATGAAATAAACAGACACCTGCACTGGCCAATTTTAACATAAATACACACCTGTGTGTACCTTCACACATGTATACACACACACACACACACACACACACATTAAGTGTACTTCATGGTAAAATTTGAAACAAAGAAATTGAGATTCTTTGGATGTGTTCTAGTTGCAGTGATTGATTATAAGACAGAATTTATTTTCAGCTCTCTACAATAAAATATATAATTTCCCATAATGTAATTAGCTAAGTGGAAGTGGGTCATTTTATATTGAAAGAAAAAGTAAGTACGCATTCATTAAGAATTATACTTAAAGAAAATCTCAGATGAATACTCCACATCTACTAGAACACAAGCACCTGGGGGAATGAACAATGCCCTCATAAGATTTTGTAGACTGCATTTAGTACATGAAGAGACAACTTGATAAAACCCTAACTGATGCCAGCTATTTACACCACTGCTTCAGTCATCTAAATGGAATAATGGTCACATGAACTGAGGGCCACTATCACCTGGAGATTCCATTCTAATTCAGACAAATTCATAACCTAGTGAGTCTACATTGCACTGAACTAAGAATTCTGATAATTCAGATATTAATTGAAAGAGGTGGCAGGGAGGCTTGCTTGAAATTGTTTTAAAGGTTTCAACCTAATGGAGGGATGAGAAGATCATAATCAGAGGGCGTCCTGTTGAGTGAAGAACCATGCTTTGGATTGTCCCGAGTTGGAGGCCTGGCAGGTGGTAATGGCACTGGATCAGAGGCTGAATCAAAAACATCTCCTAGAGGAGAACACAAAATCTTAATGTATTTTCAGTACAACAATGGCATGGAATTTTACCTTTAAATTCTGACCATTAAGACACAGAATACAAAGAGAATATGTCTTATACATACCCTTTAAATATATGCCTAACTCAGGGATGTTTGATTTCTTCATCTCTGAAGACGTACCGTGTGTTCCATTCAGTATACAGTGACCATTATCACAAGACCTAAAGCAGAAATCAAAGGACAAAAATCATAAGGATAATTACTTTCCATTTAAAAGTCATCTGGGGGTGGGGAGATGATGGGAACTAGCAACGCTGCTCATGTAATAAAGTTAGGATATAAATATAATTAATTTCCTTTTCTGGAGAAAGTAAAGTAATATTATCTAGATACTTGAATACTTTTACAAAGCAGAAGTAAATATTCCATGGAAGACAAAAGGTTTTTTTCTTTTTTTAAGTGAAACTAAGAATTACAAGGGCCACAAAATTGCTTATACCCTAAACACACCTGTGGAATTAACATTTCATTTTGGAAGATTTCAATGTTACCTTATCAAGGTTTTGAAGAAGAAAATGTAATATGCAGGCAAAAAATATGTAAAAGTCCCAATGACATCATTACTGGTTAATGGTACTTAGCAGTATATTTTTATTTCTGTAAATTAAGCTTTCCTTATTATAAACTAGAGCCTGTCAAGGAAGGAGAATTATTAAATATTCAGAAAGTCCATTAAAATTCAGATAGGCATATTCAAAGACCTAGAGTCTGGAGTATAATTTCACCACTGCCATGAACAAAACTGGCACTTCTGACAACTGTAGAAAAATGACTTTAGCAAAGGCCTTGGGAACACAACAAATATTTTAATCTGGGTGTCTGTAAAAGGATAATACTAAAAAAAGTATTTTTATTGTTGGTATTAATGCTTTCGAATCATACTGTGAACACAATGCACAAATCCGGGGGCACAGGAAGGTAGCAGCAGGAAGAGAAGGCATGGAGCATATTTTGTCTTCAGAATATAGCTGTGTAGCAACTGACTATCTGCTCACCAAGTTACTGTGCTCACAAAGAGCTATAGAAGGCAGAGTTTATATTTTACCTTCCCCTGATTTACTCTGAATTCTTGGGGCAAAGTAAAAGTACATACATAATGGAGGAGATATTGGACATTTGAATAGTTATTGCAAAGTGCTTCATCTGAAATGCATTTCCATTCTCTCTTGTGGCCACATCTCTTTAAGGGGCCAGAGATGGTTCATTTAAAAATAGTTATAATGTATTGAATTTTCATAGTAATGATGGATTTTTACTGAAATGGAATTATTCATCTATGAATAATATGGTTTATGAATCTATGAATAATATGGTTTAACTTTTTCCATATACTGACAATTTAGTTCTCCTGATGTTCCAAAGAGAGGAAAAACATAGAAGGAAAGGATGTGTCTAAGTTTAAAGAGTGCTTTGTAGAGGACCTAAGAAGATACTTCATCCATTGACTTTCAAGAACAAATTAGACAGAAAATTCACTCCAATTAAGATTAGGGATTGTCAACATTTATTACTTCTCTGTAACTGTAGAAAGATGGTAATGGTGGTCATAAGTCAAATTTATTTTCAGGATTTGGGAGGCCTGCCACCAAAAATCTCATCCAGTATGATGTGACAATTAAAATTTAAAGTATTACAATTATACCATTCACTTATCCAGTGATGAAAAAAAATGAGATCCCAAAGAGACCAAAAAAGCTCATCTTATTTCAGTTTTTAAAAATTACTACACATTTATAAGAGCCAAGGGAACTGAAAATTGTAAAAATTTATACTTGATGTAAAGGAATAACTTTTTTCTCTAATAAGAATAGTAGACATTTGGTTCTTCCAACATAACAAATTATTATCTCTCAGTTATTTCTCTGTCTTCTCAATGTTACCAACAAATGTCCTAAAGACCAGCAATCAGCAAAGAAACGTTTGGTTCTTGCTTTGAAATATGAAGCCCTGGACAGCAAAGTGTTAATAACCATGGTTAATAATTCTGCATAGTGTTGATAATTCTAACCTTGTAACTCACTAAGGCAGATCTCTGGTTTAAATGGAGTTTTGCTTCTCTTTTCCAAGTACTGCAATACAATACTTGAAGAAAGGCATTAAAACATTTTTTAGACTTTTCATCTGAAAAGAAAGGAACACTCCACTCATAAAGTGCTTTCTGTTGATTGACTTGACCTCAAAAGGAAATGGCGCACTAGGTAAAGATGACATAGATGACTGGAGTGTTAAACAGCTCTCCTATTCCTCAGTCAGTAAAGATATACTGAAAGGCAAGAAGGCTGGGCCGCCAGCAGTAGCTGAGACCTCTTCTGTATGTGCCAAGCAGAGCTCCAGGGATGTAATTAGACAAAGAAAACTGGAGCTCAGAAAATAAGTCTGAAACTGAGATTTGACTTACTGAGTACTTCATATATGTCAATTAGATTTAAAAAAAACAGAAAAATAAGATTATGATTTAATAATTCAATTATATAAACACAGAATTGTCCTTCTACTTAAAGACAAACTAATATTTCAATACACACCACCCATTTTTAATAACTCCTATACCTCCATGGGGCTGCCACTTCAAAGACCAAGGATGTCTCCATAACAGTGAGAATAAACAACTGACAAGAAGAAAACAGAACACAATTCCTCACATTCTTGTTTGATGCAAGGAAAAGTAAAATAGTACCTGATAACAATAGCTAAGGGAAATAATTTTTTTCAGTTCTTCGAGATCTGAATATAAGTAGGTAGCACATCAAGAAAGAAAATCAATATAGATTATACTAGTCCTTACTTCATGAAGAACAATTCTAAGGAAGGTTAGTATAATACCTTATTTTCTAAGCACTAATTTTTCTTCATGAGATATGTGCTTAGAACTGATAAAATGCATTGAAAATAGCTTATTGAAAATTCATGAATTAATCACCACTATATGTAACCTACAGCAAAGTTTTACTACAGTACAATTTGTTTTTTGGGGAGAGGGGCAACAAATTATTCCATTAGACTTACTAGTCAACTAATTTAGTCAAAGGACTTCCTAGTTAATAGAAATCTACATCTTTTCATTTTCTCTGAAAGGTCATGGAGAAAAATAGGATTATAGGTAGAGGAGGCTTTGAGCAAGAAATCAAGGGTTTTTATTAAACAGATGTGATTCAGTTGTTTAAAAACAAATGCCATAAATGATAATGCTTACTGCAGACGTGAGGTGATAAAAAATGGCCCATATTCTTACCTAGGAGGAGGTTTTACATTATGACAATGAGATGGTTGTGAATTCAGGGAAACAGGATGGGATGAAGGAATCTTGTATTCATCGTCATCTTCCTCTACTGGGTCTCGTGTTTTCTCTGAAAGGGAATTTGCTAATGGACCAGTACACCTACCAGAGGGGAAAAAAAATCCAGTCTAGTTTTAGCATAATAATTCAGGACAGGCAAGTCTGATGTGACATATTCAAATCAAAGAAACTACTTTGTCACTTGTGTTCATTTTTCAATTACAGGGTGACATCAGAAGGGCTGTTCTTATACTAAATACAAATGAAAAGGATTTTTAAAACTCTTGATGAAATAAGAGTGTTCATACTTATAATTTTAAAATGGCACAATAAGAGAAACTAGTAACCTGTCAAATAAAATAAAAAGGTCCTGGAGTTGTAAGTGAATGCATAAAGTTATTTACACCAAAGCTATTAAAATATTAACATTTTGTTCTTATTTAACTTAAATTGGTAAATTAAGATGATATATATGCAAGGTTATTCTATATATTAATGAAGTATTTATAGAAAGTTCAACTGTCTCTCGTGAATATTACTTATAGTTGAAAAAAATCCAGTTTAATTAAGTGAAACAATTCTTTCTCCTGTGAAGTTACAATTCAGATAGTTGTTGTTGGGACAAAAATTAACAAAGATCTAAAAATGACTGGAACAATTAGAAGTAGATAATGAGAGAACTTTATAAATCTTTGAGGTAGAGGCCATTATTTTTATGGCTTAAATTCCCTGGCTAAGTAAAAAAGAATGCAAATATGTAAAACAATTACCTAATATCAAAAGAAATTCCCAAGCATTTTACTCATCCATTGAGTAAACAGACAAAGCCAATTAATAACAAAACAACAAAAACGTACTTTTTTTTTTTTTAACAGTTGTTGCTAATGGAGTTTATCCTAAGCTGACGCCAGGGAGAAACACCAAAGTAGAAACACACAAACCTACCCTGACCAACTTTAGGACAACCAACCTGTTTGCAGGACACTGGAGGTACATACGGATCCAAACCTTTTTTTAAATCATGAACCTCAAGACAAATCTGTTTCGTTAAATTTTTTTTTTTAATCTTTGTGACTGCAATTTTGAAGCACCTTCTGTAGAGGGAGCAAGAGGCCTTTGGTATATGAACCATCAAGACTGAAATAACTTTTTCATTTTTATTTCTCCTAACTAGTTCGAATGAAAACAACTTTAAGGGCTTTTCTCTGTGCCCACTGCAAGAAGACATTTTGAAAAACCTAAAGGTTTTCAAATTTCAACTATATATCTGAGTCTCTAGGAAGTTCAGAGATGAAAGAAAAAAATCTCTCCTAAGATTTTTCAAAAGTGTGTTTTTATCCGTCTTTGAAGACTTTTTCAATACCGATTTTTGAATTCTGTTTGAGCGACCTTGGAATTCAAATGACAGTTTAAGGTGAAATGAAAGCACAGTGATACAGTGACAGAAAGTCCACTGTCACCACCCAGAGCACAATCTAATAACCTTATTAATAACTTAAGGGTTACACCTACTATGGTGTAACCTTGGAAGATGTACATCCCAAATGAAGGCCAGTGAGTACACGGACTGCAAAATGGTGATTTGATGGGAATTAGAGCAGGGATTTCAAACATTACCTTTTCATAAATTCTTATAAACATGGATATAAATTTAGCTAAATCAAGGGCCAGAGTGGGTTCTGTTAGCAAAAGAAATAAGAAAAATACACATCCTTTCTATGTCCTACTATATTGTCATGTACAAGGAATTTTTTTTCCTTTGCAATTTAAGCATATACTGTATAAAAGAAACACACTGGGCTTCCCTGGTGGCGCAGTGGTTGAGAATCTGCCTGCTAATGCAGGGGACACGGGTTCGAGCCCTGGGAAGATCCCACATGCCGCGGAGCAGCTAGGCCCGTGAGCCACAACTACTGAGCCTGCGCGTCTGCAGCCTGTGCTCCGCAACAAGAGAGGCCGCGATAGCGAGAGGCCCACGCACTGCGATGAAGAGTGGCCCCCACTTGCCACAACTAGAGAAAGCCCTCGCACAGAAACGAAGACTCAACGCAACCAAAAATAAAAATAAATAAAAAACAAGGGTATCTTTTAAAAAAGAAAAAAAGAAAAAAGAAAAAGACTTACTGACCAAGTATTCAACAACCACATCCATATCAGGAGTGTTCTATCTGCCTGGTGCAGCTTAGTTCCAAAGATTTAAGAGTTTTCAAAGAAGCACTGCACTATGACACAAGAATGGATGATTTTTGAAATCACATTTGTTCTGACTGATTCTATATTTTATCTTCAATGATAAAGACTTTAATCAGGGTAATTTCCCCCTACTCTTTAGCTTTGCTGCAAATCAACAGATGGAGTATCCTGAAGAAAATGAAAAGCAAAGCTTATCTAATATTTTATGGAATTATAGGGGCTTACTGCTAAAACTTACTAGTCGCAGGTAATTAGCTTAAATGGATTTTAGTGAATTATACTAGAAGTGAAGAAAGTCTTCGAGTGGCATTTGTTGCGTATCTAAATCTGAAAAAAATGCCTGGATATCTTGCTTATCACCATTTTAATAAAGTTCTAAAGAGTCATATTTTATCTTATTATATTTTTAATGCAAACTTCTTATATTAGTATAATATTCTAGTTAAAATAAGCCAATTTATAAGAATATCATTCCAGTGACTTTATTCAATATTATATAAATTTTTGTACAAAATTGATCTTATTCAATTCTGAAGGGAAAAATAAAAGCAATTTCTACCATGTAAAAAAGGGAATGTAGACTATGAACTTTGGGTGGTTATGTATAAATGTAGGTTCATCATTTTTAACAAATGTACCACTATGGTGGAGGATGGTGAAAATGAGGAAAGCTAGGCATGTGTGGGAGCCAGGGGTATTTGGAAATATCTGTACCTTCTCCTCAATATTGCTATGAATCTAAAATGGCTCTAAAAAAATAATGTCTTAATAAAAAAAAATAAATGAGGAAGGTACAAATAGATGAAGAATTTGTATATAAAATACCAAAAGAGAAATCTCAATTTATTTAAATAATTACATTATTTGTAATTACATGCGGGATTTCTTTTTCCCTTCACAGACTCATTCAAAAAGTAGGTTCAGTTTTACTTGCAACTAGATACGTGGTAAAAATAAAGAATTTTCATTAGCTATCATGTATGTTTACTTTTGGTAGTGGCGAAAATATCTCACGGGACATAGGAAAATGTTCAGTCATTGATTTAGCTCATGGGAAATTTTTAGGATACCAGAGGAATAAAATAGATCAATTTTATTTGGCTGGTTCCACGTTAAAACTGCTAAGTAAACCATCCTACCATTTACACCAGTACTTCATTCCCTTTATATTATCATCAGACATTCACAGAGTGTTCTGCACTGCGGCTGTCATTCCTGAATTAATACACTGGTAATGCACAAGGACACATAGTCTTAAAGATACACAGCCATCCTCCCCACAGCCTTCGCCTCTTGTTAAATTCAATGTGTGTTATTTAAACTTTAATGAGGAATACGTCCACTATCTGCATGTGCACACTTGAAACAAACCAAGAATATATTTTCTAATGCTCTTCTTAATTAGTGATTTTTGCATTTTGAAGCTGAAGGCTCACAGATACAATCCTCTACAGCCTTCTACATTCCTGGTGTGAGAGGCAATATCATCAGAGGGGTGACCTTCTGCATATCCCACTGGCTTTTCCTACATAACATACCTCAAACATCACCCTTGCCAAGTACTTTTCTTTCCTTCATTTGAGCAATTCCTGATACCTTGACTAGTTCAACTTTTCCAGAAATAAAGCAAAGTAGAAATATCCATCTTTACTGTCTATAGATGAACCTCCTGTGACGTCCCACAAAACAGTAATTTTCTTTGAACTTTAATCTTTTATATGTATTTGGTTAAGTGTTCATACATTGACATTGTGTTTTCTATATATTCATCTATGTCTTTCTTCTATTTCTGTCTAATTGCAAAATGCTTAAGGGCAGACCCTGAGTCAACCAAGGCCTGGCATGGTGTGTGTCCCACGTAGCACTCACAGCTTTTAGACAAAAAGAACGAGAGGCTATTAGAGAAATACATGACCAAACTGTTACAGGAAAGAAAATCATTTTAAGGATACTTTCATAATGTAGAAAAATATTTAAAATATATTATTTTGCTTGCCTTCTACATGTAAAATCTTATTTAATAATCTCTGAAAGCAAGGTTTTGAAAAATATCTTTTATTAAAACCGAATCTTCAGAGCCTGCCATATACATTAGTCCATATTTCTTGTACTAACTATCCTAACAGGCAAAACACCCAACTTCGAGAAATCATAGCCCAGAGAAGTGGTAACACAAAATCTAGCTGTATTTGAGATGAGGATTGCCCATGTGCCACCTGTAAGCCATTTCCCCAGCATCTCAAGAGCGGGTTTTATAAATATACATACAAATTTTGAGGATTCTTTCATGACATCCAGAAGAATCAGTGTGGTATATTATTAGGCTGAATATAAGCTTTAATTTTAAGTTTTCACTTATAGTTTAAGTATAGTTTATACTTTAAGTATAGTTTTCACTGACTTGTTTTTAAGCTGGAGAAATAAATTTGAAGTTAATTTTTAAGTTAACTTATTCAAGGCCAATATTCATTTCTAACACTTTTAGGGAACTGCTTTAGAAATCAAAAAGACAGATGTTGAGGAAACTCATTTTTTTTTGAGAATCTGATTTTCCAATACATGTTGAACATTAAAGACTTCACGGTGATAATAAATGTGGCTTATAATTAAATACTTATAATCGCCAATAACTGGACACAACCCAAATGTCCCTTAGTAGAGGGATGGATAAACAAACCATAGTGTGTTTTACAATGGAATACATACTCTGAGCAATAAAAAAGGAACAAACTATTGATACTCTTGACAACCTGGATGAATCTCAAATTCCTTGTGCTAATAGAAAGAACCCAAACTCAAAAGGCTCTATACTATATGATTCTATTTATATGACCTTTGGGGAAAAGCAAAATTATGTGGACACAAATCAGATTGATAATTTCCAAGGGTTTAGGGTAATGGGAGAAACTGACACAGGCCTGGGGGGTGTTTTTGGAGTGAAGGAACTGTTCTGTATCTTGACAGTGGTAGTGAATACATGACTATGCATTTGCCAAAACTCACAAAACTGTACATTAATAAAGCAGGGCGAATTTTACTGTATGAAAATTATGCTTTAACAACTGGAAAATTTTCATTTTAAGGTTAAAAATTCATTTTAACTCATTTAAGATACTGCAGATAAGCATCTTTCACAAACAAATATGCTTAATATCCCTAGTGGCCTTCAAATCACTTACCTAATTCTATTTGAGTCTACAGAGAAATGTGGACAGAAACAAGGAATGCTTGAATATGGTGGAATATGTCAAGATGCTCTCACTTAATGTGAAAATAGAATCTCATTCTAACCCTATGCATTTTCTATGAACAGATCAATATGTTCATGGAAAAGTGGAGAATATATGGCAAACTATGCCTCTATGGGACAAAAAAGAGACAGTATAAGGAATATAATTTAGATTGCATGTTTAAATAGATTCCAATGGCTCACAATTCTGTGTAAGGCTACCTAATTATTTGTGATCATAAATCAGTTGTATGGTAAATTACAAGTAACAGATTTGTCAGACTACTGGGATTAGTGTTAATATCAGTATTCATTTTAGATTTTAGTCAGAGAAAATGAAAGATTAGTGGAATTAGTGGCATTCCTGCACCCAGATTATAGCCATCCGCCAAATGCCATTTTCCCACAAATGATGAGAGAGGGATTACAATTCTATCTGAATTTAGAAATTATAATACTAAAATAAAAAGGAGAAAAATAATACCCATAGTATTTATTTTGTACCCTTTCCACACACTATTTCTCTTTCTATTGAGACTAGTTTAAAATGATATGCTTGCAGCCCTCAATTCTTGTCATCAGTGTGTCCACAAGCAGGTTCTAGGGATTCACCACTAAACATTAGAAAACCTACGTTAGGATGGTCAAGCTGCTCCACGGGAGATTTGAACAAAATTTATAAATCAATAAGAATGTGCAGAAAAAATAAAGTCTGAGTTTCAAATACTGAGTCACATCAATAGGTCAAAACCAAATGCACAAACATGATACACAGTGAGAGAAGAATGCCATAGTGATCATAATGAATAAATTGAAAAGATGGACCCATCCCACACTATCCCATACACATCATGTCAATTGTAACTTACAAAGGACTGCCATCTTCAATATTAGTTCACCTTTCTATCTACCCAAGGTAAAACAAACAAAACTAGTGCAACATCTTGACAAATCTTAAAAATATTTTAAGGTATTTGAATGAAAGCTGGTTCAAAAATTAACAAAAGAGCATCACTGTTCACTAGGGTTAAGAAAAGAGTAGCTCTTAATTACAGCTGGATCTTCCATTTAAAGTTCTCTACCATATGTTCTTTAAATCAATGAAATTAATTTCTTATCATTGAACATAAACAGAATTAATGTAAAAGTGAAGTGTGTATTGTCTATACAAATCCTCAGGTGAACAATAACAGAACATGTTTCCCTGCTCTTTTGCCATTAAAGCATAAACAATGAAGCCTGGTGTGCACAGTATATAAGATGAAAAATTTCCATCAAGCTTCTTTCTCTTAAGTTTTTAAAAATTACAATGTGATGTTTGCTTTAATAGCTCCTGTGGCATAGTGCTTTTTTCTCTTCTTTCTGTTTTTCACTCCCCAGTCAAAAACAAAGCAAAACAAAACAAAACTTCCCTTCTCCCAAGAACTTGACGACCATTTCAGTCAAATTGGTCTAGTTTTGTCTTTTGCACCTTTCTATCTACAGACCATTTTGGCCACTATTTATTTAAAAACAACCACTCTCACATACACACACGCAGGCACAGATGCTGATGCTGTTTGGCGGTGTGGACCTCTTAGATCACTCACTGGCAGTAGTTGCGGCTGCATTCACAAATCCACATTTCTAGTTTGTTTTAGATTATGATAATGATAGATAATGTTTATTATAATTTTCACCACACAGAAATGTTCTAAATACGTCTTCTACAATATCAACATTTCAGGGGTAAATGATATAGTTTTTTAAGGTGATATTTTCATATGTAAGTTCCTATATTAGAAAAAAAAAAACTTCTAGGATTACATTTATATGTCTAAGAGTATAACAAATCTAATTACATTTGGGCACTGGTCATGGAGAAATGATTTTATCAGCTTTAGATAGTACCTACTGAAGTTATTTACTTGAATATAATATAAAGGTGAAAGCTTAGATGGTATGTCCAACTGTCCCCTCAACATCACTATTTGGATGTGTGTGTAATCGGCACCGAAACTCAACAGATCCTTAACTCGTAATTTTACCACCCCTGCCCCCTTCCCACACCTGCTCCTTCTCCAATTTCCCTCCCTCTGGCAAATGGCACCAACCCATTCACCCAGTTTCTTTAAGCAAAAACCTATATAAGAATCAATCATCCCTGATTTATTGTACCTCACAGACATCTGATTTGTTAACAGGTACTGTTTGTTGGATCAAAATACAACCCAAAGTGGACTGTGTAACAACTCCATCGCCATCACCCCAAAGCCATGACCACCTCTTACTGGTTCACCACATCAGACGACTACACTCTCCATTGGTCTCACTTCAGCTGTCCTAAAGACAATTCCCATAGCAGCCAGTGACCCTCTTTAAAAACACAAACCAGCGTTATGTCATCATGTTGATCAAAACCTTCGATGGCTCCTAAAACTAACCAATCCAAAGTTCTTATCATGGCCTTAAAGGCAGTATATGATTTAGCTCCTATATACCTTACTCAACCCCAGTCCTACTGTCCCTCTTGCTGTTCTCCAGATATGCCAAAGGGATTCACTTGCCTCACTGTCTAGCTTTTATGCTCTTCACCCAGGCAGTCTCATGGCTTGCTCCCTTCTTTCAGATTTCTGTTCAATATTACCTTTCTTGATGACCTCATCTAAAGTATAAACCTCCCTATCAATCACTGTTTATCCCTTTTCCTGTTTTATTTTTCCTTACCACTACCTGACAATATACTATGGTTATGTGTTTACTTGCTGTTCTCCTTAACTAGAGCACAAATTCCAATGAGGATGGGATTTTATCTGTTCACTCTGACTCTCCAGTCAGTATGCAACTGAATGAAAATAGGATAGTTAGGCAAAACCTGGATACTCTATTCACTGAGCTTAAACTATCAGCACCTTATCTGTTTAGAAAAAATCTGTAACAACATTCAACACCACCACCTCCAACAACAAAAAACCCTTTTTACAAAAATATTAAGTAATATTGATTCACATGTATTTGAAAGTTTAAGATTAATATGTCAAAAGTACAAAAGGTCCATTTCTAAAAGACAAGGAACAAGAAAAATATTCTTCTAAAAAATGACATTCCTCAGCATTCCAGAACATTATCTTACCTGAAGTAATTATTCCATTATTACAATAATTCCTTTGCTTATTGGCCAATATCTTGTGTTAAGTAAAATAAATATTTTTAACTGTTTCAGGTTTCATTTAGTTTAATTTTGAAAAATCAACTTATTTCAAGATAAATATAATTTAGTAAAAACTGACACTACAATAAAAATAATCCACATAGATTTTTTCATTCTTCCCCTAAAAAATTATGATTACCCGTATTTCAAGCTTTTAAGAATTTATATTTATAGCAAAGTGTCAATCATCTTAAGTAGAAACCATTTAGGAAAAAAAATAAGTAAACCTATATGCACTACTACAGTTTCAGCTTACTTTTACGACAGAATATATTTTTAAAATAAATTCTATGTTCTTCTAGGTCTCCAGATAAATTACACAATAAAAGTCATATAATTGCAGTCATACTGTTTTACAAGAAAGAAAACACTATCACAGAGTAGCCTCTTCCATCAATTTAATGGGAATCAGAGCAACATCAAATAATTTAACAATTACACTTCAGTAAATATTAATAACAACACAGTATAGCTTTAAAGGTAAATATTAGCTTTGACATTACTGAATTCAACACTGGGGCTCTCAACATTTGTGAAAACTATCAAAGTCTATGTTGGGTAGCAATCTGTTATTTCGCTTTGGCCTAATTTTGAAACATGTACTAAGACGCTAACACAGAAACGATACACTTGAACATCCAACATCCCTATTTCCCTGTGACATTTTGCTAAGACCTGTATTCTATGCCCCTCCAGAGCTGAAGATCTATTCTCATTGTACTCTGGTTATACACTCTAATGAAGTTGAAGTAGACAAAACAAAAAAACAAAACAAACAAAAAACCCAGAGCAGTAATCCCAAGTTATACTGGCTTCAAAAATGGGATGCAACCAACCAATTATAAATGAGCATTCAAGTTGCCAAGTATTCATATGTAATTAATACTACAGATGAGTACCCCTTAAAAAAACATTGCATGGAACCTAAAAGGTTGAAGCTCAAGAGGATTTTAGAGGTCATTTAAGATAAACAGATCCGTTCATTTATCAGATGGAGAAAGTGAGGCCCAGAGAAGTTACCTTGTTCAAAGACAGACAAATATTAATACTGGAGTCACGTCTGGGACCAAGTCTGATTTTATTTTAATGGTCACTTCAGAATTCCATGCTGGTTCCATGATAAATACAGTACAGCATAAATGATTAAGAAAAATGCTTATTAAAATATTAAGTGACAAAGGAGAGCATGAAATTATTTCTACAATGTAATCTAAATCATGTAAAAAAAAAAAGTCTAAAAAGAAAAAAAAGTCAGAATGTTAAAACTCTGGGGGAAAACTGGACAGCTACATGTAAAAGAATGAAATTAGAACACTCCCTAACACCATACACAAAAATAAACTCAAAATGGCTTAGAGACCTAAATGTAAGACTGGACACTATAAAACTCTTAGAGGAAAACATAGGAAGAACACTCTTTGACATAAATCACAGCAAGATCTTTTTTGATCCACCTCCTAGAGTAATGGAAATAAAAACAAAAATAAACAAATGGGACCTAATGAAACTTCAAAGCTTTTGCACAGCAAAGGAAACCATAAACAAGATGAAAAGACAACCCTCAGAATGGGAGAAAATATTTGCAAACGAATCAATGGACAAAGGATTAATCTCCAAAATATATAAACAGCTCATGCAGCTCAATATTAAAAAAACAACCCAATCCAAAAATGGGCAGAAGACCTAAATAGACATTTCTCCAAAGAAGACATACAGATGGCCAAGAAGCAAGTGAAAAGCTGCTCAACATCACTAATTATTAGAGAAATGCAAATCAAAACTACAATGAGGTACCACCTCACACCAGTTAGAATGGGCATCATCAGAAAATCTACAAACAACAAATGCTGGAGAGGGTGTGGAGAAAAGGGAACCCTCTTGCACTGTTGGTGGGAATGTAAATTGATACAGCCACTATGGAGAACAGTATAGAAGTTCCTTAAAAAACTAAAAATAGAATTACCATATGATCCAGCAATCCCACTACTGGGTATATATCCAGAGAAAACCATAATTCAAAAAGACACATGCACCCCAATGTTCACTGCAGCACTATTTACATTACAATAGCCAGGTCATAGAAGCAACCTATATGCCCATCGACAGATGAATAGATAAAGAAGATGTGGTACATATATGCAATGGAATATTACTCAGCCATAAAAAGGAACGAAACTGGGTCATTTGTTGAGATGTGGATGGATCTAGAGACTGTCATACAGAGTAAAGTAAGTCAGAAAGAGAAAAACAAATATCGTATATTAACGCATATATGTGGAACCTAGTAAAATGGTATAGATGAACCGGTTTGCAGGGCAGAAATTGAGACGCAGATGTAGAGAAGAAACGTATGGACATCAAGGGGGGAAAATCGCGGTGGGGTGGGGGTGGGATGAACTGGGCGATTGGGATTGACATGTATACACTGATGTGTATAAAATGGATAACTAATAAGAACCTGCTGTATAAAAAAACAAATAAAATTCAAAAATTCAAGAAAAACAAAAAAAACCCCAAAAAACTCTGGGCATTGATATTTGGGGTATGTAAATGCTTATATTTATGTATTTGTTTAATTTTTTTCTTTCTTTTATATATTTTCCATATTTTCTACAATGAACAACTGCTACCTATATGTCAGAATAAAAAACAAAATGGAGAGATAAACATGCCACTAAAAGCCAGCACTTGTAATTTTAACTATGGTTAATTTGCAGCATGCAAAATAGAAAACTAATTTGCTGTTAAGGATGCACTGTTAAAGTATTTCTCTGGTTAAGTAAAGCAACTGCATGGTTTGAGGGAAAAAAATCAAGAGTAAATGGGGTGAAAGTGTATCCAGGTACACATACAAACTGAAGTGTTAGAAAAATATCAATAAAAGGCATTTTACTATGAATTTGTTGTTCTTTATTTATAGAAAAACAAGCAGTTAATACTAAATATAAATGAAGCAAATGGTAACCTCTGCCTTTTATCCCACTTGCCAATATGAATTTAATAAACAGAATGTAAAATTTTAATCTCCAATTAGCAAGATTTCATGTACTTTGTTTTTTGATGTTCTCTGAATTAGAGGTAATTGAGCTTAGATGTTTTAATTACATATACAAATATCCAGAGTTCATTTGGTGCTACAATATCATATGTTATTAGTGATGTACAACCTACTACACAGAATATATATATTTGCTTCTGACTTCTATGTCTGCTACATATCTGGCAGCTCCAAGAAAAGTGGCCACTAAAGAATGGTCCAATGCTTAGTTTCCCACTGCCCCCTAAATGATGTCAAATTTCACACTCATGCTTTTTCTCATGCACACCCCTTCCCAACTGTGCCCATCCTCCATGACTCAGGAAATTTCCATCCTCGCTATAAGACATCCTTGACTTACAAAGTCTATAATAGTCTATTCTCCAAGTTTATATAAAAACTAACAAGTTAGATGCATACAGTTTAGTGGCTAATGTTCTCTTGTGATTTCATGTACGTTAACTTTATTTTAAAGTAGATGGTAAATTTCTTGGGAGCTGGTATCTAGCTTATCGTTCTTTTGCATCCAGTGACCAGCAGAGGAAGGAGTGAAGATGCTCTAAGACTTTCAGTTAGAAATGAGGATCTTAGCAGATGATAAAGTCAATCCACCAAGCAACCAAGTACTATCAGTATACCATTAAACAGCAAACATAGTAAGGTGTTAAGGGAGAAGCAGAGATTACGAGAAAAGGGTTTTGCCCTTAAAACCTTATAATCTTTTTAATGTGGAGAGGCACTTTAGTATTAGAAAACAGTAGAGCAAAGTACATAATTAAATGTGTAGAAAATAAACTCTAGGAGGAGGAAGAGAATCAGTCTTATTACCATCATTATGACTGAAGTCACAGAAGTTTTCATACAGAAATAGAGCCTGAGACATGGAACTTTAGAATAAAGATTCTGAAAACTTGGTGCACAGAAAGGAACAGCATGAAAGACTCATAAAACCAGAAAAAAAATTAAGACAAGATTAGAGGGCAAGCATTAGGAATTCCTGAATGATATTTTAATTGGGTAAAATTCTGTGGATAGCAGGAGAGCATAGAATTAATTTAGAAGGAAAGAAAGAACAATGTTGGGCTTTGAGTAGGAAAGTGATCTGGGGAAAGCAGAATTTAAATCAGCTACCTGAATAAAATATACTGGAGGAAAGACAGGCAGCCTGATTTAATATAGAGTAGGAAAATGGCCATCAGGAGACTTGGTTTTATCCAGGTTTGATTTGGATAGACACTATCCCTTAACTGTCTGATATGCTTCTTGTGTCCCCATTTTTTCAAATGAGACACCTAGTTTAACTCATTTTTCTAGCTTTAAAATCCATTGATATTCCATTCTGAGATCATATCATATGATTAGGTAGAAGGCTCTTTCAGTTGTCCCATTATAAGCCAGAACCAGGGCAATGGGGAAGATTAGCTTCAATCAAAGAACAATCAAAGAACAATCAACAGGACTTAGTGGCGGAATGGATTTGAGAAATGAGAAAACTGGAGGAACCAAAGATTATTTTATGATGTCAAACTGGGTAGTGGGATAAATGTGATACCTCTAAGGAAGAGACATGAATTGGAAAGGAGAGCTCATTGTGCTACTTGAGCCTCTTCTTGGATGCAGGGAAGACTTAGCTTTTTCTCTGTTGCTTTATGTGTAATCTCAGAGTGTAAGTAAGTCTCAAAAATGCTGTAGTTATCAGCAAAGAATCAGAAAGGATCTCGATTTCTGGTACTTTAGTTTAAAAATCCAGCTGGTTCATTTTTATTGATGCATATTCACCCCTGTACTTTCTGTACTGAGAACCTCAAAACCACTCTTTATAACAACTTTATGCATGGACAGTTGATCTCCAAATTCAGTAAAACTCACTTGATGCTGGGGAGAAGGGTGGCAGCTGGAGGGGGAGGAGAAAGCCGGGGAGGAACATCATATTCTTCACTTCCCAGGTGACCATTGGAAAAGACCTAAAGGAAATCAAAGGGTTAGTTTAGAATTTAACTTCTGGAGGACCTTAAAACAATAGCAGTTCTTAGACAATCTATAATTTTGAAGAGAACATATAATTTCAGTTTATTTGAACAAGTGAAATATCATATAATATACTTAAGAGTTAGGAGCACCATAGTGATTATTTACCGCCACCCGAAAGTAGCACCATTTTTTATGTGAAAAAATAAAATACAACCTGATTCTTAAACATATTGAGAGGAGATGCTATAATTTCTACAGATCATATAGACAACTAGATAAATAGTAAAAGTTCCCAAGCATGATCAGTTTTTATTGAAAAGTTAGCATTCTCTGTAAGGATTCAATAAAGAAAAAAGCAGCACTGGTGCAATTCTTATTTCAATTCCTCCCAAATAAAAGTGTTCTAAATTATATCTCTCTGGGGTTAACAGAACATTTCTAAACTTCTTGATAAAACAATACATGAGTATAATCAGAAATGCCTTTGTTCTTTCAAGGCTGAAGCTTCAGCACTGCTGGTAACTAGAGACCTGGTCTGGCTTTCAGAGTGCAAGCAATTTTAAACATAATTTTTGGTGTGTGAAAAACACAAACCAAAATTGTTACCTTGCTCATAAGGTACCATAGAGAGCCAGTGTTTACTCAGAATTCGGAAATTCTGGTTTCCAGATTGCTCAGTTACATATGGGAACTGTCTGAATAACTGCTCTTAACTAATCCAACAACTTGCGATGAAAGCAACTTAAAAGAAAAAAACAGTAACTTTGCAAAGACAGATTAAACATATTTTAAGACCTTTAATCATTAGGGTTTTATCATGAAGCTCTTTCCCAAACTCTTTACTAGTTCATATTTAAAAGGTGTAGGCTGATTTCTGGCAAAAAGGATGTGATGTAACTTGAATAGTTCTAGATAACCCAATCAATGACCTACCAATTTCTTGTTTCACCCCTCAGTTCTAAAATGGTGTTGAAGCTTTAGAGTGCAAAATGGAAAAGGCCATATCCTTCCCTACCAACTTAAGAAAAGGAACATGTTTAAAGAATCCATTTGAAATATATCAATGTTTGCAATTTAAAGCTACACAATATAAATTTTATAGCATTAAAGTATCACTCTAAAAATAAGTCCTGTGCTATAACTTTGATTTCTCATTAAATTCAATACACTAGAGATACACTATGACAAAAATACCTCTTAGGGTTTCTGACTATGGACCAAATAACAGAACAAGGCAGAGTTTTTTCGATTTTGCTAGAGAAAAGAAATGTCTCAGTAGATATTAATTATTGTACAGTTCAATGAAAACCTCTAACATAAAAAAATCCCTTTTAACCAACAAATACATGTGTCAAACTGCACGTGCTCATTGTATAATGGGCATATAAAGTCATCCTTAATTTGAGTCCTGTGCAATTGTTGCCAGAATGGATACAATGTATGATTTCTGCAATCAAATCTCCTTGATGTTTCTGTCATAAACACATTTAAAATTCATTCTGGGAAATGTAATATGGGTTTATATGCAATTATTTGTTTTAATAGGAGCAAGTATCTAATGTACTGTTGAATACCTAGTAAAATTTCAGCAATTATAAAATAAAAGGGAGCTATGGGAATAACAATTTCTGTTGTATTAGTTCTACATGAATCTTTTTCAGGACAAAGACTAATTTCCTCATTTTATAGGACATTCCTTCAATGCTTTACACACAGTAGGGCTCAAATGAACATTGACTGCTGACTGACTTACATTATACATATGTGCATACATACATGTGTCTAAAGGACCTAAAAATGCAGGTACTAAAATGACGTTCATGTTTCTGTTCATCTAAAGTGGCTGGATGACAAGATTTACGGTTATTTCATTCTGAACTCCATGTTCCCACCTGCATCCGTTTCATTAGACAAAATCATTTTATCTAAAACTACTTTAGAGACTGCAGTAAGTCACAACTTTTTGAGCCAAAAATAAATATTTTACGTCCTCTGGAAATCTGCAAAGCCTTTTGCAAATAGGAGAAAACAGTAGTTCCTCAAATGTGTAGATTGATAGTATCAACTGAAGCAGTTCACACTGAAATCTCACTGATTCAGGCCTTCTTAAACTCTCAACTAAGGAAACATCTTTTTCTTCTGCCTTCCTAGTTCACTGTTGCAAATTTACCACAATTCCATTGGACATGCTACCAACTTAAATATTCTGATCCTATCATTCCTCTGCCAAAAAAGTTTTCAAAGCTCTTTTTTGTCTACCAAGTTAAAGATAACTTAGTATAGAATATGAGACACTCCACTCTGTAACTGCTTTCAGTTTATATTGCCATAGTTCTACCTACCATACTTACTCTCTCTGTATGCCCTAGAGTCTGTCCAAAATTGACTTCCTGCACTGTGCTTACCTTCCCACCTCCATGCTATTCCTTCCTGTCATGTCTACAACAACACCGCCTACTGATCTTTTAATGTCTACAGATCCCTCTTGCATGAAGCTTTCTTTATTCCTTCTTTTACCTGCCTCTCAATTGGAATGTTTCTTCCCCTAGGGCATCCCGCATTATATATTCTGGATGCTTCTCCTATGCCTCATCCCTTAATTATATACCTGTCTCATCCTCACTAGGCTGTGCTTGATTCATTTTGTATTTGCCACAGTGTCTTGAACATCCTACTCATTTAACTGAAAGAGGCTGAAGGAATAAGAATACATTAAGGGGAATTTATACTACCTGTGGAAGAAGTATAATCTGAGTTATCACAAAGTTTATTATAAACTCTAGGTTACTCTAGGTTACCCTGGATTAATACTTTTCACGTGCCTCAAGATAACATTTCATCCTAATTTTTAAGTTTGAAATATCTTCTTATATTCAGATATTGTCTAAAAATTAAGGTTAAAGCATTTAGGACCCTTGAGATGTAGGGAAAACAAACACAATTGTGATAATCTTAGCACAATTAAGAAAAATCTTTTTAATTACAAAACCCCAAACACAACCCCCTTCCCCCGTCCCACACATGTAAGCCCACACATACACTACACCAAAAATATCGCTATAATTTATCCTTCAGCACATTAGATTAAAAATGAAACCTGTGTACACAGAGGACTTATTTTCTGAAAGACAACACCTGAGATTCATAGATAAGTTTAAGTTCATTCTTATAAACATGTGCCTCTCCACCAAAATAGCAAAAGCCACAATCTCAAAAAGAGGAATCATTCTATGTATTTATCTAGCAACATCTTCAACAGATTATTGTACACAAGGTCATTTTAGAATAATGTCACTTGAAGTAACGTAAGTCAGAGATCATTTTTATCCCATAAGAAACAGTAGCATTCTTAATCTTTTAAGAGGAACAAATAAAGATAGTTGGACACAGTGTTAGTATCTAGATATAAGGAGATAACATTTCAAGTCTCCAATGATATTTTAAAACATTTTAGTGCAATAAAATAATTAAACAAACCAACAACAATAAATAAATATCTAGCCAACAAAGTATTAATTAAGGAACAGGTTTATAATGTGGCTAGAATTTGAGGGAATGGAAACAGTCCTATAGGAAAGAAATCTCTTACCAATAAAATAAAACAAGGTAAATAAACCTAACAACTCTTAGCTTTCAGGTTCATGTTAAAAAGTAAAGTATTACCTTAGCTAACCTTGATTATGCTAGGTGGGAGGGAGAAGAGAAAAGGGAGTAAATGAAAGTCACAGAAAATTCTTACACTTCATTTTAATTATGCATTAGAGGGCTTTTTTCCTTAGTTCTTTACAGTTAGCAAATAGAGTAATTAGAATTTAATTTATCCTTGCTTCCCTTACCATTTATCTAGGGAAGATGCAAATAAAAAGAGCAAATGGTTCTAATGGACGACGGGAACTGGCACACTGACAGAGGACACACAACAAAGGGGAGCAAGTCCTCACCCTATTTATAGAATGTTTAGTTTCATGAATTCCCCTTATGGTATTACATATGTACACTTAATGTTAAACTTTTAGCACTCATCTCAGTTTTCTTATCTTTAAAATGGGCAGATGATATTTAATTTGAGATATTTCCTTTAATGAAAACAAGTCTGAACGATAGTTGTTACTATTTGACACAAAAATGTATTTGTTTACATTTGGAGAGACTGACGGGTTATGTGAAGATAACACATCAGCCTCCAAGTATCTAAATCCCTATACCCTTTATTCCCATGATAACATTTTTTTAAAAAAAATTTTAAAGACTACACACTAGGTATGGAGGGTGAGACTATATCGTAACACTTACATTTTCGTTAATATACAAGTCTTTTTAAATAAAAATCACTTCCCCTTCTTCTTCAACCCTTCTCCCTTGTCTCCCTCTTATTGTGAATATGTGATCTATCTATAGAAAATGACTACTTTTCTAAAAGAGTAAAAAATCCTATTTTAAACAAGAAAGTTACATTTAACCTTTGGCTGAAGGCCAGTGCTGGAAAAGTACATTAAAAGAACTGTCTACCCTCCTAGTGTACCATAGACATCTTCTTCCTCCAAGCCCTTTCCTGCCCTACCCCTGCCCACCTCCAACCCCAGCATGCATATACTCTTTCGCCTCTGTCATCAACCTAACTGTAATAACTCAGCAACCCAGTTATTGAGTGTTTGTGGAGTATTCATTAGGCACTATGCTAAATAAAAGCAGAGAGGAAGGGGAAAAAGAGATAATGATTTGGGTCTTAAATTAAAAAAAAATAAGGACAACTATTTTAAATGAAAATGAACTGTTACAACTTATACTAAGACTCCACATCTAGTTTGGTTTTATTCCATAACCAAGGGGTATGGGGGCTTAGATATTTAGAGGGTAACTATTCTCCTAGAAACTAGGTCCTATTATTATTTCATTTCATAAAGTAAGGGAGATAAGTGGAATTGGGGGCATAGATGTAGTAAGTTGCTTGCATCCACAAAGCCAGTGAATTCTAGAGCAGGAGGTAAAACTGAGGTCTGATTCCAGAGCCTGGTGGATTTATGTTGATCAGATTTTTAGTTTTGTTAAAATGCAGCTATCAGGTTTGCCTTATCATTTTTACTTCTGCCTAAAGGAGTTAAACAGTTCCTCTTCTATAAAAACATTTTGTTAAATTTGTAAGGGGAGAGAACATTGGGATTCTGGTTATCCTGAACACTACAAGGAGAGTCTTGTATGTAGAAAGTGCATACAAATATGTAATTAAATCAATCTGGATTGAGGAACTACAGAGACGTAAGTTAGGAAACAAACTCCAACCCAGGATCATGCAGAGACTGAGAATTACAGGATCCTAGATGGACGCAGTCTTCCATCGGTTGAAGCTAGCCTCTAAGTCTCCCAACAGTAAAATAAGAAGAGGAATTGGGCTTTTTCTACTTTATGTCAGCTGTGATATACCTTGTGGTCTACTGAAGTGGACCCATTTTTCCTTCAAAAGACAATAAAAGAGGAGAATAAGGGGAGACATGGTCTGTTTTATAGCATTTAATACATTATGTATAAATCCTTCTTTATAATCTGCCTTAAAAGTCAAACAACTATACTGAAATGAGAAATCTTAGATGTCTAATTTTGGTTAAAATATTAATCTAGTTGTAACTTGAAGTTAACTTTGAGAATATAAGCATTGCAATGCTAATACACACAACATATGAGATTAGACCTTCATGAATTTTAATGAGCCTAATTTAGATAGAACTAAACAAATTCAGCTGTCAATAAGACATAAATTTTGCACTTTACTCAATGTTCTCTGGGATATTAACATGTATCAATGATCAGGACATGAAAGTTCACATAGAAAACATGTAAAGGAATCTCTATAACTGAAATCACTACTAATACTTCATACCTATAGTTAATATAATAAAAATAAAATTTCATACCTATAACCTAAGAAATTATAACCCCAATTTAAAACCACCACCATCCATACAAAAATTAATAGCCTGTATTCTAGGGCTTAGAAGGGCAGGTTTATTTAGTGCTAAGACTGTATAACATATTATCTAAGAAGAACCCTGAAACAAGAGGTCTTCAATGAATTGCCTAAGATAATTATTATATTTTAAGTATTTCTGAAGTCCATTCAGGAAATAAATTGTAATATGTTGCTAAGATATAACCACTCATGTCGGAGCTCTTCTGAACACTCTCCTTAAGGCAAGTGTGATCATGTATGAATGAAAAGCAATAGAGACTAAAGGGAAGAAAAAAATCACTGGAAAAAAAAAAAGGCAGGTCCTTCTGATCAAGATTCTAGGTTGTAGAAACATACTTTTGAAGATAAGCTCTCCATTTTCAGAGAACATTATAAAAATGCTTTTATAAGTGCTTTCTCTTCCATTTACATCACCTTTGCATGACCTTGAAGAAAACCTTTACAGATCTTCATATTTATAATAGATGAAAGCCTGCAGGTACCAACAAGGCACTAACAAAGAGTTACGGCAAACCACCACCACTCTTCCCCTGTGTTTTGAGTGCCTGAGTAGACAGTTTTGACTCTTGCTATCCTGGCTACCCTAGAATATCACTAATAATTAAATCTTATACAGAGTTTTCCTTCACACATGTGCATGTGCACGCATGTGTGTACACACATACAGGAATTTAGTACATGTCATTCTTCACACTTCTTTGTTTCTTGATTAACTCACCAACTACAAACTATTATTTTGAAGGAACAGTCTACTCCCCTAAAATAACAACTTAAGATCAAAAGAGATGGGAACACTTAAA
Source organism: Balaenoptera acutorostrata (assembly GCF_949987535.1). Taxonomy (NCBI): domain Eukaryota; kingdom Metazoa; phylum Chordata; class Mammalia; order Artiodactyla; family Balaenopteridae; genus Balaenoptera; species Balaenoptera acutorostrata. The sequence goes on along the minus strand of NC_080067.1, from coordinate 98,538,706 downwards.
TATTACAGTCTTCAAAAGAGGCAAAGCCTCCTTCAGCTGAAGGAAGATGGTGACGATCTGATCTGAGTCAAAAATATCATGGACACAAATACCAGGAAACATTACAGGACAGCTCTGCCAGGGGCCCACTGAGGGTTCGAAACTCAGTGATTTCTGCTGCTGCCTCTTCGGTTCCCTGTATGCTTAAATTCTTTTCTGTACATATAAATGACAGTGGTAATATCCTTCATGTTAGAACTCAACATGTGTGACAGTCTTTCAGTTTTACAGAGAAAGACCTTGCTTTCCAACAATGAACTGGACCTGTTGTTTTTATGTATGTGAGAAGTTCATTCTACCTGGCTGCCTAAGGTGTGCTGTCCCAGGCAACAGTAACTCCAATGACTGATTGATGATATGCTATAATCATACAACTTTTTTTTCAAATTAGATAGAAGTAAGAGAGTTAAATAAAAAAGACTGCTGATTCTCCCACTGACAACATTAATAGGAAAAAGTTTTGCAGATGAAATAAGGGAAGGTGAACTATAAATCTCTGGCAAATTGGTGTCTTCATATGAAAATTAAATCATTACTTAGAACCTTCTTCCTGACTTCTGTTAGTTTCAAGTTTTAAAGAGCTTCTGATTATTTATAATTTGCAGATAATTAAAGACCTGCAGGGAAGTGTCACACTAGGTGACAAAAACACCACTCAACCTTTTATACTACCTCTTATCAGAAGACTATAAGCAGATTATTTAGCTTCAGCTTTGAGTGTTTCTTACCTTGGCTGCTTCTAAAGGCAAATCATGGCGTCTGTGTTTCCGCATAAGCACTGGGTCAGAGCCCATTCTGCTGTGCCTTCCATTTACGTTTGAACTCGCTGTGACCCCAGGCTTTGGAGAGGCATCCCCTAGGAGGCGACATCCCACTGACTGATTAGTCCCAAGCACATCCCGAGGGCACCAGGCTTCCAGAGGCATCGGCTGGTCTCTGGAAGGCACACTTTCCATGTGAAGGAAGTGACGACTCAGCCTATTGTCAGGGGGGATTGGGGGAGGTCTCTCAGGTGGAGGAGGAGGAGGGTCTCTTAAGGGAGGTGGTGGTGCTGGGAGTGGTTTATCTTGTTTTCTCACCATGCAAGGAGAAGACTAAAGAAACACAAGAGGAAAAAGAAATTAAAAGAGGTTCCATGCACTGGAATGACTTCCAGACTAGTATACTATTGCTTTTGTTTTCTAAGCCATAGTAGGGCTTTACTAGATTCCTGTGCCATCTTTTAATGCGTTTCTTTTATCACCAACTAATGAAAGTTTAAAAAATTAATGAAAAACTCAAATATATCTCATTAAGATTTCTTTGTAGAAAATGAATACGTAGACTCAAATGTTAGGATTATAAGGACTACAGGAAAACGTAGCAGAATATCAGAATTATATGGTGATTTTGACTGGTTGACATTAAAATAATAATGAGTCATTAATTATTTTATTTGCATGTTTCTGTGATTTAGGAGAGACAGCAGAAACCATCAAAGTTGTTGTTGTTTTACTTTTTAAAAGAGCACCTTGATTTGTAATATCTTTGGAAGACTGAAAATGTTGGTTTTGTTATTTTTGTGTTCACCTCTATAATACAGAGCAAGTGACAAGGGAGAAATGTGCTCCGGTTCTTTAACAGTTAATACCAGAATAGTGAAAATTCACAAATAATAGAGCAGCATTATTTACAGACCTTACTTGAGTTTTATGGATCTTAAAAAAAAAAAAAAAATCAGTCTGATTCTTATGTGGAAATATGAAGTATGTATAAGCTCCTGAACTGAATCTATGTGACTTTCACAGTTTTTATTTTCAATTACATAGTTCATCTGATGAATGATTTGTGCTTTTATTGTTTGAAAATATTAGCGAAGAAATGTGTGTTTACATAATTCTAACTAAATAACATCCTAAAAAGTCTTAATATGATCTTAAAACCATGTTAATTATAATGTAGAAAAGTCCAATACTATTAAAATACTGTGCTTCCAAATAGTTTTAGACCATAACGCATATTACCGAATGGGATTAATATTTAAAATCTTATATTTAATAAAGCAAAATATTCCGTCTTCAAATTTGGAAAAAAATCTGCACAGAACTAAAACTGTGGACTTAGATGTACAGATAGAATTATGTCTTTAATATTAAACAGTAATGCAATTACTTTGCAAATACTGTAATTCTTGGTAATTAATTCCTTCAGGTATAAAAGGTACATATAATTCCCTCTTCTGAGTCACCCTGAAACATGGGTGATAATCTATCACATCTTAAGCCCTATGCAAATATACTCCCATAACATTTTTCTTGTCAAGACACTATGAAAATGAGTGTAAAATATCATTTAATAAGAGCATGCAATTTATTTTAATACATATAATGACCTTTTAAATCCATTTTACAGAATAACTATACTTACTCTGCTGTTTATTTTAGCAAATCAGGGGGCTGTTACAGACATGTGCTCTCTCTGAATAATTATGTAACTTTTATAGCAATTAAGCAAGGAATATGATAGTGGACTCACTATAAACAAAACGAGAGCCCCATCAAAGGTGTTCGTAAACAAGAGCATAAGAAATATGAGTAACGGAATTTTAAAAACCTGAGCAATCAATAATCATCACATAAAATTATTATCTATGTTTCTAATAAAATTGATTTACCTTTGGTGAACCAGTTGGGCTGCCACAGGGAGACCGAACTACGCCTTTCTGAATTAGATCCAGGCGAGGAGGCACTGGTGGCAGGCTTAAATGTGGGATCTGGAGAGGGTCTGGATGTGGCTTTCTTCGCTGTGCAAGGGGAGAGGATCCCGGTGATGTGACTGGGGAATTCTGCCTGTCAGTGCACTAGAATATAAAAAGAGAATGATGTCTGTTTGATGTGTAAAGTACATACCTTTCAGTTCTTAAGACATTTGGTTTTGAGAATGTATCTGCCATTGCACATCTGTTAAAATAAACTCACTTAGTTTACTCTGATTAGTAGATCGAAAGAGCTCACATTGTCCCTCAAGAGCAGTATTATGCAAAGAATAAACGGATTAGTTTTTCCTACATATTGTAGAAAGGGCCTAGGAAAAAACCAGCAAAAGGGTAGTTTAAAAACAATCAAATGCAGGCATTCTTCTAGAAACCTGTCTACATTTTATGAGAAACATGCAATGCAGTAATGCACATTGCTCTTGGTTATCTGTATTATAGAATTTTCTTAGGTCTTTGGGTTTATAATACATTCTAGAACTTAGAAATCATTTTGTTCCATATAAAATATGTATCCAGTGCATAATCTACTTTCCTACAAACCAATTAAATCAGACAAGGTTTTTAAAAAATTGGTGTATTTAAAATAAACAGGTTTAAGACCAGATATTTTCCCCCAAGCCTTCACATGGAAAATAAATCCTCAAGTTAAATGTTCTTCTTTAAAAACAATTAAATCTAGGAAAGTCTGTACTTCTAAAAATCTGATAGATTTCTATTCTATTACAGGGTTTCCATGTTATCTGGTAGATAAAAGAGCACCAAAAAGCCATCAACAAGTACTTTGATTTGTATGTATGTGTGTAACCCTTTCTGCTTCAGAAGTGTGTGTGTGTGTGTATGTGTGTATGTGTGTGTGTTTGACATAACCTGATTCCTATTCGATATAAAAGCCATCCTAATTAACCAGATAGCCTCACTTAGGATCACAATATTCTGTTCTGAAATATCAAGCAGTTTCCTTTTCAAGGCTAAGTTACTACCTACCTCTTTGGAGACCTAGGCTTAATTTTTATACCTACTACATTAATCTAGCATGCTTTGATATTCATCTGTTTCCTAGTGCTAGTATTTATAAGGAGTTTTAAGCTTGTTTTTAAGCCATTTCCCCCTAACATTACTTACTGTTGTAAGAGTAGTCAATGTCAACTGACAATTTAATTTCAACTCTAGCAATAGTGAGAAAGATTTAGCCATTCTGTCCTTAACTGAGATGTGATAATAAATTTGTGTTCATGTCCACACTTAGTTACGTCATGTAAGGTCTTTTTTTTCTAATTTACTAAAATTGTGGTTTGTCTGATGTTTTTCTCATGATTAGACTAGCATTATGTGTTTCTGGAAGGAAGGTCATGTTGGTAAAGTAACACTTTAACCACATCACGTCAAGGGTCTACACTATCAATGTGATTCATCACTGTTGATGTTGACCTTGATTACCTGGCTGAGGTATTGACTGTCAAGGCTTTACACGATAAAGTTACTTACTTTTTCTTCCATTCTCCTTACTGTACTCTTTGCCAGGAAGTTACCATGTGTTGCCCACACTAAAGGAGAGGGGACTTATGCTTCCCCTGGTAAAGGCTTTTTAAAAATAAATTTGAGTGTCTAAGCAGAAGCTTCTAGACCACATTTCAGGTATACTTGAATATTGCCACGACACTGCTAGACTGTCAATTCTTTGTCTCTCTCAATAGATGCCAAATAACTTAAAATAGGTCAATAAATTCAGATGCACTTTCACATGTAAATTTTAAGACCCCTTTCTTATTAATTTCATGATTCTTTTTTATATCTCTTACCTACTTAACTGAAGGAGAAAAAGCAGAAACTGTAGAGTCATAAGCTGATTTTCATGCAGCCAGTATTCTTAATACAATAACATGACTTTTACCCCAAAAGTCATGGAGCCTCACATGGTCATGAATTTGAACCTTACGGAGTAATACCAATCCAAAAATGATCACGGACAGCACAGAAAAAACTCCTTGTGTCAAACTAAGTGCATCACAGTTCGTAGCAATCAGATCAGGAGATGTCACAGGACATCTAATTCTCCACAATTCCCATTAAGGGTAAATTACATTCTCTGAGAACTAGAAAAAATGTTACCTGATAAAAATCCTTTATTGATCTGGTTATTATTCTTTACAAAAAAAGACTCAAGAAGCAAAGCTATCCACATGGTTCCTATCCTGTAAAGAAATAATTTTTACATAGATATACAGAGACTACAGAGCACTGCACTGTTTCAGTTACTTGCAGAGAAATTTTTCACTGCTTGTTGCATTTACTGCAAAGACCTATGCTCCTCCAAGCATTTTTCTTCCACAACTCCCTGCCTGCTTCCCTAATTACCTGGAATAGGAAGGTGAATCCTGACAGAGCCAGCAGCTCACCATCATCATTAGAACTTGACTTCTGGTTTAACTACTAATTTAATATTTAAGCAGTTACCATATTCCTAGTGTGTTTAAATAATGGGATGGACTTGATTTGAAGTGGGTGAACTGTTAAGATATTGAAAGGGTATATTGAAAATCTTTGGACAGACATCCAAACCACTGTGTGTGGTGCAGAAGTAACCCTGAACTTCTAGTTACCTCCAGACAAGCATACTCTCTATAGCTTTGTGAATGTAATCTGAAGCAGAACTTGCTTAAGAAAATTCATAATCCGCCTGCCAATGCAGGGGACACGGGTTTGAGCCCTGGTCCGGGAAGATCCCACATGCCGCAGAGCTATAAGCCCATATGCCACAACTACTGAGCCTGTGCTCTAGAGCCCACGAGCCACAACTACTGAAGCCCGTGCACCTACAGCCCGTGCTCCGCAACAAGAGAAGCCACCGCAATGAGAAGCCTGCGCACCGCAAAAGAGTAGCCCTGCTCGCTGCAACTAGAGAAAGCCCACGCGCAGCAACGAAGACCCAATGCAGCCAAAAATAAAATAAATAAAAATTTTTAAAAAAAGAACAGTTCATATTGTATTCTCAAGGTGATTTTATACTGCCCTCCCGAAAGACTAATTCATTTTGAAGCATTACAGTAACTGTAAGTTGGCTTAGTCAGAAGGATTTTATGGAGAATAGGTGAAGAGTATGTGAAGAAACAAAAAATATTTTATCTTTATTATGTGGTCTAAATTCACCACAGCTTATTCATTTTCCAGAGTTCTCCTAAATTACAGTAAAATCCCCATGTAAGAGTAGATAAATTTAACAGTGCCGTTTAGATAATAATGCATTTTTCTTGCTGAAGCCTTTTTGTTGTCTCTGTGAACAATTCTGCAACTAGAATATTGAAACTTTGCATTAACTTTCATTGCTGGTAAAATTCAAATGCTAACTGTGAACATTTGTAAACATTTTTAGTAGATGGTCACATTAAAGGTCACTTTTAATTTATCTGAGTAATCACCAAGTATATTTTTTTCCCTTCCTATTTGAAAGTCTAAGGAGAAGAGAAGTCTTACACAATGCTTCACATGCCCACTCATGTTATGTTCTTTGTCCCATTATCTACCATACTCTTTTATTTACCCCTCATTGATTTGAAAGAGCTCTTTATAATATTATGATAGTGAACCCCTATCTTTTTCAATTGTGGGGAATAATTTTTTCTCAGTTTGTCTTCTAATTTTTTAATGGTAGAGATTTTACTACTGCTCTTCTGATTTTAATCTTCTAGAGAATAAATACAATGAATTAGTATTAAAAAAAGGCAAATTAATCAAGGGATTCTTAAAAGGATCATACCCTTTTTGCCACTGCATTACATGAAATCCTTTCTTTGTCACTCCTTCATCTCTATCTGTCCACTCTATTAGATTAGGTCAAGGAAATGGAAAGCTAAGAAAAGATTAACTAGGAAAGCATAGGAAGCAGAAACCAGGATGTGGACACAGAATTAACTTTACAGAATTTATCGCACAATATAAAGAAAATCATTTATATAGAGGTAACTGCAAGAACTGGGAAGGATGGAATCATAGTTTCAAGTTATAGGATAGCTGATTTGAATAATTCCTTTATCTTGATTTTAGGTAATTCTCGCTTTTTTCTAGTATTACACTTGCTCTCAGAACTTCAGAATATATGATCTTTTTTCGTTTCCGCGCCTGTCTTTCAAAATACAAAAGCTGGGCGCCTTGATTCCTGCCTGTATTATCATCACACCAGCTTATTTGTCTCACTAACAATTTCTCTTAAGTTCTTTAATGCTGGTTGTTGATCAGTAAGTTTAACAAGCTGAAATCCTGGTGCTCTAGAAATTTAAAGACCACATTTGATTCTTTTATGTCTACATATTCATCAATTTTTCCAAACCCTTTGCTTCATGAAATGAATAAATGCTATTCTTTATTTTTTCTGACAAAATTTACAGAATTCTTTAGCACTTAGAATAGGAGGCGAATGACTACCATAAGGAATAGAGAAATCTGAATTTGCAATTTTAACAGAAAATCCTGAGAGAAAAGGCCCAAGAAGTAAGTAGTCAAAAGCCCATCTCAGCATGCTCCGCAATTACCAATAATAATCAGGGACTCATTCTATTTTAGTCACTCTTCATTTTCTCCATTCCTTTTAAAGAGCGATTTTATAACAGCCTTAATAAGATCCATTATTATGGAAATGGCAAAACATTTGGTAAGAAACTTCAAACCCTGCCAGGCTATTATTAAAAACAGGACAAGAAAAAACCTCTCCAATTACTAATAAGATGAGAGTTCTGACAATCCCAGAGATAATCAAAGTCAATTTTATAATATTTCTAAGAAGATTTTTACTTAATGACTTTTCATATCTGAACAAGGTAGATACATGTATTATAAGGATGATGAAAAGGACGACATTTCTCTAAATGCACGAAAATTAATGAAGGACATTGATAAAACTTTTATCACATAAAATATATGCTAAGTAAAACATTCTAATAAAATAGAATTTAAATAAAATATTCTAACATTTTCCTGCTACTAACTATCCTCTTGGTTCTTCTTCTCATATTCATTTGTGAACGTAACAAAATCAAAAGACTTTAAAATAATAGCCTATGCAGAATATTATTCAGAAGTTATCCATTACAGAACCATTTACATGCACACATATTCATGTGTAATTTGTAATATAAGTATAAATGATTTATGTTGTCTATTTTGGAGTACTGTACCATTGTTCCCTTTTAGATAACAAATGCTTATATGAGGAACATGGTGTAAGAGTAGTACAATCATTTCATACTTATCCACAGTCACACTTCAAGAAGTCTCAATATGTAGGAATTTAGGGAGAAACTTGGAGTGAAAAAGAAAAGTTCTCCCAACTTAATCTATAGATTGAATGCAATCCCAATTAAAATCCCAGCAAGTTATTTTTTAGATATGGTCAAACTGATTCTAAAGTTTAGATGGAGACAAAAGACCCAGAATAGCCAACAGGATAGTTAAGGAGAAGAACAAAGTTGGAAGATGGACACTACTTGACTTCAAGACCTACTATAAAGCTACATTAATCAAGATTCTGTGGTATGGGCAGAAGAATAGACATATAATACATCAATGGAACAGAAATAGATCCCCCAAAATATAGTCAACTGATCTTTTGACAAAGGAGCAAAGGTACACAATGTAGTAAAGACAGTCTTCTCAACAAATGGTGCTGAAGAACTGGACATCCACATGCAAAAAAAAAAAAAAAAAAAATCTAGACATAGACGTTATACCCTTCACAAAATTAACTCAAAATGGACCACAAACCTAAATGTAAAATGCAAAATTATAAAACGCCTAGAATATAGGAGAAATCTAACAAGTGACCACCAAATACAAGGTCATCTAGATACAACACCAAAGGTGCCATCCATGAAAGAAATAATGGGCAAGCTGGACATCATTAAAATGAGAAATTTCTGTTCTGTGAAAGAAACTATCAAGAGAATAACAAAAAAACAAGCCACAGACTAGAAGAAAATCTTTGGAAAATACACATCAGAGAAAGGACTGCTCTCTAAAATATAAAAAGAACTCTTAAAACTCAACAATAAGACAACTAACAATCAGATTTTAAAATGAGCCGCAGACCTTATAAGATACCTCACCAAAGATATACAGATGGAAAATCAATATATGAAAAGATGCTGCATATCATATGTCATCAAGGAAATGTAAATTAAAACGAGATACCATTATACACCTTTTTGAATGGCCAAAATCCAGATCACTGACAACATCAAATGCTGATGAGGATGTGGAACAACAGAAACTCTTATTCATTGCTGGTGGGAATGCAAAATGCTACTGCCACTTTGCAAGAGTCTGGTGGTTTCTTACAAAACTAAACATACTCGTAACATACAATACAGCAATCATGCTCTTTGGTGTTTACCTAAAGGAGCTGAAAACTTATGTTCACACAAAAAACTGCACACAGGTGTTTATAACTGTTTTATTCATAACTGCCAAAACTTGTAAGCAACCAAGATGTCCTTCAGTAGGTGAATGGATAATAAATAAACTGTGGCCCGTCCAGACAATGGAATATTATTAGTGCTAAAAAGAAATGAGCTATCAAGTCAAGAAAAGACATGGAGGAACCTGAATGCATATTCCTAAGTGAAAGAAGCCAATCTGAGAAGGCTGCATACTGTATGATTCCAACTATAGGACATTCTGGAAAAGGCAAAACTATGGAGACAGTAAAAAGATCAATGGTTGCTGGGGGTTTTGGTGGGGGAGATGAATAGGCAGAACACAGAGGACGTTTAGGGCGGTGAAAATACTCTGCATGATACTATACATGTCACTATACATTTGTGCAAACCCACGAATGCACCACACCAAAAGTGAACCCTACTGTAAACTATGGACTTTAGACAATAATGATGTGTCAGTGTAGGTTCATCAATTATGACAAATGTATCAGTCTGGTGGGGGATGTTGATGATGGGGAGGTTACACATGTGTGGAAGCAGGGGGTGCATGAGAAATCTCTGTACATTCCCCTCAATTTTTTCTGTGAACCTAAAACTGCTCTAACAGTCTTAGAAAACAAAACCAAAAACAAACCAACCAAAAAAAAAAAAGGAAAAGTCATCTCAATGGAAAAATTCTGCTGTATTTCTCCCTCTAGGAATAGTAACAAGGAATAAGCACCTTGCTAGCTTACTAAGAATATGGATATTAAATTTGTGTGTAAACTGAGGTTCACTATTTTAAATTATTATTATTGTTGACATTCCACTAATAACTTTGGTAAAATTTTTAGACACTACAAATTCGAAGCAATGAAGAGAAGGAAAATGGTTAGAAACTTACATACGGAGTAAGAGCTGACTTCTCTTTGAGGTTTGACAGGGAGGTGGTCAATAAAACTGCAATAGGGTCTACTTTAAAGAACTGCAAACAGCCTCGCAAGTGGAATAACCCCAAGGGCCCTCTCCATTAAAATGTTAAACATTATTAGCTACATAGAGCTATACTGCTTCTCCCTGAAGTACCTTTTATAAGAGGGACATAATCTCCTAGCCTGTAACCAGCCTCTATAACCCTGACATTTCTTTTGAAGTTTCATATTTTACTTTAAACATTTATATGAGTTTTGCATTCTAATCCAAATATATATGTGATTTTAATTCAAAGTTATGTTTCCCCTGTCTGCGTGCAACCTCCCCTTAAATCCTGTAGCAAAACGTAAACCTGAAGAAGTATGTCACGTTGATTGTAGTGGCTTCTTATGCCCTTTGGTTCATTCAGCCGCATAACCAATTTTGAGAAGTCAGGGAAGAGTGACATACAATTTAGAAATATTTCCATAAAAATGGCTGAGAAACAAGAACACCCTGGGAATTAAGGGAATTAACTTTAGCCACTGAAAAATGCCCTCGTGTGAAAGTCCTGTTGCTGGCAAAATACCAGTTACAGTTGCTTTGAACGATAAGCAATTGCTATTTCGTTACTTAAGTTCTTCATCCTACTTTAGAGAATATATACTTAATCATTTTTTTAAATTAATTTTTATTGGAGTATAGTTGATATACATATACATATATCCACTCTGTTTTAGATTCTTCTCCCATATAGGTCATTTACAGAGTATTGATTAGAGCTCCCTGTACTTAATCATTTTAATTCACTTATGTAGAAAATAAGACTATTGTAAGCTTATCTAAATTACATAGTCCTTAAAATAATATGCCAGCAGACATGTTGGCAATGTTGCATTTTCTCTGAGTTTTAAATCTATAAGATAGTTGTACAGTAAATTTAATGTGGTCATGTAATGTAATCATAATTATGTATACATTAATACAGTAAAGAAATACAACCAACTCTTGCCAAACCAATCCAGTTGTGGTGTCTATTTCTTCCTAAACAATGACAGGTAATAGTATCTAAAAGAAAAAATACTTCCATAGACATCTCAAAAATACTGATATTTAATTCTCAGAAGCACAGCAATATTATAGGAGTCTTAAATAACACTATATAAAAAATAATGTTAATAACAACAGATACTTAACATTTACTATGTACCAGCACTGTTCCAATGGCTTTACATTCATTAACTCATTTAACCTCAACTCTCAGAGGTAGGGTTTCACAGACAAGGTCACTGAGGCACAGGGAGTTAACTAACCAATGCAGACACATAGATACTAAGTAGCAAAACTAGAACATGAACTCAGGCTGCTGGACTCCAGGGACCATAGCTCTCTGAAGAACAGTAAAGAACAGTGTCACCACTGATCATTCAATGAAAAAAAAGAAAAACAAAACTTTCTCAATGGCATATAACATAGGTCAGGCACTATGCAAGTCTCTGAGAATGAAAAGAAGAACAAGGCACGGCCTCTGCCCTCCATGAGCTCACAGTCTACACCACAGGAGGCCAACCCAAAACTAAGTACAAGAGTCCAAGTGCTAGCTTCTCCTAAACTACTACATATTCAAACTATTTTTGAGGAATATGTGACAGTGTCTTCAGGGTCCCCTATATCAGGGGTCCCCAACCCCTGGGCTGAGGACTGGTACCAGTCCGTGGCCTGTTAGGAACCGGACCCCACAGCAGGACGTGAGCAGCGGGCAAGCGAGTGAAGCTTCACCTGCCGCTCCCCATCGCTCGCATTACCACCTGAACCATGACCGCCCCTGGCCCCAGTCCGTGGAAAAATTGTCTTCCATGAAACCGGTCCCTGGTGCCAAAAAGGTTGGGGACCGCTGCTCTGTATCATCACATTGCACTTGGACAAGGTAGTTTTTTCCTTTGATATTCACATACTAATATAGAAAATGCTACTATTCTGCATGGAGAACTTTAAGAAAATCAGTAAACAAAATGCAGTTAAATGGCAGACAATGAACCTGTGACTTTGGATTGCTGTCATCCACGACTCCGCCCGTGTTGCACAGCGGGAGAGGTGAGGACCGTCGGCATGTGGTCCGAATAATTCTTCTTAGGTGGGACTGCCCCACGGTTGCAGGATGTTTTGCATCTCTGACCCCATCCACTAAATATCAGTGGTTCCCTCGACCTTTCAGTCATTGTGACAACAAAATATGTCCCCACATATTTCTGAATACCCTCAGGAGGTAGAACTGCCCATACTTGAGAACCATGTTCTACATTTCAAATGCCTTGTTATTTTTGAACTTCACTTTTGTTGTAGATTTTGTCCTTACTGCTCCAGCATGTACTTGAGCCCTGTGGTTGGAATCTAAGTCACCTTAAAAAGGTAACAGTCGCCTAAGAACACTGCAAAAACACTGTGATCTATACACATGAATTCTTTCCTCAGGATCAGGAGTACCATGGATCCTTTCTTCACACATTATTAGGAAAAGCAAGAATTAGATGATATATTAAGTTTTCAATTAGTAATATGTATTTTAATTGGTGATGGCAGCATTAGGAGAATGTATAAAAAAAGATAAAGGAAGAATAATTCCTTTGACCTCTGGTCACACCTGTTTTTCCTCTTATATGGTCATTCATTAAAATTTTAAATATTGTTTTAAGAAAATATAATGTTTAAGAGCAAAGGAATTAATCTCAGTTCATACACTAGGTCAGCCTGTCAACATATCTTGTATCAAATCTTCATTTGTTTGTAATTTATGTGTTTCATGAATAACATTTTCTATCAGAGTAATTGCTAAGGAACTGTTGAGATTCTGTACACCTTTGGCAAAATGAAACAAAATTCTGAATAGCAATAGACATGTTTTCTTAGCTTTGATCTGACTGAAGTCAAAGAGAAGGATGTGATCTTATCGATCACACCCTGGACTTCCTCCAAGGGCTCACTCAGATCCAATTATCCTAGAAATTCTGACAGCTTGATAACTCAGGAAATGGTACAATTCCAAGCAAAACGTGCAACATCTTCTAGTGAAACTCATAAAATAGCCTATATCTAGAAAGGCAACCAATACACTTGTATTATAGATTTATAGGTTCTATTTGCTTCTGTACGATTAGCATTACTAAATAAACTTATAAAACAGACAATAAAACTACGTTCTATATGTTCAGTATGCTACTATTTATAAACTCCAGCTGCAGGACATCACCATGGCAACAGGAATATATAAACAGCTCAGTTCTCTATGCTATGATGGAAGCATTACTAATTTAAAGAATGCAATATGCTTAAGACAGACAGAAACCATTTCACAATATAGTCATCAACCTGCTCATAAAAGAGGAGAAAGATAGAGATGAGTATTTGAAATGGCAGATAAAAGAAAATTGATTCCTTCTGCTGGACCATGACTGACAGTCACTCGTGGAGTTGAGAGAATGAAATGTTTTTAAAATGAATGAATGAATGAGGCAACAGAACGACTGAAAAAAACAGAATGGAAGAAAAGCAGGTAGAAGCGCTATTGTGTCAAAGTGATCTGTGATATTTGTTCATAGCCTCATCTATAAGACAGAACTGAATAGAATCTATAATTTGGTATTTTGTACAGATAAACTCAGTCTTCAGATTGGAATGAAAAAGGTGCACAGAATCAGGCCACTGCCCTCACAGACCATGTGAACATGCATGTGCATTTGTTATTTCACTTAATAAATGCTAGGTACCAGGAAACACAAAGATAAATAAGATATTGGCACTGGCCTTAAGAATTACTAGTCTAATGGAGAAGACAGTCCTCTAAATAAAACATAACAATTTAGTGTAACTCCTGAAGTAGAAGTACCTATGAAGTATTATGGGAGCATAATACTATAGCAATGTTTTCCCCAATTATTCAGAAAGAACTGATGCTTGTATCTACAGTAAAATTTAGGTTTTATTGAAAGTTAAGTGGCAGTGATTTACAAAATATTATAAAATTCACAATCTGTTTAAAATTGACTAGAGGCAGATCAGTGCACATAAAGACATTTAATTGAAATATGATTCCTCAACTTAAATGATTACAGGTTCTTTAAATTTCTCCAATCTCTAACTGTCATAAGAAAGTATAGAAATGACACTGACTCGAGTGAAAGCTTTGTTAAATGACACTGCTGACTGCTGGGACGATAATGTCTGAGAGCAGCACCAGCCTTCTCTTTTTTGGGTAAACTAAAGAGAAGATCATTGTCAAAATCTCTCAGCTCCCTCAAAAAAAAGCTCACCACTGTGCCAGAGGGACCACAACATGCATGGTTTGAGAGTGCGTGAGAGATCAGGGAAAACCACCAGTCACCTCTGAATGTCCTGTGCTCACTTTATGTTACCAGTGATTCCCTTCAATTGTCAGTGCTACTACTGAAGCAAAGCTCAAGCTTCAACTTCATTCAGTGGAAATCAGGCTGAAACTGCAACCTTTCCCAAACTCATATAGGGTAAACTCCATTTTCCCCAAAGCAGTAAAGTGTACCAAGTTCTTGAAAGAATTACCCTTAAGGCCCAGCTCCCCGTCCCCTGACAGCAATCACTGAAGGAAGAAAGCCCATTTAGTAAAGAAAATTGAAATGCCTTTTTCCTAGCTAGAAAACATTACCACCTCATTCACTGGAACTACCTGAGCTGTTGTATGTTTCTCAAATACTTTTCTGTCATTCCCTGTTATCCATGCATTCAATAAACATTCTTTAAATGCTTTAAGGTGCCCTAGACCTGGGGCCTGAAATGTTTTTCTTAAAGGGCCAGATAGTAAATATTTAAGGCTTTGCAAGCCAAGATGCAAAATCAAGGAAATTATGTAGGTACTTAAAAAATCATTTAAATATATAACCATTTAAAATGTAAAATTATCATTAGCTCACAGAAAAACAAAAACAGGGCACAGATTGCTGATTTTAGTGCTAGATCACAGTCAAATATTCAGACCAAGCTAAGACCATTAGGTTACTAAATTAAAAGAAAAGGTCTTTTGCAACAAGACCTAGCTGCTTCTAATAAGAACCTGCAGGAATGATCTAATAAAGCTCTGTCCAATATAATTATCTACTGGATATTAGTTATTTCTATTATATCTATCTATACTAGATATTTCAATACCTACAGAAAATGTTCCACATCTGTACAGTTCAACAGGGTAGCCACTAGACACAAGGGGCTGTTGAGCATTTCAAATATGTTGAGTGGGACTAAAGAACAAAACTTTAAAATTTTATTAAATCTTAATTATTTAAAATTTACATTTAAAGAGCCACATACGGCTAGTATATGGAAAAACAGATGTAACAGTTTTTTATACATCAATTAGCAGGGCCTAATTGAATTTGCTTGGGTTTTTGGTGACCAATTAGGGCATAAATATCTTTACAGGTTAATACCAACAGATCACAGTTCAAATTATTCTTAACTTCTGGTTAACATTTCATTGGAAGTTGGTAACTATTCCTGATATACATTATATTATAGACCTTCAGAGAACAGAGACTTGTACTCTATGAAGTACAATGTGTGCAGCAGGTTCCAAAGAGGGCAAAAGAGGTGTGTTGCATGACGGCTCATAACTACAGTTTTGAAGTTAGGAAAAAAGCACCAGTTCTGCTTTAGAGTAGTACTGGGATCTCAGGCAAGTTATTTTACCTTTCTTCTTCAATTTCCTCCATTGTAAAACAGGGCAGTAACAGTAGCTTCTCTACTGGATTGATGTCATGATTAAATGAGATCAAGGACTTACGAACACAGAACAGTGCCAGTTCATTGAAATCATAAAGGTTACTACTTTATTAAAATAACGTTATATGACAAATATTTTGGGATACAGTCCACAATCTGACTTGGTAGAAAGCATTTCATCACTCAGCATGTAAGAAAGCTACATATGGAGTGTTGGCTATAGCACTGTATTTTTATCCAGCAGACACGACTCTGAATTCTGGCTTTACAACCTCCTCTTGTAGCCATGTCACATGACTAGTCTGAGCCTCATTTCCTTATCTGAAAATGAGAAGAATATTTACCTCTTCAAGTTGAGAGAATAAAATGTGAAAAAGTTTTGCTCATATACATATTAATGTTGGTTACTGATTGAGTTCATCTTAAAATCAAGTCTCAATTCCCTGTTTCAATTTGAGATTTTTTTTTTCTTGTTCATCCTTTAGGGTTACTGAGGAATAACTACGTCCTTTCTTCCATCTCTTGGGCCAAAGGGATCACAAACTTCAAAAGTAAAAGCTGAATGTAGTTGTCAGCATTAGAGGATAGAATCAAGAGTAGTTTCTCTTGAGAGGAAACTATGACTATGAGAGTTAAATTATGACATTTATGAAAAACCAATGAGGTGAATAATAAAAATCACCCCAGACCAAAGTAGAATTTGAGAGTAGCCATGTTGGTGGTATTAATATATCTCCATATGTAGAAATTTGTTATTTAAAAATCCTAAGGAGGGCTTCCCTGGTGGCGCAGTGGTTGAGAATCTGCCTGCCAATGCAGGGGACATGGGTTCGAGCCCTGGTCTGGGAAGATCCCACAGGCCGCGGAGCTACTAGGCCCATGAGCCGCAACTACTGAGCCTGCGCGTCTAGAGCCTGTGCTCCGCAACAAGAGAGGCCGCAATAGTGAGAGGCCCGCGCACCGCGATGAAGAGTGGCCCCCACTTGCCGCAACTAGAGAAAGCCCTCGCACGAAACGAAGACCCAACACAGCCAAAAATAAATAAATAAATAAATAAAAAATCCTTCCCTCTACAATAAATAAATAAATAAATAAATAAATAATTTTAAAATCCTAAGGATAAGTACCTGGTGAGCATGGAACACTGGAACACAGAAGATGCAGGAGGCCAAGAAGTAAATTTTGACACAGCCGTAAAGAACGGGTAACCCCCAAAACACCTCATCTGTTTCCTGCACCAAGTGCTTCCCTACCACAGAGACGGATGCATATGGCAAATACAATCTGCTGCCATTACACTTTATCATCGTTCCACCTAGATGGCAAATAGGCTGCATGTTACCTGCCAAATCCTAATGAATTGCAGTGGAGGTTCTATAAGGCTGTGCAGGCCAAGTCTGAACTCAGCAGGAATGGGAACCATGATTGATTAGCCATGCCTGCCGTAAGTCAGAAGGAAGCGGGGGGCACCTTCATACTGTGTGTGCAGATGCTTTCATAACACTCGTTGCCATTTCTCTGATTTTAGGAGCAAAAAACTTCTGAGTGTAATCTGAATTTCATGTATCTTTTTGTACAGAGAATAGCCTGATAGCTCAGGGTCCAGCTCTCTTCATCATTATGTTTCTGGTTTGTTAATTACTCAGTTGGCATTCTGGTTCACTGACTAGTCTCTTGTGGGCTCGGTTACATAAACTCCAACTGGGCAGCAGCATCCATTCCCAGTGAACGGACAAAGTTAATTTTTTGAGTCTGCAACATTGATAAGCAAACCCCAGACTATGGTAAATTCATAAAGGTAAATCTTACGTGACCTCTTAATAGCCAAACAGAAGGCTGGCTTTCCTGATAAGAAAAATAACTATCAGACACTTCTTTTAGACTTCAACAAAGACTATTTTTCATCAGTTTCATCACTTCTAATTTTAATAATTTTCTTTCTTAAATTTTTCTTCACAGATGGGCTATTGCCAGTCTCAGATGATGTTTGTCTCTATACGAAAGCTCTCACCATCTCTCATTTTGGAGTTTAAAACCAGCAAAAGCACTCTGATTAGTCTAGTTCTTTCTCAGCCTATGATTCCATCAGCCTTTCAACATTACTTGTATCTTCACCTTTCTTTTGATTCCAGAATCTTTCTTTCCCAAACCCACACTCCGTCATACCCAACTTGCGACAGCATCATTTCTTTTTCATGTCCACACAACAACTGAAAAAATCCTATGTTTTCTAGTTTTACCTTTCGAACATTAGCCAACCGATTCATCATCAAGGACTCCTCTCGGTCATCGTCATCATCCAAGTCCAGCATCGGCATTCCGAAGGGGTCGATGATGCTACAGCACCTGGAACCTTCATCTCTTGGATCAAAGGGGTCCACGATTATGGGCTCCGTTCCTTTTATTTCGCAGCGACAAAAGGGGCAGCCCTGGCCATCTGACTCCTGAACAAACACAAAAATTGTGCTGATTGGTCTTTGTTCAAATAAAGCACTACTGAGAGGGGCCAAAGTTCTACTATAAAAAGAAGTTGCAAAAAATAGGTTTTCAGGTAGGCAGTTGGGGTGGAGGAAGATCTACCTTGAAGGTGGTAGAGTAGAACAGGGAGTCAACAAAATATATGTTCAGTATTTAAAATTTCAAATTTTTGAAGAAAAATTTCTTTACAAAAACCTTTGATTTAGGATAAATCAAAAAGTTAGGAGCTTAACTTTATTTTACTGAATATTCATTTACAATTTTAATGTATCAAAACTTTAGAGTCCTGCAGAAAACTGGAAATTGAATCATGTCCCTCTTTACCAAAAGGCACCAGTGCTAATTAAACATTCTATAAAAAGGACATTTTGATAAAAATTCATTATAAAGTAGTAGTATCAATTAGAACAATCCATTTCAAAATCAATTCTGGAAAAGTTCCTGTGCACATAACTATGGCTACATATTTCCATTTTAATTGCCTAGGTCTTTTAAAGCCTTGATTTATAAGCAATCAGTGGGAAAAAATAAGTTTATTTTCAGAAATCATCATCTGTCCTGAGAGCCTGTCATCCTGACACAGCTCATATGGAATGTAATAATACCTGAGATATCAAGTTTTGCCCCTCATCTTGCTTTCAAACTAGATACTGCAAAAAGATTTGCGCAAATACTTTGGGGCCAGAAATTCATTTACTGGTAATCACTGAAGTTTTCTGAAAATCTCCCAATTCCATTTCTCAAAAACTAACTACATTAAGAATTCACAGTTGGGAGGGAAACAGGACAAGACTGTTTTCTTGCCCTGCAGATAATGCTGACTTTTAGAGATAGATGGTATGTGATATTCACCACCATATTTTTGTTTCTCCATTATACCCTGACCTTAGTAGTATGTTATTTAAAAAAACTGTAAAAATTATAAGATCATTTTAAGGCAGAAATGGCATGAGAGCATCACTTTTAGAGATGAGACTATGAATGAAAAGAGCTAACATCTTTAAAGAAACCATTCAGTACTTAAGATTGTCCCATGCACTTGGTATGATGGGAACATGGTGATCTACCTGCCCTCCAGTGATACTCTGACCAGTGGTGGAGTAACACTCACTCTCCTTTCACTGGACAATTACTTAGCATACACTCTGTGGCAGATTCCGTGCTACGTAGTTTATTCATCCCCAAGCATCACTCTGATTAACAAACTGAACATCTCCTTTGCCAAACAAATTGTCAAAAAAAGAAAAACAAATGCTTTCTGGATTGGTTAATGAAAAGAAACTGCAACAATTCCTTATTCATCTACTGCTACATAATTTGGGAAAGAAACTTGGAAGGGTAAAATAGTTGAACTAAGGTGGTATGAAGAGATACAGACAGGCTAATACAAAATCCTTTGATGTTTACTGCCACGTGTGCTCAAGTCTGGTGAGCTTCAAGGCAACTCAATTATTTGCTCCATCATTTTACAGATGATAAAACTGATACTTAATTCTCCCATCTTACACTGATTATTTTCTAACACAGTAGCAAATATTTAAGGAAAGCTAAACCTTTCTCCTATCTTTTGATAACAAGAACATTAAATGTAAGTACATTTTCAATATAGGTTGTCATCCACGTAAAATCCCCTTATTATAAAAGTCAAAATGGACCCATACTGTGTGTCTGCAGTGAATTTTCCTACGGATCTACATAAGATAATTTCAAACAGATAGTTCTAATATATAAGAGCAAGATGAGAAAGAACTGATGTACCCTGCATCATTAATGCATGAAGAATGGAAAGTGGTATTCGTGGCCCTAAGCAGAGCAATACAAAGCTATAGTAATTAAAACAGTATGGAACTGGCATAAAAAGAGACACATAGATCAATGGAACAGAATAGAGAGCCTAGAAATGAACCCAAGGATACATGGTCAATTAATTTACAACAAAGGAGCCAAGAATATACAATGGGGAAAGGACAGTCTCTTCAATAAATGGTGTTGGGAAAATTAGACAGCCACATGGCCATAAATAAATAAATAAACAAACTGGACCATTATCTTACACCATACACAAACATTAGCTTAAAATGGATTAAAGACTTGAAAGTAAGAACTGAAACCATAAAACTTCTAGAAGAAAATATACGCGGTAATAAGCTCCTTGACATAGGTCTTGGCAAGATTTTTTGAACCTGACACCAAAATCAGAAGCAACAAAAGCAAAAATAAACAAGTGGGATTATATCAAACTAAAAAGCTTCTGCATAGCAAAGGAAACCATCAACAAAATGAAAAGACAACCTGCTGAATGGGAGAAAATACTTCCATATCATAGACCTGATAACAGGCCAATATCCAAAATATATAAAGAACTCAGACAACTCAACAGCAAAAACAAAAACAAAATAACAATCTGATTAAAAAATGGACAGATCTGAATAGACATTTTCCCAAAGATATATATATGGCAAACAGTTACATGAAAAGATGTTCAACATCACTAATTATCAGGGAAATGCAAATCAAAACCAAAGTGAGATATCACCTCATACCTATTAGAATGCCTGTTATCAAAAAGACTAGAAATAACAAGTGTTGGTGAGGATGTGGACAAAGAAAACCCTTGTGTACTATTGGTGGGTATGTAAATTGGTGCAGGCAGTATGGAAAACAGTGTGGAGGTTCCTCAAAAAATTAAAAAGAACTACCATACAATCCAGCAATTCCACTTCTGGATATTTACCTGAAGAAAATGAAAACACTAATTAGAAAAGATATATGCACACCCCATGTTCACTGCAGCATTATTTCCAGTAGCCAAGATACGGAAACAACCTAAGTGTCCATCAGTGGATAAATGGATAAAAAATTGTGGTACATATATACAATGGAATATTATTCAGCCATAAAAAAGAATGAAATCTTGCCATTTGCCACAACATGGATGGACCTCAAGGGCATTAGGTAAGTGAAATAAGGCAGAGAAAGACAGATACCATATGATCTCTCTTACATGTGCAATCTAAAAATTAATTAACTCAAAACAAAAATAAGTTCAGATACAGAGAACTGGTGTTTGCCAGAGGTGGGGGAGTGGGTGGTGGAAGAAATGGGTGTACAGTTTTTTTCTTTAGTTTAAGTAAGTTGAATGCCACTAAGTAAAAAATTAAAATATAATAGAGCTGATGTTCCCTGTGTCTTTAATGCATGAAGGATGGAAAGCTGTACTCTGGGCCCTAAGTAGACACTTCATGCATTTATACATTTTTTTAAAAAATTATTACATAAATTTTCAAACATAAACAAAAGCAGAGAAAAAAGTGTAATGAATCTGCATGTACCTATCTCCCAACTTTAACAATTATCAATTCACACCCAATTTTTTTTTGAATTTTTGAATTTTATTTATTTTTTTATACAGCAGGTTCTTATTAGTTATCTATTTCATACATATTAGTGTATATATGTCAATCCCAATCTCCCAATTCATCACACCCCCCACCCCAATTCACACCCAATCTTGTTTCAACTATATGTTTACTTGTTCCCTCCGCCCCTGGATAATTTTGAAGTACATCCTACACATTACATAAATTCATCTGTAAATGTTTTAGTATGTGTACCTAAAAACCAGAAAATCTTTTAAGACCTAACTATAATACAGTTATCATAACTACAATTAATCTATTCAATCTAAATAATTAAGTCATATTATTTTTGAGTACAGTGGCTAGAATGCATAAGCAACTGTATTCCCCTTCAAAGGCTTCCTTAGAACCTCCAGGGTCAGTTTGCATGCTGTTTGGTTAAGGATGACTTCTGGTTTATGTGATCTATTTCCTGATAAAGGGTAACTGGAAAGATTGTGTTTGGAAAGGGAAGGAGGTGAAAGGCAATAATAGCATCTTGATGGTACAAGAAAAAGACTGGGAACAGTTCATCTAAAACTGAATTTAGGTTTTTCGCCATCTCTCTTACCTTAAAGTTTAATGCTATACAAATTACTGATGTGAGAGTAGCTGCTTTATGAGTATATGTCACAAAATATATTTTCTGTTAAGCTTTATCTTTGTTGAGCGTTTACATTACTTACCAGGATCAAAATCCAGCTGCAATGTACTTCCATTTTGATTTGAAAACATAGATCACACAACATGCCTCCTCTAATATGACTTCACCCACCACTTTTTCTGTAAACTGACTACTGTCATATGCAAATTAAGTTTGACCATATTGTCAAATTTGGTACTCAGAATCTCAAGTTGTGGTGCTGTTTTGGTACTCCACCCTCATTTCTGTCAGATGGTTGATGAAACACATATGAAGAATGTCTTCGATAGACACCTAACTCATCAGGATTGTGCCTCAATAATTAAAATAATGTTTCTGTCAATATACACTTAATGCAAGATCACAGAACATATGTTAATGAAGAAGAAGGACCAATAAATAACTCCTTCTCTAGTCCCCAACATATCACATTCTGAGAAAGTTAAGAGGAAGTACTTGGACTCCATCCGTTCTAATTCACTCAGTAGACTTCACTTCCTCAAATAAATCCTCCCAAACCAAATGAGACAGAAGTTATCAGTGAGTTCTACACCATCTGAAACTTAACTATGTAATATGCTCATGATAAAACTACTCAGACTCATTTGGCAACCATAAATAGTGCAAGTTAATGATATTAAATATAACTTTAGGTAACCTGAGAACAAATTAACATTGACAGAGAAATAGAAAAAAAATTTAAGTTCCCCCCAAAATTCCCATTCCCCAATAACACCCTATGTAAAAATCCAAATAAATATTGTCACTATCATCTCATCATCATCATCATCATCATCATCATCATGTATCAGTCACCTTCCATAGTATTTGTTTAAATGTTGTCCAGATCAATATTATCTCTTAAATAAATACTTTCTTTTAATTTTTTAAGAGATAAACATCATATATAGTACAATTTCTTTTGCTCCCAAGATGATTAATTATTTGAAGGCACACTTTAAGGTCAATCATTTCATGCCTTCCCACAAATACGATATAAATGGAGGGCCCTAGAGAATACATAGGACTTCATGAGTCTCATTTTGGAGTGCAGTTTATATTTTTACTATATGTGGGTTTCCCATCTCAGTAACTTCTAATGTACATTACTTTGCTATGTATACTTCACACAGATCTGAAGTTACCATAAATCTCTTTTTCTAAACATGAAACAATTATAGATAAATAACTAGATAGATACATATACATATACATATACTGAGAGTAGCTTGGGTCCATACTAAGCATTTTCAGAGCACAATATATCCCACAAAAACTTAGTAACTTCTTGCTATAAAGAATGAATGAGGATAGTTAATAGTGATCTTAGAATAAGTAACAGTGAGAGAGATCTTTGGTTTTGGTGTTCTTTTATGGTGGGCAAGGGAAGACGACATTGACAAATCTAGACTCTTATAGTTTTAATTTGGAAGGACCATGAAAACAGTGAATCAGGAAAGAAGCATAAACATTCTGTATCTGGAAGCTTGGATTGGAATCCTATACCAACCAGTTGCAGCTGTGTGACACTGGGTAAGCCATTTCATCTTCTTTGTAGGGTATAATGAGAGAATGCACATTTTAAGGGATATCTTAAAGATAAAGTGAGGTAAATTAACTCAAAGCCTTCCAAAGTGCTACTTAAATTCCAGTTGGTATAACTACTACAAAAATAGTCTCAAGAACAAAGAAAAGAAGTAAGATAGCTGAGGAAACATACCATAGCCCTTACAGGACTCTCAAAGTGAAAGAGGAGCTCCAACACTTTATCACATTTATACAAAAAGACATAACATATAATCAAGGACAAATACTAATTTATAACATTCTTAAAGGCAAATTTTTTTTATTTGTAGTACTAAGGTTATGAAGCTTCACTGAGGCTAGAAATTTAAAGGCTGGTTGCTTTTGAAAACAGATATATTAAGATTACTTCTTAGTGCCTTGAATGTGATTCTTTGAGCTGGCTTCTCACCTCTCTTAGACAGTTACACATTTCTTCCCCAACCATGCTCTCTAAATATGGTACACCTATAAATCTCTTTAATCACATGTCATATTAAAATCAGAGCTTATTAATTTTCATCTACTGACTTTTTGCGAAGTATTTTGAATACTCCAATATCTTTCCTTTAAATTATTTTGAAAAAATATGCAGGAGGAATAATTAGAGGAAAATTAATTTTGCTTTTAATTGAATTAAAGTCCTTGGCAATAATTCAAACAAAGGCTGCATATCCAATTGGCATATGTGTATCCATTTTTATTTTGGAAGGAAGATTTGAAGAACACAGTTTAGAGTCTGTATTCAGCAGATATTTTCTAGATTCCTGGAAAGAAAAATAGAACAAAAACAGTTCCTTACTTTACACCTTATGTGATCACCCTGTAATATCACTGATGCATACTATGTTATTACAGAAAAGAAGACAAGGAGGAGTTCAAAGTAAAGAACATGTTTTGTTAATATTCGTGTAATAGTGTGGAAGTGAAAGAAAACTCTCCAAGTTTCATTGCCAAGGATGGAATAGAAATGCCGAACCCAGACTTCCCTGGTGGCGCACTGGTTAAGAATCCACCTGCCAATGCAGAGGACACGGGTTGTAGCCCTGGTCCAGTAAGATCCCACATGCCACGGAGGAACTAAGCCCGTGCGCCACAACTACTGAGCCCGTGCGCCACAACTACTGAGTCTGTGTGCCACAACTACTGAAGCCCGTGCGCCTAGAGCCCGTGCTCCACAACAAGAGAAGCCACCACAGTAAGAAGCCTGCGCACCTCAATGAAGAGTAGCCCCCGCTCGCTGAAACTAAAGAAAGCCCACGCGCAGCAACGAAGACCCAATGCAGCCAAAAATAAATACAGAAATTTATTTTTTTAAAAAAAGAAAGAAATGCTGAACCCAGAGTGATACTACTTCAAAGAATGCCTCTAGAGAGGTGATTACTCAGTTTACTTAGTATTCTGTGCAAACTCAGACTTGCCAGTTCAATTTATTAAATAACACAGATGTTTCAGAAGGAAAAAAAAGTATCTGACACCTCTTCAGAGGCATGACTAATGGGCCATTATGACAGCAATTAAAGAGTAACCACTTGCAGCCCATAACAACTAACTGACACCTCTACTGTGCGTTTCTTAGGGTTTCCGCTAATTACAAAGTTTAAATCTCCAATGAATTTCAATTAAACCAAAGTAGGGCATCAAATGGAAGGAAAAGTTGGTGAAGAACTACTTGCTAAAAATGCACAATGGTTGATTGAACACATAATAGTTTATGGTCAGGATTTAATATTTCCTATTGGACCTGATTTATCAGAGCTTCTTGGCAGACATGCAGCCTTTAAAATCCTTTTCATATCAGCATGCCCAACCAAAGTAGTAGAAAGTAACAAAAATGTCTCAAATCCATAATTAAATTTGAAAGATAACAGAATATTCATTTCAAGTGATTATTAGTACCGTACCCCTCGATAAAATTTTTAGATTTAATTTTAACTTCTTGAGGGTAGGGACTGTGTCTTTAGTACAGAACCTGGGAAACAGAAGCTGCTTAAAGAATGTTTGCTAAATAAATGAAAACGAATGGATTTGAGATCTTGGAGCCCGATGGATGAAATATTCTGTCAGCTTCTACCAAGCCAGTTAAGGGAAACCAAATTATCCTTGTGCACAATTACGTTTGAAAACTTAATTTTTTCTCTGATAGAAAAAACAAGCAAGCATATAAAAACAAAAACACTGGCTTTAAAATTAGAAAACAGACTCTAGCCTTTTACCATTTTGAATAAGGAAAAAGTTGAAAAAAAAAAGACACATATTACTACATGTACTCATATCCAGAGACTTACTACTCACATAACATTTCCAATTACATCTACAAGCTTAGATACAATGTTTGACAATACAGTGCAGAACTATGGAAATGTTTCATAATTTTGTTTCTTTTTGTCCTCATATTGACCATCAATTAGGTTAAGTCCAGTGAGCAGCTCATTGGGGCTAGATGTGAGGTTTTTAGTATAGCTAATGTTTGTTAACTGTATTTTAAATGGATTAACTTCATAAGACTTATTTTTATTAAATAACAGGGGCATTTTGCAATAATGTATTTAAATGACTGTCAAATGCTGCTGTTCATACAAAAATATGAAAACTGCCAAAACAGATCTGTTGGTTGGCAGGAGGCAGCACTGTGTGAAACCTATATGAAAATGTAGAAATATTCAGTTTATCCAAAAGTAGAAATGTTCAAAAGTTGAAGCTTCTTTAACCACTAAAATCCCATTGAGATGTAGAGACTACGGAACATCACTTAGAAATTCTCAAACACTGACCTAACAATTTTTTTCAAGGTAGAGAAAACTTGAATCAGGGATCACTGTGCATGTTTCTTGGTGTAAAAAAGCAATAAATAGAAACTTGGTCTTCCTGCCTGTAGGTTAGTGCCAGTAATATTGCAAGGAATTAAAAAAAAAAAAAAAAGTGCAAAAAAACCAAAATGTGAAAAGTTGAAGGGAATCACCCAGCAGCTACTAAATGGAACAAATGGATCTGAGGTTTAATATTCTTAGGAATCATTCTCGGATCTTAAGCATGATAAAAGGTCTTTGAAAAGTCCACCGATACTTTGCAGAGGAGAAATGGACAGAACTGAGACATTACAAGGGCTTTTCACAATTGATCTATAATATCAGTGTCTTTTTATTTGTTGTACTCTTAGCCCTATTCTTCTCTTTCCTTTACATTATCTAGCATACGGTCTATAGGTATTTACCGAATAACTACCAACGTGGAGGTAGCATGCTAGGGGAGAGGAATTCTAAAACAGGTAAAGCAATCCACATCCTAGAGGAAAAACAGGTAAATATGTATTGTAAATGCTTATAATACAAATACAAGGAGGTAAGAGCTTACAGGGACATATACAAGATGTATCAGAAAACTATTTACTGATCATGAACTGTCTTGTGTGAGAAGAATTTTAAAGATGCTGAAATAATGCCTTTGCATATTTTTCATTAACTTATATGCAAAATTCTATAATTACATTACGATAATAACATTATTCACTAGTGATATGAGTGTGATTTATTTTGATTATTTCAACCTTCTAATAAGCACTTTTGAATCTGTCAGTTTTTTACTACTTCACTTAGTCAACTACTACTTTAGTACTACTTTTTCAGACAGCTTCTCCTAAAATTTTACTCAGAGACAGTTTTTAGCACTTGGCAATTTATGCACTTCCTCAATCTCTAAAAGTAGAACTAAGAAGTACTGTACTTCAGACTAAAAAAGAGAAAGAAAGAAATTGCAAATGTTAATTTACAAATATGACTGGACATATCTTAATATAAGGCCATTAGATCAACATAAAAAATCATGAAGAGAATCAAGGAATTGTTTAGCTACAGGCAAGAGAACTGCACCATTTGGAGACTACAGAGTAATATATAGAAAACCTGTGGTGATGTAAAGGGCAAAGGGTTAATAACATAGCCATGACAACTGGGAAATACTCCTGTGTGTTTTGCACATAACATACCTATTGCAAATAGTTCACAGACTTATCACTAAATTAAATATATAGCACTGGCCCTGAAGTTTTAAAAGATAAATTTCATTTAAGAAGTATACAGAAAGTAAAATAAGTAAAACCTCCTTGCTTTACATTCAGCCCTACTCTTTTACTCACCCTGAGCCACAAGGTAAACAACTACTTTGCATGACACTATAAACAATAATCTTTACTAATCAAAGGTTCTGCCAACCTAATGGGAGCTTCCGACTTTTAACCCTCTTAACTTCCAAATGCTAGGTAAGTTTCAAGCTGAAGATGCTAAGTCCTGCAATATGTATGTATTTGTATGCTCCAAGCCGGGGGCCCCCAGAGAAGGGGCTGAAATACACAGGCCGTGTATGGAGGTAGAGTACTGGGAGTTTGTACCCGCCTAAAATTCTGGTTTTCTTTAGGGAGAAAAGCAAACTTTTAGTTTCTTCATACCTGTGAGAACCATACTACCACACTGAGGACATAAGTCAACCTAAAGGGGTGACATACACATTTGGCCCCTATCAGTTTAATACTTACCCTGAAAGAGTTAATGGGTTTCAGGTACAACAAATCATCCTAAAGTAGTCCCCTCCCAGTCAGCCAGGCACTGAGTCAACAACATCTCTATAATACTTTCTACTGATACATTTGAAACCCACTTGCAAACAGACAGTTTTGTCTTCTATCAGTGTTAACTAAATTTATTGGAACTCATTTATAAAAAGACACTGCTACGTCTGCAGTACTATTATTGCTAACGTAACTTGAATAGCAATCACGTGATTATGTTGAGAGTTTGCCGATGCCATACTTAGCGTCCCTTTTCCTCCAACTTCTCCCTGTACTACACAAAATTCACAAAGGGATAAAGGGAAATTAGGGCAAGGATAACAAGGAAAACCTCAGGTAAAATATAAACCAAACGCATATTCAAAGAGAGAAGTGTAGGGATGTTGAGCAAGTTTTACCGAGGTAGCAGAGATGTCTGGGAGTTCAGAAACGGCTTTGAAAATGTAAATCAATTGTAATTCATTTCCTAGTTCTTCCCCTTTTTTTTATCCATTTTTAAAATGTCCCCAAAGGAGAAAAGAGGCCCTCTTTGTAAGACTGTGAAAATGTGAAAATCATTCATATTTTATTATCAAGTAATGAGCTCAACAAACATCAACGCTCCTATGAGTCTGCATTGCCCCTTCCTGATCCTCTGAAGCCATCCTTCCTCAGGCAATAAACAGGTTCTGGGTTGGAGAGAAAGCTCAGGAATGCGGTAGGGATGCCGATGATACACTCAACTGAAAATCTTTTAAAAGGCTTGAAATTTTAATTATTTGTTTTCTAAACCCAATCAGCAGTACTGACTTCAATACTGACTGTGTTAAACAGAGCAATTTAAAAAATGACTTGAGCAAAATAGTCTGTGAATCCTCCAAATACTCAAAACTAGAAATCTGTCCAAAGATCTATTTTTAAAATCTCCAAACTTTATTACAGATAAAGAATTTTTTTTTTTTTAAAAAAGCCCTTGGGGAAACCAATTATTCCCTAGGTCTTCATTTAAAACCTCAAATCAATTTATACTTATTGAATGCCTACAGAGTGGAAGGCAACTCACCTTAAATTCTGCTTCTGTAAACTGGAAAATTTAGTGCCTGTTTCTGTGGGAACTAAAGGTATCTGGGAAACTTTTTCTGTCTGATTCTATTTTAGCCTTACAGAGCAACTGTAGACATATGTGAGACAGGAACCACACCTTCTCAGGAGAAGAGAGGTGTTGAAACACCAACGTAAGATTTATCTACTAGGGTTTATTGCTTCAGAATCTGACCTACTATAAATAGAATCTGACCTATGATAAATAATATAAATACAGTTAGTTGGTAACACTGATAAGTTACATTCTGAAATCAACAGTGTTTCAGAAGTAGAACTACTTACGATTAATATCATAAAATTAAGTTATACATGCAAAGGAAACAAAAACAAAAAGAAATCAAATCATATAAATGAAAGATTCAAACATGAGATTTTTTTTCTAACAACCATTCAAAAAAAGCATTTATCAGTATTACTTCCTGAATCATTAAGATGAAGAAAACTGAAAAGAGAAATATTCACAGGGAATATAAGGAAGACATCAATGTTGCTAATTAAATCTTGATTATACCTGCCAGGCTGTAAGGCAAGAAGTACACATCAAATGCCCACAAGGCTCAATCTTGACGTCTTTGTCATTCTCGGCACAAATTTTACAGAGCTGAAAAGTGGAACCCATTTCACAATATAATTCATATTGTTCCTGGAATTTGGGGGGAGAAAAAAGGTAATGTTAATGTATTTTTAGTATGAAGTGATAATACTGAATTTTCTTAAATACAATGACTTACAGTAAATTCCTCACACTTGATCCTGTCAGATCATGTTGCCATTTAAGACATGTTTTAAATTGGCCATCACAATTTGGTCTACAAAATTAAACAGATTTTATCAGCAATTGCATAAGCTTTTTGAATACTTTGGATTATTTAACACTTTGTACTGTTCCTTTAGGAAGGTACCTGCATCAATAGAGTGATTTAAGAGACACAACTTATGGTTTTAAAAGGCAATAATAAATAACTTTATTTTCTTTGTAAATGCCACGTACTCATCTAATTTTAATGTCAAATTGCAATATGGCTGACCATTAATCTTATTTCTTAGATAGCTATCTGTAGAAATTCCAGAATGGAAGTAAAGCAGCATTTGCCAAGGCCTTTCTGCACGCTAGGTACTGTCGTCCACATTTATTATGTCATCTAATCTCCAAAGTATAATAAGATACACTGAATTTAAAAACAACAAAACAAAACTGAGGGTCAGTAAGTTTAAATTGTTTTCTTCAAATTCTATATTAAATCTCTAATTCGCACATTCTTTTCCCAGTCTAACACCATCAAGAAATCTCATCATTTCAGCAACCAAAAATTGTTTTATTCAACATCTATTCTCTTGATTTATAGTTTAGAAGCTTTTGGCACAGTAAAACTCTCAGTGTTCAAATAACGAAAAGATCTGTCACAAAGAAGATACAAACATATTGGTAAGAATAAAAAAAAGTATGAAAAAACAGTGTTATTTAATAGGGATACAAAGAAAAGGAAATATAGAAATAAAAATTTATTTAAATAAGGCAATGTTTTAGTCTAGTAAGTACCTACTACATACACGGCCCTGGACAGGATGAATAAATGACAATATTTAATCCCTAACCTAATGAAAGATCTTACAATCTCGAGAGAAAAAAAAAATATAAACACATACACAGATACACATGCACACATATACCCACACATTCACATATAAATTGTGTCTACCATGATATATGTATGTGTGACTATATAAATAATCTTAAAATAAATTAAGGAAAAAGACAAGAGACTGGATCAAGATGGAAAAGAAGTCTAAAGTAATCCAAAATAAATTATGTATCATTGAAATCCCTAAAGTAATAGACAAGTATCTATATTGGTTATGAAATCCAAAGGGCCAATTTATAATTATAAAAAAATTAAAATAGGCTAAAATCACAGCTGCAGAATTCAATACAACCTAAGATGTAAGCTAATCAAATATTTATGAGTAATTTAAGAGAATGATGCTACTCCTGAATATGAATTTTTAAACAATTAAAAAAAAAACAATTTTTAAACCATGGATTTATAATGAGGAATTGTCTCGTGTCTTTTTACATATATTAGAAAATAGAGAATCACTACATAATTTTTAAAATGGCTTTCATATATTTTAAAAACTGCCCACACACAGTACCCATGTCGGGAAGTGTGTTTCACATAATAATATCAAGACCACTGAGACTGAAATCTGGAGAACTAGAAATAAAATTAAAACTTATCTGTTGTCTTCCCCAAAACCTATCATTTCTTTTTATTACAGTCTTATTATTATACAAAGCAGAAAATATCTAAATTATAAAAAATTTTAAACTTAACTACATGTAAAATAAAATATTCAAGTTCTCTCTCAGTTAAAGACTATTGCCAGATTGGTGTTTTCCTATTTTTAGTCTTTAAAAGCACATTCATATGTTCATATATGGTAATTTTTGATTTATTTACAAAATTGTACTTAATATAATTTTACAAAATAAAGTGTTACGTAATTAAGCTTTACATAACTTTTTCACATAACAAGATGCAGAAGTTCCCATGTGAGTACGTAGAGCTACCTTCCTCCTGTTAAAGACTTTATGGTATAATGCAGTATGAGTATACAATGGTATTTAACCTATGATTGAATATTTTGGTATTTTGTAATATTTCATTTTTATGAAAAATGCTAAAGTAAACATCCTGGTGTATAGATCTTCATGTGTATATGCAAGTGATATGTATATGGAATCTACAGTCAAAGATCTTTAGATTTTGATAATTATTGAATATCACCCTCAAGAAAGGCTTTACCAAGTTATACTCCCACTCATAACCTATGAGGCTGCCAAAAATCGATTTATAAGAATATAATCATTGTCTACAATAGGCTTCGATTACTCATTTGACTCTAAAAACTAATGCATATAATTAACCTAATCTTCTTTGGAGTTTTCTAAAACTATAGCTCTCCCCTCATATCCATCTACCTACCTATGGATTTATCTATCTGTCTCCCCACATAAATGCCAATATTATATTGGAAGCAAGAATATTAAAAGCAGAAACTTTTATCCAAAAAATGGAGAAAGTAATGCAATTTCTTTCCAAACACTCTTAAAATTCCTTAAATATCTTTTGCATTAAATACCTGCACATGATTTTACGTATAGTATAAGAATCTTATTCATTTCAAAGGCATCATAGATACTTATTAATTATAAATGTCTCCAGAAATTGTCCTTACCTGTGTAACTTTTATATGATCATGGGGTGTAGGTTCACATAATCCAGTTAAGTCAGGATTATAACTCCTCCCATCAGGATAAAGATAGCTGGGTTATAAACAGAAATTTTATTAACATATACAAGTCTTAATTGCATTTAAAGTTATTTAATCAGATTCTTCTATATTCAAACAGACATTTGGATGTTTCCTTTTTATGTAACTTACATCAAGAACTTATTCTATCACTGTTTCCATAATACTACAAGTTATTTTTAAGACATTTAAAATCTAGGAATCTTTTTCATAAAGGAAATATACAATGAATATGGACTCAGCCATTAAGCAATCATTTTCAAGTAAATACCTTTACTATATGTATAGGTAAGTTAAAAATTTATTTTCCTGGTTACTCACATTCTATTCCAAAATACTCTGAATATACACCTATTTGCAATTATTACGTCTTTCATCTGAAGCACAGTTAACATTAACTGTATCATTTTACACAATGTTTAGTACCACAAGGAAAGAAAAATAGAATTAAAGCCCACAATTTTCCCACAAAAGTTATTCAAACACTTCTGTGGTGTTTTCTTTCTCCAGTTTCCCATCCTCTTTCTTTCTGTTTCACCTTCCACTTATCCTGACACATATACACACACACATACACATTTACTGGAGAAATTTAAAAATGTTACAATTCCATGTTTCATTTACTTCAAGTCAAGCTACAAACAGAATGGTTTATAAACATAAGGTTCCATTATTAGAGAGAATTAAAATAAGAACTAAAAGTTATAGTGCTGTCTTGCTGTACTAAACCAGCTTTTTTTTACTCATTCAGAAATTCATTAAGAAATGAAGTTTATTGTGTTGGTAAACACGTATTTTAGATTAAGAAAGCAGTAATATTACTGCTGGATTTCATCAATTCATTACGTTACAGTTGATTTTGTTTACTATCTTTCTGTTCTAGATTTTTGAATGAAAAATTAAGAACACAATACTACAGTGGTGAATATTTTAAAGGGCAAAACTATACTAAAACTATTCTGTGAAGTAACAAAAACTATTTATCCTTAAATAGAGTCTATAAGAATGTAAGTAAGTATTTAAAATTACCCAAGTAAACCAGGAAAAAATGAACCTAGAGGATAGATAATTCTCATATGGTAAGGAGCATATCAGTGAGTGTTGGTTTTTTTTTAAGATTTAGGGAAAGGAGTTGACTACATCTGACTATGATACAAATTTAGAATGTCATTATAGGGTTGGGATACAATTCTACAAATATTAAATGAGTGATAAGCAAAAGTTGGTAACTTTCTTTTTTTATACCCTAAAATGGCCAGTTTTAAATATTATTATATATTTTGTTCATCACACTTCAAAAACGTAGAATTCTAGGAAGAATTGAGAAATGAAAGATTACAAAATGACAATAAGGTTGCTAGAGGAAAGGTTAAATGGTTCTATTTAATGTATAAGGAGCTTTCAGTGATTACTGTCCTCAGTACACCGGGGTGCTACTGATGAGCCCTTTCCAATGGCAGTGAAGGAATAAGGAATCTTGGCTGGTTACCAAAGTAAACTTCTTTATCACTTACGTCCTACAATATCAGATTAACTATACGGAAAGGAGAGCTGACCCTGATAGTTAGACCAGATGATATCCTGTGTTTTTACTGATCTTAAGGAAAAAAAGCAAACAAACAAAAAACCTATCTAATTAAAATGCTAACATTTTAATCTAATCTGAAACCTAATCTGATCAGATTTTAATGTAATCTATCATTAAATTTCAAATTCAACTAGCTAAACCCCTCTGAAGATGTGTGTGTGTGTGTGTGTGTGTGTGTGTAAATATTAAGAGCTAATTTGCACAGGAGTTTGGAGGCTAGACTACTGATTATGATATTATAATCTGTTAGTTTTGATTGACTTTTGAAAAATAGATGTAAGGCATTATAACAACATAAATAAGCTATATCACTAATCGTTAGAGAAATGCAAGTCAAAACTACAATGAGGTATCACCTCACACCAGTCAGAATGGCCATCATCAAAAAATCTACGAATAAATGCTGGAGAGGGTGTGGAGAAAAGGGAACCCTCTTGCACTGTTGGTGAGAATGTAAATTGATACAGCCACTATGGAGAACAGTATGGAGGTTCCTTAAAAAACTAAAAATAGAACTACCATACGACCCAGCAATCCCACTACTGGGCATATACCCTGAGAAAACCATAATTCAAAAAGAGTCATGTACCACAGTGTTCATTGCAGCTCTATTTACAGTAGCCAGGACATGGAAGCAACCTAGGTGTCCATCGATAGATGAATGGATAAAGAAGATGTGACACATATATACAATGGAATATTATTACTCAGCCATAAAAAGAAACGAAATTCAGTTATTTGTAGTGAGGTGGATGGACCTAGAGTCTGTCATACAGAGTGAAGTAAGTCAGAAAGAGAAAAACAAACACCCTATGCTAACATATATATATGGAATCTAAAGAAAAAAAAATGGTTCTAAAGAACCTAGGGGCAGGACAGGAATAAAGACGCAGACGTAGAGATGGACTTGAGGACATGGGGAGGGGGAAGGGTAAGCTGGGATGAAGTGAGAGAGTGTCATGGACATATATACACTACCAAATGTAAAACAGATAGCTAGTGGGAAGCAGCCACATAGCACAGGGAGATCAGCTCAGTGCTTTGTGACCATCTAGAGGGGTGGGATAAGGAGGGTGGGAGGGAGGCTCAAGAGGGAGGGGATATGGGGATACATGTATACATATAGCTGATTCACTTTGTTATACAGCAGAAACTAACACAACATTGTAAAGCAATTATACTCCAATAAAGATGTTTAAAAAAAAAAAGCTGTATCAAAATTACTCCATTTACAGATGTGCCCACTCGTAACTCTTTTTCATAAATTAAAACTCTGAAGCACATTTTCTTCAAAACAAAAATCCTCTTATCATAGTGAATAGAAAGCGACACATATGAATCTTTGATGCACCAGAGGTAAGGTAGAAACGACAGAATAGCAAATTTATGATACTTAAAAAAAAAGAGAGAGAAATAGACATTTGGTACCAGTTTGCCATGCAGTTCTTATGGAACTATTCCTTGAAAATTCACAACTTTTATCTCTTCACATAGATCTCATCACGTTTTCTTCTTTCTGTTTTTGCAATTACTTTGGAAAAGTGAAACTTTTTGCTATTGGAAAACTTAAACTATTTGCTCTTCCTGGTGGACTTTCTCCTGCTAGGCTTCTATCACGGTCCATGCCGCAGCAAGCAGGAGCACGTGTGTCTCTACGTTACTCAGCAAGGCAAAGGACAAGAAAAGGCAGTGAGATGGAGTGACACTGAAAATACCACAAAAGGGTGAAGGGAATGGCATATGACTAAAATGAATGAAAGATATATTTACTAGGAAGGGACCCATCAGATTGTCTGAACTTTATGTACGGAGAAGAAAGGCATTCTTAACCTAAAAAACAAAGGAGAATTTATCTATTTCTAAATTTTTAAAAAAAACAGCTTAAGATAAACTGAACTTAGCTATTAACATACAATTCTGGAATATGGACTTATTATTGATGTGAGTAAAAGAAGGGAGACATGAAGAGAAAGGAAGGGAAGGGATGAGAAAAGGATAAGAAGAAGAAAAAGAAAATGTGGTATTACCGGTGAAAATAAAAAGTAGGACTAGCAATTTAAGGGTTACATGAGGCAATAGGAGTCAGTTATTTTAAAGAATTATCCCAATATATACCGTTTTACATCTAATTTTAAACTACCTTCAGTTAATAAGTTCTTTTCCTGTGAAAGATACAAAAACTCATTGTAATTTGATGTTGGAATTTATTTGCTATGTTATACACTTAAATTCTATGCTAGCAACTATAGGTGGAGTCTAAAAAAATACAACAAACTAGTGAATATAACAAAAAAGAAACAGACTCCCAATACAGAGAACAATCTAGTGGTTACCAATGCAGAGAGGGAAGGGGGGAGGTGCAATACAGGGGAAGGGGAGTAAGAGGTATAAAATAAGCTACAAGGATACATTGTACAACACAGGTAATATAGCCAATATTTTATAGTAACTATAAATGGAGTACAACCTTTAAAAATTGTGAATCACTATACTGTACACCTGTAATTTATATAATATTGTACATCAACTATACTTCAATTAAAAAAAACAACAACACAAAAAAAACAAAGAACAAAAGGACAAAAGAGAGGGAGCAACAGAGGGAGGAAGGCGGAGAGAAGGAAGACACATTTCAGAGACATACCAGCACGGTGCTCCCCATGGACATGAAGTCCCAGGCCCATTTAATAACCAGTTGTATTTTTCTGAGAGAGAAGAGCTGATGGATGGCTCTTTGGGGGGTTGCTTTTGTGAGCTGTCTGCAGCAACCCCATAAACAGGGGAACCCCTTGCAACTTCACCAATGGCCCCAAAACAGAGCCTGTCAGAATCTGCTCATGAGCCCAACAACAGGATTAAGAGGCCCTACACTGTCTGGGAGTGCAAATTGGGAGCACAGGAGCAGAGCTAGGTAGGGAACAATCAAATAATCATTCCACTGAGTCCATTCTCCAATTGTACAGTATACAACTGTATACTTCTAATATTTGTAAGACAATATTGAGACCCGAAGATTGTTTAGACCATGCTAGAAAAAAATATATCAAATAATTAGGTTACCTTAAAATGACTATTTTAAGAGATGAACAATAGAAACTAAGGAACATCCATTTCTTAGTCTTGAAATAAAAACCAGCCTGAACATCAGCCTCACTATCCATTCCCTCCATCGCAAAGCGGTCTCTGTCTTCCACATCTGTGAGTAATAAGCACCCCCAACTCCCATGTCTCATACTTACAATCCTTCCCTGCTGCCGTCGATCAGGGCTTGAAATAAGGGCTTGTTGTGTGGTATGGTCTGTAAGATATTTCCATCCCCTGTCACATAGCCGATGGCCCACTGTCCCAACCTAGTGCAGCTTAACCGGAAAATGTAGCTGTGAAACATAAGAAAATTACATTTAATCACATTCAAAATGTAAGCTAACTACTACTAAACAAACTGTTAGATTTTTCTTAAGTGAAAGAGTATACAGAATCATTTAAAATTTCTATCTTCAAACTTATTTTTACACCATCTTCCTTCTCCATTTATTGATCTGTAAAAGAAGCAATGATAATAATTCCATTTAAGTGGTTTCATCTTTGAAGAAAACTGGGTTTTTAAAGAAAGGAAGAAGTTGTGATTTTTTTTAAATTAATTAATTGATTTTTATTTTATTTTTGGCTGTGTTGGGTCTTCGTTTCTGTGCGAGGGCTTTCTCTAGTTGCAGCAAGTGGGGGCCACTCTTCGTCGCGGTGCGCAGGCCTCTCACTATCGCGGCGTCTCTTGTTGCAGAGCACAGGCTCCAGACGCGCAGGCTCAGTAGTTGTGGCTCACGGGCCTAGTTGCTCCGCAGCATGTGGGATCTTCCCAGATCAGGGCTCGAACCCGTGTCCCCTGCATTGGTGGGCGGATTCTTAACCACTGTGCCACCAGGGAAGTCCCAGAAGTTGTGATTTTTAAATATTAAGAACTTCATATTGGTTTTGGAAACTTTGGAAAGGACTTTTCAAGAAACTCTAAAAACATATTCTCCTAGAAAGCCGGAAAATAAATATCAACCTGTCACTTATTAGGATCCTTAATCGTAATCACACAAAGTAATTCCACACAGACTTATTATGACTGTCAGTTGGATCCCAAATAAAGTACATCCTGAAGAACTCAAATGTCCTTGTAATAGACCCAACTATTTTCTTTACCATGAAGCCAAAGAGATGAACCACTTTCCAAGAGAAAGGACCACTTAAACACATATCCAGCAAATATTTGTCCAAATCATCTGATTTGTTCACTGAGTTTTCCTAAACACCCTATCACACCTTACCTGTAACAGTTTACCACAGTCTAATCATTTCATCTTTAACTACCTAAAACTTAGAAGAAATCATTGTTACAGGGCAAGAAGGGAAGGAAAGGAAAACATCCTTTCAGAGGGTACTATCTTAAGAGAACTATTCCAATAGCAATGAGACCTGGCTTTTGCTTCCAACACTGTCATTAATTATCTCCATGATCTTGAACAAGAGAACACAAAAAGGACTCAGTTACTTTATTTATTTAGAATTGGACAAGATAATTTCCCAAACGACTTCTGTGTTAAATTTGCATGATTCTGTGATTCCAACCATATTACATCTTTCAAATCATAC
The DNA here is from genome assembly GCF_949987535.1 of Balaenoptera acutorostrata. Lineage (NCBI taxonomy): Eukaryota > Metazoa > Chordata > Mammalia > Artiodactyla > Balaenopteridae > Balaenoptera > Balaenoptera acutorostrata. The sequence continues at coordinate 98,499,581 of NC_080067.1, read as the reverse complement.
TCCAGAAGCAAGAAGATACTTTGATGCCAATCAAGGGTGTAAAAGTTATGGAAGAAATCTGGTGATGAGATCCCTGAATGAAACAAAATGACTCACCTAAGCCACTGTCAATGTGCACAATATCTGGCCTGCTCTGGTGGTCACAATGAGAACCAGCTCAGTCTAAACCAATGACTCCAAAGGAGTCACACTGTTTTCTGTACCCATTACCTCCTTCTAATATACCATTTAAATTCTTAAAAATAAAGAAGGTGGGAACTTTTCATTATGGCAGAGAAGAAAGGAATCATCAATGACTGTACTCGAAAAGACTTTGCTAAAGGACAAATGACATTTGCACTACAAATCAAATAAAACGATATTAGAAGAAAAAGGTAGATTTAAAAAACCACCAAATTCATTCCTAAAATGAAATGACCCCTATATGAAAGTCAGTGCACTCACAAACACTGGGATGGTGTCTCCTACTAAAACATGAGAGTGAAGGAGGGCAGATCTCCACTGTCATTACCGTCGCACCCAGCACACGGCTTCCCACAGCACGAATGTCTACTATGTGCCTGGTGCATTTTTAGACCGCATGTGGGGAAAATGCCTGCACCAGGAGAGAGACAGATTTTCTCCCACCCAGATTTACCATTAATAAGGTGTGCTCTCTCGGTCAAAGCCAGAGGGGCTGATCACACAGCCAAGCTCTGAGTTTCACTCAATTTCAACATCAAACATGAGGTCTTATGGAAGACGTTCTCAAGGACATGAAACTGGTTTGGATTGTTAACAATGGGCTTATATGTCTATGTACTTACATGTGTTTATCATGCATGTATATGTACACTTATATGTACTTACATGCATTAATATGTATTTATATGTAATTATGTGATTATCATAGAACCAAATTGAATGTCTTGAAAAAATACCCTAAAATAATGAATATGAAACTGATTTATTTTGTCATTAGCACAATATTCAAGTATTTAAATATACACATCTAATTTTATACATAAACATGTGTCATGAAAACAGTTAATATGCTAATATCCTACTCCAGTTTGAAACTCTGAGACTTACTCTCTAAATTCATCAAATTACATACTACCATATCCTCTTTCACTTTATGAACACTAAATTTCAGAACAAGCATAATGTACTAATTTGAAGAACTGAATTAAGAAGCACTGTTGGGCTTCCCTGGTGGCACAGTGGTTAAGAATCTGCCTGCCAATGCAGGGGACACGGGTTCGAGCCCTGGTCTGGGAAGATCCCACATGCCGCGGAGAAACTAAGCCCGTGCGCCACAACTACTGAGCCTGCGCGTCTGGAGCCTGTGCCCCGCAACAAGAGAGGCCGCGATAGTGAAAGGCCCACGCACCGCGATGAAGAGTGGCCCCCGCTTGCCGCAACTAGAGAAGGCCCTCGCATACAAACGAAGACCCAACACAGCAACAAAAATATTAAAAAATAAATAAATAAATAAATAAGTCAGGAGCGCTTTAAAAAAAAAGAAGCACTGTTTTGGTCTATTAGCATTTCCCTCCCCTCATCCCCATGGGTGTTACTGATTTACTTAGGCATGAACCACAGAGGACTTTTCATCTTCACGTACATCACATAATATTACTGCCAAAAAGTCTTACCTTCCGGGTTTAGTGCTGTATTTCTGTAGCCGTGCTTTTACTTCATCATACGTGAGAAATGCCATGTAACCCGGATGTGTTACAGCTAAGAAATTCCAATTCCGTAAAATAGAGCCCCAAGGCTAAAAATATAAATAAATTAAAAGATTACGTAGAGAATATCAACTATCAATTACACAACAACCCATCATTTAATACACATACTAAAATTCTCCTGGATATTTTTAAAGTGAATATGAGCTCACGGGGTTTAGGCCAACTTCTATTACCTAACAGCAAACATGCAATTATATATTTTCTTTTTGGAGAAATATGATTATGCAGAAAACAGATTTCTTAGGAATAAAATACAGAAAGCAAAAAGGAAAACCACATAATCTCTTCTCTACAAATTCTATTCCCAGTACAGCAGTTGTGATCAGTTTGAAACATAAACTACATCACTCTTCTGTTCAAAGCTCTCTGAGTAAAAGCCAAAGTCCTTATAAATGGCCTAGAAAGACCTTCGCAGGGTTGAGCCCCAGTTCCCTTTTTGTCCCCATCTGCTGTGACTCTCCCACTTTCTGCCTTTCCTCTAGACACGCGGGCCTTGTTGTTGCTGGCCTGGACATAATTATATTCTCTCACCTCAGAGCCTTCGAACTTGCTGATCCCTATACCTGAATTCTTTCTCCAAATATCCATGTGACTGCTTCCTCTCCAAATGTCACGTCCTCAATGTGGCCTTCTCAGACCAGCCTATTTAAAATCACTAACTCTCATCTCATGCCTCATCTCCCTGTGTGTCTGTTTTGTTCACTACTCTGCATTTAGACATCTCACTTTGTAGAACAAAACACTCTACCATGGAATGTAAGTGATTTGGCAAAGTCTGCACATTGGCCATAAGCTACATGAGAACAAGGAACACGCCTGTCTTGCTTCCCAAAGGGAGACCAAGCACTAATGCACAGTGTCAGAGCATAGTGATCCGGCTGGGGGAATAGCTGAAGAGGTCCTCTGCTGAGTGACTTGTCTGCAAGGCCTCGACTCCCATGGTAACAGACTTACTGTACTCACATTTGGTTTATCCGTGTACAGTCATAAACTCAGAAAAGTTGATGGTTTAGAGGTGAGCTCTGTAAAACTCTTTCACAGAAATAAACACAAACACACATGCACGCACACATACAGGGTTTGTATTGTTCTCTCTTGAATAGGATTAGTTGTCCCTCCAGTTACCATGGCAAGAGAAAAAAGGCAGCCAGTAGCAGACAACTTTGCTTGAGGGTGTGAATGAATCACCTCTGCCATATCTTTCAGGCTGAAGCTACATTTATCCAAAGGAATTGGCAGCATACTCTGATGTGCCCACAGTATTAACTCAAATCTTCTGCATAAAAGAAAAAAAAAAGGCATTTTGTGTTGCCAAGTGATAGTTGTTGAAATAGTCATCCTAGACATGATTATTGGTGGAGGGCTCCTGCTTTTGTTTGTTTTGAGACTTGTTCCTTGTGATTGTTTAAGCAAGTTTCAAATTTACAAGGCGCAATTCTTTAAGGATTGTATCCCTTGAGATGAGGATAACAAGGGAAAGAATGATTTAGTAATGAAGAGTTTAACCTTTTCCAAAATAACAAGAAAAATCTTCAGGGTATTTCCCCATCACACTAAAATACCTAATTGGGGAAAAATGAGCTCTGGAGAACACTTATTATGAGAGGTTCTGTCTATGTACTTGAAAAAAAAACAACAACAACATGTTTTTAATTTTCTTCTTAAGGGATGACTAAAAATTACATAAACAATACTTGGAAGAGTATTAGCATATGTTTAGAAAAACTGAAAAATTACTATTATAGTCACTGAGTTTTGTTTTGTTTTGTTCTGTTCTACTTCCTCATCTACAAAGGACAAGGATGAAAAAAATACAAAATATTTGGGTCACTTCCATTAAAATCCACACAAATTAATGAAAGAGTTGTTTTACAAAATGCTGAACTTTATAGAGAGCCAATGCACAGATCAAATACAAGTGAAAAAAAAAATGAAACTGGAGTTTTGAGCCAAATGCTGCAGTATTTAGCAACCATTTCTTAGTAATAATCCAGAGGGCCAGATTCTAACTGCAACAATATTTATGTAATAGAAAGAGTCTGTGTACTATTTTTCTCGAGCATGCAACCCACAGTCAGAAACACATGGTAGTTTTGTATTTTGTGTGTGTGTGTGTGTGTGTTTAAAGTATTTTGCCAACTAATGGCTTAAAGGAGGCAAAACAAAGTGATGGGAGAATGATTATTTTCACAATTTGTTTTTAGATTATAGGAAATCTTTTCTCACACACCAACACGAAGTTATTTGGAGACTCTTAAATGACTACAGAAATTAATAAAGTGAATTAAGAAGACTAGTCCCTCCATTCTCCCAAAGGCCACTGTGTTCACCATTTACAGACTTACAACCTACATTGGAAGTAGGGCCTCAGCTGGTCTGCCCAGACACTCTCTTAATCCTCACTACAATAGATGAGTTTCTTATTCTTCTTTTTCTCCCTGTTCCACAATGGTATATATTCCACAGTCAATAGTATATTACCTCAAACCACTCATTCCTTATCCTGCACCTACTCATCCCATTTACTGCCCCATTTCTCAACAACCCAGTCTTCTCTTACAGTGGGGAAATGGAAGGAGAAGGGAGCAGCGGCCCCAGGGAGAGGGAGAGGAAAGCAAAAGCCCTGTCTTTCCATTCCAGGACTTGAGCACTTGCCAATCCCAGCATCTCTGAACTACCTGGAGGGGAGAAAGATAAGGTTAAAGGCAGACAGAGGAAGGTAGCCATTGCAAGATCTTTCCAATGACTCCCAGCACTTGCTCAAGTTCTGGCAGAATATGAGGATGAGGGAAGACAGGAAAAAGGGGAAACCAGAATCCACCAGCTTCTTGCTTCTTGCTTCTTTCCTAGGCAAGTCTCAACTTCATCTCCTCACCTCCACCGACACCATCTACAAACCCTTATGCTAGTTTTCTATGTCAAACCTCAATCCTGACGGTGTACCTTGCCCCCTTTCAGATGCCACTCCGTTAAATACCCTATTCCCAACAATTTAAAGCTAGAAGGAGTCACTGCCAATTAACCACCAATATCACAGCTGCAGCAGAATATATGTTCATGCAGTCACAGTAGCCACAAAACTTACGTCTTTCATATAGAATACACAACTATAACAAGAGAATATTATTCAATTTTTAAAGTTACGTGAAAATAAAAGATCAGTAAAAGTTAATACTTTCTGTGCACACAACCAATTTTGTTGTATTTTAAAGCACATATATGATTACAGTCTAAGCATAATGAAATCAGGAGAGGTGAAGAATCTCAGAAACACACAGGGGCTAACAAGAGTTCTCTAGCTACTGCTGTAATTATGAGTTTTAAAAGACACTAGGCGTTCTTTGGTTCACTAGTAAGGTTTTGGTTTTGTTATCTAATACTTTTCATAGTAGCTCTACTTAAAAGATTCTTTTCCTCTCCATCCCCATGAGCATAAATAAGATATATGTGCCTTAGAGAGTTGAGATTACTTGGGCTGTTTTAAAGTGAAACAGCTTATAAGAAAATATGTACACATATTAAGTAGCTGTTTGGGTAAGTGCTTAACCAACATTAAGCTGCCCTCATACCTTTGATATATAACTCTGAGGCATTCTAGTATTTCACATCCTCACTAAAAAGTCATCCAGGCTCCCTACAGAAAATACACTCTTCCTAGAATAAACAGCTGGGCTTAATGTATGAAAATAACTTTTGTTCTCTTCCTTCCCAAGGGGAAGAAGCAAAGCATCTACTATTAGAATGTCTTGGTATCATGTTAAATAAATGAAGTATCTGTAAAATTATCAGAAACTTTTAAAGAAAGGAGAGGTTCCATTATAAAATAACCAGTATCAGATAACACATCCTTTTCCTAAAATGTATCTTAAACTCATTGGAAAAACATTAACTGACAACGTACATATACCAAGGGAATAATAATGAAACTACTGTAAACTGAAAATATCCAAAAGCATACTTCCTGTAGTCATTTATCTAATTTCCTATTCTATACGTCTAGGTAGAATTATGATTATAAAGTTGTAATAAAGTAAAATGTATTCTATAAGTATTGTTGACAAGAGTTAATTTGCCCTCTGTTAATGGATTCTTTCATAAATTAAAAGTTAATCCCATGCAATCTTGTTTTCTTACATAATTCAGTTACCCGATCCTTGCAGGCGAGTACCAAGCAGCGTCATAAATCAGAGAAGCAAAATTCTTACAACATGAGAAACATGAAAACCAAAATTATACTCTAACATTTGTTGAAAGCAGGTTTCAAACAGAATAAATTTTACTGCAGACTAAAATAATAAAAAAAATTGTGTCAGAATATAAGCAAGCCTGGTTTTTGATCAATTAACATCACTTGCTATATAATTTATATTATTAGAATCATAAAGATTTTCGGTGGGCTTCTCACTTTGTGACTACTTGAATTGAATCTCATAGATGATATGCAATTTAGTGGCAGAGGCAAATTCAAAGCATATTTCAAGTCTTCGTGTTTAGGGTAATTCTATCAACACATACAAAAATACAAAATAATGGCACCCAGCTTTTATTGACACCTGCTTCTGAATAGCTATGTGAAGACAATTATAAAAGAATGATTAAAAACCAAAAACAATAAACAGGAAGGTTAATCTCAAAGTCATTTATATTAGGGGGAAAAAAACCAGGAAAACAAATCTAAATTTCCCAAATGAGAGATTTGCTAAATTAACGACAGACTATTTTGATGGAATATTCTGTAGCAACTGAAAATTGAAAACTATATTGATGAAAATACTTACTGACATGGAAAAATGTTTGTGATATATGGATGAAAGAGCAAAGCAAGCTGTAAAAACAGTACACATCACAGTAATCTCCTATACAGAAAAGGATGAATTTGCTATTTATTTCCAGGTTTACTATTTTCCCTTCTCACCTAATGAATGTGGGAGGCAAAGGGGAGAAGAAGTTGGGATACAACCTCAGCAAATGTCCACCTATAAAACCTGCATTCTAGCAGTTACTGGGCTAAAATGAGCAACAACGTAAAGTGAGAAACTAAATAGGGACTTTAAAGTAAAGCTCCTTTACATCATTCTTCTCAAAGCTAATAAGCAACCTCCAGGCTCAGAACACCAGATCCTCCAAACTTAAACTCTAAACTTACAGCAATGACCAAAAAAACCTGCTTTAAAATTGTAGACTACCAAAAATGAGACCATTTCCCATATATTTGTATGTATGCATGTGTGTGTGAAAAAGAGAGACACATACACACACGCAGAAGGGAGGGAAGTGGAAGAGAGGGCAGGATTAAGCAAATACAAAGCTTACCTGAAATAGCCTGGTAAAAATATCAAATTCAAAAACTGAAATGTAATCATTACAAGTTAAATCAATTGTTGATTTTAGAGCCATTGCTTCCAGGCCAGAGCTAATTTGATGGACCTCATGAAGGCACTGTCTGAATACTTTCCATGGTACGATAGTTCTGTGCAAGAGAAGAAAAAAAAAAAAAAAAAAATTGAATCAACTGTCATTTAAGACATACCTTCCATTGAAACAGCACAATTCAATCACGCCATTAATATAATTGCATTTGTACTAAAAGACAAACAGTTGAGAATACTGTTCATAATTCAGAACATATGTAATGGGTTTTGCTAACCAGATTATTTTCCATTTGCTAAGAATGTGACAAAAATGTAAATCAATTTTTCTCTCCTTGTCTATCAAGATATTTCTAAAAGTACTTCAGAAGAAGGTATTAGATCAATGTCCTGTAGGTCTGACCTCTTCATTTGTGTATACAAGGTTATGTAACCTTGAATCAAGTTAAATTCTTCCCCTCCATTTATTTTCTTAAAATAATAACAAGATGATGGATTCATATAACAGTAAGAATTCTTTGTTCATTGCATAAGAAAGTTCAGGTGGAAAGTCATTAAGACATTTCTGCCACCACCCCGATAATGTTCTACAGAGATGGAAAGCCACTTTATCTAACCTTTCATATTAATGCAAAGGGAAATTTTAATAACTTTTAACCAACCCCACTGGCTATCATATGGATACTTATTTATTCAACTTATTCATTAATTTAATCTTATTAAATACCCCATATCAGCATTTTACTATATAATGCACTTACACGGTTCAAAAATTTAGAAGAGCATAGAATGGTACCCAGGGGAAAGTCTCCCAACCCATCCTCTACCTGACCAGTTTCCAACATTCACCCACCTCTTCCCCACCATGAAAATGAGTAACATCCATTATTCGTTCCTTACTTTTCCTCCTTTTGGAATGTTAAATGCCTATTCCTGAACAGGTGAAAGAAAGCAATCATTCATATTTTAAAAATTTTAAGCTGCAGTTTTCATAATAGGACAGCATAAAAGCTATATACACCCTCTTCTAAGACTGCAAATATTTAAATCTTAGGTTTTTTTTTACTTATATCTCTTGAGAAATAAGACTCAGGCTGAATGGACAAAATTGGACCCATCTGATACTAATCCTCCCAGTGAAGCATCACCATAAATGTAAAACTTTCCTATTCATTCAATAATTATCTGCTGCAGTGGCTGTCAAACTTGAGCATGCATCAGAATCACTGAAGGGCTCGTTAGCACAGAAATTTCTGATCCTCAACCCAAGATATTCTGATTCAGTATGACTGGGGTGGGGCCTTGGAACTTACAGTCCTAACGAGTTCCCAGGTGATGCTGATGTTGCTGGGCTGGGGGCCACTCACTGAGCGTCACCAGTCTATGTGATCTATTAATTGCTAAGGCAGGACACTGTGGAGAAATACAATTATGGAAATACGAGATACTGTCTCTGCCCTTGAAGAACACACTCTTTCAGGGTAGAAATGGGACCTGTAATGCTAAGGAATACAGAAAGGGTATCTAAGGAAGTGCTGGAGGAATTCCAGAGAAAGAGTGATCTGTGGCAAGATGAATAAATGAATGGTGAAACAGGCTTACAATGCTATGCTGTATATATAAGAAAGTTTGTGTTTGATATGCTATTAAAAGAAAATGATTATGAGGCTGAATACATCAAAAGGCTTTTCTCTATGTATGAAAAAAACAGGAAACCACAGAGAACCGAAGAGAGACACCACATCAGAAGCCATTTAGAAGAAACACACATCAGGCTCTGATTAAGGTTAACAAGATGCTGCTGTTTTAAAATAACAATGAAAACTTTTGATAACATTAGAAGCCTATTGATTTATGGCAAAGTGTAGATATGCAATTATGTCCAGCTTCATTATAGCTACCTTGGAAGTAGTGCCTAAGAAGCAGTTTTCTTTTCCAAATTAAAATTTCAAATATTCAATACACAAAAGAAACATGAACCATAATACTCAAAAAAACAAAAACCCAGTAAACAAAGAACTACTGATTTAAGAAGGGTATGTGTTTTCTCTTTTGTATAGAAATGTTTAGAGAATTTTGTCTTGTGTATAGATTATAAAAAGTAAACAGACTGGCCAAACAGCCACCTTTCGATATCCATTACCATAAAAATTATCCTCATCCTAATATTTAAGGTGCATGCAGATCATAAATCTTCTGAATAACCAGTGATTTCCCTGAGCAAATTATTAAAAAATGAACAAACTTCTAAAGTTGTAGTCTAATTTACCACTTTGGAACGACAGTTTACAAAGGGGCAAGCTACATTTGCATATTCCTTGTGCAAATGAGACTTTCCCCCAGTTCCCTTGTGATAAACCTAACTTCCAAACAGGCATTCCCCGGAACCTTAATTAAGGGTAGTAACAGGGATTAAAAAGAAAGGGCATTATTTGGTTAACTTACTATATATGAAACTTTGTACAATAGATACCCTTCCCTTGATCAGCTGAGGCAAATACCCACCGTGGGAAGAAGGTGGGAGCAATGGTGGGGCGGGCAGGTTCATGAGTGAAGAAGAGAAATAGAGTACAATGATTTCTGGAAAAAAAAAAAAAAAAGTTCTAAAACTGTTGCACTAAGGATCTAACTTTTTAAAGAGGATTTCAAGATGCTACCACATACTTTCCTGAGGTTTGTGGGTGGAGGAGGGAAGGCAGAGGATGACTGTTGACACCTTCAACTAACTGTAGCAATACCACAGAGTGGTGGTTTCTATAACCTCTTCCCCTAGATATGAACCTAGTGAGAGAAAATGTTAATGGCAAATTGTTTTACAAGTATGTAGGAACTTCAGTGTGCTGGCAGAGATCTAGGAAAAGGAAAGAGGCAGAGAAAGTTAAAGGAATAGAACATAAAAGGTCCAACTAAGCTTCAAGCTCCCACCAGTCCAGAAGTATTTTAATTTGTCCTTTTGCCACTTACAATTATAAATCACTTTAATTACAAGTTGAATTAACTTTAAAATCCAATGAAAAGCTCAAGTAGCCATCAATCCACAAAGAATTGAATAAAAGCCCAATGGGTAGCCTGGCACCTATAATAATAATGTGAGTTCAGGATCTTTAGACTTCCAATAGGAAAAAAAAAATGAGAGCTGCCACTGACTTTTACTGATGACTTACTATCTGCCAATCACCAAATTAAGTACTGAGTTCGTCATAATAACAGTGTGAGGCAGATAATATATTTATCCTCAAGATAGAGATGGGGAAACTGAGGCTTAACGAGGTTAAGTGATTCACCCAAGAAAGACCTTATATGTGCCAGGCATTGTACTAGGTTCGGAACAAAAATCTAAATAAAGCCACAGTCTAATAAGTGGAAAGATTTGTAAATAACTTATGTTGTGTCATGTGCTCAGGTTATCACAGAAAAAGATTCATGTGCTATGGGAACCCAAGGGGATGGAGATCCTTGCAAACAGGGACAGTATCTTATTCATCTTTGCCTAAGACAGAAGAGTATGCAACTAAAATTTGTGTAATTAAACTGTGTCTAGGGAAGGCAAGGGAGTGTTTCACAGAGGAGGAACCTAGAAATTTGAGTGTACTACCACTCTCCTACTAAACAGAAGTGGTTTGATGACTTCAAAAAAAAGTGATAGTGTATTCACACAATGTCAGGAGAGATAATAACTTGCTAAATTTTAAAACTCTGCAGTTTTAACACAGAAGAATAAGGAATTGAAGACAAAAATGTAAGGCAATTGATACTCAAAAAAAGGGCAAAACATTTCCATGAAACCACAAGTTCTCATAAAAGGCTATATAGGTTTTATTTTTAACTCATATGCAAAAAAAATCCATATAATAAAGGTGTGAATCTCAACAAAAGCTAGGGTGTTTGGAAACAGGAACTTTTGTGTACTTCTGGTGTGAATGAAAATTTACACAACATTTCTAGAAGGCAATTTGGCAGCAAGTTTCAAAAACCTATACATTTTAACCCAGAAAGAGCCTACTTCTAGGGATTTCAACAAGGAAATTATGTCAAAAAAAAAAAAAAATACACAGCAATGCAAAGACTCATCCATGTCTCTTCAACAGTGTTGTTCATAATAGCAAAAAATTAAAACAAATATGTTCGATAGTAATAATATGACATATATCTATAGATTAGAATATTTTACAGCAATTAACAATTGTATACGGAAAAAATATTTATTGTCATGGAAAAGTGTCCATGGCATTAAATGGAAACAGCATTTTTAAAATTGTATGTCCTTGGGAATTCCCTGGCTGTCCAGTGGTTAGGACTCCGTGCTTTCACTGCCAAGGGCCCCGGGGAAGCTGGTTCAATCCCTGGTTGGGGAACTATATCTCAAAAGCCGTGTAGTGTGGCCAAAAAAAAAAAAAAAATGTATGTCCTTTATGATCCAATGCTGAAAACTATCTGGAATGTCTGGAGAGATCAACACAAATTTTAATTGATGATACCTAGATCATGGTAGGATTACAAGCAGTTTCTTTCAGAATATTTCTAATATGCTCTAGTGGCTTAAAGGAGTAAAAGACATACTAAAACTGTTTAAAGTATATTTTGCAATCACAGAAATAACCAATTAAAAACAAAAATTAGAATAGTATTTGCCTACGAAATGGTTTTCTATCTAGGAAATACAAAAAGATTTACAGATTAAACTATGAGAAGAAAAGAGAATTCAACATGGCTGCTAAATATAAAATATGCAAAAATCAGTTGTATTTCTCTATATAAGCAATACATAATTAGAAAATAAAACTTAAAAAATTTACAATAGCATCTGAAAATATCAAATAAATGGGAATAAAGCTAACAAAACACAAGCCAAAACACAACATAAACACACAGACATACTTGATCAGAGATGTAAAAGACATAAAGGGATATAACGCTTTAACGGACTGGCAGACTCAATATGGTAAAGATGTCAATTCTTTCCAAATTGATTCTTAGATTTATTACAACCCCAATCAAATATTCCAGGAGACATTTTCATAGTAGGAATTGATAGGCTGATTCTAAACTTCATAGGGAAATGCCAAGAGCCAAGAATAATCAAGCCGAACTTCAATAAGAACAACACTGACAAAGTTATACTCTTCACATCAGTTAAGACAGCGTGGTATTGGCACAAGGAGAGACAAATAGACAATAGACTAAAACAAATTTTGGAAACAAATGCAATCATATCTGGACACTGGTTATGTAACAACAATATATAAACAGCAGTAGGGAATGGATGATGTTCACAATAAATGCTGCTGGGTCAAATGAATATACATATGGAAGAAAATGAATCTTGACCCTGAACTAATACCATATGAAAATCAATTTTAGATGAACCTTAGACCTAAATATGAAAGATAAAGCAATAAAGTTTTTTGGAAGAAACAGAAGAGAATACCTGCATTACAGGCAAGTAATTAAAACAGGACCCCAAATGTTCAAAGGATAAAGGAAAAAATAAATTAAAAACCTGTGTTCATGAAACAATGTTATTAACAAAGTGAAAAAGAAAGCCACATATTGGGAGAAACCATTCACATAAATATAATCAACAAAAGATTCACATCTATAATATATAAAAACTTCTAAATATTAATAATTACTACTCAAAAATTGGGCAAATAATTTTCACACTCACACAAAAAATCAAAATATTCAATAAACACACAAATATACACTCAACTTCATTTGTCATCATGGAAATGTAACTTAAGAACAAAATGAGATTCCACTCATCCCCACCAGAGTGGCTTATTAACAAGTTTTAAAATGGGGCTTCCCTGGTGGCGCAGTGGTTGAGAATCTGCCTGCCAATGCAGGGGACACGGGTTCGAGCCCTGGTCTGGGAAGATCCCACATGCCAGGAGCAGCTGGGCCCGTGAGCCACGACTACTGAGCCTGCGCGTCTGGAGCCTGTGCTCCCAACAAGAGAGGCCACGATAGTGAGAGGCCCGCACACCGCGATGAGGAGTGGCCCCCGCTTGCCGCAACTAGAGAAAGCCCTTGCACAGAGACGAAGACCCAACATAGCCAAAAATAAATTAATTAATTAAAAACAAAAAAACAAAAAAACCCCAAAAGTTTTAAAATGACAAATGATACATAAAATGTTGGGAAGGATATGGAAAACAGGAACCTTCAGGCACTCCTCATAGGTGATTAAATTGGCAAACCATTTTGGAAAACTCTTTGGTGGTTTACTAAAAGCTACTAAAGCTAAAACTATGCATAAACTAGGAGCCAGGAATACCACTCCTAGATATACATACAACAGAAATGTATACATGTGTTTTTTAAAATGTACAGAAGGTGTTCATAGCAGCACCACTGATAAAAATCCAAAGGAGGAAGAATCCAATGTCCATCACCAATGGAATGAATATGTAAATTGTGGTATAGCCATACAATGGGGCAAGGAGAATGAACAAACTATTGTTATATGCAAGAACGTGGATGAATTTCATAAACATAATAGTGAAAAAAGCCAGATTTTTTTCAGAGTGCAATTGTATGATTTCAATTATGTATGATTTCATGATACTAGAAGTTAGGATACTGTGGGCAGGCAGTGATTGCATGGGACTTGCTGAGGGGTTGGGAGGAAGGGGGATTCTGAACTGTACATAAAATACTATTACCTTATTTGGGTGGCATTTACACTGATGTGTTCACTTCATGAAAATTCCTCGTCTTACATTTATGATTTGTGTACTTTTCTGTATGCATATTAAGCTTTAATTATATACTAAACTTAAAAAATTTGTACAATTCTAAGATTAAAAGAGAGTAAGAAATGTGGGAACGGACAAAGCATCTGCCGTTGTATAAACAAGGAAATTAATGTGTTTGTTGGTTGGTTTTTGATTCTGTTGCTGTGGTACTGGTGGTGGTTGTGATGGTGGTTGTTTAAAATCTATTCTAGTTCAGGGATATAAAATGTCATCTTGACTGTAAACAAAATGAAAATCTGTTCTATCTATATTAACTCATCCCTATTTTCAATTTCATCTGAATTTTGTTCAGAAAATTCACCTTGATCAACAAAGATATGTTCAGTGGCAGTACCTTTAAGTTGCTTTTGTTCATAAGATAATAAAACATTCATAAGCTATTTGATATGTTTTGATTTTTATTATGGATGCAAATATTAGTACTGTGATTCCTAAGTCTGTATACAGTTTGTATATAGTTATTCCTTAAATCCAATCTTTTTTTGGTAATGACTATTTGTTAATGGATATGAAAATAGATTCTTAACAAGCTATTACAGCTGTTGCTCTTCCATAACAGAAAAACAATTGTTTTCCAGCAACCCACAGAAAGAACATATCAAAACCACTCTGGTCAAATAGGTGCCTTACAACTCATCATAGATAGGATGGTAACCACGGTTACCAAGGATATTCATGATTAGATCTAACCATTCTTCCTCATAAGTGAAAATTCCTTACTCTCATACAGCAAGATGCTGGATATTTGTGATAGATTTTTTTTTCTTTGTCAAAAAAGTTTATAACATTTTGTCTATAGAGTAGACAAGCATTATTTCCCTGTATAAGGGACAAGTATTCTCATTTTCACATTCTGAAACTTAAATTTAGAATCAAACATTTTTTACAAGATTCAGAAACAAGGAAATAGATTCTTTAGTATCATCCTTGATTTTTTTCAGTAAACTCACTCGTGATAGATTTGATACTTTCTAACTTCTCATGTGATAGATCTGATGCTTTCTAACTTCTGGTCTCACAACCTAACTTTTGAACATCATAAACAGTAAACTTACTCTAACCAGGAAATTACTTTATACTTTGTAATTACTTTAGTAATTAATGGATATTTGCTCTTTTCTTTCTAATGACAACTGGTCTTCAGGAGATTTGCTCTGGAGGTTCAGTGATGCTTGGTAGGTTCATAATAAACACAAGATACCATAGCAAGACGCCTCTGATCCGCTGAGGTCAGATTAAACAAAATTAGTAAGTTATATACCCTAAAATTAGAAAGTTCTGCCACTGATCTTCCTTTTGGCATTAAGAGTCCAGCCTGTCCTACAAACAAATTAAAAAGTCTGTAATAAAAGAAAATTCCCCAGAAATCTCTCTACATAGGTCAATTACATTAACAAGCAATGGGTGAAGTCTGCTAGATATGTAAGTTAAATTAAGGCAAAAAAATATAGAATTTCCAATAACTAAAGCCCCACAGGAGAAACTATATACATACTATTGTGCATAAGCAGATCCCCCAAAATTCCTTTTTATTAAGAGAAACTACTGATGACTGCAGATAAACAAGGCAAAAACAAAGCTACAAAGAAAAACAATTATTGTCACTTCCTACTGATAATCAACATTCGGAATAAGGAAAACAGGAAAATGAAGCATTAGCAGTCTATTAATGAAAAATAAATCCTAAATATTAATTTTATGAAGCTTTATTTACTTTGCTTTTAAGTCACAAACAATTTCTCCACCAGCAGAACATGTTTCTAAAGAACTGTGAAGAATCTGAGATTCTACCCTATTTTTAAGCTAACAAGTTAGCCTATCACAGTTGCATGGATGCTGGCAGAAGACAGAGTATTTGTGGGTCAGGGCGTCAAAGCCAAAGGACTTCGTTACTCACAGGAAGCAGTGGTCAGAGTATCACCATTTTCTTGAACTTGTTCCCTGAGCTCTAATTCCCACAGGATGATGCAAAGAGAGTCAGGTGACACCTACACACACAGTGATTTTTGTAACTGGAGAGGAACTCAGGGCTTAGGGAACTCAAATATTTTGTAATGGTTAGTAAGTATGCCTGTCCCTGGATATGCAGAGAAATACTATCTTTACATTACAGGGTTGTAAACAAGCATCGTCTTTGCTTCAGAAGGAGGAACTGCCTCTCTTCACCTACCAAGGTAGAAACATCCCACAGAGAAAGGAACAAACGTGCTAAGGGACTAAGATCCAGGACCTTTTTGATTCCAGGGGCACATTATTAAATACTTAATAAGAAAATAATTATTTCTCTGAATACAATATAAGAACTTCTGAGAATGGGAATATAAGTGGCTTAAAAACTGTTTTAATTAATTAAATCAAACTGATGAGCTGGCTAGAACTAAGAGATGGAGAAATGTGAAGTCTGCTTTTTAAAAAAAAACAGGGCTCTGCACAGGAGAACTTTTTAAATGATATTTTAGAAACACAATTTCTGGAAGTTTTAGTGATTGGCTTAATATTCCAAATTATTTAAAAAACATTAATGGTCCCAGCAAGTGGCATGAAAGTATTTTCCTCATTTGGTAGAGCAGCTAAAACAAAACAAAACAAAAACCAATTACTTCTCAAGATGGGGAAGTAAAATAAGTAGCCAAAATCTGGATACAAACAGGTTAAACTACAGAGGACAAGGTTAGAATTTTATCTTATCATTAGGGAGCTTAGAAACTTCAAAATAAGAAAAGATATTCTCAGACTACCACCTAGATGGCTGGTGATAATGCACCACAAGTCTTGGTGGAAGGCCAGACACCTTAATCTACCGACTTAGTGTCCAGCAAAATCCAACGCACCTATTCAGTGTACACCAAAAACTCAACACATCTATTCAGTGCAACATGTGGAGCCTATTAAGACTGGTTATAAAAGAGACTTTCAGAATGTTAAAGAGAAAATAAACTAAGTTATGAAAGCCTGTTGTACTACATCTTCTGAAATCTTTTAAGTCTTTATCTAATTGATCTTTCAATACTATATTCTGATTCATCTCCCTCTTTCTTTAAATCCTATCTTCCTTGAGCAACTATAATACCACACTCCCCAGGTTTTATGCCTACTTCCCTGGTGATGCCTCCATTCCTTAAATTTCCTCTGTGCATACATCATTCATCAGAATTCTTTACGGATCTGTCCTCTTTGTTCTCCCTGCACATTCTCCATGGTCTACATCAATCAGTCCAATGGCTTCACACAGCTTTTAGAGATTACAAACTCAGGTATCTGGAGACCAGGCAGATAATGTATATGAGTAAAGAGGTCCCGGTAAGGACTGCAATCAATTGGAGGCGACACATCTAAACTGGGCAGCTGGCACCCAGGTCTAGCCAACTGTCGCCGCGTCAGAGTTCCTATCTAGTGTTGCCATCACTTCCAAGTTCTCAGTGAAATTCAATACAATATTTTTGTGTAAAAATCAATCATTTTAAAAGTTACCAACTGATTTTTTAATGTAGATACTGTCTGAGGCCAAGGAAAACATTCTACAGGCTGTCAATCTGCAAACTCATAAATGTACTGTCAATCCTAAAATCTCTGTCTTTAATTCTATATTCTTTTCCTCAAGGTTGCATATCTAATCTACTAATAAATATCACCACATGGATTTGTCTGGACTCACAAAACTGAACATATGCCAAACTGAATTCATCTGACTGCCAAATCTCTTCTTCCTACTTTTCCTGTCTCAGTAAATGGTACCCAGTTGTTCAAATCGCAGATTGAGGCATCACATTTGGCTCATTTTTTTGTACCTCATATATCTTAATAATCAAGTACAGTTAATTTTATCTTCATATAATTCTCAAATTCATGCACTTCTATTTACTTACTTGTTTATTTAGTTTATTATTATCTTCACCTAGTTTTCTACAACAGCCTCCTACCTATCTCTCTCCTATTTCTCTCCTAATTTATCAGTTTCTAAAGTGGGAAGTGGAATGGGGGGAGGGGGGGCAGGGCAGTCATAGACCCCGGGGGTATACAAGATGACCCTATTTAGGATGAGAAGAAAGGACTGAAATTCTACTTGCATTTTTAATTCAATTTAAAAAATTTATATTATAATGTGTCCTTTATATTATATATGAGAATATGCATTATTTGTATAGTAATATGTATTTTATACATATGTGGGTATGTAGATGATATACATAGATAGATGATGTATGCTCAAAAAGTAGTTAATAATAAGGTAGTAATAAGGAATATGATTGAATGGGTTTAGAAACCACTGCTCAAGTTCATTATCCATACTTCAGCAAGAGTAGCCCATCTATACTCCAAGTGTGACCACTTCCCTACTTAAAACCCATCATGGGCTCCCATTGTTCTCAGGGCTCCAAAGAACAGAGTTTTAAAAGTGCAACTTTGCATATGGAAAAAGAAAGTCCAAATGGCCAAAAATGGACAGAGCTTTCAAAGCATAGTCCAAGAGAGAGAATAACAATTTTAAGTACTTTGGTCCTTGAGGCAGGGGAATTCCTATAGTGGGTCATAAACCACCACCCCATATTTAGATTCCATGTTCACTAAGGAATGTTCTGGATATGATATAGCTCCACATATAATTTACCTAACAGTGATGAGAACATTCCCATCTGCTTGACAGTAGCATTAATCATTGTAAATTAATAAAACCACTATTCTGGATTATAGATCAGTTTGTGAGCTCAATAAAGTATGCTCAGTCTCTAAACATATGGCTCTAATGAAATCAGGTTTCAAGGCTGAGAACCAGAACCTAATTCACGGTGATTTCACTGAAGTAAATGTCACTTACTGAGGAGTTCAACGTGAAGAAAAGAAGGAAAAAGAGAACAACAACAACAAAAAATGCCATTTATGGAACCTTGAAGTTACTCTGCATCTTTCTTTGGAAAGACAGCAGACACCATAAGAATTCCATCCCTCTCACAGCATTCTCCCGTGTACTCCTTATTGACACATGTGCAACCCATACAAAATACCAACTCCTCCATGCAGCCTGAGTGTTTCTCTGACGGCTCTAGTAAATAATTCACTTACTATTTGTGACATTCCTTAAGCACTTCTGTAATGGGACAGAACTGATTTTAAGTATTTATCATCTTTGCATATACTGCCCTCCCCAAATTGAATACATACTGCTTAGAGGTAGAAAATTATAATTTGACATCTTATTTGCTTTTTTCTGTCTTGGATCTTATTGCAGTGAGTTGAACAAAATAGCCCTGTCATTTTATTTTCCTTATGTATGAAATAAAGATACTTTGCTTTTTTGAAACAGGCAGTAATAAGAGTTGACTAAATAACAGAAATATTAAATAGCAATTTTTTTAGTTCTATTTCAGTTCTTTTTTTTCTTTCTTTCTCTCTAGATCTCCTGCTGCACATTTTCCTTATAAAAGTTCTTCATTTCTATTGTGCATCCTTTAATTAAATATGACTAAGTTGCCTTTTCTTTGATTAGAGGGAAAACTGATCTAGCTAATATGCTAAAAAAATGTATCTTACTCACTGCAAAGGTAAAGAAACCATTGTCCTTTGTTTCTTATTAAAAGTGAAAAGAAAACACAGGAAACCAAAAAAGGTCCCTACCACTTCCCCAGGAAATCAAAGGTAAATGTAATGAATTGAATTTTAAACAGATCGGTTTTTTTTTTTCCCATGGTCAGCAGGACAGTTTCTTATATTCTACCTCACTTTTACATAGGGATATACACAATTTTAGAAAACTTTTATTAACTTTTTCTGGATTTTGCTTTTAGATTTCTAGGGACCATGGAACCTCTATCATGCAAAGTTGAATATTAATGATATTATTTGTAGAATTAATAATAAATATATTCATGGGGCTTTGAGCAAGATTAAAGGTTTAAACTGGTTAATTATTCCACAACACAGACTGCATACAAAGTGCCAGACACTCTCCTACCTGCCTGAAATGTAGATTTTAGCTCTTTTAACCTTCTCAACAACCCTACACAGTAGGTGTTCTTGTTACTACCATCCACATTTTACAGATGAAGAAGCTGATGCATGAAGAAAGCACGTAGCTTGCCCAAAGTCACAAAGCTAGTAAATGCTGCAGTCAGAATCTGAACACAGACGACCCGCCTGCGAGCCTGCACTAAGCATGCTGCCCCCAGAACAAGCAAGCAAGCAAATGCTGTACACCTCCCACGTGCGCATACTCACACACATGCCTCTGCTCCTCAACTCATTTGAATTAAATGAACAACAGTTCCTGAAAGTCTCCAAATGAGACATTGTGCTGATCCACCTTGGGAAACACAAAGATTGATTAAATAAGCCTGATTTCATGGGGCTTATAGTCTAATGGAAAGATAACTAGACAAATAACTTTAAAAATCAATGAAAACTAATAAATATGGAGGATGAGCAAGAGCTTATGGGAGTTTAAGAACTAAAAGATCCAGTATAGTAATAAGGGACAGAATCATGAGCAAGATGAACTTTGAGGGATTAGTGAGAACTTTTATACCAGAGATAAAAATCTTCAAGTGGAAGGAACAATGTGGGCAAAGACATAGAAACCTGTAGCTGCTAAGGTGTCAGGAAAGAGCCAAATAATCCCACTTGCCTGAAGAATAGGACATAAGTAAAAGAAAAGAGGACTAAAATGGTAGAAAAATACATCATGAACTCAACCAATCATTACTGAGTGTCTGTTATGTATACAGTACCCAAAGGACTCATCTGATAGCCATTTAAAGAATAATGTTTAAACTTTGTACTCAAAACGGAGCTAATCTATGTGAAAGCATTTGACAGAGTTTGACATATAATAACTCTAATAAATGTACCTGTTTTTACTAATTTTTGGATAAAAAGTCAACAGGAGCTTTATATTTGAGCAGGAAAGACCCATGTAATAAATACATTTGATAATATAAATATATTTAAAATACAACATAAACACAAAACATGGGGTAAAGTTGAACCTGTGGGAGGGTATATATTAGAACCCAGAAAAGGAGACTTCTGAACTAGACTTAAAGGAAGGGTGCCAAGATTCTGGGACTGTAGAAAAGAAAGAGGAGGGAAGAGGGGCATGCCAGGGGGAACTGTAGGAACTGATGATAAAAAAAAAATCAATTCGTAGATAATAAGTTATTGAAATTTTTGAGCAGACAACAGACATCATCCAACCACTCACGCATCCATCCAATTATTCATCCAGTCTGTTAACACTTATTAGAGCTCACATATTCCAAGAAACACGCCAGGCTCTGAGAAATAAAAATCAAGGAAGCTTCATAGTCTATTGGGAAATGCAAGCATGTCAGCAGTTCACTGCAGTCTAGTGTGCGAGATGTGAGCTCAGGTATTGGAAGAACAGAGCAGGCATGCCCACCTTACGTTAGGGTTACTGAGGAACGCCTCCAAAGTGGCAACACTGGGTAGGGTGTGACACTGGGTAGGGTGTGGGTAACTGGTTTCCCAAGAGGAGGGTGCAGTTTAGGGAAACAAAGACAATGAGGTGTGGAAATAAGTATAGAGTATGAGGAGGTTGTTTCTTTGAGGATGAATTGAATAGAGAGATGAAGGTAGAAAAAAAAGTTCCTAAAGCTTGTCACATTAATGGGGTTATAGACTTTAACCCAGATTCAGTAATGATGCATAGAAGCGTTTCAGGCAAAAAATAAATAAATTAGAATGAATAGTTCTGCTTTTTAGAGCTCACTGGCCTCATCAAGAAAATCAATGGGATAGGTTGTTATTAAAGTTAGGGAGACCAGACAGAAAGCTGTTGCAGTAGTCCAGGGAAGAATTTGAACTTGAACATGAAACTGAAGAACAGAACTTGAAGTAAAGTAAGGATGGGGAGAAGGTGCATACAAAGATTCAGGAGTTAGAATGGTTCTTGTTGAATTATAATTTGGTTGGAAACACATGTCTAAATCTCCTCAACATCAAGAAATGCTTAGTACGAGGAGCCTAGAAACTGCTACCTGACTTGCTTATTAGAAAAATGACTGTCACCCAGAGTCTAATCACATTAATGGGTCTTTTTTTAACAGTTAATAATACATGTTTTGAGCCTCATGCTTAAAGTTTCTGGATTATAAACTTCACCCTCTAACCCAGAGTCTGGTATTGGTCTCATTTGGCAGAATTTACTTAGACACATTCACTCAAAAATGCCACTCCTCTTTTCCACATATTTCTACTATCTCCTGGTCAACAGACTAAGAAAGCAAAAGCAGAACTCAACTATTAAAACATTCAATAACTTCTCATAAAAATCTACCAACTACAGGACTTCCCCAAATCTAACAACTACAGAACTTTCCAACCAGTTTACCCTGGCACATGATATGTTATTGATCCCCTAAGACTCCAGACAGGCAGAACCTCTTGGCAGCTGGGCTTGGATCTTGAGCAGAGGCTGGCCCTGCCATGACTTCAAAAAGGTTGAGAAGCACAGAAATGAAGCATTAGTCACATGACACCTAAAGATTTTTGTCTGCTGCCTGTTCTTTAGGTCTGAATCCTAAAATTGCTTTTAGGAGTTTTATAAAGTCCTTTGAACAATAACTATTTCCCAATTTTAACTCAATCCTAATATTTTTTTCTTACTGACAGTTCTTTTTGGGAAAAATGTCACAATAATACTCAAGTTAAAACCTGCTTTATAGACACAGACCTACTAGAGAATGGACTTGAGGATATGGGGAGGGGGTGGGGTGAGATGTGACAGGGTAAGAGAGTGTCATGGACATATATACACTACCAAATGTAAAATAGATAACTAGTGGGAAGCAGCCGAATAGCACAGGGAGATCAGCTCGGTGCTTTGTGACCACCTAGGGGGTGGGATGGGGAGGGTGGGAGGGAGGGAGATGCAAGAGGGAAGAGAAATGGGAACATATTGTATATGTATAACTGATTCACTTTGTTATAAAGCAGAAGCTAACACACTATTGTAAGGCAATTATACTTTAATGAAGATGTTTAAAAAAAACAAAACAAAAAAAAAACCTGCTTTATAAAAATCATAATCTGTTTGGCTGTTTTTAGAACTAATCGCTCAGTGGTTCTGTTTTTGGAAACAATAATGCATTCAAGTTTAAAGGCACCGGTTAGGTCAGATGAAAGCATTCTCATATGCCCTCAATATGTAGATAAATAACAGGAATACTTCTGTATGAGAACTCAGTTATGCAAAAATGCAAACTAGTATTAGAGTATAAGGAAGATAAAAGAATTCAACCTTTCAAAGGGCTACATCATTCATTCGTCCATTTATCCAGTAAAATACTGTGGAACTATAAGATGAAAACCCACGGAGAATATAAAGATGGTTTCTCCAATGATCTAATAAAAGAAGCATTAATTTTGATGACTACAGAAATATGTCCGAGTTCCAGAAGGAGCTTTACATTTGGCTCTCAACCCCAAAATAAAAATCTTAAAGACAAATTAAGAAGCCTTCTCAAGTAAGCAAAGACAGAAGACAAAGGTACAAGGGTTTAGGAGGTAGGGAGCGTGTCTAATCAGCATTTCAAGAATCCCCCATTTGATTTAGTAGTGATTTCACTCACGTAGCAGTTGGACAGAAATTTCAGCCCCTTAATGTCTATGGTTATAAATAAAGGGAAGTAACGATGTCTCAAATGCATAATTCTTTGTGGTTTGAGGTGCCGGCAAAACAAACTCCTCTCTTGAAAAACACGTGAGCAATCTTTTGTCAAAAGGTCCATTTTTTACTGACCTTTTGACAAGCAAGCAATTTTTAACTCACCAGAATTTTCAGTTTTCAAAAAGAAATACCGCAAGCAACTTGTCTGATGGATTTTCTTAAAATTTTAAGATAGTTTATTTTGAAGGTTACTCACTCTTTGCATTAGGCTCAGAGTGTTAATATATGAGCTGTAGCTTCAAGACATCCTCAGCCGTTACTCCCAGAACTCTGCGGTCCCTTTCTGCTTTCTACTATTCACAAATATTTAATACGTACACTCCTGGCTGTTAGTCTAATTCAGATGAGGATGAACCTTTTCTTTTTTTAAATCCTCATTTGTGAATGGATATAGGAGCATTACAAAGAGCTAGATTTCTGGAACACAGAATGTCTTGTGTTAAAGGCAATAATAGTATTTCCTCCTGTAGTGCCTAAAAATAATTAAGAATACATTTCATTTAAGAAGTGGGAAAAAGGCTTTAACATTTTTGAAGTAAAAAAATTACGCATCTAATCAAATGTGCATTGCTCTGTGTATGTCCTAATCATGTGGTAGCTATAGATAAACACAGCACGTCATAGAGAAAAAAAAAAACGGGAAACCCAACGTTACAGTTAATTCACCAGTGTCACAGGACTCAGATCACTGAAAGTGTATGCCAACATTTTACATCGTATTTCATCAGCTACTGTATAAATATAGAATTTAACTACAGGATGAAAACAATAATCTGTGTGTAAGCAATCATCCCTCCTTAATTCTTAGCTACAGTTCTGCCTACATTCAAGGACATTCTGAGGGTGTTCTCTCATCAAAGGGGACCCTTAAAAGAAACTGAAGAAACCATCTGTCTCCTGATGCTCAGTTCTTAAGCATCTTACTAAGAGATTCCTGATGAAAGTTTTGCACGTTTTATTTAAGTTATTCAGACTTCAGATATTTAATTCCTATTATTTACGAAGCTCACCTGGGTTTGTGTCTGGATAGGAAATACCTAAGGAAAACATCTTTAGCTATTTTTGTGAGACAATGCAACTTTGTGATAACATTATCCTCATTTCTGTATCTTGTTTACACGTGCATACTTTCTGCGCAATGACACAGAGAAAACCTGAATGCCAGTGCTGAGGCCTTTTCCCACTTCAATTTCAGATCTTCGTCAAGCTTATACTCTACCTCCTAGTATAGAAAGCAGTCTCCAATGCCTGCAGTCCTGAAGTAAGTGTCCCCCCTCTGGATTGTCAGAACAATTTATTTAGGCCAATTTTTAAAGTGTCTTTCCCTTTCTGCCTTTTATTTTCTATATGTGTTTTATGTGTACACTAAGTTATAAAAAGTTATGAGCTTCCCATGTATACTCTGTCTTACATACATCTGCTTCTTAGAGCTAACTATCTAACTCAATGAATGCTCACCAAATAAATAAACGTCATATAATATTTACTTGGTAACAACAAAATTATTCCGTTACTGAGGTATACTTCTGGTGGCTAAATAGAAAAAATAGCAATCAAAACACTTATCAAAAACACTGCAGTATATTCTCAAAATACTCAGGTAAGATCTACACTATATGGAACTGGAGGCAGGTCTAAGTCATTCTTCAAACATGGATCCAAATTTGTACTTACTTGTCTCCAAAAAACTTTCTCCAGAATTCAGCAGCATCTGCTTTCGTGATACGAAAGTTATCTCCCTGGAATTGCCCATTGGGAAAGATTGCTTTGATTTCTGCCAACATGTGACTGAAGATAAGGGATAGTTTTGTAAGATTTCGTCTGTAGATACAAAGAGGGAAAAATGAATGAAAAAGTAAATATATAGGCATGTAAGATTTAACGGGAATATATATTATTAAAAATGAAATTATCAACCTAGGTCAACTCAATAAAGCCCTTAAAAACAATGTTCATAAAAACTGTACATTTAAATTCCTAACAGGGATTCTATTAGTCATCCATGTATTCATTTAATATAAACATCAACAAGATGAATTACATGAGGTTTAATGGGAGAGACGGACACCTAAAAAACTCATAATCAAATATAAATGCTAAACAAAAAACACAGAGTGATTATTTCTACACGGGGAATAAGGAAAGATGTGTCATTTAAGGCAAACCTAGCAAGATAAGCAGTTGTTCAACAGATGAAAGACTTAGAGTGGAGAGGAGGGGAAGGAGGAGAGGTTAGGAATAGAACTATTTGGAGAATATCTAGATTTAGCATGGCTAGAGAAGAGCAGAAAGAGAGTGGAGGAAACGGCTTGAGACAAGATGAGAAAGTTTGGGTGGGACATGACAAAAAGAGGCATCTGAACCAATGAACAAAGTTTTTGTCAAATACACTTGCCACTTCTACCTAAATATCAGAGTTTCTGATAAGTCTCAGATATGTGCATATTTTAGAAGCTCCCTGGGTAATTCTAATGTAGTCCATAAAACGCTACTGCGATAAGGAATGGGAAGCCAAAATGGACTAAAAAGATTAAGGAAATGATCAAATCTCTGTTTTAGAAAGAAAAAGTTATGGTAGTATGAAAACAATGGTTTGGAAGGGAGGGAAATGTAGGCGTTGTCTCTATTCTAATTCCCATGTTAAGTTCTGGGAATTCTGACATGATTTAGAACATGCTTCAAACCGTGACTAACACTTTAACAGTATCATCTACATTCCTTCTTAGCTTTTCATAAGTTTACAACATTAATTATGTTAATCAGCCCAAAACTGTTAGTGCTAGATAGTAAGGAAGCAATTGAAAGACAAAATACTACAGAACTTTTCAGTTTTGAGCTGACCTTGCCTCTTTATATTCCTGCTTACTCAGAATCACCAGAACACAGCAGGCACATATCTCCTGTCATTCCATTTTGAAGCTTTAACTGCTTTGTGTGTGTGTGTTGAGGGGTCAGGGCTGGGGGTGGGGAGGAGGCACTTGCATTAGCACTCAAAGTAAATACAGAGGAAAACTAAAGAAAGCCATCAAATCTGCAATGCATATAACACCATACAATGTTTCCGCAGGACTTTGACACTGAAAGTTGTGTTTATTTGCCTTTTTTTTTTTACTCATGTATCTGTGTTTAATGACTCTCAAATAACAAGCAAAAAAACATGTTAGGTACCAAAAAGATCATAAAACATGCACCTATCTGTAAAGTCACTGAAAGGAAACATGTAACTTCCTATATTATATGAATATGGAATAAATAAGGTACTTGTGATAAAAAGTGGGAAAAATAGGAATGAACAGAAAGCAAAAAAGTATAAAGTAATTGACATCTCAAAAAATTCATCTCTATTGGAAAACCAAAAAGTCCCAATTTCCATAACCTTTATTATCCATGAGAAGATTTATGGGAAAGAAGGGTCAGAACTTAGGCCTTATTTTAGTGCTGACTGGCAACAACAAACAATCTGCAAAATCATTATGGTTAGGTTATGCAAAATGTTTCATCATTGGGCTTCCCTGGTGGCACAGTGGTTGAGAGTCTGCCTGCCAATGCAGGGGACACGGGTTCGAGCCCTGGTCTGGGAAGATCCCACATGCCACAGAGCAACTAGGCCCGTGAGCCACAATTACTGAGCCTGCGCGTCTGGAGCCTGTGCTCCGCAACAAGAGAGGCCGCGATAGTGAGAGGCCCGCGCACCGCGATGAGGAGTGGCCCCCGCTTGCAACAACTGGAGAAAGCCCTCGCACAGAAATGAAGACCCAACACAGCCATAAATAAATAAATAAATTAATTAATTAATCAAAATCTTAAAAAAAAAAATGTTTCATCATCTTCTTAGATTCAGCCACACTTCTGCACAACTCAGCCTAATTCCAAGGTAAAACTTCTTTAATTAGTTGAATCTTTGATCTTCTCATTTATGTCAACACACCCTCATTTAGGTGATGGTAGATTTAAGAAATCCAGTCTTAGGAAATGAAAAGTAAACTGATGAACTATATCCAAGGAAAGAATTGCAGCCAATATAAACTGCAACTGACTTTTGAAATTTGAGTTTAAGGAAAAACATAAAGTCACTTTTGAAAATCTGCAACGAATTTATTTCTATAATTAGGCAAACGAGTTAATTTTCTACCAAACTTCCAATTGATACATACAGAAGAAAAAAGAAAAATCAAGATGGCTGTAATTAGGGAAAACCAACTGTTCCTTATTTTCTGAATTGGTTGCTCTCCATCCCCTTGTTTCTCTGTTCTTTAATCATATCCAAATGTTTTTTCATTTTTATTTGTTAAATCTAAAGCCTGAAGCACAATACCAGTGATTACCCATCTTGGATTTTTGATCCACTGGCTATGTAGGCACTAAACTTTAAAACAGAAATAGTAACATTTTATCTTTATAATTTACAGTCTAGAAGCTCTAATAATCACTATATAACTAATCACTGTTAAATTATAAACTGTGTGTATAGTCCAATTTTCTTGTTCCTACAAACAGATCACCACATTTGTATTCGACTTTTTGCATAAACTAAGGCAATGAAAAGATCTATTTTGCCTTTAGTCTTTAAAGAGACACAAATTCAAGTTGTTAAAAACATGTGAATGCGACAGTTTTGTGTTAGTTTATTTTTCACATATACCAGAAAGCATATTTATATTTATTTTATATCTAATTTTTAAAAACACACACCGTACATATGTAAATGATTATTTTGGAAACCCTTTATCTGAAATATCGATTTACAGTGGTTCCAAATCCACACCAAGAAATGAAAAGAGCTTATAGTTAATTCTATTATCTGATGTCATTTAAATTTACTGTCATAGCAAATAGGTTTGTTTTTTATATGACTGTGTGGGAGTTTTTTGTTTACTATATTTTGCTTTACATTAAGCTTTAGTTCCCCACCCCACTCTGCACTCTTAGATACCCATTTTAAAAATAAATAACCTCCAATTTTGAAAATAAAATCCAAGGATACAGTCATCTCTAATCATCTAGACATAAAGGGAAGAAAGGCAACAACTCCACATCTTCTTTGTAGATGAATTTTTTTCCTATCATGATATTTTTCCTTACTTTGCCAATTTTCCCTAAGCCCACTTGATTGCCGCTCATCATAAGACCAAAACTGATGACTGCTTAATAAAGGATTTGAAGCATCCTAATTAAGATATGTATCTATTACTAAATGCCCCTACACCAGAACAACTAAGGAAATAAAATTTATCTACAAAGACTCAATAACCTTAAACATAACTTTAATTTACAAGAAATTTTGCAAAACTTTCACTTTCAATAATACTTTCAATAATACTTTCAATAATACTTTATTTTGACTAATTACTACCACATTATCTCCCATTAACCATCAAAAGCTAAGCCATTTTTAAAATGTTTTGTGTGAGATTTTTTTATAAGAAATAATTTTGGAGTAAAAGTATTCTGATACACCAGGTAAGCAAAAAATAGCTTCTAGATGTCAATACTGGGTAAACCAGTAAAGATGTTAATATACAGAGAAGCCTTGAGAAGGGGGAGGCAGAGAGGAGCAAAGACAAAGGAGAGGGAGAAGATGAGAAGGAAAACTATCTGCATTTTTTAAAAAAAATGTGTAATGAATGCATCAGCAATGTCAAGAATATCACCTAAGAAGCAAGGTGCCTCTTTTACCCTGAATTTGGTCACCTAAAACTGTCCTTCTTTAAAACAGTATGAATCAATTTCTCCAAAATTCAAGTTACATTACTGCACAGAATGTGAGGTCGGAATGATGGGGCATCACTCTTTACGAATAAGTCTTAGTAGCTTAAGTGGCTACAGCCAACATCATCAGGAGGCTGAAGGTACACAAGATTTGATGTAGGATGACACAATCCTACCCTTAATAAACTTATCACATAGTAGGGGAGAAAAAGACATGACTACATTATTATCATACAACATAGTGGGGGCAATGCGCCAATGATAGCCATCTTGAGATGAGGAATTTGAAAAATGAATAAAAAATACATCAAGACTTGATTAGTAGCCTCCACTAAATGTAGGAGACCCACAAAGAGAATAATCTAATTAGATCGCATGTAGTCCTTGATTCTTCTCAATTCAAGAAACAGCTGTGTCATAAATCAAGGAGGAAATAAAAAGCTTTAAATGCTGAATTAGTGAAAAACTTTAAATGACACTTCATATCAGTGAGTTCCAAAGTTTCTGAGAATGTACTGCTTCTGGTAGAAGAAATGGGAGCCCATTTTTTTATCCAAAAACTATTAATAATTCAATTTTTACATTTAAAAGCTAGAACATGTGCTTCTTAATCTTTACAAGGTGGAACAAATTCAACATAAAGAGAAAGGCAGGACACAAAGAATATAAACAGTGGCACTGAAAATGAGACTCACGTCCAGTTAAAGAGCAATTACCATTCACTCTATTTCTGATGTAGTGCCTTCCAAGATGGGTTTAGGGCGTTACTTCACACTGTTTTTGACCTTGGGAACATTTTGATTCCTAAGAAAGTGAGGATACTAGGCTGATGCAAGCCTTGCCTTTCATTTCCCCCTCTTGGGAATAGAGACTATTATTAAGATGACTCCTGAGAGTCTTAAATAAAACTGGATCTTATCCATTCTCTTGCCTAAGTGCTTTAAAGTTTTCCATACATCTAAGAGGAATATGAGGCAGATTTTTTTTCAACTGAAGTATAGTTCATTTACAATATTGTGTTAGTTTCTGGTATACAGCAAAGTGATTCAGTTATACATATATATACACATTCTTTTTCATACTCTTTTCCATTACGGTTTATGACAGGATATTGAATCTAGTTCCCTGTGCTATATATACAGTAGGACCTTGTTGTTCATCTATTTTATATATAGTAGCTTGTATATGCTAATCCCAAACTCTAGTTTATCCCTCCCCAACCCCCTTTCCCCTTTGGTAACCGTAAGTTTGTTTTCTATGTCTGTGAGTCTGCTTCTGTTTCATAAATAAGTTCACCTGTGCCATATTTTAGATTCCACATATAAGTGATATCATACGGTATTTGTCTTTCTCTGACTTACTTCACTTAGTATGATAATTTCTAGGTCCATCCATGCTGCTGCAAATAGTATTGTTTCATTCTTTTCTATGGCTGAGTAGTATTCCATTGTGTATATATACCAGATCTTCTTTATCCCTTCATCTGTTGATGGGCATTTAGGTTGCTTCCATGTCTTGGCTATTGTAAATAGTGTTGCAATGAACACTGGGGTACATGTATCTTTTCAAATTATCGTTTTCTCCAGATATATGCCCAGGAGTGGGATTGCTGGATCATATGGCAACTCTATTTTTAATTTTTTAAGGAACCTCCATACTATTTTCCATAGTGACTGCACCAATTTACAAGGAATACGAAGCAGATCTTAAAAGTCCAAATCCCATTGAAGACTCAGAGTCTACCCCAAGTCATAAGAGAAGTAAAGTGTGAACAGAAACGTTCTAACCTGAGACACAGGCAGTAGGACAATTTTTTAAGCTGCTCCATGTTACTCCATTGAACTGCTCACTTTAAAAGAATTTAGCAAACTATGTCAGTCCAAAAGCTGCACTAAACTAGGTAACCAAGGAAGGTCTTTTTCCTTTCTTAAAGGACAAATCATCCACCACTAACAAGGCTAGGGAGACCAAGTGCAAAATTGTGGCTGGGAAAGATGAACCCTGGGCATCCTTTGATCTCTGCAGTATACTCTCAAACGTGTTGCCCACAACGGTCTATTAAGAGCAGCAGGCCATCTTACAAAATAAGAATGATGCACTCAGGGTAAATAAATTTGCTTTCTAAAATAAACAGTTTTGAATGGACAATTTACAAATGCCTTACCTAAACCCAACTAAAACATGAAATGTTCCTATCACATTCAAATGTAATATCCTTTGACAAGTTCCCAGAAGATATTCAAAAGATATTCTGTCTAATTCTTCAACTGCTGTATATTAAAGAGATTGGCCCTGAAATTTGATAGTACATGTTGGGTTCATATCCTTACTCTGCTGGTAGTCTTGAACAAGTTACTAAACCTCTCCCTCTGAATCAGTTTCCTCATCTCTAAAAGTTTTAAATAGAAATGCCTGTCTCACTAAGTTGTTGTGAGGAGTAAATAAGATATGAAGGTAAGAGCCTAACACAACTAATTTTTAAAACTCTCAATAAATAAGAGTTATTATTAACTCTACCTGCCACCTCTGTTTAAAAGTATAAATATCCTAGTAGTCTTTCTTCGTTTCCCCATATAATACTATTGTTACTTAAACTGATGGCCATCTTAAGGCCATCATTCTCACCTTATTAAGATCATCAATTGTCATGGTGGCCTCTTATAATTCCACAGCAAGCAATGGGCGAATATTTGATTAATCCATTCATTTATTCTGCATATCTTGACTGAGTGTCTACTAGACTATGTCTAGGTAGGCACTGATGATACAAAGGTGAAGATGACACAATCCTACTCTTAATGAATTTAAGGGGCTTAGGGATTGCCAAAGGTATAGAACAACATAGTGGGAATAAAACTGAGATAGAAGCAGAACAAAGGTGGTAATCAGTGAGAGAGACAGAGGAGTCTACAATTTTGGGGGTGATGGATGCAGTTCTGACCAGAAAATGGCCCTGCAATGGGTAGGAACAGTACAGTGAAGATGAATTAGGCGAGGAATTAGAAAACTCCAAGGGTGAATAGGGTCTTTCATGTGGATTTTGAAATTTCCTACGATTATGACAGCAGTTTGGATGAAGAAAAGGACTACAATAAGCCTTATCTCAGTAAATTCAATAAAACTTCCCAAATAATCTTTTTAAATGTTAGCTATTTAAACTTTGCAGCAATGCAGAGTAGGATTATCCCTTTGATGATTTCAACAAATAAATTTTATATGGAAAATTTATTATGAGAAACTACGACAGTATGATATGATCACTCGTACTTTCATCTGGTTTAAAAGTTTAACAATATCTACTTCAATAAAGAAAACACTTTTGTCTTTAGTGTTGGACTTCTTTTGATTTTTAAACCTAATCTGTAACAAGTATCCTTTTATAAAGTAAACCTTAAAAATGTAGACCAGTCTATTACTTGAGAGAGAAAAGAAAAAACTATTCCTTCATTTCTATTTAAGATAAAATATCAATACAATAAAAATTCTGTGAACCATGTGGAAAGTTGCCATTGCAACGATTCAAATAGAAGCAGCCAGAAGTAATCATAGTAGAACTTTGTTTTCTTTGAGTTTCTTTGATAGGTTCTTTTTCAAAAGAAAAAGAAACACTGGAAGTTTAAACTATACTTTTATGACCTGGGGTACTTTGATAAAAGAAGAGTCTCATCATCAAATAGACAAACTTGACCCTGAAACAATTTTTTTTAAAATCTAGATTCATTTTTGTTCTTTGCAATTCCCAGTAGATCGCCATAAGAAAAATTACAGTGAAGTAGCAATCTGAATTACGTCAATTAAGTCAGTACTTATTGCTTCTAATGAAAATTCTTAATTATTTTTGCTTGCTACATTCCCTAGTCCACTATTTTTATTTTTTGTCACATTTACACTTCAGAGATAGCTTTCACTTCTACTCATTAGAATATGGTTCAAATTTTTCCTACAATATTTTCTTCGAGGATTTCTCCTGTCCACGGGACCAAGCTACCTTCCACCATTTCTCACACCACTTCTCTGGTCTCTCCTCGAGCATTTGAATGGCTTCCTGCTCTTCCTGACCTCTCCAGCTCTTAACCTCGGGTTAAGCCATATCTTCCTCCTTACTGATTCAAAGTCCCAATGTCTCAGCCTGTTGAACTTTCACCTGCACCAGTTTTATGTCAAAGTACGGCCATGGTATCTTTTCCATCCCCCTTCCAGGATGTCATCTATCAGGCTATTAAATGCCACCACTTCATGTTACCTGCCGCGGCAGGAAGTTCTCTCTGAAGAGTACCACAGTTATTGTATATACATATTGCACTTCACCTCAATCAGAGCAAAAGTCTTTGTTGGGGAAGAAAAAGTCTTATTATACCTGTAACAGCTTCTTATACATAATAGATACCCAATAAATGTTAATGTCAATGACCAGTAAAATATTTAAAGAAAAAACACATAAGAATTTCCTGACCCAAACAGTGCTAATGAAAAGATCGATAGGAGCAGTACATAAGAACAGTTTACAGAAACACTACATAGTGAAGCATCAACTTTCCAAACTTTGATGAAAAGGAATTTTACCAAAAGCTGCTTTAAGAGAGAATTAAAAATCTAGTGTTTGACTCTAAATAAGAAAAAACAAAAATCTTTGCTCTGTGAGTTGTAGTATCTTTTCTCTCCCTCTCTATTTTTTCTTTGTTAATTGCAAAATATAACAACAGCAATGAAAGGAAATTAATGCTGTATGCCCCATGTGAAGTTTCCAGAATCTCAGTAAACTGAACACATTTGTCATACTTTCTGAGGAAGCGTAAACATAGTTTCCATCACATTACCTGTTCCCTGACAGTTACTTCCTCCTTTTGACTCTGGAAATTTTCCTCATTGATACCTTTGTCCCACTTCAACCCTGCTCCCCAGGAATGGAACAAGTGAAAAACAAATGAACCACAGAGCAAAGAGACAGCTCACTCTCTGGTGCTCATGTTCTGCATTACTGACAAGAAAACTAAAATCATGACATTTATTCCACCTCTTCCCTGGGGTTAAAATTACTTTATTCAAACGGTTGAGGCAAATATAAAAATAAACATAATTTGGCCAAGCAATTCTCATTTATTTTTGGTATAATCTGACATGGATACCACATTATAACACAGAGTGTGTGTGTGTGTATGCATGCACACACACAAATGTGCTCAATAAAAGTGTGACATGAAAAAGGCAAGACAATAAATAGTATGCCCAGTACTGTCTTAGTTCTATTAAAAAGCTAAATATCACACTACAGACAAATAGAAAACAAATATAGGATATACACAAAAAGACATAAACAGTAGTAATCTCTGGATAGTTTATAAATGGTTTTTCTATTTTTTTCTTTAAATATTCCTATTTTCAAAAATATTACTGACAAGCCATCATACTGACCTTCTCAGGCAAACCTGCAATGTGCCTGAAGCAGAGAGAGTGACTAGATTTCCACACCCACTGCAACAGCCCATCCTCTGACAGGCCCCAGTGGCACCCAGGTTCCCAGGCTTGGCTTTCAAGTCCAGAAGGCATTTCTGGTGCAGTCACCCCAAACCTTTTATTTGACCACTGAGTCCCAATTTTCTACAAAGTATTAGCCCTTCCACCATAGAACATTCACCGATGGCACATAGTATAATTTCACTTTTTTAGGATATAAAGCAGGGAATACAAAGGTCAAAGAGTCCAGTAACTGATAAACTGAATGAGGAATCATCCAATTCTGCTTACATCTCATTATTCTTAAAGCTAGTTGGTGACATTATCTCCTACCTTTACAATAATCTCCTAAAAAAAAAAAAAACCACAATTCAAGTTGAATTATTTTTAGGAACAAGAGAGTCCCTGATAGTTATTATAGATAAATTAGCACATCACATATACTCTTTGTCATACAACAGCATAAAAGAAATGTATAGTGACATATGACCAGAGTAACCCACATTTTCCCTTCAGCATACCAGATACAGATATGACATACGATAGTGGTTCAAGACAAGTGGGCTAATTTAGATGTCTGCAGCCTCAGAAAGAAATGCTAGGTTTTTTTAAGCAGTAAAGACTGACTGACTTTTCTTTCAAAATTGGGATTTTTTTTCTTTCAAAATGCAAAAAAGGTAAAATAATCATAGAAAAACATGGCTGTAATAGTTGTTAGCAGTACAATTTCCCTGGACCACTAGAAACTTCTTAAACTTTCTGAATGTAGCAACAACAGGTATATTTTTTAAATTTGAGAAAAGGTTTAAGATTTTCTTAAACTGGCTAAAGTTAAACTGGATGTAGCTTATTCTGTAGCCGAGTGGTGGCGGCAGGACCTTGTAGACAATTGGTTTCTACATTTCCAATATCAAGCCTCAGGAAGGAAGTACTGGGATATGGTAGAGGAAAGCATGGCCCTGGGAGCACAGGGGTCTAGACACAGCTCTGCCTGTCTCATTACTCCATGATAAGAAAAGAGCCGAAAGCTTCTCTTATCCGAAGTTTTGTCCTCTATAAAATGAGGAGACTGTGGGTACATAATTTGAGGTCCCATAACATTCCATAAGGCTGTCATCACTCTTATTTCTGGCTGGTAGGAGGTGACTAGACAGCTCAGGCACTAAAAAGCCCATATGCTTTAGGCAAAAATTATGAATCCATTTCACAACCTAAAAATCAATACGAAGTACAAGCTGCTATAAAATATTTTCACTGTACAGACTTTCCTCAATCTGAGACTGCAGAAATCCTAAAGTCAGGATAGAAAAATCTAACATTGAAAATTGAAATTATAGTAAGTATAAAAATTCATTAGTATATTTGGAAGCCCTAATTTTTATTTTGTTTATTACCATATAGGCATCTCTGACTTTGTCTTTCCTTTTCAACAAAAGAAAATCCCTGAATAACACTGTCTTTCAAATCAAAACCACAAAGCAGCAGAAATAACAAAAAAATAATAAAAGGCAACTTTAAAACTCTGTTTTTCATGTTAATGAAAAGTAAACATTAGAACATATGAAAAACGTAGACTACTAAAGCAGAGTATGCTCAGTGGGAAATTTATGGTTTAAAAAGTTGATTTTATTTATTTGTCCTTGGTAAGGAAATGTGCTAATAGTAAGCATAAGACATTATCACGTCTAAGAATTTTAACTTTCATCTCAACTGAGAGTTTAGAAATATCTTAATTTAGGGAGACTGTAATGTTTACCACATGATGGCTGATCAATAACATGAATCAAATCCCCTTACTATTTTAGTCTGCAAATGAAATAAGCCACACATCAATAAAACCACCCTTAGACACTGGCTTTGGAGTAGAAAGACAAACATATCTAATCTGCCCACACCCTGAAGGCCAAATATTTCAAGTTAAAACTCCAGCTCTAGAGTCAAATTAATCTAAACTTGAGCTTAAACCACTTAGTAACTGAATGACTTTGGGTACTAAGTTAACCTCTAAGCCGTAGTTCCTTCATCTCCAAAACATGAATTACAACAGTACTTAAAGAATTCGTGGAGGGGCTTCCCTGGTGGTGCAGTGGTTGAGAATCTGCCTGCCAATGCAGGGGACACAGGTTTGAGCCCTGGTCTGGGAAGATCCCACATGCCGTGGAGCGACTAGGCCCGTGAGCCACAATTGCTGAGCCTGCGCGTCTGGAGCCTGTGCTCCACAACAAGAGAGGCCCGCGAACCGCGATGAAGAGTGGCCCCCACTTGCCGCAACTGGAGAAAGCCCTCGCACAGAAACGAAGACCCAACACAGCCACAAATAAATTAATTAATTAAATTTAAAAAAAAAAAAACCAATTAATCCGACTTTGACTTTGTCAGCACCCATATAACACTTCAATCCTGCCAATACAAAAAAGAAAAAAAAAGAATTCGTGGAGGATTACAGATGGCCAAAAATTCTTTGCCACTCTTCCCATCATGCAGTGGAGTCTATTCCCCCTCCCCTTGTACCTGGGCTAGGCCGTGCGTTGCTTTGACCAGTAGAATGTGGTAGAAATTATACCGTGTAAATTCTGAGGCTAGGCCCTAAAAGATCTGTGGTTTCTGCCTTTGCATCTTGGAAAATGATCTTGGAATTTAGTGGTCATGCTGTGAGGAAGCCCAAGCAGTCATGCAGAAAGACCCTAGTGAGTCCCCAGCTGCAAGGAAGCAACAAGCGCTAGGCATGTGAGGGAGGCCCAACACCCCAGCCAACACAACATAAAATAGAAGCCAACCCACAAAATCATAACAAATAATAGTTGCTGGTAAATTAAGCCTCTAAGTTTTATGTGGTTTGATACACAGCAGTAAATAATTGGCTTAGGAAACTGACACACAGCAAGCATTTGATAAATTTTTATCATTATTACTAGTATTATTAGTGCTACTAGCTTACTATCATTATCATTATTGTCATCAATAGTAGCAGTTGAAAGGCTAGGGCCCTCTTCTCTCTGTCAATATGAATAAGTAAATAACTTAAGGATAAAGGATCAAACACTATTTAAAACTAGTCTTCCTACTTAAAGCATTTTTACACTGGAAATTATAAAATTTACATCTTCTGTATTTTCTCGGATACTAAAACAAACTAACCAAAACAGGTTTTTAGAAGAAATCGGAACTATACTAACTGGAAAGTAGTCTAACTCAGATTTGCATCAGAAGGAATTTAATTTCCAGAACATACTTATTTAGATAAGCATACAATGAACTGAACTGTGAAAATACCATTAGGTTAATCCACTGAAAAATGCAAATCAAAATTACAATTAGATATCACCGCACACCAGTCAGAATGGCCATCATCAAAAAATCTACAAACAATAAATGCTGGAGAGGGTGTGGAGAAAAGGGAACCCTCTTGCACTGTTGGTGGGAATGTAAATTGATACAGCCACTATGGAGAACAGTATGGAGGTTCCTTAAAAAACTAAAAATAGAACTATCATACGACCCAGCAATCCCACTACTGGGCGTATACCCTGAGAAAACCATAATTCAAAAAAAGTCATGTACCACAATATTCATTGCAACTCTATTTACAATAGCCAGGACATGGAAGCAACCTATCGACAAATGACTGGATAAAGATGTGGCACATATTACAATGGAATATTACTCAGCCATAAAAAGAAACGAAATTGATTTATTTGCAGTGAGGTGGATGGACCTAGAGACTGTCATACAGAGTGAAGTAAGTCAGAAAGAGAAAAATACCATATGCTAACACATATATATGGAATCTAAAAAAAAAAAAAAAAGGTTCTGAAGAACCTAGGGGCAGGACAGGAATAAAGACACAGATGTAGAGAATGGACTTGAGGACACGGGGACGGGGAAGTGTAAGCTGGGACGAAGTGAGAGAGTAGCATTGACATATATACACTACAAAATGTAAAATAAGATAGCTAGTGCGAAGCAGCTGCATAGCACAGGGAGATCAGCTTGGTACTTTGTGTCCCCCTAGAGGGGTGGGATAGGAAGGGTGGGAGGGACACACAAGAGGGAGGGGATATGGGGATATATGTATACATACAGCTGATTCACTTTGTTATACAGCAGAAACTAACACACCATTGTAAAGCAAATAAAGATGTTTAAAAAAGATATTTAAAAAAAAATCCACTGATTTATACCGACAACAGACTTAATTTCTACAAGTCTTAAACGCTCAAAGGTAGAGAATACCCTTAATATTATATGTACATAAAATGTAAGCAAAGACCTGAAATGTTTATAGACTGTATAGCAGTCTTTTAATTGAGCTGCCATTTAAATAATCACATTTTCTAAATACGACTTAACTAGATTTGAAATATGTCTAGATAAGAAATCATCCTGGATTTTGGCTTGTCTAGTTCTAATCACTGAGGACTCTGTTTAAAAGTCAATTGCTTTGGGTAGTATAGTCATTTTCATAATATTAATTCTTTCAATCCAAGAACATGGTATATTTCTCCACCTGTTTATGTCATCTTTGATTTCTTTCATCAGTGTTTTATAGTTTTCTGAGTACAAGTCTTTTGCCTCCTTAGGCAGGTTTATTCCTAGGCATTTTATTCTTTTTGTTGTAATGGTAAATGGGAGTGTTTCCTTAATTTTTTTTTCTGATTTTTCGTTGTTGGTGTCTAGGAATGCCAGAGATTTAGATGCATTAATTTTGTATCCTGCAACCTTACTAAATTCACTGATTAGTTCTAGAAGTTTTCTGGTTGCATCTTCAGGATTTTCTATATATAGTATCATGTCATCTGCAAACAGTGACAGTTTTACTTCTTTTCCAATTTGTATTCCTTGTATTTCTTTTTCTTCTCTGACTGCCGTGGCTAAGACTTCCAAAACTATGCTGAATAAGAATGGCAAGAGTGGACATCCTTGTCTTGTTCCTGATCTTAGTGGAAATGCTTTCAGTTTTTCACCACTGAGTATGATGCTTGCTGTGGGTTTGTCATATAAGGCCTTTATTATGTTGGGGTAGGTTCCCTCTATGCGCATTTTCTGGAGAGGTTATCATAAATGGGTGTTGAATTTTGTCAAAAGCTTTTTCTGCATCTATAGAGATGATCATATGGTTTTTATTCCTTGATTTGTTAATGTGGTGTATCACATTGATTGATTTGCGTATATTGAAGAATCCTTGCATCCCTGGGATAAATCCCACTTGATCATGGTGTATGATCCTTTTAATGTGTTGTTGGATTCTGTTTGCTAGTATTTTGTTCAGGATTTTTGCATCTATGTTCATCAGTGATATTGGTCTACAATTTTTTTGTGTGATATCTTTTTCTGGTTTTGGTACCAGGGTGACGGTGGCTTCGTAGAATGAATTTGGGAGTGTTTCTCCCTCTGCAATTTTTTGGAAGAGTTTGAGAAGTATTGGTGTTAGCTCTTCTCTAAATGTTTGATAGCATTCGCCTGTGAAGCCATCTGGTCCTGGACTTTTGTCTGTTGGAAGATTTTTAATTACGGTTTCAATTTCATTACTTGTGATAGGTCTGTTTATATTTTCTAATTCTTCCTGGTTCAGTCTAGGAAAATTGTACCTAACCTTACAATTCGTATGGAAACACAAAAGACCCCTAATAGCTAAAGCAATCTTGAAAAACAAAAACAGAGTTGGAGGAATCAGGCTCCCCAACTTCAAACTATG
The DNA here is from genome assembly GCF_949987535.1 of Balaenoptera acutorostrata. NCBI lineage: Eukaryota > Metazoa > Chordata > Mammalia > Artiodactyla > Balaenopteridae > Balaenoptera > Balaenoptera acutorostrata. The sequence continues at coordinate 98,459,178 of NC_080067.1, read as the reverse complement.
CCACAAAGCTACAGTAATCAAGACAGTATGGTACTGGCACAAAAACAGATATATAGATCAATGGTACAGGATAGAATGCCCAGAGATAAACCCACACACATATGGTCACCTAATTTACGACAAAAGAGGCAAGAACATACAACAGAGAAAAGACAGCCTCTTCAGTAAGTGGTGCTGGGAAAGCTGGACAGCTACATGTAAAAGAATGAAATTAGGACACTACCTAACACCTTACCCAAAATTAAACTCCAAATGGATTAAAGACCTAAATGTAAGACCAGACACTATAAAACTCTTAGAGGAAAACATAGGAAAAACACTCTTTGACATAAACCAGATTAAGATCTTTTGTGACCCACCTCCTAGAGTAACAGAAATGAAAACAAAAATAAACAAATGGGACTTAATTAAACTTAAAAGCTTTTGCACAGCAAAGGAAACCATAAACAAGACAAAAAGACAACCCTCAGAATGGGAAAAAATATTTGCAAATGAAACAACAGACAAAGAGTTAATCTCCAAAATCTACATATAGCTCATGGAGCTCAATATCAAAAAACCAAACAATCCAATTAAAAAATGGGCAGAAGACCTAAATAGACATTTCACAAAGGAAGACATACAGATGACCAAGAGGCACATGAAAAGATGCTCAACATCACTAATTATTAGAGAAATGCAGATCAAAACTACAATGAGGCATCACCTCATGCTGGTCAGAACGGCCATTATCAAAAAATCTAAAAATAATAAATGCTGGAAAGGGTGTGGTGAAAAGGGAACTCTCCTGCACTGTTGGTGGGAATGTAAATTAATACAGCAACTATGGAAAACAGTATGAAGGGTTCTTAAAAAACTAAAAATAGAACTACCATATGACCCAGCAATGCCACTACTAGGTATAGACCCTGAGAAAACCATAATTCAAAAAGAGACATGTACCACAATGTTCATTGCAGCACTATTTACAATAGCCAGGACATTCAAGCAACCTAAGTGTCCATCGACAGATGAATGGATAAAGAAGATGTGGCACATATATACAATGGAATATTACTCAGCCATAAAAAGAAATGAAATTGAGTTATTTGTAGTGAGGCGGATGGACCTAGAGTCTGTCATACAGAGTGAAGTAAGTCAGAAAGAGAAAAACAAATACCATATGCTAATGCATATATATGGAATCTTTAAAAAAAATGGTACGGATGAACCTAGTTGCAGGGTAGGAATAAAGATGTAGACATAGAGAATAGACTTGAGGACACAGGGTGGGAGGGGGAAGCTGGGGAGAAGTGAGAGTAGCGTCGACATATATACACTACCAAATGTAAAATAGTTAGCTAGTGGGAAGCAGCAGCATAGCACAGGGAGATCACCTCGGTGCTTTGCGATGACCTAGAGGGGTGAGATAGGGAGGATGGGAGGGAGGTTCAAGAGGGAGGGAACATATGTATACATATGGCTGATTCACTTTGGTGTACAACAGAAACTAACACAGTATTGTGAAGCAATTTACTCCATTAAAGATCTATTAAAAGAAAAAAAAAGTCAAGCACTATTAAGAATCCCTTAAAAAAAAAAAAAAAAAGAATCCCTTATCAACACTGAAATGTACACACTGATTTTTTTTTAAGCATAATTCTTTTGGCTTCCAGCTGTACCTATACCATCACTATAATAATCTTGAGAAGACATTTAAAGATACTGTTGAACAGATTATTGTACCTGTCTATCCATGTAAATAAATTTACTGAAATGGTTATTCAATAGATATATTGCTATACCCAAGACTTGTAAGATTCAATTTATACACTTAGCATGAGAATCAATCATTATTCCTCTCCTGGTGATACCTATCATTTAAAGCTTAATAGAAATAAGAATATCCAAATATTTAAAAAGAAACCATTTTTAATATTTCAGTTAAATTTTAGAATGATGAGCAAAGGATCATGTATTAACTTATGAAAATTTTATTTCCTGCTTAATTATTTCCTGCTTAATGAAGTATTTCTTAAGGAATCAAATACTAAGAGAAAGAAAAGCTACAAATAATCCACAAAGATCAGACTGTAAAAGCAGCACCAATTAATCTTTTCATTTTCTGGCATATCTTACTTACAATGGAGCTCGCTGCTTCTCTAAAAGTCTAGCTTACTTGCACAAAAGTCAGTTCTCCCTGTTTTTCGGAATAATTTTATATGCATAAAAATTGTGATCTGCATATATGAAGTTCCAGTGACTTTAAAATAAAGTTTATTCACTCAGTAAATATTTTTTGAGGCTCTGTTATGATCTGCCACTACACTAGGCAATGGGGATAATGAGATGACCCTCCAGGCATTTATAATCTAAGTGGGTAATCAGATATAAAAACACACAGCTACAATGCAGTGTAACTGCACAAATGAAGTACGTTCAAGGTGCTTCAGCAACACAGGAGCCCAGGTGAGAGTGTATTCAACTCTGGGCCTCTTAAAAAGGGTTCAGAGAAGCAGGGTAAAGGGAAAAGAGCGTGCCAGATAAAAGCAGCAAGGCTGGTAGACAAATGTATGTGGGTGTAGATCAGCCTGGCCATATGTCAGACTGCAGGGTCAGAAGTGATCTGTATTCACGGAAGAGACTGCAAGGGCAGCAAGACCACACTGCAGACACTAAATCACCTCGCTCTGCAGGCCTGCCCATTATACCAGCACAGTCCCACCACCTACTCAGGCTGCTCAAGGATGCGGTAGCCTACATACCCAACCATGACTCCACAAGGGAGCACTATCTCCAGGGGGAGTTTGAAAAAGAACACCACTTTCAATAAAATGCATCACAAGCTATAGCTGAATAACTAGGAGTTCTTAGATCTTCATCCAAATTTAAAAGCTTTCATTGAAGACTTCTCTGTTGTAAGATAGTAACTGAATTTTGAGGGTTTCTTCCCTGTGTCCTTAATAGAATATAATCTAGATTTAACAAATTAAGAAAACAAGCAAAAGAAAAGCTCTCAGAGAGGAATGCTCCAGAAGCCTATGTCTTAGAAGCAGATGTTCTCCTTTGGCAAGCTCTCTGCCCCTGGTGTACTACCATTTGAAACCGACTCAGAGATCACATTGCGAATGCACATCTGAAAAGATGTGCTTCCATTTCAAAATACCACAGTAATTCCCTCACTTCCAGAAATGATTCAGCAGATAAATATTTAGTGTAGTAAAGAAATATATCCTTTTTCCATGATCTAAAGTAGAACACTGAGCTGACCAACTCCAACCCCAAACACAACATTATCAATAACCCATCAAGTACCATCACCAGGTGACATTCCCAGAGTGAATTCTCTGGGTAGGGAGACTGCCAAGGCTCTCAAGTATAAGACCCATTTGATTCCACTGAAAGCACTGCAATCCGTTCTTTAAAAATGGACAGTAAAAAAAAAAAAAATGGACTGTAGTTAAGCAATACATTTTCCATTAAGTTTTATGGAGCCTGACGCGTTTCCTGTGTCAAAATCTGTCACAAAAATCTGTTTCTCAGACATCTGTTTAGTACAACACACATGTGAATATGGTACTGCATGGAGATGTCTGCAAATAGCAATGCGTAGCCTAGCATTTGGTTTCTGATCAGAAAGAATTTCCAGTAGGTTGGTTGGTGGATTTAATTTGGATCCTATTAATATCTATTACTAATCACTGTTCTTCCCATAATACACATACTATACATACCACCAGGAATAATAAAGTATTATCTTCTTCACTGTGAATAGCATTTTCATAGTCAAGTGTAAAGGAAGACTAAACATGAAGAAGAATGAATGATAATAGTGAGCCTTAGATTTCAGTTCCGCAGTCAAGACCCAAGGCAAGAACAAAAATAAATATTGCTATCTAACAATTATACTCAAAATCCCGTCCTTGGACCAGCAGCTTAAACGTCACCCCACAGCTTGTCAAAAATGCGGACCCTCAGGCCCCATCCCAGAACTGCTGACTCAGAATCTGCACTTTGATAAGCCCCCCAAGGTGATTCATATGCATGTTTAATATCTGAAAAGCACAGGGTTAGCAGGAAACTCAAGAGGTACTTTATTTTTCATTGTTCTGCCTCTAGGTAAAACTGCATCTAAGGCAGCCTCAAGATCTAAATACCTTCTTAAAGTGGAATCTGCAAAGAGATTCCACTCTGTTGTCCCACACCACATACTATCCATCAGTCCCTCCCCTGATGCTGTCAACACGCTGGGAGTCACAGTCATCGTTACTGGACTGGAACATCATTGTTTTAGAGTGATTCAGCTTCTCTTCCAGGACAGACGTCAAGGTTAATTGCTGATGGGACTTTCATTTCTCATCCCTCTTGCTCAATAACCCTAAAGAACTCACCCCTAAGTCCTTGATGGCCCCAACCTGGGACAGCCTGTACTTTTCACATTTGTAAATATCAACATCAGACTGATAATAACCTCATCACCACACCCCAGCTCACCCCCCTCATCTCTACCCTGGGAGAAGAACTAAATTCTTCTGATTGGTTAACACACTGTCAGAGGTCAGGGAGCGGGCTTGCTTCCTCCTACTACAGGAAATAGAAGACGACCACACACGTCACTGGATCAGCCTAAGTGTGGCTCACCTATGCCTACTCTGAGAAAGACCAGTTCTCCCTTCAATAATCTCCCTCTATCACCATTAACCTTTGAGATCCCTAAATGCAAGGAATTCATCTGCTGTGTTTGGCTCCACCTCCTTAAGAACAGCAAGGGCGGGGAAAAAAAAGTCAGACCCGCCAGCTGAGAAATAAAAAATATCTTCTCCAAATGCCACTAAGGTGCTATTTCCTCCTAGAACTGAGTTTTCCCACTGCTATATATCTCCTTGTAACTTAATAATTAAAGAGCAATCAGGGCCTGCCTGCCTACCCACCAGCATAAATATCCCTGGAAAACGTCAATCAAGCCTGGCTAACTGATTTTATCATGAGATACCTCTAATCAGGGAGAGAAATATCTTGGCACAGCCCGTGGTGGAGTGATGAACGCAACGCCAGAGGCTGGAACAAGGCCAGGAGTGTGGGAAGTGGAAAGGAGCAGCTGCGGAAGCCTAAGGGAGACGCTGCTCCATTCTGGCACCTGAGAAGAGGAAAGGGAAAGGCAGCGGGAGACTCTCGGTAGAGCACCTCAGCGTGCCCAGCGCTCTCGAGAGGCCAGTGAGGAGTAATACATCAAGGATAAAGTTAACGAAGGGGCTCTGAAAAACTGATGCAGAGAAGCTGGCCTTCTCAATATAAAAGGGCTGCTGGAGGAAGGTGTCCTATACATGGCTGGTTCCTAGATGCTTCTATTTAAAAGAATACATTTTCTTGAAACGTTTAAACTGAAATGTTCAACAACGCTCAACAACAAAAATAGGGGAAACTAACCTCGGATTCCTCTTTATTTCACCAAAAGGGCATTAACACCAAGCCTATCATCTTTTTGACATTAAAAAATATTTTCACACCACAAGAACAAAAGGGGAATAATTTCAGAACAAAAAGGGTATTCCTTTAAACTGGATAAATTTAACTTCCTGAAAGACTCACTAAAATGCCTGCTATAACTTCCAGTTCCACAGGTAACCCTGTCAAGAGCGGTCCAATCATGAAGAGCGTAAAGGTTTCACCCCACTGTACCTCCACGTGCCTCTAATCACAGCTGAAGAACTGAGCTGGGGACACACTACAAGCTTTGAAAAAAAAATGAAACAAAAAGTGAAAAAGAAGCTTCTCACAAAAATGAAATAATATGGACTGCTAATAAGTAGTTATTATTCACCTATGAAATATTAGCTGATTTTTTTTTCCAACTCTGGAAATCACCTGCAAATACAGATGACACATGGGAAAAGGCCATGAGGAAAATGAATGGACTATTAAAATATACAAAGCCAACCCTAAAAGTAAGACTGAAGACAACCATTCCCACTTAATTCATTTGATTTGAATGAAAGTTTAACATAAAACACAAAGATTCTATGGACATGAAATTCCAGGTTATCAAATTATTTGGAGTAAAATTTAGTGCTGTAAGTTAATTTCAAGTATTCTGTTAAGCTTCGTGGTAACTGTTACCATGTTAAACTAATGATTTTTCTTCCTTTACATGGGTCTTATGTGAATCAGACAGGTGTCCCCAACCCCCGGGCCATGGGCTGGTACCAGTCTGTGGCCTCTCAGGAACCAGGCCACACAGCAGGTGGTGAGTGGTGGGCAAGCGAGCAAAGCTCCATCTGTATTTACAGCCGCTCCCCATCATTCGCATTACCACCTGAGCTCTGCCTCCTGTCAGCATTATGGTGAGATGCATAATTATTTTATTATATATTACAATGTAATGATAATAGAAATAAAGTGCACAATAAATGTAATGCACTTGAATCATCCCGAAACCATCTCCCCCACCCTGGTCCATGGAAAAACTGTCTTCCACAAAACCGGTCCCTAGTCCAAAAAGGTTGGGGACTGCTGAATTAGACTATTACTAAAAGTCATCCCTGCTTACTAAAAAACCCAAATAGATTTCTGCATATCCCAATACTACTTAATTGTTGTGAAAATGATATAATCAGACATTAACCTTACTGGGTAGTTTGTTTTTTTCTGCCTGAGGTAGCAGCTATCACAAAAGCATACCTATATAACAGTCTTTTAGGACATTTCAAAATAATCACAGATATGTAGAGATGAAGGTACTTTAGAAATCATATAATTATTTCTACCTTCTCATTTATAGAAATGGAATTGCAACTTGAAAAGTTTGTGACGGGCCCAATGTCACAGACCAATTAGGGGCTAGAATTGAATCTTCAAACTCCTAGCTAAATGAAACCACACATACATTTTCCCCCAATATAAATAGGCAATACTTTCTTGTGAACTAACCAATTAATCAGCCATAACTCATTTTTAAATGAACAAAAAAGTTAATAACACATACCGCATAAATATATTAAAATATGTTAAAAATATACATGTATATTCTACTAAGACAGAATCCATGCATACCCTAGGACTCTGCAATTTCACTCTTTTGGTATGTGTATCCATCAGAAATACATGCATATGGTACACCAAAAGACATGTTCTACAACCTTCACAGCACTACACTAAAGCCAAAACTACTCAAATGACCATCAATAGCAGGATGGATAAAGTGTGAAATAGTCGTAAAATGGAACACTGAACAGTAATGAAAATGAACAAACTGCAGCGACATGTAGTAATAAGGATGACTCTCAACTCATAATGTTGGGCCAAAGCAACCAGACTCAAGAGTATCTACCATAAGATTTCACTTCTTAATGTTTACTTATTTAGATTATATAGGGATATACTACCAACTAAGGGATATAGCTATCCATAAGTATGTGAATAGATATGTGCTGAGTGTGTATGTAAAAAATATATATCTATATATTTCCCCCCCCCATGCTCTGGGTAAAGGAGAAAGAGACTTCTGCTCTTTTCTTTACATTCACTCCCTGAAATGTAAGTTTATAACCTCCCCACTGGCTACTTTCCAGTCCAAGCTTACCCCCTGTTAAAAACAAGACAACAGGCCCAAAGTGGAGTCACTTATGCTAAATTGCAGATCATCAAACTGAGACAATTACAGTTTTTGGCTCTCCCAGGAATGGAATCTTAAACTAGTCAATCAGGAATCACCTGATCAGCACTAGTTAGGTCAGCTGCCTGGTAGACCCCTGCCATCCCTCAAAGGAAAGTAACCTTGTAATAACCAACCCACTGTTTTTGCCTAGTATAACCTCCTTGTTCCTGCTCTCATCTGCCTGTAGAAGTCCTTCCTTCTGAACAGCTCCTTGGAGCTCCTTTCTTTCTGCTAGATTGGATGCTGCCAGATTCAGAGTGATTTTGCTCAAATCGACTCTCAAAAATTTTAGTATGCCTCAGGTTATCTTTCAACACCCCTAAAGCTAAATGTGAAACTGCCAGAATCCATAAATTGAGATTAATATCAGAAAGAAAGCTGTCTCACCATTTTTTCAACCTGCCATTGTGGGTATCATAATACTTTTGTCTATTTGTTTATGACAAATCTTCCTTCCACTGAAAAACCCAACCACCAATTTCACATAATAAACTCAAGATTTCAATAAAAATTCAGTTTTCCCATAAAATGCTTCTGAATTTCTAATATAAATAGGCAAAACACTGTAGGTAAACTTAGGCCTAATTTAAGTTTCTAATTTATAAATTCAGATATCAGGACAACTGGATTTTCTTGGTATGAATCCTTCCTCAGGTATCCCCTAACGCTGCACATTGAAGCCGAAAAAATAATGCAAAGTGGAAGCCTTTTCCTTTTCATCAAGCTTTTGAAGCTCGAGCAAGGCAGTTCCCCGGTTGTACCCACTACAATGGGAAAAGTGTAGCAAGGGCTAATTGTGGAGCTGTGCTCAGGTGCCAGGTGAAAAGCAGATCCAGACCACCTCATTTTGGTCATTCCAAATTTTAAGGTGACACCATTATCAGAAGCAGGCACACATTTAGTTTTTGTAAGATACAAGCTAACCTCCAGAGTAATCTCAGGAAATTATAAAACATTTCCTTTTCAAAAATGCAAATTTAAACTAGTTATATTAAACAAAGAGATGTAAAGTGCTAGTTAAATTTTTTTTTAAAGTGGAGTTTTAAAAATACACAGATATTCCATAGCACTGTTTGAAATCTATTCATGTGAATGTATCACCTATTCAAAAGTTAAAATACATTAAAAAATAAAAATAAAATGCCTTCAGATGAATTAAACATGTCTGGTTTTTGTTGTCTCTAAAACAAGACAGAAGCACATGGAGTTCAACAATAATTTCTTTCCTTCAAAGTTTCACTAAAGGATGATTAAATTTAACCCTATCCAGAGATCTGAAATGTTGGCATGTTACATTATAAACACTCAGAGAAATAAGGTGTTAGGCAAAACCTTCAGATCTCCCGTTACAAGTCATTAACCAAAACATCTGACCCTACAGATCACAATAAAAATAGAAATGTTATCACAAAGCAAACTACTTGGGGGTTAAGAGCAGGCTGAATGGGGATTTAAGTCTCTTTTTTTTCCCCATCTGTAGTCAGAACCAAATGTTAGAGATTGAGATTAGGGGTAAGGAAGGAAACTTCCCCTTTTAACCCAAGAACTACCCTTCCCCCCCCACCCCCCCCCCCCCCCACCCCGTACTGCTTATTTTGAGTGACATGACTTTATGCAAACATACAAGGTTTCAAATGAAAAGCTGCAGCCTAGATGTCAAAACCTCCTAACTGTTAGTGAATGTGTGTATGTAGGGAGGTCAGGAATTTAAGGAGGCATTTATGGTTTGGTTTCGTTTTGTTTGGGGGATGGTAGGGCATCACAAGAAAGCCAAAAATTGATTAAGTTGGACTCCTCAGAAGAGTACCACATAGTGCTAGGGCTAAGCAGCAAGGAAGCACCCACTTCCTTTAAAAAAAAAAAAAAAAAAATATATATATATATATATATATATATATATATATATATATATGAAAGATTTTATATATATATATATTTGAAAGATTTTATATATATATACAGTAAAAGATAAAATGAGAACTCCAGGGTGATTATTTGTTGCTAATCTGTCAAGGTCTAATAAACAACATGACTAGATGGAAAAATGAAATGTACAAAAATGACCAGAGTAATAAAGATGGAAAAGTAGGAAAGAAGAATAGCAGTGGGAGAAAGAACATGTGACAATGAGCAAGAACAAAGACAGAAAACAGTTCCCGCAACTGAGACATTGAAAAAAAAAGAAAAACACCAAAAAGGAATTGACAAAATAAACACATTAAACACAATAAAGGGTAGGGAAAAACAAACAAGGATTTAATGTAGAAGTTATAAAAGAGAACATTTAAGCATGAAAAAGCTAACTCTTGAGAGTCTTTCCATTTTTTATTAGCTACGTAAAATAGGCATATTGGTACACATTTGTTAAATAGATGAGGCAATAGTTGCATCATGAAGCTTTAGTATCTTATACAGACTCGTCCCATCCACAATTAAAACACTTGAATAATCAAAAAAATAAAAGGCATTTCAGCGTTTGATCACAAATAATATTTGTGTTCTGTTATCTCTGGGTGGTAAGATTACATACATGTGATTTTATTTTATTGTTTTGTTTATACTCACATTACCAAATTTTCTATAATGAGTATGTATTCACCCTATAATCCAAACAAGAATCAAATATACTTTCAAACGTTCAGTTTTGAGGTCTGAGGTGGCACCACATGAAAAAACGTTCTCCTAGCAACTGAGATTTTACTACATACCTTGAATTGGCGTCTACACCAATCTCCCCTCCCCTCAACCAACTTGGAATCAGGTGCATATAGTCTTAAGGCTATTGTTATAACTGATAAACCTACTCCAAGGAAGCTCCTCACCAAGACTCCAAAATGCACATCCATATAATCATATTTTTAAAAGAAAAGAAGTATGTTATATTGAAATATTTCAGAATTTGAACCTGTCATTTATTGTACCCATTGTTCTTATAGAGCCACAATTTTTTAAAATGATGTCCACAAAGACCTTATTTCTGTAGAAGGCAGGAATAAAACAGTTCTCCATTATAAAAAGAGCAAGATGCTAACAAATAATCACAAAGGTAATTCTTTTAAAATGTCCCTTTTGTTTTCAAAGTATATCTATCTTGTACCTTTAGACCATTAATAATCCATTAAGATTAATAAGACCATTAATATTAATAAGAATAAAAATCAACAAATATTTATTGAATCACAAAGCAGCTACAAATTCCTCATTCCTATATTCATGTACCTTTGTGATGTGACCACTCCTTCCACAAGAGGGGAAATCTTTTCCTCCACCCCTTTAATCAAGGCTTGGCCATGTGACTTGCTTAGGCCAATGAGCCATTAGTTAATGCAACAGGGCTGTAAGCTCCTGTGAATTGGTGGGTCCCTTCTGTTGATGCTGGGAACCATTATGCAATCATGTGATCATGCCCAGGCTATCCTCCTTGAGGATGAAAGACACATGAAAAGAAGCTCCAGCCATCCAGCTGAGGCCCCAGACCCACAAAGGGAGGCCATCCTAGGCCATCTAGCCTCAGCCGAGTAGCCCAGACCACAGGAACCATCCAGTCAAGCCTAAGAGTCATGAGAAATAATAATCATTCTCTTAAGCCACTAGGTTCTCAATGCAGCAAAAAGCAAACTGATAGAGATACTAAGTACTGAACACCCTAATAATATCTATAAAGCATCTAACATAGTACCTGGCATCTAAGATTGCTTTATAAATGCTACCATCTTATTCTTTATTCTAGGGCCTTCCAAGAATACAGAAAGGTTTGGTAATCCTCACCACATAACAGGGAACTTCAGAAAATCTGGAGGCTTCTTAAATCACTGATGACTGAACTCCACTTCCAGAGTCTCTGATTCAGTAACTCTGTGGTAGAGACTGAAAATCTGCCTTTCCAGCAGGTTTCCCAAGAGCTGCTGCTAATTCTGCATGTCTGCAGATCACATTTTGCAAAACACCACCCTAAGAATTTACAGTCTCCAACATTCATTCAACAAATACTTCTTAAACACACCTTATGATCATGGAGGTGCTAAGCTACAGACTACAGAAAGACAACAAGTGTAATAAGTAAAGGAAGGTACAGGTGTTATGGGGGCTACAGGTGCACCCAGTGAAAGGCTTGTTTGTGTGTTTGGCAGGTAATCAGATGTGGGCCAAAGAGTAACAGCTACCTTAACATCTTCCCTCTGCCCTAAGAGTATCAAATACACATTTGTTTCTCAAATATATGAGACTATACAGTTAGCCTATATTTTGTCAATATTTCTTTTTCCCTTCTGTGACATTCTGAAAATTATATTTCTAAACCACTGCTCTAATCTTTACCTTTGCTATTAACGTTACTAATAAAGTACACTTCGTAATGTATATTGTAGTTGTAACTCCAACCGTACAGGCCTGCACAACCTTCTCTTAAAGAATGACTCATGTTATAAACACAATCACCTATACCTCCTGCTACAGCAATAATGACATGGGGTTAACCTGGCCTAAAGCATTTTCGGTTGGATTATCTCTTTGCCTAATTTCCTTCCAGATAATGTGCACAAGTTCTAGAATACATGAATGTGTCTAATTCTTAGCTCTTAATTTCTCTTATGGCATAACTGAGGTAATGACTGAATCTTGGCTATGAACTTCCACATTTCCAGTGTTAAAATAGAGAAAATATTTGTCATTTTCTGGACTAAGTAGCCAAGGAACATAATTTTGTGGGTACTTCTGACATACCAAAAACTACACTTCCATAACAATATGGGATGTCCTGGTAAAAACATTTGACTCCAAGTCCAAAGATCAGAATTCTGGTTCTGTCCTGTGGATCTTGGACAAGTTACTTAATCGCTTTGGTGTATGAGCCTCAGATTCCTCATCTGAAAAAAACAAAAAAAGGAGTTTGTGACCAGTGGTTCTCCATGTGCCTTTGTGTTACAATCACCTGGCTGTTTTATAAAAGCCCATGCCCCAGGCAATCTCCTAGGACAATTAAATCAAAACTTCTGGGGGTGGGACCCGTATATCAGAGTTGCTTAGGGCTCCCCAAGTGACATCGATGTACAGCCAAGGTTGAAAACCACTGAGTAGGAGGCTCTCGAGGTGCCTTCTAACACTCAGTGGTTCCCAAGGTGAGTTGCACATCAGAATCACCTGAGAAGCTCGTAGAGCCTGCCTCTGGCGGGGCCCACTCCAGGCCAAGCCAATCAGAGCCTCAGAGCGTATCAGGCACTGGTGCCGCTTTTAAAAGCTCTGCAGATGATTCTGGTGGATCACGGTGGCTGGGATTCACTGTCAAGACTCACACTTTTAATTTACAGAAAAATTAACTTTAGAATTCTTTAAATGGCAAGCTCTTATCTGATGATAACAGGTATGTTGATAAAAACCTCGAATTACATACAAACTTCTAGGAAAAGAAAATATACATGAAACCACTAACCCCAATCCGAAACTATGAGCCAAGTAATATCCTTTGGACATCTACTGGTAATTCTGAAAGAAAGCCCTGATGTGATCTGACTTACTGGGAAATTACAATTATAGCATATTGGCCTAGAAACAAAAAGAGCAAGTGTAAAGACATAATTTGGGCTTTAGAAAACTACTGCACAAATCAAATTTAGTAAACGTATACAAAAACAACTTGTGAAAGACAGTCAAATGCGTACTTTATGAGAAAATAACGTTGACCCATTTGGCTTATTCAAGTACCTAGAGAGAGAGAGAGAATGCTACCTCAACATGTTATAAAAAATCCTGGGAAGAGATTTAAGACATTTAGACTTCCTGAATGTGTGACTAATGAGTTTTCATGAAAAAAGAAATTTTTTTAATCACTCATGACTTGAGCAGGTTAAAAGCTAAATTTTAGAGAGGATTACCCTCTCTTTGGCACTGAAATATTGGGTTATTAATAAAAGTAATCTTTAAAACACCCAGGAAAATAACATAAGAAGCAGCAGCAGCCAGTATTAACGCATAAAAAGTCTATAACTTTAATAGCTTGCAAAGTCCAGGTACAGGAGACTAAATGATATTTAATCACTGTATTAAATACCATACTTATAAAAGGGGAAAGAGACAGTTATTTTTAATGAGAAAGCATATCATATTTTTAAGACTTCAGTGTATTACAGACTATTTAAAATATGTTTAGCTACTTAAAGGATAATGAACTCAAAGGTTAAAAATGAGTAATCCTGTAACAAATGGCTAGTCAAATTACTCATTTAGCCTTTTAAGTACTTATTAAACATTAAGACAGGTCTGAACAATTCTAATTTTCATTTTATAAAGAACTTTGTTGTGCTTAACCACATCACTGAATTCATTTACATGAAATGGTCTTCTTCCTCTACCCCATGTAGTACGGTGAACAGCCAGGGGACTTCCTAAAACAGGCTGGGCCTGGCCCACTGCTCATCTTGAAGGTGCCTTTGCAGTGTGTTGTTGTTTGGGAATGGCTAGACACAACTCTAAGCTAACCTAGTGCTAACAACAACAGCAACTTGTTAAAACTCCTAAAGGTAAGAATTAAAAATAGCATTGACTCAAAAACATGTTTCAGAATGACGACAAGCTCAGGACTCCACCTCTGTCAGCAAGACACCTTAAAGCTGTAACCGAGGACAGAATCCTGAAAGATGCCAGGGATGTTTGGAGTAAGATGACGAGGTTGCCTGGGTTGTAAGAGGGAATAGAAACAGTTTTCTTCAAATATATAAAGGGAAACATACATATCTGAATCAGAGATGATAAAAAAAGCAATTTGCCAAAAATAACTAGCTGAATCATATGAAGAATTTTCAAGATAATCCTGTAAGCAAGCCACTAATGTGATACAACACCTCAAGGAGAAACGCCCACATCAGACTGGATGTCAGATTCCTGTTTGTCATTGTTTGGCCCCTGCCTCTAGCCTCATTCTTCACCACAACCTATCACCACAACCTACCTACACACACACACACACACACACACACACACACACACACACACACGATTTGCAGTCACCTAAATGGTTCTGTTTCCTTCTCATATCCAGTCCTCTCCAGCTGAAACAGTTCCCAGTTTGCTTCTTAGTCTCACTAATTCCTCCTTGGCCTTATGCAAAATTGTTCATGAGCTTATATCCAGCTTTTTGGGGGAAAAAAAAGAATCCATAGGTCTCTACTAGAGTTTTAAAGGTGTCTGTGAGCCAAAAGAGGTTAGGAACCAGTGCTCTTCAGAGCTGTCAACTAAAAAGTTAAGTGAAAGTTTTATTATGTGCAGGTGCCAAATACCAAATTAAAGTCCCAGACTTTAATGTCTGTCACCAGTGCAGGTCCCGCAGAGTTCCCAAGAGGCTCACAGCCAGGACTAAAAGATGAAAAAAGTGTTCAAATCCCAACAGTCTACCAATAAAAATCATTCCCCTGTCCTTCTGTTTTGGGAGGGAAGGTCAGAAAGAGGCAAGAGGGAGATGGTTAGCTGTCTCCATCTAGACATACCTTCAATCACACTCCAGGATGCAGCTGGCCCAGCTGAAGTAGCTCAGACATTTTATAGTATCAGAGGATTCTACTATTAAATTACTTGCTTCCTAAAACATTTAGAAGACACTAAAATTTGCATTTAATAATGGGAAAAAATTAATGAAGGTAGCAAGTATTAACAGATGAATAAGTTAATATTTTCTTGGAACTTATAAATGTATATGCATATATTTTAATATAGTATTTGATGTCACCAATTTAACTGCTTTATTCTAAAAACAGGACAATTCATTTGCTTAGATACTGAGGCAGGTTACATTTAAACCTGTAGTGCTGATGAAAATTAAATTAGAGAAATCAGCAAAGTCTTCACATCAGCCAAAGCTAGCAAGCACTCCATTATAAATAGCACTCATGCATAGTCATTTGATGTACAAATTTTGGTTACTGAAGATATTCACTGAGCAAGCAATTCCAGGTAATTTGCTAGTTGTGATTATTGTAATGCGTAATTTTTAGTTGTGATAATTACCCAAGAGATTTAGAATATACAATTTATAGAATAATTATGGAACCTCTATTTATTCCTTTAGGCTCAGCATTTGAGGAGAGAAAATTTGAGGCTTGAGATTTATTTTTCAAGCCCCCGCTAAGATACCTTTGTATGGCAGTATGTATGTCTCTGACTCCCCCCCGTAACTGCTATTTGTTGTTAAATACAGCTACTTTCAAAGTTCCAAGGTACCATAAAGACACTGAGTTTATTTTCATGCAGTGAACCACCTCCTCAAGCTTCTCAAAGCTCGGAATAAAGGAGCCCACCTCAAAGCACTCTGTTCACACCTTCTATCTTTCTGGAGTGGAAGGTCAAGTGGCCCACAGTGGAGTTGTGGCTCAGCTGTGCCCTCCTCAGCTGAGTCCTAGAATTCTTTCAAGTGCTACTTTTTATTATTTGTTCTCTTATTCCAATTGGTTGGGGGTGGGGAGCAGTGGATTCTTGGTGGAAAATAAAATTAAAATAATCCGGAAGTTGACTTATATGACAAAGTTAATATTAAGTTGGGTACATATTCTTAAAGATAATGGAATAAACTTAAATTTATGATGTTATACCCCTCGAAGTGGCCACTTATTTTCTCATTATACTTTTTATTAAAGTTACATTTTCCCCTCAAAAACATATTGCCGATCCCACTACTGGGCATATACCCTGAGAAAACCATAATTCAAAAAGAGTCACGTACCACAATGTTCATTGCAGCTCTATTTACAATAGCCAGGACATGGAAGCAACCTAAGTGTCCATCGACAGATGAATGGATAAAGAAGATGTGGCACATATATACAATGGAATATTACTCAGCCATAAAAAGAAATGAAATGGAGGTATTTGTAATGAGGTGGATGGACCTAGAGTCTGTCATACAGAGTGAAGTAAGTCAGAAAGAGAAAAACAAATACCGTATGCTAACACATATATATGGAATCTAAAAAAAAAAAAGAAAAAAATGGTTCTGAAGAACCTAGGGGCAGGAGGGGAATAAAGATGCAGACGTAGAGAATGGACTTGAAGGCGTGGGGAAGGGGAAGGGTAAGCTGGGACGAAGTGAGAGAGTGGCATGGACATATATACACTACCCAATGTAAAATAAATAGCTAGTGGGAAGCAGCCGCATAGCACAGGGAGATCAGCTCGGTGCTTTCTGACCACCTAGAGGGGTGGGATAGGGAGGGTGGGAGGGAGACGCAAGAGGGAAGAGATATGGGGATATATGTATATGTATAGCTGATTCACTTTGTTATAAAGCAGAAACTAACATACAACTGTAAAGCAATTATACTCCAATAAAGATGTTAGAAAAAAAAAAAGAGCAAAAACTGGAAACAACCTAAAAAAAAAAAAAATGCATTGCTGGCTTTAAAATATTTGAACCCAGGAATAGTTACTGGAACTAGCAAGATATTCAATTACAGGAGTACTTTTTAGGTTAATGCTGGAAGTTTCTTCCATTCATCCAAGAACCTGTGTTTTTTCTCTTAAGTTAAACTTTACTCCATTATATTAATTATTAATTAGAAACGAGCAGTTCTCACATAGCACTCTGGTTGCACACTTTAAGTCCCTGCCTCCAATATTGTTAATATGTATAAACTGCAGATGACTTAAAAAAAAATAAAAAGGGCTTCCTAAATTTTCTCTATCCTATGGGGACAGTCAACTAGGCACATGCGCTATTCAGCACTTCAGGTGTGGTTAGTCTAAATTGGGATCTGCTGTAAGTGCAAATATGTACACACTGGATTTCCAAGAATTAGTATGAAAAAAACAATGTAAAATATTAAGAATCTGTTATATTGATTACATGTTGAAATGATATTTTAGGTTAAGCCAACTATATTTTTAAAATTAACTTTATCTTCCTTTTACTTTTTTAAATATAGCTACTAGATAACTTAAAATTGCACATGCCTTGCATTATATTTCTATTGGACAGTGCTGTCCTTTGAGCTCATCTGCTCCCACCTTTTGTTACATCTATTGCTTTGTTTCCATTTTTCTTTAGTTTTCATCTAACAGTCTTTGAATCCATTTAGATATTCCTCTACTATAGAACAGCTGTTCCTCTATCCTCACTCCATAGTGAGAGAGCATTTCATCTCTAATACCCTTCACTTCCAATACCTAAAAAAATCACCACCACTATTATTCGTCAGCTGGTTGTCCTCACCACACAGTAACTTCCATATCCACCACCACAATGGTTCTTCAGAGGTCAGACATCTCATCATCTCCATCCAAACGACAGCCATGTACACACTGGTTCCCCTGCCTCCAGTCTATCCCCTCTGGTACATTTGCATACTTTCCCCATGCTCATCTTTCTAAAGCACAGGTCAGATCACTTCATTCACCTCCTGGAATAAAGGTCAACCTTATGATTTTTATAAAGTTCACATTTCTGAGCATGGCATTCATTCTCTCTAGCCTGAACGGATAATCCTAGCCACATTTTTCATTACATCTCTCCTTAAAATATTTAACTGAACTTTTAATATTATTATTTAGAATTCCCTGGAGTACCAGGTACATTCAGAACCCCTTATCTTTATACATACTTTAGACTGCAAGACCCTTCCCTCACATGGGTGCTGAAAAATCCCACTCATCCCTTAGTGAAGCTATCTCCGGTTCCCAAAGCTGCACTTAATCACTCTACACTCTAAAGCCCCATACCCCTTTGCTAGTATAAACAGTACAGCATTTATATTTTTTCTTCCCTTGAATTATATTCACATATCTGTCTCCTCTGCTGTGAGTCTTTAAAAAAAAAGAAGAAGAAGAAGAAAAGAATAAAACAGAGGGAGGAAAGGAGGGAGGGAGAGGGGAAAAAAAGAAACAGAAAAAAAAAAGATTATGAAGGATAGGAAGCAGGTCATGTCAACTATGTTCCTACAGTACCTATTCCCATGATCTGCACATAGCAGGGACTCAATAGGATAAATGTTTGCTAAATGAAGAACAATATGAATGAAATTTCTGGTTTTAAAAACTTAGAAATTCAAAGAGATTTTAAATTCTCACTTTAACGTGGCATTCTCTACAGCATGCATTGAGTCAATGAATAAATAAATTGCTTCTCTATAGCTCAGGTAGACAGACACCTTGTACCTGGAAAGGTTTCAACAAACATAACCATGTTTACTGCACAAATGAAATTTTAGGACAATGAACACAGTCCTCCAAGGGAAGCTACCTATATTCTCAAATATCCACCAACTCCACTTCAAAGAAAGCAAAAGTAGAACTTGATACTTTATTCATAGGGTCTAATGAACTGACTCATTAAAACATCTCACAGAAGGCAGAGATACAAAGTCTGAGATCCCTATCTGTTATCAGCAAGCTGATATTCTTTTTAAAGGTCATAAAGATATGATGAGCCTTAAACCCCTCACTAAGTTTCGCCAAATGGCTGGCTAAAAAGCAACTCAAAAAAAAAAAAAAAGATATGCCACAGGAAATAGCACACATTATACCAGGGTGTTTTTAAGTTAAAAGTTAATGGGTAGAAATTTCCAAAAAAGAGATGCAGAAAAAAAAAAAACTCAAAACTGTTAAAATATAAATCAATAATACAGAATTGTTTAGAAACTACATCTTAATTTACCAGAGTAAAGAAACTAAATATGGATTTGTATAAAACATTCAGTCATCTGCCCAAAAAATTTTTTAAAACCCTGTTTTAAAGCAACTCATGTTCATTACAAACCTACAAGTGGAACCATATGAATTACTAAGCTACTTTTTGAGCGACTCAGAGACACAAATCTAGATTCTTTTAAGCTTACTCACTAACTACACCGATGAGTTACTTTGGTTAAAACAAATACCGAACTAAACATTTAAGTCAATTAATACTTAGAACAGTCCATCGTACATGTACCTAATAGAATACCATTATACAAAGAGAAGCTTTACCTTTTCTAAGTAAATTTCTATTGATTCATCTAAATTTCACTGAAATAAATTTTACCAGATCAAATTTTACAGAAAGATTAGTCACTTTTGTCCTAAAGATTCTACTTTTCATTAAAAAATTATGATGGGTAAAATATTTTCCATTATCAGCAATTCAATTATTGTGTTAACTTGCAACATAATCTTATAAAGAATCCTGAGGATTTGGCATATGTTCAGTAAGCATTTTTAATAGTTCAATATACAGTTTTATTTATGAAATAACAATGTTCAGAGAAACATACAATTAAGGGAAAACAGAGTATAGATAGATTGCACAAAGCATAATAAAATTTATAACAAATACAAAAAATCTTACTTGTTTAAAAAAAAATTCGTAGGATTTTTTTTCTCAGGATTATGCTGTTAATTCAAAGATTATTCAGAATAACTGGCTTCTGAGGTAGACTCTAATAAATCAATATCGAGCTGGAAAGGATTTTGGAGATCATGTGGTACAACTCCATGAATTTATAGATAAGTAAAAGGACCCAGGACACTTGCCTGACATCACACAACTAGTTGAACTGGAATGCCAATCTCAAAACATCTCAATCAGTACTTGTTCATTATACTATCACTGTGGATATAATAAATATGCCACTGCTTTATGTAGTAAAATCAGAAAACAAGTCCCCAGGAAGGAATCTCTGTTTATAAAACTTTTCCCAAAAGAGATCATTGATCCTTTGGTCTGTTTGACCAGTTTGGCTATTTAGGTTTCTGTACTAACATCTTTCTTCTACTGAGTCTTCTAAAACCAATAGGAAAAGGATTTTTCACACAAATTTAAATAGAAAAAATTTAATTTTCCATCCCTTCTACAAAAGTTATTAAAATTTTCATCTAAAATGGTGTTTTTGTTAAATTCTTAAGAACCCTAAAAAAGAAAATTTATTTTAAACGACCTTACCTTAACATGAAAACTATAAGACTAAGCTAAATTACTAATTTTATTCTCCCCACCTCAGCTTTATGTCCTGCCCAATCCCTGTCCCATACGCTTTAGAAACACTTGTTTCTCTAAGGATCAGTATGTGCATTTGTCTTGCAGTTTATTTTAGTGGTAAATTGTTCAAGTAATCATTCATTCACCAGAGATCCCATTAGGGCAAACTTCGTGTTTTCATAATATAAACTTTACAACAGTTTCACATTGTACCCTATCCAACTATACTCCGAAGTTTCATGAAGGAGTCATAAATCTCCATTTCTTTCGTTTTGCCCCACATGCTTTGTACAGAGTAAATGTGCACTAGCTGTTCTTAGTTAAAAGTAACAGTCCGACTTAGATTGTACTCTTTGGGCCACCAACAATAACCCATTAGTTGAAAGTACTTTAAAGGTAAGAACAGCATTAGTAGACATTATTCGTTGCCAATATTTCCAAATATTAAATTATTATTATTTGTGGCTATTTATTTAGTTGGTTTTATTTTCTTTAAAGAAGTTAGTAACTATTGATGCAAATGCTTTCATGTAACAATTTAAAAAATCATTTTAGGACAAATCCAAGACTAAACTATACTCCAGTACTAGGCTCACTGAAAGTAGACTAAGAAAAATTCCTAAAACCAAGTAACGTATTAGCTAATGTAACCGTAGCTTTTAGATTATAAGATCAGAATCAATCCTATCTGCCAGCAGATAAATGAAAACACAAAATAACCCACCATTTAAGTAGATTCTTTGACTCATTCACTCATCAAATATTTACTGAGTTTGGCCATCTGCCAAGCACACTTCTGGGCAATAGTGATATAGCAGTTAAAGTACGTAAGATAATTGGATAAATGAATGAATGGAGAGTCAGATGAAAACAGACAGACAAATAAAAAATAACTTTGGTTTTATTATACTGCTACAACAAAATCAGAGGTAGTTAAAAAAAAAGAAATATATAAGCAACACATATCCATCTACAAAGAGCTCAGGAAACAAATATATACAAAACATGAACCCAATTATAGGAGATTATTAATATAGCCCAACTGGATGACGTGAATGGAGTACTGTTACTTGAAAAATATTACTTGTGTCAATAGTCATTTGACTTCTATGTGAAAGCGTAAAAGCTGACAGCGTTAGCAGGAGACCATACAACCAACTCAGTGCCATGCTTCTGTTGCATAGCCATTCGTAAGCCTATGGACAGTGCCTTCAGACTTTTTCTTATTTTTAAGCATACACGTAGTCTGTCAAGAATAACAAGCCAAAAAATCACCTATGGCAAAACTATGGAAACAGTAAAAAGATCAGTGTTTGCTAGGGATCTAGGGATTGGCGGCCCAGGAGTGGCGGTGGAAGAGGGGATGAGTAGGCAGAGCACAGATTTTTAGGGCAGTGAAAATACCCTGTATGGTATCATAATAATGGATACATGTCATTATACATTTGTCGAAACCCAGAGAATGTACACACCAAGAGTGAATTATATAATATAAACTATGAACTTTGGCTGATTATGACATGTCAATGTAGGTTCGTCAGTTATAAAAACTGTGCCACTCTGGTGGGAGATGTTGATAATGGGGGAGGCTGTGCATCTGATAGGCAGGGGATACAGGGGAAATCTCTGTAACTTCCCCTCATTTTTGCTGTGAACCTACAAAAGTACAGTCAATCAAAAGAATAATAATAACCTCACCACTGTCTTGTATATTTTAAAATTCCGACACATCTAATTAAAAGGTCTGTTTTATGCTCACTGCTGTTTACAGTTATTAGAGTCATAAAATCAAGGACTGGGAGATAGGAATGTGTACAAATCCCAGGCAGACCCAGCAAACTGCCAAACACTGTTCTTATTGTTTTCTTTGCAAATCCTGGTTGGTTAACTGCTTTCTCAAACAGATGAGGGGTCAGACAGGGCAAAGGCCACATACACTGTTTAATGGTTTGTAGCCAAACAATAAAGCAATGGTAAACTACACAATGTGATTTTAATGCCTCATTGTTATGCACCTGAAATGAAGAGATTCAGTAAAAAATGAAGATGGGACATTTAGAGACGGAACCAACAGTCTCTAATAACAAAGCATAAGCTAGCATATCAAAAATAGCAAGTCTAAAATTCCTAAAGAAACATGTTTGTAGATATTTGAAGAAAAAAGAAACTTTTAAAACTAGCACTAGCTTCAAGAAGAAGACATATGAGCTAATGCTACACCAAGTACAGAAAGCATACACCCAGAAATATACTTTAAGTTTTGCTGGGAGCTCTACAAATTAAGTGACACTGGTTTTGCTATAGATCTACGCCCATTTAAAATCAATGATTGCCTGGAAATTGTGCCAATCCAAAGACATTTTCTTTTGGGAAATGTTTTTCCCTCATTTTTATTCAATGAATTTAATGATATAGTATATATTTCTAATTATATTCACTATAGTATTCTCTATTTTATTACTAAAATAAAAGTTTCTTAGCCCAAAAATCTTTAAAATGTTTTTCTTATAAAAAAGTAAAACATTCAGTTAAAACACCCAGAATTATTTTTTTGTGAATCAATTTAAAGCAGTTTAATATTTTTATTTTAAATTCATAAGAATCACACATTCAAAAAGACAAGCTGTATTCTATAGTCCACGAAGAAACCTATCTTAGTGAAATTACAAAAACAAATTAGAAGCTATTGTACAGGTGTAACTTGAACTGAGGGGAGAAATAACCAAACCTGGTAAAACTTTATTTCTAAACCTCAAAATTGAAAATCAGGGGAAGCTTAAACATTGTGTCTATCATACCAAATGGTTGAAAACTTAACTACCCTAATCAAAGATATTCCAGTTTGACAAAATAATTCATAGTTATAAGCCGCTGGGTTTTTTTGCTATAATCATAAAATGTAGAAAGGATTAAATAGAATTGCTTGCAACACAGGAAGAAATTTGATTTTATATCAGATTCCAACACCAAATCAAACTCATATTCATTTCTTTATACTTCCTGTTAGGATTAAAGGCCTGCTACTTCCAGGAAATGCTGAGGTTTCCCACTGATCAATTTTAAACATTAAGCACTTCACAGGTATAAGTTTAAAACACTGCTTAATGCATTAAATATGTATTTTCTATAAAATATATAGTTCAGAAACCACATGTTTAAAATCTATTAAGCCTCCACTTTGATTACTACTTTATATTATCAAAGCAATTAGTTACCAGAAGAAAAGCTTTAGCATATATGTATGTGATTAAAAACATTTCTTTTTTATTCTAATCCAAATGATTAAAAAGTAGTTTGAGGAAACCTTCATTAGGCCTTTCCCTGAATATTAGAGGACTCCTGCTGGGCAAAAATAAGAGTAGGACTTTAATTCCAATTTTTGACATAGACCCAAGTTGATAAAACTAAATGTTTTGAGTCTGTGTGAATATAGTTGGCTAAGAGGCATAGTTAATATCTTTCAATATAGGAAGATTAGTCCAATTCTGGCACTAATGCTAATGAACAATCCTGATACGTGCAGAATTCTATGACAGAACTCATAGCCTGGTGGATGGATAGCAACATGGAGTTTAAGAATTATTTTGTCTACTGGCTTGGTGACCTTGAGCAAGTCACTGTAACAAGTCTATAAACTCCTATTTTCTCATGTTAAAAATGACTTGCCTATGCATGTGCGTGCATACACATGCACAGACACGCACACACACACTCAAATGAGTGTGTGCATAAGTGAAGAAATTTGAATGAGCTCCATGGATGATGCCAATTTCCTGCTATTGATATTGTGCTGCAGTTATGCAAAATGTTAACATTGGGGAAGACTGGATGAAGCTTCAAAATAAAAATTTGGAAAAAGAAATTTGCCTAGATAAATTCCAATATTCTATTTAGCTCTGAAATTCTGTAACCTTGCAAAAATCACTTCCTTTTTTTTCTACTTGGTTTCCCTCCCTTTCTTCCATTCCCCTTTCTTAAACTTGTTTGTTTGTTTGTTTGCTGTTTTAACTTAAGCCTACCAGTAATATCTATACTACTACTTTGCTGCTAGTGGCACCCAGAGTAAAATAGGACAGTAGGTAAAAGCAGAAACCGACAAAGATGACTGGTTGATGATAAATGTTAAAAGACTGTGGTGGAGATAATTTCATAAACCCATCCACTCATCCAACAAATACTTACTGAGCACCCTTTATGTCTCAATGTCTGTGCTAGTCAATGCAGTGGACAAGAGTGAATAAAAACAGACCTAGATAACTATATAATAAATGAATTTATTTTTATTTCATGGAAAAAAAAAAAAAAACAGACCTAGACATATCACAGTCTTCAAAGAACTAACAGATCAGTATAAGAAAGGCAGGAGTCAAACTATCAGGCGAATGAAACTAACACTTCAACCATACCAAGGACTATTCAAAGGAATTCGACCTAGTGAAGTCTGAAACATCCTTCCTGAGAAAGATCAGATCTGAGGGAAAAACTGGAGTTATTGATACTGAAAGGAAAAAATGACTGCTCCAGGGAGACGTGAAAGCTCTGTGGTAAAGGGGAACAGAGCAATTCCAGGGGACTTGACAAAAGGGTCGGTGTGGATGCAGCAAAGAAACAAGGGAAAAGCTGGTGCGAGATGAAGCTAGAGGGGTAACAAGGGACAGACTTGGGAGGCCCTTACAGGTTATGTTTAAGATTTGAGACCTATCAAAGCCCTTGAGATTTCTTCCTCTTTGTTCTTCCTAGTCCTATAAAAATTTTATGTAGGAGACTGCTAAGCTTCCCTTGACAACTGGTTTAAATAAAATCAATATCTTAATTTCAGAGTCCTAATTTCAACTTAGTCATCTTACGCAGCTCACTTAAACAGTCTATCAATTTTCCCATCTATAAAATGTAAATAAAGTCACCAAGCCCATTTATGTCTCAGAGATATTGAGAGAATTAAACGGAAAATTGCATTTTAAAGGATGAAGCAAAGAATAAAGTAGTGTATGAATTCAAAAATATTTCAAATACTATTAAAACTAACCTACCAAAACAATATTTTTAAATGGGTAAAACTCAGCTAACTCAGCAAATTCAAGAAGGAAACCATGGTAGGTCATTTTCTATGGAAGGAAGAAGGATGATAAAATTATTAAGAAAAAACTCTAGAGAATATTTCACTATATAATAACACATTCTTTCTGAGTAACAGATATAAACATAAAACAGGAAAAAGTCAAATTAATTAGATCAAATAAAATCCCCAACATGGGTATCTTGGCGCTTATCTCTGTTGACTTGTTTCATGGGGGAAAATACTTTAAAATATTGGTAATGACAGTTATGGGAACAAAGGAAAAGTTGGAGATGATAACTATTGATTTTTCTGAGTTTTTACTAAATACACTTAACCACTTTAACCACTTTATTACATTTACAACATAATTTTTATGCAGAGATTTTCTGAGTAAAATTATAAAAAGCCATCATTTCTCCTCCTCCCAAACATTAGCATTTTGACTATGAAAATATTAGTCCAAATAACAATTACAAACTTGTCTTTCAAGGTCTGTAAGGTTATGTCCCCAAGGGCCAAAAACAATATTGCATTTATAGTTTATCATAGAAATATTAGAGAATACATAATTTTGTGAAGACTCACATCTGAGGCACAAGTAAGCAGCTATACATACAGAACCAATTACTGAAGGATAATTGGTAAGCCTATATCAAAAAAATTCAAGAACGAGAACTCCAAGTTGGGTATTACTCAGCTACTTTCAGAAAACTGTAACTGTTTGCTTGTCTTCCCCACTCCTGGGAAATATGCTTTTTTCCCCCTTCTCATCAACGGCAGCATTTCAGTAAAGAAAATCTGCCTTATATGCTGCCTGCAAAGCCTATTAGACTCCCCCATGAAGAAAGATCCTAGAATAGAAAAAGATGATTGATGGTATATTGAAACTTAAATGCAGTTTGGCTTAAAATGCAGTTCAAAGAAGCACTTTTGATTTTTTTTTTAAATTCTCTTCAATGAAAATGAAAAGAAAGATCATCTGGATTTAAACTCAAATAGTCGTGCCCCGAATTTGAAAAATAAAGGAGTGAGACTTAAAATCAGAATAGGATTTTGGACAGGATTAAATTCTCTCAACCAAAGCTTTTATGTGCTTTATGTTTATATGTTCATAAGAGATAATAAGAAAAATATAATTTGATAAAAAACAAAACAGTAGATAGAACACAGATATGAGGACTTGTCAATATATCTAAATCAATTAACAAGCATCATGGAGGTTAAGTAAACTGTTGGTTTCATTTAGTTTTGTTTTATGCAAAGTAGCATATTTAACTTGATTTAAATTTTTTAACAAATCTGATCTAAGTTACTTATCGTGAGACTAAACAGACTTTGATGCTCTTAGTATAATCTTTTAATCAATGAATTATCTGCCACCACTGATCACATTTGAGGAGAACAGTATAAATGTATAATATGTGATGAAAAGATAACTAAATACTTTCATGGAAGCGTAAAGGGATGTGGTACCAAATTTCAATGATTCGTCTGAAATCACTCTTGTACCCATTCCTTCTTTACCGAATATTCTCATTGCCACTATCGTAAATTTAGGCTTCAATTATGTCTTATTTGTACTACCACCAACACTGTCTATAAATGTGCTGATTACCAATTTCATCAACTCAATGTATTCTGCACAGTGGTGTCAAATCTTCATAAACACACCTCTGGTAATGTCACTGCTCTTCAATTATTCCTCACGTCCTAATGAATATGAGACATATTTCTTAGTCTAAGATTCAGGTACCTCCAAGATTTGGTATCAGCCACCTGCAGAGCCAAATTTCCTACCCCTCCCCACAGGACCACCACAAACCTCGTTTCTGCTGCACTTGTGTCTTGCACAGTTCAGTCCCTCCATCTCCCATTCTCTACCCCCTAATATCCCATCTGTTTCTGAAGATGAAATCAAATGCTCTCCACAAAACTCTCCATGATCAGGCCAGCCTAGCACAAGAAATCTCTCCTTCTTCAGGAGTTCTTTATTTATATTTCTTTCAAATCAATCTCCAGCACCCTTTGCCACAAAATCATAATATCTCTTGTATACCTACATTATTTCCCTGATTTGGTAACTCCTTCAGGGCAGTCTGAGCTTTAAATCTAGGGAGAATGCCTCACACACCCATAGGCACCTATGCCTTTATTGAATGATTGATAAAAATATCTTTTTTCCCTTTGAGTGTAGTAGTGAAAAGAGAGATAAATAAAAGCATCCATCTCATTCAAAGGATGACAAGAAATACCACAGGAAGAAAGGCTATTAATGGATTTATATTAAAATGGAATATCAATGATAACTTTTATCAGTGCCACTGAAACATACAAAGGTTGCATGGTGTCATCTGACTTAGTCTTGGTTTCCACTTTGCTAAACTATAAAATTAAAAAGAGCAAGCTGACTGTCTCAAAGCCACTTGAAGCAAACCTGTCAATTAATTTCACCTAAACGGTTTAAACAACTACTAAGCAGGTTTGCCCAATCTTCATATTTAGCACTTAAGCTTTTCTTCCTTCAAAACTTAATTTTGCTATTTTAAGCTCCTTAGTACACCTAAGGTCCCAAGTGCATTAATGGAACTCTTACAAATACTATTCATTATTCCCTATGCTAAAAAATACATTTAAAAAATATAAAAGCACTCCAGAAAGTGGTCTTCAAAAAAAAAAGAAGAAGAAAGTATCTTTTAGAAGTACAGAAGTAAATTGCGCATAAATTGAATTCTACTTTATGTGTTTGTGCGCATGGGCTGTTTACCCAATGTCAAGCTAAGTGCTTTTAAGAAGCAAAGTCTGTATTTGAATGTTGAATAATCACCTCCTTAATCAATTCAATCAACCATCAAGTTTACTGAGCACCAAAATATGGACCCAGTACTACTGAAGGGGATATCAAAAATAAATGATCTTCTCCAAAGGGATCCAAATTTCAGTTGAAGTGACAAGTCTACCACAACTGCAAGCAATGTAAAACAAGGTATACTTTGGCAAACATCAGCATCCAGCTTTTAAGAGATAAAACTGCTTCAGAAAAAGGAGAAATCAGAAAGGTCTAAGGACTCAAGGAAGAGCTGGAACAGGAACTGGGTGGGCATGATGAAGAGATTCCAGATGGGTGGGAAGGGAAATCATGACCAAAGGGATAGAGACAAAAATTAGCATGACATGTTGCTAGGATCATGAGCAAATGAAAAAGAGATGGAGACAAGTCTGAAGTAGTGAGAAATGAGATAGGATATGTAAAGTAAACCAGTTTACAAAGAAGGTGTTTAATCTTCTGCAACAAAGGCAAATGACTCCAATGGGGAATGAAGTGTTAAAAAAGAATTCTTTAGCTTTAGCACAATGGAGGAACAAGATATTGGAAGGCCAGCCATCAACAGTGATCTAGCCATGAGTGAAGGAAGGCTGAAATAACTCAGCTGCAAGAATAGGGAACAAGAAGCAGCAGCAAAGAGTATTTTTAAAAGAGAGGATTCAATAGAACTCGGGACTACGTGAAGAGGCGAAATAGATGAAAAGGATTAGTAGTCATAGATGACGCGAAGCTTGATGACACTAACAGAAGCAAGGATGTCGGGGTGTAAGAGGAGGACTTCAGGCCCATCAATTTGAGATAATGTTACGATTTCCAAGCACACATGTTCATAGGCAATAGGGAACTAGAGCGCTAAGTTGAACAGAAAGAGTGAGAGACAAAAAGAACCATAAGCATGACAAAGGTGGTTGAGAGTTAAATGAAATCACCAAGAAAAGGGTAGATTCGAATCAAAAGACTGAGCCTTGGGGAGTACCAGCATTTAGGAACCCAACAAAAGGAATGTAGATGGAATAGTTTAGAGTTAAGAAAGGAATTGAGACAGATAAACATTACTGAAAACCAGAGACGTGAATATTTCAAAAAGCAGTAGGAGGTGCAGCAGGGGCCAAGCCACTGAGTTGAACCATAAGGTCAAAGGAAATCTTAGAACAAGTTCTGAAAACGGGAATATACCGAAGCCCAAATCCAAGAAATAACAGAAGGCGTTGTTTAGGAAAAATTAAAGAGCTGCGTGCACCACTAGTTTGGCAATAAAGGCAAGCAGAAAAGTGACTAATACAAGTTTTCAGGTTGATGTGAGAAAGAAGCTGGTATTTAGTAAGCATTGTGGATGTCTGAGGTACTATATAAATATACATAAAGCAAGGAACACAGTCACAGCCAATAAAAATCTAATTTGCCTTATTAAAGTTTTATGTCTATCAGTTTATCATTTTAAGTTATTATGCTGAAACTTGTTTCCAGGAATAAAAATACACTTGTGAAAATAAACAATTATTATTTCAAAAGGTTTAATTAAATTATCCCTTGTTTAAATATTCTGGTTTCCAGAAATCCATGTGCTTTCATTTAAATATGTCACAATACTACTAAAGTGGCTTTTTAAAAAATACCACAAACTTCGTCAGAATTAGTGAAAACTTGTTCTGAAAAAACTTCAGACAATAATTATTCCAAAGAATGGAAACTAATAAATTGGTAAGAATAAAAATGTATTTACAGGTATAATCTTGTAAAATCAGACCCTAGACTTAAATAAACACTTAATTCCATAATAATTCAATACAGAAAATAAGCCATTAATTTTAACAGTTCACCATCATCAACAATCAACATTTATTAAGATTATATTCCCGTTCTGACAAAAGTATGGCTGAGACATAAAATCTCCAGGTATTTACAATGTAGTTAGGGAAATTGGAAAGACATTAAAAAGGTAATGGAATGCGTTCATGATAATAGTACTCCTTATTGAAAGTAAGAAAGCAATTTAAAAATAAAGCACAATGATTACACAGTTTTTGTACATCATAAAAATGCTGAGGAACAGCACTGACATTTTTGAAATTAAGGCAATAAATTAAAAGTCAGATTTAAATTAAAAGCAAAAAAAATGATGTATGATTTTGATTACTGTTGATAATAAATATACCATAAATTCAACTGTGCATTACCACTGAATTTAATGCAAATACTGTTTAAATAATTCTAAACACAACAGAAGCTAAGAATTCTTTAACTAATAAATTAAAATATGAAAAGCCTATAGAAGTTTAGAATAATGGATAATTGTGAAGGTTACTTTTATTTAAACAATTATAAACAATGAAGTATACAGCTATTTTAAGCTACTCTATCACTTTAAGAGCTTTAGTAGTCCATGAAGTATAGGGTAAGGTATAGAAAAATTAAAGACCAGAGATTTAGATTTAGAAAAGTGAGGATCAGCCCTGTGCTACTGACTCGTAGAAAAAAATTCTCAGAGAAACCTGTTATGTTCATGAGCAAAAGGAAAATGAAAAAGTTTGTTTCAACTTAACTCTGCCTTAACTTCATAACTGCACCTGTCAATCGGCAAAACAGGAATCCTTCTACTTAACATGTAACCAGTAACTCCATTATGCTTTCAACATACTGGGCAAAATGTTAGATATAACTTGACTAAGTCTAGACTCATATATCAGCTAAATACAGTCAACCATTATGAAAACCACTTGAAAAGTATAAATTTAAATATTTAAAGTAGAGGCATGAAGTTTCTCAGAAAGTCAAATTAATAGACTCAAAAATACATAATGGGGTGAAAGTAGGTAATACTACTTGGTTTCTACACTCCTGAGAGGTTTTACAACTCAACTTCAGAACTAATCAACAGTATAGTTTTTTGTTGTTGTGTTTCTTGTGTCTTTGTTTCCTTGCTCCTGAAAAGTTTCAACTTTCATTTCTAGAAACACAAGGTCATTTTCACTAAATGGCTATACTGCAAAATTCTTTAAATGGATACCACGTTGCCTTTCAGTTTTACTCACCCTACCTATAGAATAGCAAACAATTCCACAATTCTGTTGACACACTATTTTCCTATTATTACATAGAAAAAATATTCTTAAAATGAAAATGTTATCTTTATACATGAAATCCACTGAAGCTAACTAACTATATTAGGGTTCAGAAAGAAGCAGCCAGCAGAAAAAGTTTACAGTAGTAGAAGCAAGGTTGGTGAGGAGGGGTGGGAGAAGTGACATTTAATTCGACTCTAAGAAAAAAAACTGTCATACATAAATGCATGCCTAAGATATCAAAGTTCATCCTCACCAATCAGCAGTTAGTTCTCTCCCCGCTGCCCCGACTCACCCCCTTCTTCGGTCTCGCAGTAATGCAGGAAAACTTATTGAGAGAACATCAACGCATTTGTTCTAAACCTGTCATCATAACTAAGCTATATGACTCTCACACGTACACAAAATTTAAAAATGTGAAACCTCAACAAGTACAGAAAGAAATTCTTTAGGATAATTTTAAAGAATTTTGTACCATAAAAATCAAGAAAATACATACAGAAAAACCAGACTTTGCCCCACTAAGAAACTCAACAGAACTGATAAGATGAATATTCATATGGCTTAAAAAGTCCCAGAAAGTTTGTTTTCCATCTTTGCTACTCCCCATTCCATTTTGTTCTTTACTAGGGGAAGAGAAATTTTAACTTCAGAAAACCAATAATCCAACTATTTTAATAGAGGTTCATAAGATCCGGGTTAAATTTTACCTATTCCTTAAAGGTAGGACATGAAGTGATCAGCAGCATTTAAATTTTTATACAAATGCCAAATAAGAATTAAATATTCCATTGTTTCTATTTTCTTAATTTTATGGGATTCAGAAAATTGATCTGGGTAGTCATTTTGTCCCTTACATACAAACACAAAATAATTTAGGTGCCTCGTTAACATTATTCAAAATCCTAGTCCCTTAAAGATCAGTGACACATAACCTACTATTCAAATACTAGATATCTGCCTAAGAGATCCATCAATATTTCAGAGCCAAACAGTTCAAAGGTTTACACATTCACCTTCCTAAAAGCCAAATGCCAGAGAAAATGACTAACCAATAAGCCCTTTCTAGTCCTACCAATAGGCAGTATCCTATCCCAAAGAACAATCTATAGACAGGGTGCTGAAATTTCACAGAGTACAGATTCATATAAATGTTACTGCAAAGAAAGAAAAGAAAAGAAAATTTCTGCAAGGCAGGTAGAAAAAGAAACTGATTTACAAAGGTCAGTGGCACTTCAGCATGCTAGTATGTGTTTGTAGTGTCCTCCGTGAACATATGAGAAGGTGCTGCAATCACCTAACCGATGACACTGCTTTCTCTAGGTTCCCAGGAGTTAAAATGTGCATTAAAAAAAATATATATATATATATACACACACACACACACACACGCACAGGATTTGTACTAACTTCCCTTCTTTTATTCCTCAACTAATTTTTCAGTATTTCAGTATTTCTCTGTATCTTTACTCGACTCCTTCTTCCCTCCTAACTCAGAGGAAGAAACAGAGCTTCTCATTTCCAAGGTCATGACTCCATCCCTTCTCACCTCTTTTTATGGTCCAAATATAAAGAAGCATAGATGTGAACCTGTCTGTCTGTATACACATTCCTGTTCACATCATGTCACCATACTAAACACATCTGTCTGCGTCTTGTTTCATTTTCTTTTTATTTCTGTAAAACCTTTAAAAATTGTTCTAGACCAGCAAATATAGATACAACTCTATTTTTACAAACATAAATTTCCATCGTATTGACGGATAATTTCTTTAACTGATTCTTTGTCATTTGCTACTATAAATTACAATTATCATTTTTATTTATAATTATTTTTATTCACATGCATTTACATATGAATAGATAGTGTGTGCGCACACACGCACGTAGTCACAGGTGTTTGACCTATTTAACAACAAATTACACTTTTGAATGGGATAACGTAAAATATTTCTAAATGCAAGAGGCACAGGAAAACTGCTCAAGAAAAGCTGGTAAACACGAAAGAAATAAAATGCCTTAAGAGTTCTCAGGCCTACTAATTCTTTAACAACTCCAATAGCTCAGGTCCTATGCTCAGGATGAGCATGAGACCAGGCAAAGATGCTAAGTCTTTCCATGGTTAATTTTGGAATGAACTGGGACTCTCAATTTTGGGTACCGTGAATATCTCCTCCCCTTGAGAGTGAACTAAAATAATGTTCTCACTCAGTTACATTTGCTGGGGGGTGGTATCTCTTCAAGGAACACTCAGAGCCAAAGTAAGCAAACAAATTAAATCTAAAATAGAGTGAGAGGATAAGAGTAGGACCCTTTCAGAGGAGGATGGAAAAATAAACCTCCCATGTGATAGGATTTAAGATTTTCTTCAGAGTCTCCTCTGCTATTCTTAGTACCCAAACAATTCTATCCATTTTGTTTTGCCTCTCCATCTTGTGGTTTCTTTAAAAAGCAACATGTGTTTAATCAACCTATAATATTATTCATATATCTTCACCCCGTAGCACTGTCTGTAGACCTGACTAATGGTGGTTAGGTACATCAGCATTTTCCGATTTATAACTTCACTGCTCCTTAAATCAAAGACAACAGAGTTGCTTCCCCAGATTGGAGCAAGGAAAGCTCTCCTGCCTTGTCCCTCTCGTCACATCCCCTGTCTTGCTGACATGCTCTATTTGTGCTGCCTGTGTTCCTGTTTATGGCTCAGAAATGTACTTGTTTATAGAACCCGTTCAATGCCCTATTCATCTCCAGAAGCTAAGTGTGTTGAAATTAAAAGGCTGTGCTTGAATTTGATAAGTGAAATGATAGAGGACAGAAGGTCTAAACAGCTTTATCTTAGGCCCTTATAAAAGGCCCTAAAATTCAAACATCGCCTCTGACATTCTTCCTGCTTCTACCAAAAATAGATGGCAAGTTTGAACTTCACTGAAACAGCTGTTTCTGGCTACGATCAGTGTCACTGACAAATAAAACCACACAGAACAGAAGGCTCCCTGGCCTGATCTCGTCTCTGCTTCTCTTGGAGACCTTCCATTCACACCACAAAGGGGAAAGGGCAAGAAGGACGGTTTCCCCTCCAGACAGAACCACTAGGATTTGCATTTCTCTTGCTACCCCAGGCCCCCTTCCAGGCCACAAGAGTTCAATACAGACATTTTCAGATCCACAAACTACTTTTACGTTACAAGAAAATCTTGAGTTCAAAGTAATCAGTTTAAGAAACACATGGAAGGTTTCATGTTACGTGATTAGCTTGTATCCTACTTCCAAATCAATCAGTCTGTTCCAAATCCCCCCCATTCAGCTGCCTGCACACATTGATAAACAGGTTATTACTGCCTTTCCTACTGGCTTACTCTTTCACTGCCCAACATGGACTGAGCCATGAACCTCAGCGATCTTGACCTTTGAAAGGAGGATGCTTTTCTGTCTTGGTCACAATTACCCTCTTTGTTTCAAGTTGCAACTAATCTCCTCCTGTGCTGAGCTCGATAACTTGCCAAGGTCTCCTAAACTCTGAGTCCAGAAATTCTCCCCAGCTCAGGGTAAAAAGCACCCTGCAGGGTGCCCTTGAACTTCCACACTCATCATTTCTCCATTATTCACCTTCTTCAGTGCCTCCCCCACCCCAACTCTGGCCCTACTACTAATTCTAAAGAGCTGGCTCTCCATCTCCCCACCAGGCTTCACTTTCTTCTTTAAAAAGAACCAAGTAAGCTTCTTTCTCCCCATTTCTCCCCATATGGTCTTTGTTCCTACTTTACCTTTTGAAGTCAGAGGTTCCCTGAAACTCCCCCTCTTTCATAACTCTCCTCCCCATCATCAGTCTTCAGAGGAGTATGCAGTTAATTGGGACTCTGAAAACTTAAGCCTACAGGTGTTTTCTTCCTGTGTTCCCCAGACTCCAGATTTGCGGGTTGTCAAATCCACTGGAACTCCCTCTACAGTCCTGCTCACTCTTCAGGGATGAATGTGAGGTAGCTCCAATCTTCTCTCTTTAAAAGGCAAGTTTATGTGTAAGGGGCCTTGCAAAGGGTACAATTTGGGGAGGCTGTAACCACAGCCTTGAATTCAAATGTCAAACACCTCCTCTGCTTATGCATGTACGATGGACAACAGGCTGGTGTTCTGCTGTCCAAGCAAGGCTACTGTAGTTAACAAACATGTATCTAGAACCTAAACCACGCTGTACAGCAGGGACTGGCACAATATTGTAAATCAACTATTCTTCAATAAACAAATAAATAGAAACTAAACCAACTGCCACATATTTCTGTCACCTTAAGAGGGTTTAATAGCACAAACACAGCCTTGGCTCAGGGCAACTGTGAAGTAGACTCAGGCTGTCTTTAGTGAATTCCACCCTCCACTCTCTGGGCCCCTTTCTTCTTTGTACCCTTCCCTGGTGCCCATCACCTAGCCCATTCTTACTCACAACTGGCTTAAGGTAATAACAACTTAAAAGAGGATTTTTATACCAACTGTGGACGTCCAGGTGGTGGAAATGGAGGAGAAGCTGACAGCTCAGCCTGATACAGTAACCCTGATGGGGTAGCAAGGGCACTGAGAGCAGGGGCAGCCCCAACGTCCTTGTACTTCACACCACCCCTGAGAGGGAGATTCCACTCTTCTACCATCTCCCTCTCAGACTCACAAGAAGAGGACCTATCCCCACACTTGGGAAAATGTTAGGAAATGACAGAGCCATGCCCACAATCCTAGAGTGTAACCATCTAGCCCCTTGTCCTAGAGATTACTCTTCTTCACAGAACGTATCCCTAACTGAGATTCTAGCATGATATGTGTGTTGATTTCGTGGTCTGCCTCCCCCACCAGAACATCTACTCCACGAGGATGGGAGCCATGGTCGGTTTGTTCACCAGTGAATCCTCGTGCCTGGAATAACTGGTGCCCTGAGAGCCCTCACCAGACAAGAGCTGGATGAAGGGACCAATCTAGTCATGGTCATCTCTTCCTTTCAGTTTTGCAGATAATGGCTTATCAGACACTATGCTGAGATTCAAACTCATGGCGGGAAAATAGTTTACTTAAATCAATCTTCCACTCCAAGTTCCCATCTCCTCATCTCCTTGAACCCTGAGATGGGGAAGAAGGGAGGAACTGAGATGGAAAGGAGAAGGAGAGGAAGAGGGCAAAGGGAAGAAGGAAGAGGAGAAGAAAAAAACATTCAAAGCAAAATGCAGATACTGTTTAGTTTTCCAGGTATTTTCTGTCTACTGTCTAATCCATATGGAAGAGGAATCAGGCTCAACAATTCATAATTATCCTGTGTAACTAAAACAGGGCCAGGACAGAGAAGGTGCTCAATGACATTGAAGGAACCAATGAGTAAATAAATGAATTCATAAAAGTTTGAGAGTAAGGTAAATTAACAACAGCAGATCTTACCACCATGTATCTCTTAACTCAGTTTTCAAATTAAAAACAACTCCTTAGTAAAGTGTTTTAAAGGTACAAAGTACTTGCCATTAGTTAAAATTCTTATCTGTTTCTCACTGACTGTTCCTGATGAAAATGTGTGAAGACAACAGTATAAGAAGGTACGATGTCACTAATCCTAGGCTGATACTAACTAAGCATTCACTCTCCAGTAGAGTAAACAATGTACCACACCATCAAGTGAACCCCAATCTTTCCACTCATATTTCATTTCAAATCTGAATGGCACCATTGAGAGTATTTTCGTAACATATAAATTCGTAGAAATTGGACAATATCAATTTAATAAGATTGAAATTCCTGAGGAGACTGCTTCGATTTAGCACCTAAACAACAAATCCAAATGCTTTGGAAATTTAAAGCCAAGCACTTTGGGCTTTTAAATGGCTCCAGCATGACCTGTCCCCAGTTTTATTTACGGAGACTCAAGTTCATTGTACAACTCAATTAGGACAACAAGATAGTAGATACTTCAAAAGAAATCCATTATCTCCTTGACTACAGAAATAAACTCACATTTACTACGTATGTAAAATGTTCTCTACTAAGTCATTCATAAAGAAGTAATAAAGCCATGTGGTACAAAATGTAACAATACAGTACAAAACATGATCTACATTTTAAAAAGATAAAGTATGAAACAAGATACACTAACCTGGAAACTCATCACAGCTCCAGTATACAATCCAACAAATTTCCTACTCTGTTCTCTAGTCTTTATCACAATCACACAAACTGTTTTGGAGTAACATTTCACATGAATTTTAAACGGTGCCACTTCACTGCTGAAGAACCTACAATAGTTCTCCACAGCTTTTGTAAAATCAAATCTATATTCCTTAACTCTCCATTATTTTGTCCCCAACTTCATTCACGTTTTCATCATCTTTTATCATTCCCTCAAATAATATTAAAGATAAAAGCAGCCCACATTAATAACAACTAATGGCCTTGAACTGTATTAGGCAATTAACCAACATTTTTCTATACACTATACTTTCAACCACTCCACAAGATGGATATTATAATATCCTTCTTACAAGTAAGAATATTGAGACACAGAGAAGTTAGGTAAATCACGTAAGTTACACAGTTAGTAACTTGGAGAGCTAGAGTTTGAATTCATATCTGTCTGGCTAATGATTAGTGGAATCCAAAATGGGTATGGAAATGAATGAAGCCTGAAGACAATCAAGAGACCAGAGAATGCAGGAGGAATAACGGAGAATACCAATGAAATTTAAAAGCAGATTTCATGGGTACAAGGAAATAAGAAAGGTAGAAGGACTAGGGGTGTGTTTGCAGAATGAGATTTTGGAATTAAGGATTCCTGAGGGTAGCATGACTTGGCCAGGGGTACATATGGCTGAGTGGAATAATGATAAGAGCTCCTGAGAATGACGTCAACCAGGTGAGAATTACAGCTGCCTAGAATGAAGGTAACATCTGAAGTGCAAACAAGACTGTGGGGCAAAGTCCCCTTTAAACAGTGTGGGGTACGCTATGAAGACGGATATTGACATCTCCAAGGCTGTGCCTTCAGCGGGAGCTGGAAGACTGTAAAAGCCTTGACAGGAAAACTGTTTGAAAGCAAAGAGAAAAGCAATGGTCTGTAAGTGGCTCCAGAGAAACAAGAGGTTTTCGATATTGCTCCAGGGATCAGGATATAGACTATAGTGCGTGAAGGTTTTTATAGATTGATATGGAAGGAAATGTTCCTTCTCTTCCATTCATATATAAAATGAATTCCAAAATGTGAATGAGTCATAGGCAAGTAAGATTACATGTGGCCATTCCCTGGTTTTCTTTTTTTTTTTTTTTTTTTTTTTAAGGTTTTTATTTATTTATTTATTTATTTATTTTTGGCTGTGTTAGGTCTTCGTTTCTGTGCGAGGGCTTTCTCTAGTTGCGGCAAGTGGGGGCCACTCCTCATCGCGGTGCGCGGGCCTCTCACTATCGCGGCCTCTCTTGTTGCGGAGCACAGGCTCCAGACGCTCAGGCTCAGTAGTTGTGGCTCACGGGCCCAGCCGCTCCGCGGCATGTGGGATCTTCCCAGACCAGGGCTCGAACCCGTGTCCCCTGCATTGGCAGGCAGATTCTCAACCACTGCGCCACCAGGGAAGCCCCCCTGGTTTTCTTTAAAATGCAAGATGCCTGCTATTTGCATGCAGTTATAGATACGCATACAGAATGCGATGGAATTTGGCACGGCCATAAATATAGAGACGGGAAAGGACATCGGCAGAAGGACATGTTCACATCCAATAAGTCAGAACTTACTCACAAGGCCGCATCAGGTCCACGCGAGCCCAGGAAATACTCTTCACTATGGGTGGATAAAAATGGGGGAACATACAATGAGAGAAAGGAGCAAAATGAATTTTCAGAACACATAACGGTCTTAAATAGAGATGACAATGGAAACTACAAAATGATTTTCATTAGATATTAACTGAAGTTTCACTGAGTGAATTAAGCCAAATTAGAACACCTTTCCTTAAAGGAAAAAAATATTAAGAGAGATGCCAAACTACGTTAAAGTTAGGATTGTATGAAATACTAAACATCTTATACACGTTCTTATAAT
Source organism: Balaenoptera acutorostrata (assembly GCF_949987535.1). Classification (NCBI taxonomy): domain Eukaryota; kingdom Metazoa; phylum Chordata; class Mammalia; order Artiodactyla; family Balaenopteridae; genus Balaenoptera; species Balaenoptera acutorostrata. The sequence goes on along the minus strand of NC_080067.1, from coordinate 98,419,619 downwards.
ATAACACTGCCCTCCTTTCAGCTTTCCCCACCTAGAGCTTCACACGTAATTTACAATGATTCTGCAAGGACAGAGTATTTTAACATAATGAAACATAACTAAATTGCTTGAGACTGAACCAGATCATTCAGTGAAGCTATATCACATCCCCAGTGAGAGGAAGTAAGTTGCCTTTTGGACTGAAAATGACAAACCAAACAATGCTTTCTGAAAATTTCTCACTCATCATTTTGAAACTTTTTTTTCCTAGTACTCATCTCCCACACAGAAGGTGGTTCCTATAACATTCACAATTTCTTGTAAGTGGTATTATTTAGTCTAAAAGGTTGTAAAGCACGGGGCATTTTTCCATCCATTATAGTATAAGCCTGCAAACCCCCCAAGCAAGTAACTGAATTTCACCAGTGTGTGTGTGTTCAGAAATAGGGCCAGGCACCTGGTCTCTATTAAGATCCTAGAGCTCTAGTGAACTTGGCCACGCAGAGCTGCACCAGAGCCTCCCCGGACATCAGCCAAATGGAGAAGGGGAAGAGAAAGACTTGGGGACACAGATAAAGGAAGGAAGGTATAGTAAAGCAGACACAAAGACAAAAACACAGGAAATCTGGACCATCGATAGACAATATCCTGTTTAACCCTCAATGCGTCATAAAACCCAACACAGGGATGGTCATAAATTCGTTTAACATACAATAGACTAAATGTATAATATAAATCACAATAATATAACATTAAAGAGTCTTATTAGCATGATTCCAGCGCTTGCTTTTAAATAAGCAAAGCAGAGTTAATAAAGCTTTATTTCAAATGGCCATGACTTCACTTATTACTATTAAACAAATTTGGAACTTAAATCTCAAAGTAATGCGGCAGAAACAGTGAACGCTTTGAGCACGGAGGTGACGTTTAGCATACAGTTTTGGCTGGGTGTGACAGAGATACAGAATAGTAGCAGCTTCCGCTGATGCTTCTCTCCCTCTCACCTAGAAGTATAGCAGCTCTAGTCTACGAGGTGGTCAATGACTGAGGTTCCTTCTTTCTTGGAGTTCGGCCATTCCTATGCCATAGCTCTCCTCCCCGTGGCCCAAGATGACTCAGAACCACTGTATAGTCAGCAGGGAGCAGGAAAAGGGGGGAGAGCAGGGCATGTGGCCTCCCTTTAAGGACATGATCTAGAAGCCTCACTTCTATTCACATCCAATAAGTCAGAACTTACTCACAAGGCCGCATCAGGTCCACGCGAGCCCAGGAAATACTCTTCACTATGGGTGGATAAAAATGGGGGAACATACAATGAGAGAAAGGAGCAAAATGAATTTTCGGAACACTTAACAGACTTAAATAGAGATGACAATGGAAACTGCAAAATGATTTTCATTAGATATTAATTGAAGTTTCACTAAGTGAATTAAGCCAAATTAGAACACCTTTCCTTAAAGGAAAAAAATATTAAGAGGGATGCCAAACTACGTTAAAGGTAGGATTGTATGAAATATAAACATCTTTTAAAACTACCACCAAAATGAATATTTTCCCATTTTAATTTCAAGCTCTTTTTAGCATAGAATAGAAAATATACAAATATGTATCAATAAGCTTAAATAACATTACTCTTGACCCTGAGAGTCTTAAGTGGATTTTTTTTTACACCATAAAGTGATTATTAAGCTTTCCTTTTTACTCTTTGCCTAGCTTTTTTTTTTTTTTTTTTTAATTATCTCTTGGATGACATTTACACTGATAACACCAGGCTGCAGTAACAGTCAGGACGGTGGGACGGTACCTTTCCTAGCAGGATGCAAACAAATGAGATGTATTAAAATAAATATGGTATACCCACCTAAAAAATAAAATAAAATAAAATAAAAAATACCAGGGCAAAATACCCTCTACCTTTCTTTCCGTGATAAATTTAGAAGCAAAAGATGATTATACAGAAAACATAAATTGAAGTTTCTTAAATAAACTTTCTCATCTGAACACAACCTATGTGGATCTTTAAAAATAAGCAGCAGGTCTAAGGTATCTTAACCCTGAGTCCAGAAAAGGTCACAGGAAGTTTTACACCACTTTCTCCAGGCACATTTCAAGATCTCACCTACATCAGCAGTAATGAGGTAGCTCAAAAAGGTGAGAAAACATTTCAACCACAATGGAACAGAAGCTTCTAGGGAACTTCTATGCCAAATTTCTAGACCAGAAAATTTAACATGAACAACGTGCTGCAATTCTTTTTAAGTTATAGTCTTCCTGCAAACAAAGAACAATTTAAGTAACAATCAATTTTTTTCTCCTATCCCCCTATATAGTAACTGCTAAAGAGACACTGTAATATCCTCTAATGTAATGATAAAATAATGTTTTAAAATATCATTTTTATAAAGCTCATGAAATATGCCTACTTCAGGAAATAAAGGGAACTTTTTCAATCTGGTTTTGGAGCTTATGACAAACACTTTAGCATCAAATACTCAGGTGAAATAGATGTAATGAATACTGTTTGTCTATACGGTTGTTTTCTCATAGTGAAGGCAGAAGATCAACTCCTACACACAAAACTGCAGCTGTCTTCATGATATGGAAGATCTCCTTCTAAACTCAAAATTCTCTATCTCTTTCTTCTCCATTTCTATGGGAATAAGACCCAATATCAGTAGTAATTCCTAACTCTGTGTCACTTCACAATTCTCCCAACTATCTTTAGAGTGAACCTAAATTCTAAAAAGAATATCCTCTCAAAGTTAGTTAGCATTCACTTTCGTTTAAAATTTCCTGTCACTTAGTCTAGCATAGTACATAAAAATTTTTAAGATACATTATTATGATTTTGGAAATATTTCTTCACATTTATTGATCATCCCCCTGTAGGAGAAATTCCTGCTATTGAAAGCCATTACAAGAAGGGCAAATTATTTATTACTGCTGAAAACTTAAATCAATGCAGCCCTAATAACAGTATTTGAAATGCTATCTTCAAATACTGACAGTTTTGACTTAAAGGGATATCTCGTTTCACATGTAATTATGTAGTTAGCACACCTGTAAACCCAAGAATCCTATCAAATGTAGTTGACTTGCCTCCATTTTCACCGGAACACTTACTCAGGAATTCTACTGGTTTAGATGTTAAGAAACAAATAAGAGAGCAACAATGTACAGTTATAATCTGTACTTTCTACTCCTCCTCCATAATGCATTGTTGTCAACATCAAAACAACTTTTAAGACTATCTGTGGTAAAATCACTGTATAATTCGTCAAAAATCATGATGGGAAAAGCCTTCTAATAAAGCCATTGAGGGCTTCCCTGGTGGCGCAGTGGTTAAGAATCCGCCTGCCAATGCAGGGGACACGGGTTCGAGCCCTGGTCCAGGAAGATCCCACATGCTGCAGAGCAACTAAGCCCGTGCGCCACAGCTACTGAGCCTGCGCTCTAGAGCCCATGAGCCACAACTACTGAGCCCGTGTGCCACAACTACTGAAGCCCACGCACCTAGAGCCTGTGCTCTGCAACAAGAGAAGCCACCACAGTGAGAAGCCCGAGCACCGCAACGAAGAGTAGCCCCCGCTCGTCGCAACTAGAGAAAGCCCACGTGCAGCAAAAACACCCAGCACAGCCAAAAATAAATACATTAAAAATAAATAAATAAAGCCATTGAATACGTGTCCAAAATTGCCTAATAAGGTTGGCCCTTGTCTATACGTCAGACATTTAGATCCTTGTACTTCATTTCCTAGAGGAAGCAACATTTCCTATCAAAGGCTTTTCCTCTGTATGTAATACCTCCCCTGAATCAGCTATACAAGGATCTGAATGTTTTTCTTCTGAGAGGGAATGTGATGGTAACCTTGATACAGGATCAATCATATGAAGCATCACATAATAACAAGAAAGATCAATCAGATCTTGATGAGAGAGGACACAGATGAGAACTACATTTTTTTTTCTTTTAAGGAACCATCTCCGTCTCTAAAAGTTTGTTTCAAAACAAACAAGCAAACAACCCTGCAGTCTAAGATTAAATTTTAAAGTTGAAGTTATAAGACAGTAAAATATCTGATTATATCATTTCAGAGACAAAACCATTTTAGGGTAGCAAAGTAAGACACACACCTGCATATAATCAAACACTTATCTCATGAGGAGCCTAATGGGAAGTGCAATGTCTACTGGAAATTCAATTAGGGCACAATGAAGAAAACTCACCACACTTAAAAGTCAAACTCTGTTCTCAAAATCTGGGTCGATTCTTTTAGGTGTTCATTGAGTGCCCAGAGTGCATATGGCATGTGGTCTAGTACAAAGCTACAACAAGTGAAGCACCAAACGTACTAATCAGTAACACCAAACTTCAGAATGAACAGCTAACAGCGAATATCCAAAACGCAAAACTTAGTCATTTAAATATGAAATTGTATGGTACACTATTAATTTCCATTCTTTCTTTTCTTACTGATGTATACTCTCCCCTCTACCCCTCATCAGAAACATAACCATGCTCATGGTTGAAAAATCAGAAGAGAAAAAGAAAAGTATAAAAAGGTAACCAAAATCACCAGATTCCCACCCTGCTGAGATACCTAATACCTCAGAACCCCAACACAATATGCTTTCTCACACTCTCAGCTAGGTGTGACCTCCCACTCCTTTAAAATGTCTTCCATGACACTCTCGCCCTGCCTGTAACTAACTGCTACTCCTACATAACTCCCCACCCAAGTCTTCCCTGACCCCCAAGTCAGCTCAGGTGCCCTGCTGTGAGTCCGGAGGACCCTAAATGTCCCTCAACTAGATACAGTACATTGAAGAACCAAGATAGAACTCTGCTTCTACATTACCAACTACCATGTTCTGACAAATAGTAAAAGCTTTTTCAAAAAACTCAAATTCTAGCACTCAATTATTCAGAAAATGCTTCAGGATTAAGAACTTCAATTATACCTTGAAAGACAGGTAACACACTTGGGAAAAGAAAGAAACCATCAGCATTCAAAATACTAACTGGGTGGGAAAACCTATTTTAGATAGGGTGGGCAAATAAGACCCATCTAAGGAGGTGATACTTACACTTGGATCTTTGCCCCTCCTCTAAAAATGTGAAGACTCAGAGGAAGAGCTTTTCAGGAAGTGGAAGCAACTTGAAGAGGCAACAAGGTAGAAAAGATCTTGGCACAATCCAGGAATTGAAATCAGACAAGTAAGCCTGAAGTTTCAATGTTATTCAAGAGTAAGCAAGAGAGTAACATGATTTTCTTTTTAAACTGTTTCAAATTAAGAGAACCAAATAAACAAAGCTATAAAGAGGGAATACTGTATGAGATACTGAGTAATGGCTGGAGGTACAGAATATGGTTCAGAAAACTAGGAGGAAACCAAAAAGCTACTCAAAGTGTTTCAGGTTGATATACCTGGAAACAAGGAAACAGTAAAAAAAAAAATTGTTAGAAAAATAATCTGGCATGATATAATTATTTTCTTAAAAGACAGCAATTCTTTCAAACAGGTATAAAGTAACACTTGAATACTATTCACCTGTTTCATGAAGAGAGGTGTGTGCCAAAGACACCTGTATATATTCATAATATTATGTTCATTAACTTCAGAGTTATAACCAAGAAACTACCCCATAGTGCTTTTGTCACAGGGATTTTGAAAATTTATTTAATTTGCATCAAGAAGAAACATAACATGGATGCATCAGGTTCCAGTTTCATGCTTCTCAGTAAAACTTTTAAATATGCTAACTTTAAGCAGTAAAGTACAACAAATAATTAAATATGTGGAAAGTGGTTTCACTTGTAAATCTGATGTTTTTGTGCTATTTGGTTCTATGCTAAAACAGATTCTGGACCCTGGTTCTAATTATGGATCAACAGGCAAAAAGAGTGATGCATGTGGCTCCAAGGCCCTTTTCATCCTTTCTAGAACGTCACATGAAAATATGATCCTCAACCGACTAAAAGAAATATCTCTGGGGCTTCCCTGGTGGCGCAGTGGTTGAGAATCTGCCTGCCGATGCAGGGGACACGGGTTCGAGCCCTGGTCTGGGAAGATCCCACGTGCCGCGGAGCGACTAGGCCCGTGAGCCACAACTACTGAGCCTGCGCGTCTGGAGCCTGTGCTCCGCAACAAGAGAGGCCACGATAGTGAGAGGCCCGCGCACCGCGATGAAGAGTGGCCCCCGCTTGCCGCAACTAGAGAAAGCCCTCGCACAGAAACGAAGACCCAGCACAGCCATGAATAAATAAATAAATAAATAAATGAATGAATGAATGAATAAATAAATAAATAGAAATATCTGTGGACCATACAAGATTAACAAGCCCAACTTAATTCAATTTCTCCAGCTTAATAACTATTAAATTTCTCCTTCCATTACCAGGAAGAAAATAAAACTGAATAACAGCAATAAAAAACAATGTCAGGGGCTTCCCTGGTGGCGCAGTGGTTAAGAATCTGCCTGCCAATGCAAGGGACACGGGTTCGAGCCCTGGCCCGGGAAGATCCCTCCCACATGCCGCGGAGCAACTAAGCCCATGCGCCACAACTACTGAGCCTGCACTCTAGAGCCCCCAAGTCACAACTACTGAGCCCACGTGCCACAACTACTAAAGCCTGTGCGCCTAGAGCCCGTGCTCTGCAACAAGAGAAGCCATGACAATGAGAAGCCCGCGCACAGCAACAAAGAGTAGCCCAGGCTCACCGCAACTAGAGAAAGCCCACGCCCAGCAACGAAGACCCAACACAGCCAAAAATAAATAAATGTATTAAAAAAAAAAAAAAAACCAATGACAGCTCCTGTCTGTGTATAGGTTTAACGATGCCTGCAAGTTTCATGATGCTGCTTAAATAGCGTATAGGTTGAGATCAGTGTATATTCACCCCTCATCCCTTTAATACACAGGTATTGAGTACCTACTATGTGTAGGAACTGGAGTAGGCACCAGGGAGAGGGTGGTGAAGAAAAGAAAGAACCCTATACATACTTTATGATAGGATCTGGAAAGAAGAGAATAGAGGACCATGACAGAAAATAATGTACAGAATAATTTAGAGTGATCGGTCAAGGAAGGCCTCTCTGAGGAACTGACATTTAAGTTACAATCTAAAGGATGAGCAAGAGTTAGACAGAGAGTGGAAAATATTTCAGGCAGAAGAAGCTGTGGATGTGGAGCTTCTGCAGGCCTGAAACACTGGAAAATGGTGAGTGGCTACAGCAAAAAGACCTGAGGGGGACTGATTTGAGATGGGGCTAGAAAAGCAAAGCATGAAGAAATATGAAAGATAAACCACTCGTATGAATAAACAGTGCTTTGCGTAGTGTTATTACTCAAGGTTATAGCCATCAGTTTCCATTCATTTCCACCAGATACTCTTGTATAATGAGAATAGATTTTGAGGCTAGCTAATAAAAATGACAATTCATTCAGCATGATGGTTCTGGAGAACGTTCCGGACTCTTGATTCAAGAAGAATAGTGAAAACAGACCAAACATTTTTCTCTGGGACCAATAGGCTTATTAACTTCCATGACCAGTTAAAACTAAAGACAAAATTGGAAACTTTAATGAAAGATAAAAATTAGTGATTTTTACTCCTTTTGCAACTCATTTGGCTTTCAGACACTCAGGAGGATATTTTCTTTCTGCTTGTAATCAGTATCGTTTTCTAAATAAGAAATGCTGTTAAGATCTGTTTTCGGTATTGTAAGTATATATGTTTGAGTTTAATTCTGATTTTAAAAAAAAAGTAAGACACATTCTTAGGCATTTTCCTTACAATTCAAATAATTTTATTAGTCATCAAAATTTCAAAAATCTGATATGCTTCTCTTTTAAATCTACTGACATCAGTAATGAACAACTCAGAGATTAGTTTTCTTTTTAAATCTTGGAGCAGCATAAATTTTAAAATGAAAATTCTACGCTTTATATAACAGTTTCCTCTGAAATACTTAAACAATCACTAAAGACCAGTATCCCAAAAGAATTAGAACTTGATAATTAAGTGAAACCTTTAATTTAAAAAAAGAACTGAAAAGTTACTATTTTTCTAGATCTTAAGATTACCAGGTCCAGAATAAACTGGCTTCCTCAAATTATCCATTAAAATAGTCCTTCTGTTTTACTACTGATTTTTTCTCTTTTTTACCACAAAAGAGATCTTTAACTCTACATCATCATAAACTATATCAACCAAAACACCCTCATTGTACATTAAAATGAGCTCAAAAATTTGAAAACAAAACATTAAGGACTGGGTTAACCTCTAATAATAAAAGAACAGACTACACAGGGAACATCAAGCCTAGAATGTCAGGACTCTGCACTTCTTTTACTGTATTGACTTCATCTGGAGAAATAGTTCTTAAAACTCCATAATATGCAATGGTACAGCAGACCTTCTGATGGTAATTTTCCAAGGCTTTCACTCAGAATCCAAGACACTATTTCCTACACAGTCATACACAGTAGGTGGTACTATTCAGATAAGCAATGTTAAGTGCTGCTTAAATCGACAAAAGAGCTGAAGGAAGCATAAATATATTCCTAGCAATTGAAGAGAAAGCAGGAGGTTAATATAACTAAATGGGAGGGGGGTGCTACATAATATTGATATCATGTTGTATTTACAACAAACTTTAGCACAAAATTCACTATATAAATTAATTACAAACCCAAAATGAGAAGGAAACAAAAAGGACTCAATCATGTTAAAAAACAAAACGAAACATATAATGTATGCAGTCTTTTTCAAAATTCTTATCTTTTCTCTAAGTGTATACCAATCAAAGAAAGTCACTTTTCAATTTTAACTTTACTACTACCATATCATGAGAGGCTCTACATTCTTCAGAAATGCTGTCCTCTTGAGGGGAAAAAATCATCTACTGGACCTTTCATTGGAAGCTTTTCTTACTCACCAAACTGTGAATACATGCTATCCCCAGAGCTGGTGAGTTGTACACTTTGTAACATTTTGCAACTGAAGGACAGTCTGCCTTCTGCCTATCACTTGTTAACCTCTATGAACTATCAGCACCAGCTCTTTATTTTTATTTTAATGGTGAGAATGTTTATCCAAGATCTTCATATTATTTGTACAGATGAAAAGAAATATGTAATTCTACAAAGAATAACCTAAAAAGGCATCATATATGAATTTATTTTCCTATACCATGAATAGCTCTAAAAACCAGCTTCAATCTAAAACAAAAAAAAAAACCTCTGAAGTCACATTTCACAGAAATTCTTTGTGAAAACTGAAGAACTGAATTTTGAATTATCTGTAACAACTACTATCTCATAGTGAAGAAAATCTCCAGTAGAGCTATGGGAAATTAAAAATAATCACCATGGGGACATCCCTGGTGGTCCAGTGGTTAAGACTTCGCCTTCCAATGCAGGAGGTGTGGGTTCGATCCCTGGTCAGGGAGCTAAGATCCCACATGCCTCAGGGCCAAAACACCAAAACATAAAACAGAAGCAATACTGTAGCAAATTCAATAAAGACTTTAAAAATGGTCCACATAAATAAATAAAACAATCTTGTTTTAAAAAATAATAATAATCACCATGAAGAAAAATGAACACGAGCTTACTAAAAAAGGAAAGATAAGATATCAGTATGAATTTAAAAATGTTTAAACCAACTTAATTCTGAACTCCAACTAGGAATTTTAAATAATATTATTTAAAATTACATAGAAAAATAGTTTTATTCTAAGGCACACTGGGACCCAGAAAACTTTTCACACTCTTAAAAATATAACCTACTAGTTCCCCATGAACTCTCAACTACATGCAGTAGATTCTGCTTCTGTCAAAGCTTCAATGACCTGTAGTGAATTGGAAACTTCCTAAAATAACATATAATTAAAATTATTTACAGTAGTCTGAGATTGTAATACAGCAAATAAAGTCCCTTTCTCACCTTGTTTACTTGCCATCTGTCTCTTTCTTAAATGTCAAGTACTGAAAATACGAAAGAATTCTAGTTATTTTACTCCCACATAAATGACAATTTACAATAAATGCCTACTAAGAAGGCATTAACTTGCTGTGGGAACGATGCCACACGTATAGCAGAGGAAGTAAATAAAGAGCAGTTACATAATGGAAAGTTGTCAGGGACAAAAGACATCCACACTGATCTTTAAATGTAATGGGTACTTTGGGTGACTAGAGGAAAATATTGTTTGCCTTTTGTGTCTCATCTACAAAACTTTTCCTTCCAACCATAAAGTCCTGCCAAAGATGTACTAGGACCACCATGTTGCACAACTTCCTGGAGTGTCATTTCTCTTAGGAAACAGTAAAAGGGTCAAGACAGATCTGCCTAGGCCACCTTCCCTCTGTCAATGGTTTGTGAAATCAGAAGACCCATTCAGATGCTACCAAAGACTTCCTCATCCCCCATCAAAAAGATCTATTGTGGTTATCTGTGTCTAAAACCACCTCCCTGGAAATGAAATGTAGATTTGGGAGTGTCCCCAATCTTGCCAAAATAAATAACATTAAATTTTATTATGTAAGAAGAACTATTAAGATAAATTGAAAAGAACTCAAGGAGGGAGGTTCCCAAATTAGTTTGGAGAGATACGGTGAAGACATCACAGAGGCAACACGAAACAAAAAAGAGGATATAATCTTAAGGACCGGGTTTTGACCTCCACGGTTATAGGAAGAGGAAAATTATTTGGCAAAGATTTCCGGGCAGGTTTCAGTATTAAAATATGGCCTGAGAAATGGATGGATCATGGCCAATCAAAATGGTAAAGTTGAGATTACTGACATCCCACACTAGTTAACTTACAAAAACACACAAAACCACCCCCACCTTGGTATAGTGAGTCAAAACAAACTGCTGACAAATCCTCACAGCTATGTGAGGGGGCGTAACAATGATACACAGTGAGAACACACATGTCTCTGTTTTCCTTTAAAGTCTGTTTCTAAGTCTGCATGGTTGATGTAAGAGAACAGCAATTCCTTTCTTTAAAAGCCCTGTCTACATATTCAAAATGTCTCAGATGTCCCTCAGAGCTGGTATGCTCGTGCCCCACCCCCAAAAAAAAGTTAAAAAAGCTTTCAGCTTTACAGCAAGAATACCAGATCTAACTGTCCAACCCTGTCTTTTAAAAGGGAAGAAAAAAAAATGGTGGTTAAGGAACTACATAAATACCAAAAAAAAAAAATCTTAGCTAAAAATTGAAAACGAATTTTCAAGTTTGAAAATCCTTATCTGTAACAGGGAACTCCATCGGTAACAACACAAGATGATCACCATAATCAGACTTTTTTTCATTTGTGCACATGTATTTATGCACTCCCTGAAGAGTCGTGAAATGATATAACGACGATCTGCTGCACAGCAAGTAATGAAGAGAGGATGAAGCACTTCTGTCAATAATATATACCAAACGAAACTGGACTATTCATGTCGAAAGCATAGAGTTTTGGAGGATTCCCCAGTTGCTGAAAAGTTCTGTGCATTCAGGGTCATAAATACAACACAGCATAAAAACAAAAACAGTCTTTGAAGAAATGTTAAAATAAGAGGAAGTGAAAACATTCATAAGAGCTCAGATGGAAAACTAGTATGTCAATAGGAAAGCTGTAAAATATGTTCACTGCCATGTGTAGTTTGTAGGAACAGGCAGCATGGTGGCACTATGGGTTTTTCAGGGGTTTATTTCATAGGTACTAAGGGTAGCCATAAGGACACTCCATTAAAGTGATTCCAAATCGTAGTAATTTCACCAACTTTATCCAAAAATGTCACTGCATTAAGGATATTTTGCATACACACAGAATTAAAAATTGGGAATTCCCTGGCGGTCCAGTGGTTAGGACTCCACGTTTCCACTGCAAGGTGCACGCGTTCAATCCCTGGTCGGGGAACTAAGATTCCACAGGCCAGCCAAAAAAAAAAAATTAAGAATTGCTGTAAAATATAACCATTCTATGATAAATAATAGTGGTATTACTATGCTTATGGCCATTTTTTTCCTTCTAAAATCAATGGCACTTATTGCCAAATCTGAAAAAGTTGATATTCAGAGTTCACCTACAAATTCTAAAAGCTAAGCCTTTGGACACTTCACCAGACACTTTCCCATGTAACACTTTCATTTTCTCGTGTTTCTAGGCCCTAGTAGCTCATAAACGAGGAATAAATCAGAATTTTCAAATCATCCTACAGTAATTCTAGAGAAACAATCTTATATTTTCGTGAGTGTTGGCCACCTCTGAAGCACTGTTCTTGATACTGTGGGAGATACAAAGGAGAAGTGATTTTTGCCTTTAAACAACGTATAATGAGACATTTAAAATGACCTGTCTTATCACCATTTTAAGAAGATGGCAATATTTGATAACATACGGTTGGTTAAGGGTCACAAGAAAGGTCTTGATAAATGTCAGACGGAAATGAGATGTTTTGGCTGGAATGATCAGAAAATGCTGAAATAAGATATGAATGGGGCAGAGTGGGAGCTTCAGCTAAACCAATAATAAGAAAGAGGGTCTGCTAAATGGGGGAGGGGGGGACACAGGAAGATGAAGGGGAAATGGCAGGCGAAAAGGCTGGCATGCAAAGGTAAATTCCAAGGATAGTGATTAGGCCAATCTGAAAAGAATATAAAAAAAGAATTTCAGTCCTTCTTTTCCAACAAAACTCTTCCAAAAGCCTTTCAGAAACTTATCTGTCTTGGGATCCTTTAAAATAACTTACAGCTGGGAGTGGTCACCTACCTACAGTGGTGATAAAGGAAGCTTAATAGAGTGAAAAGAGTTCTGAACAGATCTGGGCTTTAGCCTCACCTGTGCCATTTCAATGATCCGAGGTGACTCTATACATAAAATGGGATGATTTGACTTGGGGATTTTAAGAGCAGGCAGGATATCAGAAATAGCTAGGGTACTTTTAAAAACGTGGAAACTCACATCCCAACTGGTAAAGGCAGAGGTATTGTAGGAAGTCAGGGACCTATACTTAACTATTCTAGAGCGTTAGAATGCATCATTCGGTCCATGGGCTATGTACAGAAGCCCTTAGATTAGATGATTGCCAAAGACATTAATGACATATTTTGTGTACCTTGTGTTTAAAAAAAACAAAACAAAAAAACCCTACAAAAAAAGTTTAAATTTATCGCACTTTAAAATTATATACAAATTAAATACATCATACTGACACAAGATAGAAAATAGGGGTCTAATAAAGATTTAGCTCTCAATCACTGACTCCCTGCCATTAACATTTTATTGTCCTCAGAAGATCACAATGATCAGTAATTCATAAAGCATCACTAGCAGAACACAATAGAAAATCAAGAGGAAGAAAATGTTTATGTTAAAAATGCCAAGTTTCTAAGACTGCCATAGAAGATTATATCAATAATGCAGGGGTCAGTAAATTTTTTCAATAAAGGCTCACATAGTAAATATTTTCAGTTTTGTGGGCCATATAGTCTCTGTGGCGACTAGTGACGTCTGTCACTGTAGCCACAGAAAGACATGTCCATGTACCACTGAAATTTTATTTACAGAAAGAAGCACAGGCTGGATCTGGCTTACAGGCTGTAGTTTACCAAATACTGGTAAAGTGGGTGAAAGATTGTGATAAATTACCAACTTTACGACTTCAGTTGCTTTATAAAAACAAAATTTTTACATATCCAACTCTGTGGAGAATAAACTAAAATTAGAATTATACAGGGGGAAAAAAAAAAACACAAAAAATTTGGTAAGGAGAATTCTGTTTCTTAGGACTTGAATCCGTGCAAACCTACTTTAATCTGATAAATGAGACCTGGCTGACAAGAATAGAGATCTTTAGTCAAATTAAATTTTTCTAAGTTTTTCTCGAAAAGAATAAACTTGACAGCTCCACATGCTGTTACAATCATAGAAAATCAATATACCCCATAAAAAACCTTTAGAACAAAAACTGAAATGTTCGCAGTGTCCACAAGATGAGTTAACATTTTATTTTCATTAATATATCTCAGCAAGGAAATACTTAGGTAACCTTTCCTATTTCCTCAAAGGAAAAGACTTTGCTCATCTGGAGAAATTAAAAGTTTTAAAAGTCACAGGCAATATTTCTCTCTCTCCTCAAACACACACATAAATACAACAAAAAAGCATGTTTCAGATAAACAGTCCTGAACTTAACTAATATAAGCTGTCTTGCAAAAAAAAAAAAGTTCCTTTTACTGACCATCTGACATACGATATCAATACTGGTTTAATGAAGATTAGAAAACACCTCATTTTCACAAGTATAAAATATGCTAATTGTTCGAATGAGTCTTCCTGAGACAAAGTTAAAAAGGGTTTACAATGCTGATACCCTTCAGCTGCCAACAGCCTCAGGCTCACACATGCCGACTGGTAATAAGACATCATTTAGAAATACATCACATGTGAATATATAAAATTCCCATCAAGTCATGTAACCTCCAATTTAGCTTCTCCAGATAGAAAATGGAATTGGAATACCTACCACACATTTCTGAGGTATGTTTGATAACAAAGATAATAATACAAGGCTTATAAAACATAATTTCAATCTTCCTTACCTATTGAAACTAATTATTTGCTTTCAATTACTTGGGTCTGAACATAAGTTTCCAGTCATCAAAGTTTAAAAGAGAATGAGGTATTAGTCAATGAAAAAAGGAAACAGAATTGTTTTTCTCTTTTAAAAGATGAGTTCAAGATGAAACTGTCTTAGTAAATTTGTTCCTTCTTTTAATTTTAAATATTTTTCCCTAGAAAGCCAACAAGAATAGAAAAAATTTATATCTAAATGTTTTCACTATTGTTCTGGATATCACATTTTTCAGGCCTAAAAAGACCTAAGAGAATCTGCTGGAGGGAACAAGTTGGTAGAAGGGTTCCTGGATAGCTTTTTGATCAATAATATAAAGAGGACAGGCATACATACTGTTGCCCTTCTCTCCTCAGTCTTGTAGCCTTACAAAAATATGGAGCTGCAGCAGGAATTCTACAGACATTAGGTGACTAGAATGAGGACAAACCCAACACACTAAGGAAGGACATTACAAAGTCAGAAAGAGCTTAGTCTCTGACAGCACTGCTGAGAACTATATATCCCTATATATGTAAACTACTGTTGCTCAGGTATTATTACTTTTATCCAAACACATTCCTAGTTTATGCAATTTATATACTCAGCCCATGTTGATAAAACCCTTTTAAAATTGTACTGTCCAAAATTTAGATTAATACTTTAAGGCAACAGTTGGCAAACCACAGCCCCCAGGCCAAATTTAGTCTACCACAATGTTTTTCTAAATAAAGTTTTATTAGAACACAGCCATTCCAATTTATTTACATACTGTCTGTGTCTGCTTTCCTACTATAAAGGCAGAGCTGACTAGTTACCAGGGACCTGGCAAAGTCTAAAATATTTACTGTCTAGCTCTGTACAGTTTGCTGACCCCTGGTTTAAGCCACTCAACATGCCATGTTCAGAAATAATTTACTCTTGTTTTCTAAAATCCTTGAGTTGATTCTCTAAAATCTTAATTTGAAATCATACTTATAATACTTTATATCTTAATAGCAAAGACACAAAGTGAAAGTGTAGTCTCCTCTATGCCACCAACATGGAAAATACCTCCCACATTTTTTTTTTAATTTGCAATACAGAAAACCTCGTAAACATAGATTTAATGATGATGATGTAAGTCGTAATTAACTATTTTAATTAATCATCCAGAGCTTATCACAAAAATAAAAGAATAAAACAGGGATTCTTAATCAAGGGATAATCAGGGCTACTATTAATATTGTAAATTAATTAAATATACATATTCATAGTACTAATAATTTCTAAAGAGATGGCATTTTATACATTGAAATCAGTAAGAATGTTATAACAAGATACTTATAAATTCATTTATTTCAATTTATATAAAAATTTTATTATTGATGAAAGTCAATTTTACCATGCTTTTCAATATATGCATAAAAATTAATCAATAAATTAATTCACCGAGCTTTTTATTATAAACCTGAAAAAAAACTACATAATTATTTGAGCTACAGACCCTTCAAAAAATAATTTTAAGTAATTTGTTTAGCATCATCTTCTACCGAGCAAAGTTTTTCACACTTTCATGACATATACTCTATTGAGTTTCAATTTTCTTTCCCTTCCATAGTATAAATTGTGCTGTATTCGGTCACTGTTATGGGTGAACTGTGCCTCCTAAAAAGATATGTTGAAATCCTAACCTCAACCCTACCTAGGAATGTAACCTTATTTAGAAATAGGGTCTCTGTAGATGTCATAAAGGTAAGATAGGGTCATTAGGCTAGGCCCTGAGTCAATATGACTGGTGCTCTCCTAAGAGGTAAATTTGGACACACACACAGAGAGGAGAACACCAGGTGATGACAGAGGCCGAGACTGAAGTTATGCTGCCACAAGCCAAGGAGTGCCTGGAGCTATCTATCAGAAGCTACAAGAGTCCTGAAAGCATCCTGCCCTGGAGAGCTGGAGGGAGCATGGCCCTGATGACATCTTGATTTCAGACTTCTAGGCTCCAGAAGTGTGAGAGAATCAACTTAAGACAACATAAACTTCAGGCTTGTGGTAATTTGTTACAGCAGCCCTAGGAAACTCATAGTTACATATCTGTGATTACAGGTGATTACATCACATGATCAGATGTTCAAAGTAACACATTTCAAAAATAAATCTAAATTGTCTCTGAGTTTAATCTGTTCCTCAGTGGTTCTACCAAATAAGACAGGCAGCCTCGATCTCTCTTTATGATTTAAATCTACAAATGGGTACTTTCTGTAATGACCTATGCGTATCCTGCTATAATTAACACATTTATAAACAACTCATGTATAAATGCAAACTCCAACAAGAACTCATGCTCTGACAATATAATGAGCTTAAAGAGACAAAGATTAATATTAAAATGGGTTTAGAAAACTGAATATTCCTGAAGCACTTTATTTTAAAACTGTGAGATATAAGTACTATTTTATGACCTACCCAATTAGTGCTGGGTGCTAATCTGTTTGGATTCCTGGAAACTCCACTTCTATGTTAAATCACTGGGGAAAAAAGATGCTTCTTGGACTAGATTTCCAAGCATTCCTCAGGCTATAGAATTATCACTGCAGCTTGTCTGTTTTATAAACAAACTTCAATTTAGATGCGTAAAAATCTGCCAAAGGAGCTCTCTTTAACTAAATAACAAATCTGCCACTTGAAAGACATCATTCATCAACCTTCTTTGTGGGAGTATTGTTATTATGAAACTGAAAACAGGCATTCTTTCTTGAGTGCTTCAGGATTTTAATTATCAAATTTGAATGTCACCAGATATTTACTGAAAGGAAAACATCAATTTTAATAAACTGCCTTAAGACTGAAAAACATAAAAGGTATTCAACCATAAAGTGCACTTGAGTCTTGTGAGTTGGCTTACTGTCTTACGATACAATGGTTATCACTCAGCAATTTATGAACCTTTAATCAACTCTAAACTGCAGGGAAAAAAATTCTCCAATTTTAAAATCAAAATGTCACGTGTATATAATATATATTTTGACCTGGAAGGAATTTAAATGAATTGCAATAAAATTTTTAATACCTAATAAACCAGGTGTTAGAGACTGAATGGTATTAACACAGGGCTGGGAAAAAAAGTAAATAAACAGCAAATAAATGGATTAATTGTAAACACTTTATTTAAAACTTAAAAACAGTGGACAGCGGATTTAGTCTTAAATTTGAATATCTGAATAGCAGAATAATTTGTGTTCTTTCATATTTTGAAAATATATCCCAAAGAGGAAACTGCTAGAGAAACCCTTCACTTTTGACTTACATGAAAATCAACACATAAATTACTTTGTATCCAGTTAGCAAAGCAGCATGGATGTCGTTGGCCATAAAGTCCTTAAGAGTCAAAGATTCTGCAAGCTCTCACCTGCCCACCCTGACAGACTCCCTTTGTTTAACTTTGAAAACATTTGTCTAGAAAACTTTCTTGTGGCCTCTACTCTCATAGTGTGTTAAAGAAATAAGCCCCTTCATTTCCAAACTTTAGAAAAGTATATTCACATCTCTCAGACGCTTTAAATATGAATGAAAGCATTCTTATCAAGACTAAATAAACTTTCTATTCATTCGTGATAAATTAATCTCAGGAAGATATTCACTTTTTCTAGAGAAAATTCCATTTCCTACTTGGCAGACATATTTCTACTTAAAAGGATTGATTACTATTTTCCTCTGAATCCAGATTATATATTATCATTTTAAAATGTCACAAATTAATCTTCTACTTCCTCTGTTCTTCCACTGAAAAGAAAAAAAATGCCTAGAATGCAGATACATATAGAAAAAATTAAATAGCAACTGAGTATGTTTATATTAAAATACTTGTGTTCCAACCTATCAGTAACCTATTTTGACTTACTTAGAAATCATATTTTTCTACTTGCAACTTGTCCCTTGTCCTCATGAAATGCAAAAGAACTGCAATTTTCACCATTAGTAAACAAAAAGAGAAATAGAAAGATTAGGTTAATATTGAAAATATAAAATTGTTTTTTTAAAGGAGTATAAACCATTCCCTCTCTTGCATCATTAAACAATAGATACTTCATAGAATAAATGGAATGCATTCAATACTGTACAAATTATTTATAGATAACGTAACTTCCCTAAGATTAATTCTCCTGCAAATGGTTACTGTAATTAAAAAAAAAAAAAAAAACAGTATTTTTACTAGAAACTACTATTGGATTTGCAAAACTATTTAATAGACTGATGGAGCAACAGTAACATTTAGTCTGAAACAAACCACATCTTCATTTGTTGATGCTGAAATGTCTTAGCCAACAAATATTGTGAATATCCAGAAAATAATTTAAAGACTGAAAAAACACTACTGGAGTCAGGAAACCAACCAAGGTTACAAAGAACCCTTGGAGGAGAAATGGCATCACACCACGAGATTCCTGCACTCTTTCCTCATGTCCTTCTCACAATGCACAGGGCTGCCCAGGAGAAAATGTGGAACTTGATGTGGGATTATAAACATGGCCATTAACCTGTGAGATCCCATGATAATTAAAACTATTACACAGAACCCAAACTGTGTACACAGGTCAATCTCTTCATATGGTTAAACTGAAAACCCACAAGGAATTTCAAAACTGCTTCCTGTGACCATGTAATCAACAAGTACTCACGTTTATACGAATTTAAACATTTCAATTAATGCACTATTCTTTGGCCAAAGCAATGTTGTCATACAGTGGTATGAGGAATGCAAGCAGGTTGGTTTGCAGCTTTGTGTTTTGTTGTTGCCCTTATTGTTATTATTGTTGTAGCTGATGTTGTTTTGTTTCAACTTTTAACTTAACCATTTCTCTTTAGTGTATCAGTTTCGAAATGTTCTTGGTACACTATCTCATGAATTACAACACCGGCATAAACAGCAACTAGAGTGATTTGTAGTTCTTTAGAGGGAAAGGCACTTTATTAATGTAGCAGGCTATATGTTTTTCTTTGTTCAGCCAAATGGTCAATAGAGAAAAAGATTTTGCCTGATGCTCCTGAAGGATTTTAAATAAAGGCTAGCATCTTCTAGAACTAATTTTTCAATGTCAAAATGCTTTTTTTAAAAAAATATCATTTAGAATGAGTATTATTATACAAGCTATGCACACTATGATTTGTTTTCTACAACACATGTGCATAAAGAATGGTCCAGGGGCTTTCAAATGATATTAATAATAAGACAACATCTGTGTATTACTCTTTGGCATGAATTTTTTACAAGCCTTTATTTTTTTCACAGACAGGTTATCAAACTCAGAGCTATTTTTCCACCTCCGCTGACTTCTGGTTTTGTTCCAGTGGTTGCAAACCGGAGTGTGGGAGGGAAAAATGGGTTGTAGCACTCCGGTTCACTGAAGCAGTTCTGAAATATGGAAAATCTGATTATCGTTATGCCACCACCTCTGGGTGTTCTTAAAAAACACAGTGTCCAACACCAGGGCTTGAAGAACAGGAGATTAATACATAACTTTTTATATGAAAGAGTAAATATTTTTCTATTAAAATGGTCAACTGACGAAACTGCCAGCCACATCACTGAAGAAAGGCATCTCCTGTCAATTTCATATTTGTCACCTGTAACTACCTTCACACCCACTTTGACTTTTGCCACTAAAACTTTAAGCACTATGTTATAAAGTTTCTCCTCTTCTCTGTGCTTGAAACGATAAATTGTCCCTTCTCTACATGATTCCTGAAGCCCGCTCCGCACATACACTTGAAAACGTTATGTGTGCCAGAAATCACTGAATTACTCTTCCCAGAAATACCAGCTCAGAATGGTTTAGACACTGCTGGAGAAGCACCAACTCAGTGTGAGGTTCAGCTGTTTGGGGGGGAGGGGGAACTGGGGAAACAGTGATACTGGAGAAGGAAGAGGTTTACTATAAACGTCAAGCGAGGCATGCAGGCTGCCTCCACCAGGAATCATTATTCCACCCATTCTCAAAGCAAGAGGCTTGCATTACGCACTCTTAATATCTATTTCCACGGCAAATAAACTTACCTAACTATAATTTCTACCTTTCACCCGCTCCACAGGGAATACACTGCATGCCATTTGCTATATCTATTTATTTTTCTATTTATTATATTTATCACATTTGTGTGAAATTGCCTTAAAAATTCAGGCTACTCATATTTTAGCCATCAATCAAAGCATAGCTAGTTCAAAACCAATGCCTGATTTTTTTCGCACTTGCCCTTACATTTAAAACAAATCCACAAAGAAGTTTATTTTTGATACAACAGGAACATTCAAATAAACATTTTGATTCATGTACTCATAAAGTACAGCATCTCTCAGGGAAATGCTGGTTTAGTCAATGAACTCCAAATTACTATTTCTAGTATTACTGTCCTTCATTTTTAGCTTAAAAATACTAATGTCCCTAGTGACATTATTTACAGAATAAAAAAAAAAAGATTGTTCAGAGAATTTATAATATTCCCAATTAGCAGTGTGTAATACATGTTAGATAAGAGTCATACTACTAAAAAAGAATATTCAATTGCCTACCAACCCTGAGAACATTCTAAGAAGTTTCTTTTATATTCTATAGAGCAAAACATCCAGAGTTCCGTGTACAGTGGCATGTTTTAGCCTCAGTTACATTTGGAAATCTAAGGGAACACAGAAGTGAATGTTTAAAAATATATTACTACTAAAAGAAACATAAATCAAAACTTTGTCTTGTTACAGTGTACCAAGAATAGTACATTATTATGAATTATGATCATTTATCAAATGTAAGTTTTGCATAAACACAGTGGCCACTGAACATTATCAGAAAATTGAACATGGATGAAAGAAAAATCCAATTAGAAATATGCTATACCAGCATAGAAGCTAATAAACTTTATTTTAGAATTGAATTTAGGACAGTGACAATTTACTTGGACACTTAAAACACAGAATTTACAGAGTTGCCTCATTGTGATCAGTTAGCATTATGCAATCTGTCATCATCTATGGAAATCTACACACAATCAACCAAAATTTATAAAGATTCCACCATGATATGCTCCCACATAAAAAGCCAAAAAAATCTAAATTTATTTATGAAATGGTAGTTATAAGACATTTCCTGAGTTAGAAATGTTTCAAGTTTCTAAAAAAGATGTAAAAGTGAGATACAAGTTTACTCCATCATATATTACTACATCCAATTAAAACACTTACACCACTCAAATTCCTAGTCCTAGAAGTTACACACCTTCTCACTGATCTAATAACTTAAAAAGTAAAATTTCATGGATTACGTTGCTAGATCAAGAATAATCTCAGGGGGGCTTCCCTGGCGGCGCAGTGGCTGAGAATCTGCCTGCTAATGCAGGGGACACGGGTTCGAGCCCTGGTCTGGGAAGATCCCACGTGCCGCGGAGCAACTGGGCCCGTGAGCCACAACTACTGAGCCTTCGCGTCTGGAGCCTGTGCCCCGCAACGGGAGGGGCCGCGATAGTGAAAGGCCCGCGCACTGCGATGAAGAGCGGCCCCCGCACCGCTATGAAGAGTGGCCCCCGCTTGCCGCAACTAGAGAAAGCCCTCGCACGAAACGAAGACCCAACACAGCCAAAAATAAATAAATAAATAAAGTAGCTATAAAAAAAAAAAAAAAAAAAAAAAAAAAAGAATAATCTCAGGGCTACCAAATGTGAATAAGAAGCGTAAAGATGTTTCTAAAACAAGTTAGTTTTATTAGATCAACGGTAAAACTACAAGGCAAAAATACAGTTTTAAACATAAACATCTGGCTTCCCATAACCTTGGCCATTCTTGGGAAGTCTATAAGGAGAAGCAATCACTATGATATTTCTATTCCTTACTTCTGGAACCTTGTGGCAATTCAAAATTCCCATTAACAGTCCTGGAGAGAGTCTTAGAGCTTGAAGCTAAAAGGCAGCTAACTGGAAGGGTCACCACCCTCAAGATGTATAAACTGTGGTCCAAGAATATTAAGTGATGAGCCCACAGTTACATAATTGGTTAGACTCCTATGATTATGTTAGGCTTCATCACTAATTTAGAGAGCAAATTATAAATAAGTAAACATTTATGCCATTTTACCTTTGGCAGAGGGTTTTACTATGCTTGAACTTGACGGTTTTACTCACTCTGGGTATTTGTTTGGCTGCTATTTACAGACAACTTCAGAGTCTACATACCTAGATAACTGAATTTTCTGTTATACAATCCTATGTTTCATTAGACTATATGAGACTACTGTTTCTGACCTGAAACATTAGAGATTTCTTAGAGGTTTTTCCTACATCTAAGAAAACTAAAATCCAGAGACGTTAAGAGTCTTAAACTAAAATTCACCTCAACTACATTAAGACATTATATATTTTAATTAATATTTATTTTCCAGTCTGGAAATCTAAATAGACTATCACTATCAGTGAATATTCTAGATAGAACTTAAATGTCCCAGAAGTGGAAAACTCTATTTAGTTTAAGATAGATCATGAAATTTAACGTTGAAATAGCCAAACAACAAACTTCAATGAAGAGTCTCTAAGTCAAAAATCCTGGCTATAAAATGAGGATTCAGTTGATGTCACTTCAGTCATCACTGCCCCTGCTTCTCACTTAATAGTCAAAGTATACGAACTGAAGTTACACCTTCCACCCACATCTTGCACACCTACACCTCCAATCAAGACTACGTCCTGAAGACACTGTCCAACACCAAATGCTGGTGGAATGGAGCAACAGGAACTCTCACTGCTGGTGGGAATGCAAACAGTACAGCCACTTTGGAAAACAGTTTGGGAGTTTCTTACAAAACCAAACATAGGCTTATCATAATATCAAGAAATCATGCTCCTAAATATTTGCTCAAATGAGCTGAAATCTTATGTCCACACAAAATCCTACACACCAATATTTATAGCAGCTTTATACATAACTGCCAAAAATTGGAAGCAACCAAGATGTCCTTCAATAGGTGAGTGGACAAACAAACTGTGCTACATCCATGTAATGGTGTATCATTCGATAATAAAAAAAAAAAATCAACTATCAAGCTATGAAAAGACATGGGATAACCTTAAAGGCATATTGATTGTTAAGTAAAAGAAGCCAGTCTGAAAATGTTACATATTATATGATTTCAACTATATGACATTCTGAAGAAAGCAAAAACTATAGAGACAGTAAAAAGATGAGTGGTTGCCAGGGCGTCAAGAGGTGTATGGTGGAGGCAGTGGGGGAGGGAAGCAATGAATAGGTGGGACACAGGGCATTTTTAGTGCAGTGAAAGTATTCAACATAATACCATAATGGTAGATATATGACATTATTATACATTTGTGGAAACTCTGAGAACCGTGCAATACAAAGAGTGAACCCTAATACAAACTATGAACTTTAGTTAATAAAACTGTATCAATACTGGTTCATCACTGTAACAAAAGTACCACCTTTTGCAAGCTTTTAATAATCGACGAAACGGCAAATGGGGGGACGGAGTATACGGGAGCTCTACTTTCTGAGTCATTTTTCTGCAAACCTTGAACTGCTCTAAAAAATAAAGCTACAAAAAAAAATAATAAAAAATAAAGCTATTAAAACAAAATAAGAACACTGTCTCAGGAACTAGCTATTGACACAGATAAATTTGTGTAAACCTTGTGTAAAACTACAAGGTTTAAATAATATGAAAAGCGAACACACAAATGCAATGATATTTCCCCCAAAACAAACACATGGTAACATTTATCCTAACTGTGAAACAAAAAGCAACATAAATGACCTTAACCCTTAGAAAAATAAAATGTGAAATATCCTTACCTGTCCTGCGACTGCTCTTCGTACATCCTCTCCTTGCCTTCTTTAAAGAGTCTTATTGCTCTTTTTGACTTTTTCATTAGACTATCAATGTAGATTTTAAAATATTCATTCTCACTGAGTTGGGCAAGTTTCTGGTTGTCGTCATATTTACTCAATATTAGTCTCAAATGCTGATATGTATCAGGTAAAATATCAAGTATATATGGTGGGCTATTCTTCAACTGAAGTTTGGGATTTTGGCACAGTCTGACCTAAAAGAAACAAAGACAGAAATAAAACATTCTCATATGAACTGCAACACTTTCTTTCACAGAAGAGCTGAGAAAATTATCAAACTATGTACTATTTCTTTGCCTTCCATAATATACATTTTGATTTTTAAATTATGATCAGCAATCTACAAAGAATCTACATTCCCATCTGTTTTCATACAATTAAATACTATTTTCTTCTCTTATTCAGTTTTTCTATGTCAGACCTTAACTTTCAACCCCTAAAGTTTTCATTCTCTCTTCAACATCCCATTGTTCATGGCTTAACAGAACACCAATGTGTTAATTATTATATATCACTAACAGTCTCTTTTTTAAACAAAAATGAGGGAATGGGCCTCATCTGCTAGCCCATTTTAACATTTCACATTCAGAGATTACTTCCCCAGCTAAAGCTCTTTGATAGATTTTAATTTATGTTTTGGTGTATTGTTTCCAAACCCTGAGAAGACTAAAAACAGGTGCTCTTTTAATAACTGAATTATTAAGTAGTAAATGGGTGTCAGGTCAGAACAAGTCTTTTCCACCTCTTCACATTACATCCCAGGCCTAGAAACACACGTTACATAACGGTTCAGTCATTCCATCAGGTGCCACCCAACGACTGGGGCGTTCAGGGCTGCCTGCAGAACCATACCTTCTGCTAGCACGAAAAGGTAGTAATTCTACTACTACATTCACTTCTTTCTACATGTTCATGTGATTTAGTCATAAGTAAGTTTACCCATCTCTCATTCTTACCCCTCCAATCACAGCATAAAGAACCATCCAATTAAACGACTGTTTAAATAAACTCATTGGGAATTGCACAAGTGTGTACATAGTGTAAAGGCGCACACTCTTACAAAAGGCAAAATGTACACATCAAAGCAGAGTTACTGAGAAGCTCATGAAGCGTAAGCTTGAGGGTCCCTCAGACACTTGGCCCTCTTCTAAAGGTCTCGTCATAAATTTTTTTGTAAAGTTTTCAAGAGCAAGATATTTTACATACAATTAGTTACGATTTCTGTCTTTTTCCCAGTACAACATCCTTTCTGTCAAACTTAACCTGCTGTTGGGTGGCACTGAAGGAGCTGGGGGCATTTTTGGAGTCTGGCTAATGGGAATTTGAGCTGAAATACACTAGTTTGGCTTTAAGTGGAAGGTACATGTAAGGAAGGCAGTCACTTCTGGAACTAGTTAAATCATTGCCAGCAGTTGTGATACAAGAATGGCTTCGGGAATATTTCAAGTGTTCATGGTGCTGACCAGCCGAGCACAGGAGCAGGAAGGTCACGTTTAAATTTCGTAATTTGAATGTGTCCAATGGTACCCAGAATTGGAGGCATACGTGGGCAATGGAACAGAATCAAACCATAAAGTGTACAGAGGGCTTCCCTGGTGGCGCAGTGGTTAAGAATCCGCCAGCCAATGCAGGGGACACAGTTTCGAGCCCTGGTCCAGGAAGATCCCACGTGCCGCGGAGCAACTAAGCCCATGCGTCACAACTACTGAGCCTGCGTTCTAGAGCCCGAGAACCACAACTACTGAAGCCCGCGCGCCTAGAGCCCGTGCTCCGCAACAAAGAGGAGCCACCACAATTAGAAGCCCGCGCACCGCAACGAAGAGTAGCCCCCGCTCACGGCAACTAGAGAAAGCCCGCGTGCAGCAATGAAGACCCAATGAAGCCAAAGGTAAATAAATAAAATAAATAAAATTTTAAAATTAAATAAGTAAAGTGTACAGAGTCTAGATTATTTCTCTGATGTTCGTGGACTTAACCATTTCTTTTAATGGTCTTTCTTTTCATACCCAAATTTGTATTTGTACTTTTTTCTTTAAAAGGATCACTCTAAATTTCAGGTTCCACAAAACACGGATCCACTTTTGGGTACTGATAAAAGTGCCCGGGCCAAATGAAAAAGAGTTGAACATTAATAATTTCAAGAACCACAAACACAAATAAATCAAGGAAATGACAAATGAAAAAGTACTCTTAAACTTACTTTCTCACTTGCTTCCTCTGAGAAACGACCGTATCTTCTGTGGGGGAAAAAATCTGGTTCAAACTATCAAGCATCAGCCCCTAATTTAAGACAACCATTTCTCACATTAACTAAGGGCGTTCTATCTCCCTCCTCTCTGTACACAGTGCCTAAAGCAGAACAGTCTAGCATACAGTACAGAACTAATAAATGGATGTAGAGATGGTTGGTTGATTGATTCTGAAATTCTTTATATGTATTTTTACACACAGATGTTATTATATTACTTCCTTATTTTCATGATTGAACTATATAATAGTATTTTCTCCCCTAAAGACAGATGAAGTCCCAAATATATCAATGATTTAACAAATCCTGCTTGAAACAAGATGGTTTTTCAATTCTTAAAACTAAAAGATAATATCACGAGTATACACAAATTTCAAAAATATCACCACCAACATCCTACAGCAGGCAGTTGAATTTCAGCAACACAAAACTTGGTACAACATGTCGCAGACTGATAAATTATTAACTTGTAGTTAGGGGGCTAGGCAGTTTTAAATTCACTTCCTCCAACTGGTGAATTTTTTAACTGATAAATAAAAAATTTTTCAGACATTGCAAATTACTGTTCTTTAATAGATTCTTTTAAATGTTACAGATTTTTAATTTACTATTTGTTACCTGGCCTTTTTCTCATTTGTTTTATTTAAATTATAATTCTATCTGAGTATTGATTTATTCAGTAAAATTGTTTCAATAACTACTATATACCAGGTACTGAGCTTAGTGTCAGGAAACTATAGATGACTAGAGCATACTTCATGCCTCAAGGAGTCTGGCAGAAGAGACCTAGTTCTCTATAATTAACTTAGGAGCAATGTAATTCTTGCTCTAAGGGATCTTAGTAAAGATCCTGTCCAATCCATTCATTTTTCAGATAAAGAAGCTAAGAACTACAAAGATTAAGGGACTATTGAAAAATCATTAATCCAACACAAGAGCCTGCATCTTATGAATCTCAGGCTGATCTTCTTTCTAACTATATCACAATTTAATCAGAATTAGGCATATAATTAATGATCCCTGGCTAAACTCATTTACATTTTTATTTTACTCCATTTGCGAATTTACATGCACCTGAGGGCCCATTTGTTAATTCTACAAACGTTTATGTGTCAGGCATTGTTTCGGGCCCTATGGAGTACAGCAATGAATAAATCACACACCTGTCCTCAAGGAGTGTTCTAGTGAAAAAGATTGGTGGCTTAGAAGAGAATGACAGGAGAATCAGAGTGCTATAATGGAGGAGACTACGAAGTGCTAGAGGAGGAATAAAGCAGACACATCTACGTGGCAGGGCCATGAAAAGCATACCTAAATGTGCAAAAGGAGTATTCCAGGCAAAGGGATGTGCAGAGGCTTGAGAGGCCCCAGGGAGTAGGGTGTGTGAAGAGCAGTCAGTGCAGTCATTCTAAAAGGTGGGGGCACTGGAGCCCCTGGGTGAGTGGAATGAAGAGATCTTCAATAGGCTAGAGCCAGTTCATCAAGGCCTTTGTAGGCCGCACAGTTTTCTAAACCTGCACTTGGGCAAGTGCAACATAAAATGCTGAACTACTAATGTATGCCGCTGACTGTGCAGTTCATCAGTTGGATTAGTATTAAACTCTGTGATTTATGACAACTCTTGCCGAAAATTGCCGAAAATGAATAACCCTATGCCAGGACTATGACTTCCTAGCAGGTCAAATTCAATTCCATTCAATAAATATTTATTGAGTGCCTGCTGTGTGCAAGGAACTGCAAAAGTCAGGGCGAGAAAAATTGCTTTTCTAAAACCAGTATTTTAAGGAGAAAAATCAAGCTCACCATTTAAGGTTCAAGTTCAGATTCGAATGACTCAGACTTCTTCTAGAAATATCTAAGTCACCGCCTAGAATGAAAGCGGGTCCCAACACAGGAGAGCTTTCACAAAGAACACATCTACAGTCACATTATACACTGATGGACTTTTTAGGGCACCAACTGGTACATTAAAGGATTGGCTCATTACTCTTTGCTTTTGAACTAAAAGGTAAAACATTTAGTATTGGAATTGGGCTAAAAATTCCATTATAGTCATTGGCTCAAAGGATTTTAGAGTTAAAGAGGACCTTGGAGGTCACCAAGACCAACTCCTTCCTTGTGACATAACAATACTTAAACACAGAAATGGAACCTAGTTAAGTTTACTGCTCAGAACCCTGCTGTCTGGATTTACAAGTCAGGCACTCTCTCCATAACAGCAGACAACTGCCTGATGTATTTCTTGAAAATGTATTTAAAGATTTTTAAATAGACCTCTCTGTATATGTCTATATATGCATCATCTCACATACATAAAAATATATATTTCATATTTAATATGGCACTACATGTGTATTTCAGTAAATACATGAATATGTATTCATATACATAAAATATATATTCAACCATATCAAAGCAAAGGCGCAAATATAAACACAGGATTTACTAGGGCTACTAGAATCTTTAAAGCCATTAATTATTCTGGAACACTCTTGCATTTAAACAGTTTCCTGACTGTGCTTTAATTAAAATTTCCAGCCAAAAGGTAACAAAGAAATATTAGGTCAGCTAACATATTTTCTGCAAACAAGGTTCAAACCAGCCCTTGAAACCTATGAAAGAAATTCTACTGAAGCAAATGGAAACTTCAACAGTAAGGAATTGTGCGCATACCATAAAAGACTTTCATTATAAAACACACCTCACCTCGTGGAGCATTCAGTTATATTAAATCATGTATTGTATCTGCGAAACGAAATATCCCATTTTTTAAAGACAGTATGGGAAGCCTGAAAGAATCCCTTGTCTGTGCTCCTCAGGTAACTGCTGTAAGAGATTCCTTATTGCAGTTACTTAAAAGTATGTCATTATGACAAAAAAGTGTCTGTGAGTTCTTTGGGTTCTTTACAGTTTAGTTCAGCAAATCACACCACTAAGTATATAAAAGCATAAAAACTTATACAGCATAAAATTTTAAAAATATAAAAATAAAACAGAACTCTTTCTACATAGAATATTAATTGGGCAAAACAAGAAGGTTAGCATATAACTAACTGGTTATGAGTCTAGAAATTAATCATAGCAGGATTTGGGGGAAACTACCAATTCTTTTATGGTTTTCAGAGAAGGTTTCTTTAGAAAGACACCTTTAACCTTTATAACCTTTTATAACCTTTATAACCTCTTTATAACCTTTTTATTGTTATAAAAAGCACCATTAAATAACTAACTAGTTGTAATTAAGATGTCAATTGTGTATTCATTTGTTCACTATTCATCTGTTCACATATCTATCTTACTGGTCTATCTCCATCACCTAATGTAGGATCTTGCATATAGTAGATGCGCAATAAATATTTGATGGAGGAAAGGAGGAAAGGAACAACTTAAGGAGGAACCTCTCAGAAGTAAAGTAATATTACAAACAGGATATCCATACCTATATTGAATAAACCTGTCTACAAATGAATACAAAGCTTGGAAAAGAACTTGATCATTTCAAATATAGGGGGTAAAGATCCTTTTGATTTACTTCTCTTGGAAAGAGGAAGATTCAAGCAGTGTGCTTGAATCTTCATACTATAAACATAGGCATCAGAATCAATCAAACCTGGGATCTAGCCCTGCCAGTTACTAGCTTTACAACCTTGGGCCAGTTTCTTCTTCTGGAAACCATGAAAACTTCTAAAGATGTTACAAATTCTCAGAAGAGGAAATGTAAGGTGCTCTGCACAATACCTGACACATACTGGGCACTGGCAACTTTTTTAGGATTTCTTCTCCTTCCATATTATACCACAACATGGCAAAATCCCTGCAGATTTTGCAAAGATATTAGAATTAGACCAAGGGCACTGGCCACCTTGTTGGGGATCATTAAGAGTTCTTTTATTTAGTTCCTAAAGTTTGTTATACTACCTGAAATCCTTAAAAAGTCTCCTGTTTTGTACAGAATAGGAGCAAATAAGGTTAATAAGCCCAGGTCACTACTCCTGATTTGGAATCAGTACATAGGTACTCAGCTGATCTGGAATCATTTAAAAGGTAGAATACTTAAGAACTATTTTTTGTAATTCCTCTTAGAAAACAGTGTGAGCTTAACAATTATTTAAATGTTAATATGTTAAACAGCTAAAAATTTAGTCAGATATTTTCAAAATGCTTCTTTAATTACTAGGAGAAAATCAGCACTT
This sequence comes from Balaenoptera acutorostrata, assembly GCF_949987535.1. NCBI lineage: Eukaryota > Metazoa > Chordata > Mammalia > Artiodactyla > Balaenopteridae > Balaenoptera > Balaenoptera acutorostrata. The sequence continues at coordinate 98,388,697 of NC_080067.1, read as the reverse complement.
ACAAATACTTTTTTTTTTTCTAGTTTTTTTTTTTTTCCTCAAACATCTTTATTGAAGTATAATTGCCTTACAATAGTGTGTTAGCATCTGCTTTATAACAAAGTGAATCAGTTATACATATACAATATGTTCCCATTTCTCTTCCCTCTTGCATCTCCCTCCCTCCCACCCTCCCCATCCCACCCCTCTAGGTGGTCACAAAGCACCGAGCTGATCTCCCTGTGCTATGCGGCTGCTTCCCACTAGCTATCTATTTTACATTTGGTAGTGTATATATGTCCATGACACTCTACAAATACATTTTTAAAAATCTTAAATATATGCCCAAGCAGAGTAGATAAAAACAGCATTGTGGCATCATTTAAGTCACAGCATGTTTTTAAGGTGATCTTAATATAAAGGCTCAGGACTGATTTTCATTTCAATTTTTTACTTATTTATGCACTTAATTGCTTTAAAACTAGTTTAAATATATATTGTTTATTCTACAATATACAATTTTAGAACATGATTTAGACATTACAAATGTTACAAGTTAAATCACTTCTTGACAGCCCAACATAAAATTTAAAAATTCCCCAAAACTTCTCTGTATATTTCCTTACTTCCCTCTTATCTAAGCGGAAGTTACAGTTATCTACCAAGGATTACCCTTCTACTTGTTATTAGCCTCTCCTTCTCACATTGTAATCCAGGATGCCACTTCATCAATTATTTTTTCTTCCCTTACATCTTAAATCACTCCCTACCTACATTCCTTCCCCTAAATCCGTGAACTTCTCCAATAGCACCTACACACAAAGTTATGCTCTGCTCAAACCCTCAAGCTATCTATCAGAACTTTCTTTCTTTGCACTAGTTGTCCCAGTTCTAGAACAATTTTTAAATAATCCACATACTCGTTTTCATCTAGCTCTCACAGAAGCAAAACTACACTGAAAGATCAACAATGGACTCGACTCAAGAAATTCAATGACTTCTTAAACTTTCATTAGGCTTGGTTTTCTCCATTTGAACTTGGTTTTCTCAGATTTTGAAACTATCTCCTCATTAAAGCTATCTCTACTCAGGAAATCAGTATGCTCTCATTCTTCTCCTATCTGTCTCATCACTGTTCTTTGCAGGATTCTCTTTCCTTCACTGCCATCTAATTATAGATACACACCTGATACAGCTGAGAATTCCAATCTCTAACTTTTTCTCCACCTCTCACCTTCTATTCTGTCCTCCAACTCTCTTGTTGTTCTATAGCTTGAAATGCTGCCTCTATGGGCATATCTACCAAACATATGTCTCTAGTTTCAACTTCTCTCTTTAACTGCACATTCAATTTTCTGACTTCAAAATGGATTTCACTCTGGCAAGTCAAACTCGACATGGCCAAAAACAAACTTATCATGCACCAGCCCCCAAGCTTCCTCTTTTCTTCCTATGTTCCTTATCTCATTAAGTGCATCACTGCCTTTAGAGTCAACTAAGCTGAAAACCTCAAGAGTCACTTTCACTTCAACTTCTCGTTCATCCTCTATCTCTGAAGGGTCACCAGGACCTTAGATTTTACTCCAAAATGCCTCCCACGTTTGAACCAACACTTGCTATAGCTACTGTCAATTCTCTAGCTCAGCCCTTCATTATTTCCTGCCCAGTCTGTTTTAATTCCTCTTGATCATTATTTCTACTTTTAAGGGTTTCTTTTTTTCTCTTAATTCATCCTTTCCAGAGTCAAGACAGTAATTTATCACAGCATAGCCTTGACTTTCTCTCACTCTGCTCAAACATCTCAGTGTTTCTTTGCTTACCAAATAAAGTCCAAATTCCTTGACAAAACAGTCAAAGCCTCTTCATCTTTCTCTAACTAACCTTCTTTCACTCAGCAATCTCCCTTTACTCATCATTCCTTCTGCCTGATGTGTCCTCACTTCACTGGAATCCAAAGCATCCTCTAAAAAATAGCTGGATAATACCTCCACTATGCTGCATTCTACACCAACTTTTCACCCCAGCAAGCAACACTCACATCTACCAGATGCTGTGTTACAGCACTTTATTTACACCGTATTACAGCACTTAACTACACCCTACAGGATAACATGGTTATCTATGATTCTCTATCTTTCCATACTTAGGATATGATAAATGAATGATGAAATAAATAGATAGCACAGAAAGCAACTCTGAAAGAAAGAAAGAATTTGATTCAAAATCTGAATGGTTAAAATTCTACAGGAGTTAAAAGATAATAACTGATTAAGGCTTCTGCTAAAGGTATGCTCCATAACACACGGATAAAAACCCAGGGAACTCTTGGGAGGATTCCTTTAAATCTTTTACTTTATCCAAAAGCTTTACCTAGAAGTGACAAGAGGCAAACTTTGGGATCACTTCATATACCTAAGCACAAATCAGAATCTAACTCAGTAGTAAACAAAATAACCCAGACACATAATGTGTTACCATCTATCAAAGTCTACTAGGGCCCATGATTCTGCTAATATAGAACAACCTCACTAAGGAAAAAGAAATATGTGAAGAATAATTCAAATAAATGATATTCCCTGTTCCAAGGGCCCAAGGACTGATATTCTCAAACCGAACAAACACAAACAATAGGCATCCAAAATCCGAATTATATTCCACATGCAATATTTTTCAGAGGTATGAGTAATTCAACTTAGAAAAGAACACTTACTCTTATTTTTTAATAGCTGCATATAATTTAAGCATTTTTGATTGACAAACTTTAAAATATATTATGGTTGAAGTGAAATTATAAAGATAGAGAATAAATTATATTCCAAGCTTGACAAATGTACTAAATGTACTGAGGGTAAAAAGCAGGAAAAGGCCGTTCGGTATCATCACTTTTTAAATGTTTTTAAAACTCTTTCAGTAATGTAATTTCAAATGAATGACAAGGACAGCAAGACAAAAACGTAGGCAGGTACTCAACTTGCTTTGCTCTTTGGCATCAATTAATTACTTTTTAATTTCCTGAACAGCCATGTACGCTCAGTACATTTAGTATCTATTAGATGGAAAATTGTTTCTTCCACTTTCCATCACCTGGCTAAGATGCTTGTGAAAACCATGCTCAGGAACCTCACATTAATAAATCATCATTCCTACCATACTGATTAGCAATCATTTCCTTACCCTCACCACAGCATTTCCAACAAGAGTACAATAATGCTATTCCTAAAGGCAGTGGCCAGCAGAATCCAGACAGACAACAGTCTGAGCAGTGGCCAGAAAAACCAGACAGATGTTCTCGACTGCTCCCACTGTACTTTGTATAGGTCTGTATTACAGCCCCTTCCATACTACATGGCAATTATCCACTTACATGCCTGGCTCTGATGCTGGTCTCTGAGTTCCTTGACAGATCAAGGGCAGAGTTATATCTTGCATAGCTTTGCATCCGCAGGTAATAAGCACTTCATAGAAACACAGTAGGTCCTCAAGAAATGTTTAAGTGTTAAGAACCTCCATCTCTGTAAGAGCTTTGGGACAGACTCCACATTTCAGGTGTATTTGAACCTTCCGGTGTATTCATGAGTAATAGTTCTGTCACTATATCAAACAGGCATCTACTGACCTGAAGAGTTTGGGGTCAGCTATTGACTTACACTGACACGTAGAACTAAAACCAGGAAATATGTCTAAATGAGATGCTTTGGGATATGCTACTATTCTTTTTCTCAATAAATGTACTCTGCTAAGTCTGTGCTACCGATGTTTTCTTACAAAACACTTTACATCTTACAAGGAACACAGCTGAGCAATTACTCCCTCCCACTCTCAGTGACCTTGTATAGAAAGCCTGCCCTCTGAAAACATAACAATTAGTTGGAACTGGAATTTCAGTTGACTTTTAAATTCTAGAGGCCACGGAATGGTGTAACTACACATTTACTAGATATTTCCCCTACAGTCTAAGACTGCTTCTTTGCCCTGTGAGATGTTATTTTACTTTATAAGTGGCTGAGACGACATACTGTACTTGGAGCCTGTTTACAAATTTATACTTCTAAGATTTGACCTTGTTGCAGAGGCTTCATAAAGAAAAAATGCCAAATGCTTAACCTTGCCTTTTACATAACTACCAGTTAGAGTTGAACGCTACTATTTTCCGTTATTCGGAAGCTAAACTCCTACTATTGCAGTTATTTTACAAAACAGGTAATGTGTCAAGGGATTAACTTTTGGACTAATAATAAAGTTCCTGATGTAATCACCAGGACAGTGTTGATATTATGAACCACTTTCTTCACCACTGACAAGGAAGGAAAGACAAACACATGTGGGTGATTCTTCTGCATTACACAATTAAATAAAATAGACTTTCCAAATAGCAATTATCAATGCTTTTCTATGACTGTGAGATAGAGTAGCAATAAACATACTGGACTCTTTTAAAATGATTTATATGGTTTCCCTCCACAAAGCCCACGAATGCATTCATAAATGAACACAACAATTTTCAGCCTTGACAAATAATGAAGACAAATAGGGAAAGCCACACAATGCACCTCTGGCCAACCCCCATACCCGCATTCCACTAAGTAGAGACTTTAGGTAGTAGAGTTCCTTGTGAGTCAAGTTTCTCAATTAGACAGGCTAAACACAAACCCACAAAAGGGTTAACAAAACAAACAATGGCAGAAGCTTAACTATCAAATAACCGTCTATTTTACCATAACCCATGGTGAAATAATTAAAAGAGGATAAAACTTAGGTTAACAATCGGTTAGAGACCAAAATTACACACACATTTTTTAATGTTTCAAAAATAATGACTCTACATTACCTACAGTTTACCACTTCCTTATATAAATCTTTTTCATTTGATGTTCTAACATTTACTCACAATTGTACAAATTCTGACCACTCAAAGAAGGGGTGGGGAGAGAGGAGCAGCTCCCTGGTAGAATCTGACCCATTTTTGCACACTCATATAACAGATAAGTTAAAGAAAAACCCTGAATCTCCTTCTCTTATGCCCAACTAACGGTTCAGGCATGAGAGTGACCTTAAATTGCTTACTCCTTAGAAAAGCAAAGACAGCTAGTATTGTGCCTGTCAAATATATACAGTTTTTCCAACTGCATGCTTCTCATTCTTAAGTATCCAATGTTAAAATCAAAACCTGACCTCAAGCAGCAAGTTGCAATGTTCTGACACTATGACATCATTCTGTCTGGAGCACTTTAATATCACAATTTGAATAAATTGGCAGAAGCTTAAATAGGTCACACTGAAGCCTAAAACTAAGGATATTTATCTAACAAAAATATTCTGGCTCTGCCTTTAGCATCACCAGCCATATAATGCCAGGTCCATTGTTCATCTACCCATCTGTGCTTTTCATAAGGGTAAATGAAAATAAAGTAAATCTTATCCCCTTCCTGTATTGCTAATACCACTGACAGTGGCTTTTTGCGGCAAATATTTGAACACTGTTACAAACCAAAGTGAAGTTGACTGCTACCATATGACTTTGTGAAGGCTTTAGCACACACCTACAAAGAAGTATTTTTTTAAACCTCCATTTCTGCAGTTATAAAGACATCAAGAGCCCTGCATCAACTAACTTTATAATTAGCCCCAAATATGTATGAAATAAAACCATAAGGCGCTACAAACATTTACCAATATATAGGGTACAGTACTATTGCTTCAAGAGAAAAACTATTAATTTTGCACAGCAGCAAGCTACATCTTAATTATATTTATTTCATAATCCTACTTAGTAAAATAGGACACAGCTACAGTTTTCTCCATAGACCCCTGTGAAGTATTCAGGTTGCCTAGACTTCTCTGGGCACTGACAGCCAGCATGATTTCTTCTTATAACATTGTAGTTCATCTGAAAGCAACATGCAGAAACCACAGAAGTTTCTGATACTCTCAGTCCCACCACCTCCATCATAAATTTTCCTTTCGCAATAAACAATGTGCAATCAAAAAGGTTTCCTGTTTCAAAATGGAATAGATGAAAGAAACTGTAACTCTATCATTAACAACAGCAAAAAAGTTCCTTAATGAAGATGAATTCTCAAAGATGAAAATGGAAACTCTCAAACACTGCTTCCTCACTTAAGGACTAATCTGGTTCTTTCCCCAGTTATCATTCTCAGCATCATACACTGTGGTTGTCATGAGTGGTCCGTCAGAGACTTTTCTTAAATTACTTGTATACACTCTTTTGTTATCTAACAGCAAGACAACCTTACATAAGATGTAACGAACACATCCAAACTATTCTATGCCATGCACCAACAAAGAGCAGCCAACAGTAAAAACTTTGCATATCTGAGTCACGTAGAGGAACTTTGAACCTTGAAGAGTAGGACAAAAGGTAAAAAAACAAGTCTTAGCTCTGAACCCAACTTTTCTAAACACCCAGAGCAGATATAAGAAAGATGGTCAATCCAAAGCAAAAGATTATTGCTACAACAATAACTATTATTAAGTAACAGTACAAATAAAACTGGAGAAACCAGCCACATCCAGGGTCAACCCTGCTGTGTACAGACATGGTCAGACAGAACTTACCACTTTGTCCATGAGTTTCCAAGTTTTCTCCACAGTCCTGCGATCTGCTGCTGCTTGCTTAGGGGGTCCAACTGCATCTTGAATAGCGTCAATAATACCCAAAATTCGTCCTTTTCGGGGGTTTCCTCCTCGACCACCAGGGTTTCTGCCATTCATAGAATTTGCCATCTGGAATCTTAGTTCTCTGAAAGGGAAATTAAAAAAAAAAAAAAAAAAAAGTTAGTTGGTGATGAAAATATTTACCCAACAGAAAACAGGTTAACTTGTACCCACTACATCTTCCTCCATCAGTGAGAACAAAATCCAGGGCCCCAGATTCAACTTTTCAATAGCGTGTGAATTTACACTCTCAATCTTTACACACAACAAACAGGTTTAGTAGCAATGACCTTAGATTTGTTTTTGGAACACCAAGAGTTAAATACGCAAGTAGTGAAGGCTTGATTAATACCAAACTCATAACAATAAAAACTTACATAGATTTCCTCCAACTAGATAAGAACACACTGTTCTGTTTTTCCCCTCCCTGCCTTAATCCCAATTCAAAAGACTAGAACTGAAGCCCCCAGAAAACCTTTTGGGAGCCTCCCTCAAAAACCGCACTTTCACTCTGTTAGATTTCGTCAAGTTATATAAACGTAAAGATAATTCTACAGGAGCTTTAAGGGGCAAGTCTGCTGTCAACAAAGGCTTAGGACTTGGATTTTACCCGCTAAAACCACCAACTACGGACTCATGAACATGGACACACGAACACACAGTTCTTTAACCAACGCGGTTGAGGAGTTGCGCCCAAGTTAAGAGCCAAATAAACCAACACACAAATAACCCATTCTAAAAGAGAGACTGAGAAACTGACAAGATCGGGCACAGAAAGGAGGAGAGAGTTCACTTCTTTCGCTCCTCGCCTCTTGTCTCATCCAAGTGGGGTGGGGGTAAGGGGTCCAAAGCTTTGTTTCGGGACATCTGTGCCTCCTCCCGGCTCAGGCCCCTCCCCTGCCACTCTCGGATAACAGCTGGGGGAGGAAGGTAGACAGAGAAAGGACAAAGTATCGCCTCGCGCCTCCAGCGCCCGCAGCCCGGTCCGTCTCGGGCGCTCTGCGCTCGGCTCCCCGGGTTGTCTGCAATCCCAGCCGCCCGTCTCCCTTTACTCCCTCTTCCTCCCTCCCTGGCCCTGCCCAGGTCCGGGCTTTAAATACCCCTCTTCAAACTGTGACGGCGGCGGCGACAGCAGCTGGAAGCCGGGGCTGTCCCCTCTTCCTCTGTGGCCCGCGCCTGGCTGCCCCAGGGCCCCCAGGGCGGAAAGCAGCGTCAAGCCTCCCCGGCGCCCCCTTCCCTCCTGGCCTCTCGGCGCAGTAGCTGCCCAGAGACACGCGTGTGCGCGGGTCCGACTCTACGCGCACGAGCCCAGGGTGCGTGGGCAGCCCGGGCAGGGAGTGTGTAATCGCCGTGAAAGCCCCGCTCCCGAGGAAGGAGTGACCCAGAGCACCGGCCTTCGAGACAGGGAAACGCAACAATTACCGTCAAGACCAGTCCACGCCCGCTTTCCCCTCCCGCCCGACTCTCGGGGAGGCCGCGGGACGCTGCAGCAGCACTAGCCGGAGGAAGAGACCACTCGCTGGCCACCCCACCCCTGTAGGATACACACAGAGAAAGCCAGGCGCGGGGCGGGGCCGGGGGCGGGGCCGCGCGCGACTGGGCCAATCCCGAGCGCCCGTGCCCTGCCCGACAGCGGGCGGTGCCAATGGGCGGGAGGCGCCCGTCCTCCTCGCACTACCACCCGGTCCACGTCTCCCACAGTACACAATGGCCCCAGAGGAAGGCCCGCTCGCCGCACGTCCCAAATGGAAAGGGATTCGGAGGGAAATGGCGGGACTGGACTCACCCAAGAACGAAAGTGGAAAAAGGAAAGGAAATGGAAGAAAGGATGCAAGGCACTAGGGAATTGACCAATAAGGAGTGGGCGGGTGGGCGTGAGCGTTGGGAACCGGAGCCAAAGCGGACTCCGGCTAAAAGGCGGGACTTCCTGCTTCGTTCACTTTCCTAGCCTTTTGTTTCATAGCAACAGAGTAGTGGCTGAGAGGGTGTTGCTTCTCTACTCTGGGCGGATCCGAGGCTGAAGAATTCATCTCCCTAGGGCTGCCAAACTCTTCTACCCAGGACAGCAGCCAAACAGGTCTAAGGCATGGCTTCTTGTTGACTGTCAAAAAAAGAGCAGTCACTCAGCTTCTAAGATGAAGTATAAGCCTTTCATAGAACAGACTAGACTAGGGTTAACACCTGATTGCCAATCAGAACTTCCTAAATTTCTGAGTGTGTTTCCCTTTTACTGTTAGTTTTAAAGAATTGCTGATCAAACATCAGGTTGATGAAAAAGTAAATAGTTGACACCGCTGGCCAAATTGTCTCTACTAATCGTGCCAGGGCAGTGAAAGAACCGGACTATGTGGGTTGCTAATGTATACAATGTACCTTTTTATTTAGTGCAAGTTGTGTGTAAATGACTGAAGAGGAAACAGCTTTTGTATTTTGTCAGTCACCTTTACTCTGTGTCTGCCATTCTCTCCCAGCATTTGTAATCTCTCTTTGACTCCATCCTTATGTCTTTAGAAACGTCCACATCTGGCTAATCTTAAAAGGAAAAAGCTACTGTGCTGGGATCCTTCTTTCAGCAAGATCATATATTAAACAAATGCCTTCTATTTCTTTCTATTTAACTTCAGCCCCACCACAGGTGCTACTAACAATTGCTCTAGATTTTCATGCTTCGGAATTTTCTTTCCACCTCAGTTGGTAGTGTTGAATACACTTTACACCTTGGGCTTCTCAGATGTTGTAATATTTTGTATTCAAAAAATATTTTTTTTAATTCGTTCTCTAACCAGTTAACCCGATAAAATGTTTCTTAATGGTTCTAACCACTTTCTACCTAAATAACCATTTTAGTACTGTGGTAATTACTGTCAAGGATCCTGAGTTGTTATAAACATTCTTTACAGCCCTAAATTCAGGTGGTTAAGATTTTCATTTGATTAAAACAGGCAAAACGTGCTCTTTGCAACTAGTCAGGTGATAAAATGTGGTTCAGGAAGTAATTTTGTTTCTTTGCCATTTTTTCTATGCCAATAATTAAAGAGTAGTTCCTTGTTTTCACATTGCGTTTATCTACATAAGTACTGGCCTCTCCGTATCTCCTCCACCCATGCCTATCTCTTTTACTCATAGTAACAGTAGCTAAATTTACTAAAGGAAGACTGCAAAAGGAAAAATCGTATTGGGTCACCTTTTAAATAAATCCAAAAAGAATATATGTATAGAAGGTTTTTCTCAGCACGTAGGAAAAGAGTAGCTTAAGGAAATATTACAACTAAGTACATTACTCATATTCATATCTAGATAAATGCAGAATAAGTAAAATACATGTTATAGCATGTGGCATTCCTTTGATGTTAGTTTTGCAACTGAAAGAGATGACTTAATGAGAAAATAGCACTGCCTATGGTATCAAGCATATCATATTGAAACAAATTACAAGTTTTGTGGGATATAGTTTTATATATATGTGTGTGTATAAATATATATATACATATATATATTAAACACATACACAACACACATACGTATATATATATAATACCAAGGATTTACAGCTTCATTCTCCACTAGCTATTTTATCAAAGCCATCTTGAATCCAGGTCAAATTCTGGTGTAGTAGAGTTCCCATTTGAACCCTACTAGGATTCAGGATTTGCTTATGTCTGATGAACTGAGGGAGTAGTAGCCCTCCCTGCAAACTATTAGCATGAGTTGATGTATGTGGGAGAATAAAGACCTGTTGGGATGAACCTTCATATCCCAGATGCTTCCAATGAAGACACAAGAGCTAAAACATAATAAAGGACTGCATGCTGAGGGCTATAAATAAAAGCACAAAGAAGTGTTTTCATAGGAGACTTTGTGATACTCAGAGCATAAGTAGCAGTACTTCAAGGTGACAGAGTTGGCTAGAGAAATACTCTCCTCATTTCCGCATAGAACAAGTCAATCTCCAACATGGTGCAGTTTAAGGTGAATGCAGTATCCTTCAGCAGCATGGTGATTTGTAACCTAGAGGGAACTTGGGTATGACACCTTTATAGGAGAGGAGTGTTCTCCTGGAAGATCCTGGCATGAGGGAGAATGGTGAGACTCCTAACAAAGAGCTTTCCAAGCACCATAACAGTCAGTAAGTGAATAATATAAACAAACTGATGATAAGTTTATGTGAGACCCTTCCCTTAGGACTCCCAGAAAAAACTGGGAGACATTGTGGCGGGGGTACTGAGAAATTCTGTAGTGGCAGATATGAACGCTTGTCATCTGAGCATTAATATTAGACATTCATATATGTAGTCACAGGCTGGTGCCTTTTGAGAAAATGCAGATTAGAGTCCTGTCTTTAAACACAGGAAAAGTTTTTTAAAAAGAAGACACCTATTTGGGCAAATATTTATACTTTTTTCACTTGGTTCAATTTTTCTTCTTTTCTTTTTTCTACTGTCTCCAAATTCACAGGTGACCCATGTGATATTAGACTAGTTGACTAAGTAACAAAGCCTTCCTGTAACTTATCTGATCTATAAATAGCTACTCAAAAACTATTTGTTGAATGAATGAATTGACTGTTTGAGGATATTGTACAGGAAGTATAAGGGTGTCCCTGTTTCTGTGCAATGGAGTGTCCACTTTATTCACAATTTCAAGCAAGATGTTACTCTTCCTACCAGGTAGATTTGCAATGCCCCTCCAACTCAAAATCAGAATGACACAACACAAAACAGTAATCTCCCAGGGAGACTGTGGACACAAATTCACAGGTTAGAGATAAATAAGTGGATTATTACCTAGTCATATTGGGGTATAACAAGTCATCCCTTATTAAGGGTAATAGATTTCCATCTTTCCTTAACAACACATACCAATAGCTAGCAGTGAGGTATGCTGATCTATGGATTCACCAGACAGAACCAGAATCTAAGTACTAGTTTGGGATCAACTGGAATTCTTGCTTAACAACAAAAGCAACAATAAATAACAATGCCTTAAACAAGATAGAATCTTATTTCTCTCACACGTAGAAAAAGTCTGAAAGTAGAAATTACAGGTAAGAATGGTGGCTCCGCAATTTTTTCAAGGACCCGAGTTCCTATCTTTCCTCTGTATCATCCCAGCACCTTTTTTCTCACCCTCAGATCACCTTATGTTCCAAGATAGCTATTGGTGCTGCAGCTATCATCACTTATTTTCAGGTTAAAAGCTAAGAGGAAAGGTAGAAGGGTATTACAAACTTCTCCCTGAATCAATTTCCTTTAAGTAATTTTCAGAGAACTCCCACAAGTATTTCTCTTTAATAGCTCAAGGCCAGGACTCAGTCCCATGGTCAAACTTAGCTGCTAAAATATCTGGAAAGCAATGTGCTTTTTATTATAGGAAGCAATATAACCAGCTAAACATTTGAATTTTGTTTCTAAATATCTGGAAAGCGGTGAATAGATGTTTGGCAAGAAACCAGCCAATACTATCACAAAGGTCTTGTTCAAAAATTAAACTTATGATTAATAAATCAGTTCTTGAAATAAAAACTAGAGATTGCAGGTGGTATGAGATACCAAAAATTTGAAATACCAGATACCAGATAACATGTATATGTTTTATATATGTAAATTTATTTATTTATATATGAGATATTTATATATATGAGGTACATCTATGTATGTGTGTATGTGTATATATATATTGTGTGTGTGTGTGTGTGTGTGTGTATATATATATATATATATATATATACACACACACACACACACAATATATATATACATTCCTTAGAAGAAACCAGCATCTGCTATTTGCTATTACTGGACACAAATATCATTAAAGTTTATTATATATAAATAAACATAGTAAATTATATACAATTCTCATTACAACATGTGAGCCCAGTAATCCTGAACAATTTCAACATCACAGGGTGCAGAATGAGCAAAATTACGTAAGCAGCTTCCTTAATACATTTCTATCCTAAAGTTTATATCAGACTAAATAGTTGTATATTTGGAAAAAATAACATCTGCAAAATCACTTCCTTGTGATTTTCTTTCCCAGGCTATTGATTCTCAGATTAATTATTTTCCAGACTGTGATTTATTTGGCAGGTATTCTTTGGGATAAAATGGGTTTATACCAAAGTATTAAATATAGCTACTTTAAAACTTGGAATAAACCTACTACTTTGTCTCAGTTCTGTATTCTTTTGTACCCCATTGCATTCTTTTTATTTCACAGTACATTTTCCATGTTCCCTAACATGCCTTGATTCAGAAATATATGGATAATTTTCTTTTCCCTCAAGAGTTTGTGTGAAGAATGTAAAATGTGATAGAATTTGTCACAATAATTTATCTATAGTCCCTACACATTTTGATTTATACCACATTAATACAACATTGAATTTTTATTTTTCAATTAAACAAAATGTAAATTCAGAATTTCAAGGCTGAAGGGCATCTCATTACTGATCACATCACTCAGTTTGGCAGATCTGGAAACTGACAAATTTATTCAAGGTGGTTGGACCCTAAAAAAATACAGACAATAAATTCAAATTCACAGATTAATGTGTAGTATAAAAACCATGTAATTATGTGAGAAATATAACTGCTAATCAGACCAGTATTAATATAGACCAGTTATATATTCATTTTTCTCCTCAAGAAGCCAAATTAAGACCAGAAAGTTCCAAAATGAATGTATAAATCAGAAGCAAATTACCTGCAGGAGTAAGTCTAATAATGTCAATAAAATTCTAATATATTCTAGACCTACAGAAGGTCTTCTCTACTGGTTTCACAGTTTCCCATTCTCAAGGTACAGTAATTATCCTTTTCTATTTTAAATCTCTTGATTGTTTCAGGACACAACATTTATTAGTATCCATTTTTATTTTATCAGCTGTGACTTCTAACTGCTCATTCACTCATTTATTCAACAAACCTTTTCTGAGCATCTAATATATGCCAAACATTATGCTAGACACCAGAGAGTACAAAGATGACCAAGCACCAGTCATCGTTTCCAAAGAGAGAGCAGGCATATAAAAGATCATTATAAACTTAAGTGGTAAAAACAGTAATTTCTTTAGGCAGAAATCATTATGAGAAACTGAGGAAAGGCACTTAACCCAGCTTGGAAAAAGTGATTACAAAGCTGAGACTTATGAAATGAATAGGATTAACAGTTAAACACGAAAGGGTCATTCTAGTCAGAGGTGACCTCATGAGCAGGGGCACAAAAGAAAGAAAACAAATATGTATGTACAGGGAATAAGTGGGTCCATTTTGTGGGAAGCAAAGAAAGGTAAATAAAAGGCAAAAAGTGGCAAGTGATGAGTAAATTAAAATAAGGCCTCAGGTGCCCAATTGAAGAACTTGTATGTGATCCTTTTTTTGATGGGAAGCCATTAAAGTGTTTGAAACCAGGGGAGAGTGTTCTGGATTAGAAAAGTAAGGGAGATGACATTGTGACATTTATATTTCCAAATGATCACCCTGATGGTCAGATTGATAATAGATTGCAGAGGGATGAGACTGAGGCAGGGTGGCCAGTTAGGACATATGCAATAAGTAATGATGAGGACCTAAAATGAGGCAGTGGTACTGGAGATAAAAAACAAGTGACATATTTGAGAAATATTGAGAAAAGTAGTTCCCATCTACCCATTAGAAAAACAAATTTCCAGGCCCCATTATCAGAGATTCTGCTTTGATTGAGCTAGTATAGCATTGAAACTTCCCAGGTGATCCTAATTAGCAACTGAGGCAGATTAGTTAATTAACCAGATTAGTTATCTTTGTAGTAACTGATAATTACAGAAATATGAAAAGTGCAGAAAATGGAGGAGTCAGGAATGATGGTCAAAATTCTACCTTTAATGACTTGGCAAAAGATAGGCTCAACAACTAGCATAAATAATATCAAGGCACAGTCTATTTAGGGAAAAGGGAGAATTAATTTGCTTTTTAAAATTCGAAAATGTCAGGCATCCACTGAGTAAGCAGAAGGATATTTTAGTTAGATGATGGAACATATGTGATCATAGGTTTGGCAACACTGACAAGTGAGAAATACCTGAGAGTTGCAAAGTCATAAAGAGAGATCATGTGGGATAAGAAGAGTTGAAAGTTGAACCCTGAGGATCAACATTCAGAGAAAAGCAGAGAAAAAAAAAAAATCACAAAAAAACAGAGGATCACAAAAGAAACTAGTTGAGTGTGATATGCTGGAAACCAGGGGAGTACAGTATTTCCCTGGAGCAAACAACAATGCAGGAGAGAGGTCCAATTAAAAAAAAAAAAAGATTACAAAACATCCATTGGAGTTAGCAACTGAGAGATCATTTGGGACCTTGGTGGGAACGACGTCAAGTAAAGAATGGACTGATAGGAATGGGAGATGAGGAACTGAAAAGTAGAGATTAGTCTATTAAGAAATCTGTATAAGGATGGAGAAGAGAAATGAGAGAAATTTCCGCGTGAGTGAATATGCTGAGATAAATTAGAAAGAAAGACATTAAAGGACACCTTATCCTATGAGAATGAACAAAAAAAAAAGACCTCTGAGAACAAAAAAGGTACAGATAGGGAAATATATAAATAATAATATCTATAAAACTATATACACATAGTTTTATTATGAATACATTTCTAGAGATGATTAGAGGTTGAGGTCGATCATGCTTGATGGCTTCCAACTCTTCTGGATGAAATAGTAGACAAAATTGTCATCTCAAATTGAAGGGAACTTGAGGAGAATGATGATTTTGAGTTGAAGAAAAGGAAAAGTACAAGAAAAAGAAAGACTGAGAATCTATTCTGAATACGCAGTGGAGTTTGGAGATGATGCATCGGGTAGTGGTGCCAACCTGGCAGGATCTGTAAGTTTCTCTAGCAGGGCACTGGGGAAGTAAGGTTGTCGCTTCAAAACACGTTTGTGTTTTGACTGAGCAGGTGCTGCAGAAATACAAGAATGGAAGAAGTCAAGGCTTTTGGTGAAAGAATAGTTCAGATGATCAACTATGGGACTCAAGATGGGTCAGGAAGGAAGCAACAGCACATAGAAAAGAAAAGAAAGTTATCTTTTTAATATGGTGCATTAACATGCCTCAGCCTACCAGGAAAGCCATGTCATAATAATCCAATCCCAAAAGAAATTATTCCACTTGTCATGCATGTGTGCATGTGCTTGTGTAAAATTTTTACATAGCTATGTATGGCATTTTATATTATTTGATATACTTTTATGTATAGTTAGATGTATATCATACTACATTTCTTTTATAGAAATTTTATTTTCCAGTTATCAAAGTGAAATAGGAAATAAGATACTTTCTCACATTAATAAAATATTGATTTTAAATGTCTGCGGTAATATATTTTTCACAAAATAATGAAACATTAAAAAACAAAACTATTAAGTTCATTTTACTCTTTGTAAATGTATGGGTTGCCCCAGATTACAAAAGAAATTTAAAAAACCCAGAAGGGTTATTCACTTTTTATCCATTTGTATATTCTAACCGCTAACTAACTTTGTATGTGCCCTTTCACGCTATGTGAAACAGTAATCATCTAAAAAAGAAAGTGGCTTCAGAAGATGACATACAGAAACAGAGGACACACCAAGGACAACTTTCTTGACTACTGCATGCCCTACTACATGACATTTTAATTTCTTGACCAATGAGTAAAGGGCGTGTATTCATTAGCAGGATTCATTTCCATTAACTGGGTGCTGCATGTTGAAGAATCAGAAAGGGTACTAATCAAGCCCCAGCTTTCTCAAACCATCATCTAAAAACATCAACAGTATTAAGTCCATCATCAAAACTCTTCTTTCCATCAGCTGTCTGCGTTTCTCAACAGGCATGTTATCAGACTATATCAGACTACACCACTTATGAACTAGATTTCCAGTGTTTTCAATCAGAACTGGAACTCGGTATGACGGAAATCATCTGATCATTTTCAGTGGTTTCCCATTGAGCACTCCATCCTAACTTCATAGTGTTACCCCCCTCACATTTGCCTGCATCACACATAAACACACACACACACACACACACACACGCGCGCACGCGTGCACACATCTTTAGGTGGCCCAGCTGAACGAGCCTGCTTTACTTAACCAATCTCAAGTTTCTAGGACTCAGCTATCTGTGCTCTTTAATGTCAGTTTACCTCCATTATACACATTGTATTCAGATTGTGTTGTTTTTTTTTTTTCCAGGGAAGCTCCATTTCTCTCTCTCTCTCTCTTTCTCCTTCTCTCTCTCTTCCCTCTTCTATGCCCTAATTGCCTGGTGAAAAGCTATGACAAATTTTCTCACATAGTAGCTCAATGTGTTATCTTTTTCCAAATAATGACATTTGTTTCAGGATAATAGGATGTCTTCATTGGGTAGTGTTTTATTAAGTGTCGGGATTGGGTAGGGTTGATGATTTTGGTTATATGCGCCTCACCACCAACACATCAGACACCTCCCTAGCAGGAAGTCACTTAGACCACTTACACACACTCTTTTTCTTCCCTGTCACATCTTGTTTTGGTTTTGCCTGTGACTAGAAGAAAGCGTCTATTTCTGATATTAAAAAGGAAGATCATGAAGGCTTCACATTGCTATTTAATCTTTGTTGTTAATGAAAAACCAGACGTATTTTTAAAATACGGTTTCGTGACCAGCAAGCAAGGACGAGAGGCAGAGACTTCAGCCAGGAGATATGTGCAGCTTATATTTTCTATACTAATGAAAAGGAATATTCACATGAATAATACTTATGAAATATAGATCAAAAGCTCTCTTACCAGGTGCAGTTGCATCTAAATAATGAGGAAAAATGAATTCAAAAATAAAAGGCAGAATTTTGGAAGGCATCCTCTGGGAAGGGACTAAGGTGATGAATACAATTGATTTCCTACTTTTCTTCCCCCTGTGCCTGCTCTCCCAACGACCTCTTTCCAATTTTCCATCTTACTCTCACAGGTCACCAGAAGATTGCTAAGAAGGCAATCAAAATTGTGAACATTGATTTTTTTAAATGTACATAAAAGGATAAATGATAGGATTGTTTGAATTGAATGTCAACAGCAGAGAGAGAGAGAGAGAAGACGTAACTACCACCTGCCAAAGTTAGTCTATTTATTTCCTAACGGAGCATTAGAAAAAAATGTTTATAAAAATTCTTAGGGAAAATAACCACTTCATTTATTCTCAGTGGCTAAATATTGACTGTCTTTTTTGCAGTTATAAAAAAGGAGAGAGAGAGAGGAATGAAGAAAAGCAAAACTGTAAGTCTCTTTTCTTTTTCTCATGTTCTTCCTTACTTGGTTTTTAAAGCATTAAACAATTCTACTGTTGCATCAGCATATGCAAAAAATAGCTAGAGTCTTTGCTCTGGGTCAGGTGCAAGGTAATTCTTGCACGAAATGAGCTATTCCTTGGCAGATTTAAAAAATAACAAATTGAGATGGCTCATTCAGCTTTGAAGCAAGCTTCTTATCTAAATTCTGATGTAGATAGCTTATCCTGTGCCTCTTAGCCATAATGCACCTGATGGAAACATTTCCTCCTATCTATGAATATTAACAGAGAATTATCACATACATTTTTAGTCTAATGTTGTAGGAAATAAATGTTATTGTGGAACTCAGATTACAATATGCACAATTAAGCCATTTTATTGGTAGAAAATGAACAGGACTATATTATGTATCTGGAGTTTCCCTCATACACACTATAAATTGGCTGCTACTAGTTTGATCAATAAGTACTTTACATAAATATATGACTACAGTGCCTACTACAAAAGTAAGAAAAAATGGGTGTTTAACTTGGGTAAGAAAGGGAAGGGAATGCCTTACGGAGAAAGTAAGCTAGATCTTCCTTTGAAGGTCATGTTATTGAAGGAAGAACATACAAGTTGGGAGGTAAAGGTTAAAGGTTGGGAAATGGAGCATACACAGGAAGCATAACAATAATCAGATTTCTGTGTCCAAGGGAAAGAAAGGTATCAGCCCCTATGCCACAAAGTTCACATCAAAAATGACAAAATTCAACAGATGACAAAATTCAACAGATACCAAAAACTAAATTATGGAAGTTTTAAATGATATAATTGGGAGTTTATACTAATTCTGTAGTCGAAGGTAATTTGAAAGGTTACTGAAGAGGGTAAAGAGAAAATAAAATCAGTATCTGACATTACTGTGAAATGAGGAGACTAGTAGCAAGGCTCTTGTTAGGAGGCTGTTGACCTGGTTTGGATGTGTCCAGTTTAGAATCTGGTACGGTGCGGTAGCTCTAGCAAAAGGAAGAAATTAGGAGGAAGAAGGTTAGACATAATTTAAAGAAGAAGAAGGATCATGACCTTTGACTCTAATTGAATATGATTTTAAAGGGAAGTTAAAATAACATATCTGCACATACATGTATTTGATAAAAACAGAGAAGTCAGGAAAGGGAACAGACTTGGGATTAGAATGAGTTCATTTTTATACATCTAGGCTTGAGGCTATGTTAGGTGATAAAAGAGGTCTTTTTCATACATGCACCCCTATGTTCATAGCATCACTATTCACAATAGCCAAGTCATGGAAACAACCTAAGTGTCCATTGACAGATGAATGAATAAAGAAGATGTGGTACATATATACAATGGAATACTACTCAGCCATAAAAAAGAATGAAATAATGCCATTTGCAGCAACATGGATGCCACTAGAGATTATCATACTAAGTAAAATAAGTCAGAAAGAGGAAGACAAATACAATATGATATCACTTATATGTGGAATCTAAAATATGGCACAAATGAACCTATCCATAAAACATAAACAGACTCACAGACATAGAGAACAGACTTGTGGTTGCCAAGGGGGAGGGGGATGGGAGAGGGAAGGACTGGGAATGTGGAATTAGCAGATGTAAACTATTATATATAGGATGAATAAACAATAAGGTCCTACTCTATAGCACAGGAAACTATATTCAATATCCTGTGATAAACCATAATGGATAAGAATATTAAAAAAAAGAATGTCTATATGTGTATAGCTGAGTCACTTTGCTGTACAACAGAGATTGACACAACATTGTAAATCAACTATATTTCAATTTAAAATTTTTTAAATTTTTAAAAATATAAAAAATTTTTAAAAAGGGTCTTTTTGTAGAGGTTCACTGTCTTCTTCTATTGATAAATCATAATATCTACCAATATCCGCCTAAATAATCACCAGTTTGATAGATGGGGAAACATCTTATGATAGAAGAAATTTCTGGATTAAGAAGATACAATGCTTCAACTCCATATTCACAACCCCACTTAGTGATATAATAAATAGCCTTTAGTTAACATACTAAGGCGGAATTCCATTCCCATGCTGACACTTCTGAATGTGAAGAAGAAAGCTTTTCCTTACACAGGGCCAAAATCTGTGTACCCTGAGATACCTCAGTGACCTCAGTCCTGCAATTTGGGACCGTAGAGAAAAATGCAAGTTTCCTTTTGGTTGAAAGCTCATCACAGTATATCAATTTAACAACATAGAGTCCCCTGAACCTTCTATTCTTTAGGATAAATGCCCTTAAACTGGTCCTCAAGTTATCTGATTTTTATCCTTTCACCTTTTGGTGTTTCTTCTCAGGCCATCCTCCACTTTATTTTTTATCTCTTAAAATAATGAATATATGTAAATAGGTAAAATATCGTGGTAAACTATGGACTTTGGGTGATTATGGTGTGTCAATGTAGGTTCATCAATTACAAAAAATTTACCACTCTGGTAGGGCATGCTGATAATGGGGGAAGCTATCCATGTGTGAGGGCAAGGTGGCCATATGGAAAATATCTGTACCTTCTTCTCAATCTTGTTATGAACTTAAAACTGCTCTAAGAAAATAAAATCTGAAAAACTGGTGTTCAGATATGAATACTGTTGCAAATATGGTCCCATTACAGAGGATAGTTGGACTTAGCCATTTTACAGACTATGAGATTACTAAGGCAGCCTCTATGCCATTACTGTGGTCTGTCATGTATAACTTCATATATAACACATAAAGAGGTGTGCTGAATTTGAGAAGAATATTCTTATTCTGTATGTGTATTTTAGGTTTCTGTTTTTTCATACATAGTGGCTTCTAATATGTAATACTTAACTAGTTAGGGAAGCCTATCACTGTGAAAACAAAAATGTTTACTTGAAATCTGAAATGGAATGGATGGATTCATTCCAAAGAGGCCTTAATGATGTTCGTATCATAAAATCCATGTTAAAAATAGAAAAGGAGTTAAGCACAGCCATTAAAGCACAATGTGTGAAAATAAGTATTTAATACATGCTAGCTTTTCCAAATAGTGAAAAAATTGGGGAGGGGTGCTGAGATTAAAGGAAACTTCTTTATATCAGTGTAATTTTAATTAATAACCTAACATGTTAAAAGACAAAACTGAATCAGATTAGTCCAGAAAAAGTGTGAATGAGCTTGAATTAATCACTTTTGATGGAACAAAAAAAAGACGTAGCTGTGGAGGATTGAGCTATGTAGTGACTAAAGTTAATTGTAGGGACTTCCCTGGTGGTATAGTGGTTAAGAATCCACCTGCCAATGCAGGGGGCATGGGTTCGAGCCCTGGTCCAGGAAGATCCCACATACCATGGAGCAACTAAACCCGTGTGCCACAACTACTGAGCCTGCACTCTAGAGACCGTGAGCCACAACTACTGAGCCCGTGTGCCACAACTACTGAAGCCTAAACACCTAGAGCCCATACTCCGCAACAAAAGCCACCCCAATGAGAAGCCAGTGCACTGCAACAAAGAGTAGCCCCCGCTCGCTGCAACTAGAGAAAGCCCGTGCGCAGCAACGAAGACCCAATGCAGCCAGAAATACATAAAGAAAAATAAATAAATAAAGTTAATTGTAGAGGTTGGTGGTTCTTGGACTTCAATGTAATCTACCCTGTCCATAGCCAGAAACCAGATTCATTTATAGTTTCTGATGTAAAGATATTAGAAGTATAGACGCTGTGGTGGGCAGAATAAGAATACTGATAACAGGGCTTCCCTGGTGGTGCAGTGGTTGAGAATCTGCCTGCCAATGCAGGGGACACGGGTTCGAGCCCTGGTCTGGGAAGATCCCACATGCCGCGGAGCAACTGGGCCCGTGAGCCACAACTACTGAGCCTGCGCGTCTGGAGCCTGTGCTCCACAACAAGAGAGGCCGCGATAGTGAGAGGCCCACGCACAGCGATGAAGAGTGGCCCCCACTTGCCGCAAATAGAGAAAGCCCTTGCACAGAAACGAAGACCCAACACAGCCATAAATAAATAAATAAAATAAAATAAAATAAAATAAAGAAATACATGGGAAAATTCCAGTAGGTTCATTGAATCTGGTTGATTTAATTAAAAAAAAAAAAAAAAGAATATTGATAACAGGCCCTGGAGATGGGCACTTACAAGTAAAGATTCCATAGGGTGCTAAAATTTCATTACCTTTGTCCTAAAAGTAGTCCCAGAAAACAGTGGATTACTTTCCCCCTGTTAATAAAAAAAGAAACAGTGTCTATAATTTCAGAAGGGAAAAAAAAATGGCACCAAGACAATGGCCACCATATTTACCCTAGGATACAGAAGTCAGATTTTTCTTTCTGATCCCAATGAAATGATGAATAATTAAAAATCCTGTTCCATTCCCCAAACAGTGGAGGACCTGTACTTCTAATTATCTTCACTCATGAAATATATCATTACAGGCTTACAGAAGCAGAATTTTCAGGTGAAAACTGGGTATAATAATAATGCAAGCACTGACTATGTCAATAGTCATAATAACATTAACTTATTTTTTTATAAGTTTTGAAGTTTATTTGCAATTTAGGGAGACAAAAAGCATTATACCAAACCCTTATGGTGAGGACCAATTTATCAAGTTGGACCTCAAGGGGCAGCAAGGGTAAGAAAGAGGGTTAATTTGACAGTAAACTGTTAAAGACTAGATAGAAAGGCAAATGAAACCATCAGGAGAACGTTGCCCCAAAATATTTATCTGTCTATCCATCAAACTATAAAGTCAAAGTGGAGGAGAAAAAAAGAGAGTGGTCTTAAGCTAAAAAAAAAAAAAAAAACTAAAGTGTTCCTTTTTCAAAGTGTTGATATTTTTAATAGACCAACAATTTTGGTTGAAGCTATTTTTCTCCCATAACTGAATGTCTTTGAGTAGTAACGGGAAGAAAAGCATTTAAAATTCTTTAATTTGTCTGTGTTAAATAGCTGAATTGACTGCTTAATTTTATTTATTTATTTATTTATTTATTTTTAACATTAGAATATATTTTGCATTTATATAATAAAATATAGAAGACAATAAAAATAAGTGAGCATTGCTACAAGCAACAACAGAAATGGCAGACATAAAATGATATACATTGTATGGTTTCTTTTTAAAAAATCCAAAACTGGGCAAAACAAATTTATGGTGAAGATAATGGTTACTTTGGGGGCAGAAAGCAGGGGTCATGACCAGGAAATGGTATAAGGAAGGCTTCCGAGGTGCTGGAAAAGTTCTGTTTCTTGATCTGAGTACTGGTTATACTAGTGGGAGTTCAGATAACTCACATAAGTCATTAAGTTTATAGTTACACTTAATGATTTATGCACTTTTCTCTGTCTTATAACTTATTAAGAAAGCTAAGACAAAAGTCTTATTTAGTTCATTAAGATCAATAGTTGGCAAAGAATTATTGAATATTATTTTAGACACCTACAAAGTTCAAGGAACTGTCTTAGGTGATCAAAGATTCCAAGTCCATTCCACTATCAAATGATTGCTTAATTTTAAATCAAAATGTTATCATTAAACATTGACATTTCAATTTTATTTAATGAATATTTATTGAACATCTTTTATGTACAAATGGAGGTATGCTGGTATACAAAGGAAACAAGAAAAAGTATTGTATTCAAAATTTTTTGGTGTCAAGTAGTAAAAACTCAAATCAGTTTAAGTAAAATTAGGAGGGAAGGGGGTACAGGGAATGGTGGCTTTTGACTCAGGCCTAACTGGTTTCCAGGAGCTCAAACATCCATTGTGCTGGTCCTGTTTGTAAGCAAGCTCTCCCCAGGTGGTAGCAAGTTAGCCACTGGCAGTTCTAACCTTTCCTCATTCTCACAGCTTATTATCCCTGTGAAAAGAGTCTCCCTTGCCCAGTTAGTTTGAGGAAGCTCCCAGCAAAGGCTCTGATTAGGTTGGCTTTTATCAATAATCCATCTCCGAAACAGTTCCTGCAACCAGAAAGTAGAAGGGCTAAAGAGGGGGCCTCACTCCAGCAGCATGGAGTGGCAATGGAGTGGGGAGGTCTAGATGCTAATTAGACAAAAACTAAGTGTTCCCTCAGATATCTCGTGGTTACAAGAAGTCTATACGTAAGATGAATAAGATCTCATTTTAGCCCTCATTCTACTGACCACTGCTTTCTTCTACTTGCCCAGCTACTCCTTATCTTCTGCTGGCTTCTCCTCTTGAGGTGATTTCTAACGTGGAACTAACTAGTGTTCTACCCTTTATTCACCTCCTGCCCTTTCCCACCCACAACATCTCTTTAAATGACCTCACCTATTCTCATGGACTTAAATACCATCCATATATCCTTTCTAAATACCTATCTCCAACTCTGACCTCTCCCTGCAACATCAGACTCATATATCCAAATGTGTGTTTAATATTTCCACATGAATGTTCAATAAACCTAAAACAGAACTTTTGATAATCATAGACTCTCAAACCCACTTCTGTTAACAAACGCAAGTTCTTGTGCCTGATACACAGTGAGGCCAAACAAACTGAAACGTCAGAGTTTGAAGCAGAGAAAGGTTTATTGCAGGGTCAAGCAAGGAGAACCAGTGGCTGGTGCTCAAAAAACCCCGAAATCCCCAAGGGTTTCAGTAAAGCACTTTTAAAGGCAAGGTGAGGGTGGTGTGTCCCAGAGTGTGTGATCAGCTCCTGCACAATTCTCTGATTGGTTGGTGGTGATCAATCCTTAGGTGCCAGAAGGTCTGGGGGCTATGTGCTCATGATCATCAAATAGTTAATTTCTTTCATTTGGTGGTGGTTTTAGCATCTGAAAAACTCAGGAAATATGCGTCAGATGCTATTATCTAGGTACTTCAGAGAGGAGCTAAAGCAGAGGATGTGGGGGAGGGGTCTGTCCCCGGAAGGCCCCATAGGGTCCTGCTTGGTTACATTTCCTCCCTTGAGTCCCCCACCCCCGCCATTAATCAATACCATTGCAACTCATGCAACTACTTAAGACAAAAATCTAGAAATTATTCTTGACACTGTTTCTTTCTTCATCCTTCAAATCCACATTATTGGCAAGTCATGTAAAATCTACTTTCAAAACTTATTCCAAATTCATCCTCTCTCTCCATCTCTGCTATTAATAGCCCAGCCCAAGAAACCACTGTCTTTTGTCTTGACTATGAGCATCCCAATTGATCTTCTTTGCTTTCCAATATCTTGTTCTCAGGAGAACAGCCAGAGTATCTTGTTAAAATGTAACTTAGTTTACATCACACAAAACTCTCATATCTCATTCAACTTCCCTTCTCACTTGGAGTAAAAGCCCTCACCTCTAGTATTACCTACAAGGCCTACTTAATTGGGCCCCCATTATTTCAGATTTCATCTTAGACCATTCCTATCCCTCACCCACACTAGCTCATTCTTGCCTTAGGGGTTTCATTCCAGTTTCTCCTTTTGCTTCTTCTTTCCCTTCATCTTCTCAGAACTGATCCCTTCTAGTCAGCTATCAGTTTAAATGTCATCTGTGCAAAATGTTGTTGTCTAGGAAAAACTTACCTGTTATTTCTCTACTATTCACTCAATACTTCTGTACTCTTAAGTGTGTGGGAGTTTTTCCACATCAGGCAATTCTCTAACTGTGATGGACACCAATTGGCTGTCCTACAATTCAGTTCTGACACCATATACCTGGAGATAGCATCAGATCCCACAGGTCAGAGGCTCAGTCCCGTTAGACTGCCCCACCTCTCCCCCACCTCAGACGCTGATCATAAATCTAGGTTGATACCTGCACTCCTGACTGGCTAGGTATCAGATGTTCCCATGACCTCCCCTCCTCAGGTTTGATTAATTTGCTTGAGCAGCTCACAAAACTCAAGAAAACTGTTTACTGATTAGATTTCCCATTTATTATTACAAAGGATATTAAAGGATAGGAATGAACATTCAGATGAAGAAATACATAGGGTGAGGTCCAGAAGGGTCCAGAGCACAGGAGCTTCTGTCCCTGTGGAGTTTTAGGTGCACCAAACTTGTCCACCAACCCAGAGCCCTTTGAAACTTCATCCCTTTTGTGTTTTTAATGGAGGCTTCATTAAGTAGGCATGGTTGATTAAATCACTGGCCACTGGTGATTAAGTTACTCTCTATCCCCTCTCCCCATCTTGGAGGTGAGAAGGGGTGTAGGCTGAAGCTGATCTAATCACTTCTAATCAACTCTAATCACTTGGTTTGTTCCCCTGGCAATCAGCCCCCATCCTTCCGGACTTTCCAAAACTCTCCTCATTAGCATAAATACAGTGTGGTTGAAAGGGGCTTGTTCTGAATAACAAAAGACACCTTTACAGCTCTAATCACTTAAGAAATTCCAAGACTTTGGGGAGCTGTTTGCCAAGACAGGGCAAAGACCAAATATGTATTTATTATAAATCTCAATATCACAGCTGTTTTCCAATTATTTAATCAAAAATGGCCACCCAATCTCACACTACTACAGGAGTCTGCAAATTCTTTTTTTTCTGTAAAGGACCAGATAGCAAATATTTTAGGCTTTGCTGGCCATATGTTCTCAGTTACAACTAATTGACTGGTGTTGCAGCAGGAAAGCAGCCATAGATAATATGTAAATAAATGCATGTGGCTCTGTTCCCATAAAACTTTATCTGCAAAAAGAGGTCAACATAGTTTACCAATGCCTGCTCAATTACATCAAACTGTTTTGATTCTCTGCTTTTTATTCGTGCACTGTGTTTTCCCTCATTCAAATTTAAACTCTGAGAACAGCAGCACCATCATTTATCTCACTCCTTGTTACTTTACTAACACCTAACAACTGGAGCAGAGAGCGAGCTTGAAAATACTTATCGAATGAATGAATGAAACTGGTATGTTAAATTTAAAACACTACAGAAAAACCAAACACCACCTCAGAGTGTTTACCTCATTGTTCGTTAGGACAGGAAAGATTAGGAAATTATTACTATCAATAGATGATTTTACTATTTAAAAGTCTGTATTTATCCTTTAGGTACAATTATACCTCGTAATGACAGAAAGACAAAGGGAAGTTTAAATTATGTTTCCACAAAACGTATCTTACAGATTCTATTTTTTTTTTTTTTTTTTTTTTTTTTACTTTACATTAAGGCACTTCTCTTAGGCCAATGGTTCTCAACCTAAGGTGATTCTGTACCTCCCCCACCCCCCTCCAGGGACCTATGACAATGTCTGGAGATATTTTTGATTATTACAGCTTGGGGGTTCCGCTAACATCTAGATGACAGTAACCAGGGATGTTGCTAATTATGCTACAATGCACAGGACAAACACCCACAGCAAAGAATGATCTGGTCCAAAATGCAATAGTGCTGAGATTAAGAAACCCTGCCTTAGGTTTATTTCCCATGGAAATAGGTCTTTGTTTTCAGGGAAATTTGTATGGAATTTAAGAATGCTACCTAAATCTGTAGATGAGTTTTGAAAATTTGTGAGAAGGCAGGTTGTATTTCTTTAAAGCCATAACTTTTGTATGAGATGGAAAGCAATTCTGAAGGGTACATTTCACTTGGGGAAACAAAAAAAAAAGACAAACCTCACTGTCACATTTGTATTCCAAGAACATTCAGCCAACCTGATAACCTCCTTAGAGGGTTCAGATTTCAGACTGCCTGCTCATGGGCTCACACAAGGTTAAGTGCCTACTACATTTCATGATATTCATTGACCAAATGACAACAATGACAGTAAATTTGAGCTGACATCCTACGGCAGCAACAAAACAGGAAAGGAAGGAAGGAGCATTCCAAGGGCACGAACAATACAGCAAGTATCCTTTTATAGTTTCCATGTGAGCCCGTGACTTTGTTGTTATGCGCTGATACCGTCCATTGTTGAGTTAAGCTGGCCCTACGCCACAATATCTCAAGTTACGCTCAGACAAACAATAGCTATAGTCTCTTGATACTTAATGCTAGAGGTAATTTTTAACTATCTTCTAATTTTTTTAGATCTCAGTAGAACATAGTAAGAATCTGTTGGTCTGAATACAGACCTATTATTGAGGAATATAACCCTATTTCATAACCATTGACTCACAATTACCTAACAGCAGGGGAGTGTGTGTGTGTGTGTGTGTGTGTGTGTGTGTGTGTGTGTGTGTGTGTGTGTGTGTGTGGAGTGGTGGGGAAAGGGTGGCTAGAAGACAAGCCAAGGCAATGTTTGTACATTTTGATGCTGTTCATATCATTAAATAAATAACAGGGATTACACACGAACACTGTGGGTAATTATGTCTTCATGAAACTAGATGGTTTTTCATTATTCAGACTACTCCTACCTCTGTGATTTTTCCTCCCCTGCCACCTTCTCGGGGATGTCTTCCTTCTGTTTCCTCATGTAGATATTTCCTAAAGTTCTGTCTTTGGTCTCCCTCATCTCATTCTGTAATCTATTTTAGGATTTTATTTATTCTAGTGGCTTCAACTATCAGTTCAACTGTCATTGACTTTCCAGTCTTTACCTGAATTTTTCACCTACTTCAGGAACATCTATTCTTTAATTTTAATAGCTACAAATACACCTATTTGGAAATCCTCTTGGTTTCTTATAGTTTCATAGTCCAGCTCATAGTTTCTTCCTCTTATGTGGCCTTTTCCACTGATCCCCATCTCATCCATCCTGTTGGGTGATACAAAAATACAGACCTCGCCCCGACCCTGCCTTCTTCCTAATGCTCAATTTGCAAACCATCATAAAATTCTACTTTTTATCTCTGAAATATTTCTTAAACGTGCTCAATTCTCCCGTCTCCTACCCCGACTGTAGTCTGTGTTACCACCTCATCCTCTGATTATGATACTTTCATGCTTAAACATTTTCAATGTCATCCTATTGCTTTTAGGGTCAGAGACCCTTTAACACAAACCACAAGGATCTGCATGGATAAGCTCTTTCTTGACCCTCTTGTCCAAGATCATGCCCCCCTTCTCTCACTGTCTCCACTTCAGCGACATGGCCATCTTCCTATTTCTCACATATGCCATCCTCCTGCTCTCCACAAGGTGCTGTAGCAGTGATGGTAGTTGTTTTTACCACACACACACACACACACACACACACACACACACACACACACACTAAGCTTTAGAAGGCCCTTTGCTGCCCTCTTTTTCTATTTTGCTCCTATCACCTAGTCTTCAGATTTCAGACTAAGAGTCATTCTAGTGGGAGATGCACTCCCCTAGAAACACTGAAATCACTCCTTTTACTGTAGCCTCAAATGTAACTAGGTATCTCCCCTTCACAGTGCTTGTCACATTTGTTACACGTTTAAATTTATATTTGTTTGTATTATCAAATAGCCCAGCAGGCTTCCTCAATAGAGTATAATCCATCTGTTCCTGTTCAGTATTTTATCCCCAGCACTTAGCTTGGTTTCTAGCACATAATAGGATATCAAATATTTGTTAAAAGTATGAATAAAAATTAAGCTCATCTTTTCAACACATCAGTTCACCCCAAAACACTTACATTTCTAAATTCTCTCATTCTGTTGGTGTTCCCATCATCTCCTAAACCCGAGGCCCAAATTTTCAGACTTCTTTGGCTTCTCTCTTTCTCTCTTGCTACCCACATCTAATTGTTTGCCAGGTATCATTGATTCTACCTCCAGAGCACATTTCCCACAAACCTTCTCAATGCCATTACCACTACTTCCTGGTGCAGGTCCACCCCATCCTATCTCTGGGCTATTGCAAAATCACCCTATTGGGTTTCAGATTAGATCTTCTTACCTCAATTTTTCTTCCAGCCTTCCAAAAACACTGTTCATGTTGTTCCTGTGATCAAAATGATTTTAGGATTCTTAACTTTCTGTTCAATATAGCAACCAGCATGCAGGTTCTCTATGATCTTGACTCAATGAACTTGAAACATTAACTTGAAACATTCTCTTTCTAACATCTTATATTCCAATCAAACTGAAATATTTTGTGTACCCAGCACATGCCTCACGTTTACCACGTCCAGGACTTTATCTCTTATACTTTCCTATTACTTCTTGTCCTTCAAGTACAAATTCTACTTTCCTTTTCTAGACTACCTTTTTACATCCAGGGACTCTTTCTGATTTATAATTGCATAGACTACAGTGATTCACATCAGGGCTTTGGACATAAATAATGTTCAACAGATATATTTAATGAATTATTTCATTCCTTTCTCTTTTTTCTATGTAGCTTTAGTCTATAAAGGGGAAATATTTTCTTATGTATTTTATATTGTTCTTTCAGAGATTTTCCATGCCTTTTTTTTTTTTTTGAAAAGGCAGCCCCAAAATAAGATTTTATGAAGTCTTTCTCCCTTGCCTTTTAAGAATGCTTCATTTAAAAAAAAACTGAGAAAGTAATAAGAGGAGGATTTTTAAATTATGATCTAGGAACAATGAGCACAAATACTTGTTAAAGATTTGTGCTTTTCTCTACTGAAGGGTGACATGCAATTCATAAACTGGTCAAAGACTGGATAGGGATGAAGTTTATCTAACTTAACAATATATACTGTCAGTAGTAAAATAGTAGCCCTAGAAAACTTTACATTGGCTTTTACTGCAATATTAATCTTTCATTTCAGGAAATACCTTAACTGTTTTTGAGGACATTAAACACGAGTGTTCTAGACACTTTAAGCTAAGACAGCTTACCACAGTATTGACTGTATTTATTTCTTTGGTAGTCAGCCTAGAAACTATGATTCTGAATTGCTAACACCATAGATTTTTTTTCTTTTCTGAAAAACAACTGAAGTTTTCAAAATAGTGTTTTTAATAATTATACTCTACCAAATGCTTTGCCCATATTTTCTAGTAAGACCGTTCTACATTTTAAAGCAGCTTTTGTCTTCCATTTAAATATTCTTTCTAAATAAACCATATAAGTATATATTACAATTTTTACTAAGCAGATATTCACTTCTTTCTTTATCTTAAATTTCTTATATAGTTTATTGCTCCAAGCCATAGGCACACACACACAGTATATATAGTATAAAAGATTTATAGATTAAAAGAAGAATATAAACGTACATAGTATGAAGTTTAAATACCATTTTTAAAGCACCGTCACATATGAAAATCATGGTGGTAAAACCACAAACTAACCAATGCATGGAAATCTTTCTTTTTAAGTTTCAAGCCTCTTCCAAACAGAATTTAAAGCCACTGAAGACCTTTCTGTGGAGTAAACTTAATGTGCATGTGTGGAAGTATCTAAAAATAAAATAATCCCATTTTTGCACCATTTCAAATTTAACTCTTGTGGTCATGAAACCTACAGTGCAAGTCATCTTTCAAAATTGAGATGTGGTATGGAAACTGCCCATTACCCGTTAAGCTGCCTTAGTATATGGCAAGAGGCAAGTTTATTTACTTAAAAGTGAAACTACAGCAAAGAAATCCTACATTATTGAGTTTATTTTAACATCAATTTAATGGTTATTTATTAATTTCTTCTCACTTAGGTAAAGGTAATTTATGAAATAAAAAACATTATTTAAAACATTGATGATCAGGAAATGTTGAGGAAAAGACCTTATTTTTGTAACAGCTGAATTGAACTAATAGAATATCTCACTCAATAACAGCAGTGACAACTATTATTATTACTTATGCACTTGGCAGCATTTTATAGTTTTTATATTTTAGTTTATGGAACTTATGGAAGTTTTTTGTAGCATACAGATTTGCCTTGGGTATAAGTAACTAACATCTTGACACTCATTAGCTTGCATTCTTGAATATTTACCATGTACTATGCAAAGTATTGTGCTTGTATTTTCTCAGATAATCCCCTAATTCTTACAACACCACTGTGAAGTAGGTGCTATGAACCCGCTTTAAAGAAACTGATGTTTAGAAATTAAGTAGTTTGCCCAAATCACACAGCCAGTAAGTAGCAAAACTTGGATTCAGACTCAGGCCCTTTGGAGTCCAGAGCCCGTGCTTCAAACTCTCTTACAATATTGCCTCCCTAAACTAGGCTTTCCTGACCTAAGACACAACATTTAATCCTAACAACAATGACAAGAAGCAGAAAATATTATTTCTATATTGAAAATTGAAATTGTGCCTCAAACAAATCAGCTTCCAACTAAGTGTTGAAGATACAAATCAAGTTTTGTCTAAATTTAGAACCACACTGTTTTCACTATACTAGTCCAACTGGACTTTCAGCTGGCATGGAAATGGTCTCCCTTGGTTGTCCAATAAGGTAGTCACTAGCACATGTGGCTGGTGAACACTTAAAAGTTGGCTAATGCTAGTGAAAAACTACGTTTTAAATTTTACTTTATTTTATTTATTTTTTTGACTCCCATCGCCCATTTCTCCCACCCCCCAACCCCTTGCCTCTGGCAACCAACAATCTGTTCTGTATCTTTGATTGAGCTTGTTTTTGTTTTTTAAGATTCCACATAGAAAAGAGATCACTTTATATATAAAATAGATAACAATAAGGATAACAATATAGCACAGGGAACTATATTCAATATCTTGTAATAATCTATAATGGAAAAGAAGCTGAAAAAGAATATAAAACTGAATCACTTTCCTGTACACCTAAAACTAACACAACATTGTAAATCAACTATACCTCAATCAAAAAACAACAAGAACAAAAAAAGGGATCATACAGTATTTGTCTGTCTTTGTCTGACTTACTTTTTTTTAAAGGTTGGGCATGCCAAGATTTATTTATTTATTTATTTGGCCACAACGAGCAGCTTGCAGGATCTCAGTTCCCTGACCAGGGATTGAACCTGGGGCCACGGCAGTGAAAGCCCAGAATCCTAACCACTAGGCAATCAGGGAACTCCCATGACTTATTTCATTTAGCATAATGCTCCCAGGGTCCATCCATGTTGTTGCAAATGGCGAGGTGCCATTCTTTTTAGGCTGTATAATAGTCCATTGTATATATATACCACATCTTCTTTATTCATTCACCCATCAGTGGACACTTAGATTGCTTCCATGTCTTGGCTGCTGTAAACAATGCTGCAATGAACATGGGAGTGCAGATATCTTTTCAAGTTAGTGTTTTTATTTATTTTGGATAAATACTCAAAAGTGGAATTGCTGGATCACATGATATTTCTATCTGCACCAATTTACATTCCCACCAACAGTGCACGAGGGTTCCATTTTCTCCACATCCTTACCAACACTTGTTATTTCTTGTCTTTTTAATGATATCTATTCTGACAGGTGTGAGGTGATAGCTCATTGTGGTACTGATTTGCATTTCCCCTGACGATTAATGATGTTGAGCATATTTTCATTACCTTCTCAAATTAATTAAATTAAAATTAAAACAAATGCCCTATGTGGCTAATGGCTACTTTATTGCACAGCACAATCATGACTACACTCAATCATACTGACCTCCTAAGCAATATACAGACACTTATGGAAAAAAGTTAAATGAACTTAATTTTTAAATAAACTCAAATTTAAATAAATTCAGTTATTTCTCAGTAGTTAATTCTTTAACTCAACATAAACTGGTATTTCCAAGTAAAGTAACCCAGCCATATCCAATGTAGAACTCAAAAATTTTTTCTTCTCAGTTCTTGCTCTAAGGTGCCATTTTTCCCCTAGTTGCTTTACTTTAACTTCCTTTACTTCAAGTTCTATTTACTTTAACTTCCTTTCAAATTACTTAAAAGTAAAAAAATTATATATATGCAAACTTTAAATCACGTTGAAAAATATTTTTTTACCATGCATCCTTGCTAGTCTCCCCCTTTATTTTTCAACACCTAGAAAATGTGAAATCAGTCTCCAATCTTTCTGCAGTAAATCTGTTTCATATTTCATTCTGTGACATTCACAGATCGGCAAATCCCAATTTAGAAGAATAGAAGTCAGAGATAAGGCATTTCAGTCAAAAGGGGACTGAATTTAATGTCCTGGTTCCTAGTCTGGGCAAACAACCCAAGGAACGAAGCTTCCAGTTTTCCACTCTTTCAGTAACGTGAGAAAATAATCCAAACATCTACAAAATTAAATGTTTCCCCAGTGTAAGGTCTACAACAAAAGTTATTGGTATTAGAGCTGCCTCAGTACCAGCTTAAGCTGCCTACCTAAGATGAAGGAAGCTGAAGCAGCTCCCCTTACTGCTCTTGCAAACATCACAGAACCCAAGGTTACACCAAGATGTTATGTCTTAGAACTAGTCTTAGAATCTGGTGGGACGATATCCGGACTTCTGAGAATCAGCAAATAAAACAACTTCTCTTTAAGCCTGTAGAATTCCTACTGATCATCTCTATGCTACTTCCTTTCCTTCTGTCTTACTCTGCTTCCAGAATCCAGAGTACTCCCAAAGTCACCTGATCAGTAAAAGGTATTAGTCTATAGGCATACACATTCACACCCGCTGAAGAGCTTCTATTACGCACATTTCCCTGATTTTTCTTAGAATTCAAGTACCTTAGTGGAAACTTTGATTAAAATCTGATATCATTGTAGATAGCATTATCTATCTTCATGATTCAAAAACCAAGCACACTTCTCCCTGTCATAATCATTTCCTTTAGGTTCTTTTTTTTTTTAAGATTAGGATTAAGCAAAACTTTCATAATATAGTTCACATATCAACAGATGGAGATAATTTCAAAATTATTAGCCACATTTCTCATCACTCACCTCTCCTGACCTCATGTAGATTTTATTATTAAATTAGATTGATTAGAGGTAAACTTTATAGGTTTTTTGCTTGCGTTAAAATCCTGACTCTAATTCTTGTAAACTGTGGCCTTGGTCAAGTTGTTTTAGTCCTCTCAGCCTTGGTTTTCTTTTTCTGGAAAATGGGTTTAATAATGGTACTTATTACATGGAGCTGCTGTGAGAATTAAATGAGATAATTTATGTGAAGTACTTAACACAAGACTTGACATACTGAAAATACATAATAAATGGTATTATTATCTTTCTATTGTTATGCATGTAAAAACATGTAGGAAAACTAAGGATCACTAATAAGAACACATTTTAGTCTACTTAAATGTAGAGCAATACACGGTAATAATATTCAGTGGAAACAAGGGAGAATTTAAGTTGAGTAAAATGACCAAGTTTGAAATTTTACTTTTTACTTTAACTTTACTTTTACTTTCTCATAGTTCTAAGATTAAGTTCTTACCCAAGCTAACAAAGAATATTTAAGTATTAGTCATGAGAAAAAAATCTTTGTGAGCATCTATAAAGAACTGATCCTAAAAACAGGCAGCTAATTACTGAAAACACTTTTCCTACTACTTAAGAATAATCAAACATGAATCAAAAATAATTACAATTTTTTTGAGCCTTTACCTGGAGCTAGTTAATGCCAATTTGTATATTTTCAAGAAAGAAATAATCCTCAGTGAATAAATCAGAAATGAAGCACTGCTTCTTATTGACCAGAAAATTCTCCTTTCTGGTTTTATTTTTTATATGTGTTCAAAGAAGCCTTCTTAAAGTCTAAACCAAGACTCCAGAGTCAAGATGAGGTGAAACACAAACCTCTTGACCAGATGTAAGGGGTAATTAGATCGGACTTGTGTGTGTAGTTAGGTCACAATCAACAATAATGATAAGGCCTATTTTGGCATACACCCTAAACTCAGAGGTTATCTCAAAGCTGCATCTTCTTTATAAATTTCAGCATACTGTCCTGCAACATCTTCATCCAATTTTGTTTTCCAGACTTTCACAGGACAATCTATACTTTTATCTTTGTGAAAATACAGTCATGATGATACTATGAAATATAAGCCTAACTTGTTCAGTCTTATTTTCTAGAATAAAACAGGAAAAAAGCAGGTTAAAAAAGGCAACAAAAATGGAATTATAAAATAATAATGTGTATCTTTTCTTTTTTTTTTTTAACATCTTTATTGGAGTATAATTGCTTTACAATGGTGTGTTAGTTTCTGCTTTATAACAAAGTGAATCAGCTATTATCTTTTCTATTTACATACTAATTTACTACACTGTGAACATTTCGGCACATATTGAATGTAAGCAATCAGAATATGGCAGGTTCTTCAAAATATATATCCTAAGATATATAAGTACAAAGGATTTTGATAAAAATTGAAAATACTATTCAAAGCAATAAAATCCATTTCAGGACTGACTTAATAACCTATCTGGAAATCAAAATTAAGTTTTCATAGAATCTAAGTTCCATCTTCATTAAATTAGCTTTTTCAGAAAAGTTTAAAAAATGGCAATAAATTATTTCTGAAAACCATATAACATATTAAAAGACAACTTTGCAATACACTTGCAAATATCTAGAAGTCAAGGTAAATTATTCTCATTTGGAATGATTTCGCTGCATGCTTTTGTCTTAACTTTAAATACAAAATTTAATATGAAATTGTCAAAATGTTAAATATGGCTCTTAAGAAACACAATACACCACTTGAACCCTTCTCTTTCAGAGAACTCTGACTTTTGTTTAAGGTAATAATGTGTCCAGCTAAAGACAGACTCCCTGGCAGTTGGAAGTGGCTTTG
This sequence comes from Balaenoptera acutorostrata, assembly GCF_949987535.1. Lineage (NCBI taxonomy): Eukaryota > Metazoa > Chordata > Mammalia > Artiodactyla > Balaenopteridae > Balaenoptera > Balaenoptera acutorostrata. Next base: position 98,352,184 of record NC_080067.1, on the reverse strand, counting down.
CAACCCAGTACTAGACTAGATGTAGGAGAAGACCCTAAGGGAAGGATTCCTTCCTAAATAAAATGGCAAATCTTGCTAGGATAAAGCACTTTTGCCACTTGCATTTTCCATTGCTTTCTGCCTGGAACATGATTGCTAGAGGTGTAAGATCAACTTACAAACATGAGGATAGAAACGTGTATCTTTCACATGGTGGAGACAGGAAAAAGGAGCCTGAGGAGTTGATGACATCATGAAGCTACTCATCAGTCTGGACTGCTACCCTCAGACAACTTGTTATGAGAGAAAAATGGACATCCTAACCGATTAAGCCCCTATAGGTTGTGTTCTGTGTGGAAAGCAGACAAATGCAAACAATGGATTACAAACAGTAGAAAGTGACAAACATTATAAACAGTGACATTTAATTATTTGGTCAAGATCAATTATAGAATAAAAGACGACAATGTGGAAAAATGGAAAAGAGAAATAATGATTCCATATTTTTAATTTGTGTGTGTTGTGTTCTCTAACCAGTCTGTTATAAAATATAACTTCAGCATTTTTGCAAATTTTCAGTCATTCCAAAATGTGTTTTAATGGCCTAATGCAGGCTGCTCAATTTACAAGTAGGCAGTAAACCCTTTCCCAATTTCCTCAAATCCAAAGCAGATTGACAGAAATTATAAAAGTCCTTAGGTTAAAACTATCAAATTGGAACTACTGGCCTATAGACAAAATTGACTTTTCATTCTCTGGTAATTATCTCTTTACATGATAGATAAACATATGATATAGCAATCGAATTTCTAGTATTTGTAAATTAAAAGCATTTGCAAACACTTATTAATGAAGAAATAATTTCACGTATGATAATTTCAAAAATGAGATTGTAAAAGAAGCATGAGGTGTTGCTTCATGATACATCAATATTACTTTGATTTTTTAAACAAAATCCTTATTCTTTGGTTTATATTTATACAAATCCCATTTTGATACTGTATGTAAATGAAATTTACTATTTCCTATGAAAAATATTAGAGGTGAAGAGACATAAAGTGGAAGAATGCAGGGTCCTTGAATCGCCAGATGGAGGAAAGTCACTGATGTGGGAATGATAGACATTAGAGTCAGAATATTACATGAATAAGAAACTTCTATGATGTTAAGAGACTAAAATTTGGAAGTTTGTTATTTGTTAGTCAATTATCAAAATGTTTCATAAAAGTGATTTAATAAAAGTCATATTTAGCAAATAAGTTAAAGTAAAATTCTGATTTTTCTGTGGATTAGTTATGATATTCTGATATTCATGCATTTGCTAATTAAATCTCAAAGATAAAGTTTAACATCATTATTATTTCTTCTATATGTTTTAAAAACTTTAACTTCTATGATATTCCCTTATAAAACCCAATTAATTTTTGTCGGTTTAAAATTTAACTACTGAAGCCAGAGAATACATTACAGAAGCTATTATAATTCAAGAATTTTTTTTCTGCAAATGAATGGTCATAACGGAAATTTACAATTTAAAAACTAATTAAACGGAAGGATGTTCTAGTAATCGATGTTCTAGTAATTTTGCTGGTGAGCAAAATTCTGTTAATATATGTCAGACCATATTTCATTTGACATTTGCCTGAAATTATATTATCTGTGATTACAATTATGATATTGTGACCAGAACCAATAGCTATTTCTTTTATATAAATAATTAGAATTTTATTTTAAAGCTTCTGTAACTCAATTCTTAAAAATAAAGTGGGTGCAATGTAAAAATTGTGTTAGTACCAAAAATCTCAGTGGCCTTACTATTTTTTGATAAAAGTAGAGAAATATTTATTCTGATATATCTTATGATATACTTAGATCCTTGGAGGCAGGGATCTATTTTATCTATCTATTCACATATACATACAAATATGCTCACAGATACAATGTTTGGTCTTCCATCTGACCCCTACTCAGATATGGGTATGGAACTTCTACTGTCTGTTTGCTCAACAAAACCCCACTTATACACTGTCTCTTTTCTCGAAATGAGCACCAGATTCATACATGACACTAGCAGTATGTCTGTGTTATGTGTTTATGTCTATGTGTTTATGTCTATATAAATTGTGCATTTATATATGGAAAAGGATAGATGAGAACTCTTACTCACCATGTTTGGGTGTCCCACCTTTTTGGAGACACTTGTTATAGAAAAGTGAAAAACTACAGGTCTCTGCCTGCAAGCATCTTACAGCACTAACAAAAACATTTTTTGGTAATAATAATTAGTGCTTATCTTAAGGGTATAATGATATATTTGGTTTTAGCATTAACAATTATTTTAATGTAGAGTTTTACTGCTTTTTGTGTTGAAAAGAGTCAATAGTTAAATTATGTTTACTCAAGGAAAAAGATGTGCAACTTGTCTAGTTGCTATGGGAACTGCATTCTTTTGTTCACTAAATTAACCTAAGCAAGAAAAGAAACTTCGTAAATGGTTAAGGCAATATATACTTATTAAATAAAATTTGGAAAACACTAAATAGTATTTAAAAAATGTAACCCATAATTATTTCACCAAACATACTCTGTTAATATTTTGAGATGTTTCCCTTTTATTTCACTGCACATATGTTTTGTTGTGGTAGTGGTATTTGAATCATTTGTACATTTTTGCATCACTGTTTCCCAGTTAACATTATAGCATACTTTTTTCACTAAAGTTATACTTCAAAAAGAGACACACACACAAAGCTCTTAAGATTATATGTTCTTTAAATATCATTTTGCCGTCTTGCATGTCAATGCCTTTAAAACAATCTGTGATAAAGTGCATTTATATCCCTTCTCCAACTGTTCTTTATAACACATTTGCTCTCAGAAATTACCCCATTCTGTAGTTCAGAATCCATTTCACTTAATCATCACTTACTATATTGCCATATATGGGCAGGCTTTTTACAAGGTTTACTCATGGTTATGTGTCAGACTAACTTCTAACACAAACGTACTTTTGGAGAAATTATCTGTGGTGATTATACCACATCTCTATTCCTCTCTGTTCATATATCCCTCTCTATGATTGTTCTTTCTCCTTTGGCTCCAACTTCCATTCACTTACTCATTTGGTGAATATTTATGGAGCATTTAACAAGCCAGGCGTTGTGCTAGACACTGGGCTATAATGGTGAGTAGGGCACAGTTTTGACAATCAATTACTATATAATGTGATAAGTGCTGACTGGCAGAAATAGAAGGTATTTTGGCAGAAGTAGTAAAGGTCTGTCTTAGAGGATCAAGAATAGCTTTCTTGAGAACATGGCTTTATCAAATGGAATACTGCCAGCTTAGGATATGACTGATGGCCAGAAAAGGAAGATCTAGCTATTATAAAGAATTTCCTCAAATATAAATTTGGTAACTCAGGTAAATTCAGGAATTTACATTCTACAACTGGGATAATGCAAGGTGTTAAGAAAAAGGTAACCAATATTCAGTCAAAGATTAAGGCAGGGAAGGAGCTGGGCAAATTCATTTAGCCACAGATACTGCCTCAGAAAACTGCCTCAGGCATAGGCTGCCCAATGCGTAGTGCCTGATGGACATAGCAAGCTCCCATGAACATATGTGTTCATTGATATCAGGTGGTTTAGCCTAGTGGCTACAGTAAGGCAGCAGAATTCTGGATAAATGCTGGACATTAGGAGAACTTTCTATACATAGGAGAACAGCAGACAGGAAGTATGGAGACGGGACATAGACCTGGGAAAGATCCACATCCCTCAGCTTTGAATTCAGTAGGCTTCACTGCCAGATAGAAAAACATTGGTGTCTAGAAGAATTAATATATAACTGAATCTTAGGGGAGGAAACCCAGGCTGAATTCTAATAGCCTGGCTCAACATGAAGCATATGGAAGGCTATATTATCCAGAAGGGGACACATTTCAAGCATGAGCTATACTGAATTGGTGATGTGGTTAGGAATATTCTTTCCTTCCCAAATAAAGTATGCTTGCAGACACACTAAGTTCTTTTTCTCCATCTATAATCCTTCAAAATAGAGTCCCATACTATCAAGTTTTAGTATCAATATTATTTTCAGTAAAATGCTGTTAAATATTAATTCTCTGACAGTAAAGAGGAAAACTTAAGTTAAAAAGTATTGTCAGAGAAACAGACTGTCCCACAAGATTCCCAGTTTTATTAAATTAGAGGAGCCGGGATCTTTGGAAGGCAGCTTGTGGGGCTACTGAGAAGTGTCGGGGGAAGAGCAGGTCTCTATACTGCTATTTACACTGGTCTGTGAGCTCTGATAGTAGGTGTTGATTTTGTGGATTCATGACATACAAGCTTAGGAACCGAGTAAACTTTTGAGAACAATTCTCTCCCTAAGTTCCATTATGGTAAATCATTTTTGCTGATGGTCTTCAAAAAAGAATCTGAGAAGGACATGAGAAATTCCCACAGATTATTTATCTCAGGAATTCACTTCCTGACTCAAGAATCCCAGTCTATTAAGCAATAGGCAGAAGCTGACCAACGGTATCTACGACTCTTGTGAGCTGTCACATGCACGAACTTCCTCTGATCAAGAATTTCCCCTGACCTTGCAATCCTCTTGAAGTTCTTTATTTTATTATTGTTTATAAAAACGAGTTGCCCAATTAATATATGTTCAATATAAAACATTCTGAAGGTTCAGATTAAATGCAAAGAGGGAGGAAATATCTAACCGTAACTACATTGACTTTTTCAATTTAAAATGTCAGGGATCTAAGTTTTTTGAGAGTCAGTATTTGTAAGATTAAAACTGCCCAAGGCAGAGCAGAGAATCTGAGACTCCTATATTTTCGGGGGAAGGGGCGGGGCGGGGGGGGGGCTCTTCTTTTACCTATAAAATTATTCAGAGAAGTGAAATAGAATTGCTACTGACCTGAACAGCAAGTGGATTTTCTACTCTTGAGCTTTCAAGGGCCAGTATAGTTTCTCACAAAACCTATATAATGATTAGGAAAAGGCTATTTCTAATATTATGGCTCATTCATACAACGGATCATCATGCTTGCATTATGATAAAAATAAAGTCGTTCTTTATTCACTAATATGAAACAATATTAAAGATGTATTAATTAAAAACAAAATTAAACTTCATAATAGATTACGATGTGTTTATATTTGTGTTAGAAAGGTAGATCTTTTTTCCAGTAGAATATACAAAAATCTAATAGCTGATGACAGTAGTTCCTTAAGGGTGGGTTGGGAGAGAGGAAGGTTAGAGAGGTTGCAGAACATGTGTACTGGTGGCTGGGGAGGGAGGAAGACTTAATTCTTATTTCACTGCCTTTCTTCCGCTGGATATTTTTACTATATAAATATATTGCTATTTTTATTAGAAACTAGTTAAATAAACATATCACTCCATATGCCTTAGCGAATGGTATAGATTTTAATCTAAAACTTACTCCTTTAGCATATGATTGTTATATGATATCCAAATAATTATTTAACATTGAACCTATAAATTAAGGCTGTGTTATTTGCCCATTTCCAATATACTACATATTTATAGAAATTGGATCTGTAGAAGACTGTAATGCAGACTTAGGGAATAACATAGTAAATTTATCTGTTTTTTCAGGGTAAAGGTTTCTATTGTCTTAAAAATCATTATTTAGGAATTTAAAACCTTCCTATAATTCTATACTGTACAGCCATCCTCTGTTTATTTTCCATTTTTTAGACTACTGGGCATTTAGATAAACTTCAATTCATCCCTCACTTGTTCTGCCAAAGAGAGGTCTCCTGGGAATATCATCCATCACCCAATCTGAAAAAGCTGTAAGACACAATTTTATTCCTTTTGGAAATGCAATATTTACTGGGTGTGAATAGCTTCTCTACAGCAGCTGATGACCTTGACTATGTGTATCGAGATGTAGAGCACATTCATTTGCTTATTTTTAATCCCCTGAAGAAAAATATAGCATTTTAAGACCTCATCATTATTCATATAGATAATTGCAATTTAATATTCTGAGTAATTCTCCGATAATTCTTGATGATAGTCCACGAAAGCAGGCTATTCATAACATCCTAAGAGACTGACCATTTTCTGAATTTATATATTTAAGAATACATTTCTATTCCATTATTTAAAGTCTTCTTATTTTAGAGTCTGCAAAAAGGAGATGGATCTTAAGGAAGGAAATTTTATCTCATTGTAGAAGATGTGTTGAAGTGTCAAGAAACAATGTTTCATTGGAAATACTATCTGAGACTTGACACATAAAAATACATCCTGGCAGTGAGTAAACAGATGAAAGGGAAGTGGAGATTTGACTGAAATATTCTGTATTCTGCTAAGAATTTTTTCCTTTATTTTCTGACTCGACTTTTTAATCTCATTTTTGATCACCTAAGCATACCCATCTTTCATGGGGCTTTAGTCTATGCCAAGTTGCCTCAACTTGGGCTAAAAAGTAAGTTACATTATAGTAAGGTTATAAAAACCACATACGTAACTGATTGTTATAATCGTACTCCTTGAAAATAAAAGCAAAAGAGCATTTCACACCAAATACACTTTACATAACAGTTCTACTTCGAAAGTTACTTTTTCAGTTTTTGAAAAATCAAATCTGCTCCTATAGCACCTTTTAACTAGCTCTGAAATATTCCAAAAGAATTGTGATCTGATTGTCTCATAGGGGCCTCAAGCTAAAAAGGTCCAGAATTAAATTCGGTATTTTTCTCCACTCACTGTCCCATCAGCTCCCTTTCCTGTTGTGTTTCTAATCTAAGCAAAGGGCTCTACCCTTAATTATTCCATCTCCTCCACCTCATCCTGTCAAACTGACCTCCTAAATATCTCTTAGAGCCACTGCTTTCTTCTCTCTTATTAACCTCATCCTAGTTATAGTTTAATAATAGCTGAGTCCCAAGAATTTTGCAGCAGTTTAATAATTAGTCTCCCTTCACCTCTTCAGTCTTTCCACTTAAAGTCCATTCTCCACAAAATTTTTGAAGACACAGATATGATCATGTTGCTTCCTTCAAATGACTTCTTTATGAAAAGCTCAAGGCTCTTAATCAGCTGACACTTGTCTAATTTTCCATGATCAAATTTTGTCCTGTTTTCTCTCTGTATTCTGAATTCTCAAGCACAGTACACTCATGACCTCTGCTTTTCTTAACAAGACAATTTTTCATATGTATTTGTGGAGTTTAAACTGTAGTTGGGCAAAGAAGAATCCTAAGAAAGAACTTCTGCATATATCCCCAGGAACAGACACAGCAGTGAATAATTAAAAAAAAAAAAAAACATATGGGAAAAGTTGGGCTTACTCTCTAAACAAAACAAAGTATAGATATAAGAAAACTTTTTTTCCCCAAAGACAGATATGAAGGAAAAGACTGACAAGAAATGAAGCATGACCATGATAGATTGTACTTTTCTTTTTGTGAAAGTGGGAAAAGGCATTGAAGAATAATACTGCTTTATTTTTGTTATTGTCTTGACCTATAAGAGGGTATAATAAGTCATTTACATGAAAGCATGAAATGATGTCCTAGGAAGGAAGTGGCAATATGGTAATTCAGGCAGATGAAGAAATCCACCTTTCCCGTGTCCCTTAAATTCCAGGCAAACCGCACTCATTACCCGATACCCCTGAAGTAGTGCAGCTTTCCCACACCTTTAGGCATGTTGCTCTCTTTCTGCCTAGAATGCCTTCCCCTCTCGTTGCCTGACAGTTTAACTCTTATTCATCTTTCAAGTTTCTATTTCAGTGTCAACACCTCTGTGACTCTTTCCCCATTACTCTCCTCTGCTGTAACACTCTCCAATGTATATTGAAGCTGTTTACTCACTTGTTTATTTCCTCAAATATTTCATGCTTTCTTCAAGGGCACTACTGTATTCCTAGTATCTGTCGTGAAGTAAGAACTCTACACTTGCTGAGTAAATAAAGGTAGGTATCTACTACAAGTTCTGAAGAAAGAAACAAATAGCAGCACCATTAAAAATTATTAGATAGGGTCCAGGTTTATAATCATTAACTTGAAAAAATTAACATTCAGTCAACAGTATAAGTTCAGGTTAATCCACTAAAAGTTACCAGCCTTATTACCATCATGAGGCAAATCATCCAGTCCTTCTTCCCATGTCCTACTTTGTTCACAAATAAGGAACTTCCACTCCCTCAAAAATATTACAGTGAGACCATCTACTTTTCTCTGACCTCTCACTTGTTCCTTTCCTTGGAAGGAGGAGTGATTTATATGATGGGCATGATGGTGGGAGTCTGACTTACAGTGATCTACATCTCTTTTTTCTAATGTTCAATGTCAATATGCTTAAGGTTGTTAAACATGTGTGACCTTTCCTCTGGAGCTTTCTGTGTGCAGCTCAACGTGAGGCAGCTAATAGAGCATGTGCTGCTTTGCAGACCCAGCTCTCTCCAAATGTAAGTCCCGATGCCTAGACATGTGAAGTCACCCATTTTGGTTTCAGAGGCAAGAGAGGTTTTCTAGTCTACCTCTATCAGATATAATTCAGAAGATATTTTCATCTATATCTGAACCTTCTGTTTATTTCTCACTTACTAGAGAATCTATCTGTGTGGGGTGAGAATAGCACTCTCAAAACCAGACAATGCTTATTAGACCTCATAAATGCACATATCTACATGCAGTAAAGCAATCTTTTGGCTTTCCAGATGTCAGAGTTACCATGTTGGTGGTTCCACCAGTATTGCAATCAGAGTGTAACTAGGGGTTACTTTAATGAAACGGTAGGAGTTATTCCATGAAAATAGGATAATTAGATTCTATTCCCAACAAACCTATTCATAAAACAGAAATTAGAGCTCAACTCTTCTCCCTCACCACCAGACCCTTGAACATCCCTTAGACATTCCAGCAAAGTTACTCTCCGCGGTTCACATTGCAATCAAGACTTGGCCTTTGCTCTTATGATGGTTCACTTGGCCCCTGCATTTTACTGCTAAAGCTGGATTTTACTAAGCTCTGATCTACTCTCATGTAGCATCTTCTTCCTTCACGTAGGCCAGACACCTCCAAATGACAAGGATAGTGGAAAAAGGCAGGATAATATCTCTTTATCTGAACATGGTCTTTCCTTCACTTTTCTGATTTAGGACTAAGATAAGGACTTAGAGATGGGGGTCATTTGTTTTTCTCCTCCATCCTAAGGAAGGATTTGGGCAGTTAGTTGGTCTCTGTCTCTTTATTTCATGGTAAAAATCCTTTCCCTACAAGAATTCAAATTGTATAGCATAAATATGAGAAAATGCACTGTGGAAGAAAATATCCAGGAATAGGTTTTGCTAAAGTTTTCTGAAAAAAAAATGGGTGAAAATTAGCCAAGAGAAGTTTTGGAAAAGGAAGCACTTAGATTGCTGCTTATTTTAATATGGGGGTTGGTAGGAGGTAAGTTAGGATGTATGGAGAGGTTCCTATGACTGGATTCCCTTGTGAAGAACTCAACTCTTGTATCTTTACATTAGAAACTGAAAATATACTATTTACCATAAAGCTTTAGTTTTTCTCTTTTCTTGGTTATCATCTTAAATTGCACTAACACTTCAGTAAAGAAAATCATATACAGATACATATATAGCTTGATGGTCTTGGAGAGGCTAAAGGCATGAGGTGGTAAAGAGGTAGGATAACCTGTTTTACTCTCTTGAGAGAAAGCAACCTTCCACACAGACAGTGGCCGTCATCTCAGGAAGAGTGTGACCTCACTCCTTTCCGTTGTAATCCTTAAGCTAGGATGCAGCTTTTCTCTGAAGGACAGGGCATGATGCATCCTGTTTGTCTCATGGATAAAAAGATATGCAAGTCAGAAAATCTAATGACGAATTTTAGAGAACAAAACTATGGTTAATTTTCAGGTGAAATACTGACTTGAATGAACATGAAAACACAGTTGAGAAAGAGCTAAATATAATACAACATGGAATCACAGAACTTAGAGCCAGAGAAAGCTTTAGAAATTATTTAGTCTTCACTTCTGGTTTTGAATCTAAGGTTTAAAGATGTTAAAATCTTGTCCTGAGATCACATAGTGTGTGATGGGGAGTAGGGATGTGGTGTAGCCTGGAAACCAAGACTCTTGTCTATAATCTGTGTCCTTTATATACAACCCCATGCCTGTTCCCAAATGGTCCCTATTAGCTGTGATGAAAACCAATCCATGTCTCAAATCAGCAGAGTCCAAGAATGATCAGTTCTCTAGCTGACTGTACCTGATGAGCTCTATGACCTGGATTTCTCCTGCAATGTCTCAATTTTCCCTTGCCCAGTTATTTTTATGACCTATTTAATAAATCATAAAATTATGTTCTAAATTAAAAAGACAATAACTTGTAAGACTATATTATGAGAATAATGTCATTGGTAAGGAATCCTATGTAGACTATTACTTTTTTAATTTCATAGATATCTATAAGTTCTGCTTGGGGGAGCTGGTTTGAACTAGATACAAAGAAATTAGCTATATAGATTTATCTCTTTGGCAAAGCCATTTTCTTAGTTCTTCAAAATGATTCCTGCTTCAGAAATGAACACATGTCCAAAGCCAGTATACAAACCTAGTGGTCACTGCAATAACATTGCAAAATACCATCTGACCTGCCCAATACATATTCTTAGACAGTTCTAAAAATGGCTCCTTCCCCCGGGATACATATTTCTATTCCTTTTTTGTGAATGAATGTGTTCCCCACTCCTGCACCCTTCATTTACAGGAAGAGGAAGAAACATTGGAATTACTAAACGGAGCATGACTTTTTTTCCAGACAGCAGGCCCAACCATGAGAATTAGAACGTCACTTGGCAACCGGATCCCTTTTCTATCCTCAGAGACGATGACACTTCAGGAAAGAGCTTACCTCCACACACTTACTAAAGCCTTATAAGGTCAGGAGTGCTTGCTGAGAAACATTTATTTTCCTCTTCTCAATTTAAAGGCATCACAATTTTTTTTTCAGAGAGGTTTCAATTCTACAAAGTAATTCTAGTAAAGACTTTCGATCTAAAATTTATCACATTAAAAACTACTAAAATCAGTTCACTGTAATTTGCTACAATTTAAAATATTATCATGAGAGTATGGCTCTTTATTTGTGTGTGTGTGTTTACTAAAATCAGTTTATTGTAATTTGCTCCAATTTAAAATAATCATCATGAGAATTGGTTCTTATATTTGTGTGTGTTTTTTAAAAATCATCTTTTAAATCCTTTTTATGTTGTTTCATCCTAAATATATTAAAGTTAATCAAAGGCATGGTTGTTTTTTAGCTTAACTGGCAAAAATGGAGAAGAAAATTGCCAAATTTTAAGGCATAGTCAATACTGAGAGTAAACTTTTAGAATAAAATGTCAAATTCATCTTATCGGTAAACTGTTTGCTTACATTCTTTAAGAAATAGACCAGGAAACCCTGTCCATTACTATGAGTTGATTGTACCTTTAGGATCCCTCCTGGTAACTCTGCCTGCCTAGTTCTTTCATAATAAAAGCCAAATCCTCACTAATAACTCTTGGTAGCAGAAGAAAGTCACTTTAGGCAGAAAAGGAAAATATGCATCCCAAAGGCATGGAATTACTTGGAAAGACAAATATAGAAAGCAAATTAGTGGGATAAATATTGAGAGGTCTTTAATAACTAAAGTCTCATGTATTTAAATGTTACAAAGCAGAGGCGAGCTGCCCGAAGGCCAGTCACTAGAAGGATTTGTTGAGCTCTTACCCTGTGACATCATGAAAGTCTTTGGAAACATTAGAATATAAAAGTCTCCACCCTTCGGATATCTAGCCTCCAGAACTGTGGGACAATACATTTCTGTTGTTTTAAGTGATCCCAGTTTGTGGTACTTTGTTATGGCAGCCCGAGGAAACTAACAATAAACTTGTCTGTCCTTTAAAAAAAAAAAAAGTCACCACCCCACTTCCTTCTGAGAGAAATTCTAAATGCCACTGAAAGTTCAAGGTACTCAAATGCCCTGATCTCTTAAAGATCTCCACTCCTAAAATAAGGATCTAGGATGTTTTAAATGTTACCTGGTTAGATTGACAAAAATAATCCTTAAGTCTTAGAATGCTCTTGATCTTAAACTTATTTCTCACACTCTGTCAAGTTACAGAAAGTGTTATTATAAAACAGCATAGAAATGGATTGCATTCTGACAAATAAGGACAGTTAAGCTTAATGACTGAAGCTTTGATTAAATTTAATTCACCCTTTTTTTGTTATTGTATTATATTTGGCATATATTAATGAATTTATGAGTGATTTTCCACTTTAAAGCAAAAAACTAAAAAGGAATCTCAGAGGTCTTTTTTGGAGATATGTTAATGCAAAAGGTAATTTCTATTTCTTTAGATAACACAATATTTTAATAGTTTAAAATAATATGAATCTCTGGTTATTGAATGGCATTATATTGCTGGTGCTGCTAGAGACAGTCTTATGATGTGTAGAGCTGGAACTGAAAGTTTGGGTGACCTCATTTCAGCTGGTAAGTTCAAGTAGTAGAATTTTGTTGATTTGGCATCTCTAGACAGTACTCAAAATATATAATTCATCTTTAAATTCAGGTCCTGCTCCTACCAATTATTATTTGCTTCATAAAGGTCCTTTCTTGGCTAATAAGGCCTTTGTTCCATGGGACAATAGATACCCAATATTTTGTCATTGAAATGAACTGCCCAGTTTTTACCCATATTAGGTCAGTAGCAGGATATTCCCTTACTGTACATCTAATATGTATTGTATATATATAAAATCTTGGTGCAAATATTCATAAATTGTTCTCAATGGTTTTGATTCTGTGCTACTCCTTATTTTTTCTGTAACAGTCTACAGGTATACCTCGAAGACGTTGCGGGTTTGCAGCAATAAAGCGAATATCACAATAAAGTGAGTCACAAATTTTTTGCTTTCCCAGTGCATATAAAAGTTACATTTATACTATTCTGTAGTCTGTCAAGTGTGTAATAGAATTATGCTTAAAAAAACAATGTACCTATCTTAGTTAAAAAATACTTTATTGCTAAAAAATGCTAATTATCATCTGAGGCCTTTTGCTGGTGGAGGGTCTTGCCTCAATGTTGATGGCTGCCGACTGATCAGGGTGATGGTTGCTGAAGTTTAGGGTGGCTGTGGCCATTTCTTAAAAGAAGATAATGAAGTCTGCTGCATCAATTGACTCTTCCCTTCACAGATGATTGCTCTACAGCATGCAATGTTGTTTCATAGCATTTTACCCACAGTAGATCTTTCAGAATTGGAGTCAATCCTCTCAAACCCTGCAGCTGCTTTATCAACTAAGTTTATGTAATATTCTAAATCTTTTGTTGTCATTTCAACACTCCTCTCAGTTTCTTCACCGAGTAGATTCCATCTCAAGAAACCATTTTCTTTGCTCATCCAGAAGAAACAACTTATTGATTCAAGTTTTACCATGAGATTTCAGCAAGTCAGTCACATTTCCAGGCTCTGCTTCTAATTCTAGTTCTTTTGCTATTTTTGCCACATCTGTAGTCACCACTTCTACTGAAGTCTTAATCCCATCAAAAACATTCATGAGGATTGGAATCAACTTCTTTCAAACTCCTGATAATATTGATATTTTAACCTCTTCCCATGAATCACAAATGTTCTTAATGACATTTAGAACGGTGAATCCTTCCAAAAAGGTTTTCAATTTACTTTGCCCAGATCCATCAGAGGAATCACTATCTACGGCAGCTATAGCCCTATGAAATTAGTGTCTTAAATAATAAAACTTTAAAGTCAAAATGACTCCTTGATCCATGGGGTGCAGAATGGATGCTGTGTTAGCAGGCATGAAAGCAACATTAATCTCATTGTACACCTCCATCAGAGCTCTTGCATGACCAGATGCATTGTCAATGAGCATATTTTGAAAGAAATCTTTTTTTCTGATCAGTAGGATGCAATAGTGGGCTTAAAATATTCAGTAAGTCATGTTGTAAACAGATGTGCTGTCATCCAGGCTTTGTTGTTCCATTTATAGAGCACAGGCAGAGTGTTCTGCCTCTTAATGGCCCTAGGATTTGCAGAATGGTAAATGAGCATTGGCTTCAACTTAAATTCATTGGCTGCACTAGTCCCTAACAGGAGAGTCAGCCTGTCCTTTGAAGTTTTGAAGCCAGGCTTTGACTTCTCCTCTCTAGCTATGAAAGTCCTAGATGGCATCTTCTTCCAATAAGGCTGTTTCATCTAATATTGAAAGCCTGGTTAGTGTAGTTACCTTCATGAATTACCTTAGCTAAATCTTCTGATAACTTGCTGCAGCTTCTACATCAGCACTTGCTGCTTCATCTTGCACTTTGATGTTATGGAGATGGCTTCTTTCCTTAAACTTCATGAACCAATTTCTGTTGGCTTCATTCTTCTCTTCTGCAGCTTCCTCACCTCTCTCAGCCTTTATAGAATCGAAGAGAGCTGAGGCCTTGCTCGGGATTAGGCTTTGGCTTAAGGGAATGTTATGGCTGGTTTGATCTTCTGTCCAGACCATTACAACTTTCTCCATATCAGCAGTAAGGCTGTTTCACTTTCTTATCATTCATGTGTTCACTGGAATAACACTTTTAATTTCCTTCACTTTAATTTTCTTGTGCATTCACAACTTGGCTAACTGTTTGGTGCAAGAGGCCTAGCTTTGGGCCTATCTCAGCTTTAAACATGCCGTCCTCACTAACCTTATCATTTCTAGCTTTTGATTGAAAATGAGAGATGTGCAACTCTTCCTTTCACTTGAACACTTAGAAGCCAGTGCAGGGTTATTAATTGGCCTAATGTCAGTGTTGTATCTCAGGGAATAGGAAGACTGAGGAGAAGGTGAGAGATGGGGGAACAGCTGGTCACTGGAGTAGTCAGAACACATACAATATTTATCGATTAAATTCATCCACCTTATATGTGCACAGTTTGTGGCCTCCCCAAACAATTACAATAGTAACTTCAAAGATCACTGATCACAAGTCACCATACAAAATATAATGATGAAAAAGTTTGAGATATTGTGAGAATTACCAAAATGTGACACAGAGAGATGAAGTGAGCAAATGCTCTTGGAAAAATAGAGCCAATAGACTTACTCAATGCAGGGTTGCCACAAATCTTCAATTTGTAAAAAACACATCATCTGCAAAGCACAATAAATCAAAGTGCAATAAGATGAGGTATGCCTATATATGCCATCAAGCCTTTAAGGCAGGAAAATGTAAGGAAGTTAAATTAAAAATAAAAATCAGAAATTTTATCTTGGATAAGAAGCTAGGTGCAGACTCTAAAATAGGCTAATAATAAAATTTTAGATTATCTATTTTTTCATGTACTCTTTCACTTGAAACGATTTTATCAATAAAAATTTTGTTCATTATCATAAAAATTTTATAATATTTTACAATTTCATAGCATCATTTTATATTTCCAGACATTAAGACAAGGAGCTTTCCTGGAAGAAAAGCATAAAGGCTCAATATTAATTTATTAAAATTAACCTTTAGGATCACTAGTAGGAAAAAGTCAAATAATAATAGCTCTCTCAAAAAAACATAGTGGTAGCTGGGTTTAGAGTATGAATATAGAGGAGTTTTTAGGTTAGATTTATACATCAACATTATTCTTGGCAGAATATATTTACTCATTCATTTATTTTAAAAATTATTTATTAAGGATTTATTATGCATCATGGTAGGTAATGGAAAGCTATGGCTCTTGCTCTCAAAGAGGGCATGATCCACTAAGGAGGTAAACACAGCAAAATAAATGCAGTGATTGAGTACTTGTCAGGAGACTCTAACTTGGATTCAGGATGATAGAGAATAGAGGAGGGGAAACTTCCTAGAGGGGGATTCTTAGTTGATGAGGAGGAATTGGTAGGATAAAAATGGGTAGGTATGTGAGACTAGGAATAGAGTCAACAACAAATGCAGAGAGGCTTAAAACAGATGGTTTTCTAGGGAACTCCACTAATGCTGCTAAAGCACAAAGTGAAAGATAAAAAATGGCAATGGATGGGTAGAGGGAGGGATGGAAGACAGATTGTGGAGGACCTATATCATGTTTGGTATCTTGGTCCTTTTTCTTATGAGCAATGGAGAGATGCAGAAGGATTATAAGCAGGTGTAGACATATGAAGAACAAATTTGAAATGCTTAGCCTGGAGCTAATTGAGATGCTGCTAAAATAATCCACTTTAAAGATAATAAAGTAATAGTGGAAAGAAGAGTACTATAGATACATTTGAGAAATATTTGGGGGTAAAATCAGAGGATATTTATTGAATGGTAAAAAAGGAGGGTGAAGAAATAATTAAGAATACATATTTATAGTGTGGGTGACTAGGTAGACAGTGAAGCCCCTAACTTGTAAAAAAGATCCTAGAAAAGTAGGTTTAGAGAGGAAGAGGAGGGGCCAATGATATTTTAATTTTAAAGAGGACTTTTGGCCATTCAAATGGCAGTATCTGGCAGACACTGAAATGTACAAGGTCAAAACTCAATAGATATTTTTAACTGGGAATATCAATTCAGACATCATTTTTATATAGCTGGTAGTTAAAATAATAAGTGTGGGCTGAGATCTCCTAGTGAAAGAGTATGGAATAAGACTAGTGGATCAACACAGTATTTAGAAAGTTTTATGTGATCAGAGAAGAAAAAGTCCAATAAGTCCAAAAGTCCAATAAGTCCAATAAGAAAAAGTCCAATAGAATCGGCTACAAGGTATTAGGAAATTCAAGCTAGAGGATAAGTGCCAACAAAGTCTGGTAGGTAGAAAGTTTTATGTGTTCCTATATGTTTCTAGAAAGATGGACAGAACAATTATCAATTTTGCTTGCTACCGAAAGTCCAGGACAATAAGGAATAATATTTACCTATAGACACTGTCATGAGGAAGTCATTAGTATCTTAGTGAGAGACTGTCCAGGGCTGTGATAGGAAAGAATCTTTATTACTATGCATTAAGGATGACCGCATGAATGACAAAGCTGTGACAGAAATATAAACCAATCTTGGAGGAGTTTGGATGAGGAAGTACTGAGAAAGATTAGATCGTTCTTAGAAGGAAATATTGCCGTTAAAGGGAAGTTTGTTTCTTTATAATGGGGAAGACCTGAGCATATTTAAATGCTCAGAGATAAGAGCCAGTTGAGAGGGAGAGGTTGAAAATACAGAGGTAAGAGGTAAGATGGTCCTTAACTAACAGAGCAAGACTCCAGAGGAATCAGGATGGCACAGGCTTATTGGTTGAGAATAGGTGGTAGGTGGGAAGTCAATGAATTCTTAGATATGAGAGGGGAAAAAAAAAAGTGAGCTTGGGTTTGTCTATAGACAGATTTGTAGATTTGGAGCCTGGACATAGAGCTAGATTGTATCTGAAGGCCTCAATGGTATCAGTGTAATTGGAGATAAGGTCTTCTGCCCAGAAAGAGGGTGGTGGGAGTTGATCAAGGAACTTAAGAAGAGAGATTGGAATCTGGAAGACTCATTGACAGAAATGGAAGGAGGAGTTGACCAAGGACAATAAACACATTAACTATTGATGCAGAGGAGCCGTTTGAGATTTAAAACTGTGTACCGGAGATGATCACAGTCTGCTTGGTTTGGTAGTTTTCTGCACAGGGGCTCAGTGCCTAGGGGATAGGAGCACAGAAGGCATATTTTAGCATTAATGTAAGTTTGGGTTTTTTGAGTGAAGAAAGCAGAAGAAGAAGAATGTAAGGAAAATGAGCGTGATCTAAGAGTCATTCAGGTAATCAGATAGAGAGCTGGAGAGTAAAGAAGTCAGAGACTGTAGAGAGGCCTAAGTGTAGAGAGAAAATAGAGGGAAATAAAAAACTATGCGAATCTAAATTGTTAAGGACAGAAGAGAAGAGCCTAAAAAGACAGGAGGTTGGGGCCAGGGATTGGAACTAAAGGGAAATTATTGAACAGACTGGGACTAAGATGTGATTTGGCCAAGACAAGCATCCATCTTAATCTCTATGGCTCTAGGGTGTTCTCATCAGTTACTTCTCACTTAATTTCTGTTCTACTAAAAAAAATTAAAAGAAGTATTACTTTACAAATATGGAGACAAGGTAGTGTGTGCTGTTAAGAGGCTTACCAAAGATAATAGGGAGTTAGTGAAGAGTCAAAAATATAAGTCAGGGTGTTTGTTGGGAAATTAGGTTAGAAGTGTCACTGAAACACTTGAATAAAGTCTTATAATTTTTTCTTCTTTGAGAGATATAGGGGGACTTCCCTGGTGGTCCAGTTGTTGGGACTCCGTGCTCCCAGTGAGGGGGGCCCGGGTTTGTTCCCTGGTCAGGGAACTGAATCCCGCATGCTGCAACTAAAGATCCCGCATACCACAACTAAGACCTGGTGCAGCCAAATATAAATAAGTAAATAAATAAATATTTTTTAAAGAGAGAGAGAGATAGGTTTCATCACAGAACATAGCTGTAGAACTCTATACTTAACTAAGGATGTTTGAAAGAGTAGCACAAAGATGCCCACATTCTGTTTGGCGAGGCAGTCAGAAGAATTACCAGCACCTGCCCAATGTTAGGAAGAAAGAAAGAAATAGAGAGAGCAAGAAAGAGGAATAAGAAAGAAAGGCAATTAACATGTCTAATGAAGTCTATCAAAATATAACAAAATAGAGGGCTTCCCTGGTGGCGCAATGGTTGAGAGTCTGCCTGCCAATGCAGGGGACACGGGTTCGAGCCCCGGTCTGGGAAGATCCCACATGCCGCAGAGCAACTGGGCCCGTGCGCCACAACTACTGAGCCTGCGCATCTGGAGCCTGTGCTCCGCAACAAGAGAGGCCGCGATAGTGAGAGGCCCGCGCACCGCGATGAAGAGTGGCCCCCGCTCGCCGCAACTAGAGAAAGCCCTCACACAGAAACGAAGACCCAACACAGCCAAAAATAAATAAATTAATTAAAAAAAAAAAAAACAAAATAGAAAGTTGAGTTATGCTGTAGGATTTCTTTTATATCACAGACCAAACCATCCTAGAAATCTCTGCCTCTGTATCTTAATATTTTACAAATCCTCTTCTGTCTCTCTTCTCTACCTAAACAAACAAACAAACAAACCCCCAACTTACCCTGAAACTCAGACTGCAATGGCTAATACCTTTCTCTTCCTTCCCCACTCACCTTACATGCTCTTCTCTACAGGCAAATCTCAGCCTTCCCCTTCACTAAAATTCATCTTATTGGATTGCAGAAAAGTGAAGGGGAAAATAAGGGAGCTGAAAATCTAATAATACGATGATATGTATTTTTCTGTTTGCTAAACTGTTGCTAAATTATTACCAGGGACAGGGTTAAGATATCCACATGTTGTTATTCTATGTTTGCATACTCATGTAGGGAATAAAGAAGCAGATGAAGAGAAATGCTGTTAGAGTCTTTTTAAAAGAAATTTCTCTGTCATTGTCTTTCATGTCTGTGGTATCATATGATAGTGAAGCTTGGGCTCTGGAGTTGGGCTGCTTGGGTTTAAATCCTGGCTCTTCCACTTATGAGCTCTGTGCCTCTAGGCAAGTTATTTAGGGAAATTAAATATACCTGCATTTCCTCATCTATAACACAAGGGTAATGATAATAGCATTGAACTCACCGAGTTATTATGAGGATTAAAGGAGATAATGTTGGTAATATACAGTAAGTCCTCAATAAATGTTAATCATTATTACTTTGACTGCTAATACAGAGAAAAGAAGAAAAAGGAGGTCAGAGAGAAGAGAACCTAAATGTGTCAGTTTACTCTAGAAATAGTCTGTGAAATAGAAAGTTATTAGAATTTTTCTTTACATTGAAGTGCTCAAAGTTAGGAGACCAGCAAACCTTCAAGTGTCTTTGACAGTAGGTTCTTTGGATATAAGATGGCTGTTTAGTGGTCCCAAGTAAAATTTAATTACACAATTGAATTCCGAGTGAAGTGAATTAGAAAGACAAATATCACATGATATTGCTCATATGCAGAATCTAAAAAAATATTGATACAAATGAACTTATTTACAAAACAGAAACAGACTCACAGACATAGAAAACAAACTTATGGTTACCAAAGGGGAAAGGTGGGGGGGAGGGATAGATTAGGAGTTTGGAATTAACATATACACACTACTATATATATATAATATAGTTAACCAACAAGGGCCTACTGTATAGCACAGGGACCTCTGCTTAATATTCTGTAATAATCTAAATGGGAAAAGAATTTGAAAAAGAATAGATATATGCATAAGTGAATCACTTTGCTGTACACCTGAAGCTAACACAACATTGTAAATCAACGATAGTCCAATATAAAATGAAAAATTTTTAAAAAGCATACATGAAATAACGTGCATATTTCTTGAGGAAGGGGCATCAGTTATCACAGAGAGAACTTCCATTTTATTTGACGACATAGTAGACTATAGGGTTCATAATATAGAAGGATTAATGATAATTGTGAAGATAATACTTTTACACTGTAAAGTTGCTAGTTATAAATTTAAATGATATGAGTGATTAAGATTTGTTAGCAGATGATTATGAACATAACTGCAAATATATGTAATACCTTTAGAATACTTGTAACAAATGTACTACACCCTTTCAAATAAGTGGATTTTTAGATGTGACTAAAAATAGTAGCTGACATTTATTTTATGGAAATATTCTAAAATCTTTTCATGTAGTAATTAACTTCATACTCACAACAACCAGAGAGGTGGGCTCTATTTTTATCACTTTATGGATAAAGAAACTGATGGAGGGTTGAGTAAAATCATATATACAGTAAATAGTGTACTGAAACCCAACCAACTCTATATTACCTCCCCCAAATACTAAACATAGTCCATTATCTAGATTTTTTAAATAACACATGAATTAAATCTTACTTTACCAAGGACTAGAATAAACTTTTAATAATTTAACTCAAAAAATTATTTTTAAATTCATAGTTGGTGTTTCTGTGTACTTAATGTAATTATATTTGCAATCCAGGATATTATCATTTGCATTTACCATTCAATAGAAGTTAATTTTCAGAAGCACTCTTAGAGAAAATTTGCCACTTAAAAACCTAACTTTGAAAAAAGTAAAATATAATTTACTGTTATATAAAAACAGAAATTTACTGTTTCAAACAGTACTAGCCTTGAACACTAATCACAACACACTCTTAACTTAAAAGGTTAAATTAGGCTTTAAGGGAAAAATAAAATGACCGTTGTTCATGATTATTAATTTGGTTAAAAGTTTTGAGAAATTGGTTTCATCATGAGCCAGGGAACAAACTGATTTATAGAAATATATTGGTCTATTTAATACATAATAGAATAAAACCGTATGTGCAAGTTTTTCTTTTTCTTTTTTTTCTTTTCTAAACCACAATCTTTTAGAGGGCTTAAATTTACAGAGGAACCTTGATGAGTAGCATGTGTTGAATATGTAAAGCTGGGCTTGGAAAATTATACTACATATACAAATTCTTTCATATGAAGTAGGATTTGTGTATACTATCTTTGACTTTATTTCATGAATAGGCACAGTAGCATGCTTATATTAGTTGCTAAATGTTTTAAAACCGATTGTAGACTATTAAAGAGGTAGAGAATACAAAAAGAGAGGAAGCAATCTTACAGGTTCAGTATTTTAATGAAGAAACTGGTTCCTCAATGTCTACAGGATAAACTCTTAACTTCCTACTATCCTGAAGCTGGGCCTTTTCTACAAACCTTACCTGTCTGCTCCACAGCTACTTCCCCTATGCAGGAATAATAAACTCCACTAAGTATTCCTGGTACCTATAATGTGTTTCATGGAAAGTCTATACCTTTCATAAACTCCTGGTAAAATCCTGGTTCAAGACCTGGTTTAAGAGGCTCCTTCTCTTAAAATTTGCCTTAAGTTGTTTAAGCAGAGTGGGTCTTTTTATCTCTTGAGCCAGTTTTATAAGCAGTCTATGTCATTATTTTTTTTTTCATATATATATGTGTGCATACACACACACACACACACACACACACACACACACACATATATATACATCTCCTCTAGTTCATTGTGAATTCTCTGATGTCAAAACTATGTTATCTTTGTCAATAAGTCCCAAGCAGAACATATGAGACAAAGCAGTATCTCAATTTATCCTTGTTGAATGAATTATTAGAGATATTTCCTTTGGAATAAAAATAATTAAAAAATCCTAGCCATTGGGCTTCCCTGGTGGCACAGTGGTTGGGAGTCCGCCTGCCAATGCAGGGGACACGGGTTCGAGCCCTGGTCTGGGAAGATCCCACATGCCGCAGAGCAGCTGGGCCCGTGAGCCACAATTACTGAGCCTGCGCGTCTGGAGCCTGTGCTCCGCGGCAAGAGAGGCCGCGATAGTGAGAGGCCCTCGCACTGCGATGAAGAGTGGCCCCCACTTGCCACAACTGGAGAAAGCCCTCGCACAGAAACGAAGACCCAACACAGCCATAAATAAATAAATAAATAAAATTTAAAAGAATAAGGCTTTTTAAAAAAAAAAAAAAAATCCTAGCCATCACCTTCAGGTCATTCTCAGAGGAAATGTCATAAAGGAGAAAAACCTGGGTCAAGACCAGGAATCATGGATTCTTGTCTTGGCTCTCCCACTAACTCTCTCCTTGGCCTTTCTATAGACATGAAATGTTCCTGAACAATAACTAAATCATCTACAAAATAAGGATTCAGTTGCTTCTTTAAAGGTAGATGATTTTTGGACCCAATGAACAACAAAATAAATACAGAAATTAATTATTTCAATAATGACCAAGGAGTTTCCTGGAAGAATTATTTGTGAATGAAAACTTAAAAAGCATATAATAAGGATTTACACAGTTTCAGAACTTTAAAACTTAAAAAAAATAAATACAAAGCTTCAAATATTTAGCATAATGATTCTACATGAAATTTCTTGAAAATTTACTGAGTTTGTATATTCTCTTTAAAGTCATGTCATGAAATAAGATAAATTCTGTTTTATTAATCTCATTCTTATGTAAATTTTGATTGATATGAGTTGATAAGGCATAATATTAAATGTTAAGACACTTGATCTCAAACAAAGCACTATTTTTTTTTTTGGTCACAGTTGTCCTTTTTTTTTACATCTTTATTGGATTATAATTGCTTTACAATGTCGTGTTAGTTTCTACTGTACAACAAAGTGAATCAGCTATATGTATACCTATATCCCCTCCCTCTTGAGCCTCCCCCCCACCCTCCCCATCTCACCCCTCTAGGTTGTCGCAAAGCACGGAGCTGATCTCCCTGAAACAAAGCACTTTTATAAATACTTACATTTATTGTTGGTTTTGACAGTTTCCCTTAAATATAGGACATCTCTTCTGTGCTTGTGTTCTGAACTAATTGAGTTAAAGAGTAAAGCAGATGAATAATAACTGACAATAATACCACTAAAAACTTTCAGATAATGTAGTTTTTAGGTCTGTTACTCTTAGGCAAGTAGATTTTGTGCACACAGCTCTTCAGAATTAATCAAATAAGATATAGAAAGTACTGGGAATCTGCAGGGCTTCCCTTTAAAGAGAATGGAGGAAGGAAGGGTCAGCCTATTTCTCCTCCCAAAGATATAGCACTTCTTATCCCCTGGGGAGGAGTGAACGAGAGGGTGGAGAGAAGCCAAAAGTGTCATGTTAACTGATATATCTTCGCCTGGAAGAAGGTATCAGTAGTTGGAAATAAGTGTTGGCCCAAATACTATCACCCGTAACCTCCAGGTACGTGCTTAAGGAAGAGTTTACAATAACTGTCTAAAGAGATAAATCAGAGAACTCATAAAAATACTTTGCATGGCTTCCCTGGTGGCGCAGTGGTTGAGAATCTGCCTGCTAATGCAGGGGACACGGGTTCGAGCCCTGGTCTGGGAAGATCCCACATGCCGCGGGGCAACTGGGCCCGTGAGCCACAACTACTGAGCCTGTGCATCTGGAGCCTGTGCTCCGCAACAAGAGAGGCTGCGATAGTGAGAGGCCCGCGCACCGCGATGAAGAGTGGCCCCCACTTGCCGCAACTAGAGAAAGCTCTCACACAGAAACGAAGACCCAACACAGCCAAAAATAAATAAATAAATAAATTAATTTAAAAAAAAAGAAAAAGAAAAACTCATAGCTAACATCTAAAAAAAAAAAAAAAAAAAACTTTGCATGAAACCAGGGTATTTATAACTGGATGACAGTCATTAGAGGCAGATTTCATCTATTCCGATACACTTTCTTGCCTTTTGCTCCTCATTTTCTTGGTTACCCCTTGCACAAAACCCTCAGAAGGAGCATTAGCGGATGACACACTGGCAGCAGCAATAGTAACGTTATGCTCATGCGCCATGGCCTCTGACTCTTCTCCAGCCAATTTTCTTCAAAATTCTCCACTTTTCTGACCACATTCATGGAAGCTTTTGGAGGACAAGATGTAAATAAGGATTTTCAAACCAGTGGCTCACAGACCGACTAGTAGCATGTTTTTTGTGGTATGTTTGTTTGGATCTTTGCTGTGTGTTTTATTTTAATTATATTTGTTCATTTACTTTTGGATCTTAGGTATGGAAAGCTGGATAATTGCACTCCTCAGCCCATAGTATGTTATTATCATATGTCCATGGAATACTTTTGTTTTTTTAAAAAAAATTTGGTATTCCTCTCTCATTTCTCATATCAGTCTTGTCTCCCATAACCAAGGCAGGATTCTAATGTGTTTGATTTATGTCATTCAATGTACATGAAATCTTGTAGGATATTTTGGGTTGTTTTTTATGTAAACATTTAAAATTTATATAAATGATATTATGCTGGAAATCTCATTCAATTTCTTTTTTTCTCAATGCTGTGTTTTATAAATCCATGTGCTATGCACCATAAACCATTTTTATAAAAGTTGAATCAGTTCCCAACATTTACAAATTAGAAGATTTTTACATACAAATGCAGATTGTTGGTTTCTCTTTGAGTCTATTTCTGCATGGCAAACAATCACAGGAGCTGTATTGACTGCTGCCTTAAGAAGGAGCATATGCTTTCTATTTTTCTGTTAGACACTAGTCACTCATTACCTGTTCCCTGTAAGCATTTCAATTTGCAGCCTCTAGAAGCTAAGAAACATGAACATGGCTCATGGGACACTGTGGCCTGTTAAACTCTTATATTTTCCTTCCCTTCTCCCCTCCCTTGTTCCCATCACTAAGTCTCCAGTTTAACTTCTAACTACCAGTATCTTTTTCTTGGTTATTAGCAACTTTTTCTTGAAGGACAAAAAGTGACTCTAGGATTCCTTTCCATTTCCACATTTGTATATAATTCAGCCCTTTTTCTCCATTAGGCCCTTCTACTATTTTCTATGTGAACACCCGTTCTTTTACTTTTACTCAAATTATGCACTTTGTCCTCATTTATGAGATGCCACCTCCATCAGTAAATATCATTCCCATATTTCCATTAGAGCCCTGTTGTTTTTCACTCTTCTATACTCTCTCATAGCACTCCCTGTTCTATCACTGCTTCTAAAACCAGAATCCCCTACACTCTCACACATATCTCTTCTTTTGAAGTAGTATATATGTTCTGCTTTTACCATTCATTCATTCCTTCAGTCATTCAGCCAGTCAACAAATATTTATTGAGCTACTACTAGGTGCTAGGAACACTGTTCTAGTTTCTGGGAATATAGAAATAAACAAAAAACAAACAAAAAGAATAAAATTATCTTCCTATTTCCATCCTCATGACTCATAGAGGATATCAATAGTTGGGAATATGCGGTGGCCAAACACCATCACTCTCCCGCACCATTAAGTGGTTTTTGTAACTGGTTCAAAAAAATGTATGACTGCTCTTACTGATTTTTATAATTTTCACCTGATGCTTAAAAATAGGTTGAAAATACACTTAAGTCTTAACATCTATTAGATTCCTTAATCAATTTGGAGAATGGTAGGTTTAGATTTAGTTCCAGGTTGATTTTACTAAGTTTACTGCAAAGTTAGCAAAAAGCAGTGGAAATAACATACTTAGACTAAGGATAAGTGTGGGAACTTCTCCCTAATATCTCCCTGTTTCTTTGTGGAGCCAAATCCTAAGTTTGGTGGTCACTACAGACAATATAGAATGAGGAATACACCAGGTCAGAGGATCCAGGCCATACTTTGAACCATCAGACTTGGGTGGGGGAGTGGGGGAGGGGTGGTTCCTCACTATGCCCCAATCACTTACCTTTCTGTTCCATTTCCAATGTGGTACTAGACCCACAGGAGGCCAGGCCATGCTGACCACAGTAAGCGAGAAATTTCTTATTATCAGAGCCTCCCACTATCTCTAGATGAGAGGAAATCTGGCTTGTAAGTGTTTGAGGTGAGAAGGTCACTGATAAGGAGGTTGTAGAACCTGCATTAAATGGTAGATCTCTTCCCTAAAGGGGGTAGAAAGAACACACTTGAGAGAGTTCTCTGACAATTTACTTTGTGCATCTGGCGATGTAGTCCCTGGTCTCAGTCCTGAATGACCAGAAACAGGGTGTTACCCATTGAAAACTCTTTGTCTCTTCTTAATCTGGTTCAAGATCTGGTTTGTGAAAGTCCAAGGCAAGACAAGTGCTGGATAAAAAATTGTATATACCTATAGGAAAATTGTATATACCTATGGAGATTTTTATATACTAATTTTAAGTTGGATTTCAATGAGTTTTGTTACTACTACAGCTTGAATTGACATTTTTTTGTTAATATATACAAGATATTTCTGATATTTTGAAGTTAATGTCTTTCTTTTTTTGGTGAGCATTGTTTAAATAAGAAAGTCAATAAATCAATTTAACAGTATCACACAAACCTACCAAATGTATTTGTCCTCAGTTGGTAACTGAATCATATTCATGCATTTTATTTATAAAAATAAAATTTTTTCATGCTAGTTTCAGAGAGACAGGATGTATTAACGAAGTTGCTTTCTATTCCGTGACAGGATCTAATGTTTATTGACTACCTACTACGTGTCAGGCACTGTACATGTTGCTGTACATATTCTACTGAAATTAATTCAAGTTAAATTAAGGATGGGGTTAGTATGTCTATTTTAGATCTGAGGATAATTAATATCACAGAAGTAAGTAACCTGGTGGAGATTACACAGATAGTATGTGGAAGAATTATAATTAAATAGTGATATTAAATAAAGCCTACACACACACACACACACACACACACACACACAAACACACACTTTGAAGACTAAGCCAACTGTTCAGAACTTGGAAATGAACCTATCTGATTCCAGATCTCATACTTTCCCCATTTTAATAATGAGAGTGTTATAAGAAAGAGACAACCTGCCTTGATTCTCTTCCCCAGGGCATGGCTAGGTAGGCTTAGCCAGTGTGATTTGAGGGGTTCTGGGAAGGAAGGCTTACTCAGACCCAGACTATCTCTATACAAATCCCCATCTGAAAGGCTTCAATTTAAGAGTCAATATCAATAAAACTTCAGGGAATTTGTTGATCCAAACCATTTCCAGTGGTGACAGATAACAGAGAACACAGTCCCCAAGAATTAAGACAAAGGACGACATATAGGTTTTCCCCGGGAAGGGAAGCAACAGGTAATACTGAGAAGGCCATAGAACAGATGTGAGGCAGCAAATAATAAGCTGCACTTATTTACAGTTTTCTCAAGTTTTCTCTGCTCAGTACATGGAAAGGCATCAATTCTGACCTTTAGAAAAATATTAGGTTTTGATATGATATTGTCAATTTGGTATAAAAACCATTTAAGAAAGTAAACATAGTACCCTACGATGTCTTAATTTGCTTTTTTTTTTTTTTTCAAATAAAGCATACCTGCTTCAGATGTGTCAGATGTGTTCTCTTCTGGTAATGTGTGTTATCTCAAGGTCAAACGAATCCCAGCAGGCAGACCACAAATACACAGCATTATAAATGACCTCTGGAGAACAGAAAAGTGAATATTAATCAATGGTAAGCACTCCAGGACAGCAGGAGACTCTTTTGGCTAGGTTGCATGACACTTCTTCTAATGGCATGACAACTTGACAGCTCTTTCATTCTGGGGAAAAAAAAAGTTGAACAAGAGTCAGGGAGGTCATAAGCCAAATCAAAATCTCAAAGGAGAAATCAAACCCCAGAAGTACTCTTTAAAAAGATGGACAGTGTGTCCAATGTGTAGACATGTTACAGTGACTCATATTTGATTTTAAAGTATTATACAATCAGCTACTAAGCATCAACAATTTCAATTCAGTGAGGACCATGAAGATTTTTCAAAAACAAAGACAAAACTAGAAAGATTGCTCCAAGCAATTAGTTAATTGGGGGCAGCAAAACAAAGAAGAATAATTAAATTATGGTGTTTATTTTTATTTTCTTACCACTAGCAATATAGTCATTGGTTTTCTCTGTTGACCGAAAAATCCGAGTTCCTATTTATAATTCATTCATCCACTTATTCCTTCAATGAGCATAAAAAAATTAGCTCTGCTATATGCTAAGGACCGTCAAAATCACTAGGGTTAAAAAATACCAGAAGAGGAACTTCCCTGGTGGTCCAGTGGCTAAGACTCTGCGCTCCCAATGCAGGGGGCCTGGGTTCAATTCCTGGTCAGGGCCCACGTGCCGCAACTAAAAGATGCTGCATGCCACAACTAAGACCTGATGCAGCCAAATAAATAAATAAATATTAAAAAAAAAACAATACCAGAAGATAGGAGAGATGAGATGGAAAGCCAGAAAAGAAATGGAAAGTTTAGTACCTGGAGAAGGAGGCAATGTGTAGGTCAAGAGAAGGGAAGACGCCTGTCAATGCAGGGGACACGGGTTCAAGCCCTGGTCCGGGAAGATCCCACATGCCGCGGAGCCACTAAGCCCGTGTGCCACAACTACTGAAGCCCGCGTGCCTAGAGCCCGTGCTCCGCAACAAAGAGAAGCCACCGCAATGAGAAGCCCGCGCACCGCAACGAACAGTAGCCACCGCTCGCCGCAACTCGAGAAAGCCTGCGCGCAGCAACAAAGACCCAACGCAGCCATAAATAAGTAAGTAAGTAAATAAAGAGAAGGGAAGAAACTGAGTGTCAGGGGTATAAGGTTGAAACCCAAAGAACAAACAGGTGGAATGGTGAGTATTGGACCTTCCTCCATAAAAAAATCATCATCTGTCTGTTTGCACTTTTGATGTCTTGCCTACTGTAGTTGCTGGGCTTCCATACTTGTGGAAGTTGTACGATATCCTGCACCAAGACGGTTTAAGTGAAAGTTTCTGTGATTCTAGCTGTCACGTATCTACTTTGTATGTTAACCCTAGTAATTACTAAATGCTGATCAGAAATGTTGGTCATTTTAACAATGTAAGTTGAATCATATTAACATCCCAGCTGAAAAATGCTTTCAAAGCTTCCCATTGCGCCTGGAATAAAATTCATCCCCCTTAGCCTCGCCTATTAGGCCTTATGTGATCTGGTCCCTGACTACTTCCCCAATTTCACTCTCAGTCACTCACCCCTGACTCTCCATCCTCCACGTGCATTCACCTCCCTTTAGTGCCTCAAACACAGAGGCCAAGGCTTCTGCTTGTGCCGTTCCCTTTGCCAGGATTTCCCACTCCCACGCCCACCACCCTCCATCTGACTAACTTCATTCATCTTTGCAATTTGATTTCAAATGTCCCTCCCTTGATGGTTCTTCTAACCATCAAGTCTAAAATAAATTGTCAGTCCCTCATTATTTTCTATCATTGAACACTGTCCTTTGTTTTTCCTTATAGCGCTTGTTCAAATTGGAATTGTATGACAGTATATAATGCAATTATATTATAAAGTACCTAGAGTACCAAAAGCTCCATAAAGACAGGGACCATGTTGTTTTTCATTTACAATATAATGCATGATTTATAAGAAATACTAGATAAATGTTTGTTAAAAGAGTGAATAAAGGCTAATTATGAATGACCTTGAGGAATATGGGTAATTAATTATTACATAATACAGGCAGGATTTTAGAGTCAAAACATTGTTTTGAACTTAAGGTCTCTAGAGAGAAAGTTAATAAGTACAGTCCATAGTGGTAAATGCCTGAGCTGGATGACCTCCAACTGTCCTAGCCACATTTGGCATCTTAGGAGTCCAGAAAAGCTGGGTCCAGTCTTGGCTTTGTGGTCCTGTCCCTTTACTTCTTTGGGCCTCAGTTTCCCGAAGTGTTAAATGAGTGGTTGAAATTGATGGCCTTTGTGTTTCTGTATAAAAGAAAATCACATCTTCATGCACGAATTTTAGAAAAAATTCCAATGAGGCACCAAGGATTTTAATGCTTAACAGTCTCTTGCTGTGTCAAGTTGCTGGCATGGTGTCTGAAAGTTAAGGACCCAGGTCTACGTACTCACTTTTCCGCCATTCATTTCACCTAAAGAGCATATCTTATCTCTCCAAGCAGAGATTAGAAACATGTATGGGCAAGCCCTCAAAGAAAGCAACCATCTGACTTTCTAGGCACCCTTAGCACTTCAGCATCTAAGTTTGGCACAGAATCACAGAACTCTACGCGACGGCTGCCTTCACTATCACATGTGCATACTGAATAAGACATTTCTGCTTTACAAGAGGCAATTTCAGAAAGTCAAACATTCAGCTGCTCTAATTTCATATGTCGCTACCTTAAGGAAGTCATTTTATAGGCTATTTTGGACTTTTCTTTTTTTAGCCTGTGCTCACATACTGTAAGAGGAAAAAATCCGCAATATATGAATGCATACTTACCCAATGTGTTTGTTACTGCTACAATGAACTCTTTTGACTCTCAAAGTACTATTCTGCTGAAGGACTGGGCCACCCTTTCTCAAAGTATCAGTGTTGTAGAGTACCTACCAGGTGGTTTGGCATGTTTATGTAACCACTGTTGATAAAGTTCAGTTCATAGACAGAAAATAATAGGCCTTCAACTAAGGTTCACAAATGCAAGTCTGATAGAAAAATCTGTTACTGAGCTCACCTGTGATTTAATGTAAAGAAATTTTCTGAGTTGAAACATGACTTAAACTGAGAACTACAAGGCGTCACAGACTCATTTTACAATCTAGGAGAAGGAAGTTTTATTTCTAGTGTTTTCTATCTTAAGAAAGAGAAATAATAGTACCAGACACATGTCTTGGACTCCGAAATAGTGAGTATATTTGTGAATTGGTGGGATAAGCCCTGATCTGATAGATAGATCCTTTGTGAATACAGAGCTAAAGAAAGCATTATGGATATGTTAATGGGTGTCTAATGATTAGATTTGGAGTGAGGCAGTTTCATAAATTACTATACTAGTTATGGGTTGAAATTGAATGAAATAGCACTGGAGGTACAATTGGACCCTGGTGGGACCCATGACTTTGGTTTAAACTGCTTCTCCTTTTGTCTGGAATACCCTCTGTGCTTTTTCTTCCAAGCATGAATATCAGACATCAGCATGAACATCACCTGCTCTATAAAGTGTCTCTTGACTTTGCCTCTCCCAAGCAAATTGACCACTTTCACCTACTCTTTTGTCTCTGTTGCCTCTGGACCCAATACACACGCCTGTTATAAACTTAACAACTAGGTTTAATTGATTCCTTTTTTGGCAGTAAGTCTCAGGAAAGAAGTCACCATCCTGTTCCTCTGTTTACCTTTGACTTATCTCACTACTATAAACCAGAGCTAAAGAAAATGAATAAAGCATTTACCCTGCTTGCCAGGAGTTTCCAGTATGATCAGACCCCTAATAAATGTCGTTCTTGATACCTGGTATTAATAGCTTGCCAAAGATGAAAGATTATTCTCAGTGGAAAACCGGCTTTGGAGTCTAGGAAAACATTAAAAAGTGAAATGGATTTTGTTTCCCTTCTGCTTCCCATTCTATATCTTTCTTGCACTCCTCAGATTCCCAGAGTCTTTATTTTCACTTTAGGGATTCAAAGTCTTCACATGAGGTACCTAGACTAGGTCTGCCCTTCCCAGAAAAGCCTCATGTCCCTCCATTTTCTTTCTTTTCTTCTCATTCCAACTCCTCCCCAGTGAAGACTTCCTATTGTACAGTAAATGTTTATGCTGGGTATTGTTCTGATTATCTGAACAAAGTAATGTATATTACACAGTGAGGTATAAATTATTGATGCCTTATGGGGTATCACTAGAAGACCTTGAAATAAGAGAATGTGTGGGCTTACAGGGAGATACTGTTCACTTTGACCGTGAACTACTAAACAAAAGCCTATCTACTTAAATCTTCTATTTTTGTTTCCAGGATAGGGTAATAAACCCCTTAGATGAGACTGTCATCCCTTTTACATTTAATTTCCTGAAGGGGGAGGAAAATACTCTCTGGGATTTGGCTAGACAAGGGGACCAGAGATGACTAATTTAAAAATTAGTGTTGCCTGTATTTGGCACTGTTTATATTCTTTCTCACATCCTTGATATGTTTACATATCCTAATAACCTCTATTTATTTTTTGAATAATCTTGTTTAATAAATAATTTATAAGTTTCACTGGAGTAGTCTGCATGTGTTACAAAGTATCTTCTGGATTAAGTTGAGAATTTTAAAGACTAATTTACCTCCCTAGTCTCTTGTCTATTTTGGCCAATTCATGAAGTATACTTTCCCCCAGGAATGTAGAAAAAGGAAAAAAAAATAGGTGTTTTATTAAGGTGTTGTAGATAGACAAGTAAAAAGATAGGAAAGTCATATATCACCCATATTTGAATTTTGGTCTTAGGTTTCAATGCAGGGATACACCCATGAACTGGTTATCCTCTGCACTGTGAAAGTCATTGGTTCAACCAGCCCTGTACGATTGTCATAACTTACGGGTGCTGGATCTCCAAATAGTTGGTTACTGTTCCATGAAGTCATGAAGCCTGGGATGACTGTCGTACTATCTGACCAAACCAGCTGTGCCTCTCAGCCCTACAGTGGCGTCCCCTCCTCCTCAATGAGTGCCCCTATAATGCCCCTTGTGCTTCAGCCATCCTCAAAAACTTCTCCATCAAAAGTAAATTTTTTCCCCCTTAATCCACTGCCCCAGGGAATGTTGCTCCATTTCCTCCTAAGATCCATGTTAAGAAATGGTTGTCCAAAATCATTACTGGAATCTACTATTTGTTCTTAGGAAGACAGACAAATATCAGAACAATTTATACTGAATTGACTTGGGTCTCTTTCACCTAACATTATATCACATGTATTTTCCTATCTTATTTAATAGTCCTGTAAAATGACTCCCTTGGCTACCTAATGTTCCATAGTATAAAATAGTATGCTTTATTTTACCAATCTCATAGTGTTGGATATTTAGTTTCTTTCTAAATGTTCACTGTTACAACAAATGTTCAGCAAAAATTTAAATATTAAAACCCTCTATTACCTGACTTTTTCCATGCTTTATTATTGATGACTTAAATGTAGTTTACTTGCAAGGTACTAGTTGGTACACTAATTGACCTTGGGTAGGAGCTGGGGATACACTTGTTCAGTTATGAATTTGTCACCATTTTGGCAACTGAGAAGACATTCTGAAGCCAAAAGAAAATTGTCTTGATTTATTTAATATTTTCAGTTCACTTTACCAATATTTTTATTGTCCTAATAGGGTTCTTTCAAAGCTTTTCTTAGTGAATTGAAGCAGTGACGAACCTATGAGCAGAACCATTGTTTTAATCATCTGTGTAACTCCTAGAGATTAGTAGCGTATCTGCTACATATGAGCACAAAACAAAGGAAAGATTAATTGCAAATAGGAAAAAAAAATGGATGGCCATACATAAGAAAAGAGAGAATCATTTTGTCTCTGTATATGCATTTATCTACATCATCTATTGCCTTGACAGCTATTTAGAGAGGACTCTTCTTCCCTTGAGAAAAACCATATGCTTTAACACAGAAACTTCCAGAAGGTCAGAAAACACAGCATTTCCATGGAATACTGCTTTGCATAGGGCTACTTGTGTTAGAGCCAGGAAGCCTGCTTTTATGGACTCAAGGGGACTATGGGCTGTTCCCGCTGGATCAAGCTCTCGGTATTTCTTTCACTATGTTTCTGGCCTTAGGAGAATCTGGAACAGCCTGCAGGCTGGAGTGTGTTGGCACGTGTACACAGCTTTACCATCTGTTTTGCTTCTTCAATTCATCAATTTCCTCTACTTATGATCTCGCCCATCATTTAGTATAGTTATGAAAAATATGTACTCTGAGTATTTTGTCTTTAATTACTTTTATAGATCTTTTCAAAGGAAATTGTGCTGTAGTATGTGAGTAATGATAAAGTAAAATGTAATTGCGAAAAATGTAGTAAATCATTAAAATTAAATATTTAAGTCTCAACTAATTAACAAGTCAATGGAAGCTGTGGTTGAGAAAAGGAACAGTTGAGAAAAGGAAGCTTCTTATCACTGTCTTTGACAAACGCAAGGTCTGACACTGTTCTGGCACAAGCTTATTTTTTGTTAACTCCTTTAGATTTATGTTAAAAACTTATAAAGCTAGTTCCTCTACACATATTATTTGAAATATTTAAATGCTAATATGGACTGTATCTATCTCTTATGGAAGCTGGAAAATGATAGCTTCCTTGAGAGAAGAATCACCACCATTTATAATAGCTAAAATAATTGGTGAAGGCTGAAAACATTTTGACATTTCAGAAGGGATATATTTATGTTAACATAGTAATTATATTTCTGTCGTAGATGATACAAATGTAAGTGCCACTCTGCCAGGGAATTTTCCCAAACCTCTTCAATTCATTGCAAACAACTGCCAGATGGGTAGCATTATCATTCTTTCATAGGGAAGAAAAAAATCTGGGACAAAGGATCAGCTAGAAGAATCAGAAAGAGTGAAAGAAAACAACTATAAAGATATAATAAAGGATACATGAATATATTCCGGATCCTGTAAATACCGAGAGGAGTGCCCCTGTCATGGTAAAAAAAGGATTTTAAAAGAATATTAATACACCACCCACAGAACCACCTGACAAAGAAATGGTAACTTGCTGAACATAATGTAATCTAATGAGTCAGTTGCAGAATTAGAAATACAACCTAAAATTCCTGACAAAAATCATCAATTACCAGAAGCTGCTCCCCTTCACATCATTTTAGTTTTATTACAAAGAATGCCTTGTGGCCACAAAAATTTAAATTAAATTACAAGGTGATAAAAATTCTGAAGGCAGTTAAATTTGTATTTTTCATTCCTCAAGGAACTAAGAAAAGAAACGAGAAATACTGCACTTAAATCCCTTAATTTTCTGACCATTTACTAGTCATTTTAAATAAGAGTTTATAATTTGGCTTTAAAACCTGATGGCAACTCCATGATGCAAATGCAAACTTTCCTAACCCTTTCAAACAAACAACAAACACTTTCTTTACCTGTTAACATCTGTTGCAATAACTTAAAATTGTTCTTTTGTCTAATAAGGTAAAGTTTATTAGATTCAAAACTGATTTACTCCCCTCCAGTCTGCTCACCACTTCTCCCCCTTATTTTACATCAATCTGCAGAAGAGGAAGGAGCACGGAGGATTGTACATGAGACTCTTTTAATGGGTCAGGCCTGGAGGTGGTCCACATCATTTCCAGTCACATTCATTGACTAGAACTCAATTAGATGACCATATATAACTGAAAAAAACGTGGCAAAACTAGTGTAGCTGCATGCACCCGAGGAAGAGAAAAAAGTCTCTGCCATAGGTGGAATCAGCAAGCTCGTTCAAAGCCTGGAGAACCCTCCATCTGAGGTGGAGAGAAAATATCCATAACCAGAGTGGGTTTGGAAACTGAGGTAGTGATAAATCAATGTATCAGACCAAAGGCGAGGGTCAACAGAAGGCTAAAATAAGGAGGAGTAGACATTAGTCTGCAGTGAGAAGATCCAGAGCACGGGCTCCAAATGCTTGTGGTCTGCTAAGATATTTCTCATTTGGGGCCCAACTATAATGCAGTGTCCTGGGAACAGATGTTTCGGGAGTCTGGAAGAGTCACTGAATGAGGCCCATTTGAATTTGGATCCCTTCTTGCCTTGACTGGTTTAATGGGAGAGGGTATGTGTGCAGATTGCTACTGCTCTCTGCATTGACATTAGGTGCTTACAGATCTGTCTCCTCCACTGGACTGAAAATTCCACAGAAGCCAGGAGTGTTATCTTTATTAATCTGTGCCTTTCTGGAAGCTGGCATCTCAAGTAGGCCTTTGTAAACTAAACTGAACTGATTCTGTAGGTATATCTTAAGCATGTCATATGGCCTCTGACGGGCATGAAATAGGTTCCTGTTCATAAGATTTCCTCATTTTTAATGAAATATTACAGAATTTTTAGCTTGCAAAATTATTTATAGAATTTGGATCCTCAATATTAAAGAAATTTCAGATTTTATTATCATATGTTGACACACCTAATGGGGAATATAGTATTTCTATCCTCTCTATTAAGCACCTTAAATATCCTAAGTAAACATAATAAATACATAAATAAATCCTTAAAATGGAAGAAAGGAAGACAATAGAATTTCCAGATTGAAGAATACTAACAAAGAGGATATCTCAAAGTCTAGAATTATGGTGGGGAAATGCAAAATATAGAAGTGACCTAGAAGTA
Source organism: Balaenoptera acutorostrata (assembly GCF_949987535.1). Lineage (NCBI taxonomy): Eukaryota > Metazoa > Chordata > Mammalia > Artiodactyla > Balaenopteridae > Balaenoptera > Balaenoptera acutorostrata. Next base: position 98,315,493 of record NC_080067.1, on the reverse strand, counting down.
TACTTGCAGTGATCCTATTATTCTGAAGTTTTACTTGGAAGCCTAGTTCTAATTTTATCATAGAAGAAATTTTACAGAAATTCCCTTTATAACCAATTTTACTGCAAACTTTAGCCTGGAAGGGACTGAAAATCCTATATGAAGTCTTGCTGAGGTGTCCTAACACTGTAGGTGAATTGACAGTGGATGCTGACAAAGCACTTCAGTGTATGTTCTCGTAACAAGCACATAAGCTACGCATCTGTGTCCCATTTTCAGACAGAGTCACTTTGTGGTGGTACCATCTACACTCAGTCCAGAGTCATGCTTCTTTTCAGTCTGGGGAGCTTGCCATTGAGCCCCAGTAAATCTACTATACATCTTTGAATTTGCAGATTGAGGGTTTCACTCTTCTACGCATCAGTTGATTCACATCCAGCCAATTATTTCTCCATTTTCTTTTCTTGTCCCTCAAAAGTACAAAAATGTGGAGTCTTCTGCCTAAGGCACTAAAAAGGGATTAGCAATCCTTACAAGTCCCAACTTTATTTCCCCTCCTCTCTCCAAAAATGACTTCCTTTCTCTTCTTTCCTTTTAAACCCATAAAGACCTGGATCATCTACAAATATGTTCTAAGAATTCTCAAGAAGCTTATGATAGCTTTTCAAGATTCCTGGATGACTTTGTGAACATCACTTAGTACTTAAGTAAAATATGTATCAACAAACATCTTTCCTCCGTCCCTTCCTTTCCTTCCTTCTTTTTTTTTCTTACTTCTTATTTATCTAGCTATTATTTGGTTTGAATTGTAACCAAATATCTATTCATTTACTTATCCTTTTAAATATATAAATTTTAATGTTTAAATACATTTTAAAAGATAAAAAGGGGTGCAGTGAAAAGTCTCCCTTACACTTCTGTTCCCATCCAATAGTCCCCAGCCCCTGCTGTCATTCTGCACTTTTTATTATTTTCCCCTTTATTTCTTAATATAAACCTGACTACCGACTTTGGCATATGAAAATACTTTACTTCTCTGTCTTTCAACATTATTTTTAGTAAAGTGGCACTAAGATTTACTTGGATGTATTGTAATATTTCCATAAAGAAAAGGAAATTGGAAGGATTCATTGTGTATGTGACAGCAGATATATTAGTAATAAATTTAAATTATACTGAATACTTGACAAGAAGTTTAATATAAAAAGTTATTCATTATATAAGTTATTTCAACATTGGGTCATCATAGAAGGGACTGTCTAAGAGTAAAAGCAAAGCTGATACCAAAATTCATTCAATCCAACTAAAACTAGAGCTGATATCTAATCCATTCTTTTCCTCGAAGCACAGCCATAATTAGAACATATGTGTGAATCAAATGATGGAAAGAGACCATTATTGTGATATTTAAATAAGGTCTGGGTACATGGAAAAGAATAAAAATCCTCAGTGAACAAAATAATACGGGAAGGACAAAATTTTGCTCTTGAAGGGTATATGGGTTTAAGAAATAAGCAAGATTATTATAAAAACATTTTATCATCTCTACCAGAGAAAGATTTGCAAACTCAGTAGAAGAAGAAAAAGGATAGGCAGGAAAAGGAGAAAGAGGAGGAAGAAGAATTTTTATTTTCACTGCACTTATTTGGAATCAGTCAGCCCTGCCTGGGTTAGAAAACCCAAATCCAGTATTTACTAATTGATAATATTTAAACTTGGTCCTCAGTATCTTCATCTAAAAAATGAGAATAATCGTAATGTCTGTTTTAAAGATGAAAAAGTGCTTTGCAAACTATAAATAGTATTAAAATAGTTATTACTTTGAAACTGCTCTTCTATTCTTTCCAACTTTCTTTAGTAAGTTACTAAATTCAATCAGAGAAACCTAGCATTGGAATCACTGTCATGCTAACAAGTACACATGGCATCCTTGTAAAATTCTCCACTCGCTAGATGTTAACACTGTGGAGGAGTAGCTTGCAAATATAGGGCATCTTTGTCTGAACTAGGTGCCTCAGTGCCACAGAGCTTTGCATTATTTTGCAGGTTGACAATGGCCCAAATTTCAGTCTCTACCTACCTCGTTGGCTATGCTTTTGTGCAAGACAAAACCTGCAGAATTGTAAGCTGGGCTTTGGTTGGAAGACTTTCTGGAGGGCAGCTAGTCTAGTGCTTTCCCTCTGGAGGATACATGTAGAGTAAGGGAATCATTCATTATGCAGCAAATTCCATTTATTACTGGCTTGCTGTATATCTACCCTTAACTTCCAAACATTAATCTTAGATTCCCTTCTCTTGAGCCATAGGATACATTTCCATATAGTAAGTCTTAAATAATTGAAAGCTACTATTAAGTTTTCCCTAGGACATTTTGTGGTAGACCTGTTTGGTGTCCTTTTTATTTCTAACAGAACTCTCAATTTTGCTCAAATCCCTACTCACTTCCTCATACATCATCATGTCTCAGAAGAACATGACCTTTCCTAGTTCTGGGGAGTCCTGGTTAGTGTGGGACTAATCCCATTTCTTTGAAAGTGATGTGTCAAGGAATGGTAATGAGACACAATTCTAACCAATGCAGTCATAAGAGAAGTCTTCTGAAAAAGTTTTGTCTCTTTCCTCTTTGTAGTGAGCCATAAGAAGAGGTATTCCTCAGGTTAGATGTATTCTCTGAGTTTGATGCCTCAATCTGTCATTACCGTGTGAAAGCGACTTTAATTCTGGACCTCTTGTTACAAGAGAAAATACAATTTCTTATTTTTAACACCAATTTGAGTCGGAGCTGTTGCTTGCACCCAAGGGCATTATACAGATGAAGTAGTCTCAGTGTTTTTTTCTTTAAGACCTTCTTCATATGCTTTTTTCCCGAGCTTAGATTATTCTGGTCATTCTCTTAGGAATGCTTTTTAACTTGTTGGAGCCCAAGTTTAAATGCAATAGTTTCCTATGGGATGTCCAGTTCAGAGCATTCTGCTGACTCATGTGGAACTTATGTCAACACAAAGTCTCAAGACATTTTTGTGCTTGCTTTTGGGACACTGCATCTCCTTCACGCTGTAACAGTGTAATTGTTTGTGCACACGTTTTAAAAATTATCTTTATTAGACTTCCCTGGTGGCGCAGTGGTTAAGAATCTGCCTGCCAATGCAGGGGACGTGGATTCAATCCCTGATCTGGGAAGATCCCACACGCCACGGAACAACTAAGCCCGTGCACCACAACTACTGAGCCTGCGCTCAAGAGCCCGCGAGCCACAACTACTGAGCCTGTGCGCCACAACTACTGAAGCCTGTGTGCCCTAGAGCCCGTGTGCTGCAACTACTGAACCCATGCGCTGCAACTACTGAACCCATACGCTGCAACTACTGAAGCCAGCACGCTCCAGGGCCTACGTGCCGCAACTACTGAGCCCGCGTGCTGTGACTACTGAAGCCCGTGTGCCTAGAGCCCGTGCTCTGCAACAAGAGAAGCCACCGCCATGAGAAGCCTGTGCACTGCAACGAAGAGTAGCCCCCACTCGCCCCAACCAGAGAAAGCCCATGCACAGCAACAAAGACCCAATGCAGCTGAAAATAAATAAAATTTTTTTAAAAAGTAAAAAAAATATCTTTATTAAATTATGTCTGGTTAAATTATGTCCATCATCCTATTCTGTTGAGATACTATGGAAATCCTTCCTGGAAAACTATGCATTTGCTATCTCTTCCCCTTTTAATCATTCTTAAATATGTGAAAGAGGTCCGCTGTATCTTTGTTGATAAAAACTTTACTCTAAAAAGGGTTGACAGGAAATTTATGATCAAGCCATTAAACAACTTTCTTCTGATTGACATTGCTCTACCAGTAAACTCTTTTCATAAACTTGCACAGCCACTTAAAAATCTTGAGTATACTATTCAGTCCATGGTCTTTCCTACATCCCCAAAACACTATCTATTGCTTTCCTTTGATCCAAAAAAATTTTTAAGCATTCAATTTTATTTTAGTACATTTAAAAATTTTAAATATAAATATTTTCACCTGCCATGGTTCATTCTTAATGAATACAGGCTGATCTTTACTGACCAAATAATTATTCTTAACCGTTTTTGATAGACAAACTATATTTTTTTCTAAGATGGACAAAATATAGTCTATTTTTAATGCAAATTCAAATTTCTCATTATTCTAAAAGCTTGAGAAATTATTTATTTGACTCTAGATACCAGATGACTATGTCAGTATTCATCACAGATCATTGCAAGAGGTACAGTGATCTCGTTGGTATATAGTATTAGTTCCCTGAAGGGTAACTGATGTTGGCTAGGGGGCTAAAACTCATTTAGAGTGTCTAGATGCCTCTCAGGTATCTTGGACTTCAATGCTTTCATACTCATGCTTGTTCTATCACTTCCATTTTGAATGATCTCTTTTGATGCAGCAGATAATAGAGTATAGTGATTAAAAGCATGAGATCTGGCGTTAGGCTGCCCGAGTTCAAAACCTGGTTCTGCCACCTGCTAACTGTGTGCCTGTAGGCAATTTACAGATCCTCTTTAAATTTCAAGTTCTCTATTTGTGAGAAAAGGTATGATAATATCCACATCATGGTGCTGTGTTTAGATTTAAATGAGATAACCTGCCTAAAGCCCCTCTTCTGATACCTAGTTCCTGGACGTCAACTCAGTAAAGTGTAATTATTACAGAGAAGACAAAGGAAGGGATATGGGCTAATACATTCTAGCTGTTATAACTAAGATAACTGCTTTAAGTAATAGCTCTGTGTTTTCTTATTCTTCTTGCACTAAGCAAATATTTTTCACTAGTTGCAGCTCATTCTCAGCACTATCTTTCTTACACTGTCTTGCTTATTCAGATGGGTCCCTCTATCCATCTCGTGTATATTTATAGACACTGCAGTTTATCATGCTGTCCTCTTTATATATCTCTCTTCTCTCATAAAGGAACATTTGCAGTTAATAGTCATAATTTTATTTAATGCAACTTTTCTTCTTGAATCAGGTCATGATATCAGCCTCTAACTTTGGGAAATGTGCTTTCCTAATTAGGCCCTGATTACATGCCCAGTATCTCCCTTATTTCTAAGTTAACATCTTCCTATTTGCCCAATGTTTCTATCTCCTCCAGGATATAAAACAATTTCTCATGGTTTGTCTGAATTAAGTCTAGAGTATAGTTTGTCACTCAAAACATCGATCTTGTACAGAACAAAACTGCCTACAAGACACTTCAGGAATCTATCAGATGTGGATTTTAGCCACATTAGAACCACGTTTTTCCAGAAGATGAAGTCCCTTACCTCTATCTGCAGCAGCTCTATTCTTGTTGAGCAAAAAAACCCCTCTCATTGCTGTGTTCTTGTCATGAGTGTCACCTCTTCAAGTTCTAGAGAGATGTAGTGTCTGGATACTTAGTGTCCTAGAGTTAGAAGCTGGACTTCTATTTGTTTATTATTCCCTCTTTTGCTTCACCATTCAGCTGGCTGGGACCATAAGTTTTAATTGTAATTATCTTTTCTCTCTGTTTTCTCTTATCACATACTGGATAAGTCCTCTTTTATTTTTTGTCATAAAAAAGTCCTCTACTTCTCCTTAATGTAATGTCTTCACTCTCCATTCAGGGTTGTGCCAGGGCTACATTAAACTAATGTAGAAAAAAAAAAAGCCTTAACATATTACATTTCTGTTTAACAGAGAGCTCTCATCTTTCTCTCTGACTTTGCATGGAGTTTGATGTTAAATCTTTAGCAGTTCCATTAAAATGTAATTGTGTCAGAACCTCAGTTTCAGTTAATATTTTTAAAAGATAGGCACTTTCTTGATATATCAATTTCTACTCCTGAGCTATTTCTTTGAAGCCCTGTCTCCTGCTGACATTTTTTCCTCCTTTTAGGCGAGATCAAAAGGCTGATGGGGGCTGGAGTGGAGAGGAATTCCCTTTCCCTAGCCAGATAAGTTTTCAGAATTGTATCTGGTATAGTAGCATGATTTTCCCTGAAGAGTGGGCCCTTACTGCAGGGAAGACTCTGGATGTGTTTCTCAGTGGTCACTCTGTCCTTCCCCTGACCAGTGCCAAGAAGGGGTCTTTCTCATATCTTCACCATGAAAACCTGGTGGGATTCTGGGGGAGAAGTCCATGAAAGTGCTGGGGCCCCCTAAGGACTGAGGCCTCCAGAAGTTTCTCCCTTTCATGTTAGTCTACCACACTTAGCCTCTAGCAATTCCTCACAATTAACAATTTATGTGTTCCTACAAGTTTATGGCTTTAGTGCCTTCTGGTTCAGGTATGTAGGTCTAAGCTGTGATTTTCTGTATTCACCTGTCTCTTTAGATTTTAAGTTTAACCTCCAACCTCAGTTCTTGAATGGGTCCAAGAAAAGTCATTGATTTTTCTGTTTAGTCAGCTTTTCTTTGCTGTAAAGATGGGAGTGATGACTTTTAAGCTCATTACATGTTGGAGCTCAAACTGGAAGTCTGCTTAACTTTAGAAAATAATGCTAAACTGCTTTCCAAAGTGGTTTTACCATTTTACACTCCCACTGGCAGTGTACAGAGCTCTAGCTGTCCACTTCCCTACCAAAACCTGAGATGGCCACTATTTTTAATGATAGACATTCTAACGTGTTATCTCATTTTGGTTTTAATTTTTGTTTCCCTAATGACTAATGATGTTGAACATTTCTCATGTGCTTATTTGCCTTCATCTTTGGTGAAGGGTCTGTTCACATAGTTTGCCCATTCATTTTATTGGATTGTTTGTTTTTATTGCTAAGTTTTGGACATAATTCTTATTATCAGATATGTGATTTTAAATTTTTTAATTAATTAATTAATTTATTAATTAATTTTTGGCTGAGTTGGGTCTTTGTTGCTGCACGTGAGCTTTCTCTAGTTGTGGCGAGCGGGGGCTACTCTTCGTTGTGGTGCGCGGGCTTCTCATTGCGGTGGCTTCTCTTGTTGCAGAGCACAGGCTCTAGGCGTGTGGGCTTCAGTAGTTGAGGCTCGCGGGCTCTAGAGTGCAGACTCAGTAGTTGTGGCACGTGGGCTCCGTAGTTGTGGTGCACGGCTTAGTTGCTCTGTGGCATGTGGGATCTTCCCAGACCAGGGCTCGAACCCGTGTCCCCTGCATTGGCAGGCAGATTCTTAACCACTGCGCCACCTGGGAAGCCCAGATACGTGATTTACCAATATTTTCTCCCAGTCTATGACTTGACTTTTTATTCTCTACAGTAAATTTCAAAAAGGAGTTATTAATATTATAAGGAGTTATAAATATACATTAACTTACTTTTTCCTCTTATGGATTGTGCTTTTCATGACATATCTAGTGAAACTTGTCAAACCCAAGTTCAAAAATATTTCTTCTATGTTTGTTCTAGACCATTTATAATTTTAGGTTTTACATTTAAGTCTATGGTACATTGGAGTTAATTTTTGAATATGGTGAGAGTTATGGATTGATGGTCATTTTTTGACATGTGGACATCAAATTGTTCCAGCATCACTTGATGAAAAGATCATTCTTTTTTCACTAAATGGCTTTTATACCTTTTTCAAAAACCAGTTGTCCACATATGTTTGGATATCTTTATTCTGTTGCATTATTTCTGTAATCTTTACTCTGTTGCATTAATCTTTATTCTGCTGCCTTAATCTGATTATGTATCTTGAGGCTGATACCATAATGTCTTGATTATTGTAGCTTTTTGGTAATAAGTCTCTGAAGTTAGTTTTGTAATTCCTCTGTGTTTTATTTCGAAGTTGTTTTGGCTAGTCTAGGTTCTTGCATTTCCATATGGATTTTATTTTTTTAATTTTTAAAAATATTTATTTATTTATATTTGGCTGTATTGGGTCTTCATTGCTGCGCACGGGCTTTCTCTAGTTGCGGCGAGTGGGGGCTACCATTCATTGTGGTGCACGGGCTTCTCATTGTGGTGGCTTCTCTTGCTGCGGAGCACGGGCTCTAGGCGCGCGGGCTTCAGTGGTTGTGGCTTGCGGGTTCTAGAGTGCAGGCTCAGTAGTTGTGACGTACAGGCTCCGCGGCATGTGGGATCCTCCTGGACCAGGGCTCGAACCCATATCCCCTGCATTGGCAGGTGGATTCTTAACCACTGCACCACCAGGGAAGCCCCCATATGGATTTTAGAATCAGCTTGCCAATTTCTGTTAAAAAAAAAAAAATGCTGCAATTTTGATTGGGATTTCATTGTAATTATAGATCAATTGGGGGTAAAACTAGCATCTTAACAGTATCAAGTCTTGTGATCTATGAACATATCTCTCCATTTATCTAGATCTTCTTTAATTTTTCAGCAATGTTTTGTAGATTTTAATGTATAGGACTTGCATGGATTTTGTTAGATTTGTTTCCAATTATTTCATATTTTTAGATGCTGCTATTAATGGTAGTTTAAAATATTTCAGTTCCCAGTTGTACTTTGCTAGTGTATGGCAATATAATTGATTTTTGTATGTCGCTTTTGTATCCTGCAATTTGCTAAACTTACTTATGAGTTCTTGTAGCTTTTTTGTATATTATTTCCTACACACACAATTTTATGTAAAATAATGGTTTTATTTCTTCCTTTCCAATCCAGATAACTTTTATTTCTTTTTCTTGCCTATTAAGATGACTAAAATCTCAAGTATGATGTTGAATATAAGTCGTGAGAGGGGTTATTCTTGCCTTATTCCTGATCTTAGGGGAGAAATGATTTGGTTTTACAGCATGAAGTATTGTATTGATGTTAGCTTGAAGTTTTTGTAGTTTCCCTTTATCAAGGTGAGGCAATTTACTTCTATACCTAGTTTGCTAAGGTTTTGGTTTTTGTTTTTGTTTTTTAATCAAATGGATACTGGACTTTGACAAATGCTTTTTCCACATATATTGAGATGGTTATATGTTTCCTTTTTTTAGTCTGTTAATATTGAAAACTACAGTGATTTTTTTCATAAAAACATATTTTTGGTATAGTTTTAAGTTCACAGCAAAACTGAGGTGAAGGTACAAAGATTTTCCACATACCCTCTGATCCCACACATGCATACCCTCCCCCCTTAGTAACTTCCCCCACTAGAGTGGTACACTTGATGAATCTACATTGACACATCATAACCACCCAAAATCAATAGTTCATATTAGGGTTCACTCTTGGTGTTGTACATTTTATGGGTTTGGACAAATGTATAATGACATGTATGCAGCATTATAGTCTCATATAAAATATTTTCAAAATATTTTCAGAAATCCTCTGTGTTCTACCTATTCATCTCTCACTGCCCCCGATCCCTGGAAACCACTTATCTTTTTGCTGTCTCCATAGTTTTGTGTTTTCAGAATGCCATATAGTTAGAATCATATAGTACGTAACCTTCTCAGATTGGCTGCTTTCATTTAGTAATATGTATTCAGGATTTCACCATGTCTTTTCATGGCTTGATAACTCATTTCTTTTTAGTGCTGAATAATATTACATTGCCTGGATGTACCACAGTTTATTTATTCATTCACCTACTGAAGGACATCTTGGTTGCTTCCAAGCTTTGGCAATTCTGAACAGAGCTCTCTAAACTTCCAAGTGCAGATTTTTGTGTGGACGTAAGTTTTCATCTCCTTTGGGTAAATACCAAGGAGCATGATTGCTGTATTATATGGCAAGAGTATGTTTAGTTTTGCAAGAAACCACCCAACTTTCTTCCAAAGTGGCTGTACCATTTTTCATTTCTATCAGCAATGAATGCTCCATTTCCTTGCCAACATTCTGGATTTTGGCCATTCTAATACACGTATAGTGGTATATCATTGCTTTAATTTGCATTTCCCCAGTGAAATATTACATGGAGCATCCTTTCATATGCTTATTTGCCATCTGTATATATTATTTGTTGAGGTGTCTGTCAAGGTTTTCGACCCACTTTTTATTTGGGCTCTTTGTTTTCTAATTGTTGAGTTTTAACAGTTCTTTGTATATTTTGGATAACATTTATTAGATGAATGTTTTGCAGATATTTTCTCCCAGTCTGTGGCTTGTCTTTTCATTCTCTTGACATTGTCTTTCATACAGCAGAAATTTTAAATTTTAATGATATCTCACTTATCAATTTCCTTCATGGATCTTACCTTTGGTGTTGTATCTAAAATTTCATTGCCATATCTAAGGTCATTTAGGTTTTCTCCTGTGTTTTCTTCTAGGAGTCTTGTTTTTGTGTTTTACATTTAAGCCTATGATCCATTTTGAGTTAATTTTTGTGAAGGTTGTAAGGTCTGAAACTAGATTTATTATTATTATTTGCATGTGGATGTCCAGTTGTTCCAGAACTATTTGTTGAAAAGACTATTTTTGCTCCATTACCTTTGCTCCTTTGTCAAAGATCAGCTGACTATATTTATGTGGATCTATTTCTGGACTCTCTATTCTCTTCCAATAATCTATTTGCATATTATTTTGCCAATACCACATTGTCTTGATTACTGTAATTTTAAAGTAAGTCTTGAGGTCAGGTACTATCAGTCTTCCAACTTTGTTCTTCTCCTTTAGTATTGTGTTGGCTATTCTGGATCTTTTGCCTCTCTGTATAAACTTTAGAATTAGTTTGTTGATATCCACAAAATAACTTGGTGGGATTGCACTGAATCTATAGATCAAGTTGGGCAGAACAGATGTCTTAAAATATTGACTAATCTTTGAGTGTTAAACCAACCTTGCGTGCTTGCAATATACTTGGTTATGATTTATTATCATTTTTATATACTGTTTAATTTGATTGGTTAAAATTTGTTAATTTTTATATCTATGTTCATCGGGGATATTAATTTGCAGTTTTCTTTCCTTTTAATGTCTTTGTCTAGGTTTGTTGTTGGAGTTAACGCTGACCTCAATGCATAATTTGGCAAGTACTCTGTCCTCTTCAAGTGTCTGGAGACGTGTGTAGAACTGATATTATTTTTTCTTTAACTGATTGGTAGAATTTCTCCATGAAGCAATTTGGAAGTTTAATTTGTGGAAATGTTTTGAACAACAAATTAAATTTCTTTAATAGATACAAAACTATTTGTTTATATTGTTCTTTTTTTTTTTTGAGAGAAAGTCTTTTCATTTATTTATTTATTTATTTTTGGCTGTGTTGGGTCTTCGTTTCTGTGCGAGGGCTTTCTCCAGTTGTGGCAAGTGGGGGCCACTCTTCATCGCAGTGCGCGGGCCTCTCACTATCGCGGCCTCTCTTGTTGCGGAGCACAGGCTCCAGATGCGCAGGCTCAGTAATTGTGGCTCACGGGCCTAGTTACTCCGCGGCATGTGGGATCTTCCCAGACCAGGGCTCGAACCCGTGTCCCCTGCATTGGCAGGCAGATTCTCAACCACTGTGCTACCAGGGAAGCCCTATATTGTTCTTCTTGATTGAGCTTTGGTAATTTGTATATTTCACAGAAATTGTCCACTTTAATTTAAATTTTTAAATTTATTAACCTAAAGTAGTTTGTAGTATTTTAAAATATTATTTTAATACCTACAGAATCAATTGTGATGTCACCTCTCTGATTCCTGATACCAGTAATTTGGTTTTCTCCCTTTTATTTTTCATCATTCTGGGCAGAGATTTATACATTTTATTGATCTCATTTTCTTTATTGTTTTTCTGGGTTTTGTTTTTTGATTTCCAGTTTCAGGTTGATTATTTCCTTCTTTTCTGCTTACTTTGGGTTTAGTTTATTCTTCTTTCTCTAATTTCTTAAGGTGGAAGTTAAGGCCATTTATTTGTGACCTTTCTCTTTTCCAATATGGGGAGTTTGTGATATGTATTTCTCTATAATCACTCACTTGTCTGCATCCTCAAATTTTTATTTGTCATGTTTTTATTTTTATTTAGTTAAAAATACTTTATTTCCCTTTTCATTTATTCTTGAACCTATTGTTTATTTAGAAATGTGTTACTTCATTTTCAAATATTTCGGGATTTTCTAGATCTTTCTGCTGTCAATTTCTAATTTAATTCTATTGTAGTCATATCATAGATCATACTTTGTATGTCTTAAGTCTGTTTAAATTTATTGAAATTTGTGCGATGGCCCAATATATGGTGTATGTTGGTAAATTCATTTTGAAAGCAGAATATTGTGAATTACTGCAATTAGTGTTTTGTCTTTGTTTTCTTCTTTTTCTGCTCCCACAAAAAAATAAGGAAAATATTTAGATCTCTTTTTATTATTTATTTATTTATTTATTTATTTATTTATTTATTTTACTTACTAAAAAGTCACTTTGTTGTAATATGATTTTTTTTTTCTTTCTAAAAGCTTATTTTGGATTATACTATCCTCACGATACTTGATAATATTTTTGAGTTAATGTACCTTGTCTCCCTTAAAATTTGGCTATTTGAGTTCTGTTTGAAGCTTGATGCCACACCTATTTTTATACAGTTTTGTGTTGCGTCCTTAGTGCTACGTGATCTGTAATTCAGGTATGGTGTTGATTTAGTTAATAATCCCTTCAATTCTCTAACAAACACATTTAGTTAAAAATATCAACCTGATGTTGTTTTCCAACCGTTATTTTTTAAAAGTTTTACCTTCATGTATCCATTGCTTCACTGATATATACATTTCCCAAGATAATATAATTTTATTTCTTCAAGAGAAATGTAATTAAGTGGACTTTTAGATGTCATATTAGGACTATTTTAAGGAATATTTTTATAGGTTTTTTTTTGGCCTGTATTAGTTTTTTAATACTAAAAATATAACTTACTAAGAAGTTCTTAAAACAAGAATAGCCCTGCCATTCAAGTGAAGTTTTTTTGCTGGTGAAGCTATATACATAAAGATTTGGAAAAAAAAAAAAAGTCTGCAAATATTACATGGTGTTCAAAATAAAGCTTTTATATTCATCTAAGATAAGCCCATTATTCTTCTTCATTGTCTATCAAGAGTCCCATATCTTTGATATCTGATATTCATGAGTCTTTTCTCCTGCATCAAGGCTAATAAAACTACCACAAACCAGGTGGGCATGAATACAAGTACTATAGATGTGTGTGAATATATATTACTTATAAAGACACAAAGACAAGATTCAAAGTTTAAAGGGCGCTGCATTCACTTTTGAAACTGAGAGTGAGTCATGCTTTTGATTTTATCTCTAGGATCTAAAGATTTGCTGGAGGCAATGCTCTTTAAGAAAAGAAGAAACGCTTTTTCAAAAAGCTTTACATACCCTATTCCTATTTTTCTTTTCTCATGGTTTTATTTCATTCACCAGCCAAAACTTTCTACCGCATTTGAAAACTAGTATCACTAAGGCATTTGAACACACACTACAGTTTTAGCGTCTTTTATCTCCAAATTAAAAAAATAAAGGGATAGCATCAATTACTTTAGGTTGCTCTCTTTAATCTCACAAATTAGAAAGGTCCCCTTGCAATAAAAATGTTATCTTAAATCCCATAAAATTAAAATGACCAGGGAAAAAAATTTTCATGTATCTGCAACTTTTAAAAATTATACAACTGATATATTTTCATTATAACTAGGCAAGATACGTGAATAAATATTTTCTATAATTACATCATTAAAGATGATTATTGTTAATGTTTTGTAATTTTTGTAAATTGTTATATACAGATAGATGCATCCACTTATTTAAGTGGTTGAATCTAGATGTCTACTAAATTTACCAAATTCCCACTTTTTTATTCTTCCCCTTTATCTGACATAATATATCTAATTGTTAGCAAAGATTGTTGCTTCTACCTGTTAAACATATCTAATACCCGACCAATCCCCACTATCCTAGTCTAAATCACTGTCATCTATCAATAATACAATAGTCTTCTAGCTAATCTCTCTCATTCTTCACCCTTGCAGACTGTTTTCCACATAACAAGAAATAAATCATTGAAACACACATGGTTCTTCTGCTTTCCTCCCTCCAATGACTTTTCACCTAACTCAGAGTAAAGACAACATTACAATGTCCTAGAAGAGCTTGCATGAACTCTTAGCCATTTCCAGGACTTCAGATAGATCCGTCTTCTCCTCACTCCATTCTAATTGCATAGCCTTCCTTGTTATTAAAAAATACCATGTATGGTCCTGCTGAGGCAGCTTTTCTTGGGCTGCTCCCTCTCTGTGAAGTGACCTTTGCTCAGAGGCACAAATGGCTGGACACCTCACTTCCTTCCTGTCTCTGTTGCAATCTCCTGTATCAGAGAGGCTTTCTTGGATCACCCTGCATAAACTAGGGCCCTTCCCCTCATTCTCCTTCCCATGCTCTTTGTAGCATTTATCAATATCTGATTGATATGCATTTCCTTGTTTTTGTTCGTCTCTTCACTTTGTCATATTCAGTTTCGCTTTTCTGTATCTGGAACCCTGTCTGGCACATACTGGGCACTCAGCAATTATCTGAGTAAACCGAACTATCATAGATACAATAACTATATATCCTGGCTTTGATAAGTATAAATATATTTATAAGGAAAAAGCAATGTAATGTTTTAATCAGAACTGTCCCAGAACTCCTGGGAGTGCCACCACCAGGAAAAGAACCAATCTAAGACTTAGAAAAGTTGGCTAAAACTTAGCTTCCTGGATTATGGAATGTATTTTCTTGTATAAACAACGTAAAAAGGCAATCAGATTAGAAGCCAAGACAGCAAGTTCCTGTTTATAACTCGTGTTATAACTGAAAGAGTGTGGTAGTTCGGAGCACCCTCTCTATCCCCAGCCCCAAGTTCCATAGGGTTCTTGAGTCACATCCCACAGCTTTTCTGGGACCTGAATTCCCTTGAAACTTGAGCAGTGAAGTAGTGTTAGGGCTTTAGGGCCTAGAAGGAGGGTCTCCTGACTGAGGAATACCTAAATGAACTATGAAGAAAGGTATATTATAGTCTAGTTGGGCTGCCACAACAAAATGCCATAGACTGAGGGGCCTACACAACAAAACTTAATTTTCTTATAGTTCCGGAGGCTGGAAGTCCAAGATGAAGGTGCCAGCAAGGGCTGGTGTCTGGTGATGTCTCTCTCCTTGAGTGGCAGATGGCCACCGTGTCACTGCGTCCCCACATGCCTTTTCCTCTGTGCTCTTGCAGAGGGAGAAAGATCTCTGGTGTCTCTTCCTTTTCTGGTAAGGACACCAATCCTATAGGAACGAGTCTCCACTCTTATGACCTCACTGAACCTTTATTACCTCCTTATACATCCTATTTTCAAATACAGGGGATTAGGGCTTCAAATTATGAATTTGGAGGGGGGGATACCATTCAGTCTATAACAAAAGACTTTTGCACAAGAAAGTGGGGAGGGGTCTGAGAAAGCAGGGGACAGGGAAATGGCCTGCCTGGGTGCCTGCAGCAGACGGGCATCTTGTGTTCAGAGCCTCAGCAGAAGTCTGGTAAATCTCCCACCTCCTGTGCTGATTCCCCCAGACGTTTCACATCTAAACAGCTGCTGTTTATCATGCCTCCCTCCCCTCAGCTGGCAAATCCTGACAACAAGCACAGGCTGTTTACAGTGTTTGTTAGGGACAATCTAAACCTCAAGGTGACGGTTCCCCAGGCTAGCCGCATCAGAGATGCCTGGGGAAAACATTACAAATGTGCATCCTAGAGACCTAGTTCAGACCTACTGCATCTGAATTCCTGGGGCTGGGGCCGTACAGTTAGCAATCATAATAAGTACCCCTAGTGTCACTGAAGAGTTCTGGACAAATTGTGATATTTGTACATTGCAGTTTTAATTGTCTTTCTCCTTGCCTCCCTTTCTTTCTTTCTTCCTGCCCACATTGCTTCCTTTGTTCCTTCTTCTTTTTTTTTTTTTTTTCCCCACTTGAAGTTCCAGGCCAAGACTTTAAAATAATATATGTATTTTACTAAAAAAAAAGTTAGTATTCCGTTTATTAACATATCCACAGTAACTGTTGAGTATAAGAAAGTGAATATCCTGCAGGAGCGTGGGGTGATACTGAGCGGCTGGCAAAAGGAAGGAAAAACATGCTTTAAAAGAGGGGTTACAGATCATAAAATCTCTGAAGGGGACAAAAAAAAAGGTGATCAAGAGTGGGGCGGGATTTCTGGTTAGAAGATGCTAGTCTCACCACTAGTTAAAAAATAGGTAGTTCCTTAATTGGAATGAGGGTAAAAAGCTTGGAAATGAATGATGGAACACACATGTCTGATGTGTATCCCATTTGTCCGATTTTTTCCAGTTTCTGTTTGTGTTTGGAAGTCCTTAGGCAGCAGGGACTCTCAGGAGAGGGAAGAGCCTCCAGCTGGCTTGTGCGCAGGATTTCTGCTTCTTGATAAGAGCTCCTTAGCCTCAGGAGGGTCAGATCAGTTGCTTAGAAGGAACATTTTTTTTTTCTCTCCCCTAGGGCTGATGGTACCAAGCATCATAGATAAAGCAAGTAACACTTTCCAGCCAAGAAGAGAAAACTGGGTTTGGAAAAGCATTCTAATCAGTGCACACTGAGCCCCTCTGATTGCTGGAATTCCGAGGTATCATGTGTGATTTAGAAACAGATCATCTGTTTGACAGGGCCTTTAAATTTTGCATTATTGCAAAAAGGCTTTTTGATGTATGAATTTTATCCAAGCCCCTTAAGTGTAATTTGGAAAATGGGATGAGGCAAGAGCAGAGGAAATATCTCTGCTCTTTTTTTTTTTGACCCAGAAAGAAACGCAATTTTAAGTGATTTGGTTATCTAAGTGAGCTTCTACTTGCCCTGTCACCTAGCTTTTGTGACCTCAATCCCACTTATAAAGTGCAGCCCAGGCAGCCTGTCTGACCACTGTCAGCTTATGGTTTATCCCAGGAGATTCATTTCAAAGAACCAACGATCGTGCATAACTGGCTAAGACTAAACTCCAGGCAAACCATAATTACACAGCTGGGGTCAAGAGGGAATTATGTAGACAGGCACGTTGCCCCAGGTCTCCCAGGCTTCCCAAGTCACTGATGGAGGGGATTCAAGCCTTTCAGTGACTCCCGGCATGACCTTCAATTGGTTTGTTTCTCTGTACTGACTCTCTCCCTAATCCAGTGTGTCCTATATGTTGCTATTTGAGTAATCTTCCTAAAGAATTGTTCCAATTCATGGGCTTCTTCTTGCCTAGAAATTGAATTCTTGACATCTTTTCAGGCATCTCCGACTCTCTGAAGACTGGTTCTCAAAAGCGTGGTTCACAGATCAGGAGCACCAGCATCACCTGGCCAGAAATTCAAATTCCAGACCTCATTTCAATGGTGCAGAATCAGAAACCCTGGGGATGGGTTCCAGTGAATGCCGTAAGGTTCCAGGTGATTCTAATGTGCTAAAATTTCACAAGAACTGCTCTAAACCATAACAACCCACCTTTCTGAACTTACCGTATCTCACTTCTCCACTTGCAAATCTGACTCTTCACGTTCTTTAAATGACCTCCAAAGTTTGTTACCCCTTTGTCTGTTTATGGCAGTTCCTTTGACTGGAATAAAAATTTTTCCATCTATGCTATTTGGACGTTATCCATTCTTTAAGTTCCGGTTCAAATGCTATATAGTCTTTCCCCATGAGTTTTCAACTTCTGCACTGTTGGCATTTGGGGCTGGAGATAATTCATTGCTGTGGGGGTTATCCTGTGCGTTCCAGGGTGTTTGTAGTGTCCATGGCCTCTACACACTGGATGCCAGTAGTATCCCCAGTTGTGACAATCAGAAATGTATCCAGACGTTGTCAAATGTGGACCAGGGGAAAAAAGTTGAGAACCGGTGGTATACCCTGTCATTCTATCAGTTACCCCATATCCCAAAGCCAGACTAAGTCTCTCCATTCTCTTTGTGCTCCTAGGAAAATCAGGCTCTTATATTTTGCTAAATCAGAATCAGAAAGTTTTATTTATATATATATGAATTAAAAATGAGATTGTATACATAAAAGTCTCCTATAAACTGTAAAATGGCATGAATATGTAAGAAATGGACATGATCTTTTGTGATGCTACTTTATGCCATTAATTCATTCATTAAAATCCTGCACACTTACACGTTGCCACATAATGTGGCATAATTAGGTTCCCTGGAGCAGACTGGATAGACTGGAAGTAGTTAGGAACTGTTACTCAGCCTTCTTTTAGTATGAGACTGATGCTGCTGGGAGTGGGAATGAACCCATCATATATTTGAGAGATGAAATCCAGTCACGTGGGCAGAGTACAGTGGCTGGGGTATGGGGCATTGTCGTGGTTAATTTTATGTGTTAACTTGGTCATAAAACTTAAGTGTTTTTGGATGAGATTCACCTTTAAAGTGGTGAAGTTTGAGTAAACATTTTGCCCTCCATAATGTGGGTGGGTCTTCTCCAACCAGTTGAAGGTCCAAATAGAACAAAAAGACTGGCCTCCTCAAGTAGGAGGGAATTTTCCAGCAAACTGCCTTCAGAATGGAACTGCACTATCAGCTCTCCTGGATCTCTAGGCTGCTGGCCTTTGGACTTCATCTGCACCATTTGCTCTCCTGGGTCTCCAGCCTACCAGCCCCCACTGCAGATTTTGGACTCACTAGCCTCCATCACTGCATGAGTGATTATAATAAATCTCTGTCTCTGTCTCTGTCTCTGAATGTGTGTGTGTGTGTGTGTGTGTGTGTGTGTGTGTCTGTGTGTCTGTGTGTCTGTGTGTATCCTATTGGTTTTGCTTCTCTGGAGAGCCCTAATACAGGCATCTAAAAAAAGCTGGTAATTAAAGCTGGCAGAAAGTATCAAAGGGCCTAATACTGACTGAAGGATGAAGTTCTATTGAGAGGCTGGTGGGATACATTCATAAGGATTTCAGAAACAGGAGGCTTTTAGAAATCCAGGCAGTTAATTGATATCAGAGTAGTCTTTCAGCAGGTAGGAATACCCCCCAACCCTCTTTCATGGGTAAAGATGGCAAATAAGGTATGGTCCTAAAGACTTGTCAGGGTAGTAACTTGGATCAGGAAATGCATGCTAGATTGAGGCTTGGGTCCATGAAGAACAAGGTAGGTAATGAGTGAAAGAAATTTTTAAAATTATATAATGCTGGGTATGTCATAACTTTTATAAGAACTGCTAAGCAATAATCCTAATAGTGATTTACAGAGTGCACAGGAGTCAGAGAATCACAGAGCTGAATTAACAAATGCTGACCTAGTATATGATGATTTATCAGTGGGAGCCCTAACATTGTTTTTCAGACTAGACAATAATTAGTGGCTAACTTCTTGTTGTTCTTCACTGAAAACGTCTTTGTAATTTCTAAAATCTCTGCTGATAAAGCTCTCCTTTTTTTGGAAAACACCAGAAAACCCAAATTTTTATTTGCTCAAAGTACTTTATGCAGTTAATGTATTCTAATTCTTGATTTTAAATGAAAAGATCAGCCTCTGTATGGTAGCCTAAAATATTCTCAAGGATCACTGTTAAATATCATAAAACTCAATTATAAATAGGTATATTGAACTCGGTTCATAAAGATATTGATCTCTTGAGAACTCTGAACTATTAACAACATGTTCTGAAGTAGTCCTTTCATTTGTAACAAGAGGTTATTTCCAGCCTCACCATGTTTTCTGCATTCACAGTAACATCAACAGAATACCAGCAGACTCGCCTGTTCTATTTGCTGCCCATTTCCTTGGGCTCTGCCTATTTTGTCACCTTCCTCTTAAATAGGGCGTGTTATCACCATCACTTTTTCTCTGCCACCACAGAACTTAAGAGAGTGGTTCCCAGACTGAAAAAGAGAAAAGACTATGGAAGCCTAATAAAAATACAGATTCCTGAGCCATATCCTCTCCAAGATTTTGATTCAGTAGGTCTGGTATGGCCCCAGGGATTTTGCATTTTCACCAATCACACCAAGTAATTCTAATATAGGAGGACGGTGAATCATGCTTTGAGTCATTAACATAACCAATAGTCCCAGTTTCTAAAATACTAATAAAATGCAGTAGCCAAAAAAACATTAAAGGCTCTGGTATAAACAAGTAAATAAAGAAAATGACTGTAAAGGGGAAAACAATTGATTTTAACCACTAAATTCACTCTTTTGGCTTCTTCCCGCCTCTTCTAAGACTCTCCTCCTCTCTTTTTTTTCTTTCAGAACCTCCCAGAGTTACAGCTGTTTGGGAAGCCTTAATTCAGTGGTCGAAGAAGATGCCACCGTTTCAATTATTTTCAATTTTCAGTTCAATTATTCGTTTTGGTGCCAATGAATATTTAACCAAAGTTGACACCAAAACATATCTTTGAATTATTAATTAAGTAAAGGGACAGGTAAAATTCCCAATTTAAAAAAAAACCCAGCATCTCATACGTTTCATTTTCAACTTGCTTGATGGTTTGCAAGGGAGATTTGTAGATCACTATGGCACAAATTTAACATTCTTAAGTTTAATGAGTGGGAGGAAAATATTCCAGTGTGTAAGCCAGAATGATCACGTTGGAAAAGAGGAGGAAGATTCCTGAAAACTCTGTGCTCCTAATATGACTGTGGTGCAAGGCCAAAGAATGAATAACACTTCCAAGGAAAACAATTAGCAGCAGGCAAAGTCAGAAAGGCATTAGAAAAGGAAAAATCACAAATACAGACACATACACCAGACTGAGGAATTTTGAGGATGGTTTGCATGCCTATATAAAAAAATATATAGGTATGATGAGTACTCCCAAGCAAAATTATTACTTTACTGTGCTTGAGAGAATATGGTGGGTACTAATAGGAGAGAGAAAGTGTTGGTTTGTAAGAGCAGTAAAAATGGTCTGTGTATTAGTTTGCTAGGGCTGCTGTAACGACATATCACAAATGGAGTGGCTTAAACAACAGATATTTATTTACTCTAGTTCTGGAGCTAGAAGTCCATGATCAAGGTGTGAGCAGGGTTAGTTTTGCCTGAGTCTTCTCTCCCTGGCTTATAGATGACCATCTTCTCCTGTGTCTTCAGAGTGTTGACTCTCTGTGTGTCTGTGTTCCAATCTCCTCTTCTTATAAGGATACCCTAATGATCTCATTTTAATATAATTATTTCTTTGAAGACCATGTCTCCAAATCTGGTTGCATTCTGAGATACCGATGTTAGGATTTCAACACATGAATTTTGGAAGGGACACAATTCAGACCACAACAGTCTGTCACAAAGGTGTATCTTTTAGAATCATCAAAGTATGCTCTACTTATGTAAAAATAGTCATGAAACTAGGGTCTCTGATGAATTCTGACACTTCAGTTTTGAAAATCAAAATACCTATCAAAATTATTCCAGTTGTAGTTTTCTCCCACTGCATCCTACTCCTGTCATTTTGTCCATCAGAAATCTTGGTATAAAAGTAGTCTGGCTCCCACAGACAGATTTCAGGGCAGGGATAGCATACAAGAGTTAACTTACTGCAGCCAAGCACTAGACAGCCCAGCAATGCTAGAAGATGAATTTCTTGCCAACAAACTCAGAGAGGTGCTATCATGATGACTTGCCTTATGGGGCATGATCAAAGTTCATGGTCATGTACTCCAGCCTACCCACTGTCAGTGGGGGAAGGAAAGAGTATATATACCACTGAGTCCTCTGCAAAGAGCCTTTCTCATGTGCTAGGTAATGTGTTAAGCTTCATTAAAGTATAATGACATACAATAAACTATACGTATCCAAAATGTACGATCTAATATACTTTGACATGTGTATGCATCTGAGTAAACCACTATCATAATCAAGCTGCTGAACATACCTATTACCCTGACAGTTCCCTCACGGTCCTTTCTAATCCCTCCCTCCTTTATTTTCCTGGAACCAGAAACCCCTCAGCATATCCCCAGGCAACCACTGATCTATGCTGTCACCATACCTTAGTACACATTTCCTAGAATTTCTTTCAAGTGGAATCATACAGCGTGTACTATTTTGTATATTATTTGGCTTCTTACACTCAATGGAATATTTTGAAATTCATTCATATTATATTGTACTGTATATGAATGATTTATTCCTTTTTATTGCATTGTAGCATTCCATTTTATGAATACACCATAGTTTGTTTATCCACTTACTTGTTAATGGACATTTGTGTTGTTTCCAGTTTTTGGTTGTTATAAATAAAACTGGTATAAACATTTTTTAATGCAAGTCTTTGTATGGACATATGGTTTCACTTCTCTAGGGAAAACACCTAGAAGTGGAATGACTGGGTCATAAGGTAGGCATTATATAGTTGGGTATTGCTTTTTTAACTGATCTGACCATTTCTGTGTTTAATTGGAGTGTTTAGGCCATTTATATTTAATGTGATTATTGATAAGGTCAGGTTTAAGTCTATGAACTTGCTATTTGTTTTATATTTGTCTCATCTGAACTTTATTGCTTCCCCTTCTTTTTCTGACTTCTTTTAGAATAGTTTAGTATATTTTATGATTTAATTTTATCTCCTTTATTGTCTTATTACCTATACCAGGGTCACCTGATGTCCAGTGTCATGAAAACCATTTATTTCAAATGTTTTGTCAGGTTTAAAGGTTGTTTCAGGTAGGACAGTAACAGGAACAGTCCCTGTTACTCTGTCTTGGCTGGAAACTTCTTATGTCTATCTGATATATAGATTTTAAGTAGCAGATTGAAACTGGAAGCCAAGTCTCTCACATCCACTACATTATACTGACAACCACCACCAGAGCAAAGGGGCCTAGAGTTCCACTAATGTTTCTCAGGTCACCTTTCTGTGGTTTTGATCCCTCCCAGAAATTGGCTCTTGGAGTTTATTATTGTCCTCTGTGTGAATATATATGTCAACATACTGTATTCTTCCTCCCAATCTTCTCATTTTAAGACCAGCCTTGATTAAAGGTTGAACGTAATTAATAAAAAAGTGATAGGTGTTTGCTGGGACTTCATGTCATTTTATGACTCTCTTAAGGGTCCGATTAATACACACAAATACTAGAAAGATTTTATACAAGTTCTTATAAAATGGAACAAACTATCCAAAAATTTTCCTAAAGAAGACTAGTATGTGAGAAATTCATTAAAAATGATGAGCTATCAAACACACACTGGCTGCAAAAATAGCGGTAACAAATCAGTTTGTTCTGTAAATATTAGGAGTATTTCTTAAATTCAGATATAATTTTTATCTGACAGACTTGAGAATTTATTTCAAAAGGTCCTTACCACTGTTGCTATTCACTGAAGCGTGAACACAACTTCTCCTTTTCCAAGGGGAAAACACACACATATTAAGAATCCTCTCATTCTTTTATTTTTACATACCTCTGTAACTGCATTAAAAAAAAAAAGACAGTAAGTTTCTCTATTTCCATAGAAACCCCAACAACAGGTACATCTGGGCGCAGGCTACCATCCGCTGTCACACGTGGATTTGTACATGTTCACAGAGGCGGAAAGCATTTAAAAATAGCATTACCTCTCCAAGGACATCACTCTTATTTAAGGCAATGAGGAGACTACAGATAAGCTGGATATTACGGCCATCATTGATTCCTTTGTGGAAGTTACTAAGGACCTGGAAAAATATGTGTCCTTCTCTCCATTAGAGTAATCAAAGCATTTAGTCTTAGGAAAAACAGAGAACAAAAACACAACAAAACGAGCAAATACTCATACTGAACAAACTACACGCTTGTGCTATGTAAAGGGCCCACATTGGTCAAAATATAGTTATGTTGTGAAAATGGTTCGTACTGAGAGGTAGAAGAACTCAGTTGTTGGTCGCTTACTGGTTTATAATCCTAGGCAATCACTAAGCATCTTTGAACCTCAAGGTTGATAAGAGGATAAAATGAAAAGTAACAGATATGACGGCACTTTGAAAACCGTTAATCATGACAGAAGGGAAAGGCATTTTGTTAGAAATCACCTTTTTTCTCACTTCAGTTACAGCAATTACATGGTAAAAATATGACTCACTACCAGATGTCCCATTCACCTCCCCAAATTTTCCATTCTTCAGCCCTAATTTAGTGTGTGTGTGTGTGTGTGTGTGTGTATGCGTGTTTTTATATAAATCAAAGGATGTATTGATGGATTGATGGTAGACTTTAATTCAAGTTGATTCTGGAAAAAAATCTTTTCAACTCTACCTCCTTTCTTTCCTGTTAGTCACGTATATTTCTTTCTCCATGCCTTTATACATGTTGCTTTCACTTTTTGTAACACTCTCTACTCTTCCTACTTTTCTTCTCCCCTTATACCCATTCTACCTATTCTACAAAACTGATTGAAATCCTGCCTCTTTAGTGAAGATGGTTTTTATATTTCTGGTTAATGATAAGCTTTCCCTTCTCTGAATTCCTTAGAGGCTTAGCCTCCATGCAAACTCAGTTTTGCACATAGTATTTATTTACTTATTTTTTTCTCTCCCTGACTAGATTACTCAGACGATTCTCCTGAGAAGCTTACAAATGTATTAGCTACTGGAAAACACCACTCGGAAGTCCTGTAGACACTTTAAACTCAGTAAGAACATATAAAGTCCCCAAATCTATTTTTCTTCTTTATTCCCTCCGTGACTAGTACACATGTCCAGCTAGTTTTGCAGGCCAAGAAACCTCAGAGAAATGCTTAATATTACCATGAATTTTACCTCTCCATTTCAGGATAAAAGTCTATATTTTTTAGCATGGCATGCAAAACTCTTTACGATATGACCTCTGTTTCTCTCCACAAATTTTTCTTGACTCCATATTTTCTCTGCCTATTGTACTACTGTGCCACCGTTCAGCTCTTGAGGATCAAACTTCTCAAAATATTCTTCTTTCTCCTCATCTCTCACACATCTTTATATTCCAAATTGATTTCCATATCCAAGATATAACTGAAACAGCCCTTGACAAAATATAATTGCCATCTTAGTACGTCTAGCAGATACTTTTTAGGTCTAATCTTATTTGCTCCCTTACCAGATTCAATAAATCACTGCACCCTTTCTGAAACATTATCTGACTGACCTCCGTGAGAATACTTTACCCTGGATTTCCTTATACCTCGCTACTTGTTCCTTGTCTACGTCTTCTTTCAACTCACCTTCTCTTACTTGATGTGGTGAAGATTCTCAAGGCTCTTTTCAAGGCTCGCTCCTCTTTTCATCCAATATTTTTTTTTCCTCCTAGGTGATTTAATTCATTCCCTTTTATAACCTTACTATCATTTATCCTTTAATGACACCAAGATTTATTTCTTCAAGATATAATCTTGAGTTCCTGACCCACACATCCAAACAGCCTACTCAACATTTTACTTGAGGGACTTCCCTGGTGGCACAGTGGTTAAGAATCCACCTGCCAATGCGGGGGATACAGGTTCGAGCCCTGGTTCGGGAAGATCCCACATGCCGTGGAGCAACTAAGCCCGTGTGCCACAACAACTGAGCCTGCGCTCTAGAGCCCATGAGCCACAACTACTGAGCCTGCATGCCGCAACTACTGAAGTCCGCCCGCCTACAGCCCATGCTCTGCAGCTAAGAGGAGCCACCTCAATGAGAAGGCCACGCACCGCAACGAAGTGTAGCCCCCGCTCGCCACAACTAGAGACAGCCCGCGTGCAGCAATGAAGACCCAACGCAGCCAAAATTAAATAAATAAATTTATTAAAAACAAACAAAAAGGGGCTTCCCTGGTGATGCAGTGGTTAGGAATCCACCTGCCAATGCAGGAGACACGGGTTCGAGCCCTGGTCTGGGAAGATCCCACATGCCACGGAGCAACTAGGCCCGTGAGCCACAACTACTGAGCCTGCGCATCTGGAGCCTGTGCTCCGCAACAAGAGAGGCCACGACAGTGAGAGGCCCGTGCACCGCGATGAAGAGTGGTCCCCACTCGCCGCAACTAGAGAAAGCCCTCGCACAGAAATGAAGACCTGACACAGCCAAAATTGAAAATAAATAAATAAAAATTAAAAAAAAAAAAAGAATGCAGAAAACTAGGGGGCCACAGGGTCAGAGGGTAGGATCCTAAGACGCCCGCTTCACTAGGGGCTGGGGCTCCTGCTTCAGCAGGCTGGCGTGGGAGTAGACTCAGAGGGAGAATTTAAAAAACCAAAAAATGTTTAAAAAAACAAACAAACAAAAAACACCTTACTTGAACATCTTACAGGCAGCCCAACTTCATACGTCCAACATTAAATCATTGCTTTTCCTCCCAGTCCTCTCTATCTCTGTGTTCCCCATTTCAGTAAATGATGAACCTGTTTAATGAAGGCAAACCTGAGAATAAATACTACACACTTCTGTCTTTCTCATTCTTCAGATCTAATCAACCACTAAGAATTATTGATGCATCCTTCTAAATAGTTTTAAAAATCTGCCTGCTTATTTCCAACTCTATTGCCACCTTCCTAGTATGAGGTATTGCCTGACTTACTGACATAGCTTTCTGTGGCATCCCATATCCACTTTTGCTCAGCTAAAATCTATTCACTACACTCTGGCCAAGGGATCTTTCAGAAACTGCAAATTGCATCATGTCACTTCTTTAGTTAAAAATCCTTCTGTGACTTCCAAGTTGCTCTTAGAATTATGTCGAACCCATAATATAGCCTATAAGACTTTGTATGGAATGTTGAGTCCCTCCTCCTTGCTTCCTCTCCTCTTAGCTAACCCCTGCTCATTCTAAGTTAATCAATCACCCTCTGAAATTCCAGACTGGTTTAGCCACCTCCCTTAATTAGATACCTTTAAAATATCTTGTATTTCTCCTTTGTTGCATTTGTTATTATTATAAACAATTACTGATTTCTGAAATTACTTATGGTAATCTTATTTGACCTGATGTATTTTAAATTTCATAGTCAGAGATTGTCTAGTTCACCACTGTATCCTCAGCATTAGTGAGGGTGCTGGCCTCTAGTCACTTCTCAATATACACTTCTTGAATGAAATAAATACATAGATGCATAAATCTCATCTCTCACTTTCAAGCCAGCCATACATATAAATTTGCCAGTTCTAAACTATATCATGTTTCCTGTAATTTTGGCACCTTTGCACACACTATTCTCTGTGCCTACCTGCTCCTGCTACCTTTATTGGCTGATTCAACACTAGCCCAAGTCTCCATCCCATCAGGAGACTTTCAATGACTGTCCACCTACTGGGTCTTGCACTCCCTTCACCCCACAGCATTCACATTCTGATATGACTCTGCCACCAGAGCACTACAATGCTAACTTCTGCTCTAGACACTTTCACTCTTTTATTTCTGGTTACCAGTGCTTTGTTTCTCTCCTGAGCTTTAAACTTCTAGAGAGTGGATAAGTGCCTTTTAGACATGAATCTTCAGAGGCTAACACTGTGCCTGGTGCTTAGACAATACCAATCCATAATTATAATACTCACTGTTTTTTGAATAAACAACTCCTTGATAGCTGGGACAATGTATTTGACATCTTTAACATCTACCACAGGGTTTGGTGCAGTTATAAATAAGAGATATTCAGTTAATACTAGATGGCTAATTATCCATTTATTTCATTTAATACCTGTGAACAGCTTCTCATTCTATTCCTTATTCTCTGTACCTTTCTCTTTTGTATTGTCCCTATAGATTATAGAGCTCTTTATGCAAGAAAAAGATTTTGCAGGAAGAGAAGTGCCAAGAATAAAAAAATGGAAGTACTAGTATTCTAGAGATTTATGTCCTTAACAATTTTTCTCTTTAAAAAGGCTCAATGAAATATTAAAGCAAGGCAGACATTTGAGGTGCATTTATATACCTCATTCTACCCCAAAATGTACCATTTTTATCTGATAAATGTTTCATAAAAGTCAGTAATTTAAATACAAACTGCTAGAAATGTATATTCTATTCATGTCCATATGAATTTTCATGGAAAATCTTTGTTCTCTATATTAGTCTCCATTTTTTTCTCCCTTTCCATTTGAAAAATAATAATAATACACCTGGGTTGTGAGGTTCCATCTATAAATTTACTGCTTGCATTTTAACTTTGTCAATTATGTATATGTGACTTATATACATTTATAAATTTTAAAAGTCTCTTGAAACTCCAGACACTATATGTTATAGATCTTTTTGATGGAATATTTGAGATCTGTAGAAAATAGATTTTGAAAAAACACATATTTGTAAACCAATATTTCTTCTCTTGTGACATAGTACTACTACATATTGTTTAGGTTAGTTTTTGAATATATCTCCAGATATATATTATCTTCTTTAATTTTACCAATAAGGTTTTAAAAAGTTCCAAAAATCTTCTGAAAAATGGCCCAATACTCTCTTCTGTGCTTGCCTCTAGTAATTTGTGTAACTTTAGTGACCATCCATGATGACTAGGGAGATCTGGTATTCACTGTTTAAAAATAACACTTGTTGAGATTGGTTCAAGATGGCAGAGCAGAAGGACATGTGCTCACTCCCTCTCCCGAGAACACCGGAGTCACAAATAACTGCTGAACAATCATCGACAGGAAGACACTGGAACGCACCAAAAAAGATACCCCACATGCGAAGCCAAAGGAGAAGGCGCAATGAGATGGTAGGAGGGGCACAATCACAATAAAATCAAATCTCATAACCACTGGGTGGGTGATTCACAAACTGGAGAACAATTATACCACAGAAGTCCACCCACTGGAGTGAAGGTTCTGAGCCCCATGTCAGGCTTCCCAACCTGGGGGTCTGGAAACGGGAGGAGGAATTCCCAGAGAGTCAGACTTTGAAGGCTAGAGGGATGTGATTGCAGGACTTCGACAGGACTGGGGGAAACAGAGACTCCACTCTTGCAGGGCACACACAAAGTAGTGTGCGCATCAGGACCAGGGGAAAGTAGCAGTGACCCCATAGGAGACTGAACCAGAACTATCTGCTAGTGTTGGAGGGTCTCCTGCAGAGGCGGGGGGTGGCTGTGGCTCACTGTGGGGACAAGGACACTGAGAGCAGAAGTTCTGGGAAGTACTCCTTGGGGTGAGCCCTCCTGGAGTCTGCCATTAGCCCCACCAAGGAGCCTGTGGGCGCCATTGCTGGGTTGCCTCAGGCCAAACAACCAACAGGGAGGGAACTCAGCCCCACCCATCAGCAGACAAGCAGATTAAAGTTTTACTGAGCTCTGCCCACCACAGCAACACCCAGCTCTACCCACCACCAGTCGCTCCCATCAGGAAGCTTGCAAAAGCCTCTTAGATTGCCTCATCCACCAGAGGGCAGGCAGCAGAAGCAAGAAGAACTACAATCCTGCAGCCTATGGAACGAAAAGCACATTCACAGAAAAACAGACAAAATGAAAAGGCAGAGGACTATGTACCAGATGAAGGAACAAGATAAAACCCCAGAAAAACAACTAAATGAAGTGGAGATAGGCAACTTTCCAGAAAAAGAATTCAGAATAATGATAGTGAAGATGATCCAGGGTCTCAGAAAAAGAATGGAGGCAAAGATCGAGAAGATGCAAGAAATGTATAACAAACACCTAGAAGAATTAAAGAACAAACAAACAGAGATGGACAATACAATAACTGAAATGAAAAGTACACTAGAAGGAGTCAATAGCAGAATAACTGAGGCAGAAGAACAGATAAGTGGCCTGGAAGACAGAATGGTGGAATTCACTGCCATGGAACAGAATAAAGAAAAAAGAATGAAAGAAATGAAGACAGCATAAGAGACCTCTGGGACAACATTAAATGCAACAACATTCACATTATAGGGGTCCCAGAAGGAGAAAGAGAGAAAGAACCCGAGAAAATATTTGAAGAGATTATAGTCAAAAACTTCCCTAACATGGAAAAGGAAATAGCCACCCAAGTCCAGGAAGCGCAGAGAGTCCCAGGCAGGATAAACCCAAGGAGAAACACACTGAGAACCATAGTAATCAAACTGACAAAAATTAAAGACAAAGAAAAATTATTAAAAGCAACAAGGGAAAAACGACAAATAACATACAAGGGAACTCCCATAAGGTTAGCAGCTGATTTCTCAGCAGAAACTCTACAAGCCAGAAGGGAGTGGCTCGATATATTTAAAGTAATGAAAGGCAAGAGTCTACAACCAAGATTACTCTACCCAGCAAGGATCTCATTCAGATTCGATAGAGAATTCAAAAGCTTTACAGACAAGCAAAAGCTAAGAGAACTCAGCACCACCAAACCAGCTTCTCTACAACAAATGCTAAAGGAACTTCTCTAAGTGGGAAACACAAGAGAAGAAAAGGACCTACAAAAACAAACCCAAAACAATTAAGAAAATGGTAATAGGAACATGTATATCGATAATTACCTTAAATGTGAATGGATTAAGTGCTCCAACCAAAAGACACAGGTCCGCTGAATGGACACAAAAACAAGACCCATATATATGCTGTCTACAAGAGACCCACTTCAGACCTAGGGACACATACAGATGGAAAGTGAGGGGATGGAAAAAGATATTCCATGCATATGGAAATCCAAAGAAAGCTGGAGTAGCAATTCTCATATCAGACAAAATAGACTTTAAATAAAGACTATTACAAGAGACAAAGAAGGACACTACATAATGATGAAGGGATCAAGGCAAGAAGAAGATATAACAATAATAAATATATATGCACCCAACATAGGAACATCTCAATACATAAAGCAAATGCTAACAGCTATAAAAGAGGAAATCAACAGTAACACAATAATAGTGAGGGACTTTAACACCTCACTTACACCAATGGACAGATCATCCAGACAAAAAATTAATAAGGAAACACAAGCTTTAAATGACACAATGGACCAGATAGATTTAACTGATATTTATAGGATAGTCCATCTGAAAACAGCAGGTTACACTTTCTTCTCAAGTGCACATGGAACATTCTCCAGGATAGATCACATCTTGTGTCACACATCAAGCCTCAGTAAATTTAAGAAAACTGAAATCATATCAAGCAACTTTTCCGACCACAACGCTATGAGACTACAAATAAATTATAGGGAAAAAAACGTAAAAAACACAAACACATGGAGGCTAAACAATACGTTACTAAATAACCAAGAGATCACTGAAGAAATCAAAGAGGAAATCAAAAAATACCTAGAGACAAATGACAACAAAAACACGATGATCCAAAACCTATGGAATGCAGCAAAAGCAGTTCTAAGAGGGAAGTTTATGGCAGTACAATCCTACATCAAGAAACAAGAAAATTCTCAAATAAACAATCTAACCTTACACCTAAGGAACTAGAGAAAGAAGAACCAACAAAACCCAAAGTTAGTAGAAGGAAAGAAATCATAAAGATCAGAGCAGAAATAAAAGAAATAGAAACAAAGAAAATAATTGCAAAAAACTAAAAGCTGGTTCTTTGAGAAGATAAACAAAATGGATAAACCTTTAGCCAGACTCATCAAGAAAAAGAGGGAGAGGACTCAAATCAATAAAATTAGAAATGAAAATGGAGAAGTTACAACAGACATCACAGAAATACAAAGCATCCTACGAGACTACGACAAGCAACTCTATGCCAATAAAATGGACAACCACGAAGAAATGGACAAATTCTTAGAAATGTATAACTTTCCAAGACTGAACCAGGAAGAAATAGAAAATATGAACAGACCAATCACAAGTAATGAAATTGAAACTGTGATTAAAAATCTTCCAACAAACAAAAGTCCAGGACCAGATGGCTTCACAGGTGAATTCTATCAAACATTTAGAGAAGAGCTAACACCCATTCTTCTCAAACTCTTCCAAAAAATTGCAGAGGAAGGAACACTCCCAATCTCATTCTACGAGGCCACCATCACTCTGATACCAAAACCAGACAAAGATACTACAAAGAAAGAAAACTGCAGACCAATATCACTGATGAATATAGATGCAAAAATCCTCAACAAAATACTAGCAAACACAATCCAACAACACATTAAAAGGCTCATACACCACAATCAAGTGGGATTTATCCCAGGGATACAAGGATTCTTCAATATACGCAAATCAATGAATGTGATACACCATATCAACAAATTGAAGAATAAAAACCATATGATCATCTCAATAGATGCAGAAAAAGCTTTTGACAAAATTCAACACCCATTTATGATGGAAACTCTCCAGAATGTGGGCAAAGAGGTAACCTACCTCAACATAATAAAGCCGATATACAACAAACTCGCAGCAAACATCATTCTCGATTGTGAAAAACTGTAAACATTTCCTCTAAGATCAGGAATGAGACAAGGATGTCCACTCTCACCACTATTATTCAACATAGTTTTGGAAGTCCTAACCATAGCAATCAGGGAAGAAAAAGAAATAAAAGGAATACAAATTGGAAAAGAAGAAGTAAAACTGTCACTGTTTGCAGATGACATGATACTATACATAGAGAATCCTAAAGATGTAACCAGAAAACTACTAGAGCTAATCAATGAATTTGGTAAAGTCACAGGATCCAAAATTAATACACAGAACTCTCTTGCATTCCTATACACTAACAACGAAAGATCAGAAAGAGAAATTAAGGAAACAATCTCATTCACCATTGCAACAAAAAGAATAAAATACCTAGGAATAAACCTACCTAAGGAGGTAAAAGACCTGAACTCAGAAAACTATAAGACACTGATGAAAGAAATCAAAAATGACACAGACAGATGGAGAGATATACCATGTTCCTGGATTGGAAGAATCAATATTGTGAAAATGACTATACTACCCAAAGGTATCTACAGATTCAATGCAATCCCTATCACTACCAATGGCATTTTTTTACAGAACTAGAACAAAAAAATCTTAAAGTTTGTATGGAGACACAAAAGACCCTGAATAGCCAAAGCAATCTTGAGGGGAAAAACGGAGCTGGAGGAATCAGACTCCCTGACTTGAGACTATACTACAAAGCTACAGTAATCAAGACAATATGGTACTGGCACAAAAAGAGAAATATAGATCAATGGAACAGGAGAGAAAGACCAGAGATAAACCCATGCACCTATGGCCACCTAATCTATGACAAAGGAGGCAAGGATATAAAATGAAGAAAAGACAGTCTCTTCAATAAGTGGTGCTGGGAAAACTGGACAGCTGCATGTAAAAGAATGAAATTAGAATACTCTCTAACACCATACACAAAAATAAACTTAAAATGGATTAAAGACCTAAATGTAAGACTGGATACTATAAAACTCTTAGAGGAAAACATAGGAAGAATACTCTTTGACATAAATCACAGCAAGAACTTTTTTGACCCACCTCCTAGAGAAATGGAAATAAAAGCAAAAATAAACAAATGGGACCTAATGAAACTTCAAAGCTTTTGCACAGCAAAGGAAACTATAAACAAGATGAAAAGACAACCCTTGGAATGGGAGAAAATATTTGCAGACGAATCAACGGACAAAGGATTAATCTCCAAAATATATAAACAGCTCATGCAGCTCAATATTAAAAAAACAAACAACCCAATTAAAAAATGGGCAGAAGAGCTAAATAGACGTTTCTCCAAAGAAGACATACAGATGGACAAGAGGCACATGAAAAGCTGCTCAACATCACTAATTATTAGAGAAATGCAAATCAAAACTACAATGAGGTATCACCTCATATCAGTTAGAATGGGCATCATCAGAAAATCTACAAACAACAAATGCTGGAGAGGGTATGGAAAAAAGGGAACTCTCTTGCACTGTTGGTGGGAATGTAAAATGATACAGCCACTATGGACAACAGTATGGAGGTTCCTTAAAAAACTAAAAATAGAATCACCATATGACCCAGCAACCCCATTACTGGGCATATATCCATAGAAAACCATAATTCAAAAATGCACATGGGATGGTGGGGGCCACATACTATATAAACCACATTCTTAGGAGTTTTCTCACAATATGATTTAGATTGTGCTGTCACTAATTAAAACAGAATTTGGAAGCAGAGATTGTGATATTGTGGAGCTTTAGTGAGTAAGAAAAAAAATAGCACAAATGCTCAGTGGAAACATTAAAAACTGAATGAATATAAGTCTTACAGTTTTCAATAACTGCTCATATAATTTGATAGGTTCTTTTCATTCCTTAGTGGTTGGCATGATTCTCAGTATGTAACCTGGGAGGGATTCCTTTATTTTCCCTAACCACTTAATTTCTGACTTTAAATTTCAATGGGCTATTGGAAAATGTTGACCTCAATTCCTCTTGGGGCTCTTTCTCTTCCCCAGGATTGAGCCACAACCCAGTTTTTGAGGCTATAAGCACTGCTTCTGCTTCTTGGTCATCAGTTCACACTGAGGGTTACTCAATGTCAGTTGTTCTGTCTGCATGTGTTGTTGTTCTTGTCTGCCTGACTCTTGGTGTTCCTGTCTGCCTGACTCTTTGGAGTCAAGAGATTCTTGGCTACTTCCACGTCTGAGAGGAGAGAGAAAGCAGAGAGAGAGTGAGGACCCCAGTCCAAGTGTAAAGTCCCTGAGATAGGAAGATTACAGCCCTGCTGAGAAACTGAAAGAAGGTCAAGGTGGCTAGAGCTCAGAGATGAAGGAGGAAGGGACAGAATAACTGATAGATCTGCCCCTGGGCCTGTCTGCTTTACCCACCTTGCTGATTCTGTCTGCAGGTTACCCAGCTAGGGGACAGAACTTGGTTCAGAGTTTCAGAGAATCACAGCACAAAACAATTTGTTTCTAGGAGTGATGGGAGATGTTAAGCCCTATCTACCCCTTGCTTCTCCAAGACACATTTTGTATTCCCAAGAATCCTGCATTTACACTTACTTCCTTCACAACCATTCAGATATTTTTCTAAGGGTTTAGATGTACCATATACCTTCTCAGAGTCAATATAATGGAGATCCATTCTAGTTGAATGGCAGGAAAGGAAAGGAAGAAATATATTGATTAAGAAAAAGTATGCCAATACCTCCAAATATTGTCCAGTCCCCATTTAACAGAATAATTGAATTCTAACCATGTGCCACGTACTGTACTGTGAATTCAGAGATAAACAAGGCATCTGTTATGCCTTGGGGCTTCTCATAGTCTTGTGGGAGAATATAAAGAAGAAAAAGTACCATTACCAGGGAATGAATTTATATTCAGAGTATAGTGTTTGTAGTCTCATTTAGATTTTAGAATTTTAGGACTAAATGCAGTCAAACTATTAGAAACCCCTCAGACCATAATTTCAAATGGGATTGGATCTCAGAGATCACTTGGTCTACTCCTTATGTGGTATCCAAATGCCCTCAATATCACCCGTAAGTGATCATAATCATTGCATGAAGATTTTCAGTTTTGGGAAGTCCATTCCATTTTTTCAACAGATCTATTTCTTAGAAATGTCATTCTAATAAAAAAAAAACTGTACTCCTTATAATTCTACTCATTGGCCCTTACTCTGCCCTTTGGAGTCAAACAAAATAAGTCTAATCACTCTGACACTGTAGAAGTCTTATAATTAATTATGGAGCTATGTTTGACACTAACATATTTCTCAAAAATTAGGTGCTTAACTAGATAGTCCCCAAATGCAGAGATTTATCATGATGATTTGCCTAGTAATGCCTCATAATTAATGTTTAGGAAATTGAATGTGGTTTATTATTCTTTTTTGCATATTACTACATTAATATAAAATGCATTATGAAGGATGTTCTGAATTAATATCATTAACATATTTACATTTGATGAAACAGCTTTATTTGTAGCCAGAGATTCACCATCATATTTGTAATATTTATGTTTTTTAAAACCCAAGCATATTTTGGTCACCAAATTGGGAGATACAGAGACTTTAATATATTAAAAGTTTAAAAAAAAATAGAAATGACTTGCTTTGTAAATAAAAGAAAATATGAAACATAAGAATATAAAATGAGGAATGACTATAATTAGAATAAATATTTCATGACATGATTTGATTTTAATAAAAAAGTTTTAACCAAAAAAAAAATTTTTTTTTAAAGAGAAAATGTACTAAAGTGTTGCTGCTGCTGCGAAAAAAAAAAATTGTCAAAAGAAGGGGTCACTGAGCTGCTAAGTCAGGGACTCTTAAGGTTTTGATAAACCCGGTGTGGTCATCAGGGCACAGGGCGTGGGATGTGGCCCTTAACTTTGCTATCCCAGAAACACAAACTTGTGAGTTAATTCAAAATTGAACAGCTCTTGGAAAGGGACTTTCATTCACCAAACTCAACACGTGTGATGATATCAGAGACTACAGGCCAGGAGAATTGCTTTCTAGGGATGACGGGAGAGGTTAAGCCCCCCTTCACCCCTTGCTTCCCCAGGATACATTTTCTATTCCCAAGAACCTCCTTTTTCCTCTTTACCTCCTTCTCAACATTTAAAGCATTTTTTAAGGACCTAAATGTCACCAAGTACCTCCTCTGAGTCAATGTAATAAAGATCCAGCTTCTAGCTGAATGGCAGAAAGGGAAGGAGGAAAATATATTTAGATTTTTGCAATGTTAGAAAACCTCAATGGCTAGGGTCCAGGGTACTGCCTTTCTCTCGCAGGGCACCCAGGGGCCAAAAAAATAACCGGAATATAGCTTAATTCAAAAAAAAATATTTTTTCATGGTTTTACCAGCTATTTGCTAAAAACAAAAGTTAAGCCCAGTGAATTCTCCCTGTGATTTATTAAACTGTTCCCCTCTACTGTCTTATGTCTACCAGACATATTAACCCCCTTCTCTGGACAGTGCTGGGTATACATCAAAACATTATTACTGTTCAATTATTTATTTTTTGTGTTATTTAGGCAGGTCACCTCCTTACTTTAACTCATCATCATATTAAGCAGGTAACAACACAGCTTCCTTCTCCCATGGTTAAATTGTAGCTCTGAGAATACATTCTGGTCACCTTAATTAGACTGAGGCACTCCAGTTTTTATGAGACACAAGAGATGACTTGCTGGTTTTGCAAAAGGCTTGCTGAGTGTCTCATTAATATCCCTCTCAGATACCATCTTATAGATGGCTGAACCTATCCATTTTATATTGATTTTATTAGGTTATATTTCAAAGAGTGAGCTTTCTGACCTGACCTTGTCACAGAGTTAAATATATGACTAAACAAGTCTTTCTGCAAACTCTAGTAAGAATCAACAACAGTCATTAGCAAAAACCTAGATGATCATTAGAAAATTTGTGAAGTCAGTGAAGTTAATATTTAGACTAATCAGACTTACATTCCATCCTTTCTTTATATTTTTTCTTGAAACCTCATCAAAGATTAATATAATTATTCACCTTAAGAGTCACATAACAAATGAAATAGTAACAGCCAACATTTAAGAACTTGCATGTTGGGGCTTCCCTGGTGGCGCAGTGGTTGAGAATCTGCCTGCCAATGCAGGGGACACGGGTTCGAGCCCTGGTCTGGGAAGATCCCACATGCCGCGGAGCGGCTGGGCCCGTGAGCCACAACTACTGAGCCTGCGCGTCTGGAGCCTGTGCTCCGCAACAAGAGAGGCCGCGATAGTGAGAGGCCCGCGCACCGCGATGAAGAGTGGCCCCCGCTTACCACAACTAGAGAAAGCCCTCGCACAGAAACGAAGACCCAACACAGCCAAAAATAAATAAATAAATAAATTTATTTAAAAAAAAAAGAAGTTGCATGTTTAAGATTATCAAGCACTTTAATATACAGGATTTCCTTTAATCCTCACAGCACTGGTAGATGACCACATTTAATACTGTTAACCTTTACATGAGAGCAGCGGTTCTTAGAATGTGGAGCCTGTATGAACAGCATCAACATCATCTGGGAGCTGGACAGAAATGCAGACCTTTGGTGCCATCCAGATGGGCTGAATGAGAACCTGTTTTTGTTTGTGTGTTTTGATTTTAAAATACTTTTCCTCATCATGAGGCATTCAGATCTCTTGGGCAC
This sequence comes from Balaenoptera acutorostrata, assembly GCF_949987535.1. NCBI lineage: Eukaryota > Metazoa > Chordata > Mammalia > Artiodactyla > Balaenopteridae > Balaenoptera > Balaenoptera acutorostrata. The sequence continues at coordinate 98,277,701 of NC_080067.1, read as the reverse complement.
AGCGGTGGGAGGTTCCCCACCAAGTTGCTTCTCATATGAGAGGACTTCTTGTTGTATTTTCTACTCAGCATTCATTCATCATCTACTTTCCTCCATTTCTTTCACTGTGATACTCCTCTCCTCATTTGCTTTGAGTGAGCTACATTCCACAACTGCCCCCGCCCACTGGTTTAGGGGTAAGCCTTTATCTAGCCTAAGCTAATTAGTCCATCATATTCCCCCAACACAGTGATTGGTTCATGGATGGGACACATGGCCAACTAAAATCCAATGCATAAAGAATTTTGCTGGATCGTGCTCCTAAATATATACTAGGGAAATTTTCTCACAGATCCACAAGGGGCCATGGATAAGGATGTTTATTGCAGCAGTGTCTGTTTTATTCACTGATGTGTCTCATGTGCCTGAAACAGTGCCTGGCACATTGTAGAGGCCCATCATATTTGTGAATAAATACACTATTTGTAGAATAGGGAGTTAGGGGCAGCCTGAATGTCTATCACTGAGAAAAACAAGGGAAATATGGTAGTTGCACATTGTGGGGTGTTATACAGCAAAGAGAATCAATGGATTCCATGTACAGTAGTAACATAACTGGAACCTAAAAACAGTGCTTAGTGAAACAGTAGTATACATAACATCCATCTCATTAAGTTCAAACACAATTACACAAAATAGTACACATTTTACAAAAACACAATAAATAAAAAGACAAACAATAAACAAATTAAATGGTTTTCATAGGGAAAGCAGAGTGGGATCGGCACATAGTGATAGAAATACATAGGTAAATACATAAACATAGATTTAAAGCATGATGTTTTGTAAGGGCCAGTTGCAAGTTGATGTGTTATGAACTGAAAATAGCAATGCACTCAACCCTAGGCACCTGATTGCTGGAAATTCTGAGAAAGTGATTCTATTTTTTGTTCTGCGTCAAATCCAGGGAAGATAGAGCCCCAAGAACTGTATGGAAAAAGAAAAACTAGAACCTGACCACATCATTAAAAGTCTCTGGATCTAGCCTTGCCTGAAGTGTGTTTACAAGCCAGATATGGTTAATTATCACTCCTTACCCCAACCTCCAATTTTTTCTTTTATTGTGGTCATTTAAGGTGTTTTGAATTCATGATTTCTTTCCCTTGTAACCAAGAGAATCCTGACTGATATATCATCTCTTTCTTTGCTTCCCCTAACCAACTTGGGAAAAAAGTAATATGTATTTGCTACCCCCATTTCACTACAAACACTCTTGCACATGACTGAGCCATCTGGCATCGATCCCCTCACCTCTCTACTGAAACTGCTTTTATTTGTTACCAAGAATCGCCCAATCGCACATATGTTTGACACCTTCTTAAAATGCTCTCCTCCTATGATTTCACTGATTGTTCATCCTCAGACTTCACCACTGGATCCTTCTTAAATATAATGATTTTTAGTCCAGGGTAGCTGAAGATAAGTACCTAACCAACTGTGAATCAGAGCCGATGCACCAGCCAGCAAGAACAGTTACTGGCCTGTAAACAATGGGAATGACGTTACTGGGTATTGCTGTCTGGCTATCAGATTGGGTGGGAGCTATTGATATTTTTATTATCGCTATTAGTATTAATCTTCAAGTTACTCTATTAGCCCTCTGTGATTCACGTTCTCTTCCTCATCTAAATTATCCAATGAAATAAGTGATTTTAATGTCACTTCAAAGCTAAGGACTTCTAAATCTGTATTTTGAACCCCGATTCCTTCTGAATTCCAAACCTGAATTTCCTATGAACACAAAGACTGAGATTGAACACAGTAACTCTTTTTTTTTAAAGCATTGCACTAAGTTTAAAAACAATTTAATGAAATGTTGCAAACATACAAGGAGAAAAATAGAAAGGACACCTGTTTCCACAATCAGCTGTATGAATGCCATACTTGCTTCAGATTTTTCAAAAAGGAATCAATATTACAGATAGAGTTGAAACCTCCTGCACACGCCATACTGATTTCATCTCTATTCCACTCTCCCCTCTCAGCATCCACTGAAAATCTCTCCCATGTTGAGTCTCTTCTCTGGTAATGGCACTACCAGGGACCCAGTTTCAAAAGCTATAAATACTAATAATTTTTCATTCTTCCCTTTTTTTCAACCTTCTATACCCTTTCTCACCCAAGCAAATGTATCAGTAGCCAAGTACTAGAGATTCTACTCTATTTTATTTTTTTTAATGAGTATGTCCTTTTGTCCACTCCCCACAGCTATCATCCTAATTTAAGCTTCACAATTTTTTGTCTAGATCATGGTATTAGTCATCTAAAAATCTCTCCCTTCTTCTAATCTCCTGACTTTCTAATTCATTCTTTGCATTGCTGTTGAAATATTTTTTTCCTAAATCACAAGTTGGATCATGTCATATGTCACTTGTAGTCTCAAGTAATATTCATTAGCTTCCTGCTGTCTGCAGAATTCTGCACACTCTCATGTCATGTTCCAAACTTTTCCTGAAATGGCCCAAAAGGAAACATCTTCTACTGCATCCTGTCCTTTCCTGAACTCTAGAATTCAATAATATTTATTGTCATCCCAGAGGAGATACTGAAATTCTAAGACTATGACTTTTTTTTTTTTTTTTAATTTTATTTATTTATTTATTTATTTATTTATGGCTGTGCTGGGTCTTCGTTTCTGTGCGAGGGCTTTCTCTAGTTGCGGCAAGTGGGGACCACTCTTCATCGCGGTGCGCGGGCCTCTCACTATCGTGGCCTCTCCCGTTGTGGGGCACAGGCTCCAGACGCGCAGGCTCAGCAATTGTGGCTCACGGGCTTAGTCGCTCCGCGGCATGTGGGATCTTCCCAGACCAGGGCTCGAACCCGTGTCCCCTGCATTGGCAGGCAGATTCTCAACCACTGCGCCACCAGGGAAGCCCACTATGACTTTTTTTTTTTTTTTTAAATTATTTATTTATTTATTTATTTATTTATTTATTTATTTATTTATTTATGGCTGTGTTGGGTCTTCGTTTCTGTGCGAGGGCTTTCTCTAGTTGTGGCAAGCGGGGGCCTCTCTTCATCGCGGTGCGTGGGCCTCTCACTATCGCGGCCTCTCTTGTTGTGGAGCACAGGCTCCAGACGCGCAGGCTCAGTAATTGTGGCTCACGGGCCCAGTTGCTCCGTGGCATGTGGGATCTTCCCAGACCAGGGCTCGAACCCGTGTCCCCTGCATTGGCAGGCAGATTCTCAACCACTGCGCCACCAGGGAAGCCCCCACTATGACTTTTTAAACATCATTTCTTGAGCCTGGTTCTTCCCTTTATTTATAGAAACACCTTTACTCTTTAAAGTCTAATTCAAGTTTACTCTTTGCTTTATGGCTTCTCTGAACCATCCAGTCACAAAGAATAACTTCTTCACTTACAATCCTATAGAACGTCCCTTTTGCTCCCCGTAGCGCTCATTCAAATAAACCTTGTAATACAGATTTTCCCCTCACAAATATCCTCATTCTTACCCACAAGAACCAGAGTCTAAGAAATTTTATGATAAAGATTCTGTCTTACACATCTTTAGGTCTCAATTCCAAGAACAGTACTTGGCAAATAGATGCCCGATAAATATTTAATTAAATTTAACGTTTATAAATGCCTGTAAAACTTTCCTGGATCATGGACCCACTGAAATTCTGAGTAAGGCTATAAAGTTATATTCTCTAAAAGAGATACATAGACACATACACAAAATTTTGCATATAATTTAATGAGATTTGTGGTGAACATTTGGACTGGCACACTCAACATTTGTTCCAACCCCATTCCAGACTACAGAGGATGGAAAACTTAAAATTATTTTTTGCAGGTTCCTTGGAAGATTTTCACCTCCAGTTTCAGAATTCCATTTTTTTCAAAATATAATACCCACTCTTCTTCCTTATTAGCTGTCCTCATACGCTACTGGCGTTGCTTAAAGATTTGAGCTTCTGGCTTTCTTGTCATTCCTTCTAACACCACACATTTCATAACTCATAGTGATTTCAATATCTGTGTAAGATACTCTTTTCATGTGCTTGGTTTCGCTGTTTCTTGGCCTTCTGTCCTCCAGGGATCTCCTTGGCCTTACCTCAGTCCCCTATTTTTAAGGTCATATGTCAGGTTGTTTCACTACCCAAAACTGCACTAACTGTGTTCTTAGTTTCAAACCCTTCACTATGTCCACTACCTCCTATATTTCTAGCATGCTGCTTCTATTATCCCAATTGCAAGAATGTTATATGACTAGGACATACAATTCAATGATTCTATTAATTTACTATTACTATTACATGGTTCATCTTTGTGAGCACATCCTTGCTTATGACTTCAACTGTCTTGCCTCTCTCTTTCTCTTTCACACTCACTTGGAAAAGTACTAGAGCTGGTTAAATTCAACTCTCTTCATACTCTGCCAGCACCTGAGCAGTAAAAATGGGTGCAGAAAATCATACAACCATACTGATTAGTCTTATTTTAACTTACGACCATTAACCTCAACTGTACTCATTGTGCTGCTTTGCAATTCTACATTTCACCAATCTATGCACTCTCCTCTTATCCTAGATGGGATATTATTTAACTTTTTTTCTCAGACCTCAAAACAACTCTACTTCTGCCCCCTCCCATCCTCACTCTTACTTAGTTCACTGAGAAAATATAAGCAATCAAATAAGATTTTCCGAACACCACCACCATACACTCTTCTTGTCTCCTATTAGTCTGAATGAATTTCATTGCATTCTATGACCTTTGACTTCTCAATGATATCCTTTTATTTTTGTCCTCCTTTATCTCTGGCATCATCAAATTTTCACTCTCTACTGAATCATTACATCAGAATATAAACCTGCTATAGTATCTCCTATTTTAAAAACTCATTTGACCCATATGATTTTCAGCTATAGTCCCTTGAAAGAGTTGTCTATATTTATTGTCCCTATTTCCTTTCCTCCATTCTCCCTTGAACCTACTCTAATCAAGCTTTCATTTCTGTAATTCTCCTGAACAGCTGTCGAGATCACCAGTGTTTCAGCATAGCTGTATCTAATGGCCAACTCCCTGTTCTTGTTTGACTTGTCAACAGTATTTGATACAGCATGCTGTTTCTTTTTGAAACATGTTCTTTACTTAATGTTCAGGAAATTACTCACTCTTGGTGTCATTCTTAGTCTCATTTGCTAGATTATCCTCCATTTCTGTATTACTAAACCTCACGGTATTTTAGAGTTCAAACCTTGGGTCTCTTCTCTATGTACATGTACACTTAGGTAATAGTATCTAGTTCACAGCTTTAAATACTTTCTATATGTTGATATACTTTTTATATCTTGCTTTCTCTCTTGAACTCCAAACGTACATCCAACCACGAACTCAACATCATCTCAATTAACGGCAATTTTAGTTTATCAGGTTAAAAATGTTGGTGCCATCCTTGACTCATCTCTTTCTCTTACATTTGACAGCAAATCCTATAGATTCTACCTCCAAAATACATCCAGAAACTGACACCTTACTGCTTTCATCACCACTATCCTGGTCCAATGCATTATAACTTCTTAAGTGGACTACTCTAATCCACTTAATCCACTACTCTAGACTTTTCACTTGAGAAACAGAGGGATCCAAAGCTCTAGTGCAGTTAGAATTAGGCTACTACTCTATTCTCCACAGAGTGGCCAGAATGAAATTATTCAAGACTCTGTCAAATCATGTCACTCTTTTACATAGAGCCTTCCAATATCTTACTATTTCATGCAGAAGAATAGCTAAAGTTCTTAGCACAATTTAAAAGGCACTACCTAATCAGAGGACTCAAACCAACTCTAACCTCATTCTCTTCACTCACTCTTTTTCTCACCCTGACCCTCCCTAACTGAACTGCTTTGCTATTTCTTAAACATACCAGGCTCTTGCCTCAGGGCCTTTGAACACATTCTCCTCTTTTCCCAGATATCTTTATGGTTTATTCCCTCAATTCTTTCAGGTCTCTGCTCAAATGTTACTATAATTGCCATACATCATTAAAGCTTTCCTTGATTGAGAAACAGAGAATAGTAATCCCTCCTTTTTTTTTTAAAAAAATTATCCTTTCCTTTCATCCTACTTTAATTTTCTCAAAATCATTTATTACCATATGGCATAGTATATGAAGAAATTTCTATTTGTTTATTACCTTGCCTCTATAAGAAAGAGATTTGCTTGTATTGTTCACTGCCGCATCCTTAGCACCTTGAACAGTAACTAAGTATATGGTAGACGTTTTAGGAATAAATGCATGAATGAACAATAGAATGAATGCAATTCAATCTCCAAAATCTTTAATTAGGAACTGTGCCATGTTAAGAGAAGGAAGGAGTGAAGCATCCCCCCCCCCCCACTCCTTTTTCTTTTTTTCTGACCTGGATCATGGCAGAGGTGATGTGGTTTTATACTCAGGAGCAGCAACAGCATTCAGAGTCTTTGGTCTTTTGTATCAGTGTCCTTGTGATAGAGGATTCTAGAGAGTGAGAGTTGTTACTCACAACTTAGTTTAGAGCCTGCTAATCTACAATTTTGCATTCATATAATTTCCTCTATTAAATCCCTTCTGCCTGAACTAACTAGAATGAATTCTGTTGTCTATTTGTATGTGAAGTTTGAGTGTTACAATAACTGCTTCATGAAGTGGTTACAGGTAATCAACGTTTAAAGAAATGCAAATCTTTAGTTGGCTCTGTGGCCAGGGTCCAGTTATCATTAGAAAATCAGATATGTTCCTATGTCAGCCAGTGGTAAAACAGTTATTCAAATTACCTCTTGTGTTGATCCTAGAATGAAGTCCTACTGAAGACAAGCTATCTAGATTGAATGACTGTTTGGACAGTCCATTAATGCTGGTTCAAACATAAAAAGACTGTGTGGGTGGAATGGCTAATTTTAACTATGCTGTAGAGCTTTGAATGTCTCAAAATATCATCAGGGAACCAAGGAATTCCTATGACTGCTCTAAGATAATATCTTCTCTCTTATAACAGCAGAGTTGAGGTAATAAAAAAATCAAAAGTCTTCTGATTTCCCAGTGTTTTATAAATGAGCCAAAGATGGTCTCTGTATATTAGCTGTATGTTGTTTGTTTATAGCAGACTGACTCCTATTAGCTCAAAAGGCAATCAGCACTAATATAAAATTTTTAGATATCCACTTGCTTTAATCATAGCCCAAATAAGCATATTTTAAGCTACTGAGAGCCTCCCTGCTTTCCACACGCACGAAACAACACCCACATCAGCTAGCCATAGATAAGACCCATCAGTATAAAAGATGCCAAGCTACTGCTGCCTTTCAAAACTCTCTGGCCCAGACTCCCTGTTGGGCTGTTGAATGACATTACCTAAACACACAAGCCCCCCTCTCTGATCTCTCTCTCCCCTTGGAGTTCTCTTACTCTCCTATTTCTTTTGTTTTTATTTTTTAAAAATTTTTACTGGAGTACAGTTGATTTATAATGTTGTGTTAGTTTCAGGTATACAGCAAAGTGAATCAGTTACACATATACATATATCCACTCTTTTTTAAGATTCTTTTCCCATATAGGGTATTCTTGAACAACAAAAAAATTATTCTACCCCAAATGCCAATAGGACATATGTTGAGAAACACTGCCATAGAGCTATAGGCCCTATAAGCATGTGGTCTGCAATTTAAGTATCATTGGTGATAGGTTTATAAAATGTTTTGCCATAGCATGAGTCACCAGTGTTCCAGTCTGCAGTATCCTCACAACTGTTGCCTGACTGCCGATGTCTTCCATTACCAGTTTTATTCCAGTAGCACCTCACTTTTAGGTACAAATTATGTGTTAGGATATCAGTCCAGCTGCTGTATTAGTAATCCCAAAATGATGATGGTTTAGATTAGACAAATTTATTTATAATGTCCAAGCTGGTACTTCTGCTTGAAGACATCAAGGGCCTCCACTTCTATCTTGTAACTCTACTATTTTTTTTTTTTTTTTGGAGTATAGCTGCTTTACACTGCTGTGTCAGTTTCTGCTGTACAGCAAAGTGAATTAGCCAGAGCACCGAGCACCGAGTTCCCTGTACTATACAGTAGGTTCTCATTAGTTAACTATTTTATACATAGTATCCATAGTGTATCTGTATGTCAATCTCAATCTCCCAGTTCATCCCACCGCCCCCCTTTCCCCTTGGTATCCATACGTTTGTTCTCTACCTCTGTGTCTCTATTTCTGCTTGGCAAATAAGATCATCTATACCATTTTTCTAGATTCCACATATATGCGTTAATATACGATATTTGTTTTTCTCTTTCTGACTTAACTCTGTATAACAGTTTCTAGGTCCATTCACGTCTCTGCAAATGACACAATTTCATTCCTTTTTATGGCTGAGTAATATTCCACTGTATATATGTACCACATCGTCTTTATCCATTCCTCTGTTGATGGACATTTAGGTTGCTTCCATGTCCTGGCTATTGTAAATAGTGCTGCAGTGAACATTGGGATACACGTACCTTTTTTTTTCTTTTTAAACACCTTTATTGGAGTATAATTGCTTTACAATGTTGTGTTAGTTGATGCTGTATAACGAAGTGAATCAGCTACATGTATACATATATCCCCATATCACCTCCCTCTTGAGCCTCCGTCCCACCCTCCCTATCCCACCCCTCTAGGTGGTCACAAAGCACTGAGCTGCCTCCCTGTGCTATGCAGCTGCTTCCCACTAGCTAGCTATTTTACATTTGGTAGTGTATATATGTCAATGCTACTCTATCACTTCATCCCAACTTACCCTTCCCCCTCTACATGTCCTCAAGTCCATTCTCTAAGTCTGCATCTTTATTCCTGTCCTGCCCCTAGGTTTGTCAGAATCATTTTTTTTTTAGATTCCATATATATGTGTTAGCATACGGTATTTGTTTTTCTCTTTCTGACTTACTTCACTCTGTGTGACAGACTCTAGGTCCATGCACCTTACTACAAATAACTCAATTTTGTTTCTTTTTATGGCTGAGTAATATTCCATTGTATATATGTGCTACATCTTCTTTATCCATTCATCTGTCGATGGACAGTTAGGTTGCTTCCATGTCCTGGCTATTGTAAACAGTGCTGCAATGAACATTGTGGTACATGTCTCTTTTTGAATTATGGTTTTCTCTGGGTATATGCCCAGGAGTGGGATTGCTGGGTCATACGGTAGTTCTATTTTTAGTTTTTTAAGGACCCTCCATACTATTCTCCATAGTGGCTGTATCAATTTACATTCCCATCAACAGCATAAGAATTACTCTCCTATTTCTGAATAGTGGTCCCTGGGCCATAGCCTCTGTATGGTTTAATGCAGTGAGGAACTCCTACATTCAAGTCTGGCCATTAACAAAAAATCTAGCAACAATAAATGCTGGAAAGGGTGTGGTGAAAAGGGGACCCTCCTGCACTGTTGGTGGGAGGGTTTTGTAGTTTTGATTTGCATTTCTCGAATAATTAGTGATTTTGAGCAGCTTTTCATGTGTCTCTTGGCCATTTGTATGTCTTCCTTGGTGAAATGTCTATTTAGGTCTTCTGCTCCATTTTTTAATTGGATTGTTTGTTTGTTTGATATTGAGTTCCATGAGCTGTTTGTATATTTTAGAGATTAATCCTTTGTCTGTTGTTTCATTTGCAAATATTTTCTCCCATTCTGAGGGTTGCCTTTTTGTCTTGTTTATGGTTTCCTTTGCTGTGCAAAAGCTTTTAAGTTTAATTAAGTCCCATTTGTTTATTTTTGGTTTTATTACCATTACTGTAGGAGGTGGGTCAAAAAAGATCTTGCTGTGGTTTATGTCAAAGAGTGTTTTTCCTATGTTTTCCTCTAAGAGTTTTATAGTGTCTGGTCTTTCATCCAGGTCTTGAATCCATTTGGAGTTTAGTTTTGTGTATGGTGTTAGGTAGTGGTCTAATTTCATTCTTTTACATGTAGCTGTCCAGTTGTACTGAGGTAGATGGACCTAGAGTCTGCCACAGAGTATAGTAAGTCAGAAAGAGAAAAACAAATACCATATGCTAACGCATATATATGGAATCTAAAAAAAAAAAAAAAAATGGTACTGATGAACGTAGTTGCAGGGCAGGAATAAAGATGCAGACATAGAGAAGGGACTTGAGGACACGGGTTGGGAGGGGGAAGCTGGGGCGAAGTGAGAGTAGCATCGACATATATACAATATCGAATGGAAAATAGTTAGCTAGTGGGAAGCAGCAGCATAGCACAGGGAGATCAGCTCGGTGTTTTGCGATGACCTAGAGGGGTGGGATAGGGAGGATGGGAGGGAGGCTCAAGAGGGAGGGTATATGGGGACAAAGGTATGCATATGGCTGACTCACTTTGGTGTACAACAGAAACTAACACAGTATTGTGAAGCAATTATATTCTAATAAAGATCTATTTAAAAAAAAAATGTCTACTTCCATTCTTTGCCTCAAGGCCTATAAGTGGAGTCAGGTTGCAAAATTCCCCTGGGAGCCAATTAAAAAGTAAACCAGGAAAAATAAAGTTTTCACATCAAAATAATTGCAATATTGTGTTAACATGTAAAAGAAAAATCTGAGGAATGGACTCTCAGATTCTAGACAAGGATGGCAAAGATATCATTTTAAGATAGGCTTGACATTGTTAATATGGGTTTATATGACTAGAGCTTTTTAAACTATTTCTTGATTTAGAGTTCCAGTCTGAGCACCTGGGAGTGCTTTTAAATGGTTTCTCAGTGAGTTGATTAAAACCTGGATTCAATATTGGTCTATCATTAAGGTAGACAGTCTAACAGTCAACATTTTGAATCTCGCCTGTTGTGCCAGAGGGAATAAAACACTCTGAAGAGTCTCACTGTAGCCCAGAAGTAATACTTCACTTTTGCTCACTCTTCATTTGCCAGACTAGTTACATAGCCCCAGACAACCATGAACAGTTAGGAAGTGCAATCCTACAATAAACCTGGGGCAAGGAGGACTGGAACAGTCCTGCTGACTACCAGAGTGTCTGTTCAAGAATTCTGTCAAACTTTTCTTAAGGCATTAATACTATTCTGGGAAGGTATATAACAGATAGCTTTCAAACTGTGAAGACTGGCCAATTCATTTCTCCTATATTCTTCTAAGGATTTTCTTGGAGCTATGCTGCCTTGCTTGATTTTCCATTTTTTTTCTTTTTCTCCATTTCCCCTTTTCTCCTTTGTCTTGAGCGGGCATTCCAAGAATAACAAATTGCGTGTGAAAACATAGGCTGGCTCAGTATAGGTAAAGGAAATGTTTGTTGGGAAAAGGTCAAGGGCTTAAAGAAGACGATTCTGCAATGTACTCTGTTGGCCGATGAATAGCATTGCCTAAACTCTAATTCTAGTCTAGGTATCTCAAAGTGCTTCAAGAATAATGAATTAGAAGATGTGGAAATAGTGTGACTCTGGAGGAAAATGTGGCCTCCATTATCCACTTAGTGATAGTTCAAACAGAGATGTGGATATTAGACCCTGGCTTTGCAAATTGCATTACGAAATGCTACCCGGGCCACCTCAGTTATTTCAAAGTGCCATGGATCTCTTTGCTTCCATCTGACATCCAGATGGACAGGAAGGGATGTGCAGACAGGGTGGTAAATGAGTATTATTTTATAGTCTGTTTCTTGTGGAAGTGAAGGAGGGGGCAGAGACCTAAGGAATACAATCCCACCATAGATGCTAGAATATCTAGATACATTGAAGCAAGATAGATGGACGACATTTCACCTAAACATAAATTCACTAATACTAAGGTTCCGATTAATATTATTGTTTAAAAAGACTTCAATTTAACATTATATTTAATTGATGACTTAACTGGTGTTTGTTACATGCATAGCACAATGCAATGGTCAAACACATTTCAGCTTCAGGTGGAAGTTCTCCATGAACTTCACCAACTCTAAGAACTACAGAGAAGTGCCACAAAAGTGATCACCATGTTGGAGAACTGCATTTACTGAATAAATTTAACAAAGATAAAGACCAGATACATGCTTTCACTACTAAGAAAAGAACAATGGGAATTAAAAGAGGAATGCAAAGCTATACATGGGGCAGATTTGAAGTGAATAACATGATTTTCCAAAAGATCTTAAAAGCAATGAATTCTACACAGTTAAAATGGGCTATTTTCCCCTGAATGAGTACACTGAATGGATCGTGAATCCCCAAACCCTGCTGTGACTCAATCACATACTTTTTGACTTACTTAGTATTCTTATCTGATGAACTCAGAGCACATCGATTTTACTAATGTTTGTTCACAATATTCTCAAGAATCACAAAGGGGGAGAGCCAACCACGGAAAGATCTGAAAGAAGAACATTCTAGAGAGGGCAGACAGCAGAAGCAAGAAGAACTACAATCCTGCAGCCTGTGGAACAAAAACCACATTCACAGAAAGATAAACAAGATGAAAAGGCAGAGGGCTATGTACCAGACGAAGGAACAAGATAAAACCCCAGAAAACCAACTAAATGAAGTGGAGATAGGCAACCTTCCAGAAAAAGAATTCAGAATAATGATAGTGAAGATGACCAGGACCTCGGAAAAAGAATGGAGGCAAAGATTGAGAAGATGCAAGAAATGTTTAACAAAGGCCTAGAAGAATGAAAGAACAAACAAACAGAGATGAACAACACAATAACTGAAATGAAAACTACACTAGAAGGAATCAATAGCAGAATAACTGAGGCAGAAGAACGGATAAGTGACCTGGAAGACAGAACGGTGGGATTCACTGCTGCAGAACAGAATAGAAAAAAAAAATGAAAAGAAATGAAGACAGCCTAAGAGACCTCTGGGACAACATTAAACGCAACAACATTCACATTATAGGGTTCCCAGAAGGAGAAGAGAGAGAGAAAGGACCAGAGAAAATATTTGAAGAGATTATAGTCGAAACTTCCCTAACATGGGAAAGGAAATAGCCACCCAAGTCCAGGAAGTGCAGAGAGTCCCAGGCAGGATAAACCCAAGGAGAAACACGCTGAGACACACAGTAATCAAATCGGCAAAAATTAAAGACAAAGAAAAATTATTGAAAGAAGCAAGGGAAAAACGACAAATAACATACAAGGGAACTCCCATAAGGTTAACAGCTGATTTCTCAGCAGAAACTCTGCAAGCCAGAAGGGAGTGGCATGATATACTTAAAGTGATGAAAGGGAAGAACCTACAACCAAGATTACTCTACCCGGCAAGGATCTCATTCAGATTCGATGGAGAAATCAAAAGCTTTCCAGACAAGCAAAAGCTAAGAGAATTCAGCACCACCAAACCAGCTCTACAACAAATGCTAAAGGAACTTCTCTAAGTGGGAAACACAAGAGAAGAAAAGGACCTACAAAAACAAACCCAAAACAATTAAGAAAATGGTCATAGGAACATACATATCGATAATTACCTTAAACGTGAATGGATTAAATGCTCCAACCAAAAGACACAGGCTTGCTGAATGGATACAAAAACAAGACCCATATATATGCTGTCTACAAGAGACCCACTTCAGACCTAGGGACACATACAGACTGAAAGTGAGGGGATGGAAAAAGATGTTCCATGCAAATGGAAATAAAAAGAGAGCTGGAGTAGCTATACTCATATCAGATAAAATAGACTTTAAAATAAAGAATGTTACAAGAGACAAGGAAGGACACTACATAATGATCAAGGGATCAATCCAAGAAGAAGATATAACAATTATAAATATATATGCACCCAACATAGGAGCACCTCAATATATAAGGCAACTGCTAACAGCTATAAAAGAGGAAATCGACAGTAACACAATAATAGTGGGGGACTTTAACACCTCACTTATACCAATGGACAGATCATCCAAAATGAAAAGAAATAAGGAAACAGAAGCTTTAAATGACACAATAGACCAGATAGATTTAATTGATATTTATAGGACATTCCATCCAAAAGCAGCAGATTACACTTTCTTCTCAAGTGTGCATGGAACATTCTCCAGGATAGATCACATCTTGGGCCACATATCAAGCCTCAGTAAATTTAAGAAAACTGAAATCACATCAAGCATCTTTTCTGACCACCACGCTATGAGATTAGAAGTGAATTACAGGGAAAAAACATAAAAAACACAAACACATGGAGGCTAAACAATACGTTACCAAATAACCAAGAGATCACTGAAGAAATCAAAGAGGAAATTAAAAAATACCTAGAGACAAATGACAATGAAAACACGATGATCCAAAACCTATGGGATGCAGCAAAAGCAGTTCTAAGAGGGAAGTCTATAGCTATACAAGCCTACGTCAAGAAACAAGAAAAATCTCAAATAAACAATGTAACCTTATATATAAGGGAACTAGAGAAAGAAGAACAAACAAAACCCAAAGTTAGCAGAAGGTAAGAAATCATAAAGATCAGAGCAGAAATGGATGAAATTGAAACAAAGAAAACAATAGCAAAGATCAACAAAACTAAAAGCTGGTTCTTTGAGAAGATAAACAAAATTGATAACCATTAGCCAGACTCATCAAGAAAAAGAGGGAGAGGACTCAAATCAATAAAATTAGAAATGAAAAAGGAGAAGTTACAACAGACATCACAGAAATACAAAGCATTCTAAGAGACTACTACAAGCAACACTATGCCAATAAAATGGACAACCTGGAAGAAATGGACAAATTCTTAGAAAGGTATAACCGTCCAAGACTGAACCAGGAAGAAATAGAAAATATGAACAAACCAATCACAAGTAATGAAATTGAAACTGTGATTAAAAATCTTCCAACAAACAAAAGCCCAGGACCAGATGGCTTCACAGGTGAATTCTATCAAACATTTAGAGAAGAGCTAACACCCATCCTTCTGAAACTCTTCCAAAAAATTGCAGAGGAAGGAACACTCCCAAACTCATTCTATGAGGCCACCATCACCCTGATACCAAAACCAGACAAAGATACTACAAAGAAAGAAAATTACAGACCAATAACACTGATGAATATAGATGCAAAAATCCTCAACAAAATACTAGCAAACAGAATCCAGCAACACATTAAAAGGATCATACACCATGATCAAGTGGGATTTATCCCAGGGATTCAAGGATTCTTCAATATACGCAAATCAATCAATGTGATACACCATATTAACAAACTGAAGAATAAAAACCATATGATCATCTCAATACATGCAGAAAAAGCTTTGGAAAAAATTCAACACCCATTTATGATAAAAACTCTCCAGAATGTGGGCACAGAGGGAACCTACCTCAACATAATAAAGGCCATATACAACAAACCCACAGCAAACATCATTCTCAATGGTGAAAAACTGAAAGCATTTCCTCTAAGATCAGGAACAAGACAAGGATGTCCACTCTCGCCACTATTATTCAACATAGTTTTGGAAGTCCTAGCCACGGCAATCAGAGAAGAAAAAGAAATAAAAGGAATACAAATTGGAAAAGAAGAAGTAAAACTGTCACTGTTTGCAGATGACATGATACTATACACAGAGAATCCTAAAATGCCAGCAGAAAACTACTAGAGCTAATCAATGAATTTGGTAAAGTTGCAGGATACAAAATTAATGCACAGAAATATCTTGCATTCCTATACACCAATGATGAAAAATCTGAAAGAGAAATTAAGGAAACACTCCCATTTACCACTGCAACAAAAAGAATAAAATACCTAGGAATAAACCTACCTAGGGAGACAAAAGACCTGAATGCAGAAAACTATAAGACACTGATGAAAGAAATTAAAGATGATAGCAACAGATGGAGAGATATACCATGTTCTTGGATTGGAAGAATCAATATTGTGAAAATGACTATACTACCCAAGATAATCTACAGATTCAATGCAATTCCTATCAAATTACCAATGGCATTTTTTACGGAACTAGAACAAATCATCTTAAAATGTGTATGGAGACACAAAAGACCCCGAATAGCCAAAGCAGTCTTGAAGGTAAAAAACGGAGCTGGAGGAATCAGACTCCTGGGCTTCAGACTATACTATAAAGTTATAGTAATCAAGACAATATGGTACTGGCACAAAAACAGAAACATAGATCAATGGAACAGGATAGAAAGCCCAGAGATAAACCCACGTACCTATGGTCAACTAATCTATGACAAAGGAGGCAAGGATATACAATGGAGAAAAGGCAGTCTCTTCAATAAGTGGGGCTGGGAAAACTGGACAGCTACATGTAAAAGAATGAAATTAGAACACTCCCTAACACCATACACAAAAATAAACTCAAAATGGATTAGAGACCTAAATGTAAGACTGGACACTATAAAACTCTTAGAGGAAAACATAGGCAGAACACTCTTTGACATAAATTGTAGTAATATCTTTTTGGATCTGTCTCCTAGTAATGTAAATAAAAACAAAAATAAACAAATGGGACCTAATTAAAGTTAAAAGCTTCTGCATAGCAAAGGAAACCATAAACAAAACAGAAAGACAACCTACAAAATGGGACAAAATATTTGCAAATGATGCGACCAACAAGGGCTTAATCTCCAAAATGTACAAACAGCTCATACAGCTCAATATCCAAAAAAAAAAAAAAAGCAAACAACCCAATTAAAAAATGGGCAGAAGAGCTAAATAGACGTTTCTCCAAAGAAGACATACAGATGGACAAGAGGCACATGAAAAGCTGCTCAACATCCCTAACTATTAGAGAAATGCAAATCAAAACTACAATGAGGTATCACCTCACACCAGTTAGAATGGGCATCATCAGAAAATCTACAAACAACAAATGCTGGGGAGGGTTTGGAGAAAAGGGAACCCTCTTGCACTGTTGGTGGGAATGTAAATTGATACAGCCACTATGGAGAACAGCATGGACGTTCCTTAAAAAACTAAAAATAGAATTGCCATATGATCTATCAATCCCACTACTGGGCATATACCCAGAGAAAACCATAATTCAAAAAGACACATGCACTCCAATGTTCATTGCAACACTATTTACAATAGCTAGGTCATGGAAGCAACCTAAATGCCCATCAACAGACGAATGGATAAAGAAGATGTGGTACATATATACAATGGAATATTACTCAGCCATAAAAAGGAACGATACTGGGTCATTTGTAGAGACGTGGATGGATCTAGAGACTGTCATACAGAGTAAAGTAAGTCAGAAAGAGAAAAACAAATATCGTATATTAATGCATATATGTGGAACCTAGAAAAATGGTACAGATGAACCAGTTTGCAGGGTAGAAATTGAGACACAGATGTAGAGAACAAATGTATGGACACCAAGCGGGGAAAGCAGGGGTGGGAGGGGTGGTGCTGTGCTAAATTGGGCGATAGGGTTTGTCATGTATACACTGATGTTTATAAAATGGATGACTAAGAAGAACCTGCTGTATAAAAAAATAAATAAGATAAAATTCAAAAAAAAAAAAAAGAATCACAAAGGGGGAAATCTAATCTTCAAGTTAAAGACAGACAAACTAAAACTAGATTAGAATTAGTGACATGCCCAAGATCATGTAAATACCACCTGAACTTGAAATAGAATTTGCTTGTCTTCTTCCCAACCAGCAATCTTTCTCTAGATCACATTGTCCATGCAGTTCTCAAGTGTCTCACGTTGTTGATAAACTGGAATAATGCTGAATCCTATATAATTATGCTAACCAAGCAAGATTTAATGTCTGTGTGATACCTGTCCCTCAAGAGATGGGACAGATGTGTTATTATCATTCTTCAGCAAATTACTAAGCAGCAACTCAAAAAGAGTATAACTCTAAATGCCATACTGTGTAATTGATATTGTGAATTCTGTATTACAATTTTCACTTTCTCCTTCCCAACAGCTAACTGACATGAGGAGGAAACCAGCTGCCAAAACAGTCTGTAAGCTGAGTACAACACAATTCTAATGCAAAAAAATCTGAAATTAAAATTGACTTTTAAAGTCAAACTAACGCTTAAGCCAATAAGGAAAAATGACTTCTAATTAGTGTTTTTTATAGTGTACACTGAATATGGTTCTCTTTATGAAAGTCGGTCATATTCCCTTGCTAGGCTCTGAATTGCTTTTAACAAATCTACCTGTTTGATAATGAGAAATAGTAGTATTTGAAACTTCATCCATATTAAGTCACAGGAATGAACTCAGTGAGTGGCCTGACATTTCCTGGAGAGTGCCTGATAATCAGATAATATGTGTGGACACATTTGAATAGGGGACACATTTGAATAGGTTTTAATTTAAGAGTAGTGTGATTATGCAGTCACGCGAATTATAGTTAGAAAATGTATGAAATTCCACCATTCAATGATGGTCTTTGTTCAGTGACAAAAATCATTAAACTTGTAATGGATTATAAGGAATCCATACGGCAAAAAGGCATTTGTTATTACAAATGTAAATCCAAGCTTCAGCTCATGTCAGATGTATAATGGTGTACAAATATATATTTTATGATGATTATACCATTAAAAACTAGCAGTTGGTGTTTCAGAATATGGGTGACCTCACTAAGGCTGTAGAAGTAAGTTTAAATTAGTAAACTTTAAGCTTAAAACTAGGAATTTCACATATTCTTAAAAAGATTAAAAATTATCCATGCCATTCTAATGGCAGAAAAACGTATGAAAGGTGACATGGTGAAACAGACAGAATACAAAATAGAAGACAGGAAACCTGAATTCTAGCTGGGCTGGACACTTGACCTTGGATTTTAATTATCATCCACATTTTCCTCATCTGTAAAATGATGATAATGAGTATAACAATTGTAAGTGAAAGTTGTAAATGTATAAAATGCTAAGCAAACACAAAACGTGATTATATTAGTAAAATTTACATACGCTAATGGAACATTAGCATGTAGTCTTATGATTATCTAGGTAAATGTTTATTTTTATTTATTTATTTTAAATTACAATTACATTGCTTCACCTATTTTCAAAAACATTCTCCAATAGTTGATGCATTTATAGCCACATAATTCAAAAGACATGGTTTGAAAGATATGCTTGTGGATGAGTTAGTCTTACTCACCTACATTTTCCATACAGGATAATGAGGTGTTACTATAAGCACAAGTACCAGCAAACTCTGCCCAACATATCAGTTTGCTGTTCGGTGAAAAACACTATTTGGCACAGGTAAACTTTTGCATTTCTTATACACATCATCTTACAGTACTATGGGAATGTGGGACTGGTGTTTAGTAAATTGTTCACAATAAGTGCTTTAAAATTTTCAATTATAAATAAAAGTTTCTGATTGATGAAGCATGAGTAGACAGTCATGTGATTTATGGGGCCTGTCACTTATTCATATATCTGGAAGTGACTGATTTATTCATCCAAGGAGTTTTTTCCAAGTCATGCAACTGCTTTGAGACCATGACTGATTTATATTCTCAGGAAATGGTGAATGGTTCATGCACTTGATTTATAAGATGCACTACTGACTTAACAATTCCTCCAGCTGAAGTAGAAATCAGTGTTTTATACCTGGGATATAAATATCTGTTTTATTAATAAGATTGATTTATTTTACTTATTTGTATACACAGACTTTAAATTTTAGCTACAGTCTTGCTCTAAATCCCTTTGATTCTATAACGGGTCTCTTCTCTAAAATACAGATTGTGTAATTACAATTCGGTTTATGGAAACATCTATTGCATGCTGCACTACATTCTTTCAGAACTACATTCTTTCTCTGACCAAGATGTATTCTTTGCCTACTTCTTTTTGCTTTTAGAGCCAAATACACAAGTCTTTACTTGTTTTGCCTGTCATCACTTATTCTCTGTTCTCATCAGTTTTAAAATATACATATAATAACAGCTGGCACTTTGGGGCCTTAGCTGCCACTTCAGGAGCCAAAGGCTGGCTTCATGGTGGCCTTGTGAATGCTATTGATTCATGATAGCTTGTCTCATGAGGGGATTGGTACCAGTCCCGAGGAGACACATGACTGGCAACCAGTGCAGAGCAAGCTGAAAATGGATGGGTCGGGGACAGAGGAAAGTGACCTTGCTGCAGACACTCGCCTTGAAGAACGCAACAGGGGTCGGAGCCAAGAGTTTAAAAGCACCTAGGTCTGAATTTTGCTTCCAAAATTCTTGGACCTGAATACATCTAAACTCATGACTAAGGCACAGTGTATATAGCAACTTAGAATTCATATGGTGATCAAATGACTGGAAGCCAGGGGTTGATGATTCTGAGAAATAATAATAGTGGCTAATATTCATTGAATGCTTACTGTATTCCAGATACTGTTCTAAGGGCTTTACATATATAAACTCAATCATCACAACAATCATTTGAGGCAGATACTAACAACACCTTTTTCAGAGACGGACAGAGACCCAAATATCTTACCCAAGTTCAAACAAAGAGAAAGTGAAAGAGCCAGGAATTAAATGCACCCTGCTCTCTACTGTCTCTGCTAAGAACAGAGAAGTTAGGAAGTCAGCCTCAGACCCAGAAAAGAGAGGCTGAAAGCAATAATAATGTGAGAATTTCAGAATATCAGAATTTCAGCAAAGTGTACTGCTATTGAAGGTGGAGGCTAATTCTTTTTGGGGGTGTGTTGGTGAAGAGCTTGAATTGTGCTCAAGATAACCAATTGGAACTAAGGAAAAGAACTGCAGGCTGCTATCCAAGATGTGGGAAATTGGAGGCAGGCTAGAGAAGCATTTGGGTATCAGAGTGCATTCAGAACATCACTCTGTCCTGCGGTGAAGAGGACCAAGTACTGTGCCTGGAATAAAATTGACTCAGTGACACTTTATTAAATAAACACTGTTGACAGAAAAAGACTTAGGGAGAGACACTACAATCTATTTCAGGTATTTGGAAGCCCCATGAAATTTGTGAATGTGGGCTACTTGTTTACCTATGAATTGGCTGAGAAGCTAGAGAAGGTAGGCGAGTTAGGGCAGATGTTTACAACAGACTATTTTTAAAATACACATTTTATAATATTCTTGTCATAAACTCATTGGATAAATGTTAGCTTTTTAAATCATTTGAATTATAAAAGCAATTCACTTCTATGGTTAAAATAAATGTCAATGTTTAAAGACAGAACTTTCCTCTTCCCACCACAGAATAGCCATGCTTGCACTTAACTTCTCATCATGAACGAGAAAACTGTACAAACGATATGAAACATCTGCTTTCAGACATTGGACACCAGGGAGAACAGATCTGTGGTCACTGTGAGAAGGAAACTGCATGTAAGGTGAACTTTCTGTAGGAAGGCTCTTTCTAGATCTCAAGCAAAGCTCAGTGGTCCTGGGGAATTGAAGAGACAGAGACTGCAGGCAGTGGGACAGGTGACCTGAATTTGCAGGCCACATTACAAGACAGGAGGGAGTTAGAGAAAGAATTCTGGAAATCTGCATAGGAATCATTTTGAATCTTTGCGCGAATTCTAATCTGTACATGTGTAGGGTGTTGCTTACCATCTATAACCAAAACCAAAACCAAATAAATCAAAGTCAAGAACAGAGGAACATGAGGTCAGTGGTGGTCTCCTTAATTAAGAGTCATGATTCTTCACTTTGTTCTATACCTAAGCCAGTGTTCAGATCCAGAACCCACTGGCTGGGTCTCTAGGAGGAAGGACCCTGCAAGACCATGGCAAATACATACGAGCACAATTCCCTCAATCCTTCCCCAACAGAGCCTATGGCCATTTACCTGGGTGCATGTCTGCTTTGGGGAGGATTACTGGACACTGAGTTGACATTGATACCCAGAGATTAAAAGCACCATCACTATACCCCTTCAGAGTGGCGGCCTATGGGAGCCAGGTAATAAGCAGAGTTCTTACAAGTCCAGCTCACAGTGGACTTGTAGCTCACAGGACTTGTAGCCCTGCAGTTATTTCCCTAGTTCCTGAGTGTATGACTGGAATTTCTATATTTGGCAGTTGGAGTAGCACCGACATTAAGTCCCTGGTCTCTGGGGTAAATTCTGCACATAGTGTGGAAGGCATAGCTGATCATGGTTGTTTCATGTTTAAGTAAGAGGGAGTCTGCAGTCACTTCCCAGGATCCATCTATTTTCTCTAGGGGCCAGGCTGGAAAATTAAATGAAGATATGAAAGGGACCACCACTCCCACCTCATTTTGTTATTAATGGTGATACAAATTTCTGCCACAGCCCCTCTCTCACCCTGGGATACCATATTGTTTTTGAGAACCACTGCACTGCATTGATATCATGCTGACTGACAGGAAAAGTAAAAGGTGGCTGATATGCTGGTGGCCTTGGTAAGACATGCCAGAGGGTGGGAGATAAATCCTACATAGATTCAGGGAAGAGCCACTTCAGTGAAGGTTTAAAGGGTCTCGTGGTCAGGGCTATGCTAGAATATCCCTTCTAAAGTAAAAGACAAATTGTTGCGTCTTGCATCCCCTACTACAAAATAGCCTGGTAGGCTTCTTTGGGTTCTGGAGGCAACATAGTCCATGCCTAGCAATATGATCAACCCATATACTGGGTGGCATGGAAAGCTGTTAGCTTTGTCTGGGGCTCCAAGTAGGTCTAGACTGCAGTGCAACCATCCTATTGCTTGGGCTATACAATCCTGCAGACTTTTTGGTGTTGGAAGTGTTAATGGTAGAAAAAGATTCAGCACAGAAATTATGGTAAACTCCAGTGGGAGGGGCATGATATTGCCCCTGGGATTCTGGAGCTCTCCATCCCATCCACATGTTTATGTTTATAGGACCTTGGTGGAGACAGATGATTTGACCAAGGAAAATCAAGTGACATATTGTTGAGAAGCAAGTTTCCAAGGGTCTCTCGAATGTTGCATATTAGAGCAGAGGCACTATTTTTGTTCTGGACTATCTTTTCTTCTTTTTTTGGGGGGGGGGCAAATATAATTTGATAATTACTTTTACTTCAGTGGATTTATGTTTTATCAGATATACTAAGTAAATTATTTGACTTCACAATTTACATTTCTTGTTTGTGACACAGAGAAGCTAAGTTGAACTATATTAATCCCTTCCTCTTTGAAGAATTTTACTGTGAAGCAAAATGGACCTTGAATAGAAATGTTACATTGAGTACATCAGTACAGCTGGGCAGAAAATAAAAGTCTATACTAGAAAAGTAGAAAATAACCCAAATACAATACCTTCTTTTGTGATTTCATTTTTATAACATAATATTTGAGAAAAAAATCTTTTTTAAAACAATTAATTAATTAATTAATTGATTAATTAATTTTTGGCTGCATTGGGTCTTTGTTGCTGTGCACAGCCTTTCTCTAGTTGTGGCGAGCAGGGGCTACTCTTCATTGTGGTGCGCAGGCTTCTCACTGCAGTGGCTTCTCTTGTTGAGGAGCACGGGCTCTGGGCCCGCGGGCTCAGTAGTTGTGGCTCACGGGTTTAGTTGCTCTGCGGCATGTGGGATCTTCCCAGTCCAGGGATCGAACCCGTGTCCCCTGCATTGGCAGGCAGATTCTCAACCGTTGCGCCACCAGGGAAGCCCTGGGAAAAAAATCTTTTGAATAAAAAGTTGGTATGCTCATCAGGGTCCTAAGGGAACTATCAGAAATTGATTCAGGCCTGTTAAAGCAGTAAAAACAATTGATTTAAACAATTTTGAGAGATCTTGATAATCATTTGGAAGGCTAAAGAACTGGGCCCTAAAGAGAGCTGCACAGCTAGAACCCCAGGCAAATCACGCCATACCACTAGTCAGCAGGGTAACAGAGTTGCACCACTAAGCATTGGATGTGACCTGGCCTTCTTCACCTTTCCCCATGGGAATTGGGGCTCAGGCAGCCAGGAGAAATGGTGATACTCTGGCTACTGACAATGCTGTGATTAATAACATCCTCTGTCTCTTACCCAGACAGCATTCTGTCAGACCCATGAAATTGTGGCAGGACAACTTTTTAGCTTACATGTAGAATAAAATCTCATTTCCTTCACAATTTTGACAGCCTTGACATCTAAGTGATCATTTTTGTTTATTCCGAAGTATATTATTTTGTTGTTGACTCATAATGTATGTTCTAAGTTTTAGGGATCTCTGTGGTTTTTAAGAAGCACTCATGATCAACTGGGCCATCTTTTAGGGTACGAGACTTTTAAGCTCATGTCATCTTGATACTAGAGATTTTTATCTCTTGGTTACATTCCTTCCTCTCCCGGCCAAGAATTGTAACAAGTAAGGTTTCACACCACATAGGTCATGAAAGCATGTCACCCAGACTCTAGAATGCTCAAAGAGTTTCATTTCTCTTACCCTGGGGCAGACCTTTCCTGTTCAGGTCTTGCACAAGCCCCTGAGTTTCATCTTTGTTTTGTGATTCCTCCCAAATAAAAAAAGAATTCATGCAAAATAAGAATTCATGTAATTAGTGTTTCCTAGGTTTAAATTTTGCTCTGAGGACTTTAGCAGAGCCCTTGCAGGACATTTGGTCCTGTCTAAAACATCCATAAGACATTTGGTCCACGTTTGGTTCACGCCAAAAGATCCTTGATATTTGGTCCTGTCCAAACCCACTTGGCATGAACCAAATATGCTTGTGGACATTTTAGATAGGACCAAATTTCAAGGACCTTTTGGTGTGTACCAAATGTCTTATGGACCAAATGTATTATGGATGTTTTGGACAGCACCAAATGACTGCTAACCAATCCCATTTTATTTTAATAAGTATTAATACAAATTGAAACATAGATGTGAAGGAATACTGAGAACAGAGTTCTCTGGCAGAAAAAAAGTAGAATAAGCATTAAAAACTTAAGCTGAACTTAAAACTGAAATTCCATTCTTTGTTATTTACTAAAGAGAAATAAAACATATATCCTCATAAGGATTTTAGAATGTTCAGAGCTGCATTATCATATTAGCCCCAAATTAGAAACAAACAGATACCTGTCAACAGGTGAACAGGTCAACAAACTGTGGTATGTCCATACAGCAGAGTGGCATCAGGAACAAAACAAAATGAAACACTGATACATGCAACAACATGGATAAATCTCAAAAACTGAGCGGAAGAAAAACAATTTTATATATAAATATATATTCACACACACACACACACACATGCATAGTATTATTCCATGCATGTGAATTTTCAGAACAGGCAGAACTAATCTATGATGACTGAAGGCAGACCAAGAATTATCTGCAGATGTCGGGTGGTAATTGTAAAGGGACAAGAGGGAACTTTCTGAGGTAATGCAAATGTTCTATAAGTTGATTGTGATGGTGGTCACTAGGGTATACAAGTTTGTCAAAACTCGTCAAACTAGATACTTAAAATAGATGCATTTCATTGTGCATAAATTATACCTCAATAACATTATTTTAAAAGAAAAACTATGATTATAAAAAATTAATGATTTTAACTGCCTTTATTTAAAATGTTATATATTTGGAGTTAGAAATATATTTTGTATTGTGCAAGAGAAGATTCTGAGGTGGGTGCTGGACAGAATTGTGATAACTATGATGAAAATAGGGAGGTAGGTCTCTAGCAACTGAATGTCAATGAATTGAAACACATACTTAAGGACCCAGAATGTTTAGTGATGCAAATAGCACTTTTATATAGATAATTACTTCTACTTTGTAAATTTATGTTTTTCCTACTAAAAATTGATTTACATTAAAAATGTAAGTGCTCGTACTTAGATACAGTACTGCCACATAAGTTTGCATAGGTTATATGCTGTATAACTCCGGGGGGTACCATTCATGGTTACTGCAGATGATTTTACCAGTTTTACCTGGCATTAAAAGTCCTTTCCAAGCATCCTTAAGATAAAGACTCCCTGATATTTTCTGACTTCAGGACACCTTAGAGTCAAATGCTTCTATGGGCTTTCTTACAGTATGTCCCTAGTCTCCTTTCAAGAAAGCTGTCAGCTTACAACTTGACTGAGGAACATTCCAATTGTTCTTTCAATGTCTGATGCTTCTTTTTTGTCATTACTAAACTGAAATAAAAGGGAGGGATTACAAGAAGAGTTGTGTAGTTGATTTATTTCATAGCTCCTTATTGAATATTTTTACTATAAGGAAGGAGAGCTGTCTCTTCACTGCATGTGCCTAGTTTGTTTTGAAGTCCTTTACTCTTTTCTGATCAATAACTCAGTTCTGTATGTAATGTTTAAATTCATTAAATACTAAGTAGCTGTAGGTTCCCTGAGCCTTTTATATCTGGGTCTCTGAGAAAGAACATAGAGTCAATGTCCCTTTCCCGTCAGACATACTAGTTCAATCTCATTTTAGTACAAAGGGATGAAGGAGATTTTCTCACATATGTATAAATGTAAAGCAAACCAGAACATATTTTTGAAATTTTAAGATTTCATGATATGGTAATCAATTCCCCTGTCTCAAACAGTAATGGAAAATGTTAACTATTTTGTTTTGTCTTTTATAAAATGTAGGGCATAGACAATCACGTCTTGGCAAACTTTCTTGAAGGTCAAATAGTAAGTGGTTTAAGCTTGTGGGCCATATGGTGTCTGTTGCAAGTACTCAACTCTGTCACAATAGCAGGAAAGCAGCCATATACACTACTTAAATAAATGGAAGCATCTGGGTTCCAATAAAACTTTATTTACAAAAACAGGTGGTTGGATCATGGGCCATAGTTTATAGACCACTCAATTAAATACTATTTAAATTCCCCCAATAGTCTAACATGTTATAACTCTACTTTAATGAACTATAAAATATTCTAGAAAAATACTATGTGGTTTGATAACAAAAGTTCCTTGTCAGAAGACTGGAACTACAAGTCTATAAGCCAAGATTTTGCATGACAGACCCTTTAGCATTTAAGATTATTTTAGAAGCAAAAAATTCAATTTGTTATATCTCTCACTATGTGCACTTTCAGGAAATATATTACACATATTTCTTTGATAGGAATTAAGAATGGGTATATTCAGATTAAATGAGCTTGAAGTACAAGGTGTATTTCAAGAAGGCTTTGATCAAGAGCCATGTTATATTAAAAAGGTAAGACGTTATGACTAATTTATGGAACACGAATTTAACACTCAAGCATGTCAAATTTAGGGCATAACCCACTTGACATTGTCACAGCATATAAGTAACCTTTCTGGGGTAGTGTTTCCTTGGTAAAGTATTATGAAAATATATTCTGTTCTTTATAAAACGCAAATTCATTTCGAAGTACATTAAACTTGAATAAATAAATTTTTAATGAAACAAAAGGGTTGTTTTTGAAATTCACTGTCCTCTGACAGACTCTAAATGGCTTCATTTCTCTGTGCTTATCCCTTTTTCATAAGGTCTATGACTACTAGTGTATGAGTATTAAATTCTGGGCAGCTTCTTGTATCTCTCACAGAGTTTGAAGAAGGAATTAATGAGCTCCAAGCCTGTACGTTTCTTGCTCAACTTCTCCTATTAAGACAACTCATCATAGATCACCCAGAAACAGCTGTGCTCTGCAAGTTGTAAATGAAAGGTCATGTGTGGTGACTAAAGTATGACTCTCAATCAGTGTTCGTGAAAAGCTACTCGTCAAGAGTGCTATTTTCACTATGTGAAAAGTTATTTTAAAGAACTGTATCAACACTGAGTTATCTGAGCCCTATATAGCCCCTGCCATTTTAAAAAATGACACATGGTCAGGGGCCCATTTACTCCCTCAAGTCACAGGAAGATCTGTAAACCAATTCAGAGCTCCCAGATCCTCAGGGACAGGGTTCATCAGTTCCTTAAATCCTTTTCCCCTCTTCCTGAAGGCATATGCCTTATAAATTTCACACAAAGTTCTGACAGTGTCAGCAACCAGAAGCAGAGAAGCATTTCCCATTCTCCACCCCAATCTTCATTAATCTTGGAGTTCATGTAAATAGACCCTACCTTCCTGAAATTGTACATTAGGAGACCTGGAGTTAGCGCTTTGGACGGCAATAATGCTGGGCAAAATAATACTGTAAAACTGGTTTGGAAGGCTCGGGGGGAACTCATTCACATTTCAGACTTTGGCTGCTTCCTGGTTCCAGTCAGAGCTGAAACACCCACAAAAATGAACACTTTTCCAAATTGCATTCTGGCACATGCTTTTCCAGTTACAGCTGGATTCAGGAAATGTGCCAGAAGGGAAAAAAAAAAATGTATTTTGAGCAAGATTTTCTTTCTTAGCTTTTTTTTTTTCCTCTTAAAGAGCCTCCAGGACACTGTTAATAGTGTCAAACAGTGAGACATGATTGCTTTTTCTTGGCACACATCAAGTTTTTAGAATTACTGATACATTCTCAGTCCCTTTGATAGAACCCAGAGTCAGACTGGTGTATGTGGTAGGAGGTGTGTATGTAATATGAGAGGTGCTGAGCTTTAGAGCCAGGAGTAGGGAAATAGGTGTTTGCAGTAGGGAAATAGGTGTTTGCAAATGGTAGCTGACAGGCAGCATCGGCCCACCTTGATTTCATCCTGACTTATGTCTTCAAAGTATAGACTGTAAGGCCAGACCAGAAGATACCTCACACGTATACTTTCACATGTGATCTCTTTTGCCTTCCCATCACATCTGTGCATCCTATTTTTTCCTTACGACAGTCATGTGCCATCTTCAAGACCTTAGCTTTACCGATGGTTATCCATGAAGACAGGATATTACCAATTTAAGAATCTAAAATTTAGGTAGAATTTCAGAAAACAGAGTGGCAGTTTCTTATAAAGGTAAACATAACACTCACCCTATGACCCAGCAATCCCATTCCTAGATATTTATCCAAGACAAATGAAAACACATGTTCACTAAAAATCCTATGCACAGATGTTTAAAGTAGCTTTAATCATAATAGTCAAAACTGAAAATAACCCAAATGTTCATCAATTGGTTAACTGTCATATATCCACACAACAGAATAGGGCTCAATAAAATAAAATATAAAATAAAATAGGGCTTCCCTGGTGGCGCAGTGGTTGAGAATCTGCCTGCCAATGCAGGGTACACGGGTTCGAGCCCTGGTCTGGGAAGATCCCACATGCCGCGGAGCAACTAGGCCCGTGAGCCACAACTACTGAGCCTGCGCGTCTGGAGCCTGTGCTCTGCAACGGGAGAGGCCGCGATAGTGAGAGGCCCGCGCACCGCGATGAGGAGTGGCCCCCGCTCGCCGCAACTGGAGGAAGCCCTCGCACAGAAACGAAGACCCAACACAGCCAAAAATAAATAAATAAATAAATAAATAAATTTATTTTTAAAAATAAATAAATAAAATAAAATAAAATGAACTACTAATACATGCAACAACATGGGTGAATCTCAAATACATCATGCTAAGTGAAGTGAGTCAGGCTCGAAAGTCTATATATTGTTTGATTCCATCTACATTACATCCCGGAAAAGTCAAAACAATAGTGACAGAAAGCAGATCAGTGGGGATGGAGGAAGGAGACTGAGAAAGGGACTGAGGGAAATTTTGGAGGTGATGGAAATGTCTATTATGATTATATGGTGTTTACACCTCTTTGTTCTTGTCAAAATCATAGAACTGTATGCTATGAAGGGTGAATTTTTGCAGTATGTAAATTATCTTTCTCCCTCCCTCTCTCTCTCTATATATATATATCTTTAAAAAATTAGAGCTCCACTGCAGTATTGAGAAACTTAGTGTACATTTCCTGTGTCTCTTTTGGTTTCCTTTGTTTAAAATCCACCTCCTCTCTCCCACCTACACCCCCAAACCAGCAATCTTACTCTCCCACCTATTATGACAAGCTAAGCAGAACATCGTTATTGACCAGTGCTTAATTTAATGCTTTCTGACATGTTTTCAGTCTCCACAGTTATCTCTTATTACGCATTCTCTTTCTTGACAACCCGGCTGTTTCTGAAACCCCCCATCCTCTGAGAACCAGCCGGAGATCTACTTTTTTGATTCTGTCATTCAAACTCTCCAGAAAAGGTGGATGGAACCCCAAAAAACTCCCTTTGTTTTTACAGTGGCTATGAAATATAGACATGCCAATTTATGTAGTCATTCAACATATATGTATTGATGACAGGTTGTGCGCCAGACACTGTTAAGCAGGGGTGATCTGCACTGTGCAAGGAGGTAAATCCCTGCCTTCATGTTGTTTCTTGCCTGGCATTAAAGAATCATAGAGATAATTATGATCTGTACCAGGAAGGAAAGAGAGAGTGATTGTGGTGGTTAGAGCAGGGTTCACAACGTTTTTCCTGTCAAGGCACACGATTCGATGTGATAGTATATGATGGTAAGTGATTAGCAGATGAGATCAACAGAGGGTGGAGGAGATTAATACCTCAGCTTATTAGCAGCTCACATTAGGCTACAGTAGCTGGTAGGAAAGTGCTGGTTTTGAGGACTCACCTTGTCTGGGACATTGGATAAGGCTGACACCTGAAGGACAAGTCTTAGCAGTAACAGTAGTGGTGGCCTTGGTGGTGGTGATGGTTGTAATAGTTACAGTAATAGTAATAGTAGTAGTAGCTGCAGTAGTAGTGGTAGTAGTAATAGAGAAAAGTCATGCAAGGGAAGTATTTCAGGCACAGAAAGTAGTAAATGGTGTGTGTGTTGGGGGGAGGGGCTTTCCTAAGGTGATTAACTATTATTATAATAAAAAAACCATGACAGTACATGTTACATAAGAATTCATATGTAAGTATGTAAATCTTTAAAAATTAGGAGAGTTAGACTAGATTGGATTTTATACTGACAGATAATTTTTTATTTCTACTCAAATCAAGATACACATAGGACTACCTGGATGTCTTGTATATACACTTCCTGCTATTAAGGCACTAATTTATTGGAAAAAAAAAAAAGACACACACATACACAAGGAATAATTAGAAAATGGGATAAAGCAGAATTATTCACACCCTAAAATATCTGATAAAGTAATGAGGAAAGAGTTAACTAGGTGAAAAGGGCCAAGAATGGCCTTGTGGAGGAAGACAGAGGAGGATGGAGGGTGTGAGACTTGAATCCACCTGGCTGGGTGAGGTGGAGGGCAGGTCTTTCTAGCCATGGGGTTCTCCTGGAGCAACCCCAGGGATGCAAAGAGGAGAAATGTACAAGAGAAAGCAGGAGCATATGTTGTTGACATTGTTAAAATCATTTGCTTGTCTGCTATTTCAAAGTGGATTTGTCCCAAACACCACGTTCCATTCCCATGAGAATCAATATGCTGCTTACTGCCATTAGCTTGCTCCACTGGGGGAAAAAGCATTTTTTCTCCCATTGTGTGTGCTCTTTATCATCTCACCATAAAAAGTGCTAGATGCTGTGATGAAATTGGCAAGATTAACATCTGTAGCGATGAAAGGTACATAAGCACCAGATCAAACGGCTTTCACACGTTTAATATCTTTCGGCTTAGACCTCCTGTGACGAACACAAATCTGAGAGGCGTTTTATCCTGGTTTGTTCTGTAGTTCTCCCTCATCCTGGAAACTTCTCCAGATATCTTCCCTGAGCCTCGGGGATGGTTCCACATCTGAGTTAAGCTCAGTGTTGATGGTCTTTAGAACTTTTAATCTTTAGGCATTAGACCCAGGAAGTACAGGAAAGGGTAAAGCTCATATTGCAGTGAATCAAGAGTTTGTGGTCAAAATCTGAAACTGTTTTCAAAGAGTTAACAAAATCAACATTAGAATCCAAGCCTGAACAATGAGAAAAAAAATCTCCCTGACTGAAGACTCCCCTGCTGAGTCCATTATGATTTTCTCAGTGATAAATTTCTGATTTTTCCTAGTATATTAATGATTTCTCCTCAAAAGACTGTGGCTCTGGGATCCTAGCCCACTACCCTCTCAGCAAAGTAGCCTTACCTAGTTGGTCACCATACAAAACTACCACACTGCACGAACATAAAAAATGCAAAGAATATACAAATACAGAATGACAACAAGGCCAGTCCAAATTTTACTTTAGTTTGGCAAATGTTAACCTATAAATTAGACTCTTGATTTATTATGCTATAACTCTTTTTAATTCATGTTTACTTCAGCCTCAGCCCTTATAAAGCTCTCATAAGTCTGGTATAAAGTCTTTTTTTTTAATCATTTGGTTCAATTCCCTCTTAACTACAGGTTGCATTTTGTCTTCTCATATGCTTCTGAATACTTGGTCACTAACTTAGTTTATATTTCAATTCAGTTCATTTAAGTTGATTTCACTTCAGCAAAGCTGTATTGGGTACCTACCATGACCTCGGCACTAAGGGGCAACAGAGATGACTGATCTCATTGCCTTTTGTCAGGGAGGAAAATCATTTCTTCTATCCTCTTATGTTCATGTCTTAAGTGCTTGGAAATTAAACTGACAAAAGACAGATTAGCAAGAGAAGAGACAAACGAGAGTTCACAGAAAAATGTGACTCAAGGAGGTATTTAGAATTTGGGGCATGAATCTTAACAGGAGAAGAGGAGGAGGAGAATACATATGGGAAAATAAATGACTTTAAGGAAAGATAAATGGGCCCTCAGGAGAATAGATGGGAGCTATAATTTTGTGGAAATGTTTTTCTAGGTGTGATGTGGTGACTTCTCATCTCCAGCGATAAGAGTCAAATTTCTTGGTAGCTCCCAAGCAGGAGATTTTTCCCCATTGAGTTCTTTTGGGAGGCTCTACCTTTATTTTTTTTTATTTTTATTTTTTTTCAAATAAACAAGTGTTTATTAATTGCAAGCCAAGCCTTACATGGGATGAAAAGAAATCTAAGCCATAATCTTTGTTTCTTAAAGTTTGCAATCTAAATAAGTAGCTATAGGTAGATAATGTGTTATTTATTGAATGAATTCATGATAGAATAAAGCAGTACATCATACTTGCCAAAGAATGATACAACAAAAATATTATCAACAGAGAGAAAGGGAGAGGAAGTTCCTTCAGGCTGGGATGAGTACAGAAAGCTGTATGAAAGTAAACTCAAAAGTTGTACTTGAAGAATGGGTGGACTTTGAATGAGGGAAGAAGAGAGAAAAAGACATTCTTGGAGATAAGGAATGAGAACAATGTGAATAAGGCCATGGAGTCAAAGCCATTTTAGGAGGAGAGTGAGTAAATTGGTTTTTCAGAGAGGTGAAAAATTATAGATTAGACTAGGAAAGGAGTTTGGAGTCAGATTGTAGAAGAGTGTGAATGCCGGATTAAGGACTAAGGATTTAGGGAGGCTCTACCTTTAGATCAGTAAGAAATTTCAGGAACTCAAAATTATTTTTTGTGCTCAAAATAATTTTTTTGCCATAGTGGCATATTCTGGACCCTTTCACTTTCATTTAGTTGGAGAAAGAAAAGCATACATGAATCACTGTGTCACAAGCAAGCCGCAAGTGCAACATGAGAACAGAGGAGGGAAAGCTGAATTCTGACTAAAAAAGTTTTGGAGAGTCATGGGATTTCTGAGCAGTCCCTAAAACATTGAGTAGGACAGAGGAAGTTGGGGACGTAAGTCAAAAGGAGGAACCAGAGGGAAGGGAGTCTGGTGACTTCCTTGGATTAAGAATCCTTTTGAAATATGCTATCTCCTTGATACTAATTTACGTCATAATCTTTCTGGTTTTCTTTCTTTCTTTCTTGTTGTTTTTGTTCTTTTGCCCTGATGTGTGCTTCACACTTTATCGAATCCAGTTTTCTTCTCAATCTTCTTTTTTTTAGTAATAGTTGGCCTAGCTCAGCCACTTTCTTGCTGTGTAAACTTAAGCAACAATCTGAAGATTGTAGATAAACTAACAGCACAGTGTCTTACACATAGAACACACAGCATAGATGATGGCTAAAATTCACCACCACTCACACATCCATATTCAAATGTCTACTTACCTTGGTAAACATCTACATATCTAGCAGCACTTATACTATGGTTTTATCCAGAGTCCAGTTGATTTCAATAAACTTATGTATTGTAAAATATGAGCTTTTATAGCCAGCCAGCTAGGGTAAGAAACCAGAATGATCAAGATGATTGAATCTCAATTATCAATTACTAAAGGAAATGGAAAGACGGGTCAGAAAGCAGGTCCTGTACTGAGGGTACTTCTGAAAGTGGCCCTTGAGGCTGCCTACTTTTCTAGAAGACATTGGGCAGTAGCCCCAGCATTTGGATGAGACTGGTCTACAAGTGTAAACCACAGGTTCTTCTAGCCCAGGCCTCAAACTACAATCAAATACTTTAGCACACAGGGATTTACAGTCTGGAAAACCACTGCAGTCTCCTCATATTCTAATTTTTCCAGTCCATTCCCTATTAAGTTTTACTCTAATTTATATCTGGAAAGTCTTAAAATAAGTCTGATCATGGAAGAAATTCTACACATGGCTCAGAGAGGAAATAATTCTTTAGAACCCAGACAATACTTAGTTATTTCTTGTGTAGAATACTATAGTTGCCTTTACACAGTTCTTTTTATTTTAACTTAGGACTTCCTTTCCTAGATGAGGGGAGTTTGTTCCAGAATTCCCTTTTGCTTCAGAGACAGGATGCCCCTGCCGGAATGGGCATGAATAGAAAGGGGAAATGAGTACAATTGACATTGTGTTGCTTTTTGGTCACCTTAACACACCCTAGGAAAGTGACGTCCATGTACCAGCAGTGTTTGGTCAGGGACGACTTCTGTAAGGTAAAACAGCTTCACAAATCAATTCAAATGCTTAATGCACCACTCTCCCCTTTAATACATATTCAAGGCATTTAATGAATACAATCTGACTTTATCACTGTTCTCCTTAAATATGTCTAAGATTTATACATTGAACCTTAGCAAAAGGACAAATGGTTGACCAATTCATTTTCGCCCCCTCAAAGTTAATTGACATTGCTAAAAACCCCTTACGCATGGTAACATCCACTAAGAAAAACAGTGCACATGAATTACAGCAACAAACTTATTCTGAGTAAGAACAGACGTTTAGGCATAGTTGACTGCACGTTAGGTATCAAGGTTGCCTGCAGTGCTTCTTTTTGATGCAGCTGGGAGGATCGTCATCTAGTCTAAACAGTTAGAGTAAAATTCAGGCCATTAGCTGGTGACAGGTCTTCATCCACCACGCTTACCAATCTGTCCACTTGGGTTATCCTCTTTTCACGTGGGCAAGTAACATGCAATCCTTTTAATACTCATTATTTTTAGCTGAATAGCGGCTGCCTGGAGCTAAAGGGTTGTGGATATCAACAGACTTGAGATCTGATGTGACCCCTTAGTCAAAATAATACAAGAAGTCTATTTTTTCATTAAGGAGAAAGTGTTTTTGTTTATTAAGAAGATTCTTTTTTCTGGCATGTCATTCTCATATTTACATTATTTGTGCCTACTATAGGGGCTAGAAATTTTTTTTTTAATGGCCTATTTATTTATTTTTGGCTGTGTTGGGTCTTCATTG
The DNA here is from genome assembly GCF_949987535.1 of Balaenoptera acutorostrata. Classification (NCBI taxonomy): domain Eukaryota; kingdom Metazoa; phylum Chordata; class Mammalia; order Artiodactyla; family Balaenopteridae; genus Balaenoptera; species Balaenoptera acutorostrata. Next base: position 98,242,280 of record NC_080067.1, on the reverse strand, counting down.
CTGCGCACGGGCTTTCTCTAGTTGTGGCGAGCAGGGGCTACTCTTCGTTGTGGTGCACAGGCTTCAGTAGTTGTGGTGCGCTGGCTCAGTAGCTGTGGCTCACGGGCTCCAGAGCACAGGCTCAGTAATTGTGGCACACGGGCTTAGTTGCTCCTCAGCATGTGGGATCTTCCCGGACCAGAGATCGAACCCGTGTCCCCTGCATTGGCAGGCAGATTCTTAACCACTGTGCCACCAGGGAAGTCCCGGGGCTAGAAACTGAACTGAAGACATTTGTTGAACTAAAAGTAAAAGGAAGAGAGACTGAATATTCCATGAAGATTTTGACACAATACATGTCCAGGGAGGATAGATGAGATTGTGGGCTGGGGGGTGGTATATGTGGATGTGCAAAATTCACACACAAATGTATGTGCATGTCTGTAGGGAGGAGGGTGGATTAAAACCAGGCTAAATTAGATACCCTGGTTCTTTCTTATGATATAAAACAGTGGAAACAGATGATCTTTTCTTTTCCCATTTTAGCAACGACTATTAAGAGAAGAACTTGTACATTACATTGTAAAAGTAACGCTAATACATTAAAATCATAAAAAACAATATATTAAAGACCAACTGGGATAAACATTGTGGTTAAGGCTCAAATATCAGTTTAGATCCTGCCTCTACCATCTACTTCCTGTAGGACACTGGACCGATCACTTTGTTCTGACCTTTGGTTTTCATATTTTTATAACAGAAGTAATAATAGCACCTATTTCTTGGAGTGGTAATAAGATTAAATGCAGCCATGCATAGAGACACTAGTGTAGTCCCAGTACATTATAAGCTCTAAATACATGTTAGACTAATTTTTGTGTGTGAAATTAGTCAAATTAATTATCTTTGGTCTTTATTTCACTTGCAGGAGACGCCTACTTCTTGGAAGGCGAAGAAGCCCCAGACACTTTTCAGATACTTGAACATTAAGAAGAGCATCAATATTAATAGAGTTTCCTAGGAAACATTTCTACATTCATTTTTTTTTTTTTTAATTTGAGGATTTCCTAGGATTACTTGGCCTTAGAATCCAGGTTGACTTATCCATTAGGCAGCTCAGTGCCTAGGACCCACAGAAGACCACAAAAATAATTTATTTTAAAATCAGAAGAAAAATATAAACTTTTAGGTAAACAGTGTTTCAATATATCATATCAATATGTACATCTTTATACCAATACAGTCATAAAATAACATTTAAAATATATTTTTATGAATGAAAGGGCCCAAGAAGACAAAGCTGCCCAAGGTTTATGAAAATCATAATGCTTAAAATGTGATGCAGGTAATAGTATTTTCCCTAGGTGACATAGTGAGTCAGCTGAACAAGGAAATGGCAGTTTCCTTTGTTATTTTTCTGCTTGACTGCTGATGGATGGGGGTGGGGAGGTTGGTGGCCAGGTGGAGTGGTGGACTTATCTTTTTAGAGTGTACCAGGCATATTTTTCTCAGACTAACATTGACATAAATCATCACAGTAACATCAGTATATGGAAGGACACAGTAGAAAGAAATGTAGGTGAATAAGGCCAGGGTGAGTAATTCAGATAATAGGGAAAGGGTAATAGAGACAGAAACGATTTTTACTATTCTTCAGATGGGAGGTACAGCACCTCATTTAAAATCATACAAATAATTTTTAAACCCACTGGAGAGCTAAAATAAAGTCATAGAGATATGTATTGTTACAAATATTACAGAAGTCCCTTTGCTCAAGAGGAACTAAGTTATATTTAAAACAAGCTGACATACACGTGCAATGTCTTAACAAAAAGAATCTGAACTTGTTGCTAAGGAAAGCCCTGTGCTTAAGCCTTTGGTGTAGTTATTTGAGCTCAGTACCTGATGTCTCATAAGGAAATTTTGGACATATCAGGATGTGTTACACTTAACTAACAGTAAGGCGGAGTCTTTTCCTTCTTGTTGCTTGGTTTTGTGGTATTGTACAAAATTATATTTACAAATTGCTTTCATTATTGGTTTGGAGTTACTCAGCATGTTGCAAAGTACTAGGAATCTCCGAAATAAAAAAGGTAAAACAATTTCTCAACAGACAGGGATTTAGAAATCACTGGTTTCCTCTATATGCCCAAAGCATGCATTTTAATTATAGCCTACAACAGGAATCTTCTAAGCAATCTTGAGAATACAATTTTGAATATACTGTATAACACTCAGTTCAGCGAATCTCACTCATAGCCTGCAATGAAAATTTAGACACCCCCAGTGTGGATGAACTGTCCTAGGCACTGGAACTCTGCCAACTATTCCACAGTTGAAGGAGCTCCAATTTACTTGGGAAAATCATTTCACTTCTCTTAACCTCAGTTTCCTTATCTTTGTACTAGAGGTTGTAATTCTTACTTTATTCATTTATAGTGAGGCTCAAGTCAGACAATGCCTATAAAAAGTGCCTTGGAAAACTGCAAGATCTCTGAAAATATAAGATACGGTTGTTACTGTCCTTTGGGCTCAGTTTTGATACCATGGCAATAATTGTGAGATTTTCATAAGAGTAGTCTGGGACTTGGGGCTAATTTGTGGACTTAAAAACATCTGTATGTGTAATTTAAGATTTAGTTCGACAACAGTGTCCTGGGCCGTGATGTTTCTCTTAGGCCTAATAAAAGCAAATACCTCTAACTAGCAACAAACTCAGTTGCCCTTTGTTGTCTACTTAGCCATTCTGCAAAGTGATTTGTTTTCCTCCTCGCAAATGTGTTAGTTCACAGAGTCTCCACCGAAAATTGTCAATGAAAATAATAAATGTGCAATGACAACAAATTGGTCAGAATCTCTGACTTCAGTTGTTAATTGAAGCCTATCCAATTTGAATGTTTTTCTCGGAAGCCATGATTATAAGATCTTCACACCTAAAGTACATCCCTAAAATTAATAACCAGATGTGTAATTTTGCAGAGATAGGACCTAAATTATTTATGCAGATTAGCTTCTTAGAATTTGTGACTGACAAAGACAAAACTATGCAGATGACTTTGGAAACCTCTTTGGAGCTTCAGGTTTCACTTTTCTGTTTTTTTACTATTTTTCAACTAACTTTATTGAGTACCTACTCTGTACCCAGTGCTACTACATATATCATTTCATGTAATCTTCATAAAGATTCCATTTTAAGACGAAGGAAACTGAACTTCATAAAACTTAAAAATCTCTTCAAGATGACACAGCCATCAGCGACGGGACTTCCTACTTACAGACGCCAAGACCAGTGTTCTTTCAAAAACAACACAGTTTATCACCCAGATCTACACTCTAGACGGAGAGTGTCCTCATGTTTTTTCTGTCCTTCTAGTCAAAACTTGATCTCAGGAAAGAATTTGACAAACTGATTCACAATAAGGTGGTAGGACATAAATGACCTGAAAGGCTTAAATTCATATCTAACACAAGGAGATGTATATTTTACCAGGGGAAAAGACTAACTGTAATATTATGTCATACGCTTGAAACACTTCCCAAAATTTTAGACGTCAAGATGCAAGTGGGTTAAAGAAACTAATCAATACTCTGAAATCATGTTGCATAAGTGATCCTCCCCAATTAAATAAGTGGTACCCAGAACTGCAACTATGACAGATGGATTGATGCTTTACTACTTTCATGTAAAGCTTGTAGTTAGATTTGTAACTGCTTCCTATGGCCTTTGCTCATATAAAGTCACCTGTGATGAGATTGCTGTCAAGTTGGCACTGGCAGTTTATGTAAAATATTTCCCCTGCTCCTCCTCCAAAAACCACAACAAAGATAGATGACATATCACATATATTTTTTAAAAACATGGCTACAACCAAAAGTAAGATACACATCTCTGAAGACCAGAAACAAAATAAAAACACAAAACAGTAAGTGTGTTTTAATTCACAGGCCTACTGAGTTCCAGGATGAGAAATGAGCAGAAGTGGCCATGGATTTATCTCCCGAGGGTCAAAATGGGTAGGAGAACACAGCTGGTTTCAGTGAGTGAAACAGAAAGTTAGGCCAGGGCATCCACGGTCAGAGGCAAACACCAAGTTTTTGCCTAGAGGGTTAGGAGGAAGCACAAATAGTTGCTTCACCAAAGCTGGGCCAAGACCCAACTAAGTTAGTAATCTATCCATAATATCCTTGCATTATGAGAGCTCTGGTTGCCAATAAAAGGGCAAGGCAGGTAGAGACAACTGTAAAAGGGTCACACATGGAAAGGTGAGAAAGAAGAGATTAAACAAAACCAAAGAAAGAAAGAAATCAGGAAACGCATATTGAAGAAAACACACTAAAATTTCAAAGCATACAAAGAGAAAAAAATTAATCATGAAAGATAGCCATCAAACAAACGTTAATCTGGTAACATACTTATGTTTAGTAATTCGAAAAAGACTTAAGTATGTACATTTAAGATCTTAAATATATTTAAGGTCTTGAAATGCATGAATGAAGGAAAGAACAAATGATTATAATACTGAAAAGAGGGTTAAGAATAAAAAACATGTGGCTATAAAAAAGTACTGAAGAAAAATCTTAGAAATGAAAAATGTAGCCTTTGAAATTATGTAACAATTACCAAAAAACCTGAGTAAACTGGATGAACAATCAGGTTGGAAGAGCTGAAGAGAATATTAATAAAGAGCACTGAGGATGTGACCCAGAGCATGTCAAAGAAAGATAAAGGAAGGGAAACTATGATGTCAACGTTACAACAGACTTGGAGAATGGTTCAACTTAAAAGTTTTTTCCCATAAAATTTTCAGAAGAGAAAATAACAATATTTAAAGAGATAATAGCTTAGAAATCTCCAGACTGAAGTACCAAATCCTCACTTAGAAAATGCAGACAGAGAGTTAAAGATAAAAGTGAACAATCTGTACCTTGACAATCATAGTGAACCTGTAAAATATCGTGGCTAAAGAGAAAAATCTTAAAACTTCCCTGGGAGAAAAGCAAATTATCTGATAATTAGAATGAGAGCAGACATTTCTTGAGAAGCAATAGGGCCCAGAAGACAATGAAGCAATAGCTTCAAAGTGCTGAAGAAAAAGACACCAAACTTACTATTGGGTTGGCCAAAAAGTTCGTTCTGTTAATGAATACGTTGTTCAGTAAAGTTCTTGGTGAAAATGAAAAATGTGTCTTTTATTTTTACTTAAAACTGAACGAACTTTTTGGCCAACCCAATATTGCACCCTAAACCATCACTCAAGAGTAAGGATACTAGGAAAACATTTTTAACACATAAACAACTAATGGAATTTTTCACCCATACACTTTGGCTGAAGAAAGTCTGAAGCATTTACTTTAGCAAACAGAAAAGTGTATCTGGATGGAAGGAGTGGGATACAAAAAGCAATCGTAAGGGGGAAAGAAGATAATATGTGTTTGTACATTTGATTAAAAATAAGTAATTTTTGTTGACTTTTTATTGTTTCTTTTTAAAAAGAAGAAACTAAAACTCTAGATAGAAATAATATATGAGGTCTTGTTTGAGAGGAGGAAAGAGATGCTAAATTACTTTAGCTTGTTAGAAAAATCTAAAGTTTAGAACATATACGCTCAACCTCAGGTAGCCTGTTTGCTGAAAAAGTGGGTTGACGTGCTGCTAAGTGACACAGGCCAGTTCCACTTCTCTGACTTTCCTTGTTTCTTAAATGGTAAAAAATAGATGTTGATAAAATAAACAAAAAATAAAGACAGAAATCAAGAATCATTACATGGTAATTATACATCTAAATATATATCTAAAACATGTAACCACTAAAATAATAGAAGCACAATTGATGAATTTATACAAGCAAAACATAAAAAAAGGATTAAGAAGAACTGTATTACTGTAGCAGAAAGGTAAGAAAAGAAGGAAAAGAACCTAGGAAAATCAAAGAGAAAAGGAAACAACATGCCAGATATACGTCAAAATCAGTAATCCACTCATGTATTAAAATATATAATCTATCAGAATATATTTTTAAAAATCTATATTAAACGGTTCTTTAAGAGACACAAATAAAGCCAAATAATACAGAAATAAAAGGATATAAAACGAAATAGGAATAAAAACGATACTTATATATTGATTATATTAATAAAAAGAAAGCTGGTAGAGTACTACTAAATAATGAAATTACTAAGTAGAATTTAAAACCAAAGCCCTAACAAGGATGATCATCTCCATAATAATAAAATATTCACCAGTGAATACAAATATTATAAATTGTGATACCCTAACAATATATAATTACAGTACATAAAATTGATAGGATTATAAAAAGAAATGAACAAATACATAATTACAGTGGGAAACTTTAAAATATTCTCCAATGTATGTTAGAGGTGGCGATACGAAAAAATCACAAAAAGTTGAGCTCCTCAGTAATTGGTGCTGGGTCAACTGGCTTTGCATAAGGTAAGAACATAGTAAGATTCCCTATCACAAACTGTACACACCAAAATAATCCTGTCTGATCTAAGACCTAAAGATAAAAAGCAAAATTTAAAAACTTTTGGAAGAATACAGATGAGATTATTTTTCTTATTATGTGGAGGGGAAGAATTTCTTAAATAAGACAAGTAGTCATGAAGTAAATATAGATTAATTCAATACATAACAATTAAAGGTATAAGAAGAGAATTTTTCACTTATGTAACTAAAATAAGGTAACTATAATGTTAAAAAGAATTCATAAAAGTGAATAAGAAAGAAAAAATAACCAATTTAGTAAACAAGTAGACAATGTAAATGGAAAGCAATTTGGAGAAGAGCAAACTTGAATATTCAAAGAAAAAAGTTTAAAATAATGCTCAACCTCAAAACTAATCCAGAAAACAAAATTTAGATAGAAATGATGGATTCTTTTACACCAATAAGAATGGAAAAATTTTTTTTAATTTTGACCCTTCCAAGTATAATTGAGAATATGAGTAAATAAAAACTCTCATATTCTGGGGAAAGTGTACAGTCTAAGGATCACTTTACAGATTGGTGATATAAAGTTGAAGATGCTTCTCTCTGTGCTAAGGCAATTCTTCTCATACATCCACATACCAGAGACCCTCCCACACATCACATGAGGATTCAAATAATGTTTATTTTAAAGCAATTTGTAATAGTGAAATGTCAGAAACTAATAAATCAACGTCAAAAGGAGAATGGGTAATAAAATGTATATTCTTACATGTGACATGTGTCAACATGAATAGATTTCAAAAATGTAAGATGGAATGAAAAACAAAATCAAGTTGCAAATGATAGCACACAATGATATCACTTATGGAAATTTAAAATATGCAATGTTTTGATAGTGACAACATATGTATGATATAAAATGCAAAAGCATCAATGGATTGAATACACAAGGTTTTGATGGTGGTGGCCTCTGGATGGTTCAGGGATAAGTAGAGTGATGGAGACCAACTGTATTCATAATAATTTCCTTTCTTTCGTGAAAATATGTCTGAAGCTAATATGACACAGAGTAAATATTTTTCATCCTGGGTAGTGGATGCATGTATGTGTGTGTTATTTTCTTAACTTTTCTGGCTCTTAAGACTTTTTCAAGACCTGAAATAATAAACCAAACCTACTAGTGTATTTGCAAGATGGTGAGCTTGCAGCCAGCTGGGGCTCTCTTTAGTTGTATCTCATGCCTTCCTTGAGTTATATCTTTTATTTATTAGAGAAAGATGATTTATTTCATTCCTTTGGTTTCAAGGAAGAGGAATTTTTCCTAAATAGTCCTCGCTTTTCGTCCTAACCTTTACTGCTCCTGACTTGATTAAAACTCAACCCCTTCTCTCTCTCTTGGAGCCAGTGGCTTGAAGTGAACATGCATTCTTTGTTCTCCCTAAATTCAGTTTCAGTTTTCTAGACTGTTAAAGCAGTCTTTAAATTTGGATGCTACATTAGGTCCCATTTATTTATTTTTGTTTTTATTTTCATTACTCTAGGAGGTGGATTGAAAAAGATCTTGCTGCAATTTATGTCAAAGAGCGTTCTGCCTATGTTTTCCTCTTAAGAGTTTTAAAAGCTTTTGCACAGCAAAGGAAACCATCAACAAAACGAAAACAAAACCCTCAGAATGGGAGAAAGTATTTGCAAATGATGCAACCGACAAGGGATTAATCTCCAAAATATACAAACAGCTTATGCAGCTCGATATCAAAAAAAAAACAAGCCAATCAAAAAATGGGTGGAAGATCCAAATAGACATTTCTCCAAAGAAGACATACAGATGGCTAAAAAGCACATGAAAAGATGCTCAACACCACTAATTATTAGAGAATTGCAAATGAAAACTACAATGAGGTGTCACCTCACACTGGTCAGAATGGCCATCATCAAAAAATCTACAAACAATAAATGCTGGAGAGGGTGTGGAGAAAAGGGAACCCTCCTACACCGTTGGTGGGAATGTAAATTGGTACAGCCACTATGGAGAACAGTATGGAGGTTCCTTAAAAAACTAATAAAAGAGCTACCATATGATCCAGCAATCCCAATCCTGGGCATATATCCAGAGAAAACATAATTCGAAAAGATACACGCACCCCAATGTTCATTGCAGCACTATTTACAATGGCCAGGACATGGAAGCAACCTAAATGTCCATCGACAGAGGAATGGATAAAGAAGATGTGGTACATATATACAATGGAATATTACTCAGCCACAAAAAAGAACAAAATAATGCCATTGCAGCAACATGGACGGACTTAGAGATTGTCATACTGAGTGAAGTCAGACACAGAAAGGCAAATATCATATGATATCACTTATATGTGGAATCTAAAAAGGGGTACAAATAAACTTATCTACAAAACAGAAACAGAGTTGCAGATGCAGAAAACAAACTTATGGTTACCAGGGGTTAAGTGGGGGAGGGATAAACTGGGAGAATGGGATTGACATATACACACTACTGTATATAAAATAGATAACTAACAAAGACCTACTGTATCATAGCACTATACAGTAGTACTATATAGTAGTAGCACTATACCGTACAGCACTGTACACTCTACTATAGCTGTATAGTATAGCAGAGTATAGGGAACTCTACTCAATACACCATAATGGCCTATATGGGAAAAGAATCTAAAAAAGAGTGGATATATGTAGATATATAACTGAATCACTTTGCTGTATACCTGAAACTAACACAACATTGTAAATCAACTCTACTCCAATAAAAATTTTTTTTAAAAATTTGGATGCTACGTAGGAATATTTCCTTTCAGGCCTACGATCTGAAATTTTATATTAACAAGGCAAAATGGTAGCACAATGGCAATTTGATTTTATGTTTCTTTTTTTTAAATTCTCAGACAATAGGCATGTTGGTGGCCTAAATACAACCTGAGTGCTGCACACAGAATGAAGAAAATAGCCACACATTTAGGAAGAGATATAAAGATACTTATGCTGAAAATAATTTGTATTCAGTTCTAAAAAGAGTCTTAATGCACCTAGGAATGGATGTAAGGTTATGTGGGCTAAAAATAATTTTCTTCCAGGTCTGTAAAGAGTATTAATATCTATACATGTTGCAAGATCTTAGCAGTTTTTTTAAGGACTGTAGTAACTCATGTTCCTATGCATTTTGATGAGCACAAATGGAAACATTCAAGACTTATGTAATAATAATGTATTAGATAATGACTTTCTCTAAATAATGCATTTTTACTTTGTAAGCATTCTTTTAAAAAGTCAAAAAGTGGCAAATCTTAGAATAGTTTCCAGTAACTAGATTTGATCTAAATATTTTGGTATGCCAAATTTTGATACGATATTTAGAGACATTCTAATGAATGCACAAGATTTTTGTCATTTTTTGCCTGTTTATGGTAATGTAAGAAATGTCAAAAGCAATGGAGTTATTTTAAAAACAGTACTCCAGAAGAACAAACATATCTTTCTTTCTATTTAAAAACGCTGCTCCTAGAATAACACCATTTGGGGATTTCTGTATTAGTTCCACTCCCTGCCCCCAAACAAAGATAAAGCCTATAACTGCCATCTCTCGTTCATACAAGGGTGACTAGTTAAGCAGAGTCCTTTGCCACACTATTTATTTATTTATTTTTAAAATCACGTTTGGTACTTTCTTTTTTTAAAAAAAATTTATTGGAGTAGAGTTGATTAATAATGTTGTGTTAGTTTCAGTTGTACAGCAAAGTGAATCAGTTATACATATACATATATATCCACTCTTTTTTTTTTTTTTAGATTCTTTTCCCATATAGGCATTACAGAGAATTGAGCAGAGTTCCTTGTGCTATACAGCAGGTTCTCATTAGTTATCTGTTTTATATATAGTAGTGTGTATATGTCAATCCCAGTCTCCCCGTTTATCCCTCCCCGCCTCTTTGCCACACAATTCAGATGATCAGCCTGAAGACATTTATAGCAGGGCTTTTAGACAGTTCTTTGTTTTTCCTAACCTATTGCCATTTTCTGCAAGACAGCAACATATAAGCCAGTGGTAAATATTTTTCAACTATGACACATGCAAATGATAATGTTGATGGTAAGAAACGTGAACATTTCGTGTATCCTCATCTACCCCATTGTCCTTCCGAAGTCTCCTGGTAACACTGCCCCTCTGATGCCTCAGTAATGCTATCTGAAGAGCATTGTGTTGGGAAGACAGAGAGCTTGGAGACCCTTGTTCTTTCAGGGCTAGCACTTCTCTGCCTGCTCACACAGGCCAGGCTATGAACAAGGTTGAGGAAGGCTCTGCATGGGACTGCAAGACCCATCCGGTCCCTCATTCCCAGATCCTTCCTATGTGGTGTTTAAACATGCTTTCCCAGGAAGCTCTGTACATCTCCCACTCTAACCCAGTCTTATACCCTCCTGACCCAGCAAACCCTTCTATTTTGTTCCCTAAAACTTGAGTCAGTCATCATCCATTTACCCTTTATGTTCTGCCCCTTCTAAAGTCTTCATTCCCTTATTTATCTTAACACATAATATGTCTCGCCCCTGGAAACCCTGCTTTCCCTTTGACTCCTTCACGTCATGCTTGTTTCCTCTCCTATTTTTTTTCTTTCTTCTTCTTCATGCCCTTTCCAGAACCTTCTCCTCCCCCCATTTTTCCTAAAAATCCCCAGAATCTTTGAAGGTTATGATATCAAACAATGTCATTCCTCCTTATTATAGTCATCGCCCACTCTTGAAGATTTAACTACCTGAATCACAATCTCAATTGTTCTCACTCTAATATTAACGCACACTTCTGTCTCTTTTGCTGGTGCCCTTGCTGAGTTCCCCAATCTGGCTGGAGTCCAAGTTGAACCCTAGGGCCTGCATACTTCACAGACTGTATACATTTAGATCTCTCTATACCCTACCACCTTCATTTTCGGACTTGGATGGATTGTTACTCTGTTTGATAACACAGCTTGGAACTGTGAGGGTCAGCATCTCCTGATATGAACCCTGACCAATGGGAAAAGGGAGATGAAAGAGAGCAGGGCACATAAGTATCTCTTTATCTCTCCCTTTCAGACTGCTGCAATGTATGTTTTCCCCTTGCAAACTTTCCAGAGAAGCCTCACACACTGAGTAAAACACCTGCTTGATGACCTACCTCATCTCTTTGTAAAGCGTACTTCTTAGCACTACTTCTCGTTACATCAGGTGCACCTTTCCTTGCCTCATCTCTCTCAATTTCTTCATCTTCAATGCCCTGGACTTTCACCTACTGATAAAGTATAAGCATTTTAATCCCTTTCTCAGGCTTTATTTTCTGGAAGCCTGGGGCAAAGACAAATAGTTAATATCCATGACTATATATTTTGTGGAGGCCAGAGGGAAATCGATGAGAAACTTTCAAGGTGAAATAAAGAAGATATATTCTATTTCAGTGGACCCTTCATTTTTGACCATGTGCTTAAGAAAATGATGCTCAGAGTTTAATGACCCACAGATAACATCTTTTTTCTGTTTCCTTTACTAGTGGGTGTTCTTTGATTTTTCACCTGAGATTACATTTTATTATTTGTTGTTCTCTTAATAAAAATGAAGTAACAGTCTCTGGCTATTATAACTATGATCGATAAAGTAAAAGCTAAATATGTTAACAATGAATGAAAATACCTGAAATGGAAATTTTAGAAATAAAAATATGTTTTCTTAAATTAAAATAAAAAATCTCTGGATGGACATAATAGCCAAATGAACATGCTGGATGAAAAAGTAAATGAACCTGAAAAAAAAAAAAAGAAATAGAAATCATCCAAGGTAAAAAACAGAACAAAGATTGAAAAAAAGTGAATAGAGTCTCAAAAACCTGTTTCAGAAGTCAGCAAACTATGGCCCATGGGCCAAATCAACCTGCAAGCTAAGAATGGATTTTACATTTTTAAAGTATTGTTTTTAAAAAAAGAAAAAACACTCATGAACACTCATGTTCATAGCAGCATTATTCACAATAGCCAAAAGGTGGAAGCAACCCAAGAATCCATCAAGGAATGAATGGATAAACAAAATTCAATACATGCATACAATGAAATATTATTCAGTCTTAAAAAGGAAGGAAATTCTGACACATACTACAACATGGATGAAGCCTGAGGACACCATACTAAAAGAAAAGACAAACACTATATTATTTCATTTATATGATGTGCCTAGAAGAGTGAAATTTATAGAGACAAAGAGTAGAATGGTGGTTGCTAGGGAGACGGGGGTGGATGGCTATTGTTTAATGGGTACAGAGTTCCAGTTTTTCAAGATAAAGAGATTTCTGGAGTTAAATGGTGTTGATGGTTGCACAGCAATGTAATGTACTTAATACCACTGAACTGTACATATTAAAATGGTTAAGATGGTCAATTTTATGTGTATTTTACCACAATTAAACATTTTTAAAAAGAAATAGAAAAATATGTAACAGAGATTATATATGGCCTGCAAAGTCTGCATTATGTATTGTCTGGCTCTTTACAGAAAAAGTTTGCTGACCTTTGATGATCAAATACATTAATTTGGTTCCAGAAGGAGAGAAAAAAGAATGAGGGGGAAGAATATTTGAGGAAATAATGATTAAAAATTTCCAAATTTGATTAAAAAAACCAAAATTTGAAGCTACAAGATGCTAGAGGAAAACCAAACAGGATAAACACAAAGAAGCTCAGCTAAGAAACATATTACTTACACATCAAACTGCTGAGAGCCAAAGATAAAGAGAAAATCCAACAAGTAGCAAGACAAAAATTGCATAAGGGCAAGAAATAAATTTTTTGTATCAGAAACCATGAGGACCAGAACAAGAGATCAGATCAACAACTTTAAAATGCTGAAAGAACCAAAACAGTCAATGAAGAATTCTATATCCAAATTATCATTAAAAAATGAAGATGAAATAAAAGCATTTTCAGATTAAAAAAAAAAACTAGAAGCGGTAGATCTGTACTAGAAGGACTAGTAAAGAAAGAAGAAGCTATTCAAGAAAAGCAAAAAGACTTCGGATGGAAAACTTGAAATTCAGAAAAGAATGATGAACATTGGAAATGTTACATATCTGGGTAAATGCAAAAGTCTATTCTTATGTTTCTTTTTGTCATTTTCTTCTATTTCTTTATAAGCTATATACCTGTTTGAAAACATAACATTATGGAGTTTACAATGTGTGTAGATGTACTGCATATAACAATTATAACATAAGGGACAGGGAGGACATGGCCCTACACGGTTGTTAGATTTTCATATTTTACATAAAATAGTGCATTGTAGTACTAAACATGGACTCAGAAAAGTTAAGGATGTATATTTTAAGACCTGGAGCAACCAAAAAAAAAAGAAAAAGGAAAGAAGTATAACTAAAAAACAAACAAGAAAATTAACATGGAATTTAAAAAAATTATTCAAATATTTTTAGGAGTAAAAAATATAAAGCGAAAAAAACAAAAGAGACAATTATTCTCTTCCTTTTTTTACAATCACCTTTCTCACTCTAGCTGGGAAAGTTTCTCACTTTTTAGGACAAATGTGATTAGATTAAGCCAGCCAGATAATCTAGGATAATTTTCTGATTTCAAGGTCCTTAACCTTAATGACATCTTCAAAGTCCCCTTTACCATGCAAAATGCCATATTCACAGGTTCTGGGGATTAGAACATAGACATCTTTGGTGGTCATTATTCTGCCTATCATAGTGCCCTCTAGCCTCCAAATATTCATGTTCACTTGGTAGGCAAAATACGCTCACCTCATCCCAAGATCCCCCAAACTATGAACCCATTACAGCATCAACTAAGTCTAAATTCTCATCTAAATCTCATCATCTCGAAACCACCGAATCCTGTCACCTTAAATCATCTAAATTACATATCAGTGAGGCTCTGTGTATAATTCACCCTAGGATACAATTCCTCTTTTTCTCTGGATTTTTGAAGTTAAAGAATTATCTGCTCCCAAAATATGATGATAGTACAAGCATAGGATAATAGCTCTAGAATTCCAGTCCAAAAGCATATTGGAAGTGGGAAGAAAAGAAAGTCACTTGTCCCAAGAAATACAGAAATCAACCAGGCAAACTCCATTTGGTCTTGAATACCTGGGAATAACCCTCTTTGGCACTAGGCTTCCGCCCTCTGGACTTGAGGCTCTAATCCTCAGAGCCATCCTTCCCTTTCAAGGCAAAGTAGCACATGTTTATAACTGGTAGTTTTATCAGTCTGTTTCCTGACTATGGAATTTCAGGATCAGATAGACTTCTTTCATTTTGCACTTTCCCTTTCAGTTCAACTTGGCAGTGTTTCTGCTGGTATAAAATTCTCAGGAACCTTATGGGTCTCCTGTGTATGTCACAGGGATTCAATCCACTAGAAAAGAGGCTTGTGCACAGATTTCCCTACACAATTTCTTCTTTGTTTTTGGCTTTTTCTGAGATGGTGGAGGACAAGACCCTTAAGCTTCTAAGTTGCTCTCTTTTTTGATGAAATTTGTGAGTTACATCCTTAATGTCTTCAAAGAACCTTTGATATAGTTAAATATTTGAACTTTTGATCTTTCTGAGCTATTAGCACATGGTTGTAGGTTACAACCTTGGCTTTTTCTGACAATGAATCTCTTAATTTTGGCATTTTCTAAAATGTAGATAGGCTGAGAACTTCCAATATCATCAAGTTATAGTTCCGTCTTGTTTAACGTTCTTCTCTCAGTTTCTTTTTACATTTTACTCTAGGCAGAAAGAAAAGACCAAACCATACATTCAACATTTAGCTTGGAAATCACAGCTAAATTCCAATTTCATTTTGTACAACTTCTGCTTTCCACATAACTATAGGACACAGTTATACTATTTTTTCTGTCACAATATAATAAAGATTTTTTCTTCAGTTTCAAATATTATGTTCCGTATTTCCTTCTGAGCCTTCACTGGCAGCACCTTTAAAATCCATATTTCTCCTTACAGTATTTTCAAGATAGTCTAGGCTTTCTCTCTTTTTTTTTCATAGCATAGTTTTTAATGTATTTTATCTATCAAACATGAATCTCAGATAAATACAAACAAAAATCGTTTTTATTCTCAAAGCTGTGTTAGTTTACAAATCCCAATTTATCAGAATTTTAAAACAAAAAGAGATGGTTCCCTTTTTCTTCATATATTTTCAGTATGATACATACATTTTCAAAATGATACATACTGAAAACATCTGTGCTCAGTTTTTTGAAGCAAATTCTATGAGACCAATAAGCACTGACAAAGAACACAAGATTGTGAAATGCTATCTTCTGTTGCTTTCACTTAAGCAAACACACTGAATTTAGGCCTTTTCTATCATGCTCCTCAAACTTCTCCAGCCTCTGCTCAATGCTCAGTTCCAAAGCCAATCTATTTTCACATTTTAGTATTTATTACAAAAGCATCCTGCTTTCAGCTACGAAAATCTGCATTAATTTTCTATTGCAGTAATAACAAATTACTGCAATCTCTGTGGCTTAAAACAACACAAATATGGCATGGGGGACTGGTCCAAGATGGCAGAGGAGAAGGACTTGGCAGGTGAGAAGCTCACCTCCTCCCATGAATACATAAAAAATACATCTACATCTGGGACAATTCCCAGAGAATACCTACTGAAAGCTTGCAGAAAATCTCATACAACCAAAGCTACAAGAAAGATCCCCCTGTAACCAGACAGGACAAAGGGAAAAAGGAGAAGAAGAGGAATCAGAACAGGACCTGCACCCCTGGGAAGGAGCTGTGAAAGAGGAAAGCTTTCCTCACCCTGGGAACATTTTTCACTGAGTGGTAGGTCTTCTGGGACAGGTAGGGAGTTTTAGAGGCTGGAGAGGAGAGTGTGGGAGCTGGCCTGCAGTACCGCAGGGTAGAAAGAGACCAACACAGACAATCTTGGACATGTTGCCACAATATCCACCCCAAGAAGCATGGCTGCTGGTGTGTGCAGTGACTGGGTGGTGAAACTCGGGCTTCAGTGGAGAGACTTGGTTTGGCTGCATGGAGACAGCCCAAAGGGCCTGGAGTGTGGCCAGGCTGCAACTGAGGGCACATGTAGGACAGAGCGTCGGTCTGCCATAGGAGCCCCATTGTCAACACAAGGGGAAGGGAGGGATGTGGGTCCACCAAGCCACCTCATTGTCAATGTGCTCACAATGGGGCATGGCTGTGGGTCACCATGGGTTCTGCAAACTTTGTGGGCATGCACATATGGAGGCAGGGCTGAAATCTGAGCTGATTACCAGCAATCCCACTGCAGGCATGGAGAAGCAGCTCCAATGTATTCTTGCTCCAGTGGAATTTGGGACCAGTACTGCACCTGCCTCTGAGCACCATCTGGGCTGGTGGTCTGTGGGCTCAGGGGACACAGATCCAGTGGATTTGCATGCTGGCAGCTTTGTGAGCATGCATGCCTGCTTAAGGGACCTCCAAGCTGATTACTGGAGCCCCCAAGAGGAGGCAGCTGCCAAAGGCAGTGTCAGCAACAGTGATCTTTGTGGGCACATACACTGGGTGGCAGGTGGCATCACAGTATCACATGGGTGGGTGGGCATCTTTTAGGGAGGAACACACTGTGGCTCCTTTCTCAGGGGGAGTGCTCCAGTCCCGCCTACTTCACAGCACAACTTAGAACCAGATCTGAGGACTTCTATTACAACAACTGGGAGCAGACCCTGCCCAACAGGGCTGTGAAACCCACAGAGCAAAGAGGAGGCCCTACCCAACATCCAGTATGGGCTCTCTTCAGCACAACAATAAACACACCCCCTATTAAAAGGACAGGGGCCAGCACACCCTGAGGAAAGACATGGCAAGCATCCATACCAAAAACAGCCCTCTCACCAAAAATATTGCACTCAAGCAGGCTACACAGAGGCACTCCCACATAAAAACAACCCTTAAGACCATAGTAGATAACTGTTTCTCCTAAATTCATAGAGTCAGAGAAATATAACAAAAATGAAAAAGCAAAGGAATTACTCCCAATTAAAAGAACAAGAGAAGTCCTCTGAAAGAAGAATGAAACAGACTGCTCCAGTCTACAAGACTCTGATTCAAATAGGAAGAAATAAAAATGCTGAAGGAATTAAGAAAAGCTATCAATAGAAATGTGGATCGTTGTAACTAGAAACTATAAAGAGGAGTGGGCACAAACTATAATTTGCCCACAATCAAAATTAGACAACTCAACTGCCACGATGAAAACTGAGCTAAAGGCAATGAACAGCAAAATAAATTATGCAAAAAAACAAATAAGTGATCCGGAAAATAAAATAACAAAAATCACCCAATCAGAACAGCAAACAGAAAGACAAATGAAAAAACAAAAAAGAAAGCAACATATGAGATCTATTGGATCTATACATAATAGGAATCCCAGAAGGAGAAGAAAAAGAAAAGGGGATCGAAAATGTATTTGAAGAAATTATGGCTGAAAATTTCCCAAACCTAAAGAAGGAAGTAGCCAGATACAGGAAGCACAGAGTGTCCCAAACAAGATTAACTCAAACAGATCTACACCAAGACATATCATAATTAAAATGGCAAAACATAAAGACAAAGAGAGGACTCTAAAGGCAGCAAGAGAAAAATCAAAGAGTTAGTTACAAGGGAACCCCCAATAAGGCTATCACCTGATTTCTCTACAGAAAGTTTTCAGGCCAGACAGGAGTGGCAAGATATATTCAAAGTCCTTAAAGGGATCTACAATCTTGGATACTATATGCAGCAAGACTATCATTTAGAATAGAAGGAGAGAGAAAGAATTTCTCAGACAAGGGAAAACTAACAGAATACAGCAATACCAAACCTATCTTAAGGGAAATATTGAAAGGTCTTCTCTAAATACAGAAGCAGCAAGAATCTATAGGAAAGGGAAAATCACAATAGGAAAGGTAAATATATAAAAGGATTGAAGCTCACTTAAACAGACCAGTACATAGGTTAAAAAACAATTAAAAAATTCTGTGAAAGTGATTATAACTACAATGAACAGTAAAAGGATAAACATGAAGATTTAAAATAGGATATAAAAATCACAAGATATGGGGGAGGGGAGTAAGAAAATGCAGATCTTTTAGAATGTATTTGAGCTCATATGACTACCAGTCTAAAGCAAGTTGATACAGCGGTGGGTTAACATACTTGAAAAACAGGGTAACCACAAATAAAAAACATACAATAGAGTCATAAAAACCCAAAAGAAAGGTAGTTAAGCATACTACAAAAGAAAACCATCAAACCACAAGAGAAAAAATAAAAAGAAGAAACGAATAAAGAAGAAATATAAAATCAACTGGAAAACAAGGTTTAAAATGGCAATAAATACATACTTATCAATAATTACTTTAAATGTCAATGGACTAAATGCTCTGATCAAAAGATACAGAGTGGAAGATTGCATAATAAAACAAGAATCTACAATAAGCTGTCTACAAGAAACCCACTTTAGAGTGAAGGACACATATAGATTGAAAGTGAGGGGATGGAAAAAGATATTTCATGCAAATGGAAATAATAAGAAAGCAGGAGTAGCAATACTCATATCAGACAAAATAGACTTCAAAACAAAGGCCATAAAGAAAGTTAAAGGACACTATATAATGATAAAAAGATCAATACAAGGAGTGGATATTATACTTGTTAATATATATGCACCCAATAGAGGAGGACCTAAATAAATAAAACAAATACTAACAGACATAAAGAGAGAAAGTGATAGGAATACAATAATAGTAGGAGACCTTAACACCCCAATGACATCAGTGGGCAGATCTTCCAGAAAGAAAATCAATAAGGCAACAGAGACCCTAAATGACACAATAGAACAGTTAGACTTAATTGATATCTATAGAACACTACATCCAGAAACCAGAATACACATGCTTTTCAACTGCACATGGACTGTCCTCTAGGATAGACACCATACAAGAACACAAAACAAGCCTCAACAAATTTAAGAGGATAGAAATTATTTCAAGCATCTTTTCTGACAAAAACGGCATGAAACTAGAAATCAACCACAGGGGGGAATAAAAAAGAGAAAAAAACAATTACATGGAGACTAAATGATATGCTACTAAAAAACCAATGGATCAACAGTGAAGTCAAACAGGAAATTTAAAAATACCTCAAGACAAATGACAATGAAAACACAACCATACATATCTATGGGATGCAGCAA
This sequence comes from Balaenoptera acutorostrata, assembly GCF_949987535.1. Taxonomy (NCBI): domain Eukaryota; kingdom Metazoa; phylum Chordata; class Mammalia; order Artiodactyla; family Balaenopteridae; genus Balaenoptera; species Balaenoptera acutorostrata. The sequence continues at coordinate 98,222,600 of NC_080067.1, read as the reverse complement.
AAGCAGTCCTAAGAGGGAAGTTCATAGTGATATGGGCCTTCCTCAGAAAGCAAGAAAAAACTCAAATAAACAACCTAACCAACCACCTAAAACAACTAGGAAAAGAAAAAGAAACAAAACCTAAAGTCAGCAGAAGGAAGGAAATAATAAAGATTAGAGAGGAAATAAATAAAATAGAGATTAAAAAAATTGAAAAGAAATCAATAAAACCAAGAGCTGGTTCTTTGAAAGGGTAAACAAAATTGACAAACCTCTGGCCAGGTTCACCAAAAAGAAAAGAGAGGACCCAAATAAACAAAATAAGAAATGAAAGAGGAGAAATAACAACCAATACCACAGACGTCCAAAAACATAATAAGGGAATACTATGAACAACTATATGCCAACAAATTGGACAACCTGGAAGAAATGGACAAGTTTCTACAAACACACAGCTCACCAAAACTGAACCAAGAAGAAACAGATAACTTGAACAGACTAATCACTAGAAGTGAAATAGAATCTGTAATAAAAAAATTCCCTGCAAACAAAAGTCCAGGACCAGAAGGCTTCACTGGGGAATTCTACCAAACATACATAGAAGAACTTATATCAAACCTTCTCAAACTCTTCCAAAAGACTGAAGAGTAGGGAACACACCCAAAGTCATTCTATGAAGCCACCATCACCCTGATACCAGAACAAAACACACTACCAAAAAAGAAAATTATAGACCAATATCTTTGATGAATATAGATGCAAAAATCCTTAATAAAATATTAGCAAACTGAGCCCAATAACACATAAAAAGGATCATACACCATGATCAAGTTGGATTCATCTCAGGATCACAAGGATGGTTCAACATATGGAAATCAATCAATGTGATACACCACATCAACAAAAGAAAAGACAAAAACCACATGATGATCTCAATAGATGCAGAAAAAGCACTTGATAAAATTCAACATCCATTCATGACAAAAACTCTCAACAAAGTGGGTATAGAGGGAACATACCTCAACATAATAAAAGCTGTTTATGACAAACCCAAGACCAACATTATACTCAGTAATAAAAAGCTGAAAGCCTTCCCACTAAAATCTGGAACAAGACAAAGATGCCAACTTTCACCACTTCTCTTCAATATAGTATTGGAAGTCCTAGCCACAGCAATCAGACAATAAAAAGAAATTAAAGGTATCCAAATTGGAAGGGAAGAGGTAAAACTGTCATTATATGCAGATAACATGGGACTCTATATAGAAAACCCCAAAGACTCCACACAATAACTATTAGAGCTGATATACAAATTCAGCAAGGTAGCAGGATACAAGATAAACATACAGAAATCGGTTGCACTTCTTTACACTAGCAATGAAATGTCAGAAAGTAAAAAAAAAAAAAAAAAAAAAAACCCTTTTAAATTGCATCAAAATAAATTAAAATAACTAGGAATAAACCTGATCAAGGAACTGAAAGACTTACATGTTGAGAACTGTAAGACACTGATAAAGGAAACTGAAGATGATTCAAAGAAATGGAAAGATATCCCATGCTCTTGGATTGGAATAACTAATATAGTTAAAATGCCCATACTACCCAAAGCAGTCTATGAATTTAACATGATCCTTATCAACATAACATTTTTCACAGAACTAGAACAAATAATCCTAAAATTTATATGGAACCATAAAAGACCCAGAATTGCCAAAGCAATCCTGAGGAAAAAAAACAAAGCTGGAGGCATAACCCTCCCAGACTTGAGACAATACTATAAAGCTACAGTAATCAAAACAGTGTGGTACTGGCACAAAAACAGATATATGGATCGATGGAATAAAGAACCCAGAAATAAACCCACACACCTATGGTCAATTAATCTTCAACAAAGTAGGCAAGAATATACAATGGAGAAAATACAGTTTCTTCAATAAGTGCTGCTGGGAAAACTGGACAGCTACATGTGAAAGAATGAAATTAGAACATTCTCTAACACCATATACAAAAATAAACCCCAAATGGCTTAAAGAACTAAATATATGACCAGATACTATAGAACTCCTAGAGGCAGAACATTCTTTGACATAAATCACAGCAATACTTTTTTGGACCTGTCTCCTAGAGTAATGGAAATAAAAGCAAAAATAAACAAATGGGACCTAATTAAACTTAAAAGGTTTTGCAGAGCAAAGGAAACCATCACAAAATGAAGAGACAACCTACAGAATGGGAGGAAATATTTGCAAATGATATGACCGACAAGGTTTCCAATATATGCAAACAGCCCATACAGCTCAATATCAAAAAAACAAACAACCCAATCAAAAAATGGGCAGAAGACCTAAATAGACATTTCTCCAAAGAAACATACACGTAGCCAATAGATACATGAAAAGATGATCCACACTGATAATTATTAGAGAAATGCAAATCTCTCTACAGTGAGGTATCACCTCACACCAGTCAGAATGGCCATCATCAAAAAGTCTACAAATAATAAATGCTGGAGAGGGTGTGGAGTAAAGGGAACCCTCCTACACTATTGGTGAAAATGTAAACTGGTACACAGAAACCAGTATGGAGGTTCCTTAAAAAAATAAAAATAGAGTTACCATATGATCCAGCCACCCCACTCTTGGGCATTATGTCTGGAAAAAACAAAAACTCTACTTCAAAAGGATACATGCACCCTTATGTTCATAGCAGCATTACTTACAACAGCCAAGACATGGAACCAATCTAATTGTCCACTGACAGCTGAACAGATAAAGAAGATGTGGTATATAGATAGATATAGATATAGATATACATGCGTACATACAATGCAATATTACTCAGCCATAAAAAAGAATGAAATAATGGCTGCATTATTGCAGCAACATGGATGGACCTAGATATTATCATACTAAATAAAGTAAGAGAAAGACAAATATCATATATGATATCATTTATATGTGGAATCTTAAAAAAAATGATACAAATGAACTTATTTACAAAACAGAAACAGACTCATAGACATAGAAAACAAACTTACTGTTACCAAAGAAGAAAGGGAGGGGGGCGGGATAAATTAGGAGTTTGGGATCAACATGTACACACTACTATATATAAAGTAGATAAACATGACCTATTGTATAGCACAGGGAACTATATTCAATATCTTGTTATAACCTATAATGGAAAAGAATCTGAAAAATAATATATATATATGTATATATGTATAAATGAATCACTTTGCTGTACACCTGAAACTAAAACAACATTGTTCATCAAATATACTTCAATTAAAAACAAAGAAATAGGGCATGGAGTTCAGTGAACTAAAATCAAGTCATCAACAGGCTGCATTCCTTTCTGAAGCCTCTAGAAGGGAATCTGTTTTCTGATCATTTGGGTTTGTGGTAGAAATCAGTTCCTTCAGGTTGTAAGATTCAGGTCCTTGTTTTCCTCCTGGCTGTAAACAGAGGGCTGTTCCCAGAACTAGAAGCTACCAGCTCTTGGTTCCTTTCCTTCATCTTCAAGTCCAACAAAAGCAGGTTAAGTCCTTCTCATGTCACATCTCTCTGAACCTTCTTCCACTGTGGTTACATCTTTCCCTGACCACATTTGAGAAAGATTCTCTGCTTTAAAGGATTTATGAGGTTAGAATGGGCCCACCCAAATAATCAAGGATAATCTCTTGATTTCCATGTCCTTAATCATAATCACATCTTCAAAGTCTTTTGCTATGCAAGGTATCATATTCACAGGTTCTACAGGGTTGGGGAGTGAATATCCTTGAGGACTATTTTTCTGCCTACTACATTAAACATTTCAATAATTACATTAATCATGAAAGACCAAAACACTCCAATTAAAAGACAAAGACTTTTGAATGAATATAAAACAAAACCCAAATATATACTGACTCCATGAGACGCATGTTAAATATGAAACCACAGACATTTTGAAAGTAAAGGGATGAGAAAGATACACCATATAAACATTAAGAATAAGATGGCTAGAGTGGCTATATTAATGTCAGACAAAATAGATTCCAAAACAAAAATATTACCAGAGATAAAGAGAAATCCTTCATGAAGATGAAATGGTCAATTCATCAGGAAGATATAGTAATTATAAACAGAGCTTCAAATTACAAGAAGCAAAATTTACATAATTAATAGATAAACAATTACACAGTCACCACTGGGGATTTTAATATCTCTCAGCATTTGCCAGAACTAGACAAAAAAAAAAAAAAATCAATATAGATAAAGAAGAATTGAACAGTGCTATCAACTACCTTGATTTAACTGATATTTAATAGATCACTACGTCAAACAACTGCAAAATACACATTCTTTTCAAGTGCAATGATACTTTTAGTAGGATAGACCATATTCTGGTCTCATAAAACAGACTCAATACATTTTTAAAACATCTGTACAGATTATTCCTAACACAAATGAATAAAGGGGAAAATGAGGAAAGCAATAACTCATGGGTCAGTATGGATAATAGCTATTACTGTCTTCTTTTCAGTTACAGTAGGGTTTATTGTGGTTCCTGAAGAACAATGCACATTTTAGCACCAAAAACTCTGTGGTGAAGAAAGCTAAAGGTGTAAGACATGAGGGGATGGGGTAGCAATGTACTGCACAAGAAACTGGGTAATTTTTTTTTTTCTGGCTGTCCCATGCGGCTTGTGGAATCTTAGTTCCCTAACTAGGGATTGAACCCAGGTCCTCGGCAGTGAAAGCCCAGAGTTCTAACCATTGGACTGCCAGGGAACTCCCCAAACTGGGTAACTTTGTGCACATAGATTTATTTCTCTATATCAATATTGAAACCAATAAACACTTTAATGTTTTCTAAATGCTTTTTTAAAAAATTTGCCTGAGAATTTTTGTCTTTTTAGCTGTAATCTCTCAAATAAAACTTTGACTTTCTAAAGGCTATGCCAATTAGGATCTCTCTATATCCATAAATTAGAAAGAGCACCCAAACACCATCCACACATACCAAATCAAGAGCTCTGTATTCTCATTATTTTTGTGTCCAGTTGAAAAATTTATCTCTAATAAAAGATTTTTAAAATGTAAATGTCTTTCAGTAATTAAACATCTCATCATAAATGAGTAGCCTAAAATAAGATAATGTAGGTGAGAATATTTTGTAAACGGTATAGTCCTGAAAATATAATCAGTATATATTCTATTGATATAATAGAAATATTCCATGTGATACTTTCATTTTATAAATTCAATTCTAATACTGGCTTCTCTAGGAGTTTAACCTAACATAATGAAGAACCAATTATTTCCCCTAAAAATGGGAGAAAACATTGCATTTCTGAAGACACACATATATTACATATTTAGTGGTATTATTTACTTATGAGAAAGTAGTAATTTAATGTTCTATTTATGACATACTGTCCTTCAGTGTTCAGGTTTCTCTTCCTCAAGACAACCTTCTTGACCTAACCCACTGTGATGGTTAATTTTCTGTGTCAATCTGGCTGGGCCACGGGGTGACTAGGCATTTGGTCAAACATTATTTTGAGTTTATAAATTTCTATTCAGCTTATAAATTTCTAAAAGAAAATGGCCTTTTGATACATGTAATTCCTGAAAAAACTGGACATCCCAATGGATTTGGGCATCTCCATTCCTGGTTTGGTATAAAGGCAATCAGGGCCCTAGAATGGAAAAGGACCATCATATGGAAGGGAAATGCTCCTCTTTGCATTCTACTCAGCCGCTTGTTCAAAGTGAGACAATCATCTCCCCATAATAATTAAAGGCAGAGATGGCTAGAGGTAAATAATTATCATGGTTGAAAACTTGTGATTTTAAAATAATTCCAGTTGGACCTCTTTCATAATTGCATTCATTACCCTAGAAAAAATAATGAAACTTAAGTTAGGAAGTGTTTTGGCATGTAGACATACTTCAAGATTTTTTTCTTTTGTCAGGGTATGTGAATTAAGAACAGAATGGAATTTTTAAAAGTAGGTCAGTGGTGGTTAAAATTACTTTCTTTTCTATTCTTTCTGTAAAAAAAATTTTTAATCAACACTTAAAGCCAAATGTCTAGGTTTTGTACACATCAACAGAAAATACAAACAAGAAATAGAAAGAACACAGAGACTACTATTGATCCCTCTTTACACAGAAGGAGTTATTTTCTTTGGTATTGGCTTTAAAAAGTGGTGTTCCTCCTCTCTCCCTCCCCTTCAATAAAGGAACCAACAATTCATTGTGTGTAAGCTGGAGCTGCAAGGAATTACTGAAAAAGAACTAAAAAAAAAAAAAAAAAGAAAGGAAAAAAAGCATTATACCACAGAGAGAAACACATTTCAAGTCAGACTTATCTACTCTGTTGGATTTAGGCACATACATTTTTTACTGTGAGCTGAATGAATGAGCATGAATACAAAACAAGCCTGTGTTGATGGTGCCTTGCACCCAACCACATTACTAAAATCCTTTTCTATATAAATTGCCCAGTGTTGCATTCCTTTTATTCTCTACATTGTTGTACCATAAATACCTAGTTTAAACTAACATGCAATGCCATTTTAGCAAGCCTCTGGAGAGCCATTCATTTAAGTACGTGTAATAGCAAGGGCAACAACCGAGGACCCATTACACTAGCATGCTCCTCCATGTAAAAAAATGATATATTTCCGTCAAAAGCTGATATTTATGACTCTAAATTTTAAGCTAAACTTGTGAGAAATAAGTTGTCCTTTTATCCAAAGACTAGTATAGTGTTTCCGACATACAAAAGTATCATTGACGCATAGTTTTTTAAAAGTTACTTTTTACGTATTTATTACAATGTAATACAATTTTTTAAAAAGCTCAATACTCACAGCTAGCACTTTTTTCTATTTTCCTTCACCGTCTATTTTACACGGGCAGTTTTATAGTCAGCTTTCTTCACTTAATACAGTATCATAAACATTTTACTCTGCTGTTACCCGCTTTTCTTAATATCCTATTGCAAGTATGTACATACTTACCATAATCATTCCAGTTATTTACATTTTTCCTGTTATAAATCACACTGTAATAAACCTATTTGTGTATATAAGTTTTTATAATTTAAATAAGATGAATTCTGAGACATAGAATGGTCTTATAATGACATTCTTTCCTGAATATAAGAAATTGAATCAGTAATCCAATTTAGTCACTTCCTTTCAGAATAGATGAGTAAGAATCCAAGCCTCCTTTTACACAATTGTAAAACAGGTTGATAACTCAGACTTGGGGTTAGTAGGTCTAGGTCTCAATTCTATCTCTAATACCTGTACAATCTTTGGGAAGTGACTTGCCTCTTACAGTTCTTATTTTTCTCACCTTAAAATGGGAATAGTGACCTCCGGTTTCCAGTTCAGCACGTAAGGAGCTTAGAAGTCACTACCCCATCCTAGTAACAAGTAAAAAGCTGAAGAAATGGAAAAATCAACAACTCCTAGAATCGTCAAAAATGTGATGTCACACAGGGCAACTGCTGCCCCCAAAATTGGAGCATCAGACAAGAGGACACAGAGAATCCCAACTTACCAAAGCAGAAACCCACAAGCACTGTGGGAACCAGTGCCAGGGTTAGGAAACCTGAACTGTAATTGACGAATTACTGGAAGCTCAGCATGTACAGCTCTGAGTGTTAACAACTCAAGGGAGACTCCCGTCGTTGTTGGAGAAGAGCACAGGAGCCCAACCAGGCCCATGAAGTGAATATCAGAGAAAAATCCCCTCAAGCTTCCGGCAAGAAGAAAGGGGAAAAAAGCCAATTTGAAAGGTACAAGAACATTCTGTTTTTTTTTTTTTTTTAAACATGTTTATTGGAGTATAATTGCTTTACAATGCTGTGTTAGTTTCTGCTTTATAACAAAGTGAATCAGTTATACATATACATATGTCCCCATATCTCTTCCCTCTTGCGTCTCCCTCCTTCCCACCCTCCCTATCCCACCCCTCTAGATGGTCACAAAGCACCGAGCTGATCTCCCTGTGCTATGTGGCTGCTTCCCACTAGCTATCTATTTTATGTTTGGTAGTGTATATATGTCCATGCCACTCTCTCACTTTGCCCCAGCTTACCCTTCCCCCTCCCCGTATCCTCAGGTCCATTCTCTAGTAGGTCTGTGTCTTTATTCCCATCTTGCCCCTAGGTACTTCATGACTTTTTTTTTTTTAGATTCCATATATATGCTAGCATACGGTATTTGTTTTTCTCTTTCTGATTTACTTCACTTTGTGTGACATACTCTAGGTCCATCCACCTCACTACCCTGAGAAAACCATAATTCAAAAACAGTCATGTACCAAAATGTTCATTGCAGCTCTATTTACAATAGCCAGGACATGGAAGCAACCTAAGTGCCCATCAACAGATGAATGGATAAAGAAGATGTGGTACATATATACAATGGAATATTACTCAGCCATAAAAAGAAACGAAATTGAGTTATTTGTAGTGAGGTGGATGGACCTAGAGTCTGTCATACAGAGTGAAGTAAGTCAGAAAGAGAAAAACAAATACCGTATGCTAACGCATATATATGGAATCTAAGAAAAAAAAAAAGGTCATGAAGAACCTAGGGGCAAGATGGGAATAAAGACACATACCTACTAGAGAATGGACTTGAGGATATGGGGAGGGGGAAGGGGAAGCTGTGACAAAGTGAGAGAGTGGTATGGACATATATACACTACCAAACATAAAATAGATAGCTAATGGGAAGCAGCCACATAGCACAGGGAGATCAGCTCGGTGCTTTGTGACCACCTAGAGGGGTGGGATAGGGAGGGTGGGAGGGAGGGAGACGCAAGAGGGAAGAGATATGGGAACATATATATGTGTATAACTGATTCACTTTGTTATAAAGCAGAAACTAACACACCATTGTAAAGCAATTATACTCCAATAAAGATGTTAAATTAAAAAAAAAAAAAAAGTCATGTACCAAAATGTTCATTGCAGCTCTATTTACAATAGCCAGGACTTGGAAGCAACCTAAGTGTCCATCGACAGATGAATGGATAAAGAAGATGTGGCACATATATACAATGGAATATTACTCAGCCATAAAAAGAAACATTCTGTTCTTAACAAGGCCTGCCTTCAGGAGAAATTGTTTTACCAGAGCCTAAGTTTCTGGGGCTTTATAATAGCCTAACTTACCTGGGAGGGAAATACTCAACTCTATTTTCCTCTAGCTTTCCACATAGGGGAAGGGAAACACACAACTCCAGCCTCTTCTAGCCATTCTGTGCTGACTAATGGGGAGAAAACCTGAGAATCACTGGTGAAGTTTAAGTCCAGGAGCATAGGCTCACCAGAAGACTGAGACTTAATCAGAGGACTACAGAATGCTTCCCCTCCCCCACACCTTACCACTACATTACTGAAGGCCTATTTACTATCGTTCTTTTTACCCAGTACATCATGTCTCCCTTTCAACACAAAATTATAAGGCATACTAGAAGGCAAACAACAGTTTTGGGAGACTGAACAAGCATTAGAACCAGAGTCAGCAGGAATGCTGGAGTTATCAGACCAGGAGTTTTTAACAAGTATGATTAGTATGCTAAGAACTCTAATGTACAAGAACAGATGAATAATGTAAGCAGAGAGATGGAAATTCTAATAAAGAATCAAACAGAAATTCTAGAGATCAAAAACACTGTAGTAGAAATGAAGAATGCCTTTAATAAGCTCATCAGTAAACAGGAAACAGCCTAGGAAAGAATCTCTGCACTCAAGAATATTACAATAGAAAATTCCAAAAGTGAAAAGCAAGGAGAAAAAAAGACATACTCACAAAACCCCCAACAGAACAACATGCCCAAGAACTGTGGTATAACCACAAAATTTGTAACATATGTGTAATGGGAATACCAGAAGGAGAAGCTGAAGAGAGAAAGGAACGGAAGTAGTCTTTGAAGCTATAATAACTGAGAATTTCTCCCAAATTAATGCCAGGCACCCAAATGTACATCCAGGAATCTCAGAGAACACTAAGCAGATAACACCAAGAAAAAACCCTACACATAGGCATATCACCACGACTACTGAAGTCCCTGCACCTGGAGCCCATGCTCCGCAGCAAGAGAAGCCACCACAATGAGAAGCCCGCACACCACAATGAAGAGTGGCCCCTGCTCGTGGCAACTAGAGAAAGCCCACGTGCAGCAATGAAGACCCAACGCAGCCAAAAATAAATAACTAAATAAATAAACTTAAAAAAAAATTAAAGATAAAGAAAAAATCATGAAAGAAGCCAGAGGAAAAACCCACCTTACCTATAGAAGAGCATGGATAATAATTACATCTTACTTCTCCTAAAAAAAAAAAAAATACAAGCAAGAGGAGAATGAAGTGAAATATTTCAAGTATTGAGAGAAAAGAACCCTACCAACCTAGGATTTGGTACCCTGCAAAACTGTCCATTAAAAGTGAAGGAGAAATAAAGACTTTCTCAGACAAATAAAAATTAAGGGAATTTGTTTCCAGTAGACCTGCCTTGCAAGAAACATTTAAAAAAAATTCTTCAGAGAGAAGGAAATGATATAGGTCAGAAACTTGGATTTACATAAAAAAGGAAGAACATTAGAGAATTAATAAGTGAAGATGAAATATTTCTTATTCTTACTTGATTTAACATATTTCTTATTCTTAATTGATTAACAGATTTCAGTTTGTTCAAAATAATAATAGCAAAAAATCTTAGATTATGTCCTTTTATGTATAAGTGAAATAAATGACAGCAATTATACAAGGGATGGGAGGGAAGAATTACAAATATTTTGTTATTATAAGGTACTTGCAATACCTGTGAATTGATATAATGTTATTTGAAAGCAGACTTGGATTGACTATAGGTATATATTGCAAATCTATGGCAATCACTAACAAAAGTAAAAAAAGAAATAAAACTGATATGCTAAGAAAGGAGAAAATATGGAATCATATAAAATGCTCAATTAAAACCACAAAAGACAGAAAAAGAGTAAAAAGGAACAAAGAACAAAGGCAGCAAATAGAAAACAGACACAAATATGTTAGATATTAATCCACTATGTCAATAATCACTTTGAACATCAATGGTCTAAATTTACCAGTTAAAAGATAGAAACTGACAGAGTGGATCAAAAAACAAGACCCAACCATATGCTGTCTACAAGAAACCCTCTTTAAATATAAAGATAGGCACTCTCATTCATTGATGGTGGGAATGCATAATGGTACAGCCACTTTGGAAGACAATTTGGCTGTTTCTTACAAAACTAAACATACTCTTACCCTATGATCTAGCAATTAAACAACCTAAAGGAGTTGAAAACTTATGTCCACACAAAAACCTGCACATGGATGCCAAAACTTGGAAGCAAACACAATGTTTTTTAGTAGATGAATGGATAAACTGTGGTATATCCAGACAATGGAATATTATTTAGCACCAAAAATGAATGAAATATGAAGCCATGAAAAGACACAGAGGAAACTTAAATGCATATTACTAAGTGAAAGAAGTCAATCTGAAAAAGCTATATACCATATGTTTCCAAATATATAACATTCTAGAAAAAGGCAAAGCTATGGAGACAGTAGAAATTTCAGTATTTGCTGAGGGTTGTAGGGAGGGAGGGGGGGATGAATAAGCAAAGCACAGAGGATTTTTTAAAAAACTACTTTTCAAAGTTGTTTTAGGGTCACAGAAAAATTAACAGGAAGGTACAGAGATTTCCCATATACTCCCTGCCCCCACACATGCACAGCCTCCTGCATTATCAACATCCCCAGCAGAGTGGTACATTTGTTACCACTGATGAACCTACAATGACACATCATAATCACCCAGAGACTACAGTAGACTAGGGTTCACTCTTGGTGTTGTACATTCTGTGAGTTTGGACAAAGGGATAATGATATGTATCCACCACTGTATGTAGTATTGTACAGAAGTTTCACTGTCTTAAAAATCCTCTGTGCATAGAGGATTTTTAGAGCAGTGAAAATACTGTTTGATACTGTAATGATGGATATATGTCATTATACATTTGTCAAAACCCATAGGGCATACAACACAAAGACTGAATGAACCCTAGTGAAAACTGCAGACTTTGGGTGATAATGATGTGTCTATGTAGGTTCATTTATTGTAATGTACCATTTTGCTAAGGAATTTTTATAATGGGGGAGGCTGTGCATGTGTGAGAACAGGGGGTTAAGGGAAACTCTCTGCTCTGTTCTTTCTGCTTAATTTTGCTGTGAAGCTAAAACTGCTTGAAGAAATGAAGCTTATTAATTATAAAGAAATTGGGAGTAATAATGCTTATTTGCCCATACAAGTGATTGTGCACATTAAAAAATGTAAGGTCAATACAAATATAAATTATTATGTTGCTATATTCAAGGTAATTGTAATATTTGGCAAATCAGTAAACACTTGGATAACAAATAAAAAATAAATTCATGGCATACAATTATCAATGCAACTAGATTTCATTTAAAATTTGCTAAAAAATGAGATGATCCTGTACTAGTGATAATTATATAGTTGCTCTAGATGAAAAACAAATGGAGTTTTTATGAAATATTTCTGAGCTTTAGAAAACTGATGCTTCCAATTTGGAAATAGTGCTACTAGAAAAAGGCGTCAATAGAGAAACAGCTCACTGATCTTTACATTGTGTTTTCAGCCTCCTTTCAGCAATAGTTTTGGAATCACTGACATCCCAGGTTCTTCTTTATGGATTCTGAATATCTCTGGCAGAACCAAGAATCAGAAGCATTTTAGCCAGCTAAATGGTTGTAGCCTTTATCTTCAAGGCAGATGTCTGTTTTAATTACATGCAACTTTTCTTGTTTAGTTTGAAATGTGACCAGTGCCAACACTTAAAATACAAATACAGTTCTATCTGTTCTAATACTATGCTAAATACAAACAATACTGGATTTTTTTTTCACTTTCAATTGTTGAATTTCAAATTACTCTCATCCTCAGAATCAGTGAGTAATGAACAGTCATTTGGAATATGTTTTTATGATATTTAAACATCCTATAGATATGACATGGTATTTATATCAATGTGCATTTCCACATGAAATTTGTTTCTATTTTATTTTCAGAAATAACTGCTTATTTTAATTAAAATAAATCGACTCCATGACAAGAGGATGAACAAGGTCTTTCTAAGGAGCTTGAGGTGAGGAGAGTTATAGGTTTGGGTGACAAGTACTTAATGGCCTAATTATACTGTTTTGGTGGAATAAAAGCTATTTAACTTTGGTTTTTACTCCTAAAAGATAAACTGGGCCATATTAAAAATTTTAAGAGTTTACTCGGGCAAAAATCGATTAGAGTCAGGCATAACCAAATAGGAAGTGGTTAGGAGAGCTCCACCAACAGGAGCTGAGGAGAGATTTTTAAAGAGAAAAAGTGGAAGGAAACTGTTGATTGGCTGTAGCTTAAAGTCTAGTTGGTTGTTTGTGATTGGTTGTTCTTAGGTTTCAATTTTGCAATCCTGAGGCATTTACAGGCTAAGATTTTGGTTTGCTTACTTGCGCCACCTCAGTCTAATAGTGCCCTTGTTTAATTAGTTTAACATCACACGTTATCAAAGTTATGTCAGATTGTTGGTTATTTTTACTTTTAGATTTTAAGTCTGGGAAATCGGGATAATTTTAGAGTTTAACAAAATCCCTCTGTTGTTTGCACATAATCTGAAATAAGAAAAATCAGTGAAAAGATGAAAAGGAGAATCAGAAATATGGGATTGTATTTGAGAAAACATATCACAGGAATAAAAAGTGACCGTCAATTTTGGTTTGAAACGTATGTAATGTTAGGATTATGGTTCAAACAAAAGGCAATGTATATGAAATCAGAGAAGACAGTGCTCCATTGGTTCTTGGTTTGTCTATTTATAGGTAATCATATTTATGACTCCCGAAGAGTTCTGGAAACTGAAATGGAGGCCACAGTGGTTGTATAATATGTCCACTTAGCAATTCTGCGACGATGGCAGGTTATCTGGAGCCCTACGTGCATGAGTACCTCATTGACTTCTAGGGAGCAAGAAAAGGAGATTTGGTGCCAAATAGTCAGGCCCCTCAGGATATCAGAGAAAGAGGAAATGGCTGTGAGGCAGTTATGTAAAAGCACGTCCTGAGGCTGGGAATGGCACAGGGATTTTTTTAGCCTGTTTTTGGCCTGACATACTAGGCTTGTAATCAATAAGGAAAATATGCAGCTTTGGGTTATGACCTTTAATTCTCCTTGAACTTATTTCTAGAGAACTCTTTTTCTCCTTAATAAGCAAGACTATAAAACTGAAACTTCAGGTGGCAATTTGGAAACCTAAAGAGCTGTGAGGGCTGAAAGGGGAAAAAATGATCTCCCCACTTTGTGGCAGTAGCTGTAGCTCAAGGAATGAGAAGAGAAAAGCGGACAGTATCTGCGTACGGAGAGCAGCAAAAGGAGACAACAGGTACCTGGGAAACAGGCAGAGGGAGACGAGCTAGAGGGTTCAGAGGACCCATCCTAATACTTAGGGGAAGGCTCAGAAGATACAGCACAGTCCCAGAAAAGAAAACAAACAAAAGAAGAAAACGGGTACTAGAAAATTATCCAACATCTACTGAACTGAATTGAAACAAGCAGTTAAAATGAACACCATGAGGGTTAGAATTGGTTTTGTAACTTTCCTTCAGGTATATGTAAGTATTTATTGTCACACAGTGACTTGATTTATCTTTCAACTTTGGAAATGGGACATTTAATACATCAACAGGCCTAAAGCTTCTTAGAGATTAGCAGAGTCTCACCTGGTTGGCCCCTGGTGCCTCTCAGCTGACATTGCTCCAAATCATATCAAAGGAACCCAGTCTACAGTCTCATAGGATAAGGGGGGAGAGTTATCCATTCTACCTACTATACTAATAAAGCTCCTCAACCTTATCTCCTCTTTGGAAGCCCATCCCTTCCACCTGAAGGATGAAGAGGCTGAGGGTGTGGAGGGCAGTCTTCATTGTTTTGGAGAAGTCATTGTGACAATGTTAAACCAGCAATAATTTCCCTATATGATAATCACCCAAAGGTACAGTGCTATAGTCATTTTCTGGGCTTCATTTTGAACAGCTCTTTTAAAAGAGACAAATAGTTGAATATTATTCTTAGATGCTTTCTTCTCCCTAACCTGCAAAGGAAGGTATGGTTTTGAATTTTAATGTATCTACCTTGAAATTTTGGTAAAAATTTTCCCCCAAGAACTGTTGGCTAAAAATACCCCACTATCTGTACTAATACCTTCCTATCAAGTTAATATTTTAATGATAAGTAGTATCAGATGCTGTATTCTTGGGCTTGTTTTTAATAAATCAGTTTCTATTTTGATGCTCTCTAAATATTAAAATACAAAGTCTTCCTAGCCAAGGTAGTCTGCTGGATCACTGAAATTCAAAGGAGTCATAAGAGAGGAATATCACTGGCTCATCAACATTTGAAAATTTCAGTTTCTTCCTGCAATATTTAATTATTACAAAAAACCAGAGCATTGGATGGAAAGAGAAAAGTTTTATCTCAAGTGGCCCAGGGATGCATCATTTAGAAAGGCTGTGTTGATTTTTGTGTATGAGGAGGTAGACAGGATTGTGGTGTTATGATTTTTTAAAACAAACAAAACTGGGTTTTATCTTTATTGCCACACAGAGATAAAATAGGCTTTCAGAGGGAAAAGTCACCAGGAAGAGTTAGGTTGCAGACGTCTCACTTCAAGCAATCTCATCTAATCAGGGGTGCAGCAAACCAGTCACGTCAGATCTGAGGCTTGCCATACAGAGGGGCTCTTCAAAGACTTGCCTTCAAACCTCTGGGACTCCTCAGATCATTTGCTCCCGGAGTGACTTCCCTGGCATCGATATTAGTATCCTCTGTTCCTGCTGTTGCCACACACAGCTCCGAAGTGGTATGGAACAATGGAAAAACAGACTCTCTAGAAGAAAAATCTCCTCATTCAAAAAGGCAGAATAGGGCTTCCCTGGCGGCGCAGTGGTTGAGGGTCTGCCTGCTAGTGCAGGGGACACGGATTCGAGCCCTGGTCTGGGAAGATCCCACATGCCGCGGAGCAGCTGGGCCCGTGAGCCACAACTGCTGAGCCTGCGCAACTGGAGCCTGTGCTCCGCAACAAGAGAGGCCACGATGGTGAGAGGCCTGCGCACTGCAATGAAGAGTGGCCCCCGCTTGCCGCAGCTAGAGAAAGCCCTCGCACAGAAACAAGGACCCAACATAGCCAAAAATAAATAAATTAATTTTTTTAAAAAAAGGCAGAATAAAAATGCATATAAAAAACACATGTATCTTTTTTCCCCAGCTTTATTGAGATATAATTGACATATAACACCTTGTAAGTTTAAGGTATACAAGGTGTTGACTTGAGCCACATATACATTGTAAAATGATGATCAGCACAGCATTAGCTAATGCCTCCATCATGTCACATAGTTATCTTGTGCCTTTTTTGAAGTGAAAACATTTAAGATTTACTCTCTTATCAACTCTCAAGAATATAAAACAGTACTGTTAACTATAACCACCAGGCTGTACATTAGATCCCCAGAACCTATTCATCTTAGAGCTGAAGGTTTATACTCTGTGATCAACATCTCCCCATTCTCCTCACCAATCAGCCCCTAGTAACCACTATTCTTGTCTCTGTTTCTGTGAATTTGGCTTTTTTAGATTCCATATAGAAGTAACATCACATAGTATTTGTCTTTCCTGTCTGACCTATTTCACTTAGCACAAAGCCCTCAAGGTCCATCCACAATATTACCAATAGCAGGACATCTTTCTCAAGGCTGAATAACATTCCACTGTATATGTATACTGCATTATCTTTTCCAGTCATCCATTGAAGAACATTTAGGTTGTCTCCATAACTTGGCTCTTGTGAATAATGCTTCAGTAAACATGGGAGTGTAGATATCTTTTTGATATCTTGTGTTCATTTCCTTTGGATATATACTCAGAAGTGGGATGGCTGGATCATAGGGTGGTTCTTTCTCAAATTTTTTTGAGGTCTTCCACACTGTTTTCCATAGTGGCTACACCCATGTGTATTCCCACCAACAGTGCAAAAGAGTTCCCCTTTCTCCACATCCTTGCCAACACTTGCTACCTCTTGTCTTTGTGATGACAGCCATTCTAACAGGTTTGAGGTGATATCATATTGTGGTTTTGATTTGCATTTCCCTGATGATTAGTGATGTTGAACACCTTTTCATATATCTGTTGGCCATGTGTATTTTCTTTGGAAAAACGACTATTCAGTTCCTCTGTTAACTTTTTAATCAGATTCTTGGTTTGTTGCTATTGAGTTGTACAAGTTCTTTAATATTTTAAAGAACTCCCATTTCATAGGTAGCCTTTTCATTTTGATGATGGTTTCATTTGCTGTGCAGAAGCTTTTTAGACTGATGTAGTCCCACTTGTTTATTTTTGCTTTTAGAATAAAATCCACAAAAATCATTGCCAGGAGCACTGTCAAGGAGCTTACCCCCTGTGTTTTCTTCTAGGAGTTTTATGGTTTCAGGGCTTATGTTCACATCTTTAATTCATTTTGAGTTGATGTTTGTGAGGGTGTAAGATAGAGCTCAATTTCTTTTCTTTTTCTTTTTTTCTGCATGTACCTGTCCAGTTTTCTCAACACCATTTATTGAAGAGACCATCCTTTCCCCATTGCATGTTCTTGGCTCCTTTATGATAAATTAATTAACCAAATATGCATGGGTTTATTTCTTGGCTCTTTATTCTGTTGCATTGATCTATGTGTCTGTTTTTACACCAATAGCGTATTTCTTGTGATTACTATAGCTTTGCAATATAGTTTGAAATCAGGAAACATAATGCCTCCAGCTTTGTTCTTCTTTCTCAAGATTGCTTTGGCTATTTGGGATCTTCTGTGGTTCCATTCAAATTTTGGGGTTGTTTTTTCTATTTCTGTGATAAATGCCATTTGAATATTGATATGGGTTGCACTGAATCTATAGATAGCTTTGGGTAGTGTGGACACTTTTACAATACTCATTCTTCTAACCCATGAGCAGAGAATATCTATTTATTTGTGACTTCTTGAATTTCTTTCATCAGTGTCATAGATTTCAGTGCACAGATCTGTAAACTTTTTGGTTAAATTTATTCCTATTTTTTTCTTTTTGCTATTTTGAAGGGATTGTTTTCTCAATTTCTCTTTCTGATAGTTTGTTGTTAGTGTATAGAAATACAACTGATTTTTTTAAAAACATCTTTATTGGAGTATAACTGCTTTACAATGGTATGTTAGTTTCTGATTTATAACAAAGTGAATCAGCTATACATATACATATATCCCCATATCTCCTTCCTCTTGCATCTCCGTCCCACCCTCCCTATACCACCTCTCTAGATGGTCACAAAGCACCAAGCTGATCTCCCTGTGCTGCTTCCCACTAGCTATCTATTTTACATTTGGTGGTATATATTAGTCCATGCCACTCTCTCACTTCATCCCAGCTTACCCTTCCCCCTCCCCGTGTCCTCAAGTCCATTCTCTACATCTGTGTCTTTATTCCTGTCCTCCCCCTAGGTTCTTCATAACCATTTTTTTTTTTTTAGATTCCATATATATGTGTTAGCATACGGTATTTGTTTTTCTCTTTCTGACTTACTTCACTCTGTATGACAGACTCTAGGTCCATCCACCTCACTACAAATAACTCAGTTTCGTTTCTTTTTATGGCTGAGTAATATTCCATTGTATATATGTGCCACATCTTCTTTATACATTCATCTGTCTATGGACACTTAGATTGCTTCCATATCCTGGTTATCGTAAATAGAGCTGCAGTGAACACTGTGGTACATGACTCTTTTTGAATTATGGTTTCCTCTGGGTATATGCCCAGGAGTGGGATTGCTGGGTCATATGGTAGTTCTATTTTTAGTTTTTTAAGGAACCTCCATACTGTTCTCCACAGTGGCCGTTTCAATTTACATTCCCACCAACAGTGCAAGAGGGTTCCTTTTTCTCCACACCCTCTCCAGCATTTATTGTTTCTAGATTTTTTCACAACGGCCATTCTGACTGGTATGAGGTGATACCTCATTGTAGTTTGGATTTGCATTTCTCTAATGATTAGTGATGTTGAGCATCCTTTCATGTCGTTGTTGGCAATCTCTATATCTTCTATGGAGAAATGTCTATTTAGGTCTTCTGCCCATTTCTGGATTGGGTTGTTTGTTTTTTTGATGTTGATCTGCATGAGCTGCTTGTAAATTTTGGAGATTAATCCTTTGTCAGTTGCTTCATTTGCAAATATTTTCTCCCATTCTGAGGTTTGTCTTTTCGTCTTGTTTATGGTTTCCTTTGCTGTGCAAAAGTTTTAAGTTTCATTAGGTCCCATTTGTTTATTTTTGTTTTTATTTCCATTTCTCTAGGAGGTGGGTCAAAAAGGATCTTGCTGTGATTTATGTCATAGAGTGTTCTGCCTATGGTCTCCTCTAAGAGTTTTATAGTGTCTGGACTTATATTTAGATCTTTAATCCATTTTGAGTTTATCTTTGTGTATGGTGTTAGAGAGTGTCCTAATTTCATTCTTTTACATGTAGCTGTCCAGTTTTCCCAGCACCACTTATTGAAGAGGCTGTCTTTTCTCCACTGTATATTCTTGCCTCCTTTATCAAAAATAAGGTGACCGTATGTGCGTGGGTTTATCTCTGGGCTTTCTATCCTGTTTCATTGATCTATATTTCTGTTTTTGTGCCAGAACCATATTGTCTTGATTACTGTAGCTTTGTAGTATAGTCTTAAGTCCGGCAACCTGATTCCTCCAGCTCCATTTTTCTTTCTCAAGATTGCTTTGGTTATTCGGGGTCTTTTGTGTTTGATACAAATTGTGAAATTTTTTGTTCTAGTTTTGTGAAAAATGCTGTTGGTAGTTTAATAGGGATTGCATTGAACATGTAGATTACTTTGGGTAGTATAGTCATTTTCACAATATTGATTCTTCCAATCCAAGAACATGGTATATCTCTCCATCTGTTTGTATCATCTTTGATTTCTTTCATCAGTGTCTTATACTTTTCTGCATACAGATCTTTTGTCTCCTTAGGTAGGTTTAGCCCTAGGTATTTTATTCTTTTTGTTGCAATGGTAAATGGGAGTGTTTCCTTAAGTTTTGTTTCAAATTTTTCATCATTAGTGTATAGGAATGCAAGAGATTTCTATGCATTAACTTTGTATCCTGCTACTTTACCAAATTCATTGATTAGCTCTAGTAGTTTTCTGGTAGCATCTTGAGGATTCTCTATGTATAGTATCATGTCATCTGCAAACAGTGACAGCTTTACTTCTTCTTTTCCGATTTGGATTCCTTTTATTTCTTTTTCTTCTCTGATTGCTGTGGTTAAAACTTCCAAAACTATTTTGAATAATAGTGGTGAGAGTGGGCAACCTTGTCTTGTTCCTGATCTTAGAGGAACTGCTTTTAGTTTTTCACCATTGAGAATGATGTTGGCTGTGAGTTTGTCATATATAGCCTTTCTTATGTTGAGGTAAGTTCCCTCTATGCCTACTTTCTGGAGAGTTTTTATCACAAATGGGTGTTGAATTTTGTTGAAAGCTTTTTTGGCATCTATTGAGATGATCATATGGTTTTTATCCTTCAGTTTGTTAATGTGGTGTATCACATTGATTGATTTGCGTATATTGAATCCTTGCATTCCTGAGATAAAGCCCACTTTATCATGGTGTATGATCCTTTTAATGTGCTGTTGGATTCTGTTTGCTAGTATTTTGCTGAGGATTTTTGCATCTATGTTCATCAGTGACATTGGCATGTAGTTTTCTTTCTTTGTGACATCTTTGTCTGGTTTTGGTATCAGGGTGATGATGGCTCGTAGAATGAGTTTGGGAGTGTTCCTCCCTCTGCTATATTTTGGAAGAGTTTGAGAAGGATAGGTGTTAGCTCTTCACTAAATGTTTGATAGAATTCACCTGTGAGGCCATCTCGTCCTGGGCTTTTGTTTGTTGGAAGATTTTTAATTACAGTCTCAATTTCACTGCTTGTGATTGGTCTGTTCATATTTTCTATTTCTTTCTGGTTCAGTCTCGGAAGGTTGTGCTTTGCTAAGAATTTGTCCATTTGTTCCAGGTTGTCCATTTTATTGGCATGTAGCTGCTTGTAGTAATCTCTCATGATCCTTTGTATTTCTGCAGTGTCAATTGTTACTTCTCCTTTTTCATTTCTAATTCTATTGATTTCAGTCTTCACCCTTTTTTCTTGATGAGTCTAGCTAATGTTTTATCAATTTTATCTTCTCAAAGAACCAGCTTTTAGTTTTATTGATCTTTGCTATGGTTTCCTTCATTTCTTTTCCAGTTATTTCTGATCTGATCTTTATGATTTCTTTCCTTCTGCTAACTTTGGAGGTTTTTGTTCTTCTTTCTCTAATTGCTTTAGGTATAAGGTTAGGTTGTTTATTTGAGATGTTTCTTGAGGTAGGATTGTATTGCTATAAACTTCACTCTTAGGACTGCTTTTCCTGCATCCCATAGGTTTTGGGTTGTCGTGTTTTCATTGTCATTTTATCTAGGTATTTTTTGATTCCCTCTTTGATTTCTTCAGTGATCTCTTGGTTATTAAGTAGTGTATTGTTTAGCCTCCATGTGTTTGTATTTTTTACAGAGTTTTTCCTATAATTGATATCTAGTCTCATAGCGTTGGGGTTGGAAAAGATACTTGATATGATTTCAATTTTCTTAAATTTACCAAGGCTTGATTTGTGACCCAAGATATGGTCTATTCTGGAGAATGCTCCATGAGCACCTGAGAAGAAAATGTATTCTGTTGTTTTTGGATGGAATGTCCTATAAGTATCAATTAAGTCCATCTTGTTGAATGTGTCATTTAAAGCTTGTGTTTCCTTATTTGTTTTCATTTTGGATGATCGGTCCATTGGTGAAAGTGGGGTACTAAAGTCACTTACTATGACTGTGTTACTTTCAATTTCCCATTTTATGGCTGTTAGCATTTGCCTTATGTATTGAGGTGCTCCTATGTTGGGTTCATAAATATTTACAATTGTTATATCTTCTTCTTCGATTGATCTCTTGATCATTATGTAGTGTCCTTCTTTGTCTCTTATAATAGTCTTTATTTTAAAGTCTATTTATCTGATATGAGAATTGCTACTCCAGCGTTCTTCTGATTTCCATTTGCATGGAATATCTTTTTCCATCCCCTCACTTTCAGTCTGTATGTGTCCCTAAGTCTGAAGTGGGTCTCTTGTAGACAGCATATAGATGGGTCTTGTTTTTGTATCCATTCAGCCAGTCTATGTCTTTTGGTTGGAGCATTTAATCCATTTACATTTAAGGTAATTATCGATATGTATGTTCCTATTACCATTTTCTTAATTGTTTTGGGTTTGTTATTGTATGTCTTTTCCTTCTCTTGTGTTTCCTGCGTAGAGAAGTTCCTTTAGAATTTGTTGTAGCGCTGGTTGGGTGGTGCTGAATTCTCTTAGCTTTTGCTTTTCTGTAAAGGTTTTAATTTCTCTGTTGAATATGAATGAGATCCTTGCTGGGTAGAGTAATCTTGGTTGTAGGTTTTTCCCTTTCATCACTTTAAATATGTCCTGCCACTCCCTTCGGGCTTGCAGAGTTTCTGCTGAAAGATCAGCTGTTAACCTTATGGGGATTCCCTTGTATGTTATTTGTTGTTTTTCCCTTGCTGCTTTTAATATTTTTTCTTTGTAGTGAATTTTTGATTGTTTGATTAATATGTGTCTTGGCGTGTTTCTCCTTGGATTTTTCCTGTATGGGATGTTCTGCACTTCCTGGATTTGATTAACTATTTCCTTTCCCATATTAGGGAAATTTTCAAAGCTAATCTCTTCAAATATTTTCTCAGTCCCTTTTTTTTTCTATTCTTCTTCTGGGACCCCTAGAATTCGAATGTTGGTGTGTTTCATGTTGTCCCAGAGGTCTCTGAGGCTGTCCTCAATTCTTTTCATTCTTTTTTCTTTATTCTGCTCTGCAGTAGTTATTTCCACTATTTTATCTTCCAGGTCACTTATCCGTTATTCTGCCTCAGTTATTCTGCTATTGATTCCTTCTAGAGAATTTTTAATTTCATTTATTGTGGTGTTCATCCTTGTTTGTTTGCTCTTTAGTTCTTCTAGGTCTTTGTTAAACGTTTCTTGTATTTTCTCTATTCTATTTCCAAGATTTTGGATCACCTTTACTATCATTATTCTGAATTCTTTTTTAGGTAGACTGCCTATTTCCTCTTCATTTGTTAGGTCGGGTGTGTTTTTACCTTGCTCCTTCATCTGCTCTGTGTTTTTCTGTCTTCTCATTTTGCTTATCTTACTGTGTTTGGGGTCTCCTTTTAGCAGGCTGCAGGTTCGTAGTTCCCCTTGTTTTTGGTGTCTGCCCCCAGTGGCTAAGGTTGGTTCAGTGGGTTGTTAGGCTGGTGGAGGTGACTGGTGCCTGTGTTCTGGAGGATGAGGCTGGATCTTGTCTTTCTGGTGGGCAGGACCGCTTCTGGTGGTGTGTTTTGGGGTGTCTGTGAACTTATTGTGATTTTAGGCAGCCTCTCTGCTAATGGGTGGGGTTGTATTCCTGCCTTGCTAGTTGTTTGGCATAGGGTGTCCACTGCTGTAGCTTACTGGTTGTTGAGTGGAGCTGGGTCTTAGCGTTGAGATGGATATCTCTAGGAGAGCTTTTGCTGTTTAATATTACATGGAGCTGGGAGGTCTCTGGTGGTCCAATATCCTGAACTCGGCTCTCCCACCTCAGAGGCACAGGACTGACAGCCGGCCAGAGCACCAAGACCCTGTCAGCCAGACGGCTATCATGGCCACTGGGCAGTTGGAGGCTGGCAGGCGAGCAAGGGCCCACACGCACACCGGAGCCCAACTGCACCTCACACGAGTGGCACTCCAGGTTAAATCGTCCAGGAAGCCTCTGCCCCGTGCCACAACTGATTTTTTTATATTGATTTTCATCCTGCGACTTTACTGAATTTGTTTATTAGTTCTAATAGTTTTTTAGTAGACTTTTTAGGAGGCCTTAGGGTCTCCTATATATAATTTCATGTCATCTGCAAATAGAGACGATTTTACTTCTTCCTTTTCAATTTGGATGCTTTTTCTTTCTTTTTTCCCCCCTAATTATTCTGTCTGGGACTTCCAGTACTATGCTGAGTAAAGATTACAAGAGTAGGCATCCTTGTCTTGTTCCTGACCTTAGAGGAAAAACTTTTAGCTTTACACTGTTGAATATGTTAGCTATGGCCTTGTCATGTACGGCCTTTTTATGTGTTAGGTAGGTTCCCTCTACACACAGTTTGTTGAGAGTTTTTTTTTATCATGAATGGGTGTTGAAGTTTCTCAAATGCTTTTTCTGCATATATTGAGATGATTATTTGATTTTATCCTTCATTTTGTTAATGTGGTGTATCACATTGATTGATTTGCAGATGTTGATCCATCCCTGCCTCCCTGGAATAAATTCCATTTGATCATGGTGTATGATCCTTTGATGTACTGTTGAATTTGGTTTGCTGATATCTTGTTGAGGAGTTTTGTGTCTATGTGCATCTAGAGGTATTGGCCTGTAATTTTCTTTTCTTGTTTCCTTGTCTGGTTTTGGTATCATGGTAATGCCGGTCTCATAAAATAAATTTGGATGTCTTCCTACCTCTTCTATTTTTTAGAAGAATTAATACAGATCCATAATTAATCCAAATCCTCCTCAAAATGTTTGGAAGAATTCACCAGTGAAACCATCTGGTCTGAGACTTTTCTTTGTTGGAAGGTTTTTGATTACTGATTCAACCTCCATACTAGCAATTGGTCTATTCTCATTTTCTCTTTCTTCATGATTCTGTTTTGATATGTTGTATATATCTAGGAATTTATCAATTTCTTCTAGGTTGTCCAGTTTGTCGGCATATAATTATTTATAGTAGTCTCTTACGATCCTTTGTGTGATATCTATCATTTATAATTTTATTTATTTGAATCCTCTCTTTTTTTCCTGGTTAGTTTAGCTAAAGGGTTGCTATTTTGTTTATCTTTTCAAAAAATAAAAACAGCTCTTAGTTTTCTTGATCTTTCCTATTGACCTTTCAGTCTTTATTTCATTTATCTCCTATCTGATCTTAGTTATTTTTTTCCCACTACTAACTTTTGGCTTATGTTTGTTCTTCTTTTTCTAGTTCCCTGAGGTGTAAAGTTAGGTTGCTTAAGATCTTTCTTTTTTCTTAATGTAGGCATTTATTGCAACTTTTACTTTTGGAAGGGACCTTACAGATCACGTTGTCAGCTTTTCTTTATAGGACATCTGCCACTTGATCATCCAGTGATGGGGAGCTCATGGACTTGAAATGAAACAAATCTCAATTTTGATTATTTACTAAACATAAGAATGTCTTCCCTGATATTGAAATGAGATTTCCTTCTGAACTTCTATTCACTGGTCTATGCTTTAAGATTACCAATTATAAAGTAATTCTGTTAGTATTTTTACAAGAGCTTACTTGTTATATTTTATGATAGTGCTCACATCCCCAGCTAAGGATTTCCAGTTCCAGAATTAACATCCTGGATACTTTAGATACATCTTACATAATATGGCAAGGTCCCTTTTGTAGTCTAGCCACCATGCTCAAAACTTTCTACAGCTTTATCACAGTGCATTTTAAAACATGGTAACCAGATATAAATACATTATATGGGATATGACCAAGACAAGTACAGTGGTCTAAGTATGTTCTTTCTTCTTCTCTTAGTATAGACTAGATTTTCATGAGTATTTTTGGCAACTCACTACACATGGTGGCATATATTAAGTTTCAGTTAACTAAAGTGCTTACTATTTTTTCCAAGTGAGCTGTTTAATTGCTTTACTTGAAAAATAATGTAGAATTTTGAACTTTTACCTTGATTGTTTTGACCTTGATCTTGATTCTTATGATTCTGGATGACTGTATATTATCTATATATTTATATGGGAATAAAACAGGGTGAAGTGGTGAGCCTTCTGTCCCATTAAAAAATGACCTATAAGTTGTTAATAATTTTTATGTAAGATTATTTGGCTATGAACCTATGTAACTGCATATGTTGTTCTAGCTTATCTTCAGGGGAGAATTCTCCAAATGCCTGTTGAAAAGACTGTCATGTCTTTAGTGAATCCATTCTGCTTCCTGATAAGCACCAGGTTCCTCTGTTAAATATTAACAGGTTATGGACTTAAATTCTACCTAAATACTTTCAGGTGTGTATGTCATAGTTTTTGAATCTGTAGCTAGAATTCAAATTTATCATTAAGATAATTAATATTTTATTAATAATAATTTGTAAAATAATATAATAATAATTTAAAAGAATAATAATTTTATCTTTTTTGAGGCCAACAAAATAAATAAAAATATAACCTTCATCAAACTATCATGAAATGACCTTCCTACAATGATGTATGCACATTCCTTTCCATACCCTGAAATATAATTTAGCATAGGTTGCATGAGGCTTGAATCTTAAAACAGGAGTTTAAATTTGATGGGAGTCACCTAGAATGTTTGTGATCCTAGTTAAATGCCTTATATTCTTGGGACCTTGGTCTGTGAGGATGATGAATATGAAAGCACTGGTGGTGATAACCACAAATCTTGGATTCAAACATCTGTTTATGACATATACTATACCTATATGCACATTTTTTTCCTTTAAACTCTCCAAAGTAATTAATTTTATGGATATTGCTGATTAGCACATTTCCTCCACCTCCATTCCCTGTATTCTTAGGAATATCTACTATTAGCCACACAACTAAAGTACTTAATTAAAGGAAAACACCATGTAAATTATCAAAAATTAACACACCATCTACACATAAACTCAGAATTCCGGAAAAAACTCTATCTGCAAGTCAATAAGTTTACTGAAGCCAATGGTTTATGCTTTTTCTCATGCAATTTAGTGAGGCTTGATATATATACACCTTTGCCTCTTTATTCAGTCTCTCAGCATTTCCTAGAATTTTACTGCATGAAAACAGTAAACCCAGGAATATTCTTTTGAATTCACCTTAGTTGCTCCAGTTCTTTCCTCTTTTGCCACTGGCCCCAGATCATTGTGTTTTTGGATTGCATCCCTTCCTTTGCCAAAGGTCACCCATTACTCCTGACTATCTATGCCTATTTTACATCTGCAACATTTTGTCTACAAAAGTCCTTTCTAAACCACCAGATAGAGTGGGTCTTAACTACTATTAATGGCAATTGCTGTCATCCTTCTGGTAATCTCATATTCTTTTCTCTGGGAGAGAGGAAATCAGTCTTTCAACAGAACATTTTAGAATTTAGTTATAAATCTATCTAACTGCCCACCATTTTAGAGTTTAGAAGTGTGTTTTGGTAAAGTTTCAAAAGAAGGAAGCAGAGCTGATGGCAAGATTGGTGAAGCTTTGGACAATATAGCTATAAGTAATTCTTCAAGAATGTCATCTATTATGAGGCTAACACCTCATGTTATTCTCTCCCAAGCCACCAGTTTCACAACATTGGCAAGCATCTTTCACTTCCCTTCTAACATCTCCAGGCGCTCAATTGCAACACATAGAAAGCAGTGTTTTAAAGGACAAAAAGCCATATTCAGCCCACAATTTTGGCTTGCTTTCCCTATTACTTTTCATCAGAATTATGCAATCTTTGGGTTGTTCCAGAAAATATGAAAACGATCATCATCCGTATAGGACCCTGTCCAACATGCTTAAGGATTTTTAATCACAATCCAGCTTGTGTTCGAGTTTTGCACGCAACCTCCACTGGAGAAAGATATAAGCACTAAAGGATGGCAATGGCTTTCTTATCTGATGTCAGAAAAAAGAAAACTTGTTTTGTTATTTTCACCAAAGGGAAAATTCTTTAACTAAGCAGACTGAACTATGGATCTTTGGTATTATGAAGGACACTACAGAGTGTCTTTGATATAAGCCTAAACCTTTTAAATAAAATATTATTTCAGCTGATTGAACTGGGGATTATTGGTTATATGAAGGGCACAATAAAGTTGTGTGTCTCCATTACAAACCTAAATCTTTTTTTAATAGAGTGTTTGGACCATTATGTATTCACATTTGCTTCTGAATAGGTAATGACTACCAATCATGCTCTTTTATAATAAATTATCAGTATGATCCCTAAAAGCCCTTGCATTAAAATGTGAGAATGAGTGGGAGTGATTTGTACTTTTGACTATTATTGTCATTAGCATTAGATGATTCCTTGTAATACTTTTCACTTGAGTGCCTATTATAAAATTATAATTTTTCAAATGGATATTTAAAAATCACAGAAGAAAGAAATGGGGTGTACAAAGGTGGAAACTACTCATGCAGGAAGTACTTTTCTTGCCTGGGGAACTCTATAATTTCCTGGGAAATGTTGTCATAAAACACTCCATATTTTTAGAATACTTTCACCATGAAAAACCTGCTACATTTTAATACCTCCTCTCTCTTCTTTTATTGCAAAAGGAAAAATCCGAGCTTCATGTGTTTTAAGTAAATGATTGCCTTCACCCTCTTCTTCTCCTACTATCTATTTGCCAAGCTTGATATTATCTGGGATTTTCTTTGGCCTCTTCTGGGGCATGAAGTTATGCCTGGCATTATCAGACATGTGTGGCAGGGCATTAAGCCTTAGGCACTGAATGGTGTCACCCCAGCTGATGATGCTGGTCAAGCAAGCACATAAGTTGATTCTGGCTTTTGAACTCCATTAAGACATCCAAATGTATGTCTTTCCAGTATTTATGGAAAAAAAGTTTTTTGTTTTTTGTTTTAAAGGGTAATCAGACTATAAAATAGTGGACCTTAAAAACACACAAAATCAGTGTCGTTGTGACTATTACAAATTTCATTTTTTAAAAAGGCACTATCAAGGTCAGGAGCAAACAGGGACTTTCTGCTTCTGAGAATGGAAAGCCATATGGCAGGAGACAAGGCCTCTAGGGACAGTATATGTAGATCAAAACAGTGGGAGTGGAATTTTCCCGAGTTTTACTTCTATAAATAATTAACCAAATGTCTTTACATAAATAAATATTTCCCTCTGGGAATTACAGCATCATTAGGAATTTGTGAGTACTAATTCTAGTTTGGGCATCTATTCCCCATTCTCATTTTTAGCATCTGTCTGCTTCTCTTTTAAGAAGTAATCTCCTATTTTTCTGAAGAAAACAAAAGAGAAATTGCATAATAGTCAAAAATAATGCGTATCATTAAGAGCAAAATGGGACTACTGTAAGGGGAGGCATGACAAAGGGCCAGGAAAAAACAGTTTTTTTACCATTAAAAATCTATAAACCTCTAGTGCTGCAATTCATAAGGAGTGATGTTATCTCTTTCTCACCTTGGACCTTTATTCTCTTTCTCTCTTCTTGGTAAAGGGATGTCACTGAACCACTGGAGGTGGCTTACATTACTCATATTCCCTTCATTTTTCAAACTAGTTACTCTTCTTTTTAACATTATAGAGCAGACCATGGGGAGTTAGCCTACAACTCAACCATCAAGAAGTTAAAGAAGACAAGTATTCAAATCTCTTATTTCTGAAGTCATGACAGCCCCCTTTGTCATCTCAATATAATTCAACACAAAAGAGAGAGAAAAAAAAAACGATGACTGTCAAATACTTATTTCCATAAACGAGGCTCTTGACTAGTGCTAGGAAAAGCAAAGTAAGCAGGAAGACTTTTTATACTTTGGGGGGGAGCAGGGAATCTAAAATAGGTAATAGTGATACAGTCATGCATGAACAGTAGATTTCACCTATCAGTGCTTTGTAACTATTATACCTAAAACCATTTGTATAAATCAGTTTCATAACTTCATTAAGAGAGCTCTTTGTAAAGGGAGTGCTGTGTAAATTTGCTCGCAGTATGAGTAATCACCTCTTCATTGATCAGTTCTGGAAGTCAGAATTTGGTAGGTCATATATTCTTAAATCAGGGAATTACCCACATTATAAAAGAGCAACATTTCTCTGAAGATCTCTCTTAGCTAGTACTGGGAGGGGATCTAGTTTGGGAGCAGACCTAGACTGGTAGAAAGTAGGGTTTAATGAGGCAGCTAACCTTTGCCCATCCAGATCTATGATGTGTACTTCCATACCCTGGTCTGCATAGAGAGCTGGCCCCATGAACTTATCAAAGGCTTCCCTACCCTTTGGCTTCTTGTTGGTACTGATAGAAGAGCAGCAGGTAGGAGGAGAGAGTGAGTGTTGATTTTGCCAGGTCCCTCCCTTTCAGGTTGCTGTGTTTTGTCTGTGTATGACCTCTACCACAGGTCCCAGTTCCTGTCAGGCGACACTCCCTTACAGCCATCCAGGTGGGGATGCCCCTCCAGTCCTAGGTGGTAACAACTCTGTACTGCTACTCGCCCAAGTACTGCTCTATCCCTTAAACCTTGCCTTTGCCAATCATCTTTTATTTAATTCTTATCAACTATTTGACTGGACATCCTTGATTCTTGACCACATAGAAAGTTTCGTGATACAGTAGTAGATTATATTAGATTAGTAGAGTATATAGTAGTGAAATAGTAGATTAATTTTCAGTAAAGACTCCAAACAGAGACTTTTTCTTCTAAAAAGCATTCTGCCTTCTGCATTTCTCCTCAGCACCCCTGTCCTCTCAACTGTCTTGGGCTGCAGGGGAAAATGCTCCTGCAAGAGCTAAAGAATACTGACCCCTTCCTACAAACCAAGGCATCACTGGAAAGTTAAAGAGGCATCTTCCCTGAGAATTTCTTAGACCTTCAAGAACAGGAATGAGAGACAGAGCTGTATCATTACATTGTTGTTCTCAGGTTTAAAAGACAGGTTAAAAATATGTTCTGGGGCTTCCCTGGTGGCGCAGTGGTTGAGAATCTGCCTGCTAATGCAGGGGACGGAGGTTCGAGCCCTGGTCTGGGAAGATCCCACATGCCGTGGTGCAACTGGGCCCGTGAGCCACAACTACTGAGCCTGCGTGTCTGGAGCCTGTGCTCCGCAACAAGAGAGGCCGCGATAGTGAGAGGCCCGAGCACCGCGATGAAGAGTGGCCCCCGCTTGCCACAACTCAAGAGAGCCCTTGCACAGAAACGAAGACCCAACACAGCCATAAATAAATAAATAAATAAATAAAGACTTTCTATTTCAAAAAAAAAAAAAATGTTCTGTTTGGTAATAAGACCAAAAGGGAGGGATGGACATATTGACAACAAACCCCAAAATGTGGGACCCAAAGAGAACTGGACACTAGAGAGAACCATTACATGGCTTCATTATTTACAGATTACTATACCTTCTTAATTTCACCCGATCATTTATTGGCTCAGTCATGCATATAGTCATTCAACAAATATTTGAGTGGTTAACTACGTTCCACGGTGCAGTGATAGGCCTTAGGAATATAATTGTCAGCAAGGCAGAGTCTCTCCCCTCAAGGAGCTTTGTGAAGAGGAGCTACCACTGATATAAGAACACACTAGACCCATTTTATAGTTTGTTAAAGATCATTCTCAATCAATCTTTGTATCACCTTCATAAAACATGAAGTCATAAGAAAAAACACTTCATTGATAGCTACCTAGAGGTACCTAAATATGGTGGCCTCTACACCATTACTATTGACAAATTCTGGTGCCTCCCTTACCAAACCTGGTCAGAGTGTATTATGTGTTAAAGGGCACATTCTCATTTACAGTGGTGTCTGCCCTTCGTATAGAGGTTGGTTTGGGAACATTTCCTCTTTACTTCAACAAGTACTGTGCACCAAGTAGATCTGGCATCTCCATAGGTGATGTGTGTATTGATATATATTTTGGTGCTCACTCTCCAAGTGTTTCAATGTAGCCAAGCAAAAAAAAATTTTATTTAATTCAAAAAATTGCTAGTTATTTTTATTATTTAAAATGCAGAAAAATGTTACTTCATTACAAAAGCTAACAGATCTAGCCTCCCAAGTTTTCCAGCACAAATACCAAATGCGAAAGTGAACTGTAGTATTGTATCCAGTTCTCTCTTTCCTTCATGTGTCTTGGAATAGCATCAGCACTGACTGTCCTGCAAAATAGACTTGTTTCCCAGAAACAAGAAAACTGTGCTATAGCTGGGTTGGGAGATCTTATAGATCCTTGCTAGATCCAAAATAATAATGATAGAAAGTAGATTAAAAATATTTACATGGTTGTAACATTTCTGATTTTTTTTTCAACTGTAGCAACTTGTATAGTCACTTTTTACCTCCTCTCCTTTTCCACATCGCTTTAATCTCTGCTTTAATCTCTATTGTGAGGTGCACACTACTAATAGAGAAAGTAAGATTAAAACTGCATATTGGTGTAGAAAGCTCAGTTTATCCTTTGAGGATTTCTTATTTTGACCACGGCGGGTAAACTTGCTTTTTTGCTTAAAGCAATCAAATACTCTATCAATATTGGCTGCTGTGTTTAAAATTAAATATTTTAATGAATTTTAAAAGGATTTTCTGCACTTTTGGGTATATAATCAAATGATATTGAATTTCTTAACTTGCCAGTTTAACCATCCATGCTGCTCTCATGGTAAAGGATGAAACTGGGCAGCAAAATTCAAACAAGGTAAGTATGGGGGTTACGCACAAGGAAGCATTTGGAAAATAGTTATTTCCTACTGGTTGCTTTTATATACCCTGTCTTCCATACAAACTTACTTGCTTTCCTGCCACTGTACCTTTGTTATGGTACCAATTACATGTACAAATCCAATCTAGGCTTCAAGAACTAGTTCAATATTTTCTTAAGTACTTAATACTTTTTACATTATGCTATGTATCCTTATGTTCTCTTTTTTCTCTCTCTCACAATAAGCTATGAGTTCTCTGAGGACAGGATATCTCTCTGGTTCACCTTTGCATCCATAGAAGCATGTAACCAAATATATAACAGTATGTAATATGGTAGAAGCTCAAGTGAATTTGGCTACATTAATGAATGGATGGATGTGTTCTAGGCTTCAGTTTAGATTCTTCTGATTTATTTCACAAAGGATTATATTATTATTTTAATAAGATAATTACCTTAAAATGTCATTATATACTAAAACAAGGAATACACCTACTATTGATATGAAAGATTGACATATATAAGAGATTGTCATACTGAGTGAAGTAAATCAGATGGAGAAAGACAAATATCAAATGGTATCACTTACATGTGGAATCTAAAAAAATGGTACAAATGGACTTATTTACAAAACAGAAATAGAGTCACAGATGTAGAAGACAAACTTACAGTTACCAAGGGGGGGAAGGGAGGGGAGGGATAAACTGGGAGATTGGGATTGACATATACACACTACTATATATAAAATAGATAACTTATACAGACCTACTGTAGAGTACAGGGGACTTTACTCAATACTCTGTAATGACCTATATGGGAGAAGAATCTAAAAAAGAGTGGATATATGTATATGTATAACTAATTCACTTTGGTATACAACAGAAACAAACACAACATTGTAAATCAAGTATACTCCAAAACAAATTTTTAAAAAAATGAGCAGAGGACCTGAATAGATATTTTTCCAAAGAAGACATACAGATGGTCAACGGACACATGAAAAGATGCTCAAAATCACTAATCATCAGAGAAATGTAAATCAAAACTGCAATGAGATGACCTCACAGCTGTCAGATGGCTATTATCAAAAAGACAACAAATAACAAGTGATGGGGAGGATGCGGAGAAAAGGGAACACCTGTCCACTGTTGGTGGAATGTAAATTGGTTCAGCCTTACAGAAAACAGTATGGAGGTTCCTTAAAGAACTAAAAATAGAATTACCATATGATCCAGCAATTCTACTTCTGGGTATTTATTAGAAGAAAACAAAACCACTAATTTGAAAAGATATAAGCACCCTTATGTTCATTGCAGCACTATCTACAGTAGCTAAGATTTGGAAGTGACTTAAGTGTCCATTGATAGATGAATGGATAAAGAAGATGTGATACACACACACACACACACACACACACACACAGAGTGGAATACTACTCAGACATAAAAAAAGAATGAAATCTTGCCATTTGTGACAACATGGATAAATCTAGAGGGTATTAAGCTAAGTGAAATAAAAAAAGACAAATACTGTATGATTTAACTTATATGTGGAATTTTAAAAACAAATGAACAAACTAAATAAACCAGAAACAGACTCATAGGTACAAAGAAGAAACTGGTTGTCACCAGGGGCAGGAGGGGTGAAAGGTTGGGCAAAATAGGTGAAGAGGATTAAGAGGTACAAACTTCCAGTTATAAAATAAATAAGTCATGGGAATGCACTAGGAATGTAATGTAAATGTACAGCCTAGGAAGTACAGTTAATAATATTGTAATAACTTTGTGTGGTGGCAGATGGTTACTAGACTTATCATGGTGATCAATTCATAATGTATATAAATGTCAAATCACTACGTTGTACACCAGAAACTAATATAATATTGTATGTCAACTATGCTTCTATTAAAAAATAAAACAGCTTTGGACCCAAAATAATGAGACCTAGATTTGAATATTGTTACCTTGGTCAAGTTATTTATCTTCTCTGAGTCTCTCCTCTCAAATGTAAAATCAGGTTGGATGAGTAAGTTCCAAGGTTTTCTGTAACTTTAATATTCTTATTTCCATTTTTAATCCTGAAATGAAAAGAAATGATTAAAAAATTCTCCTTTGTATAAATCTCTCCACACATTATTTTATACTTACAAAACATCCCTTAATGTGGATGAGTCGATATGGAAGGAAATTAGGGCTTAGAAAAGGGTATTTAATCATTTACCCAACGTTACATATCCAGTAAATGAGAGTCAAAAGCAGAACACATGCAAAAGCACAAGCTCCTTGTCCAGTGCTTTTTCTGTGTTAGCGATCTGCTTCTCCAAAAACTAGACAATGCACACACATATAAGCTCACACACACACACACACACACACACACACACACAGACTTCCTTCCTTTCTTTATATACACAGTGAGCTTGTATTTATATTGATATCTATAAGCACACAGCTGTCTGGATAAATTACTCTTTACCTTGCAGAAAGCTGGAAGTATTTCAATTATTGGTTTTATGCCAATGTATAGTCCAAACCTTCACACATGAGGGCAGTTATCTGAAGAGCTGTAACATCTCCAAAGCAGTGCATCTTCCCTAGACTTCTTATATTCCCAACATGTAGCTTTTACTGCAGCAGTAAGATGAACCCGAAGTTGTCTGTACTACATTATTAAATATAGGTGAAAATAATATTTGCACATATTTTCACATGTAGATAAATTTAAATTAAAATACATCATAGTGGTCTCTAAGATTTTGCTGTTTACAATTTTCTATCTAACTTGGGGCTAATAGCACTTGTGCCATTCTTGGTTTGTAATTTTTAGCAATTTTTGTTTTTCACTCTATAGATGTATAAATGATCACCCTTGCTATTGTACTGGAACGCTGAAGTTAAAGAAATTAAGTTTTAATAAAAATAGTTGAGTACAATATTGATGCTTATAAACTTCTTGAAATCAAGTTTTATCATCCTCCAGCTAGAGAAGATGACTTATAGACATATGGAAGTAAAAATGAAATTATGTTTTTTCTTAATATCTTGTTTTGTCCAAATAATAATTTAAGGCAGCTTATACTGAGTCATAAAATACAGAAAAATGCAATAATTTAAAAGAATATAGTTGGAAGTTTCCAATGGCCAACAAACAAACAAAAAGGTACTCAACTATATTAAATAAACTTTTGGCAAAGCATACACTGCTGTTTCTGAATGAGACAGGAGGAGGATCATTGTTTACAAAACAGTTATACTTGAGGGTTGTTTATCACAACAATAAATTTAACTTTATATTATTAATTTGAAACCATAATTAGAAACACAGCCCATTAAATGTAATAACCAGGCCCACCTTCTCTTTTTTAGCACCCAAAGTAATATTCACAGTAAGTTGAATGATGAAAATATAACATATGGGTATAAAAGAATAACAGTCTTGGGCTTCCCTGGTGGCGCAGTGGTTGAGAATCTGCCTGCCAATGCAGGGGACACGGGTTCGAGCCCTGGTCTGGGAAGATCCCACATGCCGCGGAACAACTGGGCCCGTGAGCCACAACTACTGAGCCTGCGCGTCTGGAGCCTGTGCTCCGCAACAAGAGAGGCCGCGATAGTGAGAGGCCCATGCACCGCGATGAAGAGTGGCCCCCGCTCGCCGCAACTAGAGAAAGCCCTCGCACAGAAACGAAGACCCAACACAGTCAAAAATAAATAAATAAATTTATATAAAAAAAAGAAGAAGAATAGTCTTTCTTTATAGCCGGAAGATGTGTATTCATCTCATTTTAACGGTATATCAAGTATTTAAGAAAAAAAATTAAAAGGTAGGTGAACACACACAAACAATGCCACTGATAAGTGAAGGTTGTTAAGCAGCAGTAATGATTGGATGTCTATGTTGAGTTCATGCAACTTTGCTAACCAGTTAACCTCAAAGCCTGAGAGAAGGTCAACATAACCTTCAAACAAGCATTTCATTATGGTCAGGTTTTGCTGCAAGTTGGTAATATACAGTGGAATACCTAAACCTAAAGCCTATTTAATTTACATGTGAAAGACTGGTCTGGTAAGTCCTTTTTGGCATTTAATGAAACATGAAACAGTTATTGGGCAAATATTTTAATACATGAATCTACTGTCATTTGGGAGACTTTTAAAAGGGGGTTTCTTTAAAAAATTATGGCACTAATCACAAAGCACTATGCTTGTAGGAATGATACAGGTAAACAAATGAGCAATGATGAAAGCCCATCATTATAAGCGGTCCTTGAATAGATCTACCAGTAAGATACCTTCCTGAATGTTTTATTCAAGTTTTGATCATAATGAAGAACTGCTTCCAGTATTCAGTAAGATCAGTCTGGGATCCACAAAATTAGGTGGTTAACCTTGACCTACAGTGCTACTAAGATTCTCAGGTAGGACAGGTAAGAACTGCCACAATTTCAGTAGCCACTTTCAAACTGTGGGTAACTAATCCAGATATGCAATGAAATGCTAACTAAATTATAGTCGACAGATATCTGTGCAGACTTTTCCAAATAAACTTGTGTTTCTCCATTCATTCAGCCATTCTCAACAGTGAAAAACGAAGTTTTCGAGAGGGACAAATTCTTTGGGAATGGATATTAAATGTAAACAAATCCTCTACTCAACAGAATTAATCACCTTGGGGACACAAGAAAGGTAAGACTGAATGATCCAATAGATTCTGCTTCTTAGACCTGGAATTACTATCTGCAAGTCCCATCAAGTAGGAAAATCCTTGATTTATTCAGTCTACGCAGTCTTTCTTCAATGGCTTTTCAAGCATCTACCCTTTGTTAGGAGAAAAAGTAAAAGCAAAACCCCAAACACTTTTTTAAAAGGGCTTCTTGATGTACACTGTCAAATTGCATTTGGAAAAAATGTAGCAAGTTATAATCCCACCAACAGTGTATGAAAGTACCTCTATTTTGAAAAATTTTCTCTTATTTCCTAGAAGACTCCACTGGGTGCTTATCCATCTTTAATGCCTTTCTTTAATGCTTTATAAATTTACTTTTAACAAGGAAGGCAGAATAAGCTACAGATGGCAGGAGCTGCCAGAGTAACAGCGAACAATAAAACACAGTTGTGTGTTAGTTCACAGCACAGCAAATGTCTAGAACTGTGAATAACTGAATCCCTGAATCTAGAGGATGACTGTACTAAATGCATGGGCAGTTACACTCAGTGAATTCATACTTTTGTCTGAATTGTGGAGAAAACTACACAAAGAATTGTTACTAAGATTAATATTATTCAGTATATTCATTAATGACTTAGAGGTCAAAGAAAATTTAACACTGATAAAAATGTATAAATATTAGAGAGAACAAAAGAGTAGCAAATACAAATATTTAATAAGAATACATATGAACTGGTACAACTTTGTTAAACTACAGTTGAGTTTTAATATACTAGAGTGACCATAATACACACAAGGACAGAAAATGCCTGACAGTGGTACACACTGTGGATGAGTATGTGGTTGGGAAGAGAGATGAGATAATTATCAAGCAGAAAATGAGTGCTTTTTTTATGTCATTTTGTTAAAGGCAATTTTGTATGGTCAGAAATTACAGCATAAAATTCACCATGACATTTTGAAAATGATTTGGAAAGACTACCTTTTAATAATAGGGAATTGGGTTGCATTTTGTATTTTCAACAGATCTTGTAATGTTGAACATTTTTCTCACACTTTGAGGTAGGTCAGTTATCATTTCACTTTGTCAGGGTCTGCTTCTAAACCATCAGCAGCATTTCCTAATAACCTACCATGTGTTGAGTACTGTGCTAGGTGCTATGGTAAAATATTTTGGTGAACATATATTAGGTGCACAATTAATAGCTTCATATATATAGGGAGGTCTGAAATGGCACAGATACAAACTGAAGGCTCATATGAGAAAAGAAGTTATAAAGAAAGAAATGGAATAATTAGCAACTGAAGAGGATATTATGAGCTCTTGGTGAAAAGTCATTTCAAAAAACCAAAGGACAATTACTTAGGCTAGGTAAACACAGAGGGGGTCATTCAGGCAGTATGCAAAAAGAGGTGAATCCAAGAACACCTCATATGAGTAACAGAAAGTGCTTAGAGTCAGAGAATTCACACTCATTGCTTCATTTCCTCCAACACAGAGATCCCAAACTCCCCTCTCCCTTCCCCACACATATATGCAAATGACCCAGAATATTCTTTGGAACCTGAAGAAGGAAGGAAGGAAGGGAGGGAGGGAGGGAGGGAGGGAAGGAGGGAGGGAAGGTAGGAGGGAGGGAAGAAAGGAAAGGGGATGGGAAAGGGGAAGGGAAGGGAAGGAAGGAGGGAGGAGGGGTCCAAGTTTGGCTGAAAGTCATGCCTTTCCCACATTCTACCACCAACTGTAGAGAAAATTATTGCTGTATTTGGGATTACCAACTATAACTTAATCTCTTAAAAAAAAAAAGAAATTCAACTATTGAATTAAACTCTAAATTTGTCATTTTTTAAATTGGTCTTAAATGAGTATTATTGTAGATAAGCACAGCCCAGTAGAAATATCTGTGAGGATTGAAATCCTCACTGTCCAATATGGCAGCAACTAGCCACATGTGCTTATGCCTACTGAGCTTTTGAAATGTGATTAGTTTAACTGAGGAGCTGAATTTTTAATCTCTTTAGATTTAAACTTAAATAGCTACCTATGGGTAGTGGCTACTGTATTGGACAGCACAACTTTACATTTTAAATACTTTGAAGGCAGGGCCTTTGTAAATGACTTCATCACTCACTGAGCCCTGAGCAAGGTGGACCTCATGATAAATACTCATTAGCTGCTAAGTAATAAGTAAGTAACCCTGGAAAGATTCAGTAATCATAAAAACAGAAATAAGTGTATAGCCAACAAGAAAAAGTCACTGTAAATTTAAATAGTTCTTACTTTAATTGCCTAGGAAAATAGAATATATTCCAGTCATATCCATTAACATAGCATAAGGTATTTTTAACTCATTGCAAAGTTGATCACAAAGACCTTAAGGTTTTCTCCTTGAGAGTTGTAGGCTGTGGTTTACCATCAACTTTTCAGGGCATGAGGCCAAATGCAGAGCCAGAATCAACTTTTATGGATTCTTTATTAATGTTTCACTTGGAATTCTGAGTTCTTTCCTGCCACACTGTCACTATATATGTCACAATGGTTTTTCCATCTCTCCTAAGGCTCAGACCCTTTGTTATATATATGAATTTCTAACAGCATTTTAGTACAAAGGGTCTATTGCAAGATATCTTATGAGATTTTTTTAGGTGGCTCAAAAGAAACGAAGGAACATTGGCTTCTATTATGACCATACATTTAGCCTAAATTTGAAAGGAAATATAAGCTGCTATTTTGAAAAAGAAAAACAAGCAATGTACAACTCTATTTCAAAACTTCCTTCTAGTCACTTGGAATTGCACATTGGGCCCCAGGATCCTCACCATCACACCACTGTAAAAACTGTTAAAAAAACAAATCTTACTTCTCCCCTGAAAAACCTAGATCCTTTACTTGCAGTCATGTTAGAAGGTTAACAATATTAAGCATTAACATGTGCCACCAATAAATGAGGTGACATAGTTAAAACTGAATAATGAAATCTGCATTTATATGTCTTATCTATTAGCCTTCCACTCAGTTTGACTTTCATTACTTTTCAAATTCCTTTAAAGTAGTTCTGTATAATTGATATTTTCTTTTTTCCATAAAAGTATACAAAAGCTTTGGTACTACAGAAATGAAATCTGATTTATACACTAACAAAGAAATTATATGAATGGTGGTGTTAAGTATTAGGACTTGAAGGGAATAGGACTGGAGTCCTCTAGGTTATAGAGCTCACTAAGGTAGGGGTCAAATTGAGCCAAATTTGGTGGCCTGTTACATGACCATTTGTAAAATACAAGCTTAGAATTTGTACACTGTACATTGTAGGGTTCAAAACTTGGAAATCAAGGATACTGACATTAGAGGGTGGGATGTTTAGATGCCCTTAGAAATGGGGAGTAAGAAGCTGGAGGGGAGATATATAGTCGATCCTAATTAACTGTGGATTCTGTATTTGTGAATCTGCCTACTTGCTACAAACTTTTTGCAGCCTCAAAATCAATACTCATGGTGCTTTCACAGTCGTGTGTGTTCATGTGCAGAGTAGTCTGCTGCTCACGTTCCCAGCTCAGGTCACTAGGCGATGCTCTGCATCCTTGTTTCAGCTCTCATACTGTAAACAAGTGTCCTTTCCATGGTCTATTTAGTGCCCATTTTTCTGCTTTTTTTTTTTTTTTTTTTTTGGTAACTTTACTGTTTAAAATAGCCCCCGTGTGTAGTGCAGAAGTGCCGTCTAGTGTTCCTATGTGCGAGAAGGCTGTGATGTGCCTTATGGAGAAAATACATGCGAGAGATAAGCTTTGTTTAGAAGTGAGCTAGAGCACAGTTGACTGTGAGTTCAATTTCAGTGTAAGTGAATAAACAGTATATATTAAATAAGTTGTCTTTAAACAGAAACAAAGTTACATATTGATTGGTTGATAAGACTAATGTGACCAGAAGCTCACGGGAACCTAACTCTGTATTTCCCCTAGGAGCAATGGTTCAGTATTTGCTAATTCAGTGCTCATGGTGACTTTTAGAGAGAAACAACTATGAATAATGAGAATCAATGGTATATATTGGAGAAGTGAGGGAATATTAGAGACATTTAATTACTATTTTTCGGGGAATGTTATTTATGTCCATAATGGGCTCTAGGTCCCAAGTAGAGCATTAGGATAGGGGAGACCTGAAAGTTTCTGAGACATGTTTTCTTGACT
Source organism: Balaenoptera acutorostrata (assembly GCF_949987535.1). Classification (NCBI taxonomy): domain Eukaryota; kingdom Metazoa; phylum Chordata; class Mammalia; order Artiodactyla; family Balaenopteridae; genus Balaenoptera; species Balaenoptera acutorostrata. The sequence continues at coordinate 98,181,066 of NC_080067.1, read as the reverse complement.
TAGGTCCATGGGTTAACTTCAGCGAGCCCCAAACACCATGAAATGAAAGAGTATATTATGTATATATGTACATGTGTGTATTTTTCTGGAGGTTTGGTCCAGAATTTCCAGTAGATTTTCAAAACTGTCCATGACTCAATTAAAAATTACTGCTCTGTGATGTAAGTGTGAGGCCTAGCACTGTGGTACTATATACAGAGCTTCAGCTGAGTAGGAACTTGGTTTTTGTCTGATAATGCCTAGCAAGGATATGGCTTTGGGTTTGGTGGGAGATGGAGCTTGAATGGTCCATTGGGAACTCAAGGAAGGAAGATCATGGAACCTTTTCTATCTGATCACACATAAAGGCTGCTCAGCCATGAAAGAAATGCTTGGGGAAGACAGCCTCTGAGACTCTATAAGGAACTTGGAGAGTCAGGCCTTTCAGGCATAGGTCCACTTCACAAAAATTGGAGGCTCAGAAAGTTCTTGGCATAAGAATTTTTTATGCAAATGTTTAGAGCTGAAAATCTATATATTTTAATTTAGAGTTAAATTTGAATATCAAGAAAACCAAATCTTGGTTTAGGAATTGGTGGTTTGCACAAGTGTTTTGTGGGTGGTGAATGGTTGCCCTGTGCCAATCTTTTGGCCCTTAGTGTACCGTCTCCCATCCTTGTCCTTTTTGTCCAGAGTGCTTTTCATGATAGATAATCCCTAGGGGTGTGGGATACCAGAGGGCTTATGTTTACAGATGTGTTGAGGATGTTAAGAGAAATTTGGATCACAAATGGGATGAAATGCTTGTAGGTGCCCATAGAGAAAAGGCAAGTCACATGGTTTTCTAGATCTCAGAAAAACTTAATCCTGGAGCTGAAGGAAAGACTCTTCTGTTCACTAATTGGTAGGAGTTCTCTAGCCGTCCTCTTCACTTGTCCCTATCTCATCTCTCTACCACTGAATAACCAACAGATAATTCATCTTTACCCAGCACCTTCACTGGACACATCAAATACATTAACCCTTTTGGACTAGCAGATTCTATTTAGCAGACTACTTACTGCCTTAGTTCCTCAAATAATGACTACATCTGTAGAAATTTTTTTACTCTTAAGCATATTCGTATATTAGACTAAATTTATCCTGTGCAGGACAAGCAGATACATCCTGGAATGATTAGAGTGGCAATTAAGAGCCCTGGCTCGAGGATTACTCAGCTACTTTTTACACCAAAAAACCAGAATAATAATTCCCATCTCATACAGTTGTTGAAAGAATTAAATGTGATAATATAGCAAGAGAACCACTTAGCCCAGCGCCTATAGATACTCAGAGCTGGATATTTGTTAACTATCAATATACTATTATTATATTACTCATTCAATGACTTTTTGATTTTAATTATACATTTATGGAAGCTAAGATCCAGCAAAGTCAAAGTACTTGCTCCAAATCACAGAACTAATTGGAGCTAAATTTGGGACAAGAACCCAAGACCCTGACTTACCAGATGGTGGTCTTCTGTGTGAATCACTATCAAATATACACATTTGTCCCAATTTGAGCATTTGCTCCCTGAATATTGATAGTCCTGGTATGCTTTAATAAAATGGAGACCTTGACAAAGTCTCAGGGGAGCCTGCATCCTATTAATTGAGGTTAGAGTTGTTTTGAAACCAATTGGTCTTGTTTTTATGGCCAAATATGTCTGTAGATCATTAACGCTCTGAAAAAGACCATTGTTATGGAAAAAGTTGAAAAGCTCATTCCTCCCTCAGGCTAAAAATGAGGACTGTGGAACACATATCAGGCATTTATATCATTTATTCTTAATTTACTGACTTGCTCCCTCCATAGGCATAACTTTCATGCTTATAAATCAGAAAAACTCTCATAAGGTGGGAGAGCACATGATGTTTGATACATAACTGATTCATTATTTGTTATGCAACCTTAGTGATTGGTGCAACTGGGTGGCACATGGGTTATTTAAAGTTATACACTGAAATATGACATTACATTTTCAAATATACTTCACCATTGTTAATGAATTCAGATGTTCTTCCAATGACGTTAGCATTATCCTCATTTTTACACATGGACAGAGTTAATAACTAGCCCAAGGTCATATTCCATATTACTAGATAGTTATGAGTAAGAGCCAGAGTTTTTAGCTTTCATTTTAGAGTTTAGGCAATTTTCCCCATTGCTTCAATCATGATGGTAGAAAAGGAAAGGAATCTCTTTAAAATAAATTATTGCTGGTTTTTTTCCCTTTCACAACATGTGGGAATATAGCCTTTAAAGCTAAACCTACTCCTTAAGAGATGGTTTCCCACCTCTTAACCTTACTTTCTTAAGGTTAAAGTAAATAATGGTAGACAGGAGAGCTGTAGACAGTTGTAGACAGGACTCTTCTTGTTCATTGACCAACATTTGGCACCCATATTAATTGCCAGTAACTTTTCCACTTATTGTTGACAGTCAAAGACAATAGGGGTCCCCATCTCCCCCTATTCTCTCTTCTCTAGAGGCCCTTTTAGATGCCCTGAGGACAGGTGAAAGAACCCAAGGCCACTGATTTTTGGTAAGTATCCTTTTCTAAGAGCTCTTAGCATTAAGTTCCCCATTTTCCACTAGGTTTTGTACATTTTGAGTGTTTTATCTGACCAGCTCCTTTACACACACATTTTTAGGAGTCTATATGGTAAATAAAACTAAAGTCAATCATGATTTCCTGAACCTAACATCCATTTATAATGAAGGGTAGCAGAATATGCCACTCCAAAACATGCCATTTTGTCATAAGGATTATTTTGAGGTGAAGGCAGCTGAGAAGAAGCAGATACAAGAAAAGCTCTCTGCTCTCCTATTTCCTAAAAGCAGGACATCGATTTGTAAAGGTGTCCCACCCCCAACCCTGCAAACAGCAAGGACACAATTTAATCCCAAGAGACAACTCTAGACCCCTACAGCTCAGGGAGGGCACCAGAGAAATCTACCTAACAAACCTTGTTAAAACTAGCCCTAATCTACCATTAATTTCCCCGTATATGTGCCCTCCCACAATTTGCCAGTCATTAGAAGCTCAAAGTCTTTTTCTTTTGTCTTGTCACTTCTTTAAAAATTTATTGTACTTTTGTGAAGATGCTATATAAGCCCAAATTCTAACCATGCTTTCAGTTACTCATCTCTGAGTGTTCCCATGTGTACGCAGGATGCACGTGTTAATAAACTTGTTTGTTTTTCTCTTGTTAATCTGTCTTTTGTTAGTCTAATTTCCAGGGCCTCAGCCAATGAACTTAATATGGGTACAGGGAAAACACTTTTTCCTTCCTACAGTACTCCAACACTAAATGCTAGTATATTAGACAAAATGACTTCAGAGGTTAAGCAGTTTTCCTTCCTCATTTACTTTAATCTATAGCTGTCTCCTGTGTTCTTTAGCCTTTCCATAGTCCAAATACCTTACACTTAAGGTCATGTTCACTACCAGTGCATACATATACTTCTCAAAGTTGAAATGCTTTAAAAGTTCAAGTCAAGTCAAATTCTCACAAATTATGGCTGTACCTCTTCTCACTGTGCCCTAATCCCTTCTCTTGAAATTAAATGAAAAAAAAAAAAAAAAAAGATCTTCCTTTGGAAATAAATATTTTTTAGCATTCCCTTAGGAAGAAGCAATTCATCTTAGCAGAAAAGTACCAATTATGGAGTAAGACTATCCGAGTTTTAATTTAGCTTCTTTGGGCCTCAGACTCTTCATGCGTAAAATGGGGATATTAGGAGTATCCTCATTATCATGAAGATGTAATAAGACAATGCATAAAAAGATTTAACACAGACCTGAAACATAGTAAAAAATCAGCAAAACTGATTTTATTTATATGTTAAATATATACAGTTAAATGAATTTGATGATAATGATGACACAACTCTGCCCTATGGCAATATCTTATTTCAACGAGTTGTTATTCACTTGCATTAAAGTTTTTAAAAGTTTCAAAATTTAGAGGAATAGCTAAAATAATGAATGGCAGAGTCAATATTTGAAATTAGTTCACTAGATTTAGAAGATGGGTTAAAATCAGTGAGCCGTATTTTGACAGGAATAAATGAAAAGGTTTATATGTCAATTTAAATGATTGATGAGGCTGTCAAAAAGACCTAAAAGTTTTAATTCTCCAAAAGTCAATATCGAGATGAAGTGGTTAGGAAGTAAACATAATCTTGGAATGAGTTAATCAGAATTTGGTTTACAAGAAAGTTGTCCATTTTGGAAATCGTTCTCTGTGCATGTTGTATCACACTGTGGGATTGTATTTTGTTCTGGGGCTCTACGTTTTAACGGTAACATTGAAAACCAAAATAAAATATTTTACAACATATAGTGTCCTTTGTCATATGATAAACAGCCTGATGAACTGCTGTGATTTAGCTTCAAGACAAGATAATTTAGATCATGCTTTGTTGTCTTCAAATATTTGAAGGGATACTATGTTAAAGACATCTTTACTGGTTATTCGCTACTTTTCTAATAAATTCTAGTCATAAAAAATACATCCAAAAATGTTTTTTAAAATGCTCAGAAGTTGTAACGTTTAAAGGTAAGGAAAAGAAGCCTCAGAGAGGCTAAATGATTTAGAAACAGAGATCCACAAACTTTTTCTGTAAAGGGCCAAATTGCTGGTGTTTTAGACTTTTTGGGTCATATGGTCTCAGTTTCAATACTCAGCTGTCATTGTTGTGTGAAAGCAGCAATAGACAATACATAAATAAACAGGTGTGGCTATGTTCCAGTGAAATTTTATTTATAAAAATGGGCCCCAGGCTCTCTGTGGTTTGTGAACCCCTGACTCAGGGATTTAACCACATATATATAAAACGGTAGAGCAGAGCTGTAAAATTCAGAATCTTCAGTTCTACAAAAATAAGGAGTCATTTAACAAGAGTTAAAACTGTAAACTTCCAACTCAGGAAATTTTCGACAGTATCTGACCATTTGTTGGGGTTATTTATTCATTCACTCATTTATTCTAAAAACATTGAGTGTGTACAGGAATTTCAACACATTTCTGATTTTATCTCATTGGCTGGAACTGTGTCACATGGCCATACTTACCTTGAGACATCCTGGAAAAGTAATATTTTACACATCAAACTTAAGTCCAAATCAAGGAAGAATTAGGAATAATATTGAGTAGGAAATTAACAATATGTGCCCCATTAAAAAGTAGTAAGTTAAGTGATAGAATTATATATGAAATCAAATGGTGGGGAAATTTATCAATATTGTACTAGATAGATTTCAGGGAAGATCACCAGAGAAGGTTAAAAGGGATTCATGCATTGATAAAAATATTGAAAATATGACAGTAAAAGATTTTTAAAATTCTTATATTTCATGATTTGGAGGATTAGCAAGATAACTATAACACCTGGAGTAACTTAAAAGTTTAATTTATCTTTTCTTAAACTCTTTCTGAATGTTATCCAGTGAGAATGGTCCACTTACAATGTTTAAACATTTCATAAGTCACATTTAGCCAGGAATAAGGAGAATTAAAGTAATGCTTCACATTTAATTTTAAATTTTACAACAACATGTTTTTCTGGCAAAAGACAATAGATTAAACAGACACATTTAACTGTGCTTCCTCTAGAAACCAATATAAAATGACAGGTTAAGGAATTTTATTTTATTTCATATGGCATACAGCCACAAAGAGTAAAAGAAGTGGAAAGCAGAACACTAGCGTTCGGCTGCTAGGTACCTGCATGGTATCTAGCTGGGGCTTACCCTGATCAGTCCAGCATCTTTTCTGATTGGTTGACTCCCATAACATACCCGTTATTAAACATTTTATATCATTCCAGTGGTAGGAATGATATAAAATTTTGGAACTGGGGAAGCTGAAAGAGGAGTTCTAATTGAGTCACTCTGAAAAAGCTTAATTCTAAGCTGGCAGTGAGGGAGAAAAAGAAGCGACATGATTTATATCATAGAACCTCTAATAGGTTCAGGAACTGGCATCACCTGCTAACTCTGGGGTAGGGATGAATGTGGGATGAAAAGAGGAGTTGTGGAGTGAGCTTAAGAAGTAGAGAGACGCACAGATCCTCAATCACACTCTATATGGCTGAACAACTGCCTCTCTCCAAATGTTGCGGACTGAACTGTGCCCCCCACAAATTCATATGTTGAAGTCCTAACCCCAATGTGACTATATACGGAGATAGGGCTTTAAAGAGGTAATTAAGGTTAAGTGAGGTTATGGGGTAGGACTAGTGTCCTTACAAAAAGAGGAGGAGAGATCAGGAGTGTATTCTCGGACGAAAGACCGAGTTAGGACACAGTGAACAGCCAGCTGTCTGAAAGTCAGGGAGAGAGGCCTCAGGAAAAACCAACTTTACTGGCACCTTGAGCTTGAACTTCCAGCTTCCTAAGTTGGAAGAAAATAAATTTCTGTTGTTTAGGACACCCAGTCTGTGGTACTGTCATGGCAGTGTGAGCTAACTACACTGAGCAAGACAGAAGATTGCAGGTTTACCCTCTGAGAAGGGTAAAACAAAAGGTCTTTGTATAGACGAGCAGCTATAGTTGAGAGCAGGTGGTGGTTAGGAGGAGTCAATGTTTATATAAGGAATGTAGAGAACCCCTTAGCCCTCTTTCCTCACCCAGTTTCCAGAATGTTGGCAGGCAGACATATATCTGGAATATTATCTCCTGTAAATTTTTACCAGACCAAGAGAAAGATCTAAAATACTAAAATTCAGAGTCTCCCAATAAAACAGTACAGCCAGATCTTCACACAGCACAGTCTGCAATAGAAAAATCTATCCCTGTGTGCTTCCCAAAAATCTTTTAATCTATCTCTTATAATATGAATAGAGAATAAAATGAACAAGAGAATAAAATGAACAAGAAGCAGATAGTATACAGATTGAAGGAAACTTTAATATGTTTTATTACAATGCTCAGAGTTAGGAAAAATATTGCATCCATGAAAAAATAATAAAATACTATATAAAATAGAATAATTGTTCTTAAAAATTATAAACAGCAGAAATAGAAACTTCAGAAAATGTTTTGAAAGATAAAAGAAATTCTCACAGAAAGTAGAGCAAAAGAAAACACACAATTTTTTTCAAAACCCTAAGACATTGAAAAAATTTTTAAATAAATTAAACGAATTAGAGGACCATTTTAGGAGATTCAATATCTGACTAATAGGAAACCCAGATAGAAAGAATGGAAAAACTAGAAAGTAGAAAATCATTAATAATTCAAGAAAATTTCCCAGAAATGAAGGATATGAATTTCTGGATTATGGCCAGCACAACAGCTGAAAATCAGTAGACGCAAAGGCATTTAACTGTAAAATTTCAGGACTTCAGGGATAAGGAAAAGATTGTAAAAGCTTCCATGATCAGGAATTAGAAAGGATTTTGATGTCTCAAAGTTACACTAAAGATAGAGGACAATGGAGAAATGCCTTTGAAATGTGGAGGAAAATTATTTTGAATCAATTAACCCCATGCCACTGAAAGTACCAGTCAAGTATGAGGGTAGTCTACAGATATTTTCAGATGTGCAACCTCCCTAACAACTTATTTCCCATGCTGTCTTTCTCACAAAGCCCTTGGAAAAGTTGCTTCACCCTAATGGAAGAGTAAATCAAGAAAGAGGAAAGCATGAGATGCAGAGAATGGGAGCTTCAGCTCAGGAGAGAGGATAGGATTTCTCTAGGTTTAAATTGAAGGTAGATCTTAGGATGATGGCATTTCTAAGGCATACAGCATAACCAATCCAGTTGGAGCAGATCAGCAGCCTCTGAAGAGTTGTCTGCAAGAACTTGATATAATCCTAATGAATTTGGAACAATGCAGGGAGAGTAAGGGCATAGAAAACCAAGTCAGTAAAAAAGTAGTATACTTAACAGCAAGAAGGTATACAGAAGGTTGTTCAAGAAAGCAAACATAATCCTAGTATAAAATATAGCACAGTCAACATTTACAAAAATATAATGATGTGAACCCTGAATACTGATCTTAGTAATGTTATAACTCTCAAGTATGGGGAAATTTGTACAGTAAGGAAGGCTAGAGGGTGGGAAAAAAAATGCTAAATCCACATTTCCCCTAGTGGGAAATTAATAAATTGATGCTTAAAAATGGCTTTAAAGCTACCAATATAACAATGTTTATTGTTAAATGAAGGGAAATAAACACGAGTGCTGAAAGTGAACACTGAGGTGTGGGAAATGCAGGAGACAGGGAGGACAGAACATTTCCATAATTCTTATGGAAATGTTTGGCCCATTAAACCATTTGTATATATATTTCTGTTGAACATAAAAACTTAATTACAAATTTAGGAACAGCTAACAATGGTTATATTTTATAATAGTATTTTCACTTGAGTTCATCTGAGTTACATTGTCTTACTGTTGCAAACCCTAAAAGTAAATTAATCTTGCTATTTGCTACCTACATTTGAGGAATGCTGTGTTTTATTTATAATTTGATGCTTTAGCCTTTATAAAATATATGGCCAATGTAATTATTTTCAAAAGTTATTTATGGCCTAGCCAGCATCGGAATGCACTGCATTTTAAAAGCCCTTTACATCACTAAACTCTCATCATATCAAAGGCTAAGATAAATTTGAGGCATACGTAACTTTGTAGGCAACCTCAGAATGTGCTGATGTCTCCTGCAATAGAGAAAAAGTCAGCCACCCTCACTTCCAGTACAGAGAAATGAGCGATAAGTGACTATGGAATTATATTTTCTCACCTCACCAGAAAATTTAACTTCAAACAACGTTTACCAGACTTGAGGAGATTCGCTGACACTTTGCTCACTTCTATAAAACGCATAAAATCTTTATCTGCAGGTTTCCTAAATGACTTCCATTGCTCCTTATTTATTTGAAGCTCTAGTTCACACGTTTCTCTCTTGATTTTAAATCTCATTTGAAAATATTTTCTCCTCACCTTATTATCGGTTTCTTTTTTTTTTTTTTCCTTCACTTGCTTTATTATTTCTAAACACTTAACTGAGCTTTTTGACACTTAGTTTGTAGGAGAGATGATTTGCTGTTTCAGTAAATTCCTTGCTGGAATTTAGAGTACAGAAAAAAAATCACAGAACTATTAAAAGATAATGTTGTACAAGCTATTGGTATAGAAAAGTTGAAGCAAAAGCCTTGCCCGCTCCCCTTGTTGCTTCCCTTTCCCCCCACCCTCTCTAGCATATATCTTCCTGGTCTTCCCTGGGCATTGCAACTCATAAAATTCCAAAAATCATCATTTTTTTTTCTGATTAAGGAAATGACTTAACTGCTCCTGTTATTTTACCGTGAAATGAGAAACAATAAAACAAAACTCTAAAAAAAATCAATGAATTTAAGGGACCAACAGGAAATGACAGCCTGTTGAAAGAGGTCAAGATTATTATCCTGATATCAATATACTTAAAGACTTTCCAAGCCATTCTGGCCTTTTCTATTCCTCTAACACACATACATGCAGGGCCATACACAAATACATATCTTTAAGCATCACCACATAGACCACTGGGTAAATGCCCCATTTTTCTACATCCATGTAGATGTATTACCTTTGATCTGAGCCAGAAGTTTTACCTATGTTGCATTTGAATTCCAATATATGGAAAGAAAGCAAGTAGGTCTTGGCAGGACCTATGTCCCCTTAATAAGCTTTTCGCTATCAGTTTGCCAAAAATGTAACACTGTAAACCAGATACTATCTCAACAAGGAAGCATGCTCTTTCAGCAGACCACTGAGTCAACTCAATAGCTCAGGCATGTTTAACAAAAAGGATACAGTAGGGATTTGCTACTTTTTGGCCTTTCTAATACTGCCCTCATTTCCTACTGGCTTTTCCCAGCATGCAGTTTGGTGGCAGAGAAGTCAGATTGCTGGTAATCTACCAAAGAAGTGCCAACTCCTTCCTCTCACCGTTTTAGTCAGCCAAGAGGAGAGCAAATGGCCAAAGCTCAGCCAATTGAACTGTATCAAGATATATATTTTTTTAAATTGTGGTACATTTCTTTTTAATTTATTTTATTTATTTATTTATTTATTTTTGGCTGTGTTGGGTCTTCGTTTCTGTGCGAGGGCTTTCTCTAGTTGTGGCAAGCGGGGGCCACTCTTCATTGCGGTGCGCGGGCCTCTCACTATCGCGGCCTCTCTTGTTGTGGAGCACAGGCTCCAGACGCGCAGGCTCAGTAGTTGTGGCTCGCGGGCCTAGTTGCTCCGCGGCATGTGGGATCTTCCCAGACCAGGGCTCGAACCCGTGTCCCCTGCATTGGCAGGCAGATTCTAAACTGCTGCGCCACCAGGGAAGCCCAAGATACATTTTGAATCTTCAGCAAGTGATGAAAAAAGAGAAGGATGGGTTGGAGTTTCCTCTTCACAGAGGCGGTGGCCTGATCAGCCTCTTCCCTGTCCAGCCCAGGCCTACATTTGGTTTCTTAGGCCTGCATTTGGTTTCTTAGGCCTACATTTGGTTTCTTAGGCCTCTGAAGCTTTCTTGGCTCTTCCAGGCTAGTTCTAGTCCAATTCTGTGGTCTCCCCGTCTCCACTACGCATCCTAACTATCTTAAACCCTCTTTTGCTTAGGTTAGCTGGCACCAGTTTCTGTTTTTACGGTCAAAAACTCCTAAGTGATACAAAAGACATATTGCAAGGAATCTAGGAAAATACAGTTAACATGTACTATTTCATATTGTGAAAACTACCTTTTGTTATCACATGTTCCTGCAAAAAAAAAAAAGTTATGCTGATATTAATCTTCAGAAGGAGAAGGTAGCAATACAATCTTTTTCATGGGCAGAAAGAACAGGATTGGAAGTACATCACTTTTTTTCTTAGGCTGGGCCCAATTTTCCTCTACTTTTTTAATGATGCAGCATCTCATTCACTTATTGAGACCTTCATTAGTGGTTATTTGTGTTCTGCTTGGGACAGAAAACTAACCTGTAGATTTCCATTGAAATTGCAGTGGTCTTAGAAATGAGCTATCATGCAGCCTCTTGTGATATCTAGGCCAGCATAGCTCAGTCCTAGTGTATTAGCACTGCTGAGAGGGAAGCAGCTATTTCTCCTACTTTCTATTTCCCCTAGACGTGAGATCACGGGCAGGTAATTTTTCCTCTTGGGCCTCAATGTCCACGTTTTCAAATGGGTTCTAGCATTTTATGATTCTGTAATTCAGTAATTTCAACAAGGTTATTTCAATAAATACAAACATCTGTAATTAGATTACGGATGAGAGTGGCATCCTTATATCACTCTGCGTTCAGATTTTTATTCAATTTTATATCAATTTAACATTCGTTATGGGGGGAGCGGGAGCCTATTTCACACACCAGAATAGCAAATAGGTGACCACACAATTTTAGGTGAATGGACATATGCAATCCTGAATTTAATGATTATAACTTAATAATAATGATAGTAATAACAGCACCAAGCTACACACTTTTAATTAACAGCCCAGCTACAATAAGTTGTCTATGAATAGATATTTTAAGAGTAGCTGTGTTATGAGATTTCTATAAAAATCAATTACCCTGGCTGCATAAGTCAATGAATCTGTTTCTAATTGTTAAAAATTAACACATTTCAGTGTAAACATTTTCCTCCATTTGATTTTTATGATTGCCAAAGTTATTTTTCACACATTTAAGAGTCAAGTTCTGAAATTCTTAACAAGAAAAATAGCAATGCCCCAACCCTTCCTGACACTTCCATTTTCTGAGAGGCAACCTTTTTTCAACTGTTTTAGCTTTTTAGCTAGCTGTTATTTTTGATAATTTCCCTCCACTTGTGTAAGTAAAATAACAATATTGCTCTTTCTTGATCTTTCACTTTTAGATTGTATCTATTTACTTCCTACAATGGAAAATAAGGATTTAGCTCTCTTCAACTAGGCCCCAGAAGTAAATACACATACTTCTCATGTCCTTTAGTTTCCCACTAAAATTACTGCATAATTTTTAATAAAAATTTTTAGGGAACTTTATTATGTTTACACAAGAACTATTCACAGAGAAGCTATGTATAAACCATGACTACTTTTACTTCTTACTTTTACTTCTTTAAGTGATTTTTGTTTCCTCTGTAGCTAATAATTGTTCTATTTCGTTGGCTTTATTTTCTATGTACTAATCACGGAAAAATGCCCAAACTCTCCCAGTTACATCAGATATTCTATCATTTCTATTTTGTTAGAGATAATCTTCCTGGAACCTTCTGAGCTGCTCTATTCTTGCTCTTGCTGGCCAATGATTTGCTACATTCCTGTTATATTCCATCATCTCCATCCTGGAGATATTCTTTGCTTCTTTCTTAAAGGAAAGAAAATCCCATTTTCTGGATTCCCTGTCTTTCTTTTGTTTCGTTACTCCCTCATTTTAGTACAGCATTCCTGCAAAAGTTTCCTAAGGAAGGACACATGGGAGGTAAACTTTTTTAAGCCCTTGAATATCTGAAAATGTCTATCCTTACCCTTGATTTGTTAGTTTGTCTACAAATAGAAAACCAGAGTCAATATCTTTTTACTTCAGAGTTCCAAAGTTATATCTTCATTATCTCAGTTTCCAGCACTGCTCGAGAAGTCCCAAACCATCCAGTGTTCTGATCCTTTGTGACCTATTTTATCTTTCTGAAAGCTTTAGAATCTTCTATTTAACCTGTAGTCTGAATTTCCACTCTGAAGTGCTCTGGAGTAGATCCATTATATCTACTCAGTGGGCACTCAGTAGACACTTTCAAGAATTTTTTTTCATTGTTTATTTACTGATTTCCTGAGTCTGATTCCTCTGTTCTTTCTTCACTGGAACTTCTATCATTCAGCTGTTCTTCCTTTTGGACTGGTTCATTTATTTTCTTTCTTTTTTTTTTTTTTTCATTTAACTCTCATCTTTTTGTTGCTTTGCTCTACTCTCTGGGAGATTTCCTTGATTTTATTTTCTAACTGTTGTAATGAGATTTTCTTTTTTTGCTATTATATTTTTAATTTTTTTTTCCAAATTACTTTTTTTTTTAATTAATTAATTTATTTATGGCTGTGTTGGGTCTTCGTTTCTGTGCGAGGGCTTTCTCTAGTTGCGGTGAGCGGGGGCCACTCTTCATCACGGTGCGCGGGCCTCTCACTATCGCGGCCTCTCTTGTTGCGGAGCACAGGCTCCAGACGCGCAGGCTCAGTAATTGTGGCTCACGGGCTTAGCTGCTCCGCCACATGTGGGATCTTCCCAGACCAGGGCTCAAACCCGTGTCCCCTGCATTGGCAGGCAGATTCTCAACCACTGCGCCACCAGGGAAGCCCTATATTTTAAATTTTTAAATGGTTTTCTTATTCTCTGAACAAACACATTATATATAAATTATTATATATAAATATATTCATATATAAGTGTATACAAGATATGTACAGGAAACATATGTATATATATTTAACACTTATATATATATATTTCTATTTTTGTGTCATGAATGCAATGTCTTTTTATTTTTCTATTATTATTAGTACATATATATTTGAACTTTTCCTCTCCTTACATAATCTGTTTCCTTTTAGTGCTTTTTTTTCTGTTTGTATGCTTGTGTCTTTTGATTCTTTCATGTTACACACCTGAATGAAGTGTCTACTGATCCTTTGTTGTCTATTCATGTATTAAGTGGATTACAAAAAATTGTTTAGAAGCTACAGGTTTGTTGAATTTAGGCTTCACTGTACTGATTTGGTTGTAATCTTTCACTGGAAAACAGTAGTATCTTTTCTTTAGCTCTGGTCATTACTTAGAGAAGAACAGTTTTGCCTAAAGTTCTAAGTCTGGCTGCCAGTCTTCTGGAAATTGAATGGGAAAAGATATATGGTCAGTTTCAATGTTGCATATATACTCCTGGGCTGCCACTGTTTTGGGAACAGTACCCTTCCCACCTCAGTACTTGGCCTCCTGAGGCAATCAGGAACTTCCATTTTATTGCCACCAGAGAATAAGCCTCCAGTCTTCCACTGAGGTGCTGGATGGGATCTGGACTTCTAACTGCTTTTCACACAAGAAATTTATCAAGTTCCCATTTGTTTTAGCCATGCCTGTACCCTCACCTTCAGATATTCATGCCATTGTCATTTCTCAGCCTTTTATGATACGAATTCTGATGTACAATTAGATCATTTCTTGGATTTCTCCACTGCTTGGTTAGGTTTCAGCATATTTGGGCCTTCTAAGTCAGTTACTATTTATACTTGTACATTCTGCATTGCAAAAAGCTATTCCTAATCTGCTTTGTTTTATCCTTTTTATCTTTTTGAGTTTACATTTTAGAATCTCTTTACTGTTATTTTCTAATTTTGGAAAGAACAGAAGTAAATATATATGGACAGTCCATCCTGTTTAACTGGAAGATGGAGCATTATATTTTTATTTCAATATAACTATATTATATATATAAAACTGTATTATAATTTTATAATAATTTTATATAATATATATAAAACTATATTATATATTTTATATATATAGTTATATGTAATATTTGTAAAACTTAAATTACCACTGTTGAAACTTCAGGTTCTATAAAACAGAGTATAGAAACTATAACATTTTTGTATAAGAAACACACATACATCTATACTTGATTTATAAAATAGTCTATAGTAAGAAATTGATAAGCAGGCCCATCAGTGGCTTCCTATGTATTGACAAATTTTTTTAAAAGTGAGAACTTGTGAGGATCTTTAGGGGAAAAGAGATGTTTAAAAGACATATTTAAGAAGTCTGTGTGATGTAATATGCTTTCCCATTTCCAACAAAATCTACATCATCCAAACATATTTATGGGTTAGATTTAATATTTTTACTTAAGCAGTGAGAGGAATTATATTCAATGCTAGAACATACCAATTATAGCCATAGTGCACTATTTTGAAAAATATGTCAGTTTATCCCCAATCTCAGTTTCCTCATATGTAAAATGAGGATGATACCCCACTGAATTGTTTAAAGGATTAGAAATAAAAACTAAATATATACCAGGAAAACGTCTATCTGTTGTTAACATGTGCAAATTCAAAAACATGTATACATTTACTTTATTCACTGTCTTCCCTCTTGTTTTGTCAAGACTCTAATTCTGGCAAGATATACTGAGTCTTAAGGAGAAGCCCTCTATTCTAACTGCAGTCTATTTCCTTGCCATCTTCTTGCCAGGAATAACCAAAAGAAGGACTCATTTTCAGAGTGCTTCATTAGTAAGAAGTGGACTAATGTTTAAATCTGTGTGTTTAAATTAATGTGTGTCTGTAGCGTTTCAGATAGTGATTGACAGACAGTATGCTCTCCACAAATATTTACTGAGTGAATGGGTGAACCAAAAATATTGCTAAAATTAAACTACTGTTTTTTCTAGTTATGCTTTCAAGTTACATTATCATTCTTTCCTAACTTATCTTTAGATATGTAGCTTATATTAAGGCAGGGGTAGACAAATGTTTCCTTTAAAGGATCAGATAATAAATATTTTAAGCTTGTAGGTCATATGGTCTCTGTTAAAGCTACTAAACTCTGCCATTGTAAATGAAAGCAGCCACGGAAAGGACATGGCTGTGTACCAATAAAACTTTAATTGTAAACACTAAATCTCAAAGTTTATATAATTTTCACTTGCCATAAAATATTATTCTTCTGTTGATGTTTTCAATAATTTAAAAATTCAAAAATCATTTTTAGCTCACAAACTGTTCAAAAGCAGGAGGCTGGCCAGATTTGCTAAACAGACTAGTTTGCCACCTCTTTACTAAGGGATGGTTCTTTGTTTAAAAACAGAGAGAAAATCAGATGAGTAATTTCCTCTAGTTGTCAGCACAGCCTTACAGCAAATACAAGATATTTTTATTAGAAGTTTCTGTTGGATTTCTTTTCACACCATTTTCCATAAGACTAGCATGGTAATTTTGAAATCCAGTTTGCTCAGGTATATGGTTTTCATGTCACGACAATAATGTTTATCAGAACATTTTACTCAGCTTTCAAAGTTCTGACTGGTTTCAGAAAACAAACAAGCCATTATTATTTCAATTCTTTCACCTTACTCAAAACCTTAATCATATTTGACTCCTCCCTCTCCTTGCATCTTCCCCCATCCCGCAAAGCCAATCAATTCCCAAATCTTGTCAGCTTTTCTTTTTTTCCAGTTCGAAATGTCTTCTTTTCTATCCTGATTCACAGCCTAGTTCAGGACCTCATCAATGGTTATATTTTGTGAAATAAACACTTTATATACTCTATGTCTCTTCTGTCAATCACCTGTCACCATAATCCTCTGAACTGTAAAGATGATACAAATAGGGAGTCTCACTAGAAAAACTGCCACATGTTTTTTTACTTACAAGGACAGGCATAGGGCATTTGTCAAAATTATAAGACAACTAGCCTAGAAATAAATACAAAGAAAATAGTTTTCAGTGCCACAGGTCATGACAGAAAACAAACTGCATGGCTAGGTTGCATTTAACCTGAACCACTTACTCACAGAATTTGCAACTGAGCAATTGAAAAAGAGAAGATCAAGATGGCAGGCAAAAAATGACTAACTTCAGGGATCAGAAAGAATCCTTTAATCACCTCTCTCTTCTTTATTAGACTTAACTGCATGAATTTCTTTATGTGAAAGTCTTTGATTGGATTCTGAATATCAGACATTTGATATGCAGGCACCAGGATATAACTTCTGAAGTTTCTGCCACTGAGATTTTATGAGCTTCACCAAAATTAGTAAATATTATTAGATATTAATTAATGGGCAACCAGCAACTTTTCCAGGTCCCATTCTAGAACACCACATTATTACTTTTCAATATTTTGTTTGGAACCATAAATGTAAACCTCCTTATGAGCACCTGTTAGATCTAAGGACTAAAAGACACAGGAGGCTGACAAGTGACTCTGACACAATGAACTTTTAAAACAGTCCAGACATCCTGTGTGCCCCAGATACCTCCTCCCTAGCCTATAAGAGCAAGTTAAATATTCAAGGCAGTTGACCACAATTTGAATTTTCCCTGTCCCCAAACAATAGCTGGTTTGATCTTTCCTTGACAAGGCTCTAAACCCAAGAATTCTCCACTGCCAACCTTGATTCTCATCTCTGGACCTTCTAGACTTTGTATTGGTAGATGATCTTTCCTGTTTGGGGACCTTGACTTTATACAGTGGATTGTTGTTTGTTTTTCTCTTTTGCCTCTAGAAAAAAAGTTTCTGCTCCAGAGCCAGCCCAAATAACAGTCTTCCCCACATCTTTTTTTTTTTTTTTGGCCACTTTAAGCCCATATTTACAATTCTTAATCACTCCCTAAAAACCCAAGTAAAGAGACACCCTACCATAGAAAGAAAAGTTTGTCGGGAGCACGTTGGATTTTAATCATTACCTATTTGCTTGATAATTGCCAAGTGAGAAGAAGCCAAGCGGGAAAGCTGGAAATCTGTCTGGTACTATTAACTATTTTGATGGTATGAATAAAGCCTTGGGAAGCTTATTTATCAAATTCCCTGATGACTCTATTCCAGACGATCTAACATGAAAGGTGACATACATTCAAAATAAATGGCTAAGAATAATAGGTATAGGGGCTATTTTTATTTCTTTGCCTGGATTTTTAATATTTTCTGTATTATTTTTAATAAGAAAAATTATTTTAAAATTTGCAAAAAGGGTCAGACAGGTTTGAATATTGAGCTAAACACAAGATGATATTCAAAAGAAAGATATAAAAAGTACATTTGTGTTTTATTTTTAAAAATCTGTTATAGGGCTTCCCTGGTGGCGCAGTGGTTGAGAGTCTGCCTGCCAACGCAGGGGACACGGGTTCGAGCCCTGGTCTGGGAAGATCCCACATGCCGCGGAGCAACTAGGCCCGTGAGCCACAACTACTGAGCCTGCGCGTCTGGAGCCTGTGCTCCGCAACAAGAGAGGCCGCGGTAGTGAGACCCGCGCACCGCGATGAAGAGTGGCCCCCGCTCGCCGCAACTAGAGAAAGCCCTCGCACAGAAAGGAAGACCCAACACAGCCAAAAATAATAAATAAATAAATAAATAAATAAACGCCAATCTCTTTAAAAAAAAAAAAATCTGTTATAAAACTACAAAATGGTGGAGACATAGCTTGTCAGCTGTAAAGAACAGACTTATCAGCTGTCCGTATGTGGGAAAAAATCTGGATCTTAAAGGGGCACAAGCTGACTTGATAACCACAGAAAATTACTGATCACAGGCTGAATTAACAGAAATATAGTGTCCAAATAAAAGGAATAAGGCTGTTAATGAAAAGAGCACTCAAATACTTCTATGCTAAGACATATTTGAATATGAATATAGTCTGAACTTCATTCAGGATAAGAAAATTTCAAATTAAGCTTACTTCAAAATATATTTCACCTTTCAGATGACCAAGATCAAAGAGTCTGATATCATAACGTATCAGTGAGGGAATGGTGGAGACACTCATATATTTTTTATGAGTTTAAATTTGTAATACTTTTAGAGATAACAATTTGGCATCTTTCAAATTTATAAAATATATCCACGCATTGTGGTGAACTGTGCTGGTATTCTAATTACTTGCTTGTCCTTCCTATGTGGAAAGAAATGTACATCCATATCCTACTGATGGCTGGCTTGACCACATGACCTTCTCTGGACACTGAACTGTAAGTAGAAGTGACAGGTACTATTTTCAAGCAGAAGCTTTAATAACTATCATATAGTTAACCATGTCCTCTTTTCCTTCTACCAAAAACCTAGTTTGCCCTGGAAAGGGATTGCTCCTTTAGCCTAGGTCCTAGAATGAGGATAATGTAGAAAAGAGACAAAGAATCTTGCAATAGAGATGTAACATAAGTGAGAGATTAGCTTTTATTTTTGTAAGCTACTAAGAATTTGACACCATTTGCTATTATGACATAATTTAGTCTGAACTAACTGATACAGTATTTTACTCAGTGGTTCTACTTCTTGGAATTTAGTCTATACCTATACTCATGAGTGTATAAAATGATAGGTAGGTAGGTAATCTGTTGCTGTTATTATGCTAATAAATGATTAAGAACCTAAATGTTCATCAACAGGGAAATGTCTAAATAAAATATTATGCAATCATACAAAAATACTATGAAGCTGAAAAAAAAGGATGAGGAAATTTTTATTAATAATATGGTCTGATCTCACGTGTATATTTACAGTTATGTAATTAAGAAGGCAAAAGGAAAACAGACTATCTCTGAAAGGAGATATGACTTGACTCTGTTTAGGAAAACTGGATGACAGATGAATAAGTTTGGAAGGCTTTTTTTAAAATTGCATCCTCTTTCGTACATTTTTAATTTTGAATGTTTGTGAATGCATTATATATTCAAAAGAAAAATAAAATAGTAAGTAATGAAAAAGAAGATGCAGTAGTTGAACAGGTCATATCTGGATTCTGGAATCCTAATCTCTCCAATAATTCTATACTATAATCAATCCTGTCTCTTTCCCTTTGTTTAACCTTTCCGTTGAAGCTGCTAAATAGCTCTAATCATTTTTTTATGTCCAAGCTCAATTCCATGACATTATGCAGCTTTGTCTTACCAGTGTAGCCTTCTAAATTATAGTAAACATGGTGTCCTGCCTAGAACTACTGGGTTGGTGCACCCATGTTGAGCAGCTACTATGAGTGTTGACTGGTAATGACTCATCTACATATTTCTCTGGAGAATTATCTTTGGCCAACAGGAGCCATCTAACCCTGGGACTCCTGGGAGGTTACGTCACCCTTCCCAGTGGAGGCCCTCAGCCAGAACTGACTGATAAGGGTAAAAAAATGCTCAGCTCTTATGTATCAAGATGGAACAACTTTGTGATGCCATTTGTGCTCCAGAGTTACACATGGAATCAAGTGCTAAAATCGCATATTAATTTAGCTTCTTCTCCTGCTGTATCCTAATTACTTCCTCATAGGTTTCTCCTGATAACTTTCATTGGGATGGCCCATAGGACACTATATTTAACAAGATAATAAGAAAGACACTGTGTGTGTGTGTGTGTAGAGATATCTGCATCATGCAGAAGGTCAGTGGTGGCTATCCTTTGTATGTTGGGCCTTATGAGAGGTCATGCTATTACAGATCTAAGTTTCTTAGCAGTGTTGGGAATGATAGAGTCTTGAAGTAGCAGAGAACAGGTAAGAGTATTTAATCATCAAAAGTCAAGTTAAGTATAATTACTGTAAAGGGCAGTTTGGTCATCATGGCAGCCAGAAGGACCTGATTTAACAAAATCTATTAAAAATGGCTAATATAACATACTGTTATAGGAGGAAGGCAGATGCATAGCCAACAAAGGTATTGCTTAATATATAACCAAAAGATGTTAAGACCAGATGAGCTGTCATACTCCTTACTGATGTTCCATATCTGATTCAGGGCTTAGATTAAAACCCATTGATTGAACAAGGGACCCATTTCCCATGAGGAAGCACCTTACAACATCATAGAACAAATATACAGCACCGAGTCCCAAGTCCTTCCATAAATAATATATGCCACTTACTTGAGTGACCATATACTAAATATAAGGTAATGCCCAGCCATTCTGAGGGCCTATTCAAATCATCTATTTTATACTGAATGAGTTGTCATTGTATACTTTTCTGAGGAATTGAATTATTTCATCTAAGGTGTCAAATTTATGTAGGTAGGATTTTTTGTAGTGTACTTTTATTTTCCTTTGATGTCTGCAGGGTCTATGGTAATATCCCGTTTTACTCCTGATATGGGTAATTTATGTCTTCTCTCTTTTTTTCTTTACCAGTCTTGCTAGAGGTTTGTCGTTTTCTTTTGTGATCTTTACAAAGAACTAGCTCTTTGTTTGTTGGTTTTTTTACTATTTTTTCTCTTTGCAATTTCATTTATTTCTGCTCTTATTTTTAATATTTCCTGTCTTCTGCTTATTTGGGGTTTATTTTGCTCTTTTCTTCTAGGATCTTGACATGGGAGCTTAGATTATTGACTTGAGATTTTTCTCTTCTTTCTAATGTATGCATTTCATGCTAGAAATTTCCTTCTCAGCACTGTTTTAGTTATGTCCTATAAATTTTTCATGTTGTATTTTCATTTTCATTCAGTTCAATGTATTATTTTGTTTCTTCCTTAAGATTTCCTCTTTGACCCATGGGTTATTTAGAAGTGCGTTATTTAGTTTCCAAGTGTTTGGAAATTTTCCTGTTATCTTTCTGTTACTGATTTTCAGCTTGATTCCATTGTGGTCAGAGAACACACTCTATGATTTCAATTCTCTTACATGTTTTTGATATTTCTTTTATGGGCCATGATAAGGTTTATCTTGGTATATTCTCCATAAGCACTTGAAAATAACATGCATTGTAATCTTTTTGGGTAAAGAGTTCCATAGGGCTTCCCTGGTGGCGCAGTGGTTGAGAATCCGCCTGCCAATGCAGGGGACACGGGTTCGAGCCCTGGTCTGGGAAGATCCCACATACCGCGGAGCAACTAGGCCCGTGAGCCACAACTACTGAGCCTGCACATCTGGAGCTTGTGCTCCGCAACAAGAGAGGCCGCGATAGTGAGAGGCCCACGCACTGCGATGAAGAGTGGCCCCCGCTTGCCGCAACTAGAGAAAGCCCTCGCACAGAAACGAAGACCCAACACAGCCATAAATAAATAAGTAAAATTAAAAAAAAAAAAAAAGAGTTCCATAAATGTCAATTAGATCCTGTTTGATGGTAGTGTTGAGTTCTGTATCTTTGCTCGTTTCCTCTCTAGTTGTTTCATTAACTGTTGAGAGAGGGGTATTGAAGTCTCCAACTATAATTGTGGATTTGTTTATTTCTCTTTGCAACTCTACCAGCTTAGCTTCATGTATTTTATAGCTCTTTGGTTTAATGCAGATACACTGAGGACTGCAATGTGTTCTTTTATAAAATATCCTACTCTGTCTCTCATAATCTTCTTTGCTCTGAAGTCTACTTTACTTAATAATAATATCACTTTGTTTTAATTTACCATCCATTTACTTTCAACCTGTCTGTATCATTATATTGGAAATGAATTTTCCATAGAAAGCATATAGTTGGATCATGTTTTAAAATTCACTCTGCAAATCTTTGTTTTTTAATTGGTGTATTTAGACCATTTACATTCAGTGTAATTATTAATATGCTGGGGCTTAACTCTGCTATTTTATATTTTGTGTTTTCTCTGGTTTTTGTTTCTCTGTTTTTCTTCCCCGATCTTCCTGTGTGACAGCTGAATATATTTTAAATTTTTATTTTTATTTATTAATAACGTTTTTCAGAGTAACTCTTTGTATAGCTTTTTTAGTGCTTGTTGTAGGTATTATGTTTTTTATATATATAACTTACTACAGTTTACTGGTGTTGTGATTTTTTGCCAATTCTAGTAAAGTATAGAAATCTTAATTCCATTTGTGTTCTCTCAGTCTCCCTCATTATAATACACTTGTCTTAAATATTTATATACTTTTAGTAATAATTATAACATTAGGGTTACAATTTTTGCTCTAATCATCTATTATAATCTAGAAAACTGAAGAGGAGAACAGCCTATTGTATTTACCCACATTTTTGCTTCCAGTGTTCTTTTTTATCTAACGTTCAGAAGTTTCTTCTTTTATTGTTTCCATTCTGTTTAGAAAACTTCCTTTAGCTATTCTTTTAGTGTAGTCTGTTGGTGACATATTCCCTCAGTTTTCTTTCATCTGAGAGATAACCCCTTTATTCCACACGGATATTTTCACCATATATAGGATTGTGGCATTCTTTTCTTTCAGCACCTGAAAAATATGTTGACAATTCCTTCTAGCCTCCATGGTATGTGATAAGAAATCTGATTTCATTTAATTTGAATTTGTTTTCCATTTAGGTATGGTGTTGTTTCTCTCTGGCTGCTTTCACAATTTTTGTCTTTAATTTTCAGAAGGTTAATTAGGACATGTCTTGAAAAGAGGATCTTCAAGATGGCAGAGGAGTAAGACGTGGAGATCACCTTCCTCCCCACAAATACATCTACATGTGGAACAACTCCTACAGAACACCTACTGAATGCTGGCAGAAGACCTCAGACTTACAAAAAGGCAAGAAACTCCCCATGTACCTGGGTAGGGCAAAAGAAAAAAGAAAAAACAGAGACAAAAGAATAGGGACAGAACCTACACCTCTGGGACGGAGCTGTGAAGGAGGAAAAGTTTCCACACACTAGGAAGCCCCTTCACTGGCAGAGAGGGGAAGGTTTGGAGCCACGGAGGAGAGTGCAGCAACAGGGATACAGAGGGCAAAGCGGAGAGATTCCCACACAGAGGATCAGTGCCAACCAGCACTCACCAGCCTGAGAGGCTTGTCTGCTAACGCACCAGGGAAGGTGGGGGCTGGGAGCTAAGGCTCGGGCTTCAGAGGTCAGATCCCAGGGAGAGGACTGGGGTTGGCTGCGTGAACACAGCCTGAAGGGGGATAGTGTACCACAGCTAGCCGGGAGGGAGTCCGGGAAAAACTCTGAACCTGCCTAAGAGGCAAGAGACCATTGTTCCTGGGTGCGTGAGGAGAGGAGATTCAGAGCACCACCTAAATGAGCTTCAGAGACAGGCGCCAGCTGCAGCTATCAGCGTGGACCCCAGAGACGGGCATGAAATGCTAAGTCTGCTGCTGCAGCCACCAAGAAGCCTGTGTGCAAGCACAGGTCACTATCCACACCTGCCCTCCTGGGAGCTGGTGCAGCCTGCCACTGCCAGGGTCCCGTGATCCAGGGACAACTTCCCTGGGAGAACACATGGCACGCCCCAGGTTGTTGCAACATCATGCTGGCCTCTGCCGCCACAGGCTCGCCCCACATTCCGTACCTCCCCCTGGCCTGAGTGAGCCAGAGACTCCTAAGCAGCCGCTGCTTTAACCCCGTCCTGTCTGGGCAAAGAACAGATGCCAGAGGGTGACCTACATGCAGGGGTGGGGCCAAATCCAAAGCTGAATCCCAGGAGCTATGCAAACAAAGAAGAGAAAGGGAAATTTCTCTGTGCAGCCTCAGGAGCAGTGGATTAAATGCTCACAATTAACTTGATGTACCCTGCATTGTGGAATACCTGAATAGACAATGAATCATCCCAAAACTGAGGCAGTGGACTTTGGGAGCGACTAGAGACTTGGGGTTTGCTGTATGTGACTGACTAATTTCTGATTTTTATGTTTATCTTCTTTTAGTTCTTAGCGCTTGTTGTCACTGGTGCATTTGTTTATTGGTTTGGTTTCTCTCTTCTCTTTTTTTTTATTACTTTTAAAAATTTTCTATTTTAATAATTAAAAAATTTTTTTTATTTTAATAACTTTATTTTATTTTATTTTTCTTTCTTTCTTTTTTTTCTTCCTTTTCTTCTGAGCTCTGTGGCTGACCGGCTCTTGGTGCTCTGGCCGGGTGTCAGGCCTGAGCCTCTGAGGTGGGAGAGACGAGTTCAGGACGTTGGACCAGAGACTTCCCAGCCCCATGTAATAACAGTTGGCAAGAGCTCTCCCAGAGATCTCTGTCTCAACGATAAGACCCAGCTCTACTCAATGACCAGCAAGCTCCAGTGCTGGACACCCCATGCCAAACAACTAGCAAGACAGAAACACAACCCCATCCATTAGTAGAGAGGCTGCCAAAAATCATAATAAGTTCACAGGCACCCCAAAACACACCACTGGATGTGGTCTTGCCCACCAGAAAGACAAGATCCAGCCTCATCCACCGGAACACAGGCACCAGTCCCCTCCACCAGGAAGCCTACACAACCCACTGAACCAACCTCACCCAATGGGGGAAGACACCAAAAACAACAGGAACCACGAACCTGCAGCCTGCAAAAAGAAGACCCTAAATGCAGTAAGTTAAGCAAAATGAGAAGACAAAGAAATATGCAGTAGATGAAGGAGCAAAGTAAAAACCCACCAGACCAAACAAATGAAGAGGAAAAAGGCAATCTACCTGAAAAAGAATTCAGAGTAATGATAGTAAAGATGATCCAAAATCTTGGAAACAGAATGGAGAAAATATAAGAAAAGTTTAACAAGGTCCTAGAAGAACTAATGAGCAAACAAACAATGATGAACAACACAATAAATGAAGTTAAAAATTCTCTAGAAGGAATCAATAGCAGAATAACTGAGGCAGAAGAACGGATAAGTGACCTGGAAGATAAAATAGTGGAAATAACTACCACAGAGCAGAATAAAGAAAAAAGAATGAAAAGAATTGAGGACAAGTCTCAGAGACCTCTGGGACAACATGTAACTCACCAACATTCGAGTTATAGGGGGCCCAGAAGAAAAAGAGAAAGAAAAAAAGGGACTGAGAAAATATTTGAAGAGATTATACTTGAAAACTTCCCTAATATGGCAAAGGAAATAGTCAAGTCCAAGAAGTGCAGAGAGTCTGATACAGGATAAATGCAAGGAGAAACATGACAAGACATGTATTAATCAAACTATCAAAAATTAAATATAAAGAAAAAATATTAAAAGCAGCAAGGGAAAAGCAACAAATAACATACAAGGGAATCCCAATAAGGTTAACAGCTGATCTTTCAGCAGAAACTCTACAAGCCAGAAGGGAGTGGCAGGACATACTTAAAGTGATGAAAGGGAAAAAACTACAAACAAGATTACTCTACCCAGCAAGGATCTCACTCAGATTTGACAGAGAAATTAAAACCTTTACAGACAAGAAAAAGCTAAGAGAATTCAGCACCACCAAACCAGCTCTACAACAAATGTTAAAGGAACTTCTCTAGGCAGGAAACACAAGAGAAGGAAAAGACCTACAATAAAAAATCCAAAACAATTAAAATGGTAATAGGAACATAGATATCGATAATTACCTTAAATATAAATGGATTAAATGCTCCAACCAAAAGACACAGACTGGATGAATGGACACAAAAACAAGACCTGTATATATGCTCTCTACAAGAGACTCACTTCAGACCTAGGGACACATACAGATTGAAAGTGAGGGGATGGAAAAAGGTATTCCATGCAAATGGAAATCAAAAGAAAGTTGGAGTAGCAATTCTCATATCAGACAAAATAGACATTAAAGACTATTACAAGAGACAAAGAAGGACACTACATAATGATCAAGGGATCAATCCAAGAAGAATATATAACAACTGTAAATACTTATGCTGTCAACATAGGAGCACCTCAATACATAAGGCAATGCTAACAGCCATAAAAGGGGAAATGGACAGTAACACAATAATAGTAGGGGACTTTAAAACCCAACTTTCACCAATGGACACATCAATCAAACTGAAAATAAATAAGGAAAAAAAAAAGGCTTTAAATGACACGTTAAACAAGATGAACTTAGTTGATATTTATAGGACATTTCATTCAAAAACAACAAAATACACTTTCTTCTCAAGTGCTCATGGAACATTCTCCAGGATAGATCATATCTTGGGTCACAAATCAAGCCTTGGTAAAGTTAAGAAAATAAAATCGGATCAAGTATCTTTTCAAACCACAATGCTATGAGACTAGATACCAATTACAGGAAAAAATGTTTAAAAAATATAAATACATGGAGACTAAACAACACACTACTAAATAACCAAGAGATCACTGAAGAAATCAAAGAGGAAAACAAAAAATACCTGGAAATAAATGACAATAAATACACAACAAACCAAAGCCTACGGGACACAGCAAAAGCAGTTCTAAGAGGGAAGTTTATAGCAATACAATCCTACCTCAAGAAACAACATCTCAAATAAACAACCTAACCTTACACCTAAAGCAATTAGAGAAAGAAGAAAAAAAAAACTCCAAGGTTAGCAGAAGGAAAGAAATCATAAAGATCAGATCAGAAATAAATGAAAAAGAAATGAAGGAAACAATAGCAAAGATCAATAAAACTAAAAGCTGGTTCTTTGAGAAGATAAACAAAATTGATAAACCATTAGCCAGACTTATCAAGAAAAAAAGGGAGAAGACTCAAATCAATAGAATTAGAAATGAAATAGGAGAAGTAACAACTGACACTGCACAAATACAAAGGATCATGAGAGATTACTACAAGCAGCTCTATGAAAATAAAATGGACAACCTGGAACAAATGGACAAATTCTTAGAAAAGTACAACCTTCCAAGACTGAACCAGGAAGAAATAGAAAATATAAACAGACCAATCACAAGCACTGAAATTGAAACTGTGATTAAAAATCTTCCAACAAACAAAAGCCCAGGACGAGATGGCTTCACAGGCGAATTCTATCAAATATTTAGAGAAGAGCTAACACCTATCCTTCTCAAACTCTTCCAAAATATAGCAGAGGGAAGAACACTCCCAAACTCATTCTACGAGGCTACCATCACCCTGATACCAAAACCAGACAAAGATGTCAAAAGAAAAGAAAACTACAGGCCAATATCACTGATGAACATACATGCAAAAATCCTCAACAAAACACTAGTAAGCAGAATCCAAAGCACATTAAAAGGACCATACACCATGATCAAGTGGGGTTTATCCCAGGAATGCAAGGAACTTCAATATATGCAAATCAATCAATGTGATACACCATATTAACAAACTGAAGATGAAAAACCATATGATCATGTCAACAGATTCAGAAAAAGCTTTTGACAAAATTCAACACACATTTATGATAAAAACCCTCCAGAAAGTAGGCATAGAGGGAACTTACCTCAAATAATAAGTGCCATATATGACAAACCCACAGCTAACATCATTTTCAATGGTGCAAAAATGACCATTTCCTCTAAGATCAGGAACAAGACAAAGTTGCCCACTCTCACCACTATTATTCAACATACTTTTGGAAGTTTTAGCCACAGCAATCAGAGAAGAAATAAAAATAAAAGGAATACAAATCAGAAAAGAAGTAAAACTGTCACTGTTTGCAGATGACATGATACTATACATAGAGAATCCTAAAGATGCTACCAGAAAACTACTAGAGCTAATCAATGATTTTGGTAAAGTAGCAGGATACAAAATTAATGCACAGAAATCTCTTGCATTCCTATACACTAATGATGAAAAATCTGAAAGAGAAATTAAGGAAACACTCCCATTTACCATTGCAACAAAAAGAATAAAATACCTAGGAATAAACCTACCTAGGGAGACAAAAGACCTGTATGCAGAAAACTATAAGACACTGATGAAAGAAATTAAAGATGATACCAACAGATGGAGAGATATACCATGTTCCTGGATTGGAAGAATCAATATTGTGAAAATGACTATACTACCCAAAGCAATCTACAGATTCAATGCAATCCCTATCAAATAACCAGTGGCATTTTTCAAAGAACTAGAACCAAAAATCTTAAAATTTGTATGGAGACACAAAAGACCCCAAATAGCCACAGCAGTCTTGAGGGGAAAAAAAGGAGCTGGAGGAATCAGACTCCCTGACTTCTGACTATAATACAAAGCTACAGTAATCAAGACAGTATGGTACTGGCACAAAAACGGAAATATAGATCAATGGAACAAGATAGAAAGCCCAGAGATAATCCCATGCACCTATGGTCAACTAATCTATGACAAAGGAGAATACAATGGAGAAAAGACAGTCTGTTCAATAAGTGGTGCTGGGAAAACTGGACAGCCACATGTAAAAGAATGAAATTAGAACACTCCCTAACACCATACACAAAAATAAACTCAAAATGGATTAAAGACCTAAATGTAAGGCCGGACACTATAAAACTCTTAGAGGAAAACATAGGCAGAACACTCTATGAAATAAATCACAGCAAGATCCTTTTTGACCCACCTCCTAGAGAAATGGAAATAAAAACAGAAATAAACAAATGGGAGCTATAAAGCTTAAAAGCTTTTGCACAGCAAAGGAAACCATAAACAAGACGAAAAGACAACCCTCAGAATGGGAGAAAATATTTGCAAACGAATCAATGGACAAAGGATTAATCTCCAAAATATATACACAGCACATGCAGCTCAATATTAAAGAAGCAAACAACCCAATCCAAAAATGGGCAGAAGACCTAAATAGACATTTCTCCAAAGAAGACATACAGATGGCCAAGAAGCACATGAAAATCTGCTCAACATCACTAATTATTAGAGAAATTCAAATCAAAACTACAATGAGGTATCACCTCACTTCAGTTAGAATGGGCATCATCAGAAAATCTACGAACAACAAATGCTGGAGAGGGTGTGGAGAAAAGGGAACACTCTTGCACTATTGATGGGAATGTAAATTGATACAACCACTATGGAGAACAGTATGAAGGTTCCTTAAAAAACTAAAAATAGAATTACCATATGATCCAGCAATCCCACTACTGGGCATATACCCAGTGAAAACCATAATTCAAAAAGAGACATGCACCGCAATGTTCATTGCAGCACTATGTACAATAGCCAGGTCATGGAAGCAACCGAAGTGTCCATCGAGAGGCGGATGGATAAAGAAGATCTGGTACATATATACAATGGAATATTACTCAGCCATAAAAAGGAACGAAATTGGGTCATTTGTTGAGATGTGGATGGATCCAGAGACTGTCATACAGAGTGAAGTAAGTCAGAAAGAGAAAAGCAAATACCGTATCCTAACACATATATATGGATTCAAAAAAAAAAAAATGTTTCTGAAGAACCTAGTGGCAGGACAGGAATAAAGATGCAGATGTAGAGAATGGACTTGAGGACATGGGGAGGGGAAAGGGTAAGCTGGGATGAAATGAGAGAGTGGCATGGACATATATACACTACCAAATGTAAAATAGATAGCTAGTGGGAAGCAGCCTCATAGCACAGGGAGGTCAGCTCGGTACTTTGTGACCACCTAGAGGGGTGGGATAGGGAGGGTGGGAGGGAGACACAAGAGCAAGGGGATATGGGGATATATGTATACATGTAGCTGATTCACTTTGTTATACAGCAGAAACTAACACAACAATGTAAAGCAGTTATACTCCAATAAAGATGTTAAAAAAAAAAAAAAAAGAAAACCTTTGTGGAAATAAAAACACTATTTGCTGAAAATAAAAAATTATGACATGTCTTAGTATGAACAGCCTTGAGATTTTCCTATTTGGCGTTTACTCAGCATGTTAAATCTGTATGTTTATATCTCTTGTCAAGTTTTCAGCCATTATTTCTTCGAGTACTTTTTCAGTCCCACCTTTTTTCTCCTCTGTTTTCAGGACTCTAATAACACAAATGTTCAATCATTTATTATGATCCCACAGGTCACTTAGAAGCTTCCCCCCACCCACTTTATTTTCTTTCTTTTGTTCAGATTTCAGACTGAGTAATTTCTATTGCTCTATATTCTAATTCACTGATTCTTTTGTCTGCCCCTCCATGCTGCCACTGAGCCCTTCTACTGCATATTTTGTCTTTTCAGTCCTAAAATTTCCATTTTGTTATTTTGATTTCTTATATGTCTTCATTAAAACTTTCTATTACTCTGCTATTTTCCATCTTTTGATTTGTTTCAAGCATGCTCATAATTGCTGATTAAAGCACTTTTACTGTGGCCGATATTGAAATCTTTGTCAGATTATTCTAACATCTGTTATCTTTGTGTTGGCATGCACTGATTAACTTTTTTCAGTCAGTTTCAGAACTTTCTGGTTTTTGATATGATTGATTTTTTTACTGAAATGTGGAAATTTCATTGAAACTTTTAAATTATCAGACTCTGGTCTTATAATTTAAGTTATAAGACTGTGGATCATATTAATTTCCTGTTATAAGACTCTGGATCTTATCTTAACCTTCTGTTTTAGGTGGATTTCTCTGACACTGATCCAGTGTCTGCCTCTTTACTGCCAGGCAAAGGCAGAAGTACAGGTTCCCCAGTCAATCTTCATTGCCACCTGATACAGGGGGAACCTCGTTACTGCTAGATAGGTATAGGAGTTCCAGCCCCCCATTTCTTTCCACTAACACCACAGTGTGAGTGGCTTCGTTATTGCTGGCGATAGTGAAAGTCCTGAATCTCCACTAGGCTTCCTCTGATTCTCCCCGGTGAGGAATGAGGAGCATCTCATTACTGTTGGCTTAGGTGAAGTCCAGGCTCACCATGTGGTCTCCATGACACTGGGACGGGGGCTGGCCTCACTATCACTTGTGAGGATCATGGAAGTCCCAGGTCCCAACTTGACCTTCTCTGACATGGCCCTGGTGTGGGCATGGGGAATACCTCATTATAGCCGAGACAGAATGGAGTCTAGGTTCCCCACTCAGCCTTTGCTGGAATAGGTAGAGGTGGCGCCACAGTTTTTTCTGTGTTCTTTGGCTAGAGTAGAGCAGTTATTGTCAAATAGTTTTCCATTTTGCTTATCTGCCTTACTTATGGTCCTTGGGCTTGAGAGAGTAGGCTTTTGGGGATCTTTTTGGGTCTACACCTGTTGGTGTTTCTGGGTTGCCAGCTTCTTCTGCTTCAAGTCTTGAATATAAGGGCGAAAAAAGAAAACCCATGGAACTCACCACCATGTCATTCCTTGTGTCCTGAAGTCAGTTGGCTAGCTTTCTTTTCTCTACTTTTCAGAGTCTTTTTATATTTGTTTTATACATAATGCCTAGAGTTTTTAGTTGTTTTTAGTTGGAGGAATAGGGAAAAGTACATTCCATTTTCCTGGAAGCACAATTCTTAAGACTTAAAAAAAAATTCACTGTTTCAGGACTTATGTTTCCCCTATACAATCAAAACCAAATTTCATATTGTATTTCATTCTAGAAACAGAAATCTCACTTCTTTCTATTCCCAGAGGTTTAACAATAAATCCTTTAGCCTTTTTCCATTCCTCAAACTGATATTTCCCTATTCTGACTTTAATAAATGCTTTCATCAATTGGCAGTTGATCAGATGGCTTGTGTGACCTGATAGGGTGACACAGAACCTCTTTTCACACTGACAGAATATTCAAAGCCTTGACTCTTTCCACCAGTAAAGCTGCTTTGTAAATGCCAGATTCTTTTAAAATTGTGTTGCTTGCAAGTGTATGTATTATTCATCTGACTGAGGTATCCCACACTGTCAAGGGGGAAAATTGCAAGAAATCTATCTCTGAGCTTCCCTTTGATGCTGTGAGAAGATTCAAAATGAGTGGACTGGAAGGTGATTGTATTTTTCCTTTACCTTCTGGTTAAACTGACAATATCTGCTTCATGGTTCATATTACCATATGACATGCCACCCAGGAGGATGACCCTGAGAGCTTAATTCACCCAAAAAAAGAAAAACTAGTTGTGTGATCCAAGTGTCACAGAGGAGATACCGATGCTGACCAATGGCTGCACACATTTCTCCAGCTCTACACATGATGCTTTCTGAATGGGACAACAAGCATCTTATTTCACAAAGTAGCAACAGCAGCAGAAACTGAAATGTGCCTATATATGCTCTTTCCACTACAAGGCTAGATCTTAAATGAGATAGAATTCTACAAAGGTAAGACTAAAAAGACTTGAAGGGTCACTGAATCACAGCCCCCTTCCCCCTCCGGCCATTCTATAAGAAATAGTGGCCCAAGCTAACTAGTGGCAAAACTAAGACATGCTTTGACAGCTGACTTTCATCCCGTATTCTTTTATACACACGATATGGTCACCAATAATGACTTTTAAAATGCAGGTTGGTTATTTTGCATTAGAACAGAAAATTATCAATCTACCATAGAAGTACAATCTATGTGAACTTTGAGAACTGATTCCCTTCAGAGTCAGGATTTTGATGACTAAGTCATTCAAAAACACCAAGGAGATGCAAGAAATAGGCAGTGATTCATTCAGTGGGTAGCACTGTTCCTTGTGATGGTCTACTCCCAAGTCTTCTGTATTGTCAGCTGAAAAGTGAGCCAAACCTAGGCCTCTCTGAGGTCTCCACAAATCACAGAGTATAGCGTAAGTTGACTTGTCTTCCAAATTGGTCCTAGTTGGGCAAAAATTCTAGGACTGCTTTCTGATTCCATTTTAAAGAATGACCTCTAGCTGACCTATATTCTCGTGAAAGCTTAAAATGGATGTGGTTTCCAACTTCCTTTGCTATCCTAAACTGCATAGCTCTCTGCACAGCTGTTTAAAAAGCTGTAGATTCTATATAGTGTAATGAGTACTAGTAGTTCACACAATAGCTGCTTATGTATTTAAATATAACCTACATACATATGAAGGTTTCAATATGAGTTTGTATAACCTAGATATATTTTATGAAATATATTTGATATTAAAAGCCACTTTAGATTATTGTTTGTTATTTTCTGTTAGAAAAAATTAAAGAGGAGTGTGAAATAATGTCATGGGAATGCAAGAGATTAAATATTATTCTAATAATTATATTTTCTGAACCTTAAATCAGGGCACATAGTAAAGAAACGTAATAAGTAAAACCTGAACTCTCAAAGATACAGATTTTAGAATTGTCAGAGACTTGAGGAAACTAAGATCTCATAACAAGATCCATTAATTCCTCAAAATCCTTATTTATGGGAATGACCAAAATTGTCCTCTTAATTTTTACCTTGATTATTTAAAAATCTTTTATATCTATTAGATCTTAGATTTTGCAAATTCTGATAATCATTCAAGTCTAATAAAAAGCAACAAAATAATATTGATTAATGTGAGAAAAGGAGTTTATCCAATAGATAATAAAGAGCCAGTGAGGGGTTTTAATACAAGGTATTGCGAGACATTTCTCCATGGGTTGCGCTCACTTCTGTACATTTTCTGAGCAAATCCATTGATAGCTTTTGTCCCCCAAGTACCTTTCCAAGGGCGTTTGTATGGTAAACAGCCTTGGAAGATGGAGAAAGTATCTCCTTTCAGGGCAGAGGAAAGATTTGTTTGCTGTCCAGGATAATAAAGACAGTTTCCCTCCAGGGTTAAGGTTGGGTAGGTTTACCAACAGACTTTTTGGAAAACTGAGAGTTCCATAACCTGATATTCTTAAGATGTAATGTGTACTCACAGTGAGCACAGCATCCCCTTGGGCATCTCCCCATGGAACTTGGGGGGCAAGGGGAACTGAAGAGAACATTCAATGTAATGAAGCCCTTTGTCTCTGACCCAGGAGTCTCATGTCATCTGCTAGTAACTATGGAACTATGGCAAACTAACTTAATAGCTTGGAAGCAAAGTAAAATCTCAGACTCAATCACTGTTCTTGACAAAAGGTGACATTGTCAACGTTCATATACTACATTTCCGCCATTCTTAGCTATGACATCTATGTTAGTGATTCAAACTGAGTGGCCCTCTAAGGAATCCTAAGGAAGACCATGACTAGCCAGAGAAATGGGATTAAAAATTATGCGAATGGTCTACTTCCTAGTCAATTATGGTAATATATTTTAACTGAAGACACTGTCCCATGTTCTCATCAAAGCAGTGTATAAATGTGAGAGTGCCACTGTTGGTGGTCTTGGAAGGTAATGAGAGGGGCATTACCCAGCTAAGTGCTGCCATGAGCACAACAATTATATCCTCTGCTTTCCCAAACTCTGGGTGTTCTTTCAGTGGCTTACAGCACTCATTGACATTTCCTGACCAGGACTATAATTTCATGTTGCCATTATGGTTCTTCTACCCTGAATGTTAAACTTTTCTAAATAGAGCTAGTATGACATATCAAAGCATGGTGGCTTACCATTAAAACACTAAACTTAAATTCAAGAAAACTGAGCCCTACCTTGTTGTCCCTGGCATCATCAGATGTGGACACACTTCTCTGTTCCTTAAAATAATGGAGGTTTAAGTGTAGGGGTAAATGCAGAGGGGGAACAGTTGAGTATAGACAGATAATGGAAATGAATAAACTACTTGGCAACTCAGAGGAAAAGCTTGAGCTGTGCTGTCAATATGGAGTTACACATATGGCTGTGAAGTACTTGAAGTGTGGCCACTCCAAGTTGTGATACGCTCTACATATGAAAAATACACACTGAATTTTGAAAACTGAGTGCAAAGCAAAATGTAAATACTCATCAATACATTTTATATTGACTACATGTTGAAATGATAATATTTTGGATAACTTGTATTAAATAAAATACAGTTTTAAAAAATAATTTTACTTGTTTTTTTTAACCTTTTTTTCATGGCTACTAGAAAATTTAAAGATTACCTCTGTGACTTTTGTGTATACTATTTCCATCAGACAGTGCTGTGCTAGACTATTCCTTGTCATCTACCTTAATGACATGGAGTGGGCCTATAAGGAATCTTAGGGCTGACCCAGTAGGTATAAACCAAATGGTGTCAACTGTCACACACTAGATGAAAGAATTAAACCAGTGGAAGGCCTGTAAATGGACCACAGGTTTCTTGAAAGCAAAGGTCATGTACTGTCATATCCTTTCCTTTTCCCTAGCGACATGATCAGTCCCCCAATTAGCTCAATTATTTTTTACCAGTTGAATGAGTTATAAGGAAATCTAGGAAAAAGAAATACTACAAGTGGAACAATTCAGTACATGAAGAGATTGTACATATTAATTCTGAACAGGATGCCTGTGTATCATTTTTCTTAGCAGTCATTTATATTCTTCGTTTAAGAATGCAGCCTTACAGTGTAATTTATCTTCCAATAGGTCTCACTGCCTCTAGAGATCTAGGGTGGAAATGCTTATTTTTCTTTTTTTTTTTTTTTTTTGGAAATGCTTATTTTTCTAACGCATATGTTCTTTTAGAACACACAGAGCAGTCATGGGGGTTAATTAAAGTGGGAATCACTTGGGCACAGGTGAGTAAGTTAGTAGATACACAGGCCATGGAGTTTTCAAATTATCTGAAGAGCATGGCCTTAAAAAAGCATTCAATATTTTGTGTGTACAGAGACAAAGAAAGTCCTAACAGAGAGGACAAAGCCCGCAGAATCTCCATGATGTCTTTGTGCCGCTTCCATTTATTACTTTATCTGCTTGTAGGGAGTGATACAGTGAACAAGGAGAGATGTCCCCAAAATGTAAGGTGCATGGCCATTAGCGCTAATACATGTTGCAACAGAAATGAATGTCTGGTATACGAGACTGACAGGGATACAGGAACCAGTGGTATTCTAAGACGTATAAAGCATGCTTTGCGTTATCTTTATTAGGTGCAACTAATACTGATGCTGGTAGATTAAGGAGGATTGCCATATATCTCTCATAACTAACATATGTTGTGTACTTACTCTGTGCTAGGTAATTTACACTATAAATTACAGAAACTTTGGAGAGGAGATGTTATCTCTGTTTTATAATTAAAAATAAACTAAGTTTGAGAGAGTTGCCCAGGGACATCATAATGCTCGTCAGTGGAAGAGTCAGCACTTGAACCCAAGTGTAATCTAACTCCAAAACCCATCTCTTCCTAGTAAACCAATGTCACCTCCTCTATAATGTAACAATGGCATTATTATGATAATGTAGGGGGGAAAACCAGAGTTTTAGTGGTCTTACTAACTTCCTGTCTTTCCTGCCTTCCTCCATCTCTCATCTCTTCCTCCCTCCCTTTCCCTGTTGTCACCCCCTTCCTCACACTCTTTGTTCTTTCTTTCTCTCTGTAACAACTTTTCCTCTCTTGTCTTCATTCCACCTATTTTTCCTCTCCTCTTTTCCAGTTTATACTACCTAAGCTGCAGTCCTGCCAATGCCCTTGGAGAACCTTGCTATGTGATAGTCTGGCTACTGGAGAAATACAAAGGCAATTGTAATAGCTGAAGAAGCAAATTGAGTCCAAAGTTTCTTTAGATTTGAAGATAATTCTTCCACCAAATACCACAAACATCCCACTAGCTTAGAGTCCTAGAACAGTAGGGCTGGAAGGGAACTTCATGCTTACCTAGCCTGATACCCTCATTGTATACAAGAGGGAACTCCAGCCAAGGGCAGCAGCTAAGAGGCTGCTCATGGTGACCAAGGTTGATGGGGAAGCCAGAACTGGGATTCTGGAATTCTTATTTTAGTTTCTAGGAAGGTGCATGGACAATTAAGTAGGAATGTGAATATGCAAACCCACTGACTCACACTGAGTGAGGCCAGAAAAGGTGAAGTTCATTTCCTCTACATAAAGTTGTTGAGAAGATAAGTGTGATAATGCCTGTAAAAGTGCTTAGAGCTCTTAAAGAGAGAGGACTGGTTTCAATGTGAGAAAATACTTACTGCTTGAGTATTAAAGAACCACCTTTCACAGCTTTAAGCCAAGCCTGAAGAAGGGGACTGTTGGAACTATAGACCATTTAATGCTTTTGAAATCAGATGATAAGACCTCTCTTTATATATAATAAGTGAGTACTGAATGGATGCCAAGGAGATGTCTGCTTTACCATCAATTCTGTTCAATAAAAAAGCTTTTCTAGGTAAGTATATAAGGTACTGCCTGGACCCCTGCAGATACAGTAGACAGAACCCAATCTTTCTCTTTCTCTGATTCCCCAGCTGACCCTAAAAGAAAGTTTATTGCTGCAATCGAACCTGATTCACATTAGGTTCATCCTTTTATTCCAGTGTGTACTTTAATTGAGGGAAGTAGCTCATTTTAGAAGAAAGATGCCTGGACTAAGAGACAGAAGTGGATCTTACACTTGGTTGTAACTCTAATAAACCAAGTGATTTGTGCAAAAGGTAGAACCATTTGCTTCTCTACTTTCTCATCTGTAAAATGCAGATAATATTGGCATCAATCTTCAAAAGTAAATAATAACTGAGGTAATATACATGTATTAGTTTGCACAGAATCTGGGACATTGTAAGGTTCCATAAATAGTAGCTATTATTTTTGTTTTTATTTGGATAAAGGTTTTTAAGGTGTTAGGATTTAGGCAGTCAACATTTCTGCCTTTTAAAAAAAAGCCTCAGAAAATTGTGTTTATCACCCAGCAGATCAAAGCTCTGTGAACTGAAATTGTGTTTCACAAGAACAGATTGATGCCTCACACACAGATGTCTTTCCCATCCCCAAACCAACAGGGTAAAATGTTGTACAGATTGGATGTTTGGCACAGAGCAGAATTCTGAAATAAAACTCCTATTGTTTTTTCCTTCTTTCTTTCTTTTTCTTTTTTTGGTTTTTTAAGTATTGAAAGGGAATTGCAACCTTGGTTATTTATTTTCTTCCATGTGAAGAAAAAAAAGAGCACATCTGTTTGCAATAGTGGACTGAAAGGTTTAAAAATAAACATGCTTTAAAGAAAAGAAACAAAACTTTGTTGGCACTCTAAATCCAATCGACACAGAAAAATGTTTGTTCTAGAGATGTTTGGCTTCTTTCAAAAAAGAAAAAAGAGCAAATAATGTAGAATTATACAGTTCAAGTTAAGTGGTTCACCACATAAAAATGTGTTATTTTTACTCATCTGGTAAATAGTTTTAACTGTGACATAATGTCTTAACATTTACATTTCAATGCTGAATATACTCTGCATCTGTCATTTTCTCTAAGAAGAGATTGATGAGATATAAAAATGATTTCTTTACTTTCATAATCTGTAATTAGAAAGCAAAAAGCCAAAGTACAAGTAAGGTATCTGTAATTTGTGTTGGCTGTGATCTTAGGAAATTCAGTTGCCCACTATGGTGAAAAGTGCTATATTTAGATATGTATTTTGGATTTTTCACTTCATATAAAAAATAAAAATTATCCACTGTAAAACAGGCTTACAAATACTGCTGTGACCATTTCACAGAGAAGGGAACAATCCTACCAAATGACTTAGCATGGCAGTTGTCTCTTGGGAAGCCCAGATAAACTAAGATTAAGGCGGGAACAGTGGCTGGGGAGTGATTAAGGTTGACAAGTAAAAAGGAGCTTAGAGGAACTGGAATAGAAAACAGATGGGGTTGATAAATATGGAAGGGCTGCTGGGGTATCTTGAAAGACAAACCTTGGTTGCTCAGAAGTAGTTGAGCCAGAAAATCCTTGAAAACAAGCTACTGAAAGGAATTTGTTCAGGCAAAAAGGAGCCCAGGAAAGGGAGAGTTGGGTAAAGAGGATTTCTGTAGGTGAGAACACAGGTTTGCTTACAATCCATATACCAAAAATACACTCACGGGAAAAACAGCAGTGTCTGGACTCTCGGTGAGCCCTGGAAATAAAACAGACTATTCTATTTGGATCAAAGATGCACCTGAAATGTTAAACTGGAATTCATCTAAATAACTGATTAACATTTTAAACAAATGAATACTTGAATGTACTTTGAACCTGAGATTTTTACAATTAAATAACTAGTATTCAATATGTCTGAGAATACAAAGCCTTCGTCCTGGAGCAGGATACCTGAGATGAGAAAATCTTATAAATAGCTCTTGGCATTGGCTAATATTCCAACCCTTCTACCTTCTTCACCAACCTAAATTTATGGGTGTCACATTTCCTTGATCTTGCAAATGATGAAGATACTTAAAAATACTATTTATGAAACTGTGCCCCATAGAGTTAACTAACAGAAGCTATTATAACCAATTAAAATTCTTAAGCTTGTCTTACGGAACAGGTAAGGGAACAGCTTGTTAAAACCCCTTTGCATGTAAACTGACGTCATTGATTAAGTTTGCTTTGCTTATTATTTTTTCTTTTTTCCTCTCTTACCTTCCAGCTTCACGAAGCTCAGTTGTTTTACAAGAACGTGGAGTCAGCTCCTGCCCAGTGCGAGGGGCTAAGGCTGGTTGGGACCACCGACCCTAAAACTGGTCCTGTTCAGGTATCCCAGGATGGCCTGTCTCTGTCAGAGGAGCGGAGCTGGAACGGAAGACTCCCACCTCGGATCACGCTGCTCGCCTCCATTTTGAATGTGCGGAACACTAACCGAGATGCACCTGTGCAGAACACCGATTACCTCACCGTTTTCCTTGCCTCCAATCAGCTTTCCCAGTTCCTAAGACCATCCTACTTATCCCATAAATAGCCCAAGCCCCTTGCCTTCTGGTAGGCAGATTGGAGACTTGTTCTGTCTTGACCGATTTGTGAATAAATTCTTTCTTGGCTTCTTCTCAGTATCTTTTGGGGGAATCTTCCTTTTAAACCTGATGGATAAGTATTTGAATTCTTCAGGACTTTGTATTACCATCTTTCTCAGCTCTCTCTAGGATTCCTCCCAGATGATCTCCAGCCACTGCCATGGCTTCATTTATGATTACAAATTTACATCTTCCATCCAGACCCCTCTTCTGAGTCTCTAATACATGTACTCAACTATCAACAGATCTACTCTAATTAAAAGGTCTAACAACATTCTCAGGATTTTCTACTTTGATTCCCACCTAGGAAATGCACCAGCATTTAACTGCTTACTCATGCCAGACACCTGGGTGTTGGCTTTGTGACCTCTTCTCCATATTTACCCAATCACCAAGGCCTGTTAAGAATCTTCCAATATAGACCTTGAATCTGTCAATTTTTTCTCTATATCTGCTGCTGCTTCCCTAACCCAGGTTAACAACATTTCTTATGCTGATTTTCTTTAAGAATCTCTTAAATGGT
The DNA here is from genome assembly GCF_949987535.1 of Balaenoptera acutorostrata. Lineage (NCBI taxonomy): Eukaryota > Metazoa > Chordata > Mammalia > Artiodactyla > Balaenopteridae > Balaenoptera > Balaenoptera acutorostrata. Next base: position 98,140,535 of record NC_080067.1, on the reverse strand, counting down.
ATAACGTCACCTTTTTTTTTTTTTTTCTGCTTCCAGTCTATTCTCCAGATGGTTATTAGAAAGCTTTTTTAAAAAGATAAATCTAATCTTATTAGTCTGCCACTTAAAAGTCTTCTGTGTCTCCTCCTGGCTCTTAGATGACAGTTCTATTGGATTTGGTATAAAACTAACAATCCTTATTGTAGTTCTAAAGCCCTGAGTGACCTCTTCCTAGTTTACCTTGCCGGCCTCATAGCCTGAAAAATCTCCTGCTTTCTCACTAGTGCTTCACCCTTGGGGATCAATTTTTGATTGTTTGAATCTCTGGGTTCTTCTTGCATTAAGGCAATGGCCCATGTTTAACCCTCTGCTTCCACCTATTTGCCTGTAACATGACAAATTCCTCCTCACTCTTTAGAGTTAATTTTAAAGATAACTTCCTCAGGGAAACTGCAGTGTCCACCCACACCAATTTAAGGGTATCTTGTTTTATTTTTTCAGTATGTCTTAGTAGTGTCATTGCTTATATAACAATTATATTGAAATAATTAATAGCATAGTCATTTAATTTCTGTCTCCCACACTGGAACCTGCCCTAAGAATGTGATCTCCTATATCTCAAATTCTATATCTCTCTATAGCTCTACTGTATATTCAATACTCTATTTTCATATCTAGCATCATAACTTTTTACAGAAGGTCTCATTAAATGACTTTTGAATTGGTAGATGAATGTATAAGTGAATGCCTGAATGAGTAAAATTTTCCTCACGATGCCTGAAGAATGACAGGCTGAGAGTTTCAAAACACGGTCTTTTACTTATTCCTGAGTGTGAATAACCAGTGTAACAGAATCACGTCCATTGTATTGTTTGATTACCTGTAAGGTTTAAAAAAAAAAAAAAAAGGCTTTGAGTATCTCTAAATTAGCACTCTCTTACATCATCAGCAGCAGAGCAGCACAACTCTTGGAAAGTAATTTGGCAATAGGTATTAAGAAATGTTCAAATAATCACATTCACAGGCTCAGTAATCCTACTTATAAGCATCCTTATAAGCAAGAAGTTCACAGCAGAATTTTATTTCACAAAATTAAAATTTGCAAACAATCCAAATATCTAAAAATAGGGAACTGGTTAAGTACACTGTGGCACATTTATTTGATGGCATAAAACGAAAAATAAATACTTTAAATACACACACACATACATACACACGTACTGTGATTACAACTTTAGAAAATATGCATGTAAAAAGTGCAAAGTGCACAAATATATTTTCACAAAAAATTATTATTAAGATGGTGAAGAGTTTACGGGAGATTATTTCACTCTATTTGCTGAACTGCAATATTATTTATTTCTACAGCTGGGTTTCTTTTTTAATCTGTTTACCTTTTCACTTGGTAGTTCACTATTATCTGTCTTCAGCTTTAATTTCTTTCAACTTCATAAGTCACAAGGCAGAAAAGGGAGTTATTAATTTGTCTCTATTCTAACACACATTATCTACCACAATTCACTGATACCACAGCATGCATTGCCCTAATGTGTAGTAAATACTCTCATAAAAGCATATAGAGAAGCACTAAAAAGGAATGTTTCTTTATCCCCTACATAATGAGAATGATAAAAAATTAAGTCAGATAGGAAACTGTTTTTTAAAAGCAGTAAGGATCTTGGCTAAGATGGTAGAAGATTTTCTAAGGAATTTTGAGTATTTTCATTTTACTTTTTTTTTCTTAATATCAACACTTTTCAGGATATTTTCTGAAGATGTTGAGAATTTGATGAGTTCATACAATGAGATGGATTAGGACTGACATATAAGGACATGTGGGACAGAATTGCCCAGGACTTGTTCGTTTTCCTTTAAGTTGGAATTTTTTTTTCCCTCCAAAATCCTCCTGTACTCCTTTAACAGAGAATTGAAATCAATTCTGAGATTTTAATCCAAACACTTATAATTACACAGGAACTAGAAAAAAGCATTTCAAAATTCAAGAAAGAAGAATGTCTTTTATTTGCTTCCTAGACTTTGATGACTCAGGCAGAATTTTGTATTAAAAAAAAAATTTAAAGGTCACGTTTAGCATTCAGATATAACAGGGCAATTTCTCTCTTTACGGATACTTTTCAACAAACATTTGAACTAAAACTTCTTTCTTAAAATTTTCTATTAAATTCTGATGGCAATTTTCATATAAGTGAGAGACTGATAACTTTTTTGGTTTTGTTTTTCATGGTTTTCTTTTTAATTTACAAGATTTCCAGGAAATGTCAGGCCCTTGTCCTTCTCATTTGTTAGTCTGCCCCAGGGTAGATTTTTTATTCTTTAAATATTCATCAGCTTAGAATGTTAAGAAAATTACTCAGAGCTTCTTGGAAAGTGTGGTGTTTTTTTTTTCCCCCCCTTCATTCTCAGATACTGCCAAGAATTCTTGGGAAGTGCCTGCTGTAGCCAGACTGACCCTAATGTAGGCCCATTTTCTCCTGTGGTCTCACATCCTCAATAGTTTAAGACCAGTTTATCCACTTTCAGCCCAGTGCCTGATACCAAGCTGAGAAGCGTAACTTTTTATGTACTTACCGTAAGTAAAAGGAGCAGCGGCCTGATATACGTGAGACTTTTAAGGAACACCTTCATTTGGATTTATGGCAATATATTTTCTTACATGGCTCGTTCAGTACACTCTGTAGAGTGCCAGGCCTCAAGGCATAGCCCCAGTTCCATCCTCGGTCACAGGGCCTGGAGCATGGAGGGCCCTTATTGAGATTTCTAAGTTTTTTTTATAAAACTCAGAGCTCACTCTCTTCTCAAGCAGAGGCACACTGAGTCTTCACACGAGAGAGTCTATGATTAGCCACAGCAGGGAAATTCCTGGATTTAGATTAGAAAGTGGATTATAAATGCCCTCCAGGCAGGTGAGGCAGCTTTAATCAGTTAGGCCAGATGCTTCCATCTCAGAGGAATAACTGCTGAACAAGTGAGAAAAAGTTCATTTCCCAGGCTAGCCTCTTCTGTGTCATGTGAACCTCAATATACATTTTTTCATTATCTAGTTGTCTAGGGAACATGAGTAGTACCAAGGGAATCTGCCAAAGCTAAGCCCAAGAACAAAAGCTTATTTGGCAGCATTGGGTATCATAAACCTAAATTCTTTACCAAAAAAAAAAAAAAATAGTTTAAAAATATTTTCTGTGAATTTGTGAATTCAAATGATTTTATAATTACTTTTTCAACATAAAAAAATAAGTTTTTAGCCTGGCAAAAGAATCTGCTCTTAAACCAGTGACATATTTTATGTATTTTCTAGAGACATTTTATGAATTTTCAGGCTTTTTCTGGTATACTGTCAGAACTCTAATAAAAACACTAGTGTTCCAGATGTCCCAATATTTGCTTAAAAATTATAAATGGGAAAAAAATTACAAAGAAGAAAAGAACAGTGAAGGCGACTGGTTTTTGTATAAAATATTAGTTTCATCTGCACAAGGCTTCAGACGATTTCAAAGCCTGCTCTGTGTGCTTGTATGTGAATATTTTGAAACAATGTTTAAGAATCTTCCTAAGTAAAGTAGAAATAATGTTTGTCTTTTTTGAATGTTAAATTACAGTTTTCTGTGAGGAAAACTAGTATATATTTTTTCCACTCACAAACAAAATATCAAAGTTAAGTTTCGCTTTTTCCCTTGACCCTTAACCAAGTGGTAAAATTTTGGGGGTATAATATTTCTCATCCTGAAAGTCAGGTACAATCTTCACAAGGCCTCCTAAACTGGAAGGAAAAGAATAACCAATGTAGTGTGTATTTTATGGCTTTAGTGTAGTGTTTTGTATATTATGTTTTATTTTGTTTTCCCAATTTGTTCTTTAGAGTACAGATTTGCAGTAGATCTGAACTCTGAACCACTCTGGTAGTATATGTTAACCACTTGTTAATTATACAGTAAAATGAAATGAACAGTTGAGAAGCAGTTTTAAAATTAATTCTTAGAATTTAGAATAATAAATCCTTTCCTTCATCTCTTAATAGCTAGAGTACACTCTTAAACATACAGATCTCTTTCTCATCCATTTCTTCTCAGGATTTTCCAGCACTAGACAATAACATACTGGGAAGGAAAAATAGCTTGTGCGTTTAGCAAACTAAACCCAGTGAGGTTAAAATTGCTTTAAATACAATTCTGAGAAAAACAAAGTTGTCAGTTTTGAACTACTGTTCATATTCTGCCATCCAGTAGCTGTGTCATCTTGGGCAAGCTACTTAGATTTCTGGGACTTAGTTTTTTCATCTGTGAGTAAGGTGTTGGACTAAATTACTTGTTTGATTTATTTATTTTAACATCTTTATTGGAGTATAATTGCTTTACAATGGTGTGTTAGCTTCTGCTTTATAACAAAGTGAATCAGCTATACATATACATATATTCCCATATCTCCTCCCTCTTGGGTCTCCCTCCCACCCTCCCTATCCCACCCCTCTAGGTGGTCACAAAGCACCGAGCTGATCTCCCCGTGCTATGTGGCTGCTTCCCACTAGCTATCTATTTTACATTTGGTAGTGTATATATGTCCACGCCACTCTCTCACTTCGTCCCAGCTTACCCTTCCCCCTCCCTGTGTCCTCAGGTCCATTCTCTACATCTGCATCTTTATTCCTGTCCTGCCCCTAGGTTTTTTAGGACCAGTTTTTTTTTTCTTTTAGATTCCATATATATGTGTTAGCATATGGTATTTGTTTTTCTCTATCTGACTTACTTCACTCTGTATGACAGACTCTAGGTCCATCCACCTCACTACAAACAACTCAGTTTCGTTTCTTTTTATGGCTGAGTAATATTCCATTGTATATATGTGCCACATCTTCTTTATACATTCATCTGTTGATGGACACTTAGGTTGCTTCCATATCCTGGCTATCGTAAATAGAGCTGCAGTGAACACTGTGGTACATGATTCTTTTTGAATTATGGTTTTCTCAGGATATATGCCCAGTAGTGGGATTGCTGGGTCATATGGTAGTTCTATTTTTAGTTTTTCAAGGAACCTCCATACTGTTCTCCATAGTGGCCGTATCAATTTACATTCCCACCAACAGTGCAAGAGGGCTCCCTTTTCTCCACACCCTCTCCAGCATTTATTGTTTGTAGATTTTTTGAAGATGGTCATTCTGACCGGTGTGAGGTGATACCTCATTGTAGTTTTGATTTGCATTTCTCTAATGATTAGTGATGTTGAGCATCCTTTCATGTCTTTGTTGGCAATCTGTATATCTTCTTTGGAGAAATGTTTATTTAGATTTTCTGCCCATTTTTGGATTTGGTTGTTTCTTTTTTTGATATTGAGCTACATGAGCTGCTTGTAAATTTTGGAGATTAATCCTTTGTCAGTTGCTTCATTTGCAAATATTTTCTCCCATTCTGAGGGTTGTCTTTTCATCTTGTTTAAGGTTTCCTTTGCTGTGCAAAAGCTTTTAAGTTTCATTAGGTCCCATTTGTTTATTTTTGTTTTTATTTCCATTTCTCTAGGAGGTGGGTCAAAAAGGATCTTGCTGTGATTTATGTCATAGAGTGTTCTGCCTATGGTTTCCTCTAAGAGTTTGATAGTGTTTTGCCTTACATTTAGGTGTTTAATCCATTTTTAGTTTATTTTTGTATATGGTGTTAGTGAGTGTTCTAATTTCATTCTTTTACATGTAGCTGTCCAGTTTTCCCAGCACCACTTATTGCAGAGGCTGTCTTTTCTCCATTGTATATTCTGGCCTCCTTTATCAAAAATAAGGTGACCATATATGTGTGGGTTTATCTCTGGGCTTTCTATCCTGTGCCATTGATCTATATTTCTGTTTTTGTGCCAGTACCATACTGTCTTGATTATTGTAGCTTTGTACTAGAGTCTGAAGTCCAGGAGCCTGATTCCTCCAGCTCCATTTTTCTTTCTCAAGATTGCTTTGACTATTCGGGGTCTTTTGTGTTTCCATACATATTGTGAAATTTTTTGTTCTAGTTCTGTGAAAAATGCCAGTGGTAGTTTGATAGGGATTGCATTGAATCTGTAGATTGCTTTGGGTAGTAGAGTCATCTTCACAATGTTGATTAAAACTTTATATCTTCAGGGAAGGAAGCAGAGTATACAGTATACAACTGACAAAATCAGGAGTTTCATCATTGGGAGGATTCCAAGGGTTGGGAGGTATGAAATGCAGGTTTTCTTTTTTTTTTTTTAATCTTTCACTTCCCTAATTACTGTGACTTCTGAGGGATTTCTTTGGATTATAATTTGAAAAATACTGGGCCATATAGTCTCCAAGACCCTTTGCACCTCTAATATTTTGTCATTATAGATGCTGTTCTGGAGGGATTTAAGAATTTAGAATTTTGAGTTCTAGTAGATTTTAGAATTTATTTAGTTCAATATCCTCATTTTGAAGATATTATAACTAAGAGACAATCTTACCAAGTTCCTAGAAGGTGTGTTGCTAAACTGGGCACCTTTTAAAACACACTGCAGTCAGATGAACCAGAACCAGTTCCCTAGGATAACTGGAGTATGGCTAAGAGTGTCTACGCTCACTTTCCTGCAGACACTGCCCAAGTTTGTTTCCCTAGGATTGTGTTTAGAATTATGTTGAGGTCTTTAACATGGAGGGTAAGTCTGAGAAATCTGATTAGACCAGGGGTCTGTCCACGGAAAGACCTGAAGGAAGATTTATCTTGTGGTTCTTCTGAGGTTTTGGTTTTGTTTAGGGGTAAGGGGTTAAGCCTCCAGACTGAACTGGGACCCAGAATAATCTTGAGGCTTTATTATCCAAATCACACTCTATACACATTTGAACTCTTCTTAACAAATGTCATTATCAAAATCATTATTTTGAGTTCAGGGCAGCAATTTTTTTATTCCAGAATATTCTCTGTGTGTAACGGGTACATTTTCCTTTTAGATTTTCTCAATATGGCACTACTTTCGTGGGAAGAACAAAATCTGAGACATATAAGAATTATCTGTGAGAATTTCTATTCTGAGGAGCTAAAGCAAAAAACAAAAAGCAGTTATACTGGTGGCTTTCCCAGAACCTTGTCTGGTGCTTGAGACAGTTCTGCAACCCACATACCACTTGTAAACTATGTATGTGTGAGATCTTCATTCTAGTATAAAACATTTTAAACTGGAAGCTAAAAAACTAGGTTTCTAATCTCAGTCCCAACCTGTACATGCTGTGTGGCCCTGGGCAAGTCAATTGACTTTTGTCAGCTTATTTATACATAAAATCAATATGCTAAAACTCGCTATCTGCTAGCCTTAATGTAATTCTGTGAGAATAAAAATAGACATTTTAAAGAGATTTGAACATGATAGCCAAAACAGATATTACTTTGGAGAAATCATATGTGTAAAGAGTTTCATGGTTACTGGCAAGAAATGATGAATTTCATTTGTCATGACTGCCGGTAAGAAGGTTCTATTTTTATTTTTTGGAGGACATGAGAAGATGTAACAATAAACATGGAACAGAATGGTTCCAGTGAGAAAACTGCATTTTGAACAACTCCTCCTGGACTCACTAACGATAAGCAAATATTATTTCAGTGGAGACTGACTACAAACTTGAAATTTGAAAAAGTATTTAACCTTCAAGAAGGATAAATTTATTACATTTCTGGGAGTATTCTAGGAAATTTTGTAATCAGAGTAGTGAAATGCTGGTGTCCTTTTTTCTCTTTGTCCCACTCTGCTCATGGCTTCACTCGGTCTCTTTAAGAAAAAGGAGTCAGTCATCTTCCATCCCGCAGATTCTCTTTACACATAGTCCATGCCAAGCACTTAACAGAAGCTCAATCCATGCTAACTCATTGGAATTTTGACATATTATATTAACTTAATTGTGGTGAGATAGTGAGGGGAAGAACAGAGCGATTTGATAAGTTTGGGTAGGGCACAGGTTAGACAGGTAGAGCATGTGAGCATTGCTCTTTGAGCAATAATAGGATTATCTAGTTCTTCAGAAAGGGAAAAGGGAAGGAAGAAAATGGACACTTGGACTATTACAAACATTATTTTCTTAGGTAATTTATTATAAAAGCTTCTTTCTCAAGTCATAATTTTGACTGTTTTAAATTTATAGAGGGACTTGTACTTATTTCAGTTATTTCTAGTCTCTTTGAGAATCAGCTGTATTTCTAATACTCTGGTTACCACCTTATGTCCTTATAATAAATTCCTTTTTCTTAAGTTAGTTTCTATCATTTGCAAAACATGTAACTGAGGAAGACATTGGGATTTCATGAAATATTTCCTTTGACAACTGAATTAAAATCTTTTCATAATTGGCTGATCTATTTCAGTGTTCCCATTCCATAGAGAAAGAAACTGAGGCCCAAATAATTAAAATAACCTGTTCAAGTTCTTACCCTATTTACTGGAGTAGGAACTAGGTCTTGAACTTCTAATAACCATTTCAGCACTTTCTCAATCTTAAATGTATATTTTCCCTTCAACAAGTCAAAATTAATGAAGTTTTCTCATAACGTGAATAAGTATGATATAATATGTAGAGGAAAATAATAGCCTCAAGCAGCAGGAAGTTAAAAAGTGAAATCATAAGGAAATCCTGAGAAATCTACATGATGACTTTGGAGAACCAGTGTTTCTTAGCCAGTAATGGTGAAGCAGTTCACTCCAGGCGAACATGAACTTTACCCATTTCAGAGTTCATATTTTTAGGTCTAAGGATGTGGATAACATCTATGTCTTTCCCACAGAGATGTAGGGATAAGAAAATTAGAAAATTTGCCTACAAAATTTTTTGTAAACTATGACCTTGCCAGCGATGTAGTTATATAAATAAAATTATAATCTGAAACAATAAAAACACCTAGAATTACAAAATTTTGTCTGTTTTTCCTGCTCTTCCCTGATTCTTCCCATACCTGTGTCCTTCTTGCCCAAATAATTCCTTCTCAGAGAGGGTTTTCCTGCCCATCTATTTAAATACAGTCCCCTTCCTTAACCCTGTCATTTTCCAACAAATTACTGTATTTATTCATTAAAATCAATTTTCAAATCGAAAGATTCTAAAATTTTTGCTGACTTGTTTATAATTGTCAGTCCTCACTAGAATTTAAGTTCCAAGAAGGCAGAGACCTAGCTTATCTTATACATGATGTGTATACATAATGTGTGCTTTGGGGATGAATAAATGAAGACAGGGAGATGAGAGTGATGAGCTGATTTCCTCAATTATACATAGCAAGCCAGTATAACAGCTAGACCTGGAACCAGGCTTCCTAGTTTGTAGTCCTCTGTTCATTCTACTATATGATATACTGCTTCTCCTTTGGATATCTATATCTATCTATATGTAGATCAATATCTATGTTTATGTATTTGTGTCTCTATTGACCAGGCAAGCAGCCAAAAATATACACGTTTCCTTTCCAATGAAGTTCTGAAATAGTACATTCAAGGCTGGCCACCACTTAGTTAAAACAAAACAATTTTAAAAGAAACAAACAAATCTGGAATGAGTTCAGATGAGAAATAAGAGCCTTAAGGGGCTGGAGAGAATGATTTATGAAGAGAGATCAAAAGAATCAGAAGAGCAGAGAAGAGTCTAGTTACTAGATGACTATCTCAGAATGCTGACAAAACACAGAGAAGAACAGAAAAAAATTACCCAGTGTAACATGAAATAGAACAGTACAACACTACTAATCCATATGTATAAACACTCTCACAAAACCCTTGCAATATTAGAGGTTTCTTAGAGCCAAATTCATAGCAAATATGAATATGCTGAAATTGACCACCACCACCGACACAAAGGAAAGTAACAGAGGCTAAACATAATTTCCGGTATAAAGGCCTTTATTTCCATGTTGAATTTTCAAATAGTGCTTAATTTGCAAAGCATCCCCATTCCCTGTAGGGTGCCTCACATAGTAAAAGAGAGCTACTGTAAGTAAGTCTAATGTAAAGAAGAAAAAGAAAACCAAACTAGGCTTAACACAAAGACAATTTTCCTGGAAGTGAATCTACTGAATTGTGAAATAATCCTCTAAGTGAAGTAATTATGCTTAATTTTCAAAAGAACAAAGTTGGTTCTTATTGTCTTTTTTAAAAAAATTAATTAATTAATTTTTATTTTTGGCTGTGTTGGGTCTTTGTTGCTGCATGCAGTCTTTATTTGTGGCAAGCGAGGGCTACTCTTCGTTGCGGTGCGTGGGCTTCTCATTGTGGTGGCCTCTCTTGTTATGGAGCACGGGCTCTAGGTGCACGGGCTTCAGTAGTTGTGGCTCACAGGCTCTAGAGCACAGGCTCACTAGTTGTGGCGGACGGGCTTACTTGCTCCACGGCATGTGGGATTGTCCCGGACCAGGACTCGAACCCGTGTGCCCTGCACTGGGAGGCAGATTCTTGACCACTGTGCCACCAGGGAAGTCCCAAGCTCTTAGTGTCTTGAAAACCGTATACTTCTCAGAAAATTTTCAAAAATTTCAAGCCACTGTCTTATTTGAATCAATGAATTCTAACGAGAACTTTTACCTTTCTTAATTCCAAGGATAAAAGGACTTGAAGGGGAAACAATGAAGAGGTTGGTTTCAAAAATCATTTCCCAGGCTTCCCTGGTGGCGCAGTGGTTGAGAATCTGCCTGCCAATGCAGGGCACACAGGTTAGATCCCTGGTCTGGGAAGATCCCACATGCGGCGGAGCAGCTAAGCCCGTGAGCCACAATTACTGAGCTTGCGCGTCTGGAGCCTGTGCTCCGCAACAAGAGAGGCCGTGATAGTGAGAGGCCCGCGCACCGTGATGAAGAGTGGCCCGCGCTTGCCACAACTAGAGAACGTGCTCGCACAGAAAAGAAGACCCAACACAGCCATAAATAAATTAATAAATAAATTTTAAAAATTAAAAAAAAAAATCATTTCCCCTTTTCTAGTAGAGAAGTCCATTGATCTTTTGGGAAGGGAGTGATTAAGTGAAGAAAGACATATATCTTTGATTTAAAAGGTTTAGTCACATTTAAGATTTTAAAAATATTATTCATTTTTATTTTAAAAAGATGAAATTAGGGAGATGTATATATACTACAGTGGAATAATCAGGATTGTTAATTTTATGCACATTATTTTCCCTGTACTCCTTATAGAAAGGTACTAAAACAACATAGAACCCAATTTGTAGATAATTTTCAAAAGAATTTGATAGCCATTTAAAAACTATTTTAATTTCAGCCATCCTCTGCTTAAATATTGTCAAACATTTTTAGATGAGGAAACTACAAAATTATAATATTTGAACATCCTAAGAGACATTTGAATTATTATTCCATTCACAGCTGTTCATTTTAAGAATATTTATTACAAAGAAAAAATAAAATAATGTCCTATATGAGTAATTTAGAATAAAATTTTCTTTTTTGTTTACAGAACATGGTAGACAAGCTAGTGCTTATTCAAGCACTGTCAGTCCTTTTGGACATTCCAATTTCTGCCTCTCATTTTCTCACTTTATTAAAAAAAAATCATCAAATAATATTTTTTGGGTGTCTACTCTGTGCTAGCCATTGTTCCAGCTTATTGCTATGTGGCAGCCAGCCTCCAGGTTAGTTCCCAATGCTCTTTGCTTCCTAGTATTCATTCCCTAGTGTGGTCCTTCCCACATTGTGTCAGAGTTTGTGACCAAGAGACTATGGCAGAGCAAGTGTGTGACTTCCAAGTTTAAGTCATGAAATACAGGGTCACTTCTGCCTTATTCTCTCTTGGGCCATTTGTTTTGAGTAAGGGCAATAAGGAGGTTTCTCAAGGCATCCAATAGACAGGTCCATGCAGGAAGAATTAAGTCTTCCTGCAAACAACCAGCACTGACTTGCCAGCTATGAGAGTCAGGTATCTTGGATTGAAGTCTTCCTTGCCCATTGCCCAGTTAAGCATTCAGATGACTACAGTCCAAGCCAATACTTTGATTGCAGCCTTAATAAGAGAGACCCCCAAACAGAATCACCTATCTAAGCTGCTCCCAAATTCCTGACCCACAAAAACTATGAGAGAAGAAATGTTTATTCTCGTTTTAAGCCATTAAATTATGAGGTAATTTTTTACACAGCACCAGATAATTAACACAGCCTATTTTATCACATGAGAAAACAATTAATGTGTTAAATAATTATGTTTTTTGAAAGACAACAAAGAAAAATATATACTAGAAGGAACTTAGCACATCATCTTATGTTTATATCTGGGGAAAAAAATTAGATTCTCAAACTTTGCAACATTCTTAACAGAAAATAATAGAGTTTCATTGTTTAGTTACTGTAAAAATTATCAAAACTAAGAGTTCAATGGTTGTTTTGCTATTATTAATAATTTGCTTTGAATGGTATTAAGACGTTAAAACAGCCTTAAAGAAACAGTATTTTTCAAAGTATTGAAATACATGTCTTAGGTAGGCTAAAAAAGAGATGAAACAAAACAGACAGCAATATTACTTCCCATAAGAGTTGCAATTGATTACAGCCAGACTCTATGAGTAGAATATCAAGATCTGCTTTCTACTCAATTCTTTTCTGTGGGAGGGGATGGGTTAGCAGTAAAACTGATGCGAAAAAAAGAGACTTTCCTTATCAAACATATACTTGTTACTTATTTTTTAAGAGACTATGAAAAATCCCCAAATGGGGCCTGAGTCTCCATATCAGCAACAGACTTTGACTATTGCTTATTAAGTGAAGTTCTACATAATTTCTTTCTCCTTTCTGAGATAGGCTTGGTGTCTTCAATAAGAGAAAATATGTAATATCTATACACCCTCTGCTTAAAAATCTCTTTGTTTAGAAATCACATTGGGTAAGTGTTTAATGTTTCCATAAATGAGTAAGAAGATACTCCTCCTCAGTGTCTCGGATGAGTAATAAAGTTGTCACAGAATGTCCTGTGGAAAGTGGTAAAGGGTTAGAACACCCACTTAGAATGGCCACCTGGTCTAGCTGTCAGATCTCAGCTACATCATAGTCAACCCCTTTGGCATGCACATTCATCTCTGTACCTCTACATGTTAGGCTTATTTATAAAGACTCCCACCTTGTGGGGAGGGGAGGCAGGGAGAAGCACATCTGGTAATAATGGCTTTGCTAAGTTTTTCATTTAGTCATAAATTTATAGAGAATCAAGACCTTCCTAACCAGTCTCTGTATTATTGTGTTAATTTCTTTCTCAGTGAAATAAAAAACAGTACACTTTTCCTCAGAGCTAACAAGTTACATAACGTTTAACTCATTTGTGTTAGGCTTCTCTTTTTTTTTTTTTTTTTTTTTTTTTTTTTGCCATTCCGGCAGGGCAGCATGCAGGATCTTAGTTCTCCACCAGGAATCCAACCTGCACCCCTTGCAGTGGAAGCATGCAGTCTTAACCACTGGACTGCTAGGGAAGTCCCTAGGCTTCTCTTTAAAGCACAAATACTTATTTCATTGGTTAGGTCTATTAATAACTTATAGTCTGTAAAAATGATTATGACCAGAATATGAAGGTATGTCCTCTATACCAAGTTAGAAGAAAAGGGATAGAAGTTTTGCCTGCAGGGGAGATTTAGAAGCACCGTGTGGCATGGTGGGAGGACAGGGGGGTGTGCGCTGTCTCTGTGGAGCTTTAGGACAGCCACAGACCACAAGTAGAGAGTGAACATTGGGGTGCTGGAGGTGAGAGAAGAGAAGGCCCCAAGCTGTGAGAGAAGTAAGCAGAACAAAGTTAGTTAAGGAAAGGTAAATTGCACCAACTTGAAAACTGTGCCCAGGATTCGGGTGGTGGTAATTGCCATAAAAAGTTTTTAAAGGATGGGGCAGGAATTCGAATTGAATCTTGTCTCTCAGTCCTCTAGAGTACAAGAAAGGGACTGGACTTCTTTCGGTTCCTCATATTCCTGTGACCTCCCTGAATGGTCAGAATGTGGATACTCAGAACCCGAGGCATTCTAGCACAGTCTTCCACTTGTTCAGGCAAAACTGTATGGGGTTTTAATGAAATTTGAAACAGTCCTTCTACCTACCTGTGGGAGTGTCCTCAGGAATCAGAGGACTAGAGATAAGAAGCCAGAGAACAGGGCCTTAAAGCTGGAAATTGTCCCAATCCAGGCCACCCTCTGGGCTAATACCCCCATCAAAGCAAATTTTTCTCACTAATATGGTTTCAAAACTAGTCTTAGAGGCCCTTGTTAATGACCTGATAATTGTTTTAATAGGTCCTCAGTCAAGTGTGAAGTCCTGTGGTTGACATGAAGTATGGGGAGATTTCACTCCTGGTGTATCTAGAGTATCATTAAGCATTCCTGCTTACATTTTGGCTTACTTAGCAATGAAAATTTACTTACTGTATCCATAAAACTTGTCTCTGACTGCCTACGGAAGTCTCCATTCAGGTTGGCTCTGTGAGAGGAATGTTGAGAAAATACTCGGTGAGCAGTGCCTTTACTTTTTCTGGAGAGCTTCTTCAGTGAGCAGTGAAGTCATTTTGTTCAAATTCTCTCTGCTTCCTTCACATGAAGACATCTCCCCAAATCCCAGGAGGAAAATAACCTTTATTTTTTATTTATTTATTTATTTTAAAAATAAATTTATTTATTTTATTTACTTATTTTTGGCCACGTCGGGTTTTCGTTGCTGCATGCGGGCTTTCTCTAGTTGTGGCTAGAGGGGGCTACTCTTTGTTGCAGTGCATGGCCTTCTCATTGCGGTGGCTTCTTTTGTTGTGGAGCACGGGCTCCAGGGTGCATAGGCCTCAGTCGTTGTGGCACACAGGCTCAGTAGTTGTGGCTCACAGACTAGAGTGCAGACTCAGTAGTTGTGGCACACGAGCTCACTTGCTCCGCGGCATGTAGGATCTTCCGGGACCAGGACTCGAACTCATGTCCCCTGAATTGGTAGGCAGATTCTTAACCCTGTGCCACCAGGGAAGTCCAAAAATAACCTTTAAAAAGTATTTTTCCAGATTTACATTCAATTCATATTCATACATTCATTTATTTCAGAAACACTTATGGAATACCTCCTATGTACCAGGCACCATTCTAGGCACTGGGGATATAATACTGAATAAAATCTATGGCATTAAAGAGGACATATTCTAATGAGGGAAACAGGATGTATGTGTGTATATACACAAACATATATAGGCATATGCAAGTATATGTAGAGAAAAACACATATATTCCTAAGTAGTAAGTTCTATAGAAAAAGAATAAAGAGAAAAATGGAATAAGGAGTGCTGATGGTATGATAAGGAAGGAATTTTATTTTGTTTTATTTAGGGTGGTTAAGGAAGGCTGGCATTTGAGTTGAAGGAAGTGAGGAAACATGTCAGGAAGGTACCTGGTGGAAGAAAGTTCCAGGTAGAGGAAAGAAAAACAAAGACCCTGAGAGGAGGGCACACTTGGTATGTTCCAGCAGCAGCAGGGAACCCAGTGTGGCTGACATTGCCTAAGGAAGAGAGAAGTTAGGAGAGGAAAGAAGTGGAAGGAAGCAGATCTCATAAGACAGTATAGGCCATTGTGGACACCAGGGTTTTTCCTCCGACTGAACTGGGGAGTTCTTAGTGGGAGAGTTCATGATCTGTTACATTTGCAAAGATCTCTCTGGCTATTGTGGAGGTCACACTATGTGTGTATGTGAAAGAGAAGGGGAGGGTAGGATTAAAGCAGGGAGACAACTATAATTATCCAAAGGAGAGATGGCAAACTAGGATTGTGATGGTGCAGAGGGTGAGAACTGATTGGTTCTAGATACATTTTGGAGGCAGAGCTGATAGAATTTGCTGACAAATTGGCTGTAGGCTTGGAGAAGAAGTGAGTAAAAGATGACTCTTGAGTATTTATCCTGAACAACAGCAGGATTAACTCTCTATTAATGAGATGGAGAATACTGAGTACTTACTGTGTGCCAGACATACCGTGAGGCTAGAGAATGATCTAGGTAGAATTGAAACCATTTATAACAGACACTTTTTTTGGTGCCCAACCGGCACTATCTGCTCTCATTTCTCTAATTACATGAAAGAATATGTGATACTTGGGGCTGCATGGACTATTTGGTGACTATGAGATGATGTATCAGTCAGACTTATAGGTAAGTATAAGAGGGCACATGCAAATGGGGTAACTGAAAGTTTAATAAAATATGGGCAGGATAAAAGAGAACTGTAAGGAATGGTTAGTACCTCGGACTTGTAATTGCTGGGAGCCATTACCATTAGTGGGCTTGAAGATGCAAGGGGAGAGAGTGTTTATCAGAGCATATAGAAGGTTGTAGCTATAGCCTTAGGGGAGAGGTGCCCTACAGGAGCTGTCATCAGGAACACAGGTGGAGGAACTCAGGTCTTACAAACCTTAGCCTAAAATGGAAAGACCCAGGGGAATAAAAACTCTGACCTCCCACTCTTCTTGTACTTCGATCAGCTGCTGGCATTAGTCAACCAGAAGCCAGAGGGCAGGGAAGTCCAGTTGGTATCATCCACAGAAGGCATCTTGTCCAGGAACAGAACTGGAAGGAACTATGTTGACCTGAGGTGCAGGGGAGAATATCTAGTATTCAGATAAGCCTAGAGAAAAGAAGGGAACACAGAAGATCACAGGTAGAAAAGTAGAAACAAATCTTAAGTACCCGATGATGTTCTTGAGTTACCACACTGCATCTGGAACTATCAACTCCAGCAATTTTTTCTTTTGAAATAATTTTAGACTTAGAGAAAAGTTACAAAAATAGCAAAGAGTTCCCATATATCTTTCACCCAGCTCCCCCCATGTAAACATCTTGAATACCCATAATAAAGTTACCAAAACTAAGAATTAATATTGGTATAATACTATTAACTACACTGTAGATTTTATCTGGGTTTTTCCAGTTTTTCTGCAATTGTCCGTTTTTTCTGTTTCAGGATCCATTGCAAGTTACCACACTGAATTTAGTTATTATGTCTCTTAGTTTCTTTCAGTCTGTGGCAACTTCTCAGTCTTGCCTTGTTTTTTATAACCTTCACACTTTGGAAGACTACTAGTTAACTTGTAGAATGCCCCACAATTTGGGTTTATCTGATGTTTTCATATGATTAGACTCTACATTTGGGGCCAGAAAAACAAAGAAGTGATGAGCCCTTCTCAGTGTATCAGAAGGTACATGATGTTACTGTTTTACTACCTAATTACTAATATATCTTAATGCATATTATGGTGACTTTGATCTCTTAGTTCACATGGTCTCAGATAGGTATAAACTTCCTGTATGTGAAATGATTAAATATTTATATTATTGAAGCCCCTGTTAGTTGATATTATCTTACTTGCAGATGGATACATCCTAACAAATACACCAATCCTCCTACGTATCTTCCTATTCCTAAGGGTACTTTATCTACTGAAGGACAAAATGAATAACAATCAAGAGTCCTTAAATTGTATATTTAAAACCTGTGCATATAGTCAATTTATGGAAAACCGAAGTGGCTGAATTGCATTTTTATCTCCTTGACTTTAAATTTCTTGAAACTAAATGGTAAGTGTATGATTAAAACAAGAAAACATTTAATGATGAAATTAAAGAACTGAAAGTTAGGAGGAATTAGAGTAATTATTAATCTTATAGAATAATTAAATTCCTGTATTATTATAGAATTTTCTTTGCCAGATTTAGTGATGACTCTTTATCAGTTACTTCAACACTTTGTAGAGAGCACAGTTCATTGCAAGGTAACTGTTTGGGCAGCTATCTCTATTTTATTTTTAATTCTTCTTCATGCTGAGCTAAAATCTGTCTCACTATTATTTGTCCCAAGCACCCTATCCACTGGAACTTTTCAGAAAAAAAAAAAAATCCAAAAGAACTCTTCTTTTTTTTTTTTTTTTTTTTAATCAGTGAAGGCAGTTTACAAGTAGAGGGGTTTTTTTTTGTTTGTTTGTTTTTAATTAATTAATTTATTTTTGGCTGTGTTGGGTCTTCGTTTCTGTGCGAGGGCTTTCTCTAGTTGCGGCAAGCGGGGGCCACTCCTCATCGCGGCGCACGGGCCTCTCACTGTCGCGGCCTCTCTTGTTGCGGAGCACAGGCTCAGTAATTGTGGCTCACGGGCCTAGTTGCCCCGCGGCATGTGGGATCTTCCCAGACCAGGGCTCGAACCCGTGTCCCCTGCATTGGCAGGCAGATTCTCAACCACTGCGCCACCAGGGAATTCCCCAAAAGAACTCTTCTAAAGGCAGCCTTAAAACATTTAAAATTGCTAGTTTTGTCTCGTAAAACTAATTACTAGGATGAGATCAAGGACAGAAGGCCCCTGTGGTACTATGCCTCTTCCACCCATGTTGGCATCAATTGATTAATCCTGTTTGAGCCCAGTTGTTCACCTCTAAATCCATTTAAGTATGTTATTCATACAACACTGCTTTATCTTTTTCAAAAGGACACCTTAAGAGTGAGTTAGAGAAACACTAATAAAACAAACTCCCCAAATTTCAGTGATAATAAAGAGAACTTCTTTTTTCTTACTCAAAAAAATCTAAAACCGGTATTTCTGGTAGGCGGGTGACTCCATTCCACATCCTATCAAGGGACCCAGGCTCCTTACATTTTGTGGCTCTGCCATTCCCTAGGGTCTGCTGGGTAAAATGCATAAGAGAAAGAACTCCTGCTTCCTAAAAACTCTCTCCTGGAAATGGTACATATTATTTTCAGTCACGTTTCATTGGCAAAAACTTGTCACATGGCCACACCAAGAAGAAAGGAACATGGGAGATATAGTCATAACAGGCAGCTACCTCCCAGGGATATGTCCAGAATATAGAGGGAAAGTACTTATGTTTATTTAAGTGTTAGCTGCCTTTCTCAGGTAGCTTTGTTAAACATTTTCTGAAGTACAGTTATACTGTGTCTGGGGTATTTCTCTGACCTAATATTCTGGTACAGGGGTCTAGACATTTTCTGTGAAGAGCCTGATAGTAAATATTTTAGGCTTTGCAGGTCATGTGATCTCTATTGCAACTAGTCAACCCTGTCACTGGATGGGAAAGCTACCTTAGACATAATGCAAATAAATAAATGTAACCCTGTTTTAATTAAATTTTATTTATGGACATTGAAATTTGAATTTCATATAATTTTCACAGGGTATGAAATATACTTTTTCGATTTTTTTTCAACCATTTAAAAATGTAAAAACCTTGGTTCTCAGGGCATACAACAACGGGCTGCAGGCCAGGTTTGGACTGTAGGCTTTAGATGGATGATCCCTGATCTAGCATCACCCTTTATAAAGGAAGTGAGATTAATACATTAAGATTTGATTTTAGTGAATACTAAGTCTTAATACTCACTTATTTCCCCCAAAGTTCTGATAAATCATTTATTAATTAGAATGTATTCTGAAAATCACATGGTATCTAAGTCAATTCAGCAAGTTGATATCATACTATATTAGTTATATAGCTACAATTTATGAAGTACCCATGAAGTACAATCACTTTACATGCATTATTTTAGCTCTTCAGAAATATCCCATGACATAGCTATTACCACTCCCACTTTATCATTGAAGATACTAAGGCTCAAAGTAGCTAAGAACTATTTTGATCATATTTCACCCAGCAAGAAATGGAAAAGCCGGATTTCAAACCCAAGCTGGATAAACAACCTATGCTCTTTTCACCACACCAAATTTCCCTGGCCTTAACAGGTGTCAGCTCATTAAAAGCCAATAGCAATTCTTTTATTTTCTCTCTTCACCTGTATTTGGGCTCTATTGTACCTTTTCATGTATATTTTACCTTTTCAACTTGAAAATAATTTTCCTTCAATGGAGCCAAACAGCACAGCTAATTCCAAATGACACTGAGTATAGTAAGTAGTTCTGTATGAGGAAACATTTCTTATTGTAAAAAGTGGCTCTGAACTCATGACACCCATGATTGACAGAGTGAGCAGGAGAAAACGCTCACAATAAAGAACACACTCTCTGAAGACAGAAGATAAAAGCAAGTAGGACGTCAGTAGTTCTGCCCTTGAGCTCTGCAGAAGTTTAAGTCTTGCTCTATTACGAACTCATATGACCTTGCGTAATATACTTAACCTCTCAGTTTTCTAATCTCAGAATTGCTTATTGAATTTTATACTCTGACCTTTTTACAAAGGGACTTGAGGTAACATTGGTGAATCAAATTTAACACCTATTTTGGAAAACTCACAAGGTTGCCAATCGGCATAAATTGCAAGTGAGGGTTTGTGAAAGTGCTTTTTGAACTGCAGATACTTCACAAATAAAAGCTATTGTTATGACTATTCTAGATTTCATCACTGATTATTTTCAGTTAAGGTCACAATATACTGATGCTCACTTTATCGAATATAGAATCTTCAGTGGGAGTAATGTTATTTGCCCCTTCCCTCAGTATATAAATTTTCAACTGACGAATCCATTAATCTCTGTTTATATTTGCCCTTTGGATGAAATTTGTCTTTAATAAAAGTATACGCCTAGCCTAAGTGCAAAGATTATGTCTCATAATAAATCTATGCCCTTGAAATACTGTATGAATTTCTAAGTATAGACATTAGTGAAATATTATTTTGGAGGATAAAAGTAATCATTTTACAGCTCATTGACCCTTCAATGGTGTTTTCACGGGGATGTTACAGGCAAGATGAGATGGTGCAGCAACAGCAGAAGAGGTGAAATCAATATCTGTCTACCACAGCCTTTCCCCCATCTCATGCAGTAAAATTCAGTAAAAAGAAAATTGATATGCCCAGTATTAAATAACTTAACAACAAAGAGCTAGAGAAATTCTTTGTAGCGACACATCCTGCAATACACAAGTCTCTTCTTGGCAGACTATTTGCTTTTAACCATTTGAGGCTCCTCACATTTCCGCTGCAGCTGGAGCACATCCCAAGGCACTTCCTGCCTCTTCAGATTTTTGGCACAGGGCCTCGTTTCTGTTCCACTTGGCTCTCCTCGAGGCAACTGATTTGTTGCTATGAAGAGCCGCTTTGTCTTCTCTACTGTTGTCTTCATCATAAGTGAAAGATGTCTGATCTACTTTTCACAGACAGCTCTACTCCCTTTGATGTGCGCGGGGGACGTGAAGGGAGCAGCGGGTGCCATTCTTCTGTATTTTTTTGACACTAAACAGTTTACATTTGCACTTAGGGAGATCATAACCAAAGCCAATTGTCTTATTAAATAAAAATGCCACATTATATTTAGGGAGCCCTCACCAAGATCTAACCAGATCTACACTTTACCCAGATATCAGAGGAAAGCCTTTAGCATTTAGTAATGTTAAAACAGTAATAACGATTGACTTCTGTTTAGCTGTTATCAATCAGATTCCAAAATGTGCATTTATTCTGACCCAGCAGTACAACTTGTAGGAATTTATCCTGCAGACTGACAAATGTGCACCAAGAAATATGTATAAAGATTCACAATGCTCGGTCACAACAGCACCATGTCAGCAATAGCCTGCGGCTAAGGAACACTTACCCACTTTAGATAGAGAACACGTTCTCCTGTCCACTTCAGTCTCAGCTCAGCACTCTTTATTCACTGCTGATACCTTCTTGTTCCTTAAAGGTACTTATGCGTGTGACACCCATATATGCTTTTCAAAGGGCAACGTCTCTACAACTATAGGAGCACATGGAAGTGAAGGAAAACACAACCTATCTGAGAAGAGTATTTCCTTTTGTGTCATTGACCTGTTTGATTTTAATAAAAGAAGTATTAAATGAATATATGTAGAAATATGAAGAGAGAATAAATACATAGAATGATAAAATTAGAAATCCTCTTTTATCTTTGCCCCAAATTCTCCATCCCCACATTTCCCAGCTGTAAGTATTAACAGTTTTATAACTATCTTTCCAGTATACATTTTCAAGTGTGCATGTGTAGGTGTGCAAGTGCATGCATGCACAGTTCTCATAAATGACAGCAAAATATACATCTTGTTTCATGACTTATTTTTTAACATAATGATAGAGCCCTTTCCATATAAGTACTTAGAGATCTGCCCCACAATTTTGATTGCAGCATAATATTCAGAATATAAATCACATTAATTTATTTAATTATTCCATCATTGGTACACATTTAGGCTGTTTGAAGAATAAAAAACTGGAAATAGCCACCATGATTACAACTGTCAATCTTAACTTTATAAAGTTTGTATTATAAAAACAATAGGTACATTGAATATATTTTTCAACTCACACACATTTCTCCTTCTCTCACTTGCCTTCTCTCTAAGATTCAAAATTGCCATATAATAGAGTGTGCTTGGCTCTATGGAAAATCCTCTCTATTAAAATAAACAAATAAACAACAATTTTCAGTAGCAGAAACATCCTCATAGATAAATAAAAGGATTTTTTTTTCTGCTCTGAGTATCTGGAATTCCAGATCTTTCTTTCCCCTCCCCATCCTCATATTCTCCCTTCCTCACATCTTTCAGTTCTGTTTTTCTCTTTATATTAGCCTCTTAAAAAAACTGTTGAAAAAGGTTTCAGGCTTACATCATCTCTCTGTGGTGATCCAAGAAGAACGAGAGAAATCCTCTCTACCAGTTTTCATATATAAAATCCCCAAGGAGTCTGATCGGTTAATTGTGTAATCAAAAGGTTGAATAATGTGGTTGATCATCCCACCGTACTGGATTGAATGGTGGCTCCCAAGAATTCATGTCTTCCTGGAGCCTCAGAATGTGACCTTATTTGGAAATAGGATCATTCCAGATGTAATTAATTAAGATGAGGCCATTCTGAAGTAGGGTAGGCCCTTAATACAATGTGATCCGTGTCTTTATGAGAAGAGAAGAGACAAAGAGACAGACATGCGTAAAGGAAAGACGATGTGGAGGACACAGGGAGGACACCATGTGATGATGGAGGCAGAGACTGTGATGTACCCACACGCCAAGGACTGTCAGTAACTACTGGGCTTTAGGAGAAAGGCATGGAATAGGTTCTTTCTCTGAGCCCCCAGGAATGAACCAATACTGTGACCCCTTAATTCTTGATTTCTGGCCTCCTGAACTGTGACAGGAAAAAAAAAATGTTTTTAAGCCACCCCATCTGTGGTACTTTGTTATGGCAGCCCTAGGGATGTAATACACCTACCAAAACCACATGAGTGGGAGAAGGGCAGTTCTTGAAATAATGCAAATGCTATACAAAATTACTAAGAAGAAATATTGAGTAAAACAAACCAAAACAAACAAATGAACAACAACAACAATAAAATTAAAAGTACCTGGTGGTACCACCTTGAAATACTCACAAAGCACTTCTCAAAACCCATATAGTATGCTTATTTATATTTTCACCCCATCCACTTCTACAAATAATTTGAAGAGAATAACATAAGAAATCACAATATAATAAAACCACAGACTGGCATAAAAAAGCAAGAGTTAAAAAATAATGGAGGGTAGGAAAGGTGGAATGGTTACAATAGAACATAACACTTAAAGCTATGATTCCTGGTATCCGTCATGAAACAAAACTGAGTCCATACAACTTTCATTACCCGATGAGGAAAGCATACCTGGCAGTTTATAAAGAAACAATCTTTTTTCTTACCCACAAGGAGAAGTGTGTATTTCAGTAAATCAGAATTAAACTAGTCCTCAGGGAAATAAAAACTCAACCTCAAATTAAATTCCAGAAGCAAATGAAAATTGAATCTGGAAGAAGCTAACACCTTCCAAAGCTTCAAAACATCACTTCAATTTTCCATACATAATATATGACACTCAAAAGATTATCAACTATACCAGGACTTAGCATCAAATGACCAAAATAAAGGAAAGCAAGCAGACAACAGAAACAGACGCATAGGAGAACTAGATATTGTGGTTATCAAACAGAGATCCTAAAATAACTGTGCTTAATAGGCTTAAAGATACAAATGACAAGATGGAGAGTTTTGGGTAAATACAAGAGCCAGACTTTAAGAAATTCTTAAAAATGGGAAAATCAGGGTAGTGATTGCACCTTTTCAGAAGGAAGATGGAGTGTAGTTGGGTTTATAAGGAGAGTTTCAGAGGTATTGGTATTGTTCAGTTTTCTGAACTGGTTGATGATTCCATGGATGTGTTTCCTCTACGGAAATTAATAGAGTGGTACATTTTCTGTATATATGTTATACCTCAATTAGAATTTTTAAAAAATATACAGACTGGTGAGGGTCTGAAACAAAAGCATACCCTAGTGTTGACCGAAGGAGTAAAACCTATAGCTGTCAGTGATTTTTATATGTGAATGATTCAAGGAGGGAGGCTCAATGTTTTGCTCAAGGATAAATGCAGAATTGGTAGAAAAGGCAGAGATTATAGTCTAGAGTAGTAACTCAATAAATATTTATTAAAAGAACAAATGAACTGCCTATTTATTCCTCGTACTGAAAAAGAAGGTACGAAAACAGGATGAATAAAGAAACATAAACATTTATTTTTCAGATCTCTTTAGGGTGCCCCTTTGTTTTACATACAGGGATAGAAATATTATACTGTATTTAAACTAGAGGAAAAAAAATAATCTTTCCATATTAGGCCCTGTCTTTGATTTACTCTGTGTTTTTAGGGCAAATTTTTCCCCTGCTTCTCTGAAAAGAGCACTATATATATTTCCTGGCTTATAGCTACACAGAGCTCAGCTAATGGGAATATTCTATTTAGGATCATGCAGACGGTGAACCTGTGAGCATGTTGTGTATTATTCTCAACAGTCCAAGTCAATGTCCTAACCAGTCAACACTAAACATGTGATTTAGATTTTTAAGAGTGAACAGGTTCTATTTCTATTGTTTCTTAAGGCAAGCCAGAACAGTCTCTTATTTTGACTGAGGAACATAATTATTGACAGAAGGAAAGCCTAATGGTCTATTTGAGAACCACAGAGTTGAGTGAAACTTCCCTTTCCCCTATTTTAAATGAAGGACTCCCTTTAGGGTTCAGAACATGTTTCCAGTGTGGTTAAAGTAAATATTCTCATAACATTTAAAAGGAAAAATCAACACTCTTATGCCACTTCATAAAGAATTCACAAAGGGATCAACTTAGAGAAAATAAAGATTAAGCAATTGTGGCTGGGTTGTATGCCAGGAAAATGGGTCACTTATGCACACATGCACAATCATTCCTTCTGCAAATATAGGGAGGCCCTGCTGTTTGCATGGCTCCCCCAATGGCTTATAGTTTAATGGGGTGGGAGGATACACACAGCCCTCAGCTAGCAACAGTACAAATGTGTGTAGAAAAAATACGAAGAGGGAATGACAAAGTGTATACTTAAAAGTACCAACTGGATATTAACAGGTGAAGTTTATGGAGAAGGAAATCACAAATTAAAGTGAGCCTTGGAAGATGGCAAGGGGTTGGATAAGAAGAACAAAGGCCGTTAATTGTTCTTTCTTTTTCTTAGGTAAGGAGGTAAGTTTGGGGGGGGGGGTGGAGAATAAAAAGATAACTCCATCTGGAGCAGTGACTATAAAAAGAGAGTCATGGAAGACAAAGTTGGAAAAAGTTTTGAGAAAAAACCATTTATGCAAGGCAAAGGAAGATGTCTGGATTTTAGACAAAGTGGCATGATGAAGGCAACTTGGAGCAAGAGAAAAATCATAAGCTGTTAAGTAAGAGAGGCTTGGATTTGAATCCTTGCTCGCCTAAGTATGTGAGTCTCTTTTTCCTCCTTATAAAAAGAAGATAATAATATTACTGTATAAATTTATTATGAGTTTTAACTTAGTAATATATATAAAGTGGCTGAGTCATATAAACCCTTAATATACACTAAAACATCATCCATTCTTCCATTTTATATTCTGTGTAGTTGAGTGCTATAAAAGATTTTGAGTTGGCTAATGACTTGATAAAGACAGTATTTAAGGAAGGTAAATCTGACAGCAGTTTGCCAGAAGTCTTGGAGGAAAGGATGCTAGCTGTTAAGCCATTTTATTGGGGTGGGAGCTTGAACCTACTTAAAAATGTATATATAATATAGATCCTCTGGGGAAAGGATACAGGGGCTTCTGATTATCAAAACAGTCCATGATTCCCAAAAAGGTTAAAGATCCTTGCATGTGTTATAGAAGATGCTAGCCTATGAGGGACTACAGAAGAGAAGTGGAACATAATAAATAAGATTTAATTACTGTATATGCAAATTAAAGGAAGAATTGAAAATAACACTGGAATCTTAGTCTCGTGTCACATGATACCATTTCCAGAGAGAAGAGAGTGAGTTTAGAAGGAAAGGTGGTATGTTTGCCTTTAAACATGTTGCATGTCAGGTATTTGCCAGAATTGCTAAGTAAAATCCTGACTAGACAGAGTTTTGCCTGGATTTGGGATGCAGGTCAGGAATGGAGATAAAGATAGTTTAAGACAAAGCTTTTCAGTTCTAAGATTACATTGCAAGAGGCCAGGGAGTACATAAGCCACAGGATATAATAAGATAGCTTTGGGGAGCATATTCCAAAATATAGGGAAAATGTTTTAAAAAAATTGTAATTCCAAAAAAATTATAATGCACACTTGCAATGAAAAATTTTGAAATAGAAAAAAAAAACATTTTAAAGGTAAAACATAGGACAGAAAGAATCTGCATTAATTCACTGTTCCTTCCAGGGGTAATCTAGAGAAAAAATTGTGAGAAAACTGCTATAGAAGGAAGTTAATTTTCTGAGAGTGTGAAAATAAAGTAAAATGAAGAGAGGAAGAAAGACTAGGTCTTTGATCTATCCAGAGTTAGAAGGTAGAAGGAAGAAGACCCAATTAAGAAGAACATGTCAAAAAGGCAAGTAGATGTACCAGAAAAATAGAAACCTGGAAAAGAGAGAATTTGAAGAACAGGTTGTCAACAATGTCAAATGCAGCAGGCAGGTCACCTAAAATGAGGAAGAGGCACCAGGTATTAGAGTCTTCTTCCTAAACAAGTCTTTAAAGTAATGTTGCAATGTTAAGGTCATATGTAAAGATGTTTAGATCGTGTTCTAGAATAAGGTTGCAGAATCTTTTCTACTGTAGAAAGCCTTTCAAGAGATCCATAACCAAACATAAACGTGAATCCCTTAGGCAGATCATTTATTGTATGTGCTTTGTACTCTCCTCATCACAGCAGCATGTGATTCACATCTTAGAATCTGACAGTCTCATCCAATTCAAAGTTGATTAGAGGTTGAAGACTGTCAAGAATGGAATAATACATAATCTCAAAACTTAGTACTTCTGGGCTAATGATAGGACAAATCAATTTTTGTTGTTACAGAAGCAGCTTAAATGCCCAGAGCTCTATCATCCAGCCTTCTGTGTTTGTCAAAATGAAAGAACAAAAGTAAAAAACAAAAACAAAAACAAAAAATCCTGGAAAATCTATTATTATTGTTGTTGTTGGGTTAAGAAAACAATACATATCACTCTCATATTCTTAAGCTGCTAAAACTTCAAATATGCAGTAAAGCCACCACATTAGAAGGAAATACTCATAATACAGTCACTTTGCCTGACTCTCATGCCATTTCTTCAAAAAAGTACTACAACCCTCTAGTCCAAGGGAAGGGAGCAAGCACTAAACTAGAATTCAGGTCTTCTTTTACTGCTTTTCTCTTGTGACTTGTGCAAGTGAACTTCGTTCTATGCACCTCAGCTGGTCTCTGTGTAAGAGGTGAGGACAGTATCTCTCCAACCCAGTTTGCTACCCTGGGCTTCAGTGTGATAATTTATGATAGGCAGGCAATTGTATCTTTCTTCACAAACCTGCTTCGAGGATTATACTCCATAGCGTCTGTATATGTGCTTAGCATATGGTAGGCATTCAGTGGAATCAGCTGGAGTTCTTTCCGACATTCTCTTCTACCTTAGGGGTCTTTTGGAACAATCGAATGACATAGCTGCTATGTAGTACTTTAGGCATTCATATGCAATAAATGAGAGGGAGAGAGAGATGAGGGAGGGACAGAGATTGAGACTGAGAAAGAGATGCCTCTTATTGGGAGATTATATTGAAAGACTACAGAGAGGCCTGAGCTGGAAGATAGCTTAATAGCAGGTACTGAATAGAGAAAAAAAATTGCCAATTCTGCAGCTT
This sequence comes from Balaenoptera acutorostrata, assembly GCF_949987535.1. Taxonomy (NCBI): domain Eukaryota; kingdom Metazoa; phylum Chordata; class Mammalia; order Artiodactyla; family Balaenopteridae; genus Balaenoptera; species Balaenoptera acutorostrata. Next base: position 98,112,444 of record NC_080067.1, on the reverse strand, counting down.
CAGAAATAGATGAGATAGTAGCATTAGGGGGATGAATTTCACATGTGAAAGGATCTCACAGTCTTTGAGACTGAGATAGCCACAGCTGGGATATACGTGTCTTGTCCAAAACTATCTTCCACGAAAATGAGAAACAAAAACGGGAATAAAAGTGACATTTAACTCTTTAAAATATCCATAACTCTGATTTTCTAATCAGTAAGGCTAAATTTTCCCTTTAGATAAGATTGTAAGTGGACATTTTTGCCAGAGAATACTTTTTTGCCAAGCACCCTAGTACTATGGCTTTCAAATGTTTTTGACTCTGACTCATGTATTTAAAGGACATACAATAATACCTAGCCATTTTATGTGCAATACATGCTGATATTTTCTATTCTAAATGGCTTTCTCAAGGTGCTAATGAGTCATGATCTGTACTTTTAAACAAAAACAACAAAAACCCCAACCTCTTTAGTAGTAGTTACTTTTATATGTCAACACTAAATGCAATGGTATCAGAAATGAACTTTTGTTTTATTTTTTAATCTTCTAATAAACAGACATTTATGAACCAGGATCCATTTTAGATAGTACTTTGGTATCTATTTTATTCAAGTCATATAACTAGATATACATTTCTTACTGAGGTTGGATTGTATCAATTAGTATGGTCATATTTCCTGCAGCAAACCAGACTCAACATCTCACCAAGGTAGGTCATTCGTTATGAAAGGTATCAGGTGAGAGAGTGATGGTTATGCATAAAAGATTACCTCTACTTAGGAAATACAAACAGACAAACACCCTAAAACCTCAAAGTGTATGTATTCTGGTTTGGTTTATTACACAAAAAGAAAAGCCAACATATGAGGCTCTAGTTTAGAGTTCCCTTAAACTCCAGTGCTTTATGAAAAATTTTCTGATTTATTTTGTGGTAACTAATAAAAATGTATTTGAAATGATTTAAAACTGGAGGTGCTTTATTATTATCAAGGATTCTCAGACATTTTGTAAAGTTCTCTTTAGAGACACTTTTGATCTAATCTAGGGATCCTGATACTGATGGGTGGAAGATGCAAACCACTAAACATAAATAAATAATACCAGTGAGTGGTGTTAGTATAAGGAAAGTACAGTCATCCCTCAGCATCCATGGATTTTGGTACCCACAGGGGCTCAATTTCCATATATAAAACGGCACAGTACAACAAATAGCTATGGATGTGACACCGTGGAAAAGGGGGGAGGACTGCAGCACCATACAACCGAATGAAGGAACACACTGTGTTGTGTGCTCATAAAGGAATTGGAGTTACGGGCTGAATGACGATCTTAGATTTCCCTCAACACATAAACATATATTCTAACAGAGTTGTCAGATGAAATACGGTACACACATTTATTTTGTACAAATATGTCCTAATTATTGCATGGGACATACCTACCCTAAACAATTATTCATTATTTATCTGAAATTCAAATTTAACTGGGCATCCTGTATTTTTGTTTGCTAAGTCTAGCAACTCCCCACCTAGCATGATTTGTGGCATATCAGAGGAGCTGTAAAATATCTCCAGAAGCAGAAAGTTGTGGCAGAAAGAGCAAAGACTTTTGCAGATAAATCTGGGTTCAAATTCTGCTTCTACCAGGATTTTATTTTGGAAAAGATTTTCATAAGATCTTATTCTGACCTTCCCAAGGCAGTGGCATGTGCTCTGAATCCCTACTTTCTCATCACCATCAATATTACTCTGCTCTCAACTGGTCTTCCTTTGGAAATGAGCACATTTATGTTATAATAGGAGACCCTAAGATTCCTGTATTTAAACTCTTAGAAAGGAAGGGCTTTTAATTCTCACCTTTTTTTGATAGCTTATTATCTACTATACCTGTTGCCCTAGATAAAGACACCTAGGAGAAGGCTCATCTCCAAAACACCTGCCTTTTTCTAATGTGTGGGCAAGGGAAAATCCCCTGGAGCACTGATAGTGATGGGCAAGAACTTGATAAACTACCATTAATACTAACATGCCTACCATGTACATTATGCTGGGCTGGGTGGCAGAAATCTGAACACGGAGGAAATTTACATAATAACATTTATTTATGATTTGGTCAATGATTTTGCACAGCACATTCCATACCTTATTAGCAATGCATAGATCTACACACTGTGTGAAACTGCAACAAAGCTAGAGCTTTTACACAGCATTTCCAACCTTAAGTTGATAGTCGGGCACTCTGCAATACACTGTAGTTCAGATTTATTCTGAACACATCTGTACCTTTAGCATACCCCAGAAAAAGTACTCAAGGGAGTTAAAATCTGGTGAGTGGGTAACCCATTCCACATGGTCACATGGGCCAATGCAGATTTGGAAATAATCATCCAATTAGTCCCTCACCACTCTGGCATAATGGGGTGGTACACCATCCTATGGGAACTCTTCTAAGTGCCCTTTCCTTAGCTTGTAAAGCGTAGCATTAATTCATTAATTGATCACTTAGTGGGCTGGTTTTGTATGGTAAACATTTATTTATGTTTCCAAACTTTATGACCAAACTGTAGCTGGCATTTATTACTAACATACATAATATATGTTTTGTTAATTAAACTTATGACAATCCCGTAAGATATCACTATTATCTCCATTTTACAGATGAGAAAGTAGAAGCAGAGAGGTTATATAACCTGACCAAGATCGCACAGTTAGTAATTGATGGAGCCAGCATTTCAACTCAGGCAAACTGAATTTAGAGTTCATATTCTTAACTCCTAAGTAATGCTGCTGGGTAATGTTAGAGTAATACATGGTAGTAATGAAACCACTTCTTGGTGCAAGTATCACTTCCATGCAATGAAGTCATTATAGACAGAGTTGTATCTTTATTTGTAATGGGATCTAAGCCAGAGAATTTCATTTTGAGAGACACTATTCATCACCTCGGGCTAAGAGTTAGCTGGATACCTTTGCCAAATGTCAGCGATTCAATTACATTCCAACTGAGGTTTTATTCAGACATTATTTTGGATTTGTTTTCAAAGCTTTACTTCTACTTGCAAGCTACCTAAGTTTCTTTTTTTGCTGTTGTTACAAAGGGACCAACATAGTAGATACTTCAGTGTTAAAATCTTATTTAAGACTAAACACAGAAACTTGATTTGGAAGGCTGAGATAAAACATCCTCAAAAAGCCTTCTTTATTTGTAGATTTAAACCCTCAGATTCTCACTTTAATTGCAAAAGAGAAGTTATTGAATAAGAAAGTTTAAGTGATTTTTAAACCGTGTTTAAAAAAATACTATGCTATTGAAAAGAAAGAAAAGAATTGCTCTTTCTATTGTATATTACATGGCCAAAGGGGCAACTCCCTTAACTGACTGGAGGAAGTTAGCCGTTGGTTTCAAAATCACTCTTTCCAGAGAAGTAGGGTGTGTGACTCAGATTTCCACACCAAGGTGGTCCCTGAGAGAAGACTTTAGATGTAGAAGAGGTAATGTTAAATTCTCTGGTATCACTTATTATTTCCCTCAGGCAAGCCACATGTCAGAGAACCTCAATCTGAAAATGACACAAGTTACATGTGCTTCTTCCTTGACTTTTTTAAAAGGTTTTTATGTCTTTCAGTTTTCATGTGTGCTCTTGATTGGTATCTTTCTATAAATAAATGTACTTAGAATGAAAAAGTCATTCCAATCCTCAGCTGAGAGATCTTTTATATCCATCTCCCAGAGAGAGGAGATGAAATTTGATTTGAAACTGAACATACACAACTTGGCATACAGATTTCCACACTTTTCAAAGGTCTTAAATTGTCAAGATGATGAGAAAAATGAGAAAGAAAAATAAGAGGACAAGAGTTATCATTATCTGGGAACTCAGTGTACCCCTCATGCCATGGTAGGTATTTTTCACACAGCATTAAATTTAGTCTTACTCCATTTTATTGAGGCATGTGACATGTGGAGATATAAAAATAACTTTTCCCAAATTATGTATGTAATATAAGTACAGACACCAGAATTCAAAATTAAAATAAGAACTCAGGATCTGTGATGTTTCCATGATTTCACTCTTAGGGATTTAGGTCTAGTGTTGGGTGCTAAACACTCTGAAAGTGGCTAAAGAAGTAGAAATCCCCCAAAACCTCTAGAAAATTGAAATAAAAAATCTTAATTACTAAAAATATTTTCAAAGTTAATGTTCCAATAGTAGCTTGGCATCCGTAAAAGACAAATTTAATTGGGAAAATACATAACTGACCTTTGATACATGAGATTCCTGAAAAATTTCACACATACTTAGGGTCAAGTGTTAAGCATTTTGTTTCAAATATAAGATGTATGTTTAGAAATTAGTTTGGTTGACCCTTGAACTTGGGTATTATATTAACCCCAAAGCCTTCTGGATTGTAACCCATTTGGCATTATGCCATCTTTCATAATTGTGGTTTTTTTTCCTTCATAAGAACCACAGTTTCCTATTAAGCAGGAAGTGATAGGTTACTGTAATCCATGTAGTAACTGCCTGTCAGCATGACATTTTTTTCATTAGCATTTACTGCAATACAGAAGGCTTAGGTGTGCCCTAATTATGGGATTTCTTTTTAATGCTTCATACATGTGGGAACTGAGCCTTTTGATTCATTAATTCATTCAGGTAATATTTACTTTATTGAGTACTTTATAGACATCTAGTCTTGTCCAAGGCACCAAAGATATAATGGTGAATAAACACAGTCTAGTGGAGGGGATATTAATCAAATAATCAGCAGCAATTGTAAAATTGCAATTGTGATATGTGCTAAGACATATGGTGCTCTGAGATGGCATAGTAGGGAAATTAACCTATGCAGAGAGATTGGGAAAATTTCCCTAGAGGAGTGACAATTAATCTGAAATCTGAAGGACACATAGAAGTAAATTAGGACTGAGAGGAGGAAGAAGAGTTCTATCCTTTGAATCCTGATTGGGGGTGGGGTGGTGTCGAGGGAACAAACCAAGGGGCACACCAGGCTGGGGCTCATTAAGCAAGGGTAAGCCAGGCAGGGAGATGGGGAGGGAGGGTGAGGGCAATCATGAGAGGCTGAGGGGAAGATGAGGGGGTTTCAAGGCTGAGAGGAGAGGGGATTCAGGAAGGAGTAACACAATGAGATTTGTGTTGAAATGATTGCAGGGGTCTCTTTAGATGCAGTGGGGAAATGCATGAAAGGGGATAAGAATGGATGTCAGTAGACCACTTAGGAGGTGTATGCAGCAGTCCAGTCTTGGGGTGTGGTAGTGACGATGGAGATATAGACAGAGAACAGATGTGTCTAGATTATCTATGAACAGATGCTGGTGATGAATTAGGTATAGAATGATAGGTGGCGAAGAAGAGGACTTGTTTAAAAGGACTTGGGTTTCTCAGTCTCTATGCTCCCCATTCATTCAAAATGGACCAAACTGGGATGAGAGTAAAGAAAGATGCTGAACCCAGTTTTGTACATACTGAGATGGAGGTACCTTACAGGTTGGTGTAAGCTGTTTCTTTTTGTAGTTGAATTTGTATTTTATCAAATACTTTATATTATGTATACTATGTAATTATATTCCTAATTAACTTAGCAAAATAGCTATGTCTTTAGTTTGGGTGGCTTAAACCTTATACTTCCCAGATGAAAGCACTACTTCTTAAATGCTTCCCAAAAAACTACTTAACATAAGAAAATGAGTAAACTGAATTATTAAGAAATACAGATTGGAGGTGACAGAGATAATGCAACCTGTTCCAAGTTCTCAAAGCTATGAAACTTTGGAACGTTAATTAGAAAGCAAATCACAGATTCCCTTGAATTAGGATGTGTCTGTATTGTGATGAGGGGAAGTCACCTCAAATTCATGTATCTGTTTCCCTTAAGTATTTCTCCTCTATGTACCTTTTATGGGAAACAACGAAACTGTAACACAATTCCCTAGCACTCTTACTCCTGTAGCTTTTGTTTCCTTTTCATTAAGTAAAGGCAATGACTCAAAGCGAAATGAATTTTGTCATTGTGAACTCTATTCAATGAGCAGTCACTTGCCACTGGGTGTAGCAGAGGCAGAGAGACTTAACCATCTCTCCTTCTTTTATCTTGAATAGTTAAAAGAAGCTTCATCTTTTCTGAGTCTTAGTGCCTGTATGCATCTTCCTCCCCTGATTTTAAGGCTCATAGTTGGTGTTTCTTCCCCATGTGTCTGGAGGTGTCTCAGTGAATTAGCCTGGTCCTCCTACCTATGTACCATGGTAGAAAATTACAGAAGTAAGAATAAATAATAGCTAAGACAACACCTGTGGGAAATCTCAAGTAATCACAAACTGCTCTACAAAACAAAATTGATGTATATTTGTTTAGATGAATCCAGGGGTATCTAACTGCATTTAGGCAATCCTGCAGGTATTACAAGTTATTCTACTTTGCAGAAGGAAAACAAAAGTTTAGGAATGGGGAATATTTAGGCTGCAAATGGAAGGATGAGTAAAATTACTGTTTATCCAAAGTTTGAAAGAAAAGAAAAAAACAGACTTTCATGTTCAGGAGGAAAGTTTGAAGCATGGTGTAGATAACATTTGAGATTTTGTGAAGACTTGTTAGATTTCATGTTTGCATTTCCTTGAAATCTACAAATGTAGTCACATCTACATTTCTTTATAATATATTCAGATGTATCCAGCTTTTAAAAGATGCATCATTAATAATGCAATAAACAAAAGCAACACTTTCAGCCTCAAAATGGTATGGTTGATAAGATTTAAAAAGTCTATAAAGTTGAGATGATAACATGGAAGCAGGATTTTTTTTCCCCTTTAAAAAAGTGCCAGTGACTGCCAAGGGCCCCATTCCCAGAGATCACGGTTTGGTTATTTAAGGATGGGGCCTGTTAATCAGTATTTTTAATGCTCTCAGGCAACTGTGATATGTAGTCTAGCTGGAGAGTCACCTATGTGAGAGATAGTTACACTAGTTATAAACTGGGTAAAATCAATCAAACATCTCTGTATGGTCATCAGTCTATTACTAAAGCTTCCTGGATATAGTGGGCTATATCGATTCTTTGTTTTGATGAAAATAGCGTATTTGAAAATGGATTTGACAAGACAGTTTTTTTGTTTTTAATTTCAACTATTATAATCACCTTAAAAATAAACCTATGACATTGGTATTAGTATTATCCCTATTCTAGAGATAACAGGCAAAGGATAAAGAATAGGGATAAGGCAAAAGAGCCTGTCTAATTTCCAGAGTCAACATACCTCGAAAGTGGTAGGTTTGGGACTAAACCCAATCTCCCTGTTGCTGAAGGCCAGACCTGCAAGCTTTCCTAAAAGGTTATGTTGTCTGCTCTTGTCTCAAAATAACAGCACTCTTCTAGAGAAAAAAGAAATAAAAATCAAGAGAAAAATAGATTGGGAGGATTCAGATACTGATATATTTGTATAGTGTTTTACATTTTCAAAGCAATTTTTCTTTGTGAATGCCAAGGGAGAGAGGGCAACTGCAATTTTCTTCTATAAAGTCAAAGGATAGTCTTCATATAAGAAAAGAACATTTATGAGAAACTTCAAGAAGAGCTGGATCTGAAGGCCTCTTCCATGTGGTTTCTTTTATTCAACACGTAAACTTATCAACTTAAAAAGGAGGCACATAAAATATGTGATATTCTCACATATGGACTAAAGCCTGGACTTGGAGTTGGGTATCAGAAGAATTCAGTTACCTTCTGACTTGTGAACATGTCCATTAAAACTAAGCCTCAAGTCCCTCCTATTATAAGATTCAAAGCTTGAGACTAATTAGTTCATAACCACACTTAAAACCTTGAAAAATGCTGCTTATGCATTATATCATTAATTGTTGTATTATAGCACCTAGCATGATGCCATGCCCACACAGGTACTTCATAAATGTTAGTAGAAGTTTTGATGATTTTATATGATTAAAAACCTTAGCACAAAAATTGACTTTTATTGCCTGGAATTTAGGGGAAATATTAGATTTTGCAAATAAAAGGCATATCTTCTTACTCTCCTTAAGTGTTTTAAATTTCATAGAAAATGGTTTGTTTCCTTTTTATTTTTATTTTTTTTAAAGCTTTTTTTTTTTTTTTTTTTAAATTCAAGTTTCAGATTTTTGGAGCTTTATGGACTTTTTTTTTTTTTTTCCGAATATATATATATATATTCTTTTAAATGGGAATTATTTGTTTATTTATTTATTTATTTTTGGCTGTGTTGGGTCTTCGTTTCTGTGCGAGGGCTTTCTCTAGATGCGGCAAGCAGGGGCCACTCTTCATCGCGGTGCGCGGGCCTCTCACCATCACGGCCTCTCTTGTTGCGGAGCACAGGCTCCAGACGCGCAGGCTCAGTAGTTGTGGCTCACGGGCCTAGTTGCTCCACGGCATGTGGGATCTTCCCAGACCAGGGCTCGAACCCGTGTGCCCTGCATTGGCAGGCAGATTCTCAACCACTGCGCCACCAGGGAAGCCTGTTTCCTTTTTAAACTTTTTAAAGCTATGCAGAATCTAAAGACAGGCTAAAATTACAGTCATATTCAATTCCAAGTGCAATAAGAAACAATACTCATAGCATCACAATTGCTAAAACTTACTGAGAACATAAAATGCCATAGTATGTAATCCATCTATAGACAGATTTTCTTAAAGGCCATGACGATTCATGAGGTAGGTACAACTATCATTTACACATATCCAAGGAGGAAATGGAAGCTTAAAGAGACATGTCCAGGGTCACATATCTAGTTAAATGGCAGGGCTGGAATTCAAACTCACAGCTATCTGAATCTGGAGCTCCAGGGGCCCTGAATTTAGGGGAGTTAGCACTGAACACACCAGCCTAGGAAATGTGCAATATTTTCTCTAAGGTCACATAAATTTGCAATATTTTCTCTAAGGTCACATAACTGCCTGTAGCTACCATAGGCTATTTGGAAACAAATGTGGATACACATGGTTTCTTATGTCTATTCTTTTGTTAGTTAGAGATTTTGGTAGTTCTTATCTGCTTACACAGAAGGCAGAGAGATAGTTACAAGGAGGGTTTGAAATAATTCCAGGTTTTTCCTTCTCACTGACCATGCAAAATTCAAATACTTAATGTGCATAATGGAGCCAGTACTTCACTCTACTTTACAATTTCTCCTAAAATGCACACAAATAATCTATTAGCTCATTCAAAACAGCTTGGGATAGAAATAGCAACCGATGTTTAAATCTCACAACCAAGCCAGAAAACTATCTGTATAAGAGGCTATACTGCCTTATTACTTGTCTTATTGTGATTGTATCAGCCAGTTGAAACAATAGGTCAAGGAAGACCTGTGAATTAATGTGTATTTGTACACATGCTTTCTAGCTGAAAGTGGTAATGTTGTGATTATTAGAAATGATAGTGCCATTAAGTGATAAAAGAACCTAAAATGTTTTGAATTCTCACTAAGTACTGAGCACCAGTTACATGTTCCATGTAGATTATCTCACAGTAACCCTTTGGGAAGGAACTGGTATTGACCCCATTTTACAGGTGAGATAATATAACTTGCCCAGGTGTGCAAAGCTAGCAACTGGTACTGTTACTTCAGAGCTCATTCTGAACTTCTAAATGATCTTGGCATGAAATTCTGTTATTATTGGAAGTCAAATGGAATGATTACATTACAAGCGGTGTGATTTAATTGTTTTAAAACCAGGAAGTCCTGGGTTCCACTTCTCCTGCCACCATTCATCAAGTAGTGTCCTTGGGCCAGTTAACTACCTCATTTGTTAACTGAGGATAATAGCAATACCTACCTCAGATGTTGGTGTGAGGTCTACATAAACTAATATGTATAACTCACTTTAGCATAGTGACTGGAAAAAAATGAGGACTTATTATTATTATTATTTAATTTATCTGACTTCTGGTTCCATGAGTTGATTCAGGCTCTGAAAATATGCAACAAATGCATTAGGCAGTTTTGACTGCTTCCTTTAACTCTTGATTTGGCAGCTTTATATTATCCAATGATTTAGTGCATGCAATTTGGCATTTGCAGAGTTCCTTACCCACAAGGATAACTGATCTCACCAATCATCAGTCAACTTGTAAGCTGGCACAGAATTAGAAAAACCACAGGTTTCACAGGAGGAAACAGTCAGGCAAGTGAAAAGTCTTTCCGTAGGACACACTGAATCCAAGACTGGCTGAGGATTAGCACTGAGGCATATAACCTAACCAGAGGAACCACTTATCTTCTCTGAAAGTTCCTGACAACCTGAAGACTCAAGGAAGCAAAGACTCAGTGACTCTAGGAAGAAAGAAAAAACATCTGAGAAAGGAAATACGGCTAGTCTTAGAGCCTGACACAGACCCTTGTTCAATGCTGAGTATTTTCTAGCCATATTAAAGTTCTCTACACCAGACTTGCTCAGTTGTCTTGGCAAACTCTGCCTTGGATAAGATATCAAGTAAACTGTGCTCAGTGGAGAGAAGAAAAACAGCAAGATCACTGTAACTGGCTATGTTTCATTAACCCAAAGGCTCTACAAAAAAACCAAAAACAGAACCCAAAAACAACAAAAAAAGTTTTTCTTGGTTTGTGTGATGATCCAACAAATTTTAGAAGGGAGTATTTTTTCATTGACTTATTTTTTTACCAAGTGTATTATAGTATGTAAGCTGATAGCTACATTTGCATAAAAATAAGTCCATGTATGCATTTCTGTGGTACAGAGGCCTCACTGCAAGATGCTTTGTTTCGTTACTAAAAGTACATCACATTGGGTCTGGCCTCCATCCCACCCCCTCTTTTCTACGCTCTCCCTACACACTAAAAACACTTGTTCATATCACTTCATTGGGAATTAAAACAGAATGATTTCAGTTTCATCAGTTAACTGAGATAAAGTGAAAAACATTTTAATATAAACTGAAGATATATATATATACACACACCTATATATTTTTTCATACATTTTGGAGGAAACTAGAAAGTAGGAGGTCATCAAATATATAAACTTGGTAGTTTGATTTCACCCAAAAAGGAGAAAAAAAGAGACTAAAAGCCATTTGCAGTAATCAAGACATTCACTGAGGATAGGACCTGGGGATAGATAATATACTACATGTTTCAATGGGATTTCGAATCACATTTTCTAGTTCAACTCTAAGATTTCTAGATCTTCAAGGTAGAGTGTTCTTTCCAAAGGACATGGGGTAAATGATGTTCTAGTAAAATTATAAATGGAAGTGCTGTGGATTGAATGTTTGTGTCCTTCCAAAATTCATATGTTGATGCCCTAACCCCTAAGACGATAATATTTGGAGGTGAGGGTTTTGGGATATATTTAGGGTTAGATTAAGTCTTGTGGGGAGGTGAGGGTTTGGGGATATATTTAGGGTTAGATTAAGTCTTGTGGATGAGGTTCTCATTATGGGATTAGTGCTATTATAAAAAGAGTGAGTCAGGAAATCTCTCTCTCTTTCTCCCTCTTTCTCTCTCAAGTGCGTGTGAGGACATAATGAGAAGATGGCCATCTGCAAACACAGAGCATCACCAGACACCAAATATACCACCTTCTTGATCTCAGACTTAGCCTTCAGAACTGTGAGAAATAAACCTTTGTTGTTTAAGCCAGCCAGTCTTTGGTATTTTGTTATAGCAGCTTGGGCAGACTAAGACAGGTTGTATGGCCTGTCTTAGGCAACATAATAACCAAGGTAAAGTTCCTCTTTGCTGGGTGCCCATCTACCTTTGTCAGGACAGCTGCTCCCTTCTGATATTCCCTCTGCCTTCCTACTCTCCCTAATTCTTGTCGAAGGGTTGACTGAGAGATAAAATGTTAGGCAGGACAAACTTAAGGTTTTTGCCTTTCAAATGACACTTCTTCACATTTACAAAATAAAAAGATTTTCGGGGGCGGGGAACCATTAGGATGTTAAACTATATAGCTCAGGGGGCAGTAATTTTAGGTTTTGAAATAAAATCACATTTAAATCGTTTTGATATGTCATAGTTTTATGAGCATGGGCAAATGACTTTAACCTCTTTTGAGCTTAATTTCCTCATCCGAAAAAAAAAGAAATAGCAATAGTTGTTACTTCAAGTTGAGATTTAAGTGAGAATACCTGGGAGCACTGAGCATAATGTCTAGCTCATAAGAAGAAGTTAATAGTCAGCAAGGTTGATATTCTGCAGAAAAGGTATCTAAGTAGTATCCCTTTAAATAATAATGCCTATGACCAGAAACACAACTTGCTGGTAGGACAGCTTACCATTACTAGTCACAGATTTTCAGAATTTGATGGAAACTTAGAGATCATCCACTTCAAGCTACCTGGGAAAAAAGACTCAGAAGGATGTAGTAATTTGCCTTGGTCACATAGGAGGTGAGAGACTGAGTCAGGTCTCAATAGGGGCTTTTTACTGCAGTTCTAGTTCTGTCCACTTATAGTTGTTTTCGTCTCACTGAGAATTCTTGAGTCTTCAGGGAGCTGAAGATAAGAATTTTCATTTTGATGTAAATATGCATGATCATTAAACATACGTATTTTGCATAAGATTTAAGATTGATTTAAATTTTTCATTTCCTTTAATCATTTATTTATATAGTGTTCATTAAGCAACATTTTGATTAATATCAAAACATTATCATTCATGGTAAACAAAGTAAGTTTATGAAATGATTCTCTGCCTTCTCTAAGCCTGAAATCTGTTGAAGAGCTAAGATGAGATTAAATTCTATAGACACATGCACACATGCATACACACACTATAACACACGAATATCCCAATGCCAAAAAAGCATGCCAAGTTGTAAGTTGCTACTTAAGTTCAGGAAAGAGAAAGATTAATATAAGTTTTTCTGGTTGTTATTGTTTTTAAACATTCTGAAGTACATTCTTAAGTCCAAACAGAAAATCTCTTTTGAGTGAATCCAACCTCTATACAAGCAGCTGGCAAACTTTTTCTATAAAGGAACAGATATAAATATTTTAGGCTTTGTGAACCGAGGCCTTCTATTATAATCCTTTTACTTTTAGAATATATATTCATTATCATCCAAACTGTTCCCTTCAATCCAGGAGTAAAATGAACTTCTCAACTAACAACATAATAAAGTTTCTTGAAGTGAATGTTGCAAAGTCAAGCTGGAAAAGGAATGTCACCTGAGTTTAATATTTGGGGACAGAGTAGATCTATAAGAAAATATTACTGTTTCTGAACTTCATGTGGAAGCTTGTGTATGAAGGGGATCAGAATATGCTATCCTAAAACATGCAGTTTTGTCATAAGGATTATTTTGAGCTAAAGGCAATTGAGAACAGACACAGGAAGAGCTCTCTGTCCTCTCCCTACCTACCTAGAAGCAGAGAATAAATTCCCCTTGTGAAGGTGTGAAGGTGTCGCCCCTCCGCCCCTCAAAAAAAAACTGTACAAAAAGAGGAAAACAACACATCATCAGAGATGGAGATGGAACCAAGATGAGTTTAAATAAATAAACTTTACTGAATAACCCTTATCTACCATTAGCTTCCCCCCTAGGTTTACTTTCCTACAATTTACCACTCCTAGAAGCCCCAAACCTTTTTTCCTTTGTCTGGTCACTCTTCCACAATTTACTGCCCTTTGTTAAATAAAATGGTATGTAAGCCTCCAAATCTAACTGTGTTTTGGGGCTTTCATTTATTTTCCTGTGCAGTTCCTTTAAACATAACATTAAAAATAAAATGGGTGTTTCTTTTCTCCTGTTAAACTATCATTTGTCAGTTTAATTTGGTTCAGAACTTAAGAGAGTAGAGGAAAAGTTTTTCCTCCAATATATATACTTGTAAGTAATACACAAATACAGCAGAATCAAAGACAATACCTATGAAAAACCTCTTTCACTATTGGAATGTGAGGACTGAGGGCAAGGAGCAATCGCTGCAGGACGAAGGACAAATCTCTAGGAGACAACCATGAAACACCTTGATTTTGCCACATATTGAAACTTCTAGTGTCTTGGTTGTCTGCATGTTCCTTCCATAGCTTTATTTTCCATCTACTGTTTTTTTGTTAATCTGAGGAACTAAAAACCTTTTGTGCCTCCCAACACAAATTTTACACAAATTCTTTCCAACCAAAGTCTCATCAAGATAAATAATTCCCAAACATACATACATCATACTTTTCATTTTTAAAACACGTGGAAATGTAATGAACAAGACTTAGATCTTTTTCCAAGTAAAGCTGGTTGTGAATCTTCGATCCATCACTAACCTGTTGAATGTCCTTTAACAAGCTTTTCAATTTCTTTTTGATTTAAAAAGAAAAAAAAAACTAATATAAGGTCTTAAATCCTAGGGTTATTGTAATTAAATAAGATTAATGTGTACAATATATGATAAAATCAAATTTGTAAGGCAATTAATATAGGAAGAATATAACTTTTCATTTCTAAAATCCATTATGATTTTAAATAAATTGTAATATCTTAAAATAAACACATTCAAAAATTAAATATTAAAAATTGGAGTCATGATACAGGACTACAGCAGTCATTTGCTCAAGAATATCCTAGGTGTTAATTTATTTTTCCATTGAATCTGCTACATAGGAAATGCTGACAAAACCAAAAGCCTCTCCTTCCACCAGTCTATTACTTCCTAAAGAGAAAATTGACAATCTCAGGTGGCCTGCATATTATTTATGTTAAAGGGAAAAGTCATAAAGTAAAATTTATTCTCACTAATTCTACTATTTAATTAATTACACAATGCAATGATATAATTATGAGAAAGAGAACAAAGCTGGAGGCACCATGCTCCCTGATTTCAAACTATATTACAAAGCTAGAGTAATCAAAACAGTAAGTATTTGGCATAAAAACAGACAAAGAGATCAAGGAAACAGAATAGAGATCTCAGAAATAAACCCATGCATATATGGTCAACTAATTTATGACAAAGTTGCCAAGAATATACAATGGGGAAAGGATAGTCCCTTCAGTAAATTGTGGTGGGAAAACTGGAAAGTTACAGGCAAAAGAATGATACTAGACCACTATCTTACACCATACACAAAAATCAACTCAAAATGAACTGAAGACTTCAATTTAAGACCTGAAACCATAAAACTCCTAGAATAAAACATAGAGGGTAAACTCCTTGGCAATGATTTTTTTTTTGCTTTTTGGGGTTTTTTTGTTTGTTTGTTTGTTTTGCATTTGACTCCAAAAGCAAAGGCAACAAAAGCAAAATAAACAAGTGGGACTACATTGATATAAACAGCTTTTGCACAGCAAAGGAAACTATTAACAAAAGGAAAAGGCAACTTACAGAAATAGAGAACACATTTGCAAATTATATATCTGATAAGGGGTTAATATCCACAATATTTATATGGAACCCATACAACTCAATAGCAAAAAAACAATCTGATCTAAAAATGGGCAGAAGAGCTCATACAAATGGCCCACAGGCACTAGAAAAAGTGCTCAACATCACTTATCATCAGGGAAGTGCTAATCAAAACTACGACGAGATATCACCTCATACCTGTTAAATGGCTGTCATCAAAAAGATAAGAAATAACAAGTGTTGGCAAGGATGCAGAAAAAACAGAACCCTTGTGCACTGTTGGTGGGAATGTAAATTGCTGCAGCCAGTATAGAAAACAGTATGGAAATTCCTCAAAATACTAAAAATAGAACTACCATATGATTCAGCAATTCTACTTCTGGCTATATATATCCCAAGGAAACCAAATCACTGTCTTTAACAGATATCTGCACTCCCATGTTTATCACAGCATTATGTACAATAGCCAACGTATGGAAATATACAATGTTAAGTGTCCACTGACTGATGAATGAATAAAGAAAATGTGGTGTGTGTGTATATATATATATACACATACAATGGAATATCATCCAGCCATACAAAGATGGAAATCTTGCCATTTGTGTCAACTTGAATGGACCTCAAGGGCATTATGCTGAGTGAAGTAAGTCAGACAGAGAAAGACAATTACTATATGACACACATGCAGAATCTTAAAAATCCAAACTCATAGAAACAGAGAAAAGATTGTTGGTTGCCAGGTGGGGGCTGTGTGTGTGTGTGTGTGTGGGAGGGGAATGAGCGTAAAGTGGTCAAAAGGTACAAACTTCCACTTATAAGATGAATAAGTTCTGGGGATGTAATAATGTACAGCATGGTCACTCTAGTTAACAATACTGTATTGTATATTCTAAAGTTGCTAAGAAAGTAGATCTTAAAAGTTCTCATCACACACAAAAATTTGTAATTGTGTCCAGTGACGGATATTATCCAAACTTATTGTGATAGTCATTTCCCAATACATGCATATATCAAATCATTATGTTGTGCACCTTAAAATAACACAATATTATATATCAATTATATCTTAATAAACACAATATAATTAGTAAAGAAGGGAGAACAGTCATTCAGGTGATCATTCTTAACATACTATTATTCTAATTGGTTATATTGGTGTTAGTTTAAAAGGTTGGGGGGGTGGGGTGGGAACGAAGCAAATATAAGAAAATCCATGGTAAATTTGAGTATGCAATTATGATTTCCATTTTCATCTCACAATTGGGGTTGACCTTATGTACTCTGTGTTGCTAAATGGTTACTTTACAAACTGAGAAAATATTGACCACCCCCTAACATCTCTACAAGTTTTATGGACTAAAAGAAGTTGATGGTAAAGATCAGAGATATTATATAGATTACAAGTATCAAGATTATAAAAGATAGGACTTTCTTCTCCTCTTCATTTCAATCAGCCATTTAGGATTAAAAAAAATTCTTACCTTGCTAACTACCAAGTTCATTCCAAGCTATTTAGCAGTTCTTATTATTTACTATTTCTTTGCTTGGTGTTTGTTTTTATTTCAATATCATAATTTAACAAAGTTTTATTTCCTCCAGGCAACATTAAAAATTTGCCCATTTTCTCAGATATTTTTCTCTGCAAACCCTTGAATTCACTTAGGTGGAGTGATGTTTTTATGAGCTCTGTTAAATCTAAAAAAAAATATCCTTGCCCCAAATATCTAGTAGCATTAGTAAGGGTTGGTAAACACTAAAGGAGACAATTGACTGTAAAGTTTATTCTGTTACAACAAATTTAGGTACACAAGATTGAGAGAAGTATGCACTGAAGGTAGGCCTGGCAGTGGTGGGTATGGGGGGGGTGACCAAGAACTAAACATTTTTCAGACTAAAAATCTCTATATACATATAGACCAAAGGATTTTTTTTCACATTTTAAAAAAATTTATTTTTTTGAAGTATAGTTGATTTACAATGTTGTATTGATTTCTACTGTACAGCAGTGATTCAGTAATACATATATATACATTCCTTTTCATATTCTTTTCCATTATGGTTTACCACAGGATATTGAATATAGTTCCCTGTACGTGCATGTTATTTTTTAAAATTTTTACTGGAGTATAGTTGATTTACAATATTGTGTTACTTTCAGATGTACAGCAAAGTGAATCAGCTATATATACATATATCCATCCTTTTTAGATTATTTTCCTATATAGGCCATTACAGAGTATTGAGTAGAGTTCCCTGTGCTATACACTAGGTCCTTATTAGTTATCTATTTTATATATTGTAGTGTGTATATGTCAAAGGATTTTTTTTAAGGCAGAATTATCTGTAATTTTAGCTTCAAATGGATGTATTTTTCTCTGTATGTTTCCTGATTCCCTGAAAATAACTTGAAGTTAACTTAAGATAGTATGAAAGGTACAATAGCTAGGGAAGTTCTTATCTTTAATGACAAGATTATCCAGTCCTAAAATATAAGAGCTCTTTTTACCCTGGGCCTTTGCTTACGTGGTTGCCTCCATCCAGAACACTTCGTCTCACCTCTCCCTCAACATTACTTATATAGAACAAGTAAAAGGCTATTCAGGGAAAATTCTGGAAGGCTTTCTCAGGCTTCTTCTTCTATCCCCAACCCTTACCTCTGTTCCTGTTCTTCCTTTTTGACTACCTTCTCTATTTCAGCAGGTACCCATGTAATTGACTGCTTTATGAGAGCTCGTAGAATCAGACATCCTTTATTCAACAAATAGTTGTTAAATGCCCACTAGGTGTAAGTATTCAGTGGAACTTGGATATTCTGACAATATTAACTATGTGTTTCCATAGGAACGAAAGGCTACTGGCCACTCTCAGTGGGACCAGCACTTGGGGTTGTCATCCATGGTTGTGACTGAGATTGTGTGGGACCATCAGCTATTTTTGCCCCATCACCTCATACTTACAAGATGGTGTGCTGAAGTTAGAGGAGTGTCTGTGAAACGGTTTTTATCCATTGTGCAAAACTCAGTGACCCATGCAAATATCTAACCAGAAACCTTCGGTGCATTACCATGGGGATCTAATCAATTGATTTAACTAGCACAGATAGTTTTACATATTAATCTGTCACTCTAAAGCCCTCAGCTTCATTTAGACCATCTACCTCCTATTCTCTTATTCCTCTGCCTATTTGCCTCTTCAAATATGTTCACATAAAAATAGGGTTTATACCCCTTGGGATCTTGGCTTTGGTCCTGACAGAATTCCTCCCTTGTGAACCAGTAATTCTCTCCTAGTGAGCTGATATAATTTCAAGGACATTGTCTACGATAGAAATTCTGCAACTATGGAAACGATGATTTAAGTCAATGCTCTGGAGAATTCAAGATTTTGGATTAATAAATAGGAAAGTCATTTCATCATTACCTAAAATTCAGTGCATAAAGTTGCAGCAGCAAGAGTTTAACAATATAATACTAACAGATCAAGGAATTTATGAGTGCAAAAACTGCTTTATAATCAGCCAGATTAAAAAAAAAGAAACCATGGATGAGAGAATCCTCCAAAATGAGTAAAAAACTGCTTAAGTATGATTTTAAAATTTCATAGACTTTTTTTGCACTTCAGAGGCTGAGCTTAGCAAAATAACTGCGGCATGTGTTACATTCTGTTATCGTAATTTTACTTAGTTCTTTTCATGAGGAAAAATGTGAACTGCTAGAAGTCGACTCCTGTGACTAACATGCATGTCTCTGCTAAATTACTACACTTAAGCACATTTTATTAGGGGCAGTTATTCCACAACTGTTGTAACATGAAAGGTAAAAATTTACCAGAAAGAAAACAGGAAAAGAAATGATGTTTTATTTTACTTATCCCACTGGAACAGGGAGCAATTTAAATGTACAAGTGTAAAGCACTGCTTCACAGCTAGTGATCGGCAATTGCTCCTGCCTTTAAGTAACGGACTATTTAAAGTGCAACAGTTATGCACTCACTGGTCTAATTTGTGCTGCAAGATATTATAAATACATTAGTCTCCTAGAGTAGAAAGTTCACGATCAGTATGCCTTGAGGTTCTAATGGAGAAAGAGAGAGAGAGAGGTTAGAGTGACAAGTGCCCAAGGTGGGAGTGCACACTCATCTCCCACAGTTGCTCTAATGGATTCAGATTCAAGGCAGTAATGATGTGAAAGAGGGTGGGAAACATGTTTGCTAATAGTCTAGTAGAAATTTACAGGGACCATACATCTACAATCTCAACCACAAGCATAGGCACAGGAATAGACTAGAACCTGAAAAATCAGTCTGAAAAACACTAAATTTCACTTTGATATAGGGACACCTTTGGTGGGGTGGGGGGAAGACACCTCTTAGACATCCCCAAGAGAGAAAAAGCAAGTGGATGCTTACAAGTTAGCAGCTTTTCGTGCTGCTGAAAATGTACATACGCCACACCTGTCTTGAATTTTTTGTTTTTATTTTAAGTGGAATTAAAGTAATAATTAAATAAAGAATTCAGCTAATTAAGGAAAGCAGAAAGAATTGCTTGTTGTTAGTGGTTCTTTTCGTTGCAAGACATAGCTTCAGTTACCTCAGAAAACAGAGTTTTATGGTAAAAACCAGAATAAATAGAGGAAACAAATTTATCAGAAGTTGGGGAGACATGGACACTGTTCACGCTACCCTAGCTACTCTACTATCAGCAACTCGGGAGTTACGCATTTTCTAGTTTCAGATTTCTATTGTCTCTGCTTGCCTCCTGTTCTTTTATTTTTCAACTTTTTGCTTCTCCACTGCTCCGCTCCTGCTTTATCATTAGTGCTGTTGCCTCTTAGCCTCTGATGGTTCCCTCTCCAACACCCTTCAATCCTTCTCTCTTCAATCCTTCTTTGTGTGTGCCATGGTCAGACTCTCCCTTAGAAGATCTGATTGGGTGAGTCAGTCCCATCCTAGCATAGAACATTTCCATTCTGCAGAGTTTTCCTGCAAAGACATTTATTGGATACTTTGGTTCAGGCAATGATTCCTGATCCCATCATTTTGATTGAGATGGCAGTGTGACATGGTATACAGCACCATTACCTCAATGTAAGGACACTTTGTATCATGATTCACTTTGCTTAGAGAGCTTTCCTAGATACCCGTAGCTCATTCCCTCACCTCCTTCAGGTCTATGCTCAAATATCCTCTTCTCAGAGAGATCTTCCCTGCCCACCCTGTTTAAAATTTAACTGGTTATCTTTCTAACACTTTCCCATGCATAGGCAAACTTTCTCCTTCTTATCCTTCTTCTACTTTATTTTCCTTCTAAGTACCTATCGACATCAGACAAACTATATAGTCTTCTCATTTACTTTGTATATTGTCTGTCTCTCTCTAATAGAATATAAGTTCCACAAGTAGAGGAATCTTTACTTTTATTTTTCACTGCTGGATACCAAGAGCCTAGGACAGTACCTGCCACATGGTAGCCACCCAATAAATACTAACAGGCTGAACATGTCTAGATTGAAGAGGTGCTGCAGCAAAAGTTAAAGATGGAACTGACAGAAAAATAGTAAATACAAGCCCTAGTTTGTTGTAACAAACCTAGTGATTGCCTAGTCCAAATAGAAGCAGGAGGTACAGGTCTCCAAGAAGATCTCTGGAAAACAAAACTCAACACAAAATTTGATTGGATATCACATTTCGGGGAGAAGAATAAAGATAGTATACATAAAAGAAGAATTATAAACTTTGGAAAAAATTACAAAAGAAAGGGACATAATCAAATCAGTAGGCGCAGCAAAGAAAAAAATTATATAGCTTGTGGTGGAAAAACTTGAAGAGGCTCTACAATTATTCTCGCCTCCTGGTACTCATGGTCTTGTGTAAACCTATCCCCTTGAATAAAGAACTATGACTTACTTCTAACTAATAAACAAATGGCAAAAGTAACAGGATGTCAGTTCCATGATTACATTATAGAACACTGTAATGTATGTCTTGCTAACGTACTCTCTCCCATCCTGGCTTTGATGATGTATACTGCCATGATGTGAGCTGCTCTATGGAGAGGCCCCTACGGTGAGCAACTAAGGGTAGTCACTGGCCAAATCTTAGCAAGAAACTGAGACTCTCAATGCTAAAACATGCAAGGAACAGAATTCTACCAACAACCATGTGAGCTTGAAGCAGATTCTTCCACAGTCTTGGCCAATAACTTGATGGCAGCCATGTAAGATGATGAAGCAGAGAACCCAGTTAATCTGTGCACAAACGCCTGACCCACAGAAACTGTGAGAAAGCAATGTGTATTATTTTAAGCCACTAAGTTTACGATAATTTGTTATGAAGGAACAGATAACTAATACATAGCTATAACAACTTCAGCATTTTTCATTGATTTCTGTATTTGAATCAGCCTATAGACAAAGCATAAAAGAGAATGGATGTGATTTACAATAGTATTTTTTTTAATTTATTTTTTTAATTAAATTTTATTGGAATATCGTTGCTTTACAATGTTTTGTTAGTTTCTACTGTACAGCAAAGTGAATCAGCTATACATATACATATATCCCCCTTCTTTTTTGGATTTCCGTCCCATTTAGGTTACACAGAGCATTGAGCAGAGTTCCCTGAGATATACTGTAGGTTCTCATTAGTTATCTATTTTATACATAGTATCAAAAGTGTATATATGTCAATCCCAATCTCCCAATTAAGCCCACCTCCTCCCCTTTCCCCCTTGGTATCCGTATGTTAGTTCTCTATTTCTGTGTCTCTATTTCTGTTTTGAAAATAAGATCACATATACCATTTTTTTTAGATTCCACATATATGCGTTAATATACGATATATGTTTTTCTCTTTATGACTTACTTCACTCTGTATGACAGTCTCTAGGTCCATCCATGTCTCTACAAATGACCCAATTTCGTTCCTTTTTACGACTGAGTAACATTCCATTGTATATATGTACCATATCTTCTTTAACCATTCCTCTGTTGATGGACATTTAGGTTGCTTCCATGTCCTGGCCATTGTAATTAGTGCTGAAGTGAACAATGGGGTGCATGTGTCTTTCTGAACTATGGTTTTCTCAGGGTATATGCCCAGTAGTGGGATTGCTGGGTCATATAGTAGTTTTATTTATAGTTTTTTAAAGAACCTCTACATTGTTCTCCATAGTGGCTGTACCAATTTACATTCCCACCAACAGTGTAGGAGGGTTCCCTTTTCTCCACACCCTCTCCAGCATTTATTATTTGTAGATTTTTTGATGATGGCCATTCTGACCAGTGTGAGGTGATACCTCATTATAGTTTTGATTTGCATTTCTCTAATAATTAGTGATGTTGGGCATCTTTCCATGTGTTTGCTGGCAATCTGTATATCTTCTTTGGAGAAATGTCTATTTAGGTCTTCTGCCCATTTTTGGATTGGGTTGTTTGTTTTTTTGTTATTGAGCTGCATGAGCTGCTTGTAAATCTTGGAGATTAATCCTTTGTCAGTTGCTTCATTTGCAAATATTTTCTCCCATTCTGAGGGTTGTCTTTTTGTCTTGTTTATGGTTTCCTTTGCTGTGCAAAAGCTTTTAAGTTTCATTAGGTCCCATTTGTTTATTTTTGTTTTTATTTCCATTTCTCTAGGAGGTGGGTCAAAAAGGATCTTGCTGTGATGTATGTCATAGAGTGTTCTGCCTGTGTTTTCCTCTAAGAGTTTGATAGTGTCCGGCCTTACATTTAGGTCTTTAATCCATTTTGAGTGTATTTTTGTGTATGGTGTTAGGAAGTGCTCTAATTTCATTCTTTTACATGTAGCTGTCCAGTTTTCCCAGCACCACTTATTGAAGAGGCTGTCTTTTCTCCTTTGTATATTCTTGCCTCCTTTGTCCAAGATAAGGTGACCATATGTGCATGGGTTTATCTCTGGGCTTTCTATCCTGTTCCATTGATCTGTTTTTGTGCCAGTACCATACTGTCTTGATTACTGTAGCTATGTAGTATAGTCTGAAGTCAGGGAGCCCGATTCCTCCAGCTCCATTTTTCGTTCTCAAGATTGCTTTGGCTATTCGGGGTCTTTTGTGTTTCCATACAAGTTGTGAAATTTTTTGTTCTAGTTCTGTGAAAAATACCAGTGGTAGTTTGATAGGGATTGCATTGAATCTGTAGATTGCTTTGGGTAGTATAGTCATTTTCACAATGTTGATTCTTCCAATCCAAGAACATGGTATATCTCTCCATCTGTATCATCTTTAATTTCTTTCATCAGTGTCTTATAGTTTTCTGCATACAGGTCTTTGGTCTCCTTAGGTAGTTTTATTCCTTGATATTTTATTCTTTTTGTTGCAGTGGTAAATGGGAGTGTTTTCTTAATTTCACTTTCAGATTTTTCATCATCAGTGTATAGGAATGCAAGAGATTTGTGTGCATTAATTTTGTATCCTGCTACTTTACCAAATTCATTGATTAGCTCTAGTAGTTTTCTGGTAGCATCTTTAGGATTTCCTATGTATAGCATCATGTCATCTGCAAACAGTGACAGCTTTACTTCTTCTTTCCGATTTGGATTCCTTTTATTTCTTTTGCTTCTCTGATTGCAGTGGCTAAAACTTCCAAAACTATGTTGAATAACAGTGGTGAGAGTGGGCAACCTTGCCTTGTTCCTGATCTTAGAAGAAATGGTTTCAGGTTTTCACCATTGAGAATGATGTTGGCTGTGGGTTTGTCATATATGGCCTTTATTATGTTGAGGTAAGTTCCTGCTATGCCTACTTTCTGGAGAGTTTTTATCATAAATGGCTGTTGAATTTTGTCAAGAGCTTTTTCTGCATCTATTGATATTATTATATGGTTTTTCTCCTTCAATTTGTTAATATGGTGTATCACATGGATTGATTTGCATATATTGAAGAATCCTTGCATTCCTGGGATAAACACCACTTGATCACAGTGTATGATCCTTTTAATGTGCTGTTGGATTCTGTTTGCTAGTATTTGGTTGAGGATTTTTGCATCTATGTTCATCAGTGATACTGGCCTGTGGTTTTCTTTCTTTGTGACATCTTTCTCTGGTTTTGGTATCAGAGTGATGGTGGCCTCGTAGAATGAGTTTGGGAGGGTTCCTCCCTTTGCTATGTTTTGGAAGAGTTTGAGAAGGATAGGTGTTAGCTCTTCTCTAAATGTTTGATAAAATTTTCCTGTGAAGCCATCTGGTCCTGGTTTTTGTTTGTTGGAAGATTTTTAATCACAGTTTCAATTTCACTGCTTGTGATTGGTCTGTTTATATTTTCTATTTCTTCCTGGTTCAGTCTTGGCAGTTTGTACTTTGCTAAGAATTTGTCCATTTCTTTTTAGACAATTTTTTTTAAGCAGATATTCATTTTTAATTAATTAATTAATTATTTATTTATTTATTTTTGGCTGTGTTGGGTCTTTGTTTCTGTGTGAGGGCTTTCTCCAGTTGCGGCGAGCGGGGGCCACTCTTCATCGTGGTGCGTGGGCCTCTCACTATCGCGGCCTCTCCCGTTGCGGAGCACAGGCTCCAGACGCGCAGGCTCAGCAGCTGTGGCCCACGGGCCCAGTTGCTCCGCGGCATGTGGGATCTTCCCAGACCAGGGCTGGAACCCGCGTCCCCTGCATTGGCAGGCAGACTCTCAACCACTGCACCACCAGGGAAGCCCTGTCCATTTCTTACAGGTCGTCCATTTTATTGGCATAGAGTTGCTTGTAGTAGTCTCATAGGATGCTTTGTATTTCTGTGGTGTCCACTGTAACTTCTCCTTTTTCATTTCTAATTCTGTTGATTTGAGTCTTCTCCCTTTTTTTCTTGATGAGTCTGGCTAATGGTTTATCAATTTTGTTTATCTTCTCAAAGAACCAGGTTTTAGTTTTATTGATCTTTGCTATTGTTTCCTTCATTCCTTTTTCATTTATTTTTGATCTGATTTTTATGATTTCTTTCCTTCTGCTAACTTTGTTTTTTTTTTGGTTCTTCTTTCTCTAATTGCTTTAGGTAAAAGGTTAGGTTGTTTATTTGAGATTTTTCTTGTTTCTTGAGGTAGGATTGTATTGCTATAAACTTCCCTCTTAGAACTGCTTTTGCTGCATCTCATAGGTTTTGGGTTGTCATCTTTTCATTGTCATTTGTTTCTAGGTATTTTTTGATTTCCTCTTTGATTTCTTCAGTGATCTCTTGGTAATTTAGTAGTGTATTGTTTAGCCTCCATGAGTTTGTATTTTTTACAGTTTTTTTCCTGTAATTGATATCTAGTCTCATAGCATTGTGGTTGGAAAAGATACTTGTTATGATTTCAATTGTCTTAACTTTTCCAAGGTTTGATTTGTGACCCAAGATATGATCCATCCTGGAGAATGTTCCATGAGCACTTGAGAAGAAAGTGTATTCTGTTGTTTTGGGATGGAATGTCCTATAAATATCAATTAAGTCTATCTTGTTTAATGTGTTATTTAAAGCTTGTGTTTCCTTATTTATTTTCATTTTGGATGATCTGTCCATTGGTGAAAGTGGGGTGTTAAGGTCCCCTACTGTTATTGTGTTACTGTTGATTTCCCTTTTTATGGCTGTTAGCATTTGCCTTACGTACTGAGGTGCTCCTATGTTCAGGGCATAAAAATTACAATTTTTATATCTTCTTCTTGGATTGGTCCCTTGATCATTTTGTAGTGCCCTTTGTTGTCTCTTGTAATAGCCTTTATTTAAAGTCTATTTTGTCTGATATGAGAATTGTTACTCCAGCTTTCTTTGGATTTCCATTTGCATAGAATATCTCTTTCCATCCCCTCACTTTCAGTCTGTATGTGTCCCTAGGTCTGATGTGGGTCTCTTGTAGACAGCATATATATGGGTCTTGTTTTTGTATCCATTCAGCCAGTCTATGTCTTTTGGTTGGAGCATTTAATCCATTTACATTTAAGGTAATTAATGATATGTATTTTCCTCTTACCATTTCCTTAATTGTTTTGGGTTTGTTATTGTATGTCTTTTCCTTCTGTTGTGTTTCCTGCATAGAGAAGTTCCTTTAGTATTTGTTGGTTTGGTGGTGCTGAATTCTCTTAACTTTTATCTGTAAAAGTTGTAATTTCTCCATCGAATCTGAATGAGATCCCTGCTGGGTAGAGTAATCTTGGTTGTAGGTTTTTCCCCTTTCACTACTTTAAATATGTCCTGCCACTCCCTTCAGGGTTGCAGAGTTTTTGCTGAAAGACCAGCTGTTAACCTTATGGGGATTCCCTTGTATGTTACTTGTTGCTTTTCCCTTGCTGCTTTTAATAATTTTCCTTTGTATTTAACTTTTGATAGTTTGATTAATATGTGTTTGAGAGTGTTTCTCTTTGTGTTTATCCTGTATGGGACTCTCTATGCTTCCTGGACTTGATTGACTATTTCCTTTCCCACATTAGGGAAGTTTTCAACTATAATCTCTTCAAATATTTTCTCAGACCCTTTCTTTTTCTCTTCTTCTTCTGGGACCCCTAGCATTCGAATGTTGGTGCGTTTAATGTTGTCCCAGAGGTCTCTGAGACTGTCCTCAATTCTTTTCATTCTCTTTTCTTTTTTCTGCTCCTGGCAGTTATTTCTGCCATTTTATCTTCCAGCTCACTTATCCATTCTTCTGCCTCAGTTATTCTGCTATTGATTACTTCTAGAGTATTTTTAATTTCTGTAATTATGTTGTTCATCACTGTTTGCTCTTTAGTTCTTCTAGATCCTTGTTAAATGTTTCTTGTATTTTCTCCATTCTGTTTCCTAGAATTTGGATCACCTTTACTATCATTACTCTGAATTCTTTTTCAGGTAGGTTGCCTATTTCATCTTCATTTATTTGGTCTTGTAGGTTTTTACCTTGCTCCTTTGTCTGTAACATATTTTTTTGTCGTTCCTTTTTTTTTTTTTTTTTTTGATGGGTGGTGGTATGTTCCTGTCTTACTGGTTTTTTGGCCTGAGAGTTCAACACTGGAGTTTGCAGGCAGTTGGATAGAGCCAGGCCTTGGTGCTGAGATGAGGGCCTTCAGGAAGCCTCCCTCTGATTAATATTCCCTGGGGTCTGAGGTTCTCTGTTAGTCCAGTAGTTTGGACTCGGAGCTCCCACCACAGGACCTTGGGCCTGACTTCTGGCCTGGGATCAGAGATCCTGCAAGTTTTGTGGTGTGGTAAAAAAATAAAAATAAAAAAGAATAAAGAAAGAAAGAAAGAAAGCAAAATGGAGCAGTACAATATCAAAGAATAAAAAACAAAATAAAATTAGAAAGATAAAGATATATTAGGAAAAGTAAAAGTATAATTGAAACAACTCCAACAAGGTAAAATAAAAGCACAACAGAAAAAAGAAAAAAAAAGGGGGGGGGGGGAACAAGCCAAAAGGAGAGAACAATAATGAAGTATGAAGAATAAAATAAAATTAGAAAAATAAAAGATTAGGAAAATTAAAAATATAAAAGAATCAACAACAGTGTATCAACAAGGTAAAACAGAACCCCAATCTAAAAGAGGAAAAAAGAAAGCCTTGGCTATGGGGGCAGAGTTTAGGCAGGGGTGGAACTTAAGCAGGGGTGGGGTTTAGGGTGCAGCAGGACTTATGTGGGTGGGGGGTGACGTTTGAGTGTGGGGCCTAGGCTCAGGACCCACATAGCCGGAAAAGGTCCTTGGGGCGGGGCCTAGGCAGGGCAAGGTTCAAGCGTGGGGTGGGGTCTCTGCTTAGGACCTGTGGGGAAGAGGAGAGGCAGCAGGTCGAAAGGAATGCCTCTGGAGTGTGCAGTCCTGGAGTTTGGAGGTAGGGCCCTGCATGAGGGTGTGTGGGTGGAGTTTAGGCCCAGCCCATTGGAAGCAGTCTCCAAGTGTAGAGGTAGGACCCTGGGTGGGGGTGTAGGGGCCGGGCTTGGTCTCTGCACTTTAGCAGGGAGACTCCAAGGACAGAGGATTAGGCCTGGGGGCCCAAGAGACACCTGGTGTCTAAGTGGACAGGGAAAGTGCTGGCCGCGTTCCCTTCCTTTCCTCTGCTTCCCCCCCACCGTCTCCCCCAGGGTCTCTTCCGTCACTGCTGGACCCCTAACGGTGGGCGGATCCCGCTGGGTGTAGGAACTCCTCCCCTGGCCCAGCCACCCCTCAGGAGTGCCGGTCCCAGAGGTCTGGCCTTTACTTTTGCTCCCCCTTATCTCCCTCCCACTCCCTCAGGACCCGTGCTGCTGGAGGGGGCCTTGGTGCACAGAGGATCAGGCCCGGGATCTCAACAGGTTCCTGGGAGCCCCAGTGGGCAGGAGAAACCTGGCCACATTCCCTTTTGATCCTCTGCATTCCCAATGGTTCCCCAATTTCCCCTTTGGGCATGGGATCCCTTCCCCTCCCCCAGCCACCCCTCAGGGGTGCCAATCCTGTCCCCCCTCCACTTCTCCTCTCCCTTCACTCCTCCCACACCCCACATCCTACCCAGTCACTGGGGTTTCCTCCCATCCCCTTAGGTGTCCGTGATCCCCCACCGGTGCCTGGTAGGTGCCCTAGTTGCGAGGAGAGGCGAATTCTGTGTCCTCCTAGTATGCCATATTGATTCCGCCCCCCAGTAGTTGCCTCTTGCCATGAGGATGAAGCAATGGAATGCTGATTTTTATTCTCCTTCCAAACTATTTCATTTAAAAACTTGCATGTGTTTTACTTTGAAAAAATACATAATAAAAGGTAAATACATAAAATGAGTGAAATTCTTTAAATCATAAAAAATAAACTGTATTTTATTATTAACTTCTAAATATCAACTCTTGCTCACTAAGAACTTTATAAGTTTACAGTTCTTTCTGTAATTTTGTTTTGTCATCCAATTTTGCTGATGATATAAATAACACATGTCCATCTTAATGTGAATAAGTATGAAAGTATTATAACTAATAGAGAATCTGAAATTCTACAACCCTGGGTTAACTACCACTGGTATTTTGGTGAATTGTTTTTTACTTCTCTTTCTGCACTATTAAAACACACATACTTACCTTCCTCCGCCACGCATAACCTTAACATTTCATAAATGGGATTATATGATAAAATTGCTTTTAATATTAGATAAGATATTCTTCCATACTCCACATTTTTCATCTCTGATTGCATTTTTATTTTACTTTGTTGAGAAAAGTAGGTATAGACATACTGTGTGTGTGTTTTTCTATTAGATGTTTCATGTCTTCTTGAGTTTGTAACAGATAATATATGAAGATAGTTTTCTCTTACAGATGTGAAAAATTTATCAAAGAAGTGAATTAAACTAAATATATAACATATATATCTACATATAATTTCATGTAAAAAGAATCTATAATTAAGAAAAATTATTCAACATATGTATGTGAATTAACATACAGGTCTACTCACGTATACACCATCTGGCAATCTCAACCATCTGAAAGATAGCAAACAGTCAGGAATAAATTATGATTCCTTATCTATCCCAATAAATGTCATAAAATCCATGCACTTTTTCCAGAGGCCATTAAGTTGTACTTTATCTACATTCATTTTAGTCACTATTCTAATAAACTTGGTTACCTGATTTTAAGCAGGTTAAAAGAAAAGTCTTAGGGGTGGTCATGACAGAACACTATAAACAGCAGCTAAGATATGTCAATCAGTATAGAAATTTGGCTCTAATTAGTAATAGGGCTTAAATATTTTACCTTTGAAAATATGAGAGCTCATTAAAGAGAAATAATGTTCAAATAGTGATCCCAAGTCACCAGTGAAAGGTTAACTGATTTTCAGTTTTCTTTGTTTAAAAACATTTGATGAACTGTCTAAAAAGTTTTCAGAAAGATTTTAACTCACAGGACTAGCACTTTAACCAAAGTTCTTGTTGCTTTTATGTATAACTATCCGATCAGTGGAAATAAAGTCACCACTACCACCACCAATTGCTTTCATCAGCATCCCCATTCTACAGTTTACTAAACTTCTATTTGCAAGTCACATGGAAGCTACTTCACATGTTGACTTAATTAATCTAACAACAACCCTAGGAGGATACTCATTTTCAGGTAAGTAAAAGAATAGAACTAAAAAAGAAAGAAAGAAGTGATGTGCCCAAGTTCTCACCATCTTAGCATCTATGGTAAGTTTTGAAGGTATGCTTACCTTCTAAGCCTATCCTTGCTCCTCTTCTCACTCCCTGAGTAAGTTTCTCTCGCAACTATAACTCAGTGAACATCTTTATCCAGATAACTTACACATTTATATTTCTATAAAAAACTGCTCCTCTAAACTCTAGATTCATATATCTAATGCCTATTGAGACCTCTTGAGTCTCTTTAAGACATCTCAAACTCACTATGTCCCAAACCGAACTTATCATCTCTTCATCCCTGGTCCTCTTCTAGTGTTCCTTACCTCAGTGACTGGCTTCATCATCCACCCTGTTACAGAAGCCTGGAGACCAGGAGTCAGTCTGACAGTCCTGACAGGTCCCTCTCCCTTAGATTTCTCATTCAACCTACCACCAAGTTACATGAAACATCACCTCCGTAACATATTCTCTCCATCTCCACCACCACCAGTCATTTAATCTACCATAATAAATTCCTTGCTCAATTACAATCACCTTTAAACTAGTATACCTTTTAGTACTCTAGATACTCTTTAATTAACTCTTGAAGATTTTACACCAGAGTGATTTTTTTTTTTTAAAGCACATTTAATCATGTCACTTCTCTGAAGAAGCAGAGCTTTCCATTGCTCTTAGGATAAAGACAAAACTTGTCCTCACAGCTTACCAGGCCCTGCATGGTGTTGATCTGTCTACTTCTCTAGTCTTATCTCACATCACACTCTTCCTCTATCTTTGTTCTCCAGGCATGTGGGACTTTCTGTACCTTTTCTTTATCTTGCTCTCTGTCACCACAGGATATTCTTTTCCTTCAGTGTGGCAAGAATCTATCTTCTTTCTTTACCTAGTTGACTCTTTTCCTTTTACAGTTTCTTCAGCACAATAACCTTTTCTTCATGGAAGTGTTCCTCCATCTTTCTAAAAAGGCCAAATTCCTCTTTTATAGAAATGCGTAATACCATATACCCCTCCTTTGTTTCACTTGTCCTATTTGAATTTTTACATTTATTTGTGTTATGATTTTACATGTTTGTCATCCCCTCTGGACTGTAAAATCTACAACAGAGGAACACTCTCTGTTTTTACTCACCATTTGCTGTAGTCTGAATGTGTGTATATGTTGAAAATTTATATGTTGAAATTCTGTTGCCCAATGTGATAGTGTTAGGAGCTGAAGCCTTTGGGAGGTGATTAGGTCATGAGGGTAGAATCTTCATGAATGAAATGAATGC
The DNA here is from genome assembly GCF_949987535.1 of Balaenoptera acutorostrata. Lineage (NCBI taxonomy): Eukaryota > Metazoa > Chordata > Mammalia > Artiodactyla > Balaenopteridae > Balaenoptera > Balaenoptera acutorostrata. Next base: position 98,080,787 of record NC_080067.1, on the reverse strand, counting down.
CCTTTTACAAAGGCTCCAGAGAGCTAGCTCACCCTTTCACAGAGAGGGCACGGAGAGAAGTCAGCAGTCTACAACTCAGAAGAGGGTCTTCACCAGACACTGAATCCTCCAGCACCATAATCTTGGACTTTCCAGCTTTCAAGACTGTGAGAAATAAATTTCTGTTGTTTATAAGCCACCAAGTCTATGGCATTTTGTCATAAGCAGCTTAAATAGACTACTAAGACACCATCACCTCCCCAGTGTCTTTTGACAGTAAGTAGCACAAAGTATGTGCTAAATAACAATTTAAATGTTGTTGAAAGAATCAACCTTTGACAATGCTATGCTGCTTAAACAGTTTGTTCCTTGAGTATTTCAAGATGACAGATTAATGTGTACACCTGACTATAGATTCAGGTGATATGGATGAATTATTCACAAGGATTGTCCATGTCAAAGAGATACTTTAAAAAAAAATGGCCATAGAGAAGGCAGGAAAATGAGAATCTCATCTCTTAGGATTATACATGTCCTACTTTCTTTTCTCTTTTACCAAACTCTTAGTCTATTCTTAAGATCAGTTTCCAAGTCAGCTACTCAAAAGAACATGTGCCTTTCTTGGCTGCTTCCTCAAAACATCATGTTTCAGTTGGGAATCAGAGGGAAATTAAAGTCATCTGAAACTTCACCTCCGGTTTTGATTTGATGGTTCCAAATTGTTCTATAAATAGTTGTGTAAAATCATAACGAGCAAACAATAAATAAATAAAAATAAAAAATAAATCTTTGGAAACATAGTGCTTGCTTATCCAAACTAAGTTGGTTAAAGAAAAAAATTTACAAGAATTTGACTCAGCTCTACAAAGTTCTTGTAAGTGCATGTGTGGCTTATTTTTGTCCAAGGACATGAAAATATCTACTTTGATTTAAAATAAAGTTTATGACCAGTCTGCCTTTTTTTTACATTTGCTATCAAATGCTACAAATGTTATCAATTCATGAGCTCTGACTTGAGTGAATGGTAAAGGAGGCCATGTCAAGTGGATTGGCCTAAGTTTAATAATCTAATGCAAAGATGTTCATATTAGCTTAGAATATCCAGCCAGTGATTTAAGAAAATGTATAAATTGTAGTTGAAGTGGAAAAAATTAATAGCACTTTAATTTACCTTAATTTACTAAAACAAAATTGCCTTAATTTACTAAAAACTAAAACAAAAACAAAAACAAACCTTCTCCTTTTGAGAAGACATTGTATTGTAGTTCACACTCCTTTGGACACTGGCGAGGCAGATTCCCCGGATTGGTGAGAACAACTTAACCTCTAACTTGTGAACTGGAAAAGTGAGAAAAAGAAAAGAGTACATTTATCATAGCATGCATGAGCAGATTAAATAAAATCACTCTGAGAAAATATCTGGCATGTATTAGGAATTCAATAAAAATTCGTTTCTCTCTTTTTTAATTAGTATTAGTCTCAGAGATGACTCTGTTAGAATGAGGATTAGATAACAGCTTCTTTCATGAATGATTATGAGTCAGAATTAAAAGCAACACTTAATAGAAGTCAACCAAGTGACATTTTCCAAATAAATATATACAAAGTATTGTTATCATTGTATCAATAAATTCCTGTTAAACAAAGAAAAATGCTACTTTTTGTTAAAGCATAATAAAGAGCTAAATTAGAGAAATCATCTCTCAATCTGGATTCATTTTTCTTGAAGCAAAACCAGTGGTTCTCCTGGAGATTAAGAAAAAAAATTTGTATTAGTAGGCATAACGGAAGGAAGAAAGGAAGGTAAGAGATATGAGGTGTTATGCGATTTTATTCCTAGCTCATCCACTCCTTTTCTCAGTGACCTTATTTCCTAATTTTGACAGTGATATCCTGTATTTCATAATATTTGTGAAGTGAAAAAGGAAACATAAATATTTCTACAGTATTAAAGATGTTCTGAAAATAAAAAAGACCATCATTACATTCTCCTTATTATATTTCAAAAGCAATCATTGTTACATGAAGTCTTCTGTTACCCTTTGCTTTAAGTCTTCAAGTTGAATATGCATGTGCATCATTCTGTACATGTGAAAGTGAGTTATAAACTTCTCTCTCAATATAAGTCAATATCGATGCTATTACTTTTTACTATGTGAATTTCAAAGTTAAGAATGAAACGTAACATTCTGTTTAGCACTTCTCTCCGATTCTGTGTTTTACCTGTAAAAAAAAGGCTGTCAAAGAGATAAAGATAAGAAAAAGAAAGAGGAGAAAATTTTTTAAAAATATGTTAAACCAGAGATTGAGATACATAGTTAGAATGTGATTTGGCGATAATGAGAATGAAAAGAATTGTAAAGATAGAAAGAGACAAAATCTCAAGAGGCATGCAAACAGAAATCAAACCACACGCACAAAAAAACGTAGCACAGAACTTCATATGTATACTGAGAAAAGAACTTTTATTAAAAAACGAAACAAAAGTTTAGGAACATACCTTTGTACCTAACTAGGGACAATTTGATCTTGTGAACTTTTAGAACAAAATTCATATTTTTATTTTATTTTATTTTATTTTTTTAAATTTTATTTATTTATTTATTTATTTATTTATGGCTGTGTTGGGTCTTCGTTTCTGTGCGAGGGCTTTCTCCAGTTGCGGCAAGCGGGGGCCACTCTTCATCGCGGTGCGCGGGCCTCTCACTGTCGCGGCCTCTCTTGTTGCGGAGCACAGGCTCCAGACGCGCAGGCTCAGTAATTGTGGCTCACGGGCTTAGTTGCTCCGCGGCATGTGGGATCTTCCCAGACCAGGGCTCGAACCCGTGTCCCCTGCATTGGCAGGCAGATTCTCAACCACTGCGCCACCAGGGAAGCCCCAAAATTCATATTTTTAAATTACAATTCTACAAATAGAAGCACACCTTCTTTTGTACATATTTGTTCTGATGTCAAAATAATTTAATCAGGGTCAAATCCACCTTGTAAGTCCCCACATTTCCAACTCAAGTCTACAAGTAAGTGCAGTCTTACATTTAAGCATCAGTATTAAATATGGACTTTAGTTGAATTTTAGCATAAGGATGTATTTATTTTAAATAAAATGAAATCAGATATACTCATGTGTTTCTTCATCTATATTAGGGAACTTATGTGGCTTATTCTCTGACTCTCTATTATCCTTATTAGTTGTATAACACTATGGTTAAATTAATTAAATGCTCTTGGATTTCAAGGAACAGCTGCTTCCTAAGGTGATGAGTTGGTTTATCAATTACTCAGGGACACTTCTTATCTTAGCACTTAAGTCATCCGGTTCCAGAGAAAAGTGGAGTCTTATTCTGGACACAATAACAGCTGTAGTAGTCCAACAGTCTCTGTAGAATCTTGCGATTCTGGACACTTAACTTTTCTCTGTCTCTGCTTCTCTCTGCGTTTGTATCTATTTTCCTTCCATCTTGTGGCTACTGTTTAATCATGGCTTTTATTGCCTTGTGGCATCTGCATACCCTCTCCGTCTTGAGTATTTTTCAGTTTCTATGATACCTGTAAGCTTCCATGTGTGTGTGTGCGCACGTGTATGTGTGCAACTGTGTGTGTAATTTACAAAACTGTAAGAGAAGAAATGTTTTTATCAATTGATCATTATCTTGATAGGACTTGCACCGGCACCTAAAAATAGCTGCCTGTAGTCAGGCACTGTTCTCAACTCCATTTAGTTGAGACCATGGTGACTGTATTACATGGTACAAGACACAGAGACCTTTGTGTGAAGAATGGTCTGCAGTTGTTTTACCAGAATGAGTCTGAAGGTGTGGTTAGCGCCTATGCTATGGCCTGTTTAATATGGTAGCACTTATATACTTCATGAGTTTTAAACATTTTACAAGTTCATGTGACCATGCTATGTAAACTACATAATTTATGAAAAATTCTGCTTTGTCTCCTACATGTCCTTGAAGTTAAAAGCACTTAGGAAAACACTAGGTTGAGTGCATTGTACAGCATTATCCTAAGAGGTAAGCTATTACATATCTACTGATCCCATTTATATGAGTTAATGCAGCTTTCACTGGAAACTGAGTTCCTGTTTGAGTTCATTGCACTTGACATCATACTACACTGCCTTTGACCATTTTATTTAAATATGGAATTAATAAGTTAAGACAATTTGTGGTTGGTGGAAGAGATAATAATTATATTGTGGTAGTTCATTTATATATTGAGGGAAAATGGTAAATAAGTGAACACTTAAACAAAACACAATTATTTTATGAAGGTTTAGTGAGCCCATACTTGTAACTCTATACTTACCTGTGATTACAAATCTGTAAAAATGATTTAATGGTTTCTAAAAAAGTCCAAGAACAAAGAAAACAAGCTTCTACAGGAGAAATATTGAATAATACATTATTTTTTTTGGCCTGGAAAAGTAAAGGTTAAGTTTATAAGAATAAGGCAGGGCAAACATAATGAATATGGACTTATTTGACAAATTACAGCAGAATTTGCTTGAATGACATTACTCAAATAAGAGATGCAGGATAAAAATATACGTAAGTTCAAGAAAGGTTTTAGTAATTTCCTGGAAAGTAAAATGTTCAGAGACGGTGTTAGATGACCTAAATGTTAGATGATGTTTATACATATGAAATGTATTACTAATTTTGATTGAAGAATTTTTTCCCTAAATATAAAAATAGCACATTATCATTATAAGTAATGCAGAAAATGTGGGAAATGAATAGAGAAGAAAGAAAAATTAAAACAACCGACTTTCAGGGGCAATCACTTCCAGACGCGTGTGTGTGTGCATGCGTGCGTGTATGTGTGTGTATATATATATATATATACACACACACACACACAATATGCATATGTATTCCAATATTTAGGCAAGGGGAAAAATCACCTTCTTTGCCTCACTACTGTGCTCAGTCTGTTGTGCAGTCATCAAAACACTCTTTAGTGTCAATTTCCTCCCAGGTCATTTTAGCAGGTGCTGTTGGTACCCTGTCCATATTTCCTCATTTCTCTGGAGCTTCCCTATCCACTGCGGCACAGTGAGTAATCCCATTCCTTAATGCTCTCTTTATTGGTCCTCTTCCCTTCTCTGCTCACTCTGTACCTTCTTATTGTACTTCCCTCTCAAATAAACCACTTGCATTCAAAGTCATGTCTTGGAGTCTGTTTTTTGCAGAAACCGAATTATTATGGTCATAAACAACAGAAGACAGACACTGGGTTTTCAAAACAGGCCTTCAGAGAGAATTGGAAGTTTTATACCACCAAATTTAATGCAAAAAGAAAACTATATGTAGCTTTATTATTGTTTCATCACAGCTATGTTTTTTACCAGGACTTTTTTTCACTGTTCATCCCTCCTCTGGTTCTGCTGTAGTGAGGCAGCCTGGTGTTCGGGAAAGAGCCTGAGAAGAGACACAGGCAGATATATACTCATGCCTTGGCTCCACCACTAGTCAGTCATCTAACCTCTCCGAGCCTCAATTTCTTCATCTATAAAATAGGGGTAAAATACCTGCTTTTCGAACCTCACAGGCTTTTTACAAGCCTTAAATGATTTGTGGCAGAGTGTTTTCTGTGCAATAGTTTAGGAGATAACAGGAACTGGTATCAAATTTAGCTTTGATCTCCACCTCAGACTTCCTTTGCTGTTATGCGTTTATGTACTTGGTAACTTTGCCTAACTTTCTTCAGAGGTCCATGTGTTGACTTCAGGACTTGAACTTCATGTTATTTATTCAGCTATGGATGCACAAAGACTGACTGTTAACAGTCATTTGTGGTGCTGAGGGAAAAAAATACACATAGTATTTTCCTCATGAAGGTCTCTGCTGCAGCAAGGGCCCAGCTACAGTTCTCCCACAAAGAAACCTACCTAACACCAGATGTCTTCTCATAATTCCTGATCAATCAGGAAGTTCAAAGCATATGGTTCTCCCACTTAAGAGCAGTTGGGGGGAGGTCTCTGTTACCACACGATTTTGGAGTCAGAAATTCTTGCTTCCTCTAGAAGCAGCCATCTGGAATCACTATTAGTAAAGCAAAGAGATCCAATTACAAGCATCTATTTGTAGGGGAAGCTCCTGTCAGGTTTTAAAGGAAAGTCATCTATGGGGCCAAGGCCTGGCCCCATTACCTATGGAAAATAAACTCAGGCACAAAGATGGGCTCTCTATCAGAGAAAAAACGAAAAGGAAGGAGAAATGGAAACAAATTAGACCTTGCGATTTTTTTCATTATTCAAATCATTTTAAAATAAAATAAGATTTTATTTTAAACTTCTTTTATAACTTCTGTTTTTAAAGATTACAGAATACGGTTTTCTTCCACAGCAGAGAGGGAGCAATCAAGCTCAAGTTACAAGAGAGGAAAAAGATGAAAGTTTAGAAAGCCTTAGAACTTTGCTGACTTACAGGCAGAAGGCCGGGGAAAGGCTGAAAGACAGGAAATAATGATTACTATTTATGCTGTATTTCATAGTTTCCACTTTGGTTAAACTAACTGGAAGGAAACAAGTGATTAGGTTACTTGTGTCATCATTTACATCAGTATGTTTATTTTTTTGTTTTTTTTGTTTTTGTTTTTTTGTTTTTCCAGCATCAAGATTTAATTAAGGGAGCATATTCATTGTAGTGAATATACTGATGATTGTAAATGTGACTCCTCATTACAGCCTTAAAATTTTTGAAACACCAAAGCACAAAGATGTCAATTATATATCCAAACTACAGGTACAAAACAAGTACATGTATTTTCCATGCTCCAAAATTAAGTACACACTGTATTGTCATAGGGAAGGGGTTTACCAGTGAAGACCTGACAATGAAGTACTCGAGATTGATATGCCAAAATAAAATATAAAATAGGAGTTTATTAAAACAAGTTTGACAATAGCAGAGAGGACCCTTTTCATTTCTGAGCAAAAATGCTTTCGTTATACATACTCTCTCCTAAAATGAATAAACCGGTCACTTGAGAATGCTCTGTTTATTTCCTCTATTATACTACAACATTCTCCATGTCTTTGGGAAAAAAAATATTGTGCAGGAACTGTGGGATAAGCATGCATGTGGATGGAACAGAACAATTGCACTGGTTCTTACAACCCACTTCTAGATAAGGAGGAAGTGTTATACATTAGTATGGCCCAGTCTTAGCCAATATTCAGTTTGGAAAGACACTGGGTTAAGATCAGAACAATCTGAAATTCCAAGCTCTAGAATTGATCATTTTATATGCCATTGTATTAGTCAGGCTTCTTTTTTTCTTGTAATTTTTATTGGAATATAGTTCATCTACGTTGTGTTAGTTTCTACTGTACAGCAAAGTGAATTGGCCACATGTACACATATATCCACTCTTCTTTACATTCCCCTCCCATACGGGTCATTCTAGAGTATTGAGAAGAGCTCCCCGAGCTACACAGCAGGTCCCTACTAGCTATCTACCCTTACATATAGTAGTATGTATATGTCAATCCCAATCTCCCACCCCCCCACCGCACAACCACAAGTTTGCCCTCCACATCTGTGGCTCTACCTCTGCTCTGCAAACAAGTTCTAGTCAGACTTCTTCAGTCATTAATTACAACTCAATTCAAATAGGCTGGAACATATACACACTACTATACATAAAATAGATAACTAACAGTGTAGCACAGGGAACTATACTCCATACTTTGTAATAACCTATATATATACATATATATATATCACTTTGCTGTACACCTGAAACCAACATAACATTGTAAATCAACTATACTTCAATTAAAAAACTCAAAAAACCCCTAAAAAAATAGGCCAAAGAACAGCTTTTATTAAGAATTGATAATGATATAATATATAATAATGAAAATAATAATCAAGAACTAATCATGTATCGAGAAAAAGGATTATTACTGACTGATACACATAACTGAAAAGCCCAAGCGTGGCTAGATTCCAAGACTCAGATGATGTTAACAGGATTCTGCCTCCCTCTACCCCTCGGTTTGGCTCCCTTCTCACTGGGATTCACTTTCATGCAGACTCTCCACACATGTGGTTAATAAAAGTGGCATTCAGCAGCTCTAAGTTTAAATCCTACCAGCAGTACTCTGAGACAAATAGCTTCTCTTTCTAAAGGGTTCCAGTACATTGACTAATTGGCCTGATCTGGTTCATGCACCAACCTCAGAACCAGTCTCTCTGGGCAGGGAAAGTGTGATACATCGAACCTGGGCAGGGTCACGTCCCACAGTAACCACACTGCCGATTTATAAAGGATTCATTTCCCCCAAGAAAATTTCAGATACTGTTGCCAGTTGAATAGGGTAGATTCTGGGAAGAAAAAATAGCAGATATTCATTACTATTATCTTAAGACCGTAACCACTTAACCATATTTCTCAGATAAAGGGGTTTACTGAAATAGCTATGTGTGTGGTGGTGAAGTAGTTTTATTTTTGAAAAAGACATTAACCTTTCTTATTCAAGGAGAATGAGAGTAATTGCCCAATCTTATTCTCATGTCTCAAGCTAAACGTTTTTGTTACAAAGATAGGGAAATATTGAAATCTGCATTGGTATATACTGTAGTTCGATCACAGAGGTGGTTGTAAATTTAGCATTAGAGACCAGAGGTTACAGACCACAGTAAACAAAATATCATCCCTGGAACTCTATCTTCATGCCAGGTTTTATTCATCTCTGTTCTCCTGCATGAATTTTAACAGTATCAGTGAAGAATATCTTTACAAATGCAAAATCTTTCATACAGAATTTTCCTTTTTTTTTTTTGCCTGTATGAATGTAACTCTATTTATCCCTTTAAAAAGTGCCCTGATCAGGTTCCTTTTAAAAAACAGTAAAACAAAAAAAGAGGTGAGCACCTACCATGTGCTAACCATTGGAATGGAGGTCATACACATGAACTCACATTCATGTGAAGCAGAGGCATTACCTGGTTATGCAGATGAAGAAACTATTTTCTCTTCCCCTGAATTCCTCCACCACTTAGAGTTGGCAGCAAAAAAGTTGGCACTTACCTGTGGCATCTGCATTGTTTAATCATTGTTTCCAATAGATTTATCTTAACCCCAAACAGGGTTTTCAAGTCTTTTGAAGACTGAGACATTGTAGAATATTGAGTAGATGCTTAATAAATGCTTCTAGATGGTTACATCTTAGGTTTATCACCTAATGCAATGTGACTTCAGTCTAATCTTAAGATCAAGGAAGTTTGATTTTCAGTGAACAGGAAATAAAACAGGCATACAGACTAATATAAAACCTCACTGTCAGCTGTATGACTTCAGTGTAAAATATAACCTCTCTGCTTACCTATCCAATGTTATTAGACCAATGAAAAGGAAAGGTCGTGGTATAGAAAAGAAAGAAGTTCTGTGTCATAGTCATAACTGTAAAGAAGAAAGATCTAGAATCACTCTAAAGATACCAATGTAAGGTATAAACCAGTGTCTCTCAAACCATTTGTAGTGAAAGGCTAGTCTCACCCCATCCCCCTGCCAATCTATTCTGGATTAATAATTTTGTAAAATACATTAAAAATGAATTAGCAAAAAAATGAATTACTGAAAAAGGGAAATACAAAATATGTCCAATTTTTCTACTCTCAGATTCAGTAGACAAAAATTACCGTGCCAAATTGCCATGAATGTTTACTTTAAATTCCTAAATGACTGTCAGTGATTAATCATACATAGTTTGTGAACCAACCACAGTCTGCAGACCCACACCTGGAGAAGGACTGGTATAAATCTTAATCCTATCTAAAGATCAAGTTGCTTACTAAATGCAAGCAATAAAAAAAATCCCAAAACAATAAAGAAACAAGAACTACATTATTTTTAGTTGGGGAACTTTCCTGCTGGCCAGAGAAACAGACCTTGGGTAGCATGCCAGTGCAAAGACTTGAACAGCTGATTCTCTCTGCTCTTCCTTTTGGTTTTTTCTTCATTTTCATTTTGTGCGATATAAGTAATCCTCTTTTTTCCTTACATTCCACTTTCTCAATGATATTCAAGACTTCTGAATATAAATATCACAGAGAATTTTTTCATATTTCCCTGTTTCTGATATTCTCAATAAGCAATCTCTAAATAGCACCTGTTTCAATTCTATTAAGTAAAGACAGTAAGTAAATCTTATTTTATATTCAGCACTTCATAATGCTTTCAAGAGTTAGTTCAAGAGGCTTTTCTGACTACCAGTAACAGTGATTTCCTTAGCATGACAACCATCACTTTCTTTGAAGTTAATGTCAAACTTAATTTTTAAAATGATATAAATGTGTGAATTCAACAAAGAGTAAGGGAGATTGAAATGAGTTTTATTAAGAAATATTCAAGTTTATTCAGAAATCATTTTTCCAATATATATGCATATCTATAATCGATCAAATGGCAACTTAAATCTTAACATTGCCAGCTGGTGGGAATGTCAGTGCAATAATTATACATACATACGAGAGGTAATATATGATGAATTAACAGTAGCTAACATCATAAAGAAGAATATATTTTACATAATTGTTTTTAACTATATAACTCTTAGTTTGGTCAACTCGTTTTCTTTCAAATAAATCTGAACTAAAGGAGAAGAAAAGTAAGAAAATTTTATTCAATTATTTCTAGGTGTTGAAGACACATTTATATATATTCACTAAACCTTGGTTTCATTCTTTTGAGATTGATGTAGAATTTTTCTTCATGCATTATTTAAGAGGGACTAAGTTCAGAGAGGTTACCTTACTTTCTTAGGTGCTAGAGGAATATGTGAACAGTGCAGAAAAATAGCCAAGAGTTGTCCTTGTATGTGTTTCCACTAGTTTATTACTACTCATATACATTAAAAGTTAAGAATTTACTATTATGGGGACTCTAACATCTCCTGTCAAGGGTTAGCTGCCTAAGTAGAATGTAGAACACGTAATTTATAACAATAAGCAATTAGAATTGTAAAGGTAGTTGTTTTACTAGTTTTAGATGATAAGAAAAATCACACCTTTGATTTTTCTTGGATTTGAAAACATGCAATATTTCAATACCCATAAAGCAAACCAAATGTATTGAAATAAACATATTATATAATGAATGTGCTGTATTAGGACAGATTTAAGAGATCATTGAAGATAGTCAAAGATTTGTACATGGAACAAAGAAACTGGGGATATAGCAAATTTAACAACACTAATAATATTCCCGAGTTCATGTCCTTAGAATTCAATTGTGAGCATTCAATTCTTTATCCTCCTGAGTATTAACCCTTATGTAAGTCTTGTTATACAGTGATCGAAGACTGCATGGCTTTAGTTAGAAAGTTAGCAAGTAGGAACCAGATCTCTAAAAAAAAGTGAGTACCTTCTGTTGGGTAGGAAGGCAAGAAGAATTGCTCTTTGTTTTCTTCTTATGCTTTGAGCGTGAGCAGGAGCAAGGCCTTTCAATGACTGAGAAATGTCAACTGGTCAATAGGGGATGAGTAGAAACAAAAACATAAAAGCAAATTATAGTAACATGGATTTCAGATAAGTCTCTGGCGAGAAATTTAAACATATTGCAATATGTTGGGACTTTCCAATTTGCTAATATTTTCCCTAGTTTAATCATTTTCTTCTACAGCACCACATCAGTAAGAATTTCAGTGTTGATTAATGAAGGGAGCCAAAATATATAATTCAGGGGTGAGTACAACTGACATTTACCTTCCCATGAGAGATATGATGAGAACTCTCTCGTGGTGATACAGAGTCATCTTTGTGCTCTTTATATGAAGATTAAGATTATATCAGAGGGTGGAAATTAGGTATTTTCCTTTCTACTAATATTCTTTGTAGTCTTTTACTGAAAGATTTTTGCGGAAAGTAGGCTACTGCTACTGGTACAGATCTTCCATTTTGAAGACCATCTTGTCACCACTTTGGAACACAACAGCCGTTTTAGTTGAAATTTTAAGGATATTTCTAACTTTGATTCTAGAAATAAAAGCTATAAATTAGTTTTACTTTTAAAATAAACAAGCAAGCAAGCAAACAAACACAAATACAAATCACAATCCAAATACCTTATTCAATCTCCAAGAATGACTCGTGTTACAATATCTAGTTGTTGAAGGTAAATATTTGATTCTTGTATATCAAATATTTTGAAAAATAAACTACTTTCACAAAGGAAAAACAACATAGACATAATTGTTTTGCTTTGAGTTTAGTGTGCTATTTATAATGACAAATTTACAATTTTCTACATGATATATGACATTCTGAGTAGTATCATTTCAATATCTATTTTAAAGCTGTGTGGAGGAAAGAAAATGAACAATATTGCATATCTTTGCCTATCAAAATTGAGACTGGAGGGTAGGTGGATATGGTCTATAAAGTTGTATGTGGATTTTTGACCGAGTGGGGTTGTCGCCCCTAGCCCCTGCATTGTTCAAGGGTCAATTGTACTGTTTCTCTAATTAAAATTCTCTTTGTTTTGAGTTGGTATTTGGGATACATATACTTTACTTTATTTATACCTCAAACACTCAAGGTTAATGCCTGATTTCTGTCTTTCATCCCTGCATTTATTCTGGAGGGTAGAACATTAAACTCAAGTGGAAGAAATATTTCATATTCTCTTCAGCAAAATGGAACTGCCCAAATATAGAAAAGATCTATTAAACACTGCTTTATATGTCTTTTAAGAATTAGAAGTAGTAGTGATATATCCAATTATCTTTTCCCAGGTGAAGAAGAAAACTTAAGAAAGAACCAAACCCAGGGGCAGAAAAGGAGATGAAGAAATAGAACTGAATTACAATTTCCTTGTTACCCTGTCTAGGAGAGAGTCTTCTAGAACTCACAGAAATATCTCCCTTTGTTGAGATACCAAAGGGATTTTTTTTTTCAATTTATAGGCTAATCAACTTTAAGTATACCTAATAGCACCTTGTAAAATCTAAGCAGTTGAAACAGCAGGCCCTGTTCTGATGTGATTGGTTTTCTGAGTCATTACTTCTTTAAAAGCCTGAATTGATCTTTTCTATCTTGACTCTGGTAGAAATCTGAGGGGTTTTTTTGGTCAAATAACAAGTACTCTGCCTATTAAACTATTTTCTTTGATTTTTGAGGACAGAGTGGGTTTTCCTTCTGTCTTTTAGACAGAAGTTTGACAAATAAATTGAAATATTTTTTCAAGAATGACTCATACCAAAACCTTTAAGGGTATCCATTAAATTTTATTGTACTAGTAGCCCTGGCATAAAATGAATTTGATTCTTCTCTACCTTCATGTTAATACACAGTATTAAGCCTGAGGCACTCAGAAAAATAATTTACAAGTGAGAGGCCATCATACTTCTTGACCAATTTTTAACCTTAAATTTTACTTGTTTTTAGTGGATTTTATCTTTTTAATCAATGATTGGACAGATGGGGAAGTGTCTCTGTGTAAGAAGCATGTAATGCTTGGGACGCAAAGAGAAATTATAGCAATAGTTTGTTTTATGTTTCTCTCACATTACCAAAGTGATGATCCTAAAAAAGAGAGTTTCTTACTAGTATGTGGTATTGCTCTCAAACTATTTCTATGTACAAAATATTTAGTTTCTGATTTATTTCTTATCCATTTAAGGGAGGAATTTCACAGAGCAAATAACAAAATAGTATTTATTAAACTCTAAACAAAATCAGGAGACTCTAATACCAAGATGGTCTATGTAAGCAAACTGAAATCCAAGCCTGTAAACATCTTAAAGTTACAAGATCAAAAACACAAAGGAAAACCAATCACGAACAGCCAACTAAGCTTTAAGCTATAGCCAAATAACTTCCTTTCTTTGCTTTGCACTTTTTCTGTCTTTTCCCTGGCTTCTCACCACTTTGGGTTTGGTGCTGCCTGATTTTAATGGATAAATGCTCAAATAAACACTTAAACTTTTTCATATGCCTCAATTTATCTTTTAATGAAGGCAATCAGTTTTAGAAACATTGAGATTTATCTTGTATGTGCTCAGCATTGAAGACTGGAACCCTTCTAAAATAGAATGAGAGTCTGATTGTCCCAAGACTCAATCAAAGAGGTTTAAGAGATTCCACAGCATGGGATATTAGGGGCTGAGCCAGGATGAAGACTGGAAGCTGCACAGAAAGTAGGTAGAACGGGAAGGAGGGAGGGAGCCCAAGTAAGGAAGAGCTTCTGGTTTTCCATTCAAGACAATACTGAATGGACAGAAAATCAATGCAAAGAAAAAGTGAAAAAAGGCAATTTCTGGATTCTCTGAATCCAATCTTTGGATTCTAAGTGTGTTCATGATCAGCAATACATGTCCTTGAATGCTTTTCAGAATTTGCATTTTGGGGGCTTCCCTGGTGGCGCAGTGGTTGAGAATCTGCCTGCTAATGCAGGGGACACGGGTTCAAGCCCTGATCTGGGAAGATCCCACATGCCGCGGAGCAACTAGGCCCATGAGCCACAACTACTGAGCCTGCATGTCTGGAGCTTGTGCTCCGCAACAAGAGAGGCCGCGATAGTGAGAGGCCCACGCACCGCGATGAAGAGTGGCCCCTGCTTGCCACAACTAGAGAAAGCCCTCACACAGAAATGAAGACCCAACACAGCCAAAAATAAATAAATAAATTAATTAATTAATTTAAAAATTTTTAAAAACAAAGGCAGAGGTGTAGATGAAACAAGTTTGGCAATATATATATATAAAAAAAGAAAGAATTTGCATTTTGTAACGACTATTTTACACTGGTATTATGTGCAGAATTCTGTACTAAGGCCCAGAATTTGACCTATCGTGAGGCAAATATACAATAAACTCAATTAACAGAACTTCATATTTCTAAGATATGGCCTGAATGGAACTTTGTTGGTCTCTGCATTTTCTTTTTTCTGTTGGACCTGTGTTGTAGATCTATTCTGATTTTCCTATTTCCCATCTGCTCCAACATACCTTTAACCTTGGAACCCAGATAAGCTCTTTCCTTGGCCATCTATGGCTAAATCCCATGGTTTGGGGTTGTATCCTCCTTGCTGGTGGAGCATTTGCTACCCAGAGATCTTTGGTTTCTCTTCAGGGATCATGTGTGTGGACTACCCTTGTGGTGATGACCCAGGTTCTGTTGTGCCCTTGGCTTGAAGGAAAGGGTCCTTTGAAGTCATATGACTGAAAAAAACTGTTAATGAGGAAGATGTTTGAATAGGACAGAAAGAGATAAATCAAAAAAGAAGATTATGTAAAAGATCTATCATTCAACTTCTCTCAACTGGTCTAGGGAAGTTAATTCAGCACACTTGGTTCCTTTTCTTTTTTTTTTAACATCTTTATTGGAGTATAATTGCTTTACAATGTTGTGTTAGTTTCTGCTGGATAACAAAGTGAATCAGCTATACGTATACATATATCCCCATATCCCCACCCTCTTGCATTTCCCTCCCACCCTCCCTATCCCACCCCTCTAGGTGGTCACAAAGCACGGAGCTGATCTCCCTGTGCTCTGCAGCTGCTTTCCACTAGCTAGCTATTTTACATTTGGTAGTGCGTATATGTCAATGCCACTCTCTCACTTCATCCCAGCTTACCCTTCCCCCTCCCCATGTCCTCAAGTCCATTTTCTACATCTGCGTCTTTATTCCTGTCCTGCCCCTAGGTTTTTCAGAACCATACTTTTTTTTTTAGATTTCATATATATGTGTTAGCATACGATATTTGTTTTTCTCTTTCTGACTTACTTCACTCTGTATGACAGACTCTAGGTCCATCCACCTCACTACAATTAACTCAATTTCGTTCCTTTTTATGGCTGAGTAATATTCCATTGTATATATGTGCCACATCTTCTTTATCCATTCATCTGTTGATGGACACTTAGGTTGCTTCCATGTCCTGGCTATTGTAAATAGTGAGGCAATGAACATTGAGGTACATGTCTCTTTTTGAATTCTGATTTTCTCAGGGTATATGCCCAATAGTGGGATTGGTGGCTCATATAGTAGTTCTATTTTTAGTTTTTTAAGGAACCTTCATACTGTTCTCCATAGTGGCTGTATCAATTTACATTCCCACCAGAAGTGCAAGAGGGTTCCCTTTTCTCCACACCCTCTCCAGCATTTATTGTTTGTAGATTTTTTGATGACAGCCATTCTGACTGGTGTGAGGTGATACCTCATTGTAGTTTTGATTTGCATTTCTCTAATGATTAGTGATGTTGAGCATCCTTTCATGTGTTTCTTGGCAATCTGTATATCTTCTTTGGAGTAATGTCTATTTAGGTCTTCTGCCCATTTTTGGATTGGGTTGTTTGATTTTTGATATTGAGCTACATGAGCTGCTTGTATATTTTGGAGATTAGTCCTTTGTCAGTTGCTTCACTTGCAAATATTTTGTCCCATTCTGAGGATGGTCTTTTCATCTTGTTTATGGTTTCCTTTTGCTGTCCAAAAGCTTTTAAGTTTCATTAGCTCCCATTTGTTTATTTTTGTTTTTATTTCCATTTCTCTAGGAAGTGGGTCAAAAAGGATCTTGCTGTGATTTATGTCATAGAGTGTTCTGCCTATGTTTCCCTCTAAGAGTTTATAGTGTCTTGCCTTACATTTAGGTGTTTAATCCATTTTTAGTTTATTTTTGTATATGGTGTTAGTGAGTGTTCTAATTTCATTCTTTTACATGTAGATGTCTAGTTTTCCCAGCACCACTTATTGAAGAGGCTGTCATTTCTCCATTGTATATTTTTGCCTCCTTTATCAAAGATAGGGTGACCATATGTGTGTGGGTTTATCTCTGGGCTTTCTATCCTGTTCCACTGATCTATATTCCTGTTTTTGTGCCATTTATTCAGGAATGTAGACATAGATAAGTAAACAGTCAATTAAAATAATATAACATAGTAATTCAGCAAAAGAAGAAAATGAAAAGATTTTGCAATAACTGCCATAAAGCACTGGATAAAATTCAATATGTATTTCTGGTTTTATAATCTTAATAAAATGGGGATAAAGAGCATCCTTTAATAACACAAATAGACATTTTAAAATAACCAGTATCACATTTCAGTGTTGAATGCTGGAAGAATTCACCCAAGTAAGAAAAATGAGTAGAGCATATGATATCACTACTATCATTTATCATATTCCTAAAACTTTGAGATATTGCAATTGACAAGATAAGGAAGGCAAGAACCATAAACATTAGAAAAGAGCCAACAAAATTACTATTTGCCATTAGATACTCTACATGGAAATCCTAAAATCTCTAGTGGAAAAGAATAGAAATAGACAATTCAGGAAGACATTTAATTTACCAAATTATTTTTTAATCCAGTAGCTTTACATATGCAAAATATAAATTACAAAAATATAACAAAAAACATCCCATTAAAATGTAGCAAAACCATAAAATAAGTTGTTTGGAATGAACATAAGAAGAAAGTAGGCTGTACCTTCAAGATGGCAGAGGAGTAAGACATGGAGATCACCTTCTTCCCCATAAATACATCAAAAATACATCTACATGTGGAACAACTCCTACAGAACACCTACTGAACACTAGCAGAACACCTCAGACGTCCCAAAAGACAAGAAAATCCCCACGCACCTGGGCAGGGTAAAAGAAAAAAGAAAAAACAGAGACAAAAGAATAGGGATGGGACCCATACCTCTTGGATGGAGCTGTGAAGGAGGAAAAGTTTCCACACACTAGGGAGCCCCTTCACTGGCAGAGATGGGGCGGGGGGAAGCTTTGGAGCCATGAAGAAGAGTGCAGCAACAGGGGTGCAGAGGGTAAAGCGGAGAGATTCCCACACAGAGGATCAGTGCCAACCAGCACTCACCAGCCTAAGAGGCTCATGTGCTCACCTGCTGGGGTGGGTGGGAGCTGGGAGCTGAGGCTCGGGCTTCAGAGGTCAGACCCCAGGGAGCGGACTGGGGTTGGCTGAGTGAACACAGCCTGAAGGGGGCTAGTGCACCACAGCTAGCTGGGATAGAGTCTGGGCAAAAGTCTGGACCTGCCGGAGAGGAAGGAGACCCTTGTTTCGGGGTGCATGAGAAGAGGGGATTCATTCCCAGTGAACCCACAGAAAGCAGAGCACTGCCTAAGCAAGCTCCAAAGATAGGCGTGAGCCCTGGCTATCAGCTCAGACCCCAGAAACAGGCATGAAGTGCTAAGGCTGCTGCTGCCACCAAGATTCCTGTGTGCAAGTGCAGGTCACTATCCACACCCCCTGGGAGACTGTGCAGCATGCAACTGCCAGGGTCCTGAGATCCAGGGACAACTTCCCTGGGAGAACAGACGGCTCACCTCAGGCTGTTGAAATGTCATGCCGGCCTCTGGTGCCTCAGGCTTGCCCCGCATTCCCATTATGATTATTATACCCCTTCATCCCCCCAGCCTGAGTGAGCAAGAGAGCCAAAAGCAGCCGCTGCTTTAACTCCCTCCTGTCTGGGTGGGGAACAGATGCCTGAGGGCGACCAATGTGCAGAGGTGTGGCCAAAACCAAAGCTGAACACCAGGAGCTGTGAGAACAAAGAAGAGAAAGGGAAATTTCTCAGTGCAGCCTAAGGAGCAGCAGATTAAATCCCCACAATCAACTTGATAAACCCTACATCTGAAGAATACCTGAATAGACAATGAATGCTCCCAAAATTGAGGTGGTGGACTCTGGAAGCAACTGTAGACTTCGGGTTTGCCTTCTGTATCTAATTTGTTTCTGGTTTTATGTTGTCTTAGTATAGTATTTAGTGCTTATTATCATTTGTGGATTTGGTTATTGGTTTGGTTGCTATCTTCCTTATATATATATATATATTTTTTTTCCTTTTTCTCTTTTTGTCAGTGTGTGTGTGTGTATGCTTCTTTCTGTGATTCTCTGTATAGGTTTGCTTTTACCATTTGTCCTAGGGTTCTGTCTGTTCATTTTCTTGTTTTTGTTTTTGTTCTGTTTTCTCTCTTCCTTTTTTTCTAAGCTGTGTGACTGGCAGGTTCTTGGTGCTCTGGCCAGGTGTCAGGCCTGAGCCTTCAAAGTGGGAGGGCCAAGTCCAGGACATTGGACCATCAGAAACCTCCCAGCACCACGTAATATCAATCAGCGAGAGCTCTCCTACAGTTCTTCGTCTCAACACTAAGACCCAGCTCCACCCAACAGCCAGAAATCTCCAGAACTGGAGGCCCCATGCCAAACAACTAGCAAGACAGGAACACAATCCCACCCATTTGCAGAAATGCTGCCTAAAGTCATACTAAGTTCACAGACACTCCAAAACAAACCACCAGACACGGCCCTGCCCACCAGAAGGACAAGATACAGCCCCACCCACCAGAACACAGGGACCAGTCCCCCCCACCAGGAAGCCTACACAAGCCACTGAACCAACCTCACCCACTGGGACAGACACCAAAAACAACGGGAAACACAAACCTGCAGCCTGCAAAAAAGGAGACCAGAAACAGAGTAAGTTAAACAAAATGAGAAGATAGAGAAATATACAGCAGATGAAGGGGCAAGGTAAAAACCCACCAGACCAAACAAAAGAAGAGGAAATACGCAGTTTATCTGAAAAAGAATTCAGAGTAATGATAGGAAAGAAGATCCAAAACCTTGGAAATAGAATAGAGAAAATACACGAAACACTTTAACAAGGACCTAGAAGAACTAAAGAGCAAACAAACAATGATGAACAACACAATAAATGAAATTAAAAATATCTAGAAGGAATCAGTAGCAGAAAAACTGAGGCAGAAGAACAGATAAGTGACCTGGAAGATAAAATACTGGAAATAACTGCCACAGAGCAGAATAAAGAAAAAAGAATGAAAAGAATTGAGGACAGTCTCAGAGACCTCTGGGACAACATTAAACCCATCAACATTAGAATGATAAGGGTCCCAGAAGGAGCAGAGAAAAAGAAAGGGTCTGAGAAAATATTTGAAGAAATTATAGTTGAAAATTTCCCTAACATGGGAAAGGAAATAGTCAATCAAGTCCAAGAAGTGCAGAGAGACCAAAAAAGGAAAAATCCAAAGAGAAACATGCCAAGACACATATTAATCAAACTATCCAAAATTAAATTCGGAGAAAGAATGTTAAAAGCAGCAAAGGAAAAAGCAACACATAACATACAAGGGAAACCCCATAAGGTTACCAGCTGATCTTTCAGCAGAAACTCTGCAAGCCAGAAGGGACTGGCAGGACATATTTAAAGTGATGAAAGGGAAAAGCCTACAACCAAGATTACTCTACCCAGAAAGGATCTCATTTAGATTTGATGGAGAAAATAAAATCCTTACAGACAAGCAGAAGTGAAGAGAATTCAGCGCCACAAAGCCAGCTTTACAACAAATGCTAAAGGAACTTCTCTAGGCAGGAAACACAAGAGTAGGAAAAGACATACAATAACAAACCCAAAACAATTAATAAAATGGTAATAAGAACATATATATCTATAATTACCATAAATGTAAATGGATTAAATGCTCCAATCAAAAGACACAGACTGGTTGAATGGATACAAAAACAAGACCCATATATATGCTATCTACAAGAGACCCACTTCAGATCTAGGGACACATACAGACTGAAAGTGAGAGGATGGAAAACGATATTCCATGCAAATGGAAATCAAAAGAACGCTGGAGTAGCAATTCTGATATCAAACAACATAGACTTTAAGATAAAGACTATTACAAGATACAAAGAAGGACACTACATAATAATCAAGGGATCAATCCAAGAAGAAGATATAACAATTGTAACTATTATGCACCAAACATAGGAGCACCTCAGTATGTAAGGCAAATGCTAACAGCCATAAAAGGGGAAATCAACAGTAACATAATAACAGTAGGGGGCCTTAACACCCCACTTTCACCAATGGACAGATCATCCAAAATGAAAATAAATAAGGAAACACAAGCTTTAAATAACACATTAAACAAGATGGACTTAATTGATATTTATAGGACATTCCATCCAAAAACAACAGAATACACTTTCTTCTCAAGTGCTCATGGAACATTCTCCAGGATAGATCATATATTGGGTCACAAATCAAACCCTGGAAAAGTTAAGACAATTGAAATCGTATCAAGTATCTTTTGCAACCACAACGCTATGAGACTAGATATCAATTACAGGAAAAAAAATGTAAAAAATACAAACACATGGAGGCTAAACAATACACTACTAAATTACCAAGAGATCACTGAAGAAATCAAAGAGGAAATAAAAAAATACTTAGAAACAAATGACAGTGAAAACATGACGACCCAAAACCTATGAGATGCAGCAAAAGCAGTTCTAAGAGCAAAGTTTATAGCAATAAAATCCTACATCAAGAAACAAGAAAAAATTCAAAAAAACAAGTTAACCTTATACTTAAAGCAATTAGAGAAAGAAGAAAAAAAAACACCCAAAGTTAGCAGAAGGAAAAAAATCATGAAGATCAGATCAGAAATAAAAAGAAATGAAGGAAACAATAGCAAAGATCGATAAAACTAAAACCTGGTTCTTTGAGAAGATAAACAAAATTGATATACCATTAGACAGACTCATCAAGAAAAAAAGGGAGAAGACTCAAATCAACAGAATTAGAAAAGAAAAAGGAGAAGTAACAACTGACACTGCAGAAATACAAAGGATCATGAGCGACTACTACAAGCAACTATATGCCAATAAAATGGACAACCTGGAAAAAATGGACAAATTCTTAGAAAGGTACAAACTTCCAAGACTGAACCAGGAAGAAACAGAAAATATGAACAGACCAATCACAAGCAGTGAAATTGAAACTGTGATTAAAAATCTTCCAACAAACAAAAGCCCAGGACCAGATGGCTTCACAAGTAAATTCTATCAAAAATGTAGAGAAGAGCGAACACTTGTCCTTATCAAACTCTTCCAAAATATACCAGAGTGAGGAATACTCCCGAACTCATTCTATGAGGCCACCATCACCCTGATGCCAAAACCAGACAAAGATGTCACCAAAAAAGAAACCTACAGACCAATATCACTGATAAACGTAGATGCGAAAATCCTCAACAAAATACTAGCAAACAGAATCCAACAACACATTAAAAGGATCATACACCACGATCAAGTGGGGTTTATCCCAGGAATGCAAGGATTCTTCAGTATACGTAAATCAATCAATGTGACACACCATATTAACAAACTGAAGGATAAAAACCATATGATAATCTCAATAGATGCAGAAAAAGCTTTTGACAAAATTCAACACCCATTTATGATAAAAACTCTCCAGAAAGTGGGAATAGAGGGAACCTACCTCAACATAATAAAGGCAATATATGACAAACCCACAGCAAACATCATTCTCAATGGCGAAAAACTGAAAATATTTCCTCTAAGATCAGGAACAAGACAAGGTTGCCCACTCTCACCTCTATTATTCAACAGTTTTGAAGGTTTTAGCCACAACAATCAGAGAAGCAAAAGAAATAAAAGGAATCCAAATTGGAAAAGAAGAAATAAAGCTGTCACTGTTTGCAGATGACATGATACTATACTTAGAGAATCCTAAAGATGTTACCAGAAAACTACTAGAGCTAATCAATGAATTTGGTAGAGTAGCAGGATAAAAAATTAATGCACAGAATTCTCTTGCATTCCTATACACTAACAATGAAAATTCTGAGAGAGAAATTAAAGAAACAATTCCATTTACCATTGCAACAAAAAGAATAAAATACCTAGGAAGAAACCTTCCTAAGGAGACAAAAGACCTGTATGCAGAAAACTATAAGACACTGATGAAAGAAATTAAAGACACTACAAACAGATGGAGAGATATACCATGTTCTTGGGTTGGAAGAATCAACATTGGGAAAATGACTGTACTATCCAAAGCAATCTACAGATTCAATGCAATCCCCATCAAGCTACCAATGGCATTTTTCACAAACCTAGAACCAAAAATTTTACAATTTATATGGAAACACAAAAGACCCCGAATAGCCATAGGAATCTTGAGAAAGCAAAACGGAGCTGGAGGAATCAGGCTCCTGGACTTCAGACTATACAACAAAGCTACAGTAATCAAGACAGTATGGTACTGGCACAAAAACAGAAATATACATCAATGGAATACGATAGAAAGCCCAGAGATAAACCCACGCACATATGGTCACCTTATCTTTGACAAAGGAGGTAAGAATATACAATTGAGAAAAGAGAGCCTCTTCAGTAAGTGGTGCTGGGAAAACTGGACAGCTACATGTAAAAGAATGAAACTAGAACACTTTCTAACACCATACACAAAAATAAACTCAAAATGGATTAAAGACCTAAACGTATGGCCAGGCACTATAAAACTCTTAGAGGAAAACATAGGCAGACCACTCTGTGACATAAATCACAGCAAGATCCTTTTTGACCTACCTCCTAGAGAAATGGAAATAAAAACAAAAATAAACAAATGGGACCTAATGAAACTTAAAAGCTTTTACACAGTAAAGGAAACTGTAAACAATATGTAAAGACAACCCTTAGGGAGAAAATATTTTCAAACGAAGCAACTGACAAAGGATTAATCTATAAAATATACAAGCAGCTCATGCAGCTCAATATCAAAAAGCAACCCAATCAAGAAGTGGGCAGAAGATCTAAATAGACATTTCTCCATAGAAGACATACAGATGGCCAGAAGGCACATGAAAACCTGCTCAACATCACTAATCATTAGAGAAATGCAAATCAAACTACAATGAAATATCACCTCACACCAGTCAGAATGCCTATCATCAAAAAAAATCTACAAACAATAAATGTTGGAGAGGGTGTGAAGAAAAGGGAACCCTTTTGCACTGTTGGTGGGAATGTAAATTGATACAGCCACTATGGAGAACAGTATGAAGGTTCCTTAAAAAACTAAAAATAGAACTACCATACGACCCAGCAATCCCACTAATGGGCATATACCCTGAGAAAATCAGAATTCAAAAAGAGACATGTACCTCAATGTTCATTGCAGCACTATTTACAATAGCCAGGACATGGAAGCACCCTAAATGTCCATCAACAGATGAATGGATAAAGAAGATGTGGCACATATATACAATGGAATATTACTCAGCCATAAAAAGAAACGAAACTGAGTTATTTGTAGTGAGGTGGATGGACCTAGAGTCTGTCATACAGAGTGAAGTAAGTCAGAAAGAGAAAAACAAATACCATATGCTAACACATATATTGGAGTCTAAAAAAAATGGTTCTGATGAACCTAGTGACAGGGATAAAGACACAGAGGTAGAGAATGGACTTGAGGACACAGGGATGGGGAAGGGTAAGCTGAGATGAAGTGAGAGAGTAGCGCTGACATATATACACTACCAAATGTAAAACAGATAGCTAGTGGGAAGAAGCTGCATAGCACAGGGAGATCAGCTCGGTGGTTTGTGACCACCTAGAGGGGTGGGATAGGCAGGGTGGGAGGGAGGCACAAGAGTGAGGGAATATGGTGATATATGTATACATATAACCGATTCACTTTGTTACAGAGCAGAAACTAACACTACATGGTAAAGCAATTATATTCCAATAAAGATGTTACAAAAAAAATAAAAGAAGAAGAACCATATAAGAACTATAAAGAAAAATGTTTAAAACCCAATTAAGGGACAACTTAGCATTTTAAAAACAAAAACTATGAAATAAAAAATATACCAAAAATTGGAAAAATCATATGAGTACAGAGTTTGATGAATTTTAATACAACATGCACATTCACATAAACTTCAAAGAAATAAACAAATTGAATATTGCTATTAAGAGTTATATATAATATTTGACTGAAACTATTATATATTGTCTGACATTGGCATCAAATACTGTATAAAGTGTCCTAACCCCCACTGCAGTCGTGATATAAAATATTTCCATCACTCCAAAAAGTTCCCTCAATCCTCTTTACAAATATAAATCCATTTCTAGTTCCTGGAAGCTAATGTTCTATTTTCTGTGAATAGAATTCATGCAGATAGAATCATACAATGTTAATCTTTTGTGTCTGGCTTGTTTTATTTACTATAATGCCTTTGAGATTTGCTAATTTGTTCCATGTGTCAATAATTAATTGCTTTTTTGCTAACTGGTCATATTACATTGAATAGATATATTCTTTATTCTCTCTCTTTATTTATTCTTTCATTGTAGATGGATATTTGGGTGGTTTCCAGTTTAGGGTCATTTTATATACAACTGCTATGAACATTCATGTGAAGTCTGATGTGGATATGTGGATATGTTTTCAATTTTCTTGAGTACAATGTAATTTTGACACTAACTACCCAAGTCAGGTCAAACTTAGGTTAAAGGTACAGTCTTCCACAAGGCTGTCCTCACACCAGCAGCACATTTAGGTTTCCCAGGCCACACATACTTTTGACCAATTGCCCACAAATTCAGCCTTCCCACTGCCCCTGCAGGGTAATTCTTTAGAACAACTCATAGAACTCAGGAAAGTGCTATATATACAATTACAATTTTATGACAGCAAAAGGATACAAGTCAAAATCAGCCAAAAGGAGATACACAGGAGATATATGGGAGGGTCCCAAACAAAGCTTTCATGTCCTCAAGATGTATCACCCTTCCAGTACACTGATATATTTCACTAACCAGAGAAACTCACCTGAGCTTCAGGTGTTCAGAGTTTTTGCTGGTGTTTGATTATGTAGGCATGATTGTTGAATCATTGGCTACATGATTCTCAATCTTCAGCCTCCCTCCATTCCCTGGAGGTTGGGAGTTTGGATTGATATCACATGGCTCTAAAACCTCAGTGCTCTAATAACATTGTTGGTCTTTCCGGCAAGGTTAGCCTCCATCTGGAGATCATCTAGGGGTGCAAAATGAGTCACTTCATTAGCATAATCTCAGAAGGTGTGATCAGAGGGGCCCATCATGAATAACAAACATACTTCTATTACCAGGGAAATCCAATATTTAGAGGATCTGTCCCTGAAACCAAGGACAAGTATAATAAAGTATAATAATTTCTTTATTATGCAACATTAGATAATATCTAGGAGAGGAATTGTATGTTCTACTTTACATGAAACTGACAAAATTTTTTCTAAAGTGGCTGTAAAATTTTTTCTTCTGATAAGCAGTACATGAGACTTCTCGTTCTTCATCTTTGCTATTACTTGGCACAGTCAGTCTTCTAAATTTAGCAGTTTTACTTGGTGTACAGTGGTATCACATAATGAATTTGATTTAAATTTTCCTAATGATTAATGATGTTAAGACCTTTTCATGAATTATTAGGTCTTCTCTGGTGAAATGTCTGTTAAAATTTTGCATATATTTTTAATTGGTAGTCTCTTTGGCAGTTTTTAAAAGATTTATTCTATATTTTTATTCATTTTTCATTTTAATCTTTTATAGAACAAATTTATTGAGGTGTAATTCACATACCATACAATTCACCACTCTGAAATGTACAACTGAATGGTTTTAAGGATATTCAACGTTATGCAACCATCATTACTTTTATGGGTTGAATTATGTCCCCCACAAATTCATATGTAGAAGTCCTAACCTCCGGTATCTCAGAATGTGACTTTATTTTGATATAGGGTCTTTGCAGAGATAACCAATTTGAAGTGAGGTAATTAGTGTGGGCTCTAATCTAATATGACTTATGTCATTATAAAAAGGGGAATTTTGGACACAGAGATATTTATAGACAGAAGACGATATGAAGAGACCAAAAGAGAAGATGACCATCTACAAACCAAGGATACAGGCCTGAAACAGATCCTTCCCTCACAGTCCTCAGTAGGAACCAACTCTGCTGACACCTTGATCTCAGGATTGTCAGACAATAAATTTCCTGTTTAAGTCATCCACTGTGTGGTACTTGATTACAGCAACCCTAGCAAACTAAATACAACTATAATAAAATTTATTACTCCCAAAAGAAATCATGTACCCATTAGTAGTCACTCCAGATTTCCTACAAAACCCCTTTGCCTCCAAACATAGGCAACCACTTTCTGTCTACTTTGTCTCTATAGATTTGTCGTGTGAAGTAATATCCCTTTGTGACTTGCATTTCCCTGAGGCCTGATAATGTTGACTGCCTCTTCATGTATTTATTTGCAATTTATAAATTGTCATTGAAGAAACATCTGTTGTACATTAAATTGCCTTATCTCTGATGAAAATTCATGGACCACATATATGTGGGGTTACTTCTATACTCTGTCTTCTGTTCTACTAACATATTTGTGTATCTCAATGCAACAACTGCAATGCTTTTCATTTTGTCTGAAAACAAAGTATTCTATAATATACTATTAAGTTAAGAAAATCCAAAGTACATATATAGTATGATGTGTAGTATAGTATGACATACAATATATGTACATGTAGAGAAAAAAGGTAAAAAGATCAGCACCAAAATATTTATGATGCATATTTACAAGTATTTATATTGCATACTTTTCCTTTTTTTTGTTTTCTAAAATTTCCACAGAGACCATATATTGATTCTATAATAAAAATAAACCATCGATGTTATAACAATAGCAAAATAGAACTAAATTAAGGGCCTAGAAATGAAGAGAACTTCAAAGATGGAATTTTCAGTGCAGAATACTGTGGGACACTTTTTCCCTGTTTATTCATCATATTTCTATGAATGGAAGCCTGAGATTGCATTTTTTTTTTTATAGCAACAACACCTCATTACTTTGAGTTTACAGTCAACAAAAACTCCCAGATCTTTTCTCAGGAACTGCTTTCCAGCCCAAATTTTCTGCTTCCATTCTTTTTTATTACTGGAGAAAAGTTTAAGCATCTTCTGTACAAAATGAACCATATTATAATTACCTGATAAAATAAAATCCAATTAAAATAAAACAATATATGCATTACATAGTTTAAAGAGCTAAATACAAAACAATTTACCCCCACCCCAAGTACTACTCTATAGTGGCAACCACTTTCATATATTTTAGCTGATTCTTTAGATTTTGTCTCCATATTAAAACACACATTCACACACTTACATTGCTGTTTCTTGGTTTTTTAGTTTTAGGGATTATCTACAATGAAAGGTAAGATTCTAATATGGCACCCACGATTCCTGTCTCCTGGCATCCACACCTTTCCGAGACCCACCCTCCTTCCTCTAGAGTTTTCATTTAGGAGGGTTGTACAACTTGCTCTAACCAATAGAATATGACAAAGTTTAAAGAATATCACTCCTGTTACATTATATGGGAAGAGTGCAGGAATTTTTTTTTTTTGTAATTAAGTCCCTTATTCAGTTGCTTTTAAGTTATTCAAAAAAGAAATTATCCTGTGTGGGCCTGACCTAATCAGGAAAGCCTTTTAAAAGATGGTCTAGAGGTATGTGACTGGAAGCATCCCCTGGCCCCTTTGTACATATGTGTGCACGTGTGTTATTAGATTTGAAGAACTAAGCGGCCACGAATTCTGCCACTGCAAGAAAATGAATTCTGCTAACAAACTGAGGGAACTACAATGTGGATCCTTTGAAAGTTGAGCCTCCAGCATAGCTAACAACTTGATTTCAGCTTTGGCAGACCCTGAGCAGACAGCCCAGCCAAGGGGTACCCTGACTTCTGACTCTCAGAAACTGTATGATAATAAATAAGAGTTATTGTAATTTTTGGTGCAGAAATTGGGTAAGTTATGCAGAAATAGTAGGTTTGGCAACTTCATACACAGCAACAAAAAGCTAGTCTATCTGCTTACTTCCTGTTAGGAAATGGTTATCTTTCACCATTCATTCTCCCAACCACCAGTCTTTGCTCCCACCATCACATATATGCACACATCTAATCTTTCTATCCTCTGAATATAAATGTATACAAATTTTGGAAAAGGTCAGTATTTAGTGTTTACATAATATAGATTATAGTATTCACAACTGAGCTGTGAAACATGTCTCTTTTAATAACTGTCATGTTTTTGCTGTTTTGTGGCCTACTTAACTTTGAATATTGCTTTTTTAAAAATTGTGTTCATAGGCTGATTTTGCTCAATTTCCAGAATTCTAATCACTTACCCCCAAAGGAATATTTATCTTACTCCATCCATTCCCTACCTTTAAGATTAGAACCTCATAGGTATTCTCCTAGAATGAGGATAAGCAGCAAACCTACTGGCATTTAGGGGGACCAAAGCTTAATTCTTATCTTTCATGATTTGCTTACAGGATAGATAACCTGGTACAAATTATTTTCAAATAGGAAAAACTACTCTATTCAGGTAACCTTGACTAATTTTGCCTCAGAGCATAGTCCCTCCCAGGTTAGTGAGTCTTTGCTTGTTTCCAGATTTAATCCTCTCCACTGGACTATGTTTCTGACAGTACCAGCATGTCTTGTGCCTAAGTCTGGCTTTGTTAAGACTAGGGTCAAAGTTGGATCTCTGTAGAACATTCAAAGACTTTTCTTTAAAAAGGGAATGATCATTTCTTCAAACTATTTTGGACATGACTGTGCCTGTTTGTTCACTTAAAACCTTAATAATTTTAAGAGACATAGAAAATTAAAATAACAGCGAACTCAGAGAGGGGCAGATAACTGTCAAATTGTATTCTCGCCCATTCACTTGGAGAAGGCTTCTCAAGGCAGAATGCCTCTGAAGGGTGGCACATTTTGATGTCTTTTGCTTCTTTTCACCCTGGCTAGTTAAGTTAGAATGCCTACTTACACACACGCACACACACGCACACAGTCTCTGGATCCCTGTTGTATACAAGGCATGAAATTATCTTAAAAGAAATATACAGTCCCTTACATCAGGAAACTTGCACAAGCCTCTTAGATAGCCTCATCCACCAGAAGGCAGACAGCAGGAGCAAGAAGAACTACAATCCTGCAGCCTGTGGAACAAAAACTACATTCACAGAAAGACAGACAAGATGAAAAGGCAGAGGGCTATATACCAGATGAAGGAACAAGATAAAACCCCAGAAAAACAACTAAATGAAGTGGAGATAGGCAACCTTCCAGAAAAAGAATTCAGAATAATGATAGTGAAGATGATCCAGGACCTCAGAAAAAGAATGGAGGCAAAGATTGAGAAGATGCAAGAAATGTATAACAGAGATCTAGAAGAATTAAAGAACAAACAGAAATGAACAATACAATAACTGAAATGAAAAATACACTAGAAGGAATCAATAGCAGAATAACTGAGGCAGAAGAACAGATAAGTGACCTGGAAGACAGAATGGTGGAATTCACTGCTGTGGAACACAATAAAGAAAAAAGAATGAAAAGAAATGAAGACAGCCTAAGAGACCTCTGGGACAACATTAAACGCAACAACATTCACATTATAGGGGTCCCAGAAGGAGAAGAGAGAGAGAAAGGACCCAAGAAAATATTTGAAGAGATTATAGTCGAAAACTTCCCTAACATAGGAAAGGAAATAGCCACCCAAGTCCAGGAAGCGCAGAGAGTCCCATACAGGATAAACCCAAGAAGAAACACACTGAGACACATAGTAATCAAATTGGTAAAAATTAAAGACAAAGAAAAATTACTGAAAGCAGCAAGGGAAAAAATGACAAATAACATACAAGGGAACTCCCATAAGGTTAACAGCTGATTTCTCAGCAGAAACTCTACAAGCCAGAAGGGAGTGGCATGATATACTTAAAGTGATGAAAGGGAAGAACCTACAACCAAGATTACTCTATCCAGCAAGGATCTCATTCAGATTCGATGGAGAAATCAAAAGCTTTACAGACAAGCAAAAGCTAAGAGAATTCAGCACCACTAAACCAGCTCTACAACAAATGCTAAAGGAAATTCTCTAAGTGGGAAACACAAGAGAGGATAAGGACCTACAAAAACAAAACCCCCAAAATTAAGAAAATGGTAATAGGAACATACATATCGATAATTACCTTAAATGTGAATGGATTAAATGCTCCAACCAAAAGACACAGGTTTGCTGAATGGATACAAAAACAAGACCCATATATATGTTGTCTACAAGAGACCCACTTCAGACCTAGGGACACATACAGACTGAAAGTGAGGGGATGGAAAAAGATATTCCATGCAAATGGAAATCAAAAGAAAGCTGGAGCAGCAATACTCATACCAGATAAAATAGACTTTAAAATAAAGAATGTTACAAGAGACACGGAAGGACACTACATAATGATCAAGGGATCAATCCAAGAAGAAGATATAACAATTATAAATATATATGCACCCAACATAGGAGCACCTCAATACATAAGGCAACTGCTAACAGCTCTAAAAGAGGAAATTGACAGTAAAACAATAATAGTGGGGGCTTTTAACACCTCACTTACACCAATGGACAGATCATCCAAACAGAAAATTAAAAAGGAAACACAAGCTTTAAATGACAGAATAGACCAGATAGATTTAATTGATATTTATAGGACACTCCATCCAAAACCAGGAGATTACACTTTCTTCTCCAGTGCACAAGGAATATTCTCCAGCATAGATCACATCTTGGGTCACAAATCAAGCCTCAGTAAACTTAAGAAAATTGAAATCATATCAATCATATCAATTGACCACAACGCTATGAGATTAGAAATCAATTACAGGGAAAAAAACGTAAAAAACACAAACACATGGAGGCTAAACAATACGTTACTAAATAACCAAGAGATCATTGAAGAAATCAAAGAGGAAATCAGAAAATACCTAGAGACAAATGACAATGAAAACATGACAATCCAAAACGTATGGGATGCAGCAAAAGCAGTTCTAAGAGGGGAGTTTATAGCTATACAAGCCTACCTCAGGACACTAGAAAAATCTCAAATAAACAATATAAGCTTACACCTAAAGGAACTAGAGAAAGAAGAACAAACAAATCCCAAAGTTAGCAGAAGGAAAGAAATCGTAAAGATCAGAGCAGAAATAAATGAAATAGAAACAAAGAAAACAATAGCAAAAATCAATAAAACTAAAAGCTGGTTCTTTGAGAAGATAAACAAAATTGATAAGCCATTAGCCAGACTCATCAAGAAAAAGAGGGAGAGGACTCAAACCAAGAAAATTAGAAATGAAAAAGGAGAAGTTACAACAGACACCGCAGAAATACAAAGCATCCTAAGAGACAACTACAAGCAACTCTATGCCAATAAAATGGACAACCTGGAAGAAATGGACAAATTCTTAGAAAGGTATAACCTTCCAAAACTGAACCAGGAAGAAATAGAAAATATGAACAAACCAATCACAAGTAATGAAATTGAAACTGTGATTAAAAATCTTCCAACAAACAAAAGTCCAGGACCAGATGGCTTCACAGGCGAATTCTATCAAACATTTAGTGAAGCGCTAACACCCATCCTTCTCAAACTCTTCCAAAAAATTGCAGAGGAAGGAACACCCCCAAACTCATTCTATGAGGCCACCATCAACCTGATACCAAAACCAGACAAAGATACTACAAAAACAGAAAATTACAGACCAGTATCACTGATGAATATAGATGGAAAAATCCTCAACAAAATATTACAAAGAGAATCCAACAACACATTGAAAGGATCATACACCATGATCAAGTGAGATTCATCCCAGGGATGCAGGGATTCTTCAATATATGCAAATCAATCAATGTGATACACCATATTAACAAATTGAAGAAAAAAAACCGTATGATCATCTCAATACATGCAGAAAAAGCTTTGGAAAAATTTCAACACCCATTTATGATAAAAACCTTCCAGAAAGTGGGCATAGAGGGAACCTACCTCAACATAATAAAGGCCATATACGACAAACCCACAGCAAACATCATTCTCAGTGGTGAAAAACTGAAAGCATTTCCTCTAAGATCAGGAACAAGACAAGGATGTCCACTCTTGCCACTATTATTCAACATAGTTCTGGAAGTCCTAGCCACGGCAATCAGAGAAGAAAAAGAAATAAAAGCAATACAAATTGGAAAAGAAGAAGTGAAACAGTTACTCTTTGCAGATGACATGATACTATACATAGAGAATCCTAAAGATGCCAGCAGAAAACTACTAGAGCTAATCAATGAATTTGGTAAAGTTGCAGGATACAAAATTAATGCACAGAAATATCTTGCTTTCCTATACACTAATGATGAAAAATCTGAAAGAGAAATTAAGGAAACACTCCCATTTACCATTGCAACAAAAAGAATAAAATACCTAGGAATAAACCTACCTAGGGAGACAAAAGACCTGTATGCAGAAAACTATAAGACACTGATGAAAGAAATTAAAGATGATCCCAACAGATGGAGAGATATACCATGTTCTGGGATTGGAAGAATCAATATTGTGAAAATGACTATACTACCCAAAGCAAGCTACAGAGTCAATGCAATCCCTATCAAATTATCAATGGCATTTTTTACGGAACTAGAACAAAAAGTCTTAAAATTTGTATGGAGACACAAAAGACCCCGAATAGCCAAAGCAGTCTTGAGGGAAAAAAACGGAGCTGGAAGACTCAGACTCCTGGACTTCAGACTATAATACAAGGCTACAGTAATCAAGACAGTATGGTACTGGCACAAAAACAGAAATATGGATCAGTGGAACAGGATAGAAAGCCCAGAGATAATCCCATGCACCTATGGTCAACTAAACTATGACAAAGGAGGCAAGGATATACAATGGAGAAAAGACAGTCTCTTCAATAAGTGGTGCTGGGAAAACTGGACAGCTACATGTAAAAGAATGAAATTAGAACACTCCTTAACAGCATATACAAAAATAAACTCAAAATGGATTAGAGACCTAAATGTAAGACCGGACACTATAAAACTCTTAGAGGAAAGCATAGGAAGAACACTCTTTGACATAAATTGTAGTAATATCTTTTTGGATCTGTCTCCTAGTAATGTAAATAAAAACAAAAATAAACAAATGGCACCTAATTAAACTTAAAAGCTTCTGCATAGCAAAGGAAACCATAAACAAAACAGAAAGACAACCTACAAAATGGGACAAAATATTTGCAAATGATGCGACCAACAAGGGATTAATTTCCAAAATTTACAAATAGGTCATACAGCTCAATACCTACCCCCCCCAAAAAAGCAAACAACCTAATCAAAAAATGGTCAGAAGATCTAAATAGACATTTCCACAAAGAAGACATACAGATGGGCAAAAGGCACATGAAAAGATGCTCAACATCACTAATTATCAGAGAAATGCAAATCAAAACTACATACAATGACGTATCACCTCACATTAGTCAGAATGTCCATCATTAAAAAGTCTACAAATAATAAATGCTAGAGAGGGTGTGGAGAAAAGGGAACCCTCCTACACTGTTGGTGGGAATGTAAATTGGTACAGCCACTATGGAGAAGTTTGCAGGTTTCTTAAAAAACTAAAAATAGAGCTACCATATGATCCTGCAATCCCACTCCTGGGCATATATCTGGAGAAAAGCATAATTCAAAAAGACACATGCACCCCAATATTCATTGCAGCACTGTTTACAATAGCCAAGACATGGAAGCAACATGAATGTCCATTGACAGATGAATGAATAAAGGAGGTGTGGTATATATATATACAATAAAATATTAGCCATGAAAAAATTAATCTTCTCCAATTTAATTTTAAAGTTCATATTGTCATTCATTTTTTGGATAAATCTTTTACTCTTTTATTCATTTTTTGGATAAATCTTCATTTTTTGCATAAATCTTTTGGACATTAGAGTTTCCCCCTCCTCCTCAAATTTTGGGTATTACAACAATGGCATAGAAATGTAAATAGCCAAATCTTTGTGCATATCTGTGTTACTTCCTTAGAACAAATCCTCATAATAATACAATTATTAGGTCAATGGTTTTTGTACATTTAAAATTTAAAAAGCTTTAAAAGCTTTCCTAATCCTTGAGAAATTGATCTAAAAAATTATATCTCTACAGCAGGGTTGGTAATGAGCCTCATGCCACATCCTTGCCAGTACTATCATTTTTTAAAAAAACCTTATTTTAAAAATATTTGTCTTGGGCTTCCCTGGTGGCGCAGTGGTTGAGAATCTGCCTGCTAATGCAGGGGACACGGGTTCGAGCCCTGGTCTGGGAAGATCCCACATGCCACGGAGCAGCTGGGCCCGTGAGCCACAATTGCTGAGCCTGCGCGTCTGGAGCCTGTGCCCCGCGACGGGAGGGGCCGCGATAGAGAAAGGCCCGCGCACCGCGATGAAGAGCGGTCCCCGCACCGCGATGAAGAGTGGCCCCCGCTTGCCGCAACTGGAGAAAGCCCTCGCACGAACCGAAGACCCAACACAGCCAAAAATAAATAAATAAATAAATAAATAAATAAGAAAATCCTTTAAAAAAAAAAATATTTGTCTTATTAATATTAATATTATTTTTCCATGTTTCCTGATTATTTTTGTACATGAGTGTCATTTTGTGAATGACCTATTCCTGTTCTTTCCATGTTTTTACAACAGTATGTATGATTTTTCTTATTAACTTTCAAACAACTTATATTTTAAGAGCAGTAACAATTTCACCTTATATATTTAACTTTTTCACAATTAGTTGCATGCCTTTAAATTTTATTCTATTTGATGTAACAATTTTATTTTTATTTTTATGTAGTCAAATATTTCCTTTTTGTTTTAATGCCATGTATAGAAAATATTTTTCTTACCCAATAACATGTAAACACTTAGAAGTATTTTAATGGCTGTATTCTATTTTGTCATGTTTATGTGCTATGGAGTTGCATCACACATGGGGTTTAATTTGTAAAATCAACAATTTTTAGAAAGTAAGTCAAAAATTACCAAGAGTCAAATTTATTCCTGATCACTATTTCTTTGAATGAATACCAAAGGTAGTTGGGTTAAGTTCAGAATGTTCATAAGCCATATTCACCATACAAGATGACCCCACCAAGTGGTGAAGTGGGGGAAAGGGGGGCAGAATTCTCTCCCAAATAATATTTTCTCTGGGACCTAAACTTCTGAGGGAGGGCTACGTGTTGAGCTACACGAACATCACTTCTTAAATAATTTCTCTTTCTGTATTAAAATAAAAACTGATTTAAGTCTAAATAAATGTGCATACAATGGTATTTGAAACTAAGATGATTTATTTTCATGTTGTATTTAAGTTACTGTCAATTTTTCACTGTCGTATATAATGTTGTGACTTACAATTTTGTACACATTTCTCTTTATACCTTTACCATTCCTGAAAGTGGGTCAGAGTTTTGAAATATTCTTTAAGATCTTAAATAGTGTATGTCGGCCAACAGGTGTCCAGAAAGATTATAACAATTTACATTTATATGAGATGTTTGACAATTTGTCTTAAGGCAGATAGGATTTAGACCATTATAAATGGAAGAGAAAGCACTTTATGCTTAATGAGTAACATGAACAAAGACACTGAAATATGGCAATGCAGGAATATTCAGTGAAAGACAAGCTATCTGATGCATGTAAAGGGCTTTAACTGGTGATGGAATCTGGATTCATGTGCAAAATTGATACCTATTTTTCTGTTAATTCTCTATGACTTGATTGGTTACTTACTGCAGTTATAGTAGTTTTCATATTATGCTGTAAAAATCACAGAGACAAATTAATAGACTGTAAATTCCTTGTAGGCAGCCTGTCCTGTGTTAACAGTTGTTTCCAAATTACCTATTATGTGCCTGTCACGTAGTGGTGCTCAAAAGTATTTATTGAATGAATGAGTTGGTTTTCCATAAAAATAGGGGAAAAATTAAATGTTAACTCTGTCTTTTGCTTTTGATACTGAATTCCTGCAACACTGGTTGCCTATATAATTGCTTTGGTAATTAATGACAAGCACAATGTCTTCTGGCATTTTTAAATGTTTTGAATTATTTCTATAACATTATTTAACTTTTCAAGTAATTGTGTTGTTTCCACATCTTAATTCTAAATATTTTGAGATCAAGAAGGATGTCTATTTTCTTTCAGCATCACTGGTTGTCATTAATAAATTGACTAATTGATAATTTAAATATATTCATAAAATGTATAAAGGTAATATTCAAATGGAAGGCAAGAGATCACATGAAAAGTCTACATGAGGATACTAACCTGTTTGCATTTTTCTCTACATTTAGAACCACAAAAAATAAAAGGTCACGAAATTTACTGGCTGTGCCCATAGCTCTGTGGCTCTGTGACTTTGGATCTGTTTCTTTATATCTTTTGCTGTATATGAAAAATTGGGATAGTATTTGCTATTGCAAATATTAAATGAAATATTAAATGTCATATAGCACCTAGTAATAATTGAAATTTATTAAAAGCTCAAAAATAAGGTGGAAACTCTAAGCTTTCTATCCCCACCCACACCCCTGGAGTTCCCAGTGTTCCTAGGATGGACTCATTCTGACTTGTAGATCTTGAGGCCATAAGAATATTTCCTTCAGATTGACTTATACCAGTAAAGCCGTAGTACCTATTATCTATATACATATATTTAAATTTTCTGTAATTTTGTATATTTCACGGTGGCAGGGATCTAAGAAGGAGAATCGTTCCTCCTTTGCAGGCTATCCTGAAAGAAAACAAATGCATTTTGTTTTTTGAATAATTAAGTGGTTTGTGTGTGTGTTCCCCACACAGTACTGAGGACCACAAAATAAAATACCATAGGGAACTTAAATGACCTTGAGGCTAAGCTAAAATTCTTTGGATTCTGAGTTCCTCCATTCTGAAATTCGGTGTGTCTAGTTCATAGGCCTGTGGCACATTTAGTTTAAGTTTAGTGGTCACATAAATCTTAGTGGAATAAAGAAAATGGAAATGCAGGGGCTTGAATTCACAAGAGAGTTAATGTGCAGGTTATTTTTTGAGAAAAATGAAGACAGATTTTTATAATGAGGATGTGGGCAGTGGATGAATAAAGTAGATGAAAAGGTGCCCTCTATGGCTTTTTTAATTGCTCTTACTCAAATCTTTAAGTAAATACCTCCAGAAATGGGTATTGATCCTTGCTTACTGAACAGAGTCAAAGACATTCATCAAAGAGCCATATAGAAGACTAATTTTTATTGCTATATAAACACAGAGTATTAGGAGTGGAAGACCTATTTCCATATTAGTGTTTGCCTTTGTATTTGAGATTAAGAAAATAGAAAAATATTTCCACTCTTCTTTGTATATAAAATGATATATCCTTGCACTTAAAAAGCCATTTTGTCATTATTAAGGAATATATATATATATACACACACAAACGAACAATGTGCATGCAGATATGATTATGTGTGGGCAAATATGTGAGCATGTGTATAGATACTGTGTTTATTATGTTAGTATTATATATTTTACTAATAGAAAAATACAGAAAAGGATAACTGAAATATTTTTTAGCTATTTTTTAGAACATGTGCGCATATTCTATTACGTTCTCCTTTATTACTGTTTTTTTCCCTTTGACTTAGGTTGCTGGAGTTCCAGCTAGAATAAATTAGAATAGTTTAAGAAATTCTTGCTTCACATCTTTACCCAATAAACCAGCAGTCTCGTGAGTTTCCTTCCTCCAAGTTATCATTGCCCTCAGAACCCCTGAGATCTCATGGATACCTCCCTGTCTCCTGATCTGCTGTCAAGACTGCCTTAGAAGGTTAAAAAAAACAGTGCAGAAGTAAACTGCAGATTGCCAGCTGCAGAGTTA
Source organism: Balaenoptera acutorostrata (assembly GCF_949987535.1). NCBI lineage: Eukaryota > Metazoa > Chordata > Mammalia > Artiodactyla > Balaenopteridae > Balaenoptera > Balaenoptera acutorostrata. The sequence continues at coordinate 98,042,124 of NC_080067.1, read as the reverse complement.
CATGCCTAATGATGCCAGAAAATTACAAGAATTAGCAATAAATCTACAAGAAGCACACTAAGTACCCAGACAAAATGCTTTTGCATTTAGATGTTCATTCTAGAAAGGTGTCACACAACTCTTCCAAGATTCCTCATTAAATAAGCAGCAAGAAAGGTAAAAGAAACAAGTCACAGTAGGGGATCACTTAACAAGAAGATTTCACACTAGGAAAAGTGTTTAAATTCATGGCATTTGCACACTATTTATGCTGTACTTAAATTGCCGTTTTCTAAATTTACCATGATTTCTGTCTTATATCCTTATTTAAACTATTCAGATTAACCGGGACACTCTCCTTTTAGGACTTAAGGAATCTCCACCCTTCTCACAACTTTCAGGGTTTGTGTGCCCTTCTCTACTCCTCTGACCTTTTAGATTCTTCAACAAAGTAGTTTGCATTTATAATACATAACAAAGAATATCATAGAAATAAGAATTGGGAAACAGGATGTCCCTTAATCTGCATACCTTCCATGGTTGCTGTGACAACATGACTCTTAAATTAGATTACTCTTATGAGAAAACCTTTGTCTAAGTTTTAATTATGACCCCACCAAGGCTCCTCCCAAATATGTGAGGGAAGGAAGAATTGGCAAAGGTAAGGATTCTTTTTCATAAAAAAGCTTATTATTTATTCTGCCATAAAAGTATTATATATTTAGTATGGAAAATATTGAGTTATAAAAGAAGTAAAAAAGTCGTATAGAGTATGACTTTTTAATTCATTTTTGTTAAGTCTTTTTCCCATTTTTCAAATTCAGTAAATTTTAGTTATAATAACTTTTTTCACTAACTTTAAGTTATAGTGCTTACTCCTGTTACCATAAGCTCTCTGTAAGCATTATTTGAGTCACTGACACTTTCAGCCTTTAGCTTTGATAAATACTGCCATAGATGAATCCTTTAAAGTGTCACAATACACCTGTTGTTTGTCCCAAATCGTGCTCACCTTCTTTAGGAAATCGTCTTCCTGCTCTAACTACCACAATCAGCTGGACAAATGGAGACAGCCATCTTTTGATACTTACCACTTCTCTGTTCATAGTGATTATTTTAGATAGGAAACCCATGCTGGTGTGGGCTACGGTAGGTTGGCATAGAAATGGGCACCTGCATAAAGCTGGGTCATTGAGAACTATTCTTGAGAATTTTTTAGGAATTTTAAAAGAGAGCAATTCTGTTCCCATCTGGTAGAGTACATGGGAGGCTCTCAGGCTGCCATCAGTGATGTTTCCCCCTTCATGAAAGGATCTGCTCTGTAGAGAAAGAAAAAAAAGCAGACATAAGACCAAGCTAGTGCTGGCAGCATATCAGTTTTGTTCTTATTTTCACTGAAGCCCAGCCATGGTTATGTGTCTTCTAACACATGTTGCTTCCAGCCTAAATTTGTTTAAGTAGAATTTCTATTACCTGCAACCAAAAAAGTACTGGTGAATACAATATATGCAGCTCCTAATTTATCCAGGAATGTTAAAATATAGTATTTTAATTATAACATCAGCATTTGATATTTTCATTTAAATTTCCTTTGGTATTTTTATTTACTTGAACATTTTGTATGTTATTTGGTGCATGACTTTACTGTGAGTTGCATCCTTTAACACCCTTTACAGTACCATTATTATTTTTTCATTTAATGTTTTTTTTTGCTTAACTTCAACCTTGTCAGAAACGCAAACTGTAACTTCTGCGTTCTTTTTTGTCTGATAAAATTGTGACACTTTTTTATTTTTGGCCACTCTGAGTCAGTTTATTTGGAGGAGTCTCTTGTGTAGTATTTAGAGTTGGAATTTGCTTTGAGATCAAATCTGAGATTATTTATTTTAATATAGCATTTTAGTTCATCTTCTGTTATTGAAATGATAGAAATGTTTGCTCTCAGTTCTACCATATTATTTTTTGTGCCTTCCCATTTTAAGTCCACAAAACTCTTTCACCTGTGGTCTATTTGTTTTGCTTCTTGTACATGTGCAAGAACATGTGTGCATGCATGCCAGACATTCAGGGGCATTTCTAATAAAGAAGATTTGCATTTTCTGTTACGTGGTTATCTTTTTATAAACACGTTAAGCTCCTCTTTCTTGAGAATTTATCTATTAATTATCCTCTACAGACAAAACAAAAATTAGCATATTTCTTTTTCTTCTCTTCTTCCACTCTTTCTCCCACCATTTGGTTTTAGTCAGTGCATTATTTTTGTTAATGTTTGTTTAACTTTGTATATACTTAAATATACTTATATCTGTATTACTTTATTTTTATCTCTAAATAATATATTGGATAACTCCTCCAGCTCTTACATTTAGATAGCTTTTAGGCTATCTTTCATTAACACTTTAGGTTTTGGGGCAGGTTTTTGCTAATTGAATATAACTCAAACCCATGTAGTATGAGAATTAAACCTAAAATCAATCTATTAGTGTTTAAATCCCGTTTTCTCTTAAAATGGAGTGAGGAACCACAGAAACAAAAATAAGTGAACAAAAGAAACAAAAATTAAGTAAACAACTGAAAAAATTCCCTTCTTTAAAAACGAGATTGATAGTTCACATCTCTAAGAGAATGTAACTGATGAGTACTCTAAAAATTTTTCATAGTTAAATAAAAATGAATCAGAAACAGATCAACAAAGATGTCCCTGTATTAGTTGAAAGTATTCAATAGGAGAAGAAATTCTAGAAGCAAAATAATTGTCTTGCATCTTTGGGTCATGAAGAACGGGTCTAAAATTTTTAAAGAAAGTCAAAATAGAATCCTTTATTATTTTTTTCTCAATTTTCTCTTCACCAAAAAGAAGAAAATAACAGTACCCATTACCACATAGACTGTTACAAGCTCTAAATGAAATAATTCAAGTAAAGCAGTTGGTACAATTTCAGAGACATAGTAAGCACTTGATAAATGTTAATTGTTGCTGTTTACCTTTTTTTTATAAAAATGCATAACTTAATGAGACTTTTATTAAAAAAAAAAGGACATACATGGGGGGATGGGAGAGAATGGTGAGATCTGTGTATTACCCAGTAAATGCCTATAACAAGCTGCTCCCTAGACATTGCAGTCTTTAGCCAAAGCCTCATTTTAGGCAGATGTTCTCATTGTCTGTAGATCTTAAAATTTTCTACTTTTTTCACTCGTCATATCTCTTCTAGTATTCATCAAAGGTTTCTATTTCCTTGCATTTCATTTCCTAGAGGTCTCTCAGTATGGCTATCACATCTGTAGCAGTATAATAAAGGGTAGGCTTGGTTTGGAGCATTTCTCTTGTCATCAAATACACAGATACAATGGCATGGTCTTTTGGAAACAATGCCCTAATGCAGTTCTTTAGAATCCTGTGGTTTACAAAAGGACCCACTGGGCAGTTGGGGGTGAAGTAGGAGTTGGTGTGGATGATCTGCAAATAAGCATAAGAAAGGATGGGTCTGGGCCTACCCTCCTCAATTTGATATGTTTCATATGTTAGAGTTCATGCCATATCACCCTAACTAAAAGCAGTAAATCAAATATTGGAGTTTAAAGTGACAGCAGGATAGGATAGCTGCTTTTCTGGAGGTGAGAATGTTGGGGTCTCTTAAAACAACATACATTGAACAGCATATACTCTGCCTACCTTTAGAACCATTTTCTGTTGTCATCAGTGCTTATAATAGTTATTCTAGGTCATTGAGACCACATTATCTTCTGGGTCTCTCACTTTTATCTATTCTGTGAGATCCTCTATTATTTAAATACTTCTCAGCAAAAACTTAATCAATATATTACATTATTCACATTCTGACTATGGGTATTTTGACCAAAGGGTATCAATATTCTGGTATAATATTTTTAACCTACTATCTCTCCAGACCCTTCTTATGTATCTAAATGTATAATAGATATACATAAAGGCTATGAAGTCATCCATAGACCTGACATAATTTATTGTTACCAAACATCATGATGAGTATAAAATTTGCTTCTTACAAGGGTCAAACATGTCTTCTATTGCAGATAGAGATACAGTCATCCTAAGTTTAAAACTAGGTTTTAGTTACACTTGGAATTAAATAAGAAATGACTTGGTAAACTATCCTAATCATGATTGGTACTCATATGGCCTCAGACTGTTTTTAATAACAAGTCTGTTATGAATATATAATGACATGAAGCTGAATGTGGAGGGAAGTGGCATGTCCATAAATCTGTTTTAAATGACATCATTTTTGGTGCAGATGCCAGAGACAGCTATGAAACACTTTAAGCTGCAAGTACATTCCCCCAATATAGCTGCCTGTCCGGTCATTTCATCTCAATTTACTTCAATTCCAGATCAAGGATATTTTGTTTGCTCATGCTATAAAATGTCATTTTTTAACTTCACACCCAAAAAAAGCAATATGCAAAACTGAAGCATAAAAGGATATAAAAAAATTTCGGAGTATACGCACTTGTGTTGGCACATCAAAGAAAAAAGAAAGAATCAAGATAAGACAACAGTTCTTTTAAATTTTAAAAATATTCATAGATCTGTACAAAACTATTGTTAGAATCTGGTTGGAATCCTTATAAATCTGAGTGGTAATATTATTCAGCCCTCTATGCCTGATTCTTATCCTTCTCCCTAAGCTTTATAATACAAAGATTCTAAGAATAATTTAAAAGTATACGGGAAGGACATAAAGAAACAGAAAGGCAAATAATAGAAGAAAACATTTTTTAAATTAATGGGAAGGTAATTGTATATTTTTATAATTTCCTACAAATTTGATAAATTTGTAATCCAACACATAAAGGAAAGGTCTCAAATTATATAATAATATGTGTACACCCATGTGTGTTGAGGGTACACACACGTGCAGTGAACTCAGCTTGTCTATAGATTGAACTAATTACGATAGTTGAAGCTCTAGGGAAGCTGGAGTCTGTGATTTCCATCAATAGGCATGGATATAATTAACCAATAACTATGGAGGATGTGGTTCTACAAAGTAACGGATTTTTTTAGCATCTGCCAGAAACACATCTGTTGTGTTATATTTTATTGGCACACTATGATTAACAATCCAATACACTTTAAAATATTTGCATGAGATTTGACTTTTATATATTTACATATGTAGAGAATCACCATGATTTTCTCTCCCTTGCTTTGGAAAGTATTTCCTTTGCTCTAATCTATCCAATCGCTTATATCACCTTATCTATACACACCCATACTCTCCTCTACCCCCGCCCCCATCTATCTTCTTTAGTATAATACATAACAAAACAAGCACAATAAAGACTTGTCAAAGGCATGCAGGTGTACATATGGCAGAGGGGCTCCTATTTCACCACACATCACCATTCATTAATAATAAACACCAGGCTAGATTTTATAGATTTTGGGATCCCTCAAATTTGTAAGGGCTCATATGCACATTCAAAACTCTTTTGTGAACATCATCAGTCATTATTTATATTCGATATAACTGTCATCCTAAACAAAAACTTTCATTAGGAGTCTAATGTTCTGTGGGTGGTCTGACTCTTCTTCCCGCTCTTCCCCTCCCAGACCTGAAATATACTGCTGCTGCTACTACCGCTACTACTACTACAACCACAACAATTAGTACTACTACTACAACTAAGCTGGGGAAACTGAGTACTAGAGAGGTAATTCTGCTCTTTCCCAGTGTTTCTGAACCAGGTTCATTTCCCCAACACCCAGCAAACCAAATGCTGAGACGCCAAGGTTTGTGGCAGAGAAGAGGTTTATTCACAAGGCAGCCAATCGAGGAGATGGGAGAACAAATCTCAAATCCACCTCCCCAAGAGGCTCCAGGTATCTATGAGATAAGGCCGAGGTGTGGGGAACTTGGGGAGAGGTGGTAATAGATAAGAAAAAGATGATGTAATCTTTGTTCTGCTCAGGAACAACTAAACTTCTTCCTGGGGGGCATGGTTGGAAATGGTGTCATTAGCCTGTTCTAAGGGTGGAGTTTTTGCCCCTTTGACATGAAAAGGTCACCAGTTGGACACTTGCATGTGCCCAGTTAGAGGGTCGGTGGTCCTAACCAGTCTTAACTAGTTTAAGCTTAAACTGGACACAGCTGACTCCAACTTCCTGAAAAACAACCTGGGCAAATACCTTATTGCTTAGGCTACATGATGCTTGGAGGACATGCAAGTTTTTGTTAAAAAACAATTAAAGCGAGCTTGAGTAATTTAGGCAGGTTACAGTTTATTATTTATTAAGAAAGTTATAGTTTAATGACTCTAACTTGTGATTACCCTCGGTTTCACCAGTAATAAGGAAGATTATTTTAATGCTTATTTAATTTTAATATTTTATCATTTTTATTTCTTAAATTCCAAATTATTCTGAACATGAGCGTAATTTTATTGAGCCAAATCTATTTAGACAAGTATATTTCCTTTCCAAATTGAAGTTAAGAACTGACTAGAAAAATAAGAGGCAAAAGTATAACAGTAAAATTTTTGGCACATAGATATGATTAATACTAAATTCATAAATTTTTGATTGGATGGAAGGCTATGATAAAATAATAATCATTAGTACCTCAATGTGTTATATTTTTTGCAGTCAATAATAAAGCTGTCAATATGGATGAGGAGATCAAAAGAATAGTCTTATTGAATTAATGATAAAATTGTGTTGAGCAGGATGTTTAGATCCTTAAAGGTTTTGTCTGTGGGGATGTGGTCATAGATTATTTCATAATTAGACAAATTAAAAAATATAGACACAGATATAAATAAATAAATAATATTGCTTATATTTTATTAGTTGAGGGAAAGCATGTTTATGAAAAACTCTTAAGAAGAGTGGATGGGTCTATTTTGGAGGGTGAATTATAATAAAGTAATGAAATCATTGAATAAAGGATAATAACAGCAAACCCCATCTCTTTCACCAGGGAGGGAAGTAGATATGAAAAGGCTTGCGCAGTAAAAATCCTAGGAATGGGGAAATGTCATAATGTTAGTTAGGAAGTATAATACTGTCCATATTTCTGTCTAAAGACAGTGAATTTATTTTCAGTTCAAATTCATTATAAAAGTTAATACTTCCATGGAGAAAACTATAATTTGTGGCAGGATAGTTTTTTGAAATACTGTTTTATGTTATGCTCTCTTTATTTTTCTTCCATATCTCCTTTAAAGAAGCTGACTAGAACCTATTTTGCCTCTTTACTCAAGGATTGTTTACAGGCATAAGCAGAAACTACTTGACGAAAAAGGCAGGCTTGTTACCATATTTTGTAAAAGTGAAAGCCTGAGGAGAAAAGAAGGAAGAATAAATCAGAGGCCTGGGGAAATGGGCACTGGAGGACAGGAGATTCCCGGACCCGGGAAAACAGCCGAATTCACCAACCTTTGGTTGATGGTACTCTGTGGCAATGCCCCAAGGAGGTAACAAGATCTCAGAGAAAACTGCTGTGTGGTATGCATAGGTGTACCTCATGCATGAGGCATTCCCATACCGGCAAATACCCTTGTGCGAAGACAAATTGGGCTAGAACAGATCCCTGTGTAATTGAACAATGAGCATAACAATGTCAGTATTAGTAGATGAAAAATTGGATTCCATATTGTTTCCTTTTTTCCTTTTTTGATGGGGAAGGGATAAGGTAGGAGGAGCAAAGGGAAAGCATATCATATAAGTCTCCAGGAAGGAAAAGATCCCTTTTAGGATTGAAACTGAATGCCCTCCTAGTTCACTGAGATGGAAGCTTGGAGTTAGATTTTAGATTTAATGTAAATGAAGAATAATTTTTTTACATTTCTTACATGACTGAGTTTAATCATTAATTTTTCATCATTAATTAAAATAATTAAATCATTTAATCATTAATCTTAATATTAATTTATTAAACTAGCTGCAGTGGGGCAGATCACAACCTGCAGAGGACAGCAAGATAGAGTACAGCCATGCATGAAGAGATTCCAAAAAATACTGGGTAAAAGCCAACTTTTAAAATATCATTTCTACAGATCTTGTTCATAAAGTAAAATTTCTTAATCAGGTGAGATTAATAAGCACAGAGTGAGGAATTTCTGTGACCATACTAAGGATTCTTTCAGAAAAAAAAAATGTCTATCACTGTACTGAAAGTTTAAGATTAATACTAACATGAAACACATAGAAGAGGATCAGCTGAATCTGAGATTTCAAGAATAATGATGTTAATAGATCCTATCACACTATGTAAAGAATTTCTCTTACCATGTCTCTTTAAGGAATTCTTCATTGGTTTCTTAGGGAGGTCTACTTGGAAAAGCTTTCACACTTTACCACATCGAAATTAATACTATTAACTAATAAATTAATAAACACTATTACATTTCTATCTTGTGGTATGGATTTAGTAATTGTCTAATTACAATTACTGTTAAATAATTATCTTTACAAAATTCTGTCATAAACAAGGTTATTTCTATTCAGCTGAATCATATCCCATGTTCTTATCTAAAGCCAATCCCTCCACTTATGGGTTAAGTCTATTCTCCTCTAACCTAAAAAACATTACTCCAACAATTCTCCCTTTCTCTCTTACGTTATTAATTTTCTCCCTTCTCCATTGGATTATTCTTTGAGTTAAGAAACCAGCTTAAAAAACCAACCAAACAAACAAACAAACAAAACAAAATTAAAAATTCTCTTGTGCTTACATCCCCCCATCCTCCCCCAAGTGCTGTATTAATTCTCAGTTCCTACTTGCAGCAAAATTCCTTGAATTTGTTGTCTCTGCCGTTTTTAATTACTTTTCTCCCATTCTCTCTTAAATCCACTATTTAATTTTTGCCTCCATAACTCTTTGCTCTTGCAAGATCACCAAGAATTTATGTAATGCTAAATTTATTCGTCAATTCTCAGTCTTTATTTCACTTGACCAGGCAGTAGGATTTGATACAGCTGATCACTTCTTTCAGATGCTTTTTTCTCTTGGCTTCCAGTATACCACCTTCTCAGTCTCTCTTTCCTCCTCCTTGGACATTCTTTCTCAGTCCTCTTTGTTTTTCTTTAACATGCCAGGCACTGTCTCACTTTAGGACTTTTTCAGTGTCTTTCCACCTAATCAGATTGTTCTTGCCTCAGATACTCACACAGCACTGAAGCCCTCAACTCCATCGACTCTTAGTCTAGATCTTATCTCAGTGAAGGTAAACTACCTTTTTAAAAACTGTGATCCCGGCCTTCCCTGATGGCGCAGTGGTTGAGAATCTGCCTGCCAATGCAGGGGACACGGGTTCGAGCCCTGGTCTGGGAGGATCCCACATGCCGCGGAGCAACTGGGCCCGTGAGCCACAATTACTGAGCCTGCGCGTCTGGAGCCTGTGCTCCGCAACAAGAGAGGCCGCGATAGTGAGAGGCCCGCGCACCGCGATGAAGAGTGGCCCCCGCTTGCCACGACTGGAGAAAGCCCTCGCACAGAAACGAAGACCCAACACAGCCAAAAATAAATAAATAAATAAATAAACAAATAAATAAATAAATAAAAACTGTGATCCCTTGTACCGAATGAATTCTCAATCTACCTACCCTCCTTTATTTTCTGCTCCTTAAAACTTGTTACCATCTAACTATATAATTTACCAAATTGTCATTTTAATTTTCTCATATCTGCCACCCTTCATTGGAATGTAAGTTCTATGAGGGCAAAATCCAATGCCTTGCATACTCTTCTGGCCCTGCTGGTACATGTGGGCTAGCTCTTGTAGCTCATTTGGAGTTATACTTCCTTTCCTCTCATATTGGACTGCATTAGTCAGAGTTTTCCAGAGAAACAGAACCAATATGCATTGGTTCTATATGTGCATCATATACTATTATATATATTATATAACACCTTTAGATAGATATTACACCTATAGATAGATATATATCATATCTATAGATATATATTATTCCTATAGATAGATACACATATAGACAGATATAGATATATAATACATGTTATAAACAGATTTATTATAGGGGATTGGATTATGTGATTATGGAATCTGAGAAGTCCTACTATCTGCCATCTGCAAGCTGGAGACCGAGGAAAGCTGGTGTTGTATTTCAACCCAAGTCTGAAGGCCTGAGAACCAGGAGAAATGATGGTGTAAGCTCTAGTCTGAGGACAGAAGAAGACTGATAGCTCAATCAATCAGGTAGAAAGAGAGTGAATTCTCCTTTTCTTTGCCTTTTTGTTCTGTTCAGGCCCCCAACCAGTTGTCTGGTGCCCACTAATATTGGAAAGAGCAATCTGCTTTACTCAGTCTACTGATTCAGAAGTGAATCTTATCCAGAAATAATGTTTAGCCAAATATCTGGGCAAATGTCTTGCCTGTGATCCAGGCAACCTGACACGTAAGATTAACCATCACATAGACCAACACTTCTCTAGTCAGGTTATGTTGGCCTATATGGAACAGGTTGAGGGCACATTCTAAGGGAGAGAGGGTGTTTGTTGTCTTACAAGGAAAACTGAGGTTTCCATATTTTCAGATGCACCAACCCAGATGTATCCATTCCATGTGTCAAGTTCCCATCTTTTTCAACCATTATTGCAGACTTACCTTGGTCACAAGTTTGACTTGCCTTCGAGTTCTGGTATTTTTATGTTTAAGCTCTTGAGAAAATGCAATATACCAGCCATACCATGCAGTATTGTTTGGACTATATCTACTAATTCTTGAGCTCATTCTAGCTACCTCTACCCATCAGTTATAGCAGATGTGAACCTTTTTATATGCCACATAGGAGGCATTGTAGCTTTCACACTTAACTCTTAGTCTTTTGTTATCTTTTCCAAAGGTTGAGCTTAGCAACAGCCACTAAATTTGACATCCCTTATTTTCTATTTTCTCCATACTTTCAAATACCTGACATATTATGTAGCTAGTGAATTAATGTCCACTGGTCTATCATCTCATTTTACCCTTAATAAAAAATTCAATAATCATGTTGTCACCCGTGTCAAGGGCTATCTGAGCTCCACTTAGCAGGATGGGATCTCATTACCAGTAAGGTGGTAGATGACTTGGTTCCAAAATCCCACCATCATCTCTGTTTTCTCAGACCATGTCCAATGCCAACTGTTAGGGGGTGGAGGTTATGGGAGGGGGTCCCTTGGAAGCAGGTTGAGTTGAAAATGAGCATGCAAGAGCATTATTAGGGAGTGCTTTTGGAATCACCACCTGCAAAAGGAAAGAGAAAGAAGCAGGCTTGGACTGAGGGAGAAGTTAGGCTTCATGCAGTCGCAGAGGCTACAGTCAACCCCACAGGGAGTTCTGAATCTAGAACAGCACTGTGAGTATCACAAGCTAGCATGAGGCAGCCAGGCCTTATGCCCCTATGTTAGCCAATCACTGGACTTCCCCAGGAAGAGAACATGACCTTGGGTGACTCTAACTAAGGCAACAGAGAAGAAGACTGATGTTTGGGAGCTTTTTGCTGACTGCATTCTAAGCAACTGGAGGAATGAATTCTTTCATCTTGAACAGGGATCTGTAATACCTTCTACTTCAGTTTCCCTAAGAATTAGTAGATATAGTCCAAACAATACTGCATGGTATGGCTGGTATACTGCATTTTCTCAATGACTTGCTGTTGAATATGTGGATAACTGATATATACGCTTTAGGAATTCAATTTTTGGCTATACCCAGATAGATCAGTACATCCTCTACATAAATGATAACTTGCAATTAATGCATAGCTTGAGAATAGTATCTCAGTATAGAAACATGACCAGTGTTCAATTTGGCCAAAGAAAAATCTGAAAAAAATTCCTGAGGCTTAAGGAGATTACACACTAACTAAAAGCCTGAACTGTAGAATTAGTGTCAATTTTATGGCAACAACAATCAGCTAAAATTGAATTTGAGTTTTTAATGATATGTAGAAACTACTTAATAATTCTATTAGCACTAAGTTCAACAAACAGCAGGGTGTGGAGTATAGACCTGAAATATAATTGAAGAGCTCTATCACAAGATTAAGAAGACAAAAGCTAGGAAGAGAAAGTTGATTATAGCCCAGAAAATTGAGAAGGTTAAGTAAATTAGAATGATAAACTTAACATGTTTTACTAGTTCTGTGATATGACAATTGTTTGTCCTGTAAGAAAAAATTCCTATGGCTAGGAAAATTTAAAATAAACTGATTAAAATAAAATTAAAGTGATTTTCTTGACTGTAAAGATTTCTCAGACTTAAAGATTTTAATGCACAGTGTTAGTCTGAGGTTTTTGAGAAGTATATACCAAAATGGGATCAAATGTACAAAACAGATAATTTTGGTTAAAAAATTAAATAAAAAGCTATAAAGGCTAAAAGTGATGGAACAGGATATAAGTGGGAGGAGGCTTCATGTCACCTATGAAAGGTGGGAGGGAAGGAAGTAAGATTGGGTAGGAAGAGTGTCAGACTGTAGTACAGTTCAGAGAAAGTCTTGACCAGACAATAAAGAGGTCCTAGAACAAGAGGTCCTAGAACAAGGATCTATTCTGTCCATCAACAGAATCCTACATTGGGTCACAATGGCCCAACTCTAGTACTCTCGCCATGTTCAACCATTGGCGGGGTCCAGTCCTGGGCCAGGTTTGACTTCAAGTGAATGCTGCAATGGATCTGAAGGTGTGGTAGCTGGGGGCTGTCAGTACATTGTCTTTGCTATTGCAGGTTGTTTTGAAAGGAGATCTGAGGGGCCACATTTCCATGACCACCACATACGCTAATAATACGTGAATAAGTTATGAATTTAAAGAGAGGTATATAGAAAGCTCTTTCCAGATTTTTGTTTGGCAGCATAGCCCTTATAAAACCAGTGTTCTGCGACTTGAGCATCTGGTGTAGAGAAGAGTAAATTGTGTTATTTCTATTTAGAATAACATACAAGAAGATTCACTAGTCAGATTTTTACTGACAACAGAACTATATAAAAATAGATTTTGTCACCAAAATAAAAATATATATTACAGATTAGGAAGCCCTTCTGATGTAATATGTGGTGAAAGGGTGAAAAGATTTATCAAACGCATTTCAGAATTTCAGATCCTGCATTACATGACTACATCTTCCTCCCTAAATCTTTTTCTCCCCAAAGTTTCAACTGCATCACTTTCTCTCGACTCTCTTTTTAACTGTGACTTTTTCTTCTCAGTCTTTGATTCCCTGGTCTGTCATTGTGGCAGCCACAAAAACGCACTTATCAGATTCCCTGCTGTGGGGTAGACTTTTGGCTGACAGCCCCAGCTGCTCCCTCTGCACACTCTCTACCCACCCCACCCCCATCTCTGCCCTGACTGATTCCCTCCCCCACCCCCTTATTAAACATGACCCATTATTCTAGCAGGATGCTTTGTCTCAGGGACTTTCCATCATCTGGACCAACTTTCTCAGTTTCTAGTCTGAAACTCTGCCTACCCTATCCTGCTTTCACCCTTTACCCTTCAAAGGCATTTGCCTTAATACGTTTATTGCATGTCTAATCCCATATCCGTGTCTGCTTCTCAGAGGATCCAAAATACTAGTCACATATATTCATATTCTCTAGCATTTTGTCATGGGTTCTCTATATTTTTCACCCTATTCTTTCATTACTTTACCATTATTTTATATTAAAGAATCCCAAACCGACTGTTTAAGATCCTTGGGAGCTAATTCTGTCTCTGTTTCCATCTGTTAACTTGGTTTTAAAATAACCTGGGGAAATACTTCAGTGGCTCAGGGCAGCTCTCTGACTTGTTCCTCCAATCTGAATCCTGCTGCTTTGGCATACTGTACTTGTACTTAGATTCAGGTTCTCTGTTGAACCCCTTTGGATTAATGTCTTGGTTGGACTGCATTATATTTTGAAATTTTTATTCCTCTTTTTCATTCCTAGGCACAATCCTTTTAATAGCCCTGAGCTTCATACTCCAAAATCAGTGGTCCAGTTTCTCTCACCCCACACATACCCTGAATCCCTAAGACCCCAGCCAGGATTGAGAGCTCAGACATACTCATGTTTGGAATGGGGGTGGAGAAGAAGACTAAAACAAACTCCAAACTCTGTCCTGAACTAAAGCCCTGTATATATAATAAACTATTGGATTGTTTTACCTAAATATTCCCCTGGACCAAACTCTCTAGCTCTAAAAATGAACTTGTCATTGCTTTTGACACAAATATGCTTCATCTTTGACATCATTATCTTGAGCCACCTCATGGACAGTGATGCCATTAACCAAGTAAGAAATCTGGGAGTTTCTATGACTCCTTCTACAAGCTTGTCTCTCATTTCCCATCACTCACCGTTCCTTGCAAAGGTCAATGACCTTTGCATTCATTACTTAGTTTTCTCTTATCTGTCCCCCCAACCAGTGCCTCAGATCCAGCCTTCATCATTACTCACCTGCACCATTGTAAGAGCCTCCTTGTTTGTTTAATGGTGTGCATTTGTTTCCTTCCATCTATTGTCCATATTTTACAAATTTAAACTGTTTACTCTTGGGTTTAAGATCTTTTGATGGCTTTCCTTTACCTAATGACATGGTCCAAACCCTTTGTTATGGCTTCTAAACTCCTAATAACCAAACCATTATGAATTTTTCTGCTTCATTATTTATGCTTCTTCCACTTACTTTATGCTTGAGTGGTCTAGCTGAACTATGTCCAGCTCTGAAACATGACATGTTATGTCATGCCATTGAATTTCTGTACATGATGTTCCTTAAGTTTGGAGTGCCATTCTCCTTCTTACGTTCCTGGAAAACTATTCAGAATTCAAGGCTCAATTAAACATTATTACCTTTTTGAAGCATTTTTGTACTCTCTCTCTTTTATCCATTAATTTTATAACCTCCTCTCTCCCTCTTTGCTCGCTTCATAGAGTTAGGCGTTTCTATTGTACCCTGTCCTTGCTTCTATTAGAGCCTCTCTATAAAGCCCTCTATAATGTACATTTCTTTACTCATCTGTTTCCTTTACTAGGCTATGAGTTTTTTTGAAGGCAAGATCAAGACACTTATTTTGGTACCAAAAATATGAAGGGCTATGCCTGGCACTTAGAATGTGCTTAAAAAGTATGTCAAATAAATTATCTCTTCCATTGTATGATTATGCCACAGAAGACAATGGTTTTAATTCAAGAAAGTTCAGTGTCCAACATGAGAAAAAGAGCACAATGCTTATTGGTGAATCTTAATGAAAAAAAAAAAAAGGAAAGAAAAATCTAACAAAAAGAACAAACAGTTCTGAAAAATAGGAAACTGTAGACATTAACTTTTTACTAATGTTTGAATCAAATTATAGAATGCCTCCAGAGAATAATGCCTATAAGGTTTTCAACTTCATTTTCTGTAAAGTCAAAACATTCTTATTCTGAAGTAATAAGAAACCTAAAGGATGTGGCTTGTTTTTAAATACATTTGCATGCTTTTGATGAGAGGTCTAGTTTTGGCAGGCTAACCTGCGTAATAAATTTCCCACAAACAGTTGTGGATCTACTCTTACCAACCCAATAATAACTGCCCAGGAAGGATTAGATTACAATAGATTTTCAAAGAAAAAAATGAACATATTAATTTCCTCCTGGAATAGTCATTGAATACAAAGTTAGAACCAAGATATATTAGAAAATAAACTTAAGTAGAGCTGTTTCAGAATGTGCCAGTCAAAAGTAAATAGTGTAAAGGTGAGTGTAAATAGGACAGTAAATAGGATAAAGGAGGGTGAAGACAAATGCCTAACAGCAGTGTTAGCATTAAAGGATGGGATGGATATGGCCTCTGCATTCATGGGGGAAGGTCCATGGGTGCTCAGAGAGTTAGGATTGAAGCAAGCATTCCCTTCCACTTTTTTTTTTAATGGGCAGGAAGAGTTTCCACATTCCCACAATGAGAATTCTATCTCTCTTAGGTTCCTTTTTTCTCTTAATTAAAGTAAAATTCACATAACATAAAATTAACCATTTTACAGTGAACAATTCAGTGGCATTTAGTACATTCATAATGTTCCACAACTTTATCTAGTTCCAAAACATTTTTATCACCCTTAAAAGAAAGCCCACATCATTAGGCAGTTCCCCATTTCTCCCTTTCCCCAGCACCTGGCAACCACCGATTTCTGTGTATCTCTATGGATTTTCCTATTCTGGATATTTCTTATAAATGGTATCATGCAATATGTGACCTTTTGTGTCTGGCTTCTTTCACTTAGCACATGTTTTCTAGATCCAGCCGTATTTCATTCCTCTTTATGGCTGAATATTATTTTGTTGTATGTACATATAGTACCACAATTTGTTTATCCCTTCATCTTTGATGGACATTTGGGCTGTTTTCACCTTTTTTTGTTTGTTTGTTTTCACCTTTTGACTATTGTGAACTATGCTGCTATGAACAGGCATGTGCATGTAGTTCTTAGATTTAATCATCATTTTTCATTCATTTACTCACTCATCATACACTTTTAAGATTCTAATTATGTGCTGGAATCTCTGTTAGACCGCAGGTATAAAATGATGAATGAGACATGGTTCCCGCCATGAAGGAATTCACTGTCTAGTGGTGGGGATGGCAATAAAAGCTGGTAAATTTCAACACCAATTGTTATCTCTATAAATGGAAGATAAGTGATATCCTTCAGCGAGCTACAGGATAGAGAAAGGATGTTTTGGGTTTACTTCCTTTATACTCTTCCATTTTTACACCTGTCTGCTTTTATAGCCACTTTCACATAAACTCCATCAGAGTTTTCCTATCACTATAATATAGATGATGATCTCTTTCTTTCATTTTTGAGGAGAAAGATATATCAGTACCTTAGTATTTGACCTATATGTTAACTACTAGAAACTAAGGCACTTCTTTTTCTGAAATAAGCAAAAGGATAATGGCAATAGGGGCTCTGAAGAGTAGTTTCAGTTAGGATGCCAACAAGAAGTAGAAGGTACTCTTGAAGACAATTTAATGAAGCGACTGTTTACAGAGATGTGGGCACAATTAAGGTAAACAGAAAAGGAATGTGAGGTACCCAGGAACTAGCAAAACAAAAGGAAACTAACCACCTGCAGGGGGAAAGGGAGGAAAAGAAATTACCAGGACCTAGTGGGAATCACAGCCATGGGAGGACAGCATCCTAAAGGAGTTGTGTTACAAAGATGTAGCCTCTGCTCAAACCACAGAGCTGATTCCTCTACCTCTCACTTTTGAACACTCCAATATCTTACTAGTGCATCCTATTGGTCAACTAATCAGAATCCAGAGATCAAGGGAGCTTGGAAGATGATAAGAGCACCAGTAAGGCAGAGAGGGGTAGAAATGGATGGAAACAGGGAGGGGGTAGAAAAACAGAAACACACTGGTAGAGAATATGGAAGCCAATCCTGTCACTACTCAAAGCCATCTATGGTCTTGTTGCCAAGAGAAAGACACAAGTCTTCATTCAATAAAATAGCCAAATTAGTTCCTGAGGAAAAGAGAATAAAGGTAGACTTGAGGAGTAAAGTGAGGGCATAACCATACAAACAACACTAAAGGCAGTGGCATGAAATTTAGACAAAACTGGAGCAATTGCAAAGGATATGAGAGTCTAGTAGTTCAGACCTAGTCAGAAATTGGGAGTGTGTGTGTGTCACAGTCTGTTGTATGTGATAGAGAATGAAAAAACTTTCCCATAAATGCTATTAACATAGGGTGGTTGGGAGATCAAGAAGAGCTTTGTTGAACCAACATTGGGGTATCACTAGAAGAATCCTTCAACTGACTAAGGGTGATTTCTTGGTGTGGAAGCCAATAATTTTCACCTCTGCAAGTCACGCTAAGTGGGAAGGAACATGTCAAGCTCACTGTTTATGTTCTCTGGGAGGAGGGTAGAAGTAGGGTAACCATTTTAGAGGACAGGATCACCCACAAGATAACCTGATAAAATTGGTTTTGGGGAAGTCTGTATAGGAGTTTAGAGCAGATCTGGGGCTATTTTTAATATTTCTAATATATTCACGTGTATGTGCACTATTCTAGTAAAAAGAAAGTGTAGTTATTTTAATTTCAATTTGTATTTTTCAGGTTTCTCAACCCAAGTTCACCTTTTCTCTGTAATTCTCCCTCCCTCCTTAATAAACAAACTAGCAGTGTGTCTCTCATTATGCTCTTGATTCTTGGCATTGGGATGTCCAGAGGAAGGATAGAAGGATGTAAAGGCCTTGCAGACAAGGGTCTTTGGAAGGCATGTAATCCAGCTCACCATCTCAGGAAGTAATATTTTCTATGTCCTCCTTGAACACTGGATATTCAGCTTGTTTAAAAGTTTCTTAGAGTGGAACATTCACCATCTAATGTGGCAAACTCTCGAATAGCTTTGGTGTTTTTTATGCAATTCCTAACTTTTCTTTTTAGGTATAGTTGATTTACAATATTATATAAATTACAGGTGAACTACACAGTGATTCACGATTTTAAAGGTTATACTCCATTTATAATTATTATAAAATATCGGCTATATTTCCTGGTTTATAGAATATCATTGTAGCTTATTAATTTTATACGAGTAGTCTGTAACTTTTAATTTCCTACTCCTATCATGCACCTCCTTCCTCCCTCTCCTCACTGGTAACCACAAGTTTTTTCTCAATATCTGTGAGTCTGTTTCTGATTTATTATATTCATTTGTTTTATTTTGGAGATTACACATACAAGTGATAACGTACAGTATTTGTATTCATGCGTCTGACTTATTTCACTAAGCATAATACCATCCAGGTCCATCCATGTTGCTGCAAATAACAAAATTTCATTCTTCTTTTATGGCCGAGTAGTTTTCCATATATACTTCAAATACACACACACACACACACACACACACACGTATCTCCAAAATCTTCTTTATCCATTCATCTGTTGATGGACACTTAGGTTGATTCCATAACTTGGCAATTGTAAATAGTGCTG
The DNA here is from genome assembly GCF_949987535.1 of Balaenoptera acutorostrata. Taxonomy (NCBI): domain Eukaryota; kingdom Metazoa; phylum Chordata; class Mammalia; order Artiodactyla; family Balaenopteridae; genus Balaenoptera; species Balaenoptera acutorostrata. Next base: position 98,023,174 of record NC_080067.1, on the reverse strand, counting down.
CTATGAACATTAGGGTGCATGTATCTTTTCGAATTAGTGTTTTTGTTTTCTTTGGATATATACTTAGGAGTGAAATTGCTCAGTGGTATGATGGTTCTATTTTTAGTTTTTTGAGGAATTTTCATACTGTTTTTCACAGTGGCTGCACCAATTTACATTCCCACAACAGTGTACAAGGGTTTCCTTTTCTCCACATTCTTGCCCACATTTATTATTTGTGGTCTTTTTGATGATAGGCATTCTGATAGGTGTGAGATGATATCTCACTGTGGTTTTGATTTGCATTTCTCTGATGATTAGCAATTTTGAGTGCCTCCATGTACTTGTTGGCCATCTGCTTCTATCTTTGGAAGACTGTCTATTCAGGTCTTCTGCCCATTTTTAATGGGGTTGTTTGTTTTTTGATCGTGAATTTTATGAGCTGTTTATACATTTTGGATAAATATGCACACAAAAAAAGAGAAAGGAATCCAAACATAACATTAAAGATAATCATCAAATCACAAAGGACGATTATAAAAGAATAAGAAAGGAACAAAAAAGAACTACAAAAACAATCCCCAAATAATTAACAAAATGGAGTAAGTATGTACCTATCAATAATTACTTTAAATGTAAATGGACTAAATGTTCCAATCAAAAGACATAGAGTGGCTTAATGGACACAAAAGCAAGACCCATATATATGCTGCTTATAAGAGACTCACTTCAAATCTAAAGATACACACAGAATGAAACTGAGGGGATGGCAAAATGTATTCCATGTAAATGAAAACCAAAAGAAAGCTGGGATAGCAATACTTATATCAGACAAAATAGAATTGAAAACAAAGACTGTAACAGACAAACAAGAACATTACATAATGATCAAGCGATCATTCCAAGAAGAAGATATAACAATTGTAAATATGTATGTATCCAACATAGGAGCACCTAAATACATAAAGCAAATATTAGCAGACATAAAGGGAGAAATTGACAGTAACACAATGCTAGTGGTGGACTTTAACACCCCACTTACATCAACAGACAGATCATCCAGACGGAAAATCAATACGAAAACACTGGCCTTAAATGACACGTTAGAGCAGATGGACTTAATAGATATATAGAGAACATTCCACCCAAAAGCATAATTCACATTCTTTTCAAGTGCTCCTGAAACATTCCCCAGGATAGATTACATGATAGGTCACAAAGGAAGCCTTGGTAAATTTAGGAAAACTGAAATCATATCAAGTATTTTTTCCAAACACAACACTATGAGACTAGAAATCAACTACAAGGAAAAAACTGCAAATAACACAAGCACATGGATGCTGAACAATATGTTACTGAACAACCAATGTATCACTGAAGAAATCAAAGAAGAATTCAAAAAGTGCCTGGAAAGGCCACCATTAAAAAGTCTACAAATAACAAATGCTGGAGAGGGTGTGGAAAAAAGGGAACCCTCCTGTACTGTTGGTGAAAATATAAATTGGTGCAGACACTATGGAAAACAGTATGGAGGTTCTTTAAAAAACGAAAAATAGACTTGCCATATTATCCAGCAAATCCACTCCTGGGCATGTATCTGGAGAAAAATAGAATTTGAGAAAATACATGCACCCCAACGTTCATAGCAACATTATTAACAATAGCCAAGACATGGACGCAACCTACATGTCCATCAACAGATGAATGGATAACGAAAATGTGGTACATATATACAATGGAGTACTACTCAGCCATAAAAAAGAATGAAATAATGCCACTGGCAGCAACATGGATGGACCTAGATACTATCATACTAAGTGAAGTAAGTTGGAAAGAGAAAGATAAATATCATATGATATCACTTATATGTGGAATATAAAATATGATACAAATGAACTTATTTATAAATTAGAAAAAGACTCACAGACATAGAAAACAAATTTATTGTTACAAAAGGGGAAAGGGGTTGGGTGAGGGACAAATTAGGAGTATGGAATTAGCAGATACAAAGTACTATATATAAAATAGGTAAACAACAAGGTCCTATATATAGCACAGGGAACTATATTCAATATCCTATAATAATCCATAATGGAAAAGAATATGGAAAATACAACTGAATTACTTTACTGTATACCAGAAACAAACACAATATTGTAAATCAACTATACTTCAATAAAAAAAAAATTTAAAAAGTACCTGGAGACAAATGAAAACAAAAACACACCTATCCAAAATCTATGGGATGCAGCAAAAGCAGTTCTAAGAGGGAAGTTTACAGAAAACAAAAAAAATCTCAAATAAACAACCTAAGCTTACACCTAAAGGATCAAACAAAACCCCTTAGTATAAGGGAAGAAATAATAAAGTTCAGAGCAGAAATAAATGAAATAGAGACTAAAAATCAATAGGAATAATCAATGAAATTAAGGGCTGGTTCATTGGAAAGATAAAATTGATAGACCTCTAGCCAGACTCATCAAGAAAAAATGAGATAAGACCCAAATCAATAAAATCAGAAATTAAAAAGGAGAAGTTATAACTGACACCACAGAAATACAAAGGATCATAAGAGATTACTACAAAAAGCTATACACCAACAAAATGGACAACCTAGAAGAAATGGACAAATTCCTAGAAATGCAGAATCTCTCAAGACAAAAGCAGGAAGGAATAGAAAATACAAATAGAATAATTACTAGTAATGAAATTGAATCAGTAATGAAAAAAAAAATCCCAACAAACAAAATTCCAGGCCCAGTTGGTTTCAGAGGCGAATTCTATGAAACATGTGAAGAATAAAAGCCATATGTTCATCTCAATAGATGCAGAAAAAACTTTTGACAAAATTCGACACCAATTTATGATAAAAACTCTCCAGAGTGTGGGTATGGAGGGAACATACCTCAACATAATATAGGCCATATATGATAAGCCCACATATAACATCATATTCAACAGTGAAAAGTTGAAAGTATTTCCTCTAAGATCAGGAACCAGATAAGAATGCCCACTCTCCGCACTTTTACTCAACATAGTATTGGAAGTCCTAGCCACAGCAATCAGAGAAAAGTAAATAAAAGGAAACCAAATTGGAAAGGAAGAAGTAAAACTCTCTGTTTGCAGATGGCATGATATTCTACATATCCTAAGAACGCCACCAAAAAAACTATTAGGGCTCATCAATGAATTTGGTAAAGTTGCAGGATACAAAATTAATATACAGAAATCTGTTGCATTTACATACACTAACAACAAAATAGTGGAAAGAGAAATTAAGGAAATAATCCCATTTACCATTGCATCACAAAGAATAAAATACCTAGGAATAAATCTAACTAAGGAGGTAGAAGACTTGTACTCAGAAATCTATTACATTGATGAAAGACACTGGAGATAACTCTAACAGATGAAAACATATACTATATTCTTGGATTGGAAGAATTAATATTGTTAAAATGACCATACTACCCAAGACAATCTACAGATTCAATGCAATCTACAGATTCCTGGTATCTACAAAATACCAAGAGCAGTTTTCACATAACTAGAACAAAAAAAATTTAAATTTGTATGGAAACACAAAAGACCCTAAATAGTCAAAACAATCTTGAGAAAGAACAGAGCAGGAGTATCATGTGCCCTGACTTCAGCCTATACTATAAAGCTACAGTAATCAAAACAGTATGATTTTTGTGCCAAAACAAGCACAAAAACAGTTTTGTGTCAAAAACTGGCACAAAAACAGATACATAGATCAATGGAACAGAAAAGAGAACACAGAAATAATCCCACACACTTATGGTCAATTAATCTATGCAAAGGAGGCAAGAATATACAATGGAGAAAAGACAATCTCTTCAATGAGTGGTGTTGGGAAAACTGGACAGCTACATGTAAAAGAATAAAATTAGAACATCTCAGTTCACATTTCACACCATTCACAGAGATAAACTCAAAATGCATTAAAGACCTAAATGTAAGACCAGAAACCATAAAACTAGAAGAAAACATAAACAGAACACTCTGATATAAATTATAGCAATACTGTTTTGGATCTGTCTCCTAAGGCAAAAGAAACAAAAGCAAAAATAAACAAATGGGACTTAATTAAATTTAAAAGCTTTTCACAGCAAAGGAGACCATATACAAAAGAAAAAGACAGCCTATTGCATGGGAGAAAATATTTGCAAATGATATGACCAATAAGGAGTTAATATCTTCTTTATAATTTTTTCTAAAAACAAACAAATATACAAACAAAAATATAGAACCTAAGGTTACTTTAAGAGAAAACTTTAAGAGAAAGACCAAGTTTTTTGCCCTTTAGGGTAATTCTTTGTCTGGATTCTTTTTTTTTTAAAGCATCTAGTATTTACAGAATATATCCCTTGCTTGGAAAGTGAACAGATGAGCCTTAAGCAGCTTGGGGCGGAAGGTGAACTGTCCCCTGATGCTGGGCTTATAAGGTTGTCTTGTTTTCACCGATCAACCTACAGTACCCAGAGGCATTTGCATATTGTATATACCCTCTCCTTCAGACAAATCAACTCTGAATATTTGGAAAAAATCTATCTTCTTTAAATTTGGAGATTTTGAATCATTAAGCAAAGATTAAAATATTATCAGATTAGGGATAAAGTACAGTATCCGAAAAGAATTTTCAAAACACATTTATTGGTTTCATTTAATTTGAAAATATTTGCCAACAATAGTTTAATGCTAATGCTAATAGATGCATTAATAAACAGCATGACGAAATGTTTTCAACATGTTCTCACACTTTGATCTCTATCTCTTTTTTTTGGCCCTACTTGAACAAACTTATTCTAACACATCTCTATTCAGGAGTTTTCCTAGTAGGATATTTCATATAAGAGCAACTGGATATTTATGATATTTGAGCAACATAAGTAGATTTTAACATTTTTCAAAATGTTTCCATAAATATAAAATTCATACATAATCATACAATTCTGTTGGTTCAGTTTAATTCATATATTCAATACATTACAGAGATTCTAAGATGAAATTTTCTATGTAGTAATATACTTGGATATCACATACAAACTATTCATATACTTATATAAATCTACGGTATGTGGTTTAAACAGTGTACAGAAGCTGATCACCAACATTTGGAAATATTTGCTTCCCAGAGCTGTGTATTATAATTGCCAAACTTATTCCATCATTGAAAATCAAATACCAACTAAAATTTAAAATGAAGCCCAGACTTTTGTTGGAAGTTTTTAAATCACAGTTTCAATTTCAATACTTGTGACTTGACTGTTTATATTTTCTATTTCTTCCTGGTTCAGTCTTGGGAGAGTGTACCTTTCTAAGAATTTGTCCATTTCTTCAAGGTTGTCCATTTTATTGGCATATAGTTGCTTGTAGTAGTCTCTTATACTCCTTTGTATTTCTGTGGTGTCTGTTATACTTCTCCTTTTTTGTTTCTAATTTTATTGATTTGAGTGCTCTCCCTCTTTTTCTTGATGACTCTGGCTAAAGGTTTACCAATTTGTTCATCTTCTCAAAGAACCAGCTTTTAGTTGCATTGATCTTTTCTATTGTTTCCTTCATTTCTATTTCATTTATTTCTGCTCTGATCTTTATAATTTCTTCCTTCTACTAACTTTAGGTTTTGTTCATTCTTCTTTCTCTAGTTGCTTTATGTGTAAGGTTAGGTTGTTTATTCGAGATTTTTCCTGAGGTAAGACTGCAGTCTATAAACTTCCCTCTTAGAACTGCTTTTGCTGTGTTCCATAGGTTTTAGATCATCATGCTTTCATTTTCAATTATCTCTATGTATTTTTTGATTTCCTTTTTGATTTCTTCAGTGATCCATTTGTTGTTTACTAGCATATTGTTTAGCCCCCATGTGTTTGTGTTTTTTAGATTTTTTTCTTGTAGTTGATTTCTAATCTCATAGCATTATGGTCGGAAAAGATGCTTGAAATGATTTCAGTTTTCTTAAATTTACTGAGGCTCACTTTGTGGCCCAGCATGTGATTAATCCTGGAGAATGCACTATGTGCACTTGAGAAGAATGTGTATTCTGCTGCTTTTCAATGGAATGCTGTATAAATATCAATTAAGTCCATCTGGTCTAAGGTGTCATTTAAGGGCTGTGTTTCTTATTGATTTTCTGTCTGGATGATCTGTCCATTGATGAAAGTGAGGTGCTAAAGTCCCCCACTATTAGTGTGTTACTGTTGATTTCTCCTTTTATGCTTGTTAGTATTTGCCTTATAAATTGAGGTACTCCTATGTTGGGTTCATATATATTTACAATTGTTATATCTTCTTCTTGGATTGATCCATTGATCATTATGTAGTGTCCTTCTTTGTCTCTTGTAACAGTCTTTACTTTAAAGTCTCTTTTGTCTGATATGAATATTGTTATTTCAGCTTTCTTTTGATTTCTATTTGCATGAAATACATTTTTCCATGTGATTAAAAAACTTCCAACAAACAAAAGTCCAGGACCAGATGGCTTCACAGGCAAATTCTATCAAACATTTAGAGAAGAGTTAACACCTACACTTCTGAAATTATTCCCCAAAAAATATCAGAGGAAGGAACACTCCTAAACTTATTCTATGAGGCTACCATCACCCTGATACCAAAAGCAGACAAAGATACCACACACACACAAAAATCACAGGCCAATATCATTGATGAACATAGACGCAAACATCCTCAACAAAATACTAGCAAACCGAATCCAACAATACATTAAAAGGATCATACAACTGAGCAAGTGGGAATTATCCCAGGGATGCAAGGATCTTTCAATATCTGCAAATCAATCAGTATGATACACCACATCAACAAATTGAAAAATTAGAAACCATATGATCATCTCAAAAGATGCAGAAAAAGCTTTTGACAAAATTCAACACCCATTTATGATAAAAACTCTCCAGAAAGTGGGAATAGAGGAACATACCTCAACATAATAATGGCCATATATGACAAACCTACAGCTAACATCATACTCAGTGGTGAAAAGGTGAAAGCATTTCCTCTCAGATCAGGAAAAAACAACAATGTCCACTCTCACCACTCTTATTCAACATAGTTTTGGTAGTCCTAGCCACGACAATCAGAGATGAAAAAGAAATAAAGGGAATCCAAATTGGAAAGAAGTAAAATTGTCACTGTTTGCAGATGACATGATACTATACATAGAAAATCCTAAAGATGCTACCAGAAAATTACTAGAGCTCCACAATGAATTTGGTAAAGTTGCAGGATACAAAATTAATATACAGAAATCTGCTGCATTTCTATACACTAACAAGAGATCAGAAGGAGAAATTAAAGAAACAATCCCATTTACCATTGCATCAAAAAGAGAAAAATACATAGGAATAAACCCACCTAAGGAGGCAAAACACCTGTACTCCAAAAACTATAAGACACTGATGAAAGAAATCGAAAATGACACAAACAGATGGAAAGATATACCATGTTCATGGATTGGAAGAATCAATATTGTCAAAATTACTATACTGTCCAAGGCAATCTGCAGATTCAATGCAATCCCTATCAAATTATCAATGGCATTTTCCACAGAACTAGAACAAAAAAATCTTAAACTTTGTATGGAGACACAGAAGACCCCAAATAGCCAAAGCAATCCTGAGAAAGAAAAACGGAGCTGGAGGAATCAGGCTCCCTGACTTCAGACTATACTACAAAGCTACAGTCATCAAAACAGTATGGTACTGGCACAAAAACAGAAATACAGATCAATGGAACAGGATAGAAAGCCCAGAAATAAACCCATGCACTTATGGTCAATTAATCTACAACAAAGGAGGCAAGAATATACAATGGAGAAAAAACAGTCTCTTCAATAAATGGTGCTGGGAAAACTGGACAGCTACATGTAAAAAAAAATGAAATTAGAACATTCTCTAACACCATACAGAAAAATAAACTCAAAATGTATTAAAGAACTAACTGTAAGACCAGATACTATAAAACTCTTAGAGGAATAGATAGGCAGAACATACTTTGACAAAAGTCACAGCAATATCTTTTTTGATCCATCTCCTAGAGCAAGGGAAATAAAAATAAAAATAAACAAATGGGACCTAATCAAACTCAAAGGCTTTTGCACAGCAAAGGAAACCATAAACAAAAAGAAAAGACAACCCACAGGATGGGAGAAAATATTTGCAAACAATGTGACCGACATGAGCTTAATCTTCAAAATTTACAAACAGCTCCTGCAGGTCAATATAAAAAAAATCAAACAACCCAATCAAAAAACGGGCAGAAGATCTAAATAGACATTTCTCCAAAGAAGACATACAGTTGGCCAAGAGGCACATGAAAAGATGCTCAACATTGTTAATTATTAGAGAAAAGCAAATCAAAACTACAATGAGATATCACCTCACACCAGTCAGAATGGCCATCATCAAAAAGTATACAAACGATAAATGCTGGAGAGAGTGTGGAGAAAAGGGAACCCTCCTACACTGTTGGTAGGATGTAAATTGGTGCAGCCACTATGGAGAACAGTATGGATGTTCCTTAAGAAACTAAAAATAGAGCTACCATATGATCCAGCAATCTCACTCCTGGGCGTATACCCAGAGAAAAACATGGTTTGAAACATGCACCTAAATGTTCATTGCAGCGTTGTTTACAATAGCCAAGACATGGAAGCAACCTAAATGTCCACTGACAGAGGAATGGATAAAGAAGATGTGGCACATATATACAATGGAATATTACTCAGCCATTAAAAAGAATGAAATAATGCCTTTTGCAGCAACATGGTTGGACTTGGGGATTATCATACTAAGTGAAGTAAGTCAGACAGAGAAAGACAAATAGCATATGATATCGCTTATATGTGAAATCTAAAAAAAAAAAAAAATACAAACGAACTTATTTACAAAACAGAAACAGACTCACAGGCTTAGAGAACAAATTTATGGTTACCAAGGGGGAAGGGTGGGAGGAAGAACAGATTGGGAGTTTGGCACTGACATGTACACACTGCTATATTTAAAATAGGTAAACAACAAGGACCTCCTGTGTATCACAGGGAACTCTGCTCCATACTCTATAATAACCTAAATGGGAAAAGAATTTGAAAAAGAATAGATACAGGTATATGTGTAACTGAATCACTTTGCTGTACACATGAAACTGACACCACATTGTTAACTTTATTCCGATATAAAATAAAAATTAAAAAATAAAATAAAAATGAAGCCCTGGCCACTGATCTTACTTTCTTTAGCCTCAGATTTAAGACTGACAAAATAATGAGGTTTGGTTACATGAGCCCTAAGACCTTCTTCAGCTCTAATATTCCATATTTTATGTTCCAAAGTAAATAACACGAACCCTTAGTATTTTAAATTTCCTTCAACTGAAAACTTTCTTAACAGTGATGAAATAAAATTCATTGTGTTTTCCCTTTACATCAGTTTTCACAGTTAGCAATTATAAATTTTGTAATTATTCAATTAATGTCTTTCTATTTCACTGTTTTGTAACAGTCATAAGGGCAAAGAGCATGTCTATTTTATTTATCATTCATCCACAGCACATACCACCATGCCTGGCATGTAGCAAGTATCCTGAAAACATTCATATAAAACGGATAAATCAACAAATGAATGGTTGAAACAGACTCCCTTCTTTCTGTTGAAAGAAAGATTCTTGGATATAGAAGAGGCAGGCTGGGTTCCAAACACCCCACTTGTCTCCATTCCTGGGGTACACAGGTCTCCAGAGCCTTCTGTTCTCTTGATCCAGATGTTTGGGGGTCACTCCTGGGTCCTAAAAGGATTCCCAGGTGATTGCCTATGTAACCTTGGGTTCATCACAGCATAGTAATGAAATGTGCAACTACTTACAGAATAGATCCACTTATTAATAGCTGCTTATCAGTAACCAATGCTGCACTGACTGCCTTTTTAAATGACTCCTCCCAATCTTTTGAACTGTTTTTTTCCAACAAGCATTGAGTCTGTGATAGCATCTCTCTGAGGTCGCTACCCTAGCAGTCAGCTCTTTTGATCTGTTTCCTGATTCATCTACCAGGCTCCGGAAGAAAGTTTTTGCTATCCTGGCAATCATTACAAACAAATAATTCTAGGCTTAATCCTCTTAAAATAAAATTCCTTCTTATCTGTGGTTATAAGCTAAGATCTTCTAGGAAAGGCTTTGCTGAGAATAACCCACTCTGTTCTTATGGCTTGGACTTTGGCTCTCTGAATACCTGAACTCTCTATGACCCTCTTAAATAAAGACAGTATTGGTTTGGCTGTTGCTCTGGATGCCAGATGGGCAGGAAGCCCATCTCCTTTATAAGTGCATACTTAAAAAATACACATAATTTTACTATTACTTTTATCTGCCATGCATTTAATTTTATGAACAGAAACATCCTACGTAATATCCTTAATCAATCTTTTAAGAAAAAAAATCACAGTGAACTTGAATTAGATTCTTTGAATGAAAGGCAAGCAAAAAGCAACAAACATACATCGATCACCTACCTATTCTGTGTCAGACACTATGCTAGGCATCTCATGTGCTCTGTAGCAAGAAAAAACCCCACTATTTAGGCAGTGACATTCTATTGTTCCATTACATTTTTAGTCATAGAAATTCAAATAGACTATTTCTCTTGGATATAGCCCACAACTCTAGAGATATTTAAAAATAACTAAGTGACCTTGTTACTGATGGATTTATCTGCCTTAAAGAGAATTAGTGAACTGCATAGCATCATCCCTCATATATAATTATGAGACTACTGATCCACTCCCAGAGGGTTAACCCCCTTGGAGCTATCTAGCTGCTACTGTCGTTGATTTTCATTGATTCTTCACTAGGTTCTCACCTTCTTATTCCTTGTGTTGTATTTTCAACACAAATATTACTACTAGGCTATATTACCCCTTTGTGAGATTCAATTTAATAGTCTGCCAAATGAATGCATTTATCAAAGCTTGGGTCACTGTATTGAGGATTCTGAAGGCAAATACGAGTTCATCATGAAAAAGCTCTGGGATTGATTAACAGTGGCTGCCATTTGTACAAGAGGGCAGTAGTGACGTGTATGCTAGGTACTGCCATCTAGGTGAGAGATGGCTGTAGAAAAATCAAAATTTGCCTCCTGAAAAAATGTGTCCTAAAGTTGGCCTGGTACCCAATAAAAAGGTACACATCCTATTATTTCTCTTCTTCACCATCCCCAGAAAGGAAGATCTATTTCTTATGATAAATGTGTTGCATAAGCTTCTTTTTGATACACTATACATTATTGAAGCTAAATTTTATAAACTAGATTTAAAAATCTCACTACCATGCACAGTATTGATTTCTATAGAAAAATACATTCTTCACTCCAAACTACTGACTTAAAAATGCATTATTAAGGACATGATTTTATTTCTTAAAATTCCTTTTTAAGAGAGTTAACTTGTACTTCCAGTGACCCAACGAAATTCTGCCATAATCTGAGGACAGAAGATATTGAAATGGATGACATCATCATGCTATTTACCAATGAAACTTTTTCTCTTCATGTACTGAAAGGGATTCATAGAATAAGGGAAAAAAACCCTAGGGTAGAGAAATGAGACAGTCTCATGGAAATTCTAACAGCATCAATTCTCAAAATGTACTGCTAATTATGAGTTATAAACATAGCCTCCATTTTCAGCATCTAGAAATAATCTTTAGTTGTTATATATCCCTTATGCACGTCATAATTCAGGGCCCAAGTCTGAGTCTCAGAGAGATTTCACTTATGTCTAAAGTACAGAGTTTGAATTTTTCCCCTAAAAGCAATCATACACATGGTTTAAAGAACATCAAAGCCAAGAGAGTAGCACCATATAATAAGCTTTCTATCAGAGCTCTCTATAAGTATTGAAGTCAGGTCAAACATCCAAGGTGTCCATTAGTGGTAATAAGAAAGGAACACAAAATAAAACTTGCTACCACTTAAAGCTGTACCAGCGTGGATAGCCTCAAAAGGAAGTCAAAACATCAAAAGGATCTGGCTAATCCTCTACACCACTGGCAATTTTTACCACTTAATACTGTGGGAAGGCATATTTTTTATTCTGTGAGTTATCATTTGAAAACAAATTTCCTAGAGAGTTAGGAAAAAGAGAAAGAGAATGAACATTTAGGTAAGTACACAGGGAAAATGAAGGAGAATACATAGTTGTTAGGACATTTACACAACATAGTTTTTAAAGATGAGGGTTGCTTTTTCTTTAAGGGATGGTAAACTTTCAGAGAATGAACAAATACAATACATTTTTAGTAGCTTGGAACTTCAACACTGCTTATCTGAGAAAGATGGAACATAAATAAGACATTTTGGTTCAGAGAAACAAATTCTCCTTTATATTACCTTATCTTAATTTGAGAAATCATTCTGCATTCCTAAAATGGGCTTTCCAATGAGATAAAGTGACATGTTAATTATCTGTTAATTGAATTTTGGAGGTTTTAATTGCAAATGTAAGTATAGTTAAAAGATGAAGCTATATGTTTCAGACATTACAGGAAACTTCTAAAAATCTTATATGTTCTGGTATAATGTTATAAGTAATAATCCTAGTTATTACTTTAAAATGTATATCTCAGAAATAACTAATTTTCTTGTCAACTGCATTATTATGAACTTTCATCAAATCTTTAACCATGGTCATTTTTAAGTCTTTTGTCATTTACAGACAGTTCTGGGTGTACTCTGATGATTTTGCAAATATGTTCCTATAAAAGGGTATCATCTTCAAGAAATTCATGGAAAAGACTCTGACAAGTACAGGTTTCTGGTAACTGACTGTACTGCTGAACTGAATGAATAAGCATTTTCAGAACTCTAATGAAAAACTGATGAACTCATAAAAGTGCTAACAAAAGATCAAGATGAAAAAAAAATTAATTACATAGGACTGAGTGAACTGATGAGGATGAGTATAATTTTTGTGACTTTCGGTCTGAATTAAAAAAAAAAAAATCCCACAAGGACTCAGAGGCAAAGAATATACAAATCAATTTTCACTGCAAAGTAAAGGAGCTGTTACAGTGGAGGATTACTGGACTGAATGTCAATATTATGACATAGTAGGAGTGTGTTTCATGTTTGGTAATTGCAATCATTGTTGCTTTTGTTGTGGTCATCCATGTACAATGCTTGGTGTCAGTCTATTATCTCTTGTAAAAATAAACTACAGTGTGTGTGTGTGAGAAAAAAAAAAAAGATGAAGCTATAAAATATTTAATAAATGTTATTGGATGGGGTGTTGTGAAGGATTCAGTGGTAGAAGACATCATATTTGTCCTCAAGGCACTAGCACATTTGTTGTAGAGAAAAGAAACACCTATGATGGAACAGTGTAAAACAATAACGTACAAGGTCCAACGCTACATTAAATGACGTGAATTCTAAAATTAAGAATTCAGCATAGACTGTGGAAAGTTCAGGAGCTCTCAGAAATGGCTGCAGTTTTAATTTCTACTCTGAAAACTAAATAAAATAACATTAATATAGTTTTCATTTTAAAATTAATCTATTTGCAAGCCTTCCAGTTCATACTGAAGGAGCATGTACAGTGATTATTAGAGATCAGCTAAGCATGATTACAGTTCATTCACTTAATGGCTTATCCTTCAGCTGAACACTCTGGCCACTCTCATGATTTTGACTGTTACAAAGCCTAAAATTGCTTTAGTCATAAACATATAATATAAATTTATAATGGATCATGAATCAAAGAGAAAGCACAAGAAACGTTATGTTGAAAAACAATTGACTCTTAATTGACAAGTGAACTCCGATATGCAAGAAACATCATATTCTCCATCTTTGTTTGTGTACTTAGTTTAAATGGATTCAATGACTCAGTCCTGCTGGGTCAGGGGGGAATTTTACCTTGGTCATGACTGGGCTTCCCTGCTCATCTCCACCACTTGCAGGCATAGGTCCCAGGTTTTACACACAGCTCAGCTGAGGAGATTTCTCTAGCCTTCTCTTTTCCCTGGTTCTTCTGAGGAGCTTATGTTCTGAGTCTTCTAATTAGTCTGTTAATATCTACTAGCTTTGCTTCTGCTGCTATGCTGGGGGTACAGACACTCTTAAGTGTTTTGAAACCCCAGGGCCTGGACTCCAGCCTCCATACGTGCACAATGGACATACTCCCCCATGGCATCAAGCAACCTTACTCCAATGCCATGCAGTTGGGTGTGGTCTTGCCTTTCCCTCTGATGTCACAACATGGTCAGGCTTTCGGGGTCACAGAGAAGAAAAGCCATGAAACATGTTGCCTTTAAATGGTTTCGGCTTTCCTTTACAAACCTTTTTTGAGGCAATGACAAGGCAGATTCTTTTTAGGAGTGAAAACTCCATTTCTTGGGTCTTCAGTAAACACAACTAGCACAAACTGATGGGGAAAAGAGTATAAAGCAGGGAGACTCAGCACACAAAGATATTCCATATTGTAGCTTGGGTTAATTTCTGACAATGCACATACTAGAAATTAAATATGGTTAAAATTACCCTTGAAAAATCCATTTAATTTCCAATAAAGTACAGTATGCTCAACCCTATACTAAAATGTTAAGGTGTAAATGATGCAAACATTAGTAATGTAAAAATAAGAGTATTTATGTAGAGAATTTTAAGTTATCATACACATGTATCCTCCGAACAAATACCTTTTGTTTTTGTTTAGTTGTTCTTTCTTTCACTTACCCTCTACAGCATGAGAGTTTGATTTGTATTAGGTCACATGTGAATATCATCCACCCTACAGCCTATGCTCAGAAGGAAGGCCAGTTCATTCTTTGGGGATTTCAATCTTTCCAGAGTTGCAACCAGTCTTTTTTTTGATACTGATGAACAACAGAGCTAACTGCTCATTTACAATGTCCAAGCCTTTCCCATGAAAAATTAAGACTTATTGTTAAGGTGAAATGGACTGTCTTCTGATTCAGTTTGGAGAATTTAAATGGTTTTGGACAACCCAATGAGGCCTACCTGACTCTGTGATACACTTGATTAACCCTTTCTTAAAATCCTATTGTGCATTATCACAGTTTGAGCAAGTGTGGTATCATGCCATCATTAGCATGGAGTGGAGGACCACTGAAATAGACATGACCATATCCCAGGGGCCTATTACAGAAACAGTCAGAAAAAGCACTGATGAATTGCTTTGAATGCCAAGCCAAGACATTTATTTTTTTGCCATGCAGTAAGATGTTGTAATATATGAGATTACTTACCAGAGGGAAAACTATTTGGTATTCTAATAACGAAAACTGGAAAAGAATTATAATAAGAGGTGAAACTACCCTACTTTGATAAGCTGTCTTTCAGAAACAGTATTTACATATATAAAATGCCAACACATAAAATGTAGCCTATTTTCAAGGCTGAGAGAGAAGAAAAAGAAAATAGTATTTGGGACACACATTAGGTGTAGGGCAGAATTCCTCATAGCGTGCATCAGAATCATGAGAGGTTGGGTAAAGGTAGAGAATATTGAGCCTTATCCAGTCCTATTAAATGAGATTATTTGGAGGTGGAGACCACAAATGTGCAAACTTCACATGCTATTTAGATGTTTTTCATGAATGCTAAATGCGAGGACCACTGTAGAAATCAGGTGAGAGGATTGATTCTAACGTGCCATGATTTTCTGAGTAAGTCACTTTTCTGAATTTCAATATCCTATTTTGCAAGTAAAGGAAAGTATTATCTGTAGCAACTCCACCAAAGACTTCAGAAGATGACCAAATGAAAGATCAGATGTGAAAGCACTTTCAAACTCAGAAGTCTGAAACAATGCACATTGCTGTAGTTGTGATCTTTATGACCATCATACCTTGCTTCTTCCCTCAAGCTCTACATTCCTCCTTCTATCCTGTGTGGTACCACACCCCGTGGGAACCCAAGCCCAGCAGCCACTAATCTTTATAAGAGAAGAGTCTGTGATCCAGTAAATGAAAGTATCAAAGCTGGAGGGGATTTCAGGGTATTTTTTTTTAACATGTCTAATTCAATGTTTTATATGTGAAAATGTTGAGGCCTAGAGATTTGAAGTTATTTTATCAAGCCTTTTTCATATTAGAACATTAAGGATAATAGTTTTTATTTTATTTTAAAAGTTCATCACATATAGATACGCATTGATGAGTATGTTGGTTCTAAACTTTGTTTGCTCTTTCTTTCCCACTTGTGAACAAACATGTCAAAGAAAGGTTATTAGAAGGCCTGAGTCAAAGTTCCACGTTGGTGTGATTGCTCCTATAGCAAGAGGAGTGTCTGCTATCTGGATGGACTTTTAGAGCTTAATTCCAAAGTCCCAGTTTACATTTGTTGGAGATATCCCTGATCTTTGTACTTTCTATAAACACCTTAGGCTTCAACAAAAATAGCTGTATACAAGTCAAGAAATCTGCTCAACACTGACAGAATATTTTGGTTGATAATCTGTAATCACAGATAGTAAGCATGACTGTTTCTAAATATAATCATCCACAGAATGAAAGGAAAGACCTAAGACCTAAGAAGACCTTAGAATAATAAAAACTATGTTTTCCATTTTACAGAAACACAAACTGAGGCCAAGAAATATTACTTTGCACCAAAGAAGTTTGAGATTATGATAGAATACCACCCTGATCTACTAACATATAACGCACATCAGTTTTTACGTCACAGGCTGCTAAATAAAAAAAAACCAAGCTTCCCTGCAAAGTACAATCTCATATCCAATGCCAGCTTTGCAGAAAGAGTAGTTAACAGGCTGCTAAATAGTCCCTCCTCTAGTGTGCATTATCGGACTGATAAAACATGTGAAGGCGTGGAGCACAATCTGATGTGTGAGTGTTCTGAGGCAGAGTCTTTCATTTTAATTACACTTATTCCTCAACCGTAACCCTATTTCTCAGAAAACTAGTCAAACTGCTTTTAAATCCACATCCTCAGGATTATGCTAATTTAGGTTTCTATTTTATGTATACAACCCATTTCTTAATATCAAAAAAGAAAAAGAAAACTCAGATTTTACCATCTTCTGTTTCAAAATAATAAGATTATTATATCAAGTGACTTAAATTCCATGGATGAAAACAGGTTTTCCAGGGTATTATTTTATATTACTTTCAGTGGAATTTTCTGTATCATGATGCATGCTATAAAGACCTGCTCTTAGTAAGGTCACAAATAAAATATACAGTGGATTATTAAACACTCAAAGAAGGAACAATACACAAAGGTACTGCATATGGGAAATCAGCCAACAAATAAAATGTCAGCTCTGCCAGCAGCCAACACATGGATAAAGACAAATGTTCACTAGGAGGAAAAAGTAGTTCTAAATGATGACAATTGTGTAAAAATGCTATAATACAAGAGCCTTTTTCCAAATAAGAAACAGATGTGATTTGTCATGCTTTTTAGATTTAAAGCTATTTTTAGCACACTGTAGAAAAAGAAATATATTTCAAAAATGAAAGTGATCAACCATCAAGCGTATCTTCTGACATGAAAGTTTACACAAGAACTTTTTCGTAGTGAAGGATAAGCATTATGGTCTGGATTTTACTTTATGCCTAAAGAAAACTCATTTTGCTAAATCAGCAGTGAATGATGTTTGATTTGTTGCATTGTTACATTTTTTAAGTAAAATTAAATAATATTCATAATAAATTATTCATATGAAAGGCTTTGAGATAGTAGAGCTTGTTTTATGTGTGATGAGAAAAAAAGACATACATGGTCAATATAAAAATAGCTCTTAGTATTAACAAAATTGAGGCATCATAATAATCTTTCTTTTTTATTCTTTTACTTCATTCCTCATCCTCTTGTAGATATGTATTTATGTCTATTCATTTCAGATGGTTTATATAATATACAATTTATACCCATATAATTTTCAAAAAACGTATTATTTTATACCCAGTAAAGCCTAATTAACAGGATAAGTATGTGAGATCCTTTATTAACCAAAGATTATTTTTCCACATTCTTCTTATGTAATTACTATAATAAAACAAATCTTATAAAATTGAAATAATACATGAAGGTGTATATAACTAGGAGCATACTTAAATTGCACAAATGCCAGAATACAGGCATGGTGGATTTAGGCTACAAGCCACCTTAATTAAAGAGAATTAAATTTAGTGCCCAAATATACAACTCAAGAAAAAAAAGGTAGAAATGAACATTCCAAGACTTTTTCTCACTCCTGAAACCAAGGAGAGCAAAGGTTATTTTGATTCCTATTTGAACCAGAGAGCTTAAATTTTGTTCATTAAACCACACTGAATATAATATTCCATTAGCTCTCTGACACCAAGGAGATTACACTGAGTTGGGTAGTTGAAATTTACTACTAAATAATATACAGGAGTTAATACTACTAATAAAAATGTTGCAACAAGTACTAAATACAGGTTACTGAGTTCATAGGAGAGTCTGCTCTCTTGGGCAGCTCATCATCTGGGGAGTCTGGAGACATGGTAGACTTAACCAGAGACTTCAAGATAGGAAAGCCTGGAGTAGAAAGAAAGGGTAGAAGAGCTCAAAGGGGACAAACTGGGTTAGTGGAAAATGAAGTAGCTCTGATTCTAGCCATTTGGAGACAGTAATTGGAGAACAATGAGGGAGATGTGGTTTAAAAGATCATTTGGGCAGGAATGAGACTGGGTTAATTCAATGCCTGATCACTAAAGGCTTGATGAACTCAACTGATGATTATTTCACCCTAAAGCTGCATTTTGTACACAAATAGAAAATGGATCTAGAGATCTAAACATTTTTCATGCTTTTCCTTCTTAGTGGGGCTAAATTATTCAATGGCTACAGGATATAACAATTCTCAGCTATCACAACCAAGTTTCCTTCTAGCAACAGTGCATGTTCTTGCTTTTCTTCTCCACAGTACAAAGGGTTTCAAATCCCAGCACCATCTGCATTATTTAGAAAGAGATTTTCCTTTGTACAAGGTGACCAGGATAGCTTTGTCACTGCAATTCGTCATGCATTTTCTGCTTTCAGTACTTGGTCCCCACTGCACTGAAGTCCTAGCCCCCTGAGCTCAAAGCCTATCTTTAACACAAATGACATGTTAATGATTAGTAAAAACACAAAGCAGGGGGTTAATGACCAGAGCTGAAATTATGGACTGCATTTCCATCAGTTCAGCAGAGTCTGAAACAGCCAAAGAAAGGAAAGAGGTCCTGCTAATGCAGCTGCTCCTAAGCATGAGGGCAGCTTAATATTAACTTTCAGTCAGTGATCCACAGCTCTCGCGGGGAAACTCACCATTCTCCAGTTCACTGGGATGTGCTGCTCCCTGTAGACTTCAGACGGTTCCCTATTACTCAGATAGCAGCTGGGTGCCTGATAACAAGTTAGGTTTTCATTTATGAGATGCCTGGAAGATAACATAGGACAGAGCCCAGTAAAGATTTTTATTTGTATCTGTGAGGTGATTAGAGCCTACTTCAGAAGATGAGCAGTGATGTGGAGCAGGGAGACGACACCTTTCTATCTGCTCCCTTCTCTAGACCTCCTCAGAAATAGTTTATTTCTAATGGAATCCTGATCATATCACTCTCTTTCTTAAAACTATTAAACAGTTCACTATTGCTCTTAAGATAAAGACTGAGTTTCTTAATATGGTCTAGTCTCCTGCCTGGTCTGGCCCCAGCTGACCTCTCCAGTGTTAACTCACATTGAGATTCTCATTTCCATTCTCTGTACTCCAGTCAGAGTGGCCTTCTTTCAGCAGCTCCAGAGTACCTTGCTGGGTGCTGCCACAGGGCCTTTGCACATATTGTTCCAGCTTTCTGAAATGCTCTTCCCCTTTCTTCAGATATCTTAGCTCACATAGTCCTTAGGAAAGCTCTTCTCTGATCTCTCTGGTTAAATCAAATCAAATCCTTCCTAGAGATGCAATCAGAACATTGTACAACTCATTTACATACATTCGCATAGTTAGTTTTTAATGACTGTCTCCCTCTCTAGATGGTAAGCTCTATGATATCAGGTGAGCTCTCTGAAATCAAGTATTGCTCACCTTTGGATAACCAATCACCCAGTACATTGATAGGCAAATAGAGGACACTCATTAAATATTTGTGAAATGAAAGGATATATCAGGAGAAATAAAATCATAGCGATGAAAAGTGCTATACACACAGAGACATATTTGTATGTGTATACAAAAACACACACACAGTGGTTTTACAATTACAGAATTTGTAGAACACTTTGAAGAATATTAGAACACAAAAATGAGGCTCAAGACTATAAAAGGACAGGTTAAAAAAAAAAAAAAAACCAAGGAAGAAGAATTGAATACAAAGAAAAAACGTAGCAATTAAAACCAGAATCATTGTACAAAATTCTTTTAATCATATAGCCTACAATTTATATAAAATAAAATGATAAACTCACAGATTATTAAATTACACTGTTGTAGCTAAACCTGTGAAATGGAAATATCATCATGATACAAAGATTAAATGTACCCCATGCTTGAAGATTAGGTAAAAAAAAAAAAAAAAAAAAGAAGAACATGTTAGCCTTCTTTGATAGAAGAAAGTAAAACTATGCTTTCTCCTGACTCTAGATAAACGCAAGAATATTTCCACCTAAAATTCATAAGTGTTCTTACAGGTAGATAAGACACCAACACCACAGGTGATGATGATTCAAGGTTATGATCACAATCTTGGTCTTCTTTTCACAGGGAAAGACTCATGACAGCTGTGTGCTGGCATACAGCAGGCATGTGCTGCATCTCAAACACCACTACTTTACTATCTTCCTAGTGTCAAGGACAAATTTAACTTGTAGACCCTGCCCTCTACACCACTAAGCTGACAGAATAAAAGGGCCAATTTCAAATGGATTTTCAGCTTTCAAAAATGAAAGCATATAAGATATATTCTAAAAATTTTGACTTCAGAACATTGCTTCAAACTAACAATACTTAATATTTTTAAATGTCAAACCATTTTCTGCTTTTCACTTAACATAGACAGTTAACAGAATAGGAAAATCGCCATTAAAATGTGTGCTCTGCAGTATCAGACATTCACAACATACTATAATGCAGGCATAGGCATTTATATAAATGTTAGTGGCAATGGAAAAACTATTTGGGTTTTTTAGGGCGAAATTGAGTTATATTTGCCAAATAAAAACAAGCATTTCCATTGATAAATTCTAATAAGGCTTAATTACTACCTGTATCATGTTCTTGGGGATATATGTATAATTTTGATTCATATGTAGAGCACAGAGTCTTGCCACATCTAAACCACTGCTCCTCCAACTTCCAATAACATTTTTTGTTTTAAAGTCCCATCATCAGGCCATGTCACATCACCTTCTTTCCTGAAGTTGACAACATCCTTAGCCACTGCAGCATTTTTACTACTTTCTTCCTCTCAAATTGTCAGGAGACTTCAGGGTCCCTGTCACAGAGTTTATGAGCCTCGATGTCTTTAAGGCCCCTTCCCTCTACTCTGCAGCAGGTTTTCATATCTATAGTCACATTTGAAATTGTTTCACCTCTAAATCTTAAAGAGCACTCTTCCTTTTTCCCAGTGTCATCACTTCCATATCCCACTCTGCCCATGTACTGATTTCAGAAACTCTTCAGTACTTCAAAATATCATTTTTTCTTGCCTCTCTATAATCCCACTTTTAACTCCTATTCTTTCTCTAACCACCCCAAACTCCATACTTCCCAAACTCCGAACCAATCCATTTGTCCACTGTTTCTGGTTTGTGCCTTAGTGATCCTGGAGAAAATCCATTTGTTTGAGATGAGCAAAGATCCCGGGACCTCAACTTCAGCCTAGGAACACTTTAACATGGCTGTTTCAGTTTTCTATGGCTGTGTAACAAAGTACTATAAGGTACTACAGCTAAAAACAATATCCATTTATTATCTCAAAGTTCTGAAGGTAAGAAAAGTTCAGGCAGGCTTGGTTGAGTTCTCTACACAAAGTCTCATAAAGGTGAAATTAAGGTGATGACTAGGATGGGCTCTGATCTGGAGGCTCTGGAGGAAGAATTTTCTTCCAAGTTCATTCAGATTGTTGGATGAACCCCACTCCTCACAGTTGTAGGACTGAGGTCCCCATTTACTTGTGGGCTGTTAGCTCAGGGCTGCTTGCAGCTGTTCTATTAGAAGCCACCTGCATTTCTCATTATATGGCTCCCTCTATCTGCAAAGCCAGCCATGGCTTGTTGAATTCTTCTCATACTTCAAATCCTTGTGATTCTTCTGCACCAGACTGGTAAATACTCCAGTTTAAAAAGGCTCACCTTTTAAGGCCCATCCAGATAATCTCTGTATCTTAAAATCAACTGACTTAGACTTTTAATTACATCTGCAAAATCCCTTGACAGCAGTACCTAAATTAGTGTTGGATTGAGTGACCAGGGCACACTTACTATGCCTTGAGGGACCATATTTGCAATTCAGCCTACCACCATGGCTCCAGTTAGCTCCATCAACTACGCTCCCAGACAGCTCCTCCAACCTTCTCAAGACCCCTATTCTACCAATGCTCTTCCTTACTCTCAGAGCTAACCCTTCACCTCTCTTTTTTTCTGTACAGAGAAGTTAGAATGCAATAACTGAAAAGATGCCCATCAAAGTTCTGACCCAGTACTTGGTCCTAGAAAAATACATAAATTATTTTTTCAGGATTCAAAATATCCTGGGCCTCAACCAACCAAAGTTTTATCCCTTCATTTTCTCACTGAGTGCTAACACTCTACCTCTAAGCTATCTCTCAATTAAATGTTGTATCTTTCAGCATATACCACCTCTTCTTTACGAGCTTTTTCCTTTATTTCCTTTCTATGTATAAACATATACAAGCTTCTCTCATATAAAGACAAATATAAAACAAAACATATCCTCTTTATTTCTTCACCCCTCTCCAGCTACTGTTCCTTTTCTCTCCCTCCTTTCTTTGTCTACATTCTCCATTTCAATGTCTACATTACTGCCCAACTAAATTATTGCTTACTCCTTTTTAGCATTAATTAATTAATTAATTAATTAATTAATTAATTTTTGGGTGTGTTGGGTCTTTGTTGCTGCACGTGGGCTTTCTCTAGCTGCGGCGAGCGGAGGCTACTCTTCATTGAGGTGCACGAGCTTCTCATTGCGGTGGCTTCTCTTGTTGCGGAGCACGGGCTCTAGGCGCGCAGGCTCAGTAGTTGTGGCGCACGGGCTTAGTTGCTCCGCGGCATGTGGGATCTTCCCGGACCAGGGATCAAACCCGTGTCCCCTGCATTGGCAGGTGGATTCTTAACCACTGCGCCACCAGGAAGTCCCTTTATTGCTTATTCTACTATAATTTCACTGCTGTCTGGATCATTTTACCTGCACCCAGGACCTTAGTGAAACAGTTCTTTATAAAGCTGTTAATGCCCTTTTAGTACCATAGCTAATGGATGCCCTTCAATACATTCATGTAAGACTTCTCTATGGCACTTGAAAATATTGATAATTCCTTGCTTTCTGAAATGCTCTTTTCTATAGTTTCCAGGATACAGTTTGCTACTGACTTTCTTCTTTCTACTCTGGAGAGGCATCCAACAAAGCAAATAATGAGGGTTAGGATACAATGTGACAGGTTAGAGATGTCTCCTAGTGAATATACTCATAACGTATCTCTTTTTTTAGTTTATGCTGATATAAAACTTGGAATGTTTATAGTATCAAAGATAAAATTAAACACCATCTTTTGCAGTTAACAAAGCTAATTTCCTAGATGATTATGTTTCCCTTTTGATCAAATTTCAGACTTTCATTTTTTTACATCTTCTGGATGTTTAACTGTGATGATGCTACAATGTAGAGAACATGATATCATGCAAGGCACGTTATGATTGGGTAATAGGCACCCAGGACCCTGAATCTTTGTTATTGTGCCTCTGGTCAGGCCATTCTTATTTGGTTATTTTCATGGGCAACTCTTCAGCATTTTCTGTCATTGTTACTAAATGTGCTTTCCTAGGCCCTCATCTCTTTTTGCCTGAAAACAATTTTGTAAGATGATCTCTCTCACTTCCATGGGTTTTAACTACTCCTATATCATTGAAATTTCCAATACTTGTAGCTCTCTCTTGAGTTCCAAATCCCTATAATTCATACTTGCACTGAACACATTCATACAAATATTCCATACATGACTACAAATTAAAAAGCCTTGAAGTTGAATGTTATCTCCTCTTGATCCTGTGGTCTCTCTTTCGGTGAAAGGCATTCCTATCTATGTAGTTTATCAAGCTACAGACCCAGAAAGATATCTCTGGTTCCTCTGCCTTATCACCTGGATCACCCAAATCACCAAGTCCTATTGATTCTTACCCTTAAATAGCACCCAGATTCATCTTCTCCTCTCTGTTTGCACTGCCCCTGAATTGATCTGCACCTTCATCATTTCTGGCCCTGGTTACCATTACTTGTCATCACTGGTCTCATCCCCAGGACTCTCCAATCAAGTCTCCTCTCAGACACTAAAGGGCTGTTTCCAAAGTGCAATCTTCTCATGTCACTCATTTTCTTAAAAATGCTCAGTATTTCTTGAAGGGCCTTCAAGGTAAGTCCTACATTTGTAGCCAACATCTATAGTCCATCTTGATCTGCCCCATGACTATGATCCAGTCTCATCCTTCACCAGGCCCTCCCTCAGGAATACTCCTGTCACACTTATAGTAACTTATAGAGAAAGACATAGCATTCTCCTACACCTCTGTGCTCTTTCACACATTGCTCCCTTTGGAGGCTAAACTGTACTCTCTCTTTAAGACTCCATAGCATTTGACACATTTGGTCTCTTCTTCTCTTGCCTTTTGGGACACCACACTTTACTTTCCTCTGGTATTTACCACTATGTGATATTCTAGGACACATTTGTAGTTCTATTTTTTTATTGTTTACCTCTCCCACCAGAATTTTTAATCCATGAAGGCAGAAGACTTAATTTGTTCATTGCTCTAAGCTCAATGTCTAGAATACTGCCTGGGACATAGTAATAGGTGACCCACAAATATCTGTTGAATAAATTAATCAATCTACATAAATTTCAGTCTGGCTCTGCCACTTAACAACATGTGACTTTAGGTAAGTTATGTGACCTCTTTGTGCTTCATTTCTGTACACTGGAGCTAATAACTGTACCTACCTCATTGCACTGTTGTGAGCATCACAAGAACTGAGTTAATACATATAAGCGCACATATTAGTGCTCATTAACAGCCAGCAGTCATGACCTTTGCAATGCCTTCTATGACTCTCTCCACCCCCTCCCCCTTCTTCCTCCCAGAAATATAGGGCACACAGACAGGAGTGTAAGGAAGAGGGCAATGAATTAGAGGAGTGTATCTGTCTCTGGAAACCAGTCTATACTGTTTAGCTGAGAAGCCAGGGTAGAGTTTCAGAACACTTCAGATTCTCAATAATGTCTAAGTTTTCACAAATCCTAGGATAGAGATTCAGAAACAGAAATGATCATGTTCTCTCTGCCCTAGATATCATTCAGCTCCATTAGTTAACTTCTAATTAGCTTCACACCTATGATCTCCATCCAAGTATGGTCCTTGTAGAAATCCTGAAGTGGATCCTTTTGTTGTTTGACATCCTCCCCTCACCTCCTCTGTCTGTGCTCAATTCCTGTTCTACCTTCCCCCAGACACCAGCCTTGAGGAGCGTTCCCCAGGAATTAGCTGTTATGGTTGGAAAGAACTGGATAACTTAATGTTAGCTAAGATGTGTATTGATAATGATTTAAGATGTTTCTACTATTACCGATGTTTGTATTTGAATGTAGAACTTTAAAGACCAAAAATTTTTCAAGTATCAAAAGACTCATAATGGAATATTATGCAATCTTTAAAATAATGTTATAGAAGATTTAATGGCAATGAAAAAAGTTCATAATGTATTGCTAAGGGAAAATTGTAAGTTTCAGAAAGAATATGTATAGTATAATTGTTTCTACCTTTTCTTTAAATATAATTTATATAAGTGTTTAACTGAAATATCTAGGAATTGACTAGGTCAATTGACTAGGTTAATTAATATTTCCCTCATTAAAGTATTTTAATCCCAAAGAACTCATTTAACAAAGATATTCTAGCACAAAAGAAAATGTGCATATATTTTAGGAAAACTTTTAATATAAATACAATGAAAATCAACTGACAAATGTATTACAATACATACCTGTCATCAGTTTGTATTAGTCAAAATCATCTGGTTGTAT
The DNA here is from genome assembly GCF_949987535.1 of Balaenoptera acutorostrata. Classification (NCBI taxonomy): domain Eukaryota; kingdom Metazoa; phylum Chordata; class Mammalia; order Artiodactyla; family Balaenopteridae; genus Balaenoptera; species Balaenoptera acutorostrata. The sequence goes on along the minus strand of NC_080067.1, from coordinate 97,996,870 downwards.
CTGAACATTTTATTTAGTGATATAAACACAAAGCACTCATTTTTTGAAAAAGGGGTAAATTACCAAAGGTCAAAAAAAGACCTTAATAAATGGAGCAAGTGAATGGAAGAGCTTAGAAGGGGAAAACATGAAATTCTCTCAAAATTAATCTACAAAGTCAATATGCTTACAACCAGTATTACAACGATATTTTTCATGAAACATGACAAACTCCATTGCAATTCATATTGATGAATAAATGTCCAAAAATAGCTAATATAATTCTGAAAAAATAAGGAGGGGAGCTTGCCCTATCATATTTCAAAAATTATTATTAAACTAAAGGAATATACCAATGTAACCATTTCATTTTTCAAAATAATTATTTTCCTATAGTGGAATGTAAGAATAATTGACACATGGAAAATGGAAGGTGACAGATCTCTGTATACCCCTTTTTATTACACATTATGACTAAAGCATGCTTCATTTCATTCCAAATGCCTGAACTATTAAACAATATTTATATCATTGGCTTTTACCTATTTGGTTTGGGGCCTGTCCCTATACTTGCCTGTATCTTCCAATAACTTGGAGACTATTTGGGAATATGAGAAATTCACTTGAAAGTGCTTAAATCCAAATATATTAACAACAACAAAGGAATTGATTTACCTAATTTTGAAGAAACCAAAAAAAAATCAGTGTTCAAGAGTATTCAGCTTTTATTATACTCTTCTTATTTCCCAAATATAATGTACTTTTTGAGGATGCCTTAACTGCTTTTTGGCTAAGGGCATTCCTTTAATGCGGCCACTACCAAAATCCTGGACAAGATGTCTCCCAACCTCCTCCACAACTGGCTGCAATTGCGCTACTCTTACCTGAAGCCCACATCTTATTATCACCCTGGGTTATGTCCCTAAGGAGATCTGATGGCAAGTGGGAAAGGAAAGGAGAAGGGAAGTCAACGTCCCAGTATCCTTCCGCTTTCCATCTCTTCACCCCTCCACCACTTTGCTCCACAGACACAGGACTTCTAGGCAGCACTTGAAGCTCACCCATTTTCTTCATCCCATTTCCTTATCACCTTCACTCTGACTTGCTTTTCTTTATGAAAACGTTCCAAGGGTCTAAATACCTTTTTTCTCTGAGAAGAAGAATTTTACTTTGTTTCTTTGTGTATTGTAGGTATGAGATCTACGTGAAAAATAGAGAGAAGAGTTAAGAGTCACACAGGAGGCCTTTTTACTGTTTGTATGTTTTGCATTTTTTCCTAGCAGTAAAATAAACATAATAAAACAATAAAGCTAAGGAAACCTCTAAAAAGTATTCTTTCACTTTCTTTTAGAGTGTTCTCTTTCCATTTGTGAAGGAAGAGTCAGGAAAAGGTTTATGAAATTGTATTCAGAAAGGAGAAAACCTCTCATTGGAAGCTACAGGTAGAGACAGAGGCACATTATCTTATATTTTTGGAGGTGGAAAACGAGTCAAAGGAAACATTAGAGCAGTTATACCATGAACAGTAACATGAACAAAGTCTCTTTTCATATATGAATTTAGTTTTCTTGGAAATGTGACCTGGTAGAAACTCTCAAATGAATTGATTCAGGCAAAAACAATATTAATAGTACTATTCTTCCATTTCATGGGAATATTGATTTTTTCCCATAGATTAACTATGGAAACAGAAAGAATTATTATGGGAAGTGCTTTGTTGACAATATCATATTTGGGAATGTGTGGCAGAGACAGGATATTATCCTGCTTAACATCAGGGAAATGGAAAGCATTTTACTTCTTGTTTCTGGTAGAATTATCTCCAATACTACTTGAATTATTTTCTTTTCTTATTTTTTCACCTGAAAAAATTCCCTGTCACACTGTTTATATGTATCTGTAATTGTTAGTTATTTGTACCTATGCCATACTCTCTACCTTCATTTCTATTGCTATGATTACAGTACCATGTCTCCTATCAAAGGGCAAGACAACCAATTGTGTGCTAGACTTTATTCCCTTTTCCCTTCTCTAACAACTCTCTCTTTTTCAGTTATCAATTTATCTCTCACTGTGGGGATTGTTCCCATGAGCATACACATATTTCCTGGTTACTCTTCTATTAAAACACGCACGTGCGCACGCCCACACACACAAACACACACACACAGACACTCACACGCCCTTGGTTTTATCCAATTGTTGTTCCATTTTTCTATACACTGTTACAGCAAAACTTACTTCACCTCCCAGTTTTATATCTCACCATATCCCCAACTCACTACATTAAAGTTTCTACTTCCAACACTTGAGAAAATCCCCAAAGACTTCCATGTTGCCAAATCTAATGGTCACATTTCTGTCTTCATCTTAATCAATCTCTTGTCAAAATTTTATAGAGTTGACCCTCTTTTTTCTACCTTAGAATCTTTCAATATCTGGCTTCAGTGACATCTTATTCCTGCTTTTCCTTCTCTAACCTCTCTAATCACTTCTTCCCAGGGTCCTTTGCTGGAGCTTCTACCTCCTCTGTCTGACTTCGGTTTGTGGAGTGGCCAAGGTTCCATGATGAACACCCTTCTCTTCTTTGGCCAATCTATTTCTAGAGCTTATCAAGTCCTATGACCTTAAATACAATTTATATTCTTGATAATGTCAATATAGTATTTCTAACACTAATCTTTCCTGAGAATGCCAGATTAAAATATCCACTGCCTACTTAAAATCTTGAATTTGTCATCCAATTCAGTGCATCTCCAATTTTCTGTGGCAAAAATAAATAAATAAATTTAAAAAGGTATTTAAAAAAACTTCCAGTTCATCATAGACTAATAATTTTGTAGAGGTCAATAAAAATAATTATTAGAATAATAAAGAAAAAGCACATTAAAAAATATAAGCTCCCCTTTTTTCATTGATATAATGACCTAAAGTTACATTTCAATAAGTATAATTAGAACAAGAAAAGCATAGGAAAAAAGAATTGCAAAAACTGCATATGGTATTTAGCAAATGTGTGCATATATATTATTAATAGACAATTGCTTCAACACCATTTTTTTTATTCTGAAATCATCATAATCAAAAATTAAGAGTGAAAGTGATTCCCCATATTAAATTTTCTACTAGTAGGCTTTGAACAAGCAACCAGTATATCAATATTTAAAGTTTTTATCTTGACAAATAAGCTTGCTTCTTATCTAGTCTATTTTAGAGGATATTTACTTTTAACTTTTATTAAAAATAATGCTAGTGATGATATAGTTTCAAAATTCATCTTCAGTCAGTAGACAATTACAATAATTTATCCTATAAAGTTATAACAATATTTAAATTCTTCTGGAAAAAAATGGATTTCAAATTTGTACATTTCTAGGTTACAATGAACAAACTAACTTTAAATTATCACATGTTGTAATGTGTTCTTACAGTGTATAACTAGTGTGTAGCTGGTGATCCAGGCAACTCACCAAGTGAATTTGATAGCAGAAAAACTGGTCAACACAGTTAAATGTGACAACTTTATTTACCACAAGCTTGGATATCACTGCTCTATCAAGTTGCTATAAACATTTCTAAATTCTTACTCCTAATTTCTGTACTTATCCTGTCACTAACTGATAAATAGTTCATGGGCCAGTTTTGATGTAATTCATACCTCAAAGTTAATATAGCCAAAAAGGAACTCATGATTTACCAAACCACAGTAACTTTTATCTCTATCTTCCCCATTTATTAAGTAGTATCATCACCCACCCAGTTGAAAATTGTTAACACGAAAATTATAGGGTTTTTTTTCTTCTTTTTAAAGCCCAAATTACAAGAAGTAGCATGCCTTTGGGAGAGACATTAAAGAACTGAGGATTGGCAAACCATCCATCTCATAAAGACAGTAGCTACAGTAATATTCTTTTAATCATACAGTTCTTAAGGAAAGTCCTATTTTCCGAATAATATACTATATTTGTTTCCTATTGCTGCTGTAACAAATTACCAAAAACTTAGTATCTTAAAACAACACAAATTTAGTATTTTATAGTTCTGAGGTCAAAAGTCCAAAATGGGTCTTACTGGTCTAAAATCAAGGGCTTAACAGGGCTGCAGTCTTTCTGAACACTCTAGGGTAGACTTGGTTTCCCTGTTTTTTCCATCTTCTAGAGGCCACTTGGCTTATGTTTCCTTCTTCCATCTTCAAAGCATCTTATAGCATCTTCAGTTCTCTCTCTACCTCTGATTTGGTTGTCACATCATCTCCCTCTTTGACCCTCTAGTATCTCTCTTATAAGGACCTTGTGATTACACTGGTCCTACCCAGATAATCCAGCATAATCTCTTCATCTCAGTATCCTTAATTTAATCACATCTGCAAAGTCTCATTTGTCATGTAAAGTAACATATTCACAGGCTCTGGGGATAAGAACATGAACATCTTTGGGGCCATTACTCCATTTACTGCACATATTTTAACTAAAACTATACGAAAGCCTGCCCACAAAAATCCACCAATAATTTAGCACCTGAAGAAAGAGGAAAAAATCAGAAAATTCACACTTTGGTGAATTCTCTATTAAAATCAGGGAGACTCAAACATTTTTGTTTTTAATGTATATATCAGTTTTTACTAAGTGTTTTGATAGCAACGCTCAGTTTTATAAAAGTTTTTCTATAATAACTTATAATGTAATTACTTCTATATGAAGGTACAACAATGTGCATTGAAATAAAAATAAAGTCAATTAGCCTGTTAATTCTGAAAAACTCTACAGAAAAACTTTAACAAACTAAAGGCAAATATTCAAGATAAAATAGATCTGTTCCCATACATCCAAAAAGAGAGTGCAAGTACCATATTTTATATTTTGGCAACATATGAGCTTGAAAACATGAACTCTATTTCCAGTAAAATTTATTTCACTGTCACTGAAACTCATGAGCTATATTGGATGCTGGAAATATGATCTGTGGAGTGGGCACAGTTAACTGGTCTTGCAGGGAATCATTTACTTTTTGGAGCTTTGCAAATAAATTGGTTCACTTTCAGGTCCTCATATTTAAGTCTCTTTACACTACCAGAAACAGTTGGAATGCCCCTCCCACTAAGTTTCTGGTGACTGATACAAATCAAAGAACCCCAGAAGTTGGGTTGCTACTGCCTCTGAAGCAACCTGCCATGAAAATCAGAAGGGGACCAGCGAGGAATTATTCTTGATTTTATTCCCCCACCCAAACTATCAACGTTCTATTTCTAAATCTTACTGAGATCCTGAGTCCATCTATTTTTCTCCATTTCTACTGTTACTTTTCTTTATTTTTTTCCTTAATACTCCGTGATTTCTTTTTTCTTTTTAATATTTATTTATTTGGTTGCGCCGGGTCTTAGTTGCAGCAGGTGGGCTCCTTAGCTGTGGCATGCGAACTCTTAGTTGCAGCATGTATGTGGGATCTAGTTCCCTAACCAGGGATCGAACCCAGACCCCCAGCATTGGGAGCGTGGAGTCTTATCCACTGTGCCACCAAGGAAGTCCCCTACTGTTAATTTTCTTGTGAAATCATCATTATTCCTGATGTGGATTACTGCAATAGCCTCTTACTGGTCACCCTCCTTCCATGTTTGCCTTTTTATAAACCATTCTGGATACATAGTACCCAGATTAAGCTTTAAAAAAAGCAAGTCAAGCACAAAACTGTAAAACTCCCAGAAAATAACATAAGAGAAAATCTAGATGACCTTAGATATGATGATGACTTTTTAGATACAATACCAAAACCAAGACACATGAAAGAAATCACTGATAAACTGGACTTCATTAAAATTAAAAACTTCTGCTCTGCAAAAGCCACTTCAAGAAAATGAGAATACAAGCCACAGACAGGTAAAAAACATTTGCAAAGAAATATCCGAGAAGGACTTTTTTGAAAATATATACAAACTTCCTAAAATTCAACAATAAGAAAATGAAAAGCCTGATTAAAAAATGGGCAAAAACCAGAACGGATACCTCACCAAAGAAGATATACAGATGGCAAACAAGCATATGAAAAGATGTTCCACATCATATGTCACTAGGGAATTGCAAATTAAAACAAAAATGAGATGCTACTACACAACTATTTGAATGACCAAAGTCCAAAACACTGACAACACCAAAGCCTAGAGAAAATGTGGAGCAAGAGGAACTCTCATTCATTGCTGGTGGGAATGCAAAATGGCACAGATACTTTGGAAGACAGTTTGGCAGTTTCTTACAAACCAAACATAATTCTTACCACAAAATCCAGCAATTATTGCTCCTTGATATTTGCCCAAATAAACTGAAAACATATGTCCACACAAAGGCCCGTACACAAAATTTTTTAGCAGCTTTTTCATAATTGTCATAACTTGGAAGCAAATGAGATGTCCTTCGGTAGGTGAATGGACGAATAAACTACGCGAAATCCAGACAATGTAATATTATTCATTGCTAAAAGTGAGCTATCAAACCAAGAAAAGACATGGAAGAAACTTAAAAGACATACTATTAAGTGAAAGAAGCCAATCTGCAAAGGCAATATACTGTATGATTATAACTATATGACATTCTGAAATAGGCAAAACTATGGAGACAGTAGAAGATTATTGATTGTCAGGAACAGGAGGGGAAGAAGGGATGAACTGATGGGGCACAGAGGATTTTTAGGGCAGTGAAACTATTCTGTATGATATTATAATGGTGGATACATGTCATTATACATTTGACAAAATCCATAGAATCTATAACATCAGGAGTGAACCCTAATGTAAACTATAGACTCTGGGTGATAATAATGTGTCAACGTACGTTCACTGATTTTAACAAATGTATCACTCTGGTGAGGGATATTGGTAGTCGGGGAGGCTGTGCATATATGAGGGGAGGAGGTATATGGGAACTCTGTACTTTACACTCAATTTTGCCGTGAATGTAAAACTGCTCTAAAAAATGAAGTCAATTATTTTAAAAACAGCAACAATAAATGTTTTTAATTACAAAATTTTTTTTAAATTAAAATAAGATAAACTAGTAAAATAAAATGTATAAGAAAAAAACTAAGGGAAAATAAAATAAATAATAATTTGAAAACCAAAATAGTAAAACTAAACAAATAAGGAAAAAATAAATCAAATCATGTTACTCCCGTCTTTAAACTCCTCCTTACCACCCACTCCCCAGGCTTCAGAAAGCATTCCCATTGCACTGAAAAGAAAATCTAAATTTTTCTGGTTTGCAGGACCCCACGTGATTTAACCTATGCTTAATTCTCCCCTTCTTTCAGGGATGCCAGTCATATTGCCTTCATTTTCTTTATGGCTCAAGCCAAAGTCATGTGGAAATCAATGAAGACCACTGGAATGAAAAGAGAGTCTATGCATTCATAGCTAAAAAGGGAGTCAGTCGCCATTAATTGCATTTGGCAGAAACTCAAAGGCAGTCAGGGCAGTGGGAAAGCTTTAGAGTGAACAAAAGGCAAGGTTTCAGGTGTGCTCTCATTGAAAGTTGCTGGCATGGGGAAGCTGTAAGGGGGCTAAATAGAAGCAGAGTCTCTTATGTAACTGGTGAACACATATGGCTACCTCTTGGTCTTGAATTGGAAACAGAGGCAAAAGTAGGGAACCTGGTTTGGCTTCTGGGACTGTTGCTGCAGACATGGGTTAGAGTTATATTGCCATATGTGATCTGGCCATTGTCTGTTTCTATATTCAGTCTCTCAGTCATTCCAACTGGTGCTTGCCTTTGCAACTGGTGAAGCCTCTGTCTGGAATGCTCTTTCATCATACGGGAATGTTAATGCCTTCTAGACTATGATATGACACAACATAGAGCTGTGCTTTTGGATAGCTCCACCCTGACTTTAGATATTATCTTAAACATCATCTACTCAAAGATATCCTCTTTGACCATATATCAGCACAACAGTTCATTTCAGTTTCTGGTATGCCATTCATTACAGTATTTTTCTCCTATTTATCTTCTTTTTATTTCATTTATTTATTGAGCCTATTCTGCTTAAATACATATATACTTTGACAGCAGGAATTTTGCTTATCATCAATACCTATACTAATGCCTGGCATATAATAGCTATTCAATAATATATTTTGAAAGAATAAGTAAATGAATGAATATTATAAAATATTCAACTGAGCTGACATCTAGGTTCTGTGTACAACTATGTGTGGCCAATTTAAGGAAATATTTATACTTATAAAAATACAGTATAATTCCATTTTCATATTTATAATCTTCATAGACTTTTACGTTTTATTTTTCTCCTGGGCTCAGAAAAAAACATTTTTCTATTTACACTTTTATCATCTTACTTCACTTAGACTTTCTCACAAACTTTTATCTCTGCTTATTCGGCTGTTGGGTGATATTTCTCATTTCTGTTCCTCATATCTTTCTCATCAGTAATACCTGTAAATCCTGACAATTTACCTGTTTCTGATAATTTATTTAAATAACCAAGAGAAACTGATATTTATTGTTCTATGAAGGGTGATTTGAGTAGCCCAGATATTTAACCTTTGTCTTGGGATTAGAGTTAACACTTTTTTCCTGTTTTCTTTTTTCCCATTTGTTTAATAAAAGCTGATTTACTACTTGTTATGCAAAACTGGTCAGTGGGGAAGAGATACAAAAATGTGCCTAAAGAATTATGCCAATTTATCTCTTAAAAGAGAATTAACTGGTATATGAAGAAAGATGTAAAAGATGGATGAATGAAGAATTAGATACTTAACTGTGGTCAGAAATATTGAGAAAAAGAACCGAGGATTGAATCAAGAGTGAATAGCTGTAGATATTGACAGTTTCTTAGACTGTGCATTGCTATTATAAAACATGAATGATAATGTGATCACTTATTTGGCAGCTATGAAACCAATTCATTCTTTAACCTAAGATCATAGAAAAAGAATAAGAAAACATTTTCAGATTTTTATCATAATCAGACGACTCTAGTTCCATATTTCTCTGGGGTTTTCCTTCTTTTCTAATTGTGTCGGAACTTTTGATTTTGCACTGTGCAACACACTGAAAATTTTAACATCCTTTTTCTCTTACTCTTTTCTTCAAGAATAGTCTTAGAGATGTTTTCAAACCACATAAATCGAAGACCTTGAATAAAATCTACCTCACAACTTCTCTTCGATCCTATTTCCTGTGCCCTCAAATGCTCTGTCCATTTCAGAAAATAAATGGGGTTTCAACTTTGCATTGCACCTTTCCAGTATGACTTTCAAAGCCATTTAAATAATCCTGTCCATTTCACTAAAAGTGATTGTGCCCTGGTTTTCTTTCCCTTTCTCAGTTATTAAACATACTGAACCATTACATTTTTTTGTGGGTTGATCTTAATTTCGGATATAGCCTCACTTGTGAAAATAGTGAAAATCCTAAACTTTTTAGGGAATAAGGAATAAAGATTCCAGCCTTGAAAGGTCTTGAGGTTTTCAGCATCATAACAATTTCTAACTTCTTAATATACTGTAGTTAATTAAATCATCAACTAGACATATCCTGTTTATTGCTATTTTAGATTAAAGGAGATTAAAGCAGAAAGGAAACACAACTTAATTGGCCTTAGATAAGTTGTTTTACTGTTACTACAACAGTTCTCTTGAACCATTTTGCACCCTTGGTGAATGCCACCTCTGTGCACTCTTTGCCTAAGTCAAAGAGGGGTTTATCCTTGATTCCTCCATCTGTCTCACTTCCCAAAATCAATTAATCCACAAACCACATAAAGTTTAATTCCTCTATAAAGATCACAGTCACTCCCCAATCTAGGTCCCTTTGTCTTTTTCTCAGATTTTGGCAACAGATTCCCAAATGGTCTTCTATCCAAGTTTGTTTCCTTCTAATTTGTTCTCCACATTGCAGCCTATGACATTCTTATTTAAAACCCTCCAGTGACTTCTCAATGATGTTAGGATAGAGATGAGTTATATCTGTTTCTGTACTTTATGTCTGTGATTTATACAAAAAGAGAGTGAGATTGTCTTCATCTCTCAAGAACCAATTGCTGTCCTCCTGGGGGCAATATCTCCCCCTCTGAGAATGCATGAAGTTCTAAGCCATTCATCCTGCAGTTTCCTCCTGTAGTTCTCTCACTAGGTTAGTCTTAGCAAGACTCAAAGAGCAATAAGGCCTTGTTAAATAAAATTACTTTGCAGTGAAACTGGCTAAATGGTGACCCTGGCTCTGGAAGGGGCCCAAAATCTCATTGGCCTTTGATTGAGGCTCAAAAATCCCCTGGATGTGGCCATGCTGCCACAAAGTTTATACCCTTGAAAACAGTGCTTGACAATGTGAGTGTCGAGCTTTGGGACATAAGCTTGAGACTGTTTGAAGCAGAACCAAGATCTGTCTAGGACCTCTTCTAAGAGCAGTAGGTAAGCACAGATAAACCACAAGCTCCATAAGAACAGGATTGTTTTGTTTCCTTCTCTACTGTATTCAGGACTAGATATCTAATGTGTGGAGCCCAATGCAAAAAGAAAATACAAGATCCCTTGTTAAAATATTATTAAGACTTTCAAGATGGTGACAGCAGAGCACTACATTAACCTCAGGTCCTTCTGAGTGTGAGGTCTTGTGTGACTGCACTTGAAGCTGCCCTGGCTCTATCTTCAACATGTAGAATAGTGTCTGGAATATTGTTAAATAGAAGTTGATGAACGTGTTATTCAGGGCTCTTCAATTAATCAGAACCAATAGGATATATAGAAAGAGATTATTATGATATTATGATTATGGAGGGTGAGAAGACCCACAATTTGCTCTCCGCAAACTGGAGGCCCAGGAAAGCTGATAGTATAGCTCCAGTATAAGTCTGAAGGCTTGAGAACCGAAGGATACAAGGGTGTAAGTCTCGGTCTAAGTCCAAAGGCTGGAGAACCAGGAGCTCCCGTGTGCGAGGGCAGGAAAAGATGGATGTGCCAACTCAGAGAGCATAGTCACTCTTTCTCTGCCTTTTTGTTCTATTCAGGCCTTCAGCAGATTGGGAGATGCCTACTTGTATCGGTAAGGGTGATCTTTACTCATTTTAGCAATTCAAGTTTTAATCTAGTCCAGAAAGAACCTCACAGACACACGCAGAAATAATGTTTTACCAGCTATCTAGACATCCCTTAGTCCAGTCAAGTTGACAGATAAAATTGCCATTTCCATGAGTAAATGAAATTATGGAGCAGGGCTGGGCCTAGGACGAGGGAAATGAGGCACTGAGGTTGCAAAGTTTCCGGAGGCACTCACTCCCAGATTAGCACAAGAGCTGAACCCACACCTGTGGGATCCTGGAAGCAGTGCACAACCTCCAAAGGGACCTATACATGGTTCAGTGTAATGTTATCACTGCCTTAGAATTCTTAATAATTTTTCAACAAGTGCCCCACATTTTCATTTTGCACTGGGTCCTACAAATTGTGTAGCAGGTCCTGCCTGAGAGTGAAAGCCTCCTTAAGAGTGAAGAGATTAGGTCACAGAATTTATGAGATGCTCACTGTCAGTTGTACAAGTATTCAGCCCACACTTGCAGTATACTGAGAGCAGTGCCTCCTGACATTCTGTACCCTAGGCACTTCACTTACTTCACACTATTCTGGCCCTGCAGTGAAAGACAAGCCATCTCCAATGTCACAGAGAACTGGAAAAGGACTAATATTTGTACTATCTCAGTTCTCAGTCTTTGGAAAATTTGGGAGTGGTGGTGACGGCAGTGACAAGAAGCTTCAGAAGATGTCCTTGCTAAAGAATAGATGAGAACTTGAGAGATTAATCTGAAAAATTAAGAAGACATATTTCCCCATCCATGTCAGTTACATCACGAATCCTATACATCTCCTGGGAATACTGTGATGTTAATGCTGCAGATAAAGATTAAATGTCAAGAGTCATGTCTGGGCTTCCCTGGTGGTGCAGTGGTTAAGAATCCGCCTGCCAATGCAGGGGGCACGGGTTCGAGCCCTGGTCCAAGAAGATCCCACATGCCGCGGAGCAACTAAGCCTGCGTGCCACAACTACTGAAGCCCATGCACCTAGAGCCCATGCTCCGCAACAAGAGAAGCCACTGCAATGAGAAGCCTGCACACCACAACGAAGAGAAGCCCCCGCTCGCCGCAACTAGAGAAAGCCCGTGCGCAGCAGCAAAGACCCAACACAGCCAAAAGTAAATAAATTAAAAAATAAATTTAAAAAAAAAGTCATGTCTATTCTGGGCCTTCTCATAGTTTATTCATGACACTGAGTTTTTGATTAGAGCTAGTCCCTCGTGTTGGGGCCTCTCAGGCCCTGCCGTGGCTTCCCACGTTCCCAGACTTGTTACTCATCATATTTAAAGCAGAATCATTACCATACATCTTTTAGTTTCCCAAGCATAGCCCGGCTAAAAAAAAAATGATCTTCTCCCTTATTTCCACTTTTAGTTATAAGATTCTAAAGGTAACTATCTTTACCTCTAGAGTGACACCAATGTATTATTTATAAAAGTATCTCTAAAAAGGGTCCCATCATGGAATCTTACTTTTTAAAAAGTCAGTATCATTGGTTTATACCATCAAAATTACCAGGGCTCAAAGGATATACAACACTCTGAAACATTGGTCAGGAGAATTCTCTGTAAAAGCAGTAGTTTAATAGATTGAATCAATATGACACTTGAAAATTTATTTTCATACTGAATATCTTATTCAAATTTGTTTGTAGAAAGAGCAACCATGACATTTTTTTACTTCTACATTAGAAGCTTTCATGTTTCATTCATGACCAGAGCATAGAGCCAAAGCACAATTTGGAGTGAAAAGTTAGAAAAATACATTTGGGAAATTCAAGGCAAATGATAGTGTGATGGTTTTTGTTAGGCTCATTGGGTTGCAGGGAATGGGACTGCATGCTACTGAATGTAATGAGGGTTTATTATGGGATATATACATATATAATCTTAAAAAAACTGAACAACTAAGTCATACCTTTTTTTTTTTTTTTTTTTTAAGTCATACCTTTTTAATGGTGATTGGAAACAGAAGGTTCTTTAGAATTCAAGACAGCTCCAAGGCCCAGAGCCATGGGAATTGATGGATATTTATTCTAATTGCCTGCCATTAGAGCAACCCGGCTATGCTTTGTGAGTCAGCTTCTGCCTCTTAAATTCTCTCCCAACTGGTCTTTTACCCTCCACTCCCAGGGTCACAAATTGGCAGACTATAGCAGAATAAGCCCAGGAGACGATTCTTTGTTAAGACAGCATGTGATTGTTTTTGTTTGTTTTTTTAAAAATTGAATTTGAATGTCTTCAAGGCAATATTTGCATTTTCTAGTTTGCGGCAAGCTGCTCACAGCTGCCCCTTCAGCTGAGGGGTGGGGAGAGGATTTGAGCAGAGCAGACACACGTAGACAGGCCCACTGTGCCCTCTCACTGTGGAAAGAGCACCTAGTGGATGCACACTGACACTTACAATTAATGCATGCTTAGGTTACTTAGGCTACTTCGCTGTCCTGTGCCTGTTTCCTTACATATAAAATGAGGATAATACTACTTACCCCAAATGACTATTTTGGGAATTAAACAGAAAAAATAAAATAGAATGCTTTAGAGTCCAAGTAATAGACTCACACAATCGGGGTTCAAAATTTTCTCTGCCATGTAGCAGTTTCATAATCTTAATTTAACCTCTCTTAGCTTATATTTCCTCTTCTGGAAAAGAGAAAATAATGCCTTTCTCATATGCTTATTTTGAAAATTAAATTAGATAACTATATATATACATAAATAACATCATTTAATACAGTGACTTATATGTTGTGAAACGATATTAGCTACTAATATCTACTGTGAAAGTTGAACATCACAAATTGGGCAGTCAGATCAGCTAGATCTCTCTTCCTTGAAACTGTTCTTAACTATTTGAGCAGTAGAAATTTACCTTTCATCTTACTCCTTAGTGGAATATTTAGAATTTGCAAAGGTTTTCTTAGTCTACAAGTATTTTCCCTGACTATTCTTATTCCATTCTGCCTGTAATTACTGTCTCTACCCATATTTGCATTCTTCCAATTACAAAAAAACCTCAATTTTTTAGTAGGTTTAAAGAGTCTTATATCCTCTCTGAGCACTTATATTTTTAAAGCATAAGTCAAAAGTCTTCCAAAAATATATACTGTATTTAATTGTCTTCACAATGAAAATGCTCTGAACATGGTTTGAGCCTTTAATCACGATGTCAAGTCATTGCCATGAGCACCACTTATTGTGCTTCATCCTAACAAGGTGCTACTTTATTACTCTAGAGCCCCATAGGACCCTACTAGCACTACAGTCATTACATCAAATTTTTTCAATTCAAGTTGCTATTTTTTTTCTATCTACTTCTTTGCCCTAGTGCTGTTAGTGTATTTTCTGTTTTTAGTCTTATGTCCATTTTAACAGAGGAAAGACTTAATATTTGCCAAGAGAATCTGACTTTCTTAATTTATTATATGCTAGAACCCCATTTGTCTTTTTAATGTGCCTGGGCTTTGTGACAGACATTTTCTTGCTTTCCCAGGTATTATTTTTTTTTGTTTTTTTTGGGTTTTTTTTTTTTTTATTTGTTTCTTCTTTTGTACTTCTTTGGCTAAAGTAGTGAATAGGACTATCCTTGTGCATAGGACCAAGAGGGTTACTACGTGCATTGTGTAATTTAAAAAGCACTGAAAAGCCTATTACTCTCCACCAAATTTGATTCCTCAATAGTTTCCTTATACACCTACCAAAGGGTGAGAAATTATAACATTAGAATATGGTTTTAACACTTTTAGGTTTAATATGGCAAAAACAGTTTATCACACACAGCAATTCTAAAAAATTCAAATGATGAAGAGCTGGACATTCAGCTGGGCATTCGGATAGGTGTCTCTGAAACAAAAATATTGCACTTTCTTTTTACTTTTGTTCCTGTTATCATGTAAAAGAATTTGAAATGGGAAAAGTGATCACTGGGTACTTTACAATGTCATGTGGGACATTATCTAAAGGACCCTTTTGGGGTTATCTGGTTCTATAAGGATATGTGCCTTTCATTGTCTTTGACTATGTTGCAATACTTAAGATAGTTTGTGGAGAGATGATGGTAAATGCAAATGATTCCTGTTCATAGAACAGCAAATGAATTTTGGATGATAGAGATTAAACTGATTTCTAGCTTGTTGAAGACACAAGTTTTGTATCCATTAGCAAATTTATCTCAGCATCCCTTAACGTCCATATATGTACCTATTCTTTGATAGTGTTTTGAGCCATTTTTTACATCACATGGATTTCTTAATAGTGAATGAGATAAAAATTGGTTAAATAAAATCTTTGACATGTATCTATTTTATATTTTATGAGTCATACTTTGACCTTTTAAAAAGTTATTCTTTAACAATTCCACTTCACCCATCTGAATTGGTTTCTTCAAATGCTATTATCCTTTAGCACTGGGCTCAATGCATTTCCTGTTAATGAAATTTTTCTTGATCTAGCAGGGTGCTTGGTACACGGTCCTTACCTACAGATCACTGTGGCCTATGGGCACCCATATTGAACAAAACAGCACTGTGAACTACAGACAGCAAGCCTGGGAATCTCCCTGTGCTCCTGTCCTCCCCTCTGTCTCACACTTGACTCCCTAGACTGTGGCTGGGCCTCATGCTGTCTAGGGTCACCACCTACATTATGGGACCTCAGCTGTTAGCAACTGCCAATGGCAGAATCTACCAAATGGTAGAATCTCTCAGTTGGGGAATTGGCAATTTAATGAACCACCTCGCTTCTGGCCACCTGCCTAAGTTGAGATGGCTGAGGTCACTGGGAAGAGGGAAGAGTGTACTGAGACCTGGGACAGAGGGTGACTCTGACTGACACCCCCAAATAGGCCCCTCCCCTCAGGCTGGATTCTCTTGGTCTGGAGAACACGTCCAACTGACTGCAGCTGACCCAAAGGTGCCCCACCAACAAAGCAAGTCCACCCCAAGCAAATGCGATAGGGCAGGGCTGGGTGGGCGGAGTGTGTGGGGGGGAGTATTTTCTCTTTTTAAATACTGCTTATATACTAGCTTCTAGACCCATAAAGCCTTATATACTTACTATTTAACATTTTATAGAAAAAGGTAAAAAGATTGCCGATTCTTGCTACAAATTATTGTTTTAATTTATGGCTTATCTTTCCAAAAGGATTGCAAATTCCTTGGGACAGCAAAAAGAGATAATTGTCCACCATGCTCAATAATTATTAAATGATTAGTTGTTTGCTTTCACCAATCCATACTCTTTAGCATTGAAATCTTCTATTTTTCCCTATTTAGTCCAATTTCAGGCTTATAACTTTAAAAGCTACATATATTTCAAAATAATAGATAACCATGTAGTATTACTACTTATCTGAGGTGCTTACAGAAAGCTTTGAAATGTTAATTTAAAAAAAATAACTTTTCTATTAGACAACAATGACAAAAAGAAACATACAGGAGAGGTCCCAGGTCACAAAAAAAAATTTTTTTTAAAGAAAATAGAATTCTAAAATGGGTCTTACTTAACTACAGGGTATTAAATATTTCATGAGTTTTGTAAAGGAACAATCTCCTCTTTTCTAGAGATTTCAAGATATTTGTTTCAGTAAATTGGACATTGATCTCTTGCCTTCTTCATCTGCTCTGTGACTCCTACAAGGCCTATGACTCAGGTATATCACATGTTGCGTGTAGTACTTAGACAGCTACACTATAAACGTATTTTTCCATTGATATCTGAGGGGTGATCTAAGGATTTTTGTCAGCCACTGCTCATGTTTTAGTGATTTTTCTGGTCAGTAAGCAGGCCCCCACATTTATTTTAAACAAATGACTCATGCTATAGTCTGAATTCTACCAATCAAGTCATTCTGTATTCATGAGCTGTAAGGTCACTCATGCTCAGGGTAAATACTGTGTATTTTTGGCATGTGCTTATTTTGCTTGGGAATTTTGGAACTGGATGAGAAATAGTCTCAGCTGAAAGGTATGTTTGAACAAAAAAAGCATAGCCATGGAAAATGGCATAGCGCTGAGGATGATATATGATGAGTTTTTAAAATTAAACTTCCCTGTCAGATAGATTTCAGGGTTATCTGTTGCTTATAATGTCTTAAATATCTGTAGGAAGGAGCTCCAAGGAGATATGCATGGTCAGGTGAAAGGCACATTTTTAAGCAAATGTTAATCTTGACTATTCAGTTGCATCCAAGGTGCTTGGTAGGGAATAATTCTTATTGTCTAAACTATTACAGTTTTCACACAATTTTACAGATTTTTAGGATAATTTGTTTACCTGTTTGGAGCATGATACCACGGAAGCTGAGCCAGAGAGAGGGAGAGGGAGAAAGAAAGATCGATTTCACTTTTAAATATATATATATATATATGAAATATATATAAATATATATAAATATATATAAATATATATATATATATATATATGAAAGGTAGCTTTGTGTGGGTAAAAATTCTGTGTCCCAAAAGATTATAGTTGTGTGGGTAAAAATTCTGTGTCCCAAAAGATTATACTTTAGCCTCCTTCCAGTCTATATGGAAAAGGCTTGTTGGCAAAGCAAGAAGTGTAGATGGTTCAGAGCTTTCCATCCTTGCTGCCATCTTCAAGTGCAAAGGACTGAGCCTTATAGCAAAACTCTAATCTTACCCACCATGAAAAGCTTCTTCTAGTTTATATAAAAGAAACTCCTGAATGTTTCTGTTTGTTTAGAAACAAAAAGAATCCATATGAACTTAGGACGTATTTTTCAACCCTCTATACCCACAGGAGACTGCCCTATGAGCTCATAGTCCTTTAGGAAAAGAGAGAATAGATGAAAAGCAAACCAACAAAGATGCTGTGAAATGATACAGATGGACATTTAGTAGGAGAGCTAGAAGCAAATTTCCTAATACACCATTATCATACATAGCATTTCATGCAGACCTCACCTTTTCTTTTTGTGTATGTGGGTGGAGGGAAATTAAGCAAAATTGAAAGAACAAACTTTCTCTTTTCTGCTTTTAAGAATGTATTTGGAAAAGTAAAACAAACAAAAAAATTCTTTTTTTAAAGTGGGATTAAATTTGGGTATGCCAACCTGGAGTGGACAAGAAGTGAGATTATGGATACTGGCATGGCTATCCTTGAGCTGTGGATTTAAGGAGTGGCTGGTATCATCTTTCAGCAGCTTTGAAAAGAAGAACCAGATCTCTTGAGGGGGAAAAAGGAGTATATCAAACTTAAAATACATTCCGCTCTGTCATTTGAATTCATTTTGTCTATTGAGCTGCAAACAAACAGATAAGTAAGCTAGAAATGTGAAAGCAAACTGAGGTTACTTCAAAGGAGGATCCAGCAGGAGAGCACAAAGAAGGGAAATCAACATTTGTTGAGGACCTACCATATGCTGGAAACAGTGTTAGCCACTTTATTTTATACTTAAATGACATTTAATAGTCCAATAATTTGACAAGGTATGTTTTATAATTTCTGTTTGAGAAGAGGAAAATCAGAGGTTGTAAATGATCTGCACAAAGTCACATAGCTAGGCAACCGTGGAGCTCGAATTCAAATCCAGGTCTGTAGGGCTGCAAAGCTGATGGCCTTTGGTACATATCCTGGCATCATGACAGAGGAGCATACAGGTAGAACTGACCCCAATAAATATATATGAGTTCCTTAATACTACAGAACCATACATGGCAATTTATTATCATTTTAGTAAGATAACCAATAGAGAATATTTGTTTGTTTTAATTTTCCCCATGTCTACTGGAAATAATATTCTTTCCACTCCAGAAACCTCAAAGAATTCTTGGCGGCTCTTTGGAGTCTAAGTAAGTCTTAGTTGAACACACTTATTTTGATCTTTCCAGGATTAATACAAATTACTTATCTTGAAAGATCAATAAGTATTGGCTTTCTTTGTGTTCCCCCGGTCTGTGTTTTATGATGAGCTTATTTGATGTGTTAGCACAGTACAATGAAAATGATGTGAAATGGCATCAGGGACTCATGACTGATGGCCAGGTAACTAGCCAATTACGGAAACAAATTTTTTTCTAGAAGTTAGGAAAAGAGATGTCACCTTATACGCCAGAAGAAAACATCATGTTTTCTTGAAAGGAAGTCACCCTAACAAAGCATTATTGAGCCATAGATGTCACTTCAAAGCCTCATACATAGATCTAATAAAATGTTCCTTGTCCTTTTAGTTTCAGGAAAAAGGACCTAAATAAACCCCCCCCAAATTACAGTGCTGATACAGTTATTCACATAAACTCTCCTATTCTAAAGTTTTACTGGGAATGTCAACAAATATGACTCCTAGTGTGTTCTGGAAGAAACCATCACTTCTTCATGGACAAAGAGCACCTTTTCAATCACTTAGTTTGCAAAGGGTATGTTTCTGCTGAAGACAAATAGTATTTTCTTCTTTTTCCAGGCTACACCCACAGCATGGTTCACTTATTAAAACTGTCAATATATACCTATACTCAGATTTAAAGGCAGTATGGCCTTTATAGTATACATAACATTTCAAAGGATATAATGTAAATTTTTTCCATAATCAATTAATATCTATTAATATCCAATATCTATTTAGATCTATTGACATCTCTAGCACTTTCTCATTCAACCTATCACAAGACAAAAATAACAAGCTTATTTCATTTTCTATCCTTAACTAGTTTCATTTCTGTCACTTATTCCTGCTTTCGTTCATCAAAAACATGATTACCAGGCACCAGATATGTGCGAATCACTGTTCCAATCCCTGGGAGCCCAAACAAGATGAAGCCCTGCATGCCAGGGTCTCACACTTGAGTTAGGGAGACAGACACGCACACAATTACAAAGGTAATGTGGAGGCACACACAGACCAACGACAGGCACCACAACTACAGTTTTTCCATGGGAGGTAACATACTGAATTTTGTTGAAATTAATGCTTAAATTTTTATCTGGCAGTGAATTCCTATACATAGGGGTTTCTAAGACCAGTTTTTTCCCAATTATATACCATGTGGCGAAGGACTCATCTTTTTGTTTATCTGTTTTGTTTATCCAGGTCCACTATGTGCTGTCACTTTTGTAAAATACAATAAAAATGTCACAGAAATAATTTAAGTGCTTATCTCGTCAGTGTCTGTTAACTAACAGTTTTCTGACCAGCACTAGCCCACAGATCCAAATTTGAGTACCACTGACTTAGTTTACCAGACTCAGGAATGTAAATCACAGTACTTGGCCTTATTTCAGTGGTATACAGATGACAAACTGAAGAATTTCAAGGGCTGTAACCTGCACCCCCAGAAATGATATTGTCTAAGAATTCTATAACTCCTGCTATGAGACAGGTACCCTACACAAGTTCTCAGATAGGAGTGCTCCAGTCTCCATTTCACAAAGACATTGAGATCACACAGCTAGAAGTGTCAGAAGTGAGATATAAACCCAGAGTCCAGTTCTCATTATGAGCTATACCAGAGGGTGAGGACATGGCCCCCGCCATTTTGAGGCAGGTTTCTTTTCTTCAAATGAGAAGTCTAATATTCCCTGATTTCTACAGAATATATTCGTTCTAACGAAAACGTGACTAGTGTGCTTGTTAGTGAAAAGGATGGCATTACAATAGTGAGCAGTTTTCTAAAAGGAAGGATGTACTCTTAAATTCTGTTGATGAACTAAAGTCATTAAAATCAGATGCAGTCAGTTTCCTACTCCATGTATGTTCGTGTGCTGTGGGAGTGTAACACCGCCTGGACACTGGAGAAGAGGCACATTTCTTGCCTTCTGTGTGTCAATCTGGCTAGGCTATAGTGCCCAGTGATTTAATCAAACACTGATCTAGGTGTTGGTGTGGAGGTATTTTGTAGATGTATTATAGTTAACGTCTACAATCAATTGACTTTAAGTAAAGGAGATTACTTTCAATAACATGGGTGGGACTCTTCCAATCGGTTGAAAGGCCTTGAGAGCAAAACTGAAGCTTCCCTGAAGAAGAAATTGTTCTTCAAGACTGCAACATTAGCTCCTGCCCAAGAGTTTCCAGCCTACCAGCCTGCCCTGCAGATTTTAGACTTGGCAGCTATCACAATTACATAAGCCAATTCCTCAAAATAAATGTTTATATAAGTATGTATATATATTAGTGCCTTTGTTTTTCTGGAGAACCCTAGCTGATACACACTCCTGCCTGGTTATAAAATAAAATATTTAATTTTTTCTAAACACTCTTAAGGAATATATTAGAAAGTCTTCTATGTATATTTGTTAGAAAATTCAGCTTGAAAAGTTCTATGTTATGTATATATATTTTAAATTTTTTATTTTATTTATTTGTTTCTTTACTTTAAAAATTTTTAATAATGAAACCCTCTTGCAAAGTCTGGAACAAAAAAGAGAATATATCACAGGCCTGACACTCAGTTCTTCATTGCAATCTGTGCTGACAGTTTTGAAATATTCAATCTGTTCATTAATATTTTCATTTAGAAAGTAAAGAGAACCAATATGTCTGTATCACTAAATTATAAGGTAGGATTGCCTTCTCTTAATTTGGTACCTCAATTTTTTCCTCTGTGTAACAGGAATAAAACTTGCCAACTTTCTGCCTTAGATGAATACATATTTTAAAATATTCAACGTATTTAGAGTAAAGCCATACCTAGACAGAAACAGCACTATTTCGGTTCAAATATTTACTAATTCTTTTTAAAAGTCTGGTACACACACACACAAAAGGCAAATACAGTCAATTATTTTAGCATTGCTGTAATTAATAATTTGTTAAGAAATTAAAGCCACAAGCCTCCATTATTTATAAAATAAATTTTATTACACTTTAGGTTTTATATTTTAAAGGAAACTTCATGAGATATCAATTATAAAATGTCTAACACTTTTTTATTTAATTTTAAAAAGCCAGCCACTGGCCAGGCACCAGTCTTGGTGGGTACACTTTCGACGTTATTATGTTCCCTCTGGAAAGATTTATTATCAGACACTTTCCAAAGAAGGGGTAGAAGGGTATTTATGGATTATTGAAAGTACTTTTGTCAAGGGAATATTTAACTTTTAGTAAAATACAGATTCATTCCAACAGTTGAAAAGAAGCCACTTTATTACTCTAATGCAATGTATTCGCTCTTTCAAAACTCTTGCACTGATTTTCCAGGCTCCATCTCCTTCTAAATTTCTTTTGGATTGTTGCATTGGAGGCAGTGGAGCTGGATGATTAATCATATCCAGAAGAAGCTCCAGAGTGTACCTGGCTGTACCAGACATCTGGTGTGTTAACTATCAGCAGATCAGCCGTGCAGCAGCTGATGACAGCAGACAGGAGTCCAAAACAATAGCATCCGTCTCAGTTGGTTATTTATAATGCAAGACTGGAGGCACACAAGCTGCCTTGAAAAGGTTCAGTTTGGGGCTGATATAAGTAGCTCCTCCCAAAGACCTAACAGTGGAATGTGCACTACTTTCCTGACTGAGGGGCAGAGGCACACTAGGAAATAAACCTCTAATGGAAAGCATTCAGAACTGGCTCCAAGAAAAATTCAGACACCCACTGATTAATAGTACTAGATTTTTTTAAAACCATTTATTTGTTAGAGAGGATTATGTATATATGGACAACTACAAAATGTTGTGTCTTGACATCTTTTAAAGAGAGTTTCCTTCTTTTATTCTCACAAATCCACTGCCGTATCTCCCAGGGCCATTCCTCTTATGAGTTTATTTCAGAAAGTGCCAGTTGTAGAGTGGAAGAGAACTGAAAGTCCAGACTTCCACCTATCTTTTCACTACCGTCGACTCCAGACTTCTTCAGATAGTAGCAGATAAACTTCAAAACAGTAATTTCCCCCAGCAAATAGGAAATGGAAGTCTACAGAGCTAATAGGACTTTTTCATCTCAACCCAACTCTGTGATCTAATTTCAGATAGCAGGAAATATGCCAACTTTAGTGGCTAATTAGAGGTATTCACTGGAAATTATTTGTAGCCAACCTTCAATCTCTTACAGCAAAGGGCATTGACAATGTGGGCAGCATGCATGTTGGAAATTTTCTCAGGAAAGGGTACAAGAAAAAGTGGCTGCACTTAGATCATGCAATTCGCTTGGCTGAAAAACTTCTCAGACTACACGGATGCTAATTTTGGCTAAATTTAGCCACAGTTCACATTTTCCACTTGGATGCTGGAAGCCTTCTTTTGTCGGGGAGGGAGCTTTAGTAAGGAGTGTCTTTCACTCACATATCTCAAAACTGAAGTTTAATTCTGGAGCAGACTAGCACTTGCATTGTGAATTGAAACTTTATTAGATTTATTAAATTCAGGTTGCTTTAGGATTAAACACAGAACCTCTCCTTTTGTTGACATAATTGCACTCATTTGGGGTTTAATGCTCTTTTATCAAAGGAGAACCCACCCTAATGTAAACTCCATGAAGTCAGGAAGTTTCGTCTATTTGGTTCACTGCTGTATCCCCAGAGCTCACAGCAGGGTCTGGTACATAAGTAGGCACTCACTTTGTATTCATTAAGTGAATGGTTGAATGAATGCATGAGACATAGTCTCAAGTGAAGGAGAGGATGCCATCGTACTGAGATCAGCTGGCAAGCCTAAATCCTTGGTTTCAAAGAAGCTCACCCCACCAGTGCCAGGAACATTAGGATCTCAACCACACCCTGTGTTCCATCCCTTCCTCCTACTTGCTCTTACTCCCACTGTTTTAATAAAAAGGTTTTGTTTGAACTTTTTGCAAGTGAGGAAGCTTGGCAGAGCTAATGAATGACCTTTCATACCATATTGACTCTAGGGCAAGAAAACTTACTTTTTCCCACAATATCACTGCCCTAAGGTAAGATTTTTTTAAATAAAGAGCAGCTTTAAATCATGCAGGAAGTCAGTTGCATCCAAAAGGGACCCTTAAAAAAACAACAACAATAACAAAAACAAGAGCAACAGATACAGTCAGCAAATTTTGTCTTTGGTACTCCACGCTTCAACTTGTTTTCTTTTTTTCTATTTCCCTATGTTCCTTGCACAAAGGTACCCATTTCCTTCATTTCACCCTCCTCCCCCAGGAAAAGATTTCATAACTCATTCACTTGAAATTATAAATAAGACCTTATCTATTACTATTCGGAGCTATTATAATCTTAAATCAAAGGAATCTACTTCTAACCGGGTAAGAGTATTTTGTAGATAAGAGGCCAACTCAGAAGTTCTAAAATCCAATTATTCATTCCTATAATATTAAAGAATATTAGTCAGCTACAAAGAGTTCATGGTCTAGTAGTAGAAGCAAATGTGTAAAACCAATTATAAATTTCTATGACTACCACTAATAATGTGGGATGTACAATGTGACTATTTAAAAGGGAGTGATCAATTTGTCTGGTTCTCTGCAAAAATCATTATTTTCCATTGAATCAGAATCAGTCTTTATCATTGTTAGGTAGCACTAATAATTTTAAAAGTTTATCCTCTTGTTGAGCTGCAGGCTGTTTTTCCATGTGTTTTACATATTTGTCAAGTACTGACCCCTGGAGTAGAAAAAAGTCACAATTCTTCAGATGTTTTAGGTGAGTAGAGAGGTTTTTTTTTTAAGAATTGCATATTTTCTAAACATTTAAACAGGCCATCCCCTTGCTATTTTTAACTACTGCCTGTCCTATTAGAAACCATGGACCACCCAGCATCTGATCTAATATAGCAAGTATCTATCTAAGATGGTAGCAGCTGGAAGGAGGCAATGGATTTGCCTCTAATAATTAATGGACTATCATTCTCTTGGTAGGACCTCTGCCCCACTTCATTATTAGATGGGAGGTAGAATATCAGATTAGGAGCTGGAGATGCATAATTTCAAGCACAGAGTTCCTTTTAGGATAAAGACCCAGGTTGCTGTCTGTGGCATTTGACTCTCTGCTTGTAGCCCACAGCAATCTATCTCTGCAACTGGCTGAGATCTCTGAAAGGAAGGCAGAACACCAAGCAGGCTCCTGAATTGTTCTTAAAATTCTAGTGGAAAGTTCACCATCAATGCCAAACATAACAGGACTTTAATGACCCTGAAGTTCTCCTGAGAAATTCAGATAAGAAATAAATGAGTAGTAGAGATTTAAAACAATGATAATACAGAAGATTAATGAGAAGATGCACGCCTGCGTGCTCCTGGTGGATACGGCCTTCTGGGAGGTGATCTGGCAAAATATCAAAAGTCTGAAAATGTGCACACGCTTTGACCCAGTAATATTTGGAGTATAATTGGGAATGTATGCAAAAATTTCCCTTATAAATATACTTATAGCAGCATAAGTTATGAAAGGGGAATATTTGGGCAATTAAATATTTGACCATAGAAGATTGTTTAAATTAATTTGTTTATCCTAATGAGGGGATGAATACCAGGAGTCATTGAAAATCATGCTGTAGAATACTTAATGACACGGGAAAATACTCATTATTAAATATTAAGGAGAAAAAAGCAGGTTGTAAAAAATTATGTGCTGGGATGTGATTTAAATTATGTAAAGCATATATATGTATATGGAAAAAAATCCAACATATTGATGCCTATACATCAATATGTAATATTTGATTCCTTAAGTATAGGGATTAGAGCATAATTTTATACTTTGCTGTGCTTTTCTAGAGATTCCATATTTTCTATCAGGATGGCCCATAAGAAGTTGCCTCTATTTAACTGTGTCTGATCTGCAAATGGCCATTTTGTAAGGTTCGAGCTTATATAATTAATATGATTTTTTCCTAATAAAAATTATGTTGGCTTGTTTGTTAAAGAAATGAATTTCTCAACACACAGGCTGAGACTCTAATCTCCCAACACTTGTATTGGCTGCAATAGCTAGAAGCCAGGATTGTGCTTTTGTTCTCCAGCTCCTTCTCTATTTAGTGTGGATACAGAAAAATGATCATTTTCTAAGTACGTTGTAAACTAAAAAAGTTTGGTAAACACTGGTAGATCAAGTAGACAGTTCCATAGTTTTTCTTTTTTCTTTCTTGCAAGGGGTTAGGGGTGGTTTGGAAAACAGCAGACTTTTTAGTATTATTTCTGGAAAGTGGCTCAAAATTTTTTAGGAATTCCCTTTCTCAAGGAATCTGTGACACCAAAAAGATCGGTTTACCCTGTTCTCAAAAGAATTTTCCAGCTCCTATCATTAAAAGGGAGAGCTGGGCTCATAAAATGAGATTGAAATATAAAATTTTTTCTCTACACATCCACCCACCCATCTAACCTCAGTTTCATTTGCAAAGTCTCTCACCTCACTAGCAATCACTGAAATCCTAGCTACAGAGTATTTCAGCCAAGCTGTGGGATTGTGGCATTTAGATTTGCAAGACTCAAGGATTTGTGTCATAAGGTAATCATAACACTGCTAACGCACTGAATTGGATCAAATGACTTTTTAAGACTTCAAGGAGGTAACATACCAAATGTCATGGCTCAAAAAGGACATAGCTTACTAGGCTAATTTACTTTCCCTTCACTGGATGACTAGTGCAGCTGGTAGGTTTTGAACAATCAGCTAAACTTAGAATTGTGGTCAACAGACAGACATACTGTGCTTAAAGCCTTGGCTGTGAGTCCAGATTCACATTGGAATAAATTGTCTAAACTTCAACTACACAGAGAGTTGGGCAACTGTCCACAGATATTTAGAACAGAGTTGGAAGAATCCTTGAGGTTTTCTAATCTGTCTACCCAATGAAAAAAATCTATACTAAAGCTTACTTGATGGATGGTATCCGTCAGTCTCTGCTTGGGCGGACAGCAAGTCTACTACTCCGTGGGTTAGCATTTTCCATTGTTGGAATTAGAAAAGGATTCCATATTAGGGAGCTGGTATTGGCCTTGCTCTTGGTTTTGATATGGTCCTAATACTGCCATCTAAAGTAGAAAAAGTTTACTTCTCTTTTTACATTATAGACTTTCAAATATTTGATGGCAATAACACCATGGTTAAATTTTAACTAACAGAAATGAAAAGTCTTGAGAAACAGAGTAAATGCTGGCACAAACATGTCTACATTAAGTGTAAACAGAGGCTGTATTTGCTTTTTTGAAAAACAGACTTTAATTTTTAGAGCAGTTTTAGATTTATGGAATAACTGAGTAGATAGTACAGAGTATTCCCATATACCCCCATGTATTACACACCCAGATTCCCCTATTATTAACATCTTACATTAGTATTAATGAACAATACTGATACATTATTATTAACTAAAGTCTATACTTTATTTAGATTTCCTCAGTTTTTACCTAAATATTATTTTCTCTTCTAGAACCTCATCCAGGATACCACATTACATTTAACTGCCAGGTCCCCTTAGTTTCCTCTTGACAGGAGAGTTTTTTAATTTCCTTGATTTTGATGTCCTTGACAGTTTTGAGGGGCACTGGTCAGATATTTCACAGAATGCCTCTCTACTGGGATTTGTCTGATGTTTATCTCATGGTTAGATTAGGGTTATAGGTTTTTGGGAGAAACATAACAGAAGTACCATTTTCATCACATCAAAACAAAGGTACATACTATCAATTTGATATCAACTGATGTTGTTAACCTTGATCATCTAGCCAAGGTAGTATTTGTCAGGTTTCTCTACTTTTGTAAAGCTATTTATTTCCCCCTCTTTCCATACTGTACTCTTTGGAAGGAAGTCACTGTGTGCAGTCTGTACTTAAAAAGTGGATAGGTATGATTCTCCTCCTTTACGGTGGACTATCTACATAATTTATTTGGAATTCTTTTGAATAAGAGATTTGTCTCTTCTCCACCATATATTCATTTATTCAATGATATATTTATATCAGTATGGATCATGAATAATTATTTTATATTTTGGGTTATAATTCAATACTACTTTATTAATTTTGTAACCCGAATTGTTCTGGTTTTGGCCATTGTAAACACTTTCAGTTGGCTCTTATGTCTCTGTTAGGTACCCTCATCAGTGTAGAATGGTTTATGGGTTGTTGTTTGTTTTTTTTTTGAGTACCTCCTTACATTTTTGGACTATAAAATGCTCCAGATTATATTTAATCTCCCAGTCCTAAAATCAGACATTTCAGACTCCAAGGAGTCTGTTTTCTGTTTCTAAGTCAGAGAATGGAATTAGAAACCAAGATCTGGGTGCTAAATGTGATTGTTTCTACTGGGATGTTGTTTATTTTAGCCCCTCTGAGATGACAGAGCAGGGAAATATATGTGTGAATACTGCCCTATGTATATACACATATCTATAAATATTTTATATGTAACCATATGTGTCTATATTAAGCTAAACATGAGTTCATAATGATTTCTCCAACTCTAATCCACCACCGCATGAATCATTCCAGCCTTCTGCCCTTGCCCATCTGTAAACTGCCACTTCAACAGTGAGAAATATGGCTACCATCATCCACCATCCACTTAAATAAATATTCAGTTCCAGTATACATGCAAAGCAGGATCATAATTATTAACCTTTATCCCTATGGAAAACAAATTTATCAACTACAGTATAGTGCTTATGTGCAGTTATGCATTTAGATTTGCAGATATAATTGCTTTGAATAAACAGGGTTTTAAAAACTTAGTTGATATTTTTCAATTGCTCTTATCTGACATTTGGTAGTGACAGATTGCTGTGGTTATAGTACATTGCTTCCTTGCTAAAATTTAAACTTTGCAGAAGTTCTCCTGCCAATTTATTTATTTATGAACACAGCATTGTTCTTTGTAGGAAAGGGGGTATGGCACGAATAAATACATTTTAACCAAGTTAAAGGTAGTTTATTAAGCAAATTTACCATGTTAGTGGGGTCATCCCCAGATGTCTACCCACCATGCCATGTAGCTGTCAGCAACAAAAAGGAGGCAGAAAGATGGAGAAGAAAGTCAAGAAATAAGAATTCCACCAAGTAAAGGGTATCAGAATCCTTCAAGGAGATTCTCCAAGAAAGTTTTCTCATTTTATCAGACACTGTTCTCCAGATAGGAGAGTACAGCATCCTTCTTTCTAGCCAGTGGAATCAGTTGTTCAAGCAAACAGAGGGCATCTACAGTTTAGAGGCACTTTTTGGTAAGACTTCCTAAAAGTAAATGCCAAGCAAGCTGACGTTTATCAGATTGGACGGATGTGCATGCCAGAGGCTGCTGTTGAATGCCCTCCACGGCCATGCTGTCTGTACCTCCATATTCTCCCAAACAGCAATACGTTAAGACAGAAGAAAGACAAATTGTGGTGCAATAAATGCCTGACTATTGGTCTGGAGACTTGGGCCCTCATTCTGTTTCTACCAATTAATATCTGTATGCCTTTGGACAAGTCACTGAATCAGGTACCTCATCTGTAAAATAGATGGATCATTAAATAAGGCTCAAGGTCAGTCAAGTTTTTAATGGTTTTCAGTAAGTGAAGTCTGTCTCTAGTAATGTTAGCTGTGCCATTTTTCTTCATTAAAGGAAGAAAGGAATTTATTCTCTTCAAGGAACAACCTCTCATTCAATTCTGTCTAATGAAATTCAGTTCGATACAAGAAATACTGAGATTTTATTAAGTGCCAGACACTGTGGTAAGATAAACTCCTTTTGAATATAAGCAAGGCCCCTGCTTTCACAGAGCTTATAGACTAATAGAAGAAACAAATAATTAAACACGCACTTTACAATGAAGTGTGATAAGGTAAAGAGGGATGATCAAAAATACTTAAGAGCCTCAAACGTTTAAAAACCTATTCCCTAGAAAATCTGAAACACACTCACTCTAATGAGAAAATGTCTACTAATAATTTAAAGATTGTCCCAATAGCAGGAAAAGAATCCATAGTTTACAGATCAAAGCTCTAATTTATTGGAAAGAGTCAACTCAATTTTAGGCATTGGCTAGCCTCTGTGTGGACCACAACATTCCCAGGCTCTTGACATCACTGCAGTATACATGGTCACTTACCAAGTCTGCTTACTTGGCATGTAGCCGGATCTATCATGACTCTCCATGTGGTTGGAGGAAGTCATCAAGAGGACATGATCTCCAGTTGATCTGAGAGCTGAATCCAGGCAATCAAAGGCTCCTCACTCCTCTCATGATTTTGGAATCATGTTCCCACAGCTGGAGTCATTTTCAAGAACACAGCCTTGAGAGGGCAAGGTGGTGTTGAGACCATCTGTACTGAATACATGACTGAACCCAGTTAAGGCCTTTATATAGACTTTTAGGATTCTGATGGGTGGGTGCAGAGATCTACTTATCTTGTGGCCACACAATACCAGCCTCAAATGTAAGTTCCCTTTCTTATCAAACCTGCCACCTACCCATCTGGAGTGGTCTGCCTCTTTCTTTGGTCTCTCCTTGCCTTCCTTGTATGGGGACCAGTTCCAGATTTCATGCGGGGAAGCTCCAGAAATTGGCAAGCCAGCGAGGAGACTGAAGAAATGGGTCTTGGGAAAGAGGCATCCAAGAGGAAATCCCGGGTTGGCCATCGACTTCTGTGTGGGAGAGGTGACCTGTATGTTAGGTGCTTGGGGACCACCACGTGAATATGGGGGATGCCCTAAAAAGCTGGCTGGTTTAATACACTTGTGTAAGGAACTGTGCAGAGCACACTGTGGCAAAGAAGAAAAACGAACAGCCACCATGGTAGGCTAGCCTCTGATGCCCAACTAGAGGCTGAGCTCAGGTTAGAAAGTTGGAAGAAGAGCTGAGGTTACAAAAGGACATGCAGTGTCTACTGTTCTGCTGGCTTGGGGCTGGCAGACAAGGTGGGAGAGCAGGATAAGAAGTTGAAGAACTTAGGGCGCCATTCTACAAAGCTAGGAGGGTGCAAATGGCCACGGACTAAAGTCCCAGTGCTTGTGACAAAGCCTAATTGGGACGCTAAGAGGAGGAATCCCTGGGAAAGTGAGGAGAGCCAGAGGAGGAGGTTATGGTGATTGACAGAAATGGATGAAACACCTGCTGCCATCCAACTCCTAATACACAGAAAAGGTAAAGCACAGTAACCACAACCCCAGGCAGCGGAGCAGGCCCCCATTCAGGAAATGTTCATGATGAGAGAATACAATCCCACTGAGCTTATTGGTATAGCTGCCAAGTTCCAGGGGAAGGCCAGGCAAAGTATCCAGGCCTGGTTAGTGCAGCTATGGGATATGGGGTGTGATGGAATTTCTCTGACTGGGCAGGAAGCAGAGAAAATGAACAACATCACCAAATACCCTGCCCTCTGGCAGTGCCTGTATGGTGTTTGGGGGGTTCAAGGAATTCAGTCCTTTGTAGATTGGACTATTCTAGCTGCAGGGAGGCTTGGTGCAATGAGGGGATCTCCCTGGGCATGTGGGACCCTGGAAATCCACAGAGGAGGTGCAACAAATTGTTAGGGAGTTGGGAATGAGACAAGCCTCTGCCTTTGAAGGCTCTGATCCAGTCACATTCACTTCAGGAATGAAAGCAAAGATACTCTAGTCTGCCCCCAGGAGCTGGTGTGGGGACACTGATATTTGTGCTGAGCCCAGTTGTGGGACAAGACATTTATGATGTGGGACAATCCACTGCTCATCTGGGGGAAACCACAAACTGACAAATCCTGGGAACAGGTTATGAGTTGTGGGAAAGGCCCAAGACAGAGATGGGAGTGGAAAATCCAAAATGCTTTCCAAATAGTCTGTACTGGATCTGGTAAAACTAACCCAGAAACAAATGTGGTTTGACCTCATTGCTGCGGGGACCCTACCTGAAAAGATAGACTAGCAACCTAGCACTGTTGGTCAGCCTGTGGAAAGCCTTAAAACCTGAACAGCAGTTCAGACCTGCCCCACCTGTCCCTACCATTTCTGATGCCCCACCTGCTCTAACAGAAGCCTCAGGGATACAGTCCTACTCGAGGTGGGTGCCTGCACAGCCCAGGCATAGGATGCAGGCCAAGACAGTCTCCAGGTGAGGGTTGTTGGAGGTGACAGGAGGCTTCATGCTGAGACCACTATTCACTGGTCCCCAGAACTAAGCAAAAGGCAACAGCTCTGTTGATACTGGAGCTGAATGTACTCTAATACCTGGTCACCCTCAGAAGTTTTCTGGTCCCCTCAGCACCATCAGTAATTACGAACAACAAATGGTTATAGTCAGAAAGGTCCCTTTGACACTGCAGATTGGGTGTTCTCCCCCATGAGAATACGACGTTTTTATCTGTTCAATACCAGAGAACATACTGGGCATTGATATCCTACAAGGTCAAACTCTGCAAAGCTCTGTCAGTGAATTCTGCCTCCGGTGAGTAATCAAACCAGCACTGAGGGGAAACACCAACTGGGAACCAGTAAGTGTACCACCCCCATGAAGAGTGGTAACTGTCGAACAATATAAATTGCCTGGGGGCCATAAGGAAATAGGAGAAACTATGCAAGAACCGCACTGAGTGGGCATTGCACGTCCTGCCCATAGTGCCTTCAACAAGCTCAGTGTAGCTGGTAAAAAAGCCAGATGGCTCATGGCGGATGACCATGAACTACAGAGAACTGAACAAGGTAGTGGCCCCATCCATGTGGCTGTGCCCAACGTTGCCACCATCTTAGATGCCTTGGCCCTGGTCCTAGGAGTGTATCCTACTGTACTGGACTTAGCAAATGCTTTTTTCAGTATATCCCTTGTCACTGAGTCACAAGATCAATTTGCCTTCACATGGGAGGGACAGCAACAGACCTTTCAAGTGTTTCTCCAAGGCTACGTGCCCAGCCCCACCATATGTTATATGGGATGGTAGCCTGAGATCTGTCCCTTTTCTCCTTCCCCAACTAGTAAAATGGGCTCATTGCATTGATGATATAATGTTAACATGTGAAGGTTTGTCTAAGCTTCGGGACACTCTGCAGACTTTGCTGGAATACCTATGAGGGAGAGGACGGATGATAAACCACAGAAAGTTCATGGCTCATGCACCACCATAAAGTTTTATGGTGTCATTTTGTCAAGTAAGATCCACATTGTCTCAGAAGCTGTGACTGATAAGGTACAAGCCTATCCAACCCCCAAGAACATGAGAGAGGTGCCAGCTTTTGTGGGGATTTGGGGGCTTTGGAAGACTTTTCTTCCTCACCTGGCACAGTGCCTCCATCCCTTACACCACCTGGTTAAGAAAGGGTACGTGTGGGACTGGGGATCAGAGCACCAAGCCACCTTCCAGAAGGCAAAAATACTAGTGAAGCAGACTAAAGTTCTGGGCATCTCCCAAGCAGGGTACCATCTGGGTAGATGTGTGTGACTCTGGAACGGATGGGCTGGGCATTGTGACAGAGATAACAGAAGGAGAGAGCACCCCTAGGATTCTGGTCCCAGCTCTGGAAGTGGGCAGATACCCCATATACCCCATAGAGCAACAGCTCCTAGCAGTGTACACAGAGCTCCTCCAGATAGAGCCTCTCATGAAGGAACAGCGTATTATGGTAAGAACTTCCTTTCCTATGAAGGGGTGGTGGGTTGAGAATACATTCTACCCACCCACCTCTGCCATGGCTCACACTCCCAGGTTGACTGAGTGGCCTACTTGCAGTAGACAAGCACCCTGCCCACCAGCCACTGTCTCTAGAATTGCAGGTGCTACTGGGCCCTGTGGAACATATAGATCCTTCAAATGCCCCCGCCCCTGTTCCTGCAGAGGCCCCTGCAGCCTGTAAAGATGGAATGGGGGAAATTCCCACTGACACCCACTACACACTTAAGTCTGTTTGAGGCAACCCATCCATACGGACTGCAGTTGCCATTCAGCCCAACACTGACACCATCTGGATGGAAAAAAGGAACAAACTGCAGCAGCCAGTGGGTTCAACTTAGAGGGGTTTGGCTAAAGATCACTTTAGACCCCTGGCTGTTAACTCTTTGCATTGACAACTGAGCTGTTCTAAAGGCATTAACCCTATGGCTTAGACAATGGGAAGCCAAGGGGTGACTGATCATGAATAAACCACTGCAGGGTCAGCATATGTGAGAAGACATTTGGGTTCCTCTGCAAAAGCCTGAGGCAGTCCTCACTGTCCTCCATGTCCCAGCTCATAGGATGCTGACACCTCCTGGCAATCAGGAAGCCAATGCTCTAGCTCGGGTACAAGCCCTAGCAACTGTATTGCCAGGGATGACGGATTGCCCCTGAAATAGAGTGACTTGGTTGACACAATAACCGCATTTCCTGTTGGCTCTAAACAATGCCCAAGGTGAATGTCAAAGGAGTCTGGGGCCATCCACTAGAGCTCCCAACAAGTGAGGGACTGGGAGATTGATTATATTGGCCCCCTCCCTCTGAGTAAAGGTTCTAAATATGTCTTTGTTTGCATGGTTACTGCATCTGGCCAACCCAAGCTTTCCCCTGTTGCCATGCAAACCAGGCTTCCACTGTTAGCGGATTAGAGAAGAGGAGTACCATGTACAAATACCCTCGTCAATTAGACTGTGATTGAGGATCACATTTCAAAGGTCAAGAATGGACAAAAGGACCTAATATTGAACAGAGGTTCCATCTCCCCTATAGCAGGGTTGGTAGAAAGAAAAAATGAAATATTAAAAACAGCAGATTAAATTACTAACAAGTAAAACCACCTTGGCTGGAAAGACTAAAGTAGTGTCCCAGGCTTTAATACATTTGAATGATCAATCATTAGGGCTATTGCCCCATATGCCATACCAACAACCCCTGCCTAGATACCCAACATCTTAAAGATATAGAAGTCTCAGGAGACAGCCATTGCCTCGACTCTCAGTGTGAATTAATGTTCTATAGCTGCTGAGAACACCAAGCTCCACTGCACCTGGGAGAGGCATTATCTACTGAAATTTGCAATAGGATGTCCCACTGGGATTTGTGAGTTACTTTGAATCCCTGGGTGAGATATAACTACTCAAACTCCACTGGGATCCCACTGTTCTGCTGCAAGTCAGACCTGCTGAAATGCACCATACCTGGAATGCAACATTGAAAGAGGGAGAAGGTGGGGGTCCTGATCTGGCATAACCCACCCCAGTCCATCTCCTCACGCCTCTCAATGCTGCCTCCCCTGGCCAATGTGTGTGGTATAAACAAACAGGTCAGATTCCTAAAGCTGCTGCCGTATTAACATCTAAGGATCAAGCCACAGATGCAATTCTTGCAGAAAAAGAAGACTATCCCACACAAAGTTCCAACTCAATATTGGTCTTTTTGACCTTAGACTCCTGCTACTCCTGAGGTATCTGGTCATGAGATGGACACTTGATGGAAATACCTTTCTACAGTGGGCCTACTTGTATGCCGCACAAAGGAACCAATCCAGCTGATGGGGGCTGCTGCCCCCTCCCTAGCATATCAGGATTGCCATGGTGGGCATCACCCCTCCAGGGAGGGGATTGGAAGGCCCTAAAGCAGTATATTGAGGGAGAACAAGCTAGGACTAGTAATCTTAATTCACCTTATATTACCAATACTGACCCAGAAGCCTGGCCTGTGGCATAAACTATCCATAACACTGGGCATAGGTATTCTTTTTCTGTCAAACTACCCAGGCAGCTCATCAAACTGCTGATGGGAAAGGTCCTAAAACACCACCAACAGAGCCATGGGTGGCTACACTGATTTGGGGTAGGTTCATGTAGCTCACCTGGGGTTATGGACATTTGAACCCAGGTACGTCTATACTGGTAACAGAAAAATCACTCTAAATGGAACCAACTGAATTGCTCCAGGGATATGGGGTGGATATCACCAGAACAGTGTAGTCACTCAGACACATTAAAAGATAGTGACTGGTTTGGCACTGACTAGTTATACTGCCCAGGAATTTAATGGGTAGCCCCAAATGGGACCCAGCGGTTGTGTGGCATGAATCTTTGACATGGCTTCCACCTGGATGGTTCGGCCACTGCACCCTGGGTTTTCCCTGGGCACAGGGGAGAATCTACCCCACGGCAACAAGAGATATAACTACTCAAACTCCAGCTGATGGGTATGTGCCAGCCTCCTTCCCCTAAAGGCAAGATGGGCATGCTCTGTTTTCTACTGGTACAACCATTTGGCCACCATCTTTGTCCCTTCCACTGGCCTGGAGGATATTATACCACACATAGAAGCCCTTACTAAATTCACCCAGCAAACCTTAAATGATAGCTGGCAAAGCCTGTCTTTACTGAACACTAAAATGCCTCTAATGAGAAAAGCTGTCCTCCAAGATACGATGGCCTTGGACATTATTACTGCCTCACAAGGAGGCACCTGTGCCATTATCCAAACAGAGTGCTATGTGTTCATACCTGATGAGTTTGCTAATGTAACATTTTTATGAAATCACATGAAGACACAAGTGAACGTCCTGAGTGATCCCACTCCCAGCACAGGGGACTTAATAAATCAATGGTTCATGGTTAGGATCATGGGGCTCTTGCTGGAAAAAATCGTTACTTATTTTGGGAATCATTATTTTGATCTGTGTTTTCTCTTGCATGTGCCTCTGTTGCTTCTGTGGTATCTGCCTCCAGGGCCACCGGATAACCACCTAATGAACCACCTCCAAGCTAGTGGAAGGCGGCTGACTGCTCAGGGCACGTGATAGAAGAGGGGGGCTTATGCAATTGTAAGAACCAGCACAAAGGGTGGAGGGTTGGAGGAGGTCATGGAGAGAATGTGACTGATGACTGACCTGTGAGCTGGATCCGGGGAATCAGAGGCTCCTACCCCCGTCCCCTGTACTTGGAATGTAGCTTCTGCCCACCCTTCACATAGCTGGAGCCATCTTCAAGGACACAGCCTTGAGAAGGCAAGGTGTAGTTGAGACCATCTGGACTGAATATGTGACTGAACTCAGGTAAGGCTTCAGTATAAACTTAAGATTCTTGTGGGTGGGTACAGAGATATATCAATACTTATCTTGTGGCCGCCCAAGACCAGCCTTGAATGTAAGTTCTGTTGCTTATTAAACCTGCCACCTACCCATCTGGAGTGGCCTGCTTCTCTTATCGTTGGTCTCTCCTTGCCCTCCGTGTATGTGGGCCAGTTTCAGATTTCACCCCAGGAAGCTCCCAAGTTTGAGAACCAACACATTTTGTCTTTAAGTTGTCCTTTTAGCCTCAGAAATGTAAATATTCAGTATTATTAGAACAAGAACGCCCTTCAATCAGTTCGTGACTTTGCCCACAAGCCCTGCAAGAAGGATAGCCTGTTGTAAATGATAACACATTCTTAATTTACTGTAATCTCTGCTTCGATCAGATCTGCTGCTGCAGCCTGGTGCCCAAGCTGATAGCTCCCTTATCTGCACTAACTCAGAAAATGAAAGGT
Source organism: Balaenoptera acutorostrata (assembly GCF_949987535.1). NCBI lineage: Eukaryota > Metazoa > Chordata > Mammalia > Artiodactyla > Balaenopteridae > Balaenoptera > Balaenoptera acutorostrata. The sequence goes on along the minus strand of NC_080067.1, from coordinate 97,959,528 downwards.
GGTAAAGCTGAATTGCTGCCAGTCTTCTTCCAGTCAAGCCCTTCCACTTAAAAGGTCTAGAAGAGCCAGTTCCCTGTCCAGAGCATATCCAAACACACCTACGGAGTAGAAACTCTGCGTAAGGATTTAAGGACAGGGTGTTACAGTGGGGGGCAGGGGGGCGGGGAGAGAGAAACTGATTTTGACTTTGAGAAAGCTCACAAGCCATGAAATGTTAAACTCCCTTAGCCATTTCAAAGTCAACAGCAACTGCGGCATTTGTGTCAGACAATAGAAAAATGATAAACCCTGTTTCCTGCTGAACAGTATTTACCACTCTAACTTGTTAAATTTCTTTAGAGATGATGCTTTCTTTTTATATGTCACTGAACAGATTCTGAATTCACTTCGTTATTTATAAATCAAGAAAAGAGTTGAGTTTCTTCCTGTGTGGACTAAATAATAACGCTAATCTGCATGTTCTTTTTCTCAAGCACAGGATTTACCTGTACCTTCTAAAACACTCCTCTTATGTTTATTCAGTAAGTACCGCTGGCCACTCTTTTGCCTTCCTCACCAAGCGCTTGTGGTTTGGGTACATGTTCTGCTTCTCGAAACATAGTTGGGCCACATTCAAATGTCGATACAGGGGCTGTTGCCTGCAATTAAGTCCTGGTATTAGCAGTTCCAGGCTGAAATTGTAAATGAGTCTGTATATTTTTGTCATTCTTTCTTCAGCCTTCTATTTTTCATTAGCTAAATAACCAGAAAGGTCTAAACAGTGTAAACAGCATCCAGGCTTGGAAACATGGGCGGGAGATATTACTTATGATAAGCAGAACAGCTATTCTTTTTAAGGGGTGGGTAGTGGTGGGTTGAAGACCATGAATGGGCAGTGCTAAAGAGAGACGGTTTTTCTTCTTCTGACTCAATATTCGCCCCCAATCAGTTTGTGGAGCAAAGTTGCCTCTGAAATATGTCACCAAGAAATATGATCAGCATGTCAATGTCACGTTAGATTTCTTTAAAGTTTCCCCTCATTATGCCATATTTTTTTTGCCAAAGTTCTTTCCAATTTCTGAGATATAAATAAACGTACAGTCTTAAACTTGGGCCTCCTGACACAATGCTTTGACTTGAACTTGGCTTTTAAAAAAATATATTAAATCATATATCTTGGAGATAGTCCTCACAAGTACATAGAGTTCTGTCTCAGCTTTTTTTAAAAGGCGATACAGACTTCCAATGTATGGATCACCATTGTTTATTTAACCAATTCCCTATTAAAGGACACGTAAATTACTGCCAATCTTTTGTTATTACATATTATGCCACGATGAATTTACCTCTATATCTGCTATTTTCACGAGCTTATCAGTAGAGTGAATTTCTAAATATGGAATTTGGGGGGCAAAGGGAAATATACATATTAAATTTTTATAGATTGTGCTAAGTTTGTTTCCATAGAGATATAAAAATTACACTCCCACCAGTAATGTAAGAGAACTTCTTTTCCTAAGTTCTTAATAAAAGAGTGTTATTAAAACTTTTTATCTTTACCTGTCTCTTAGGTGAAAAATGTTATTTTTATGTGGCTTTTAATTTGCATTTCTCTTATGAGTGGGCTGGAGGATACTTTCCTGCGTTTAGAAGCTACGCCTTCTTTTCTGTGGACTTTAGTCACCTTTTGCTCCTTTTTACTGAATTGTTTACATAGTTTTACTTATTTGTAGGGGCTTGTTATACATTAAAGAATTCAGCTATTTTTTCTATGACAAAGTTATAGTTTTCCTGGTTTTTATCTATCTCTGATTTAATTTGTGGTTTTCCTTTTTCAGAAAAATAAGTTTAGTCTACGGCCATACCACCCTGAACGCGCCCGATCTCGTCTGATCTCGGAAGCTAAGCAGGGTCGGGCCTGGTTAGTACTTGGATGGGAGAAAAATAAGTTTAAGTATTTAATTAAATTTATTACTTTAAAAATTATTCCTAGATTTTGTTTTATACTAAGGCAGGCATTATCTAAACTCTTTCAATATTCATTATATTACTTTTATATTTCAATTTTTGAATGTTTACATTTTTGATATGTCTGGAATTTATTTTATGTATTTTTTTTTCTAGATGGCTACTTAATTGTCCCAACAACACAATGTATTAAGGGCCACATTTATCATCTACTAAAGTCTCATATATATTGAAATCTATTTCTGTATATTCTATTTTTTTCTACTGATCTGTTTATTTGCATACCAAGTACTATTCTGCTTTAATTCTAACAACTTTATAGCACGATTTAGTTTTCTTCTTTTCATAACTTAATTGGCTACTCCTACTTATGTATTAAGTAAACTGTAGAATCAACTGTGTACCTTAAAAAACATTTTGTTTTCATTTGTATTAGGGGAAATGGGCCCTTCCAGATATTTTAAAATACAAGGCCTTGACTGGAAGAAGACTGGCATGACATATGTAAATTAACTCAGGGGATATTGATATTTTTATGCTGTTTAAGCTTCCTATTATAGAACATTGTATCAATTTCTATATGTTAAACTATTATATGTCCTTAACTTTTAACATTGTTTTCATAGATTCTGTGCATTTCTTCCCAAGTTTATTCATAGATATTTATCTTTTTGTTGCTATTGTACATGAACCTTTTCTTTCAACAAAGAATTTAAGTGTTTGTTGCAGTATATATGACAACAGTGTGATCCTGTTATTGATTTTCTTCTCACTTTACTTAATTATTTTACCATTAATCACAATTATTCGGTTGATTCTTTTTTCTTCCAATCATCTAAAATATGTAATTTTATCTCTACTTTTCCCATTTTCATAACTACTTTTTTCCCCTTTTTGCTTAATTTCATCCATTAGCAATTAGGAAATAAAGTTAAAATGGTAGTAGTGATAAAATTCATGCTACTTTGCTACTGATCATATTTGGAAATTTTCTAATGTTTTAAATAAAGAATGGATGTCAAATTTTATTGAATAACTTTTCATCATCTGTGGAGGAGTCAACTTTCCTGATTTTATTAGTATTTTGAATTATGCTAATGGATTTTAATATTGAATCACTAATTCAACATACTTCACCATCATAGTGTTATTCTTCACTTTGCTTCTGGATTCTGTTTGCTGATTTTCAGCTGGAAATTTCTGCTTGGTATTTGTATTTGTATTTGTGAGTTCTGCCATTTTCTTTTGTTCTTTATTTCTTTTCTGTTCTTTTCTTTTTGGCTCTCATTGTCAAGCTTTGATATTAATGTCATTGAAGTTTCATGAAAAAAATGGGAAGATTTTTTTGTTCCTGTTGTTATATGATTTAGCACACCTATAACATTTAAACTTTTATTTTAAAATTAAAGCACCCACTTCTCAGTTGGAGACACTTTGGCTTTAACAATTTTGGCATATTCTCACTCTTCCCAGGAAGGGATCTGAATCATAAGGACACTGAGAATTCTAGAGACAAAGTGGGATAAAGTCTAAAAAGAACGTGGAAGGTGGTGATGGCAGGCACCACTGAGTGTCTAGTAGGGCCTGCTTCTAGTGCAGCAGCCAGTCCTAAGATGAGCAGACGCTGTGCTCTGTACAACATTCATGAAGGAGCAGTCACATACTTGTTTCAATGCTAAATTGAACTGTACACTTTATAAGGTACCTAAATAAATACTCCTTTATCCATTCCTTTATTTTTTTACAGCCTCTTGAGCTTCTGATATACACTAGGAACTCTGGTAACTGCTAGGATACAGAAAATTTTTTATAAATCAACAACTGCATCACTGTCACCTAATTTGTTGATTTGAAAAACTGTAAGCAATATTTATCACAGCCAAAGAATGGGAATAAGAAAATTTAGAGATATGAGTAGAAAATGCCAGGCAGTGAGTAACTTCCATCCTTAGAGACATGACTACCCAATGCAGATGTGCATCACAAGCATTACTAATGTAGCAATTAATCAAGTAACTTCTGATTTCTCCCAAGTGAGAAAAGTAGGAAAGGATAAAAAGCAAAAGTAGGATAATTTTCCTTTAATACAAATTTAATTGGGGATAAGAGAAAACAAAAGAGAGAATGTACATCTTATGGATATTCCAAATAGGGGTGGGTATCTGTGTGTGTGTGTGTGTGTGTACTTTATTTCCCTATTGACTTTTCTTCATACTTTTGATAAAATAGTCTTGGATTAAAAAGATAAGTAGGTTAGTAGTTTCTTTATTACTCCTCTACTCAAAACCTTCTCAATCCAATATTTGTGAATTATTTCTTAGCTGCTTAGGAGTAGCCATCTAGTTAAAGAACTTAATTAGCAACATTCATTTATTTGAATAGGAATTTGACACAGTGTTGAAAGATAATAATAATGACATTGCTTGAGCAGTCATAAGCTATGATATAGGTGTGGTGGGACCATATAGATATAGACATGCTATTTTAAAAGACCAATGTCAAACGATTATGTAAATTCTTTTCCAGTGCAGAGAAACTCTAAACTCTATTTGGGAATATTAATAGTCTAGAAAAGCTGGTTTATTTTTGCCCTCTTACTTTGAACATAGACATTGTTTATTGCTTTAAAAGAAATGGAATATATAATAAACCACCTGCTATAAGGTCAAGTCAAACTGTTTTCATATAATATGTCCTGATATCCTTGGAATTAAGGATTAGCCCTTATGTCTAACCAATCTTCCTGTGATGCAGTATTCCTTCTCATTCAGAAATTTCCATGATGTGTTTGTATCTACAAAAGCTAATGGTGGGATGAAATTCTTTCTGTAGAAAAGCTTGCCATATAGGAATCCTCTGGGGACTTGGATGATGGGAAGGGAACCTGACATACATACATCTTTTTCCTCAGTAAATATTTAAAGAAATACATCGTTTAAGCCTCTGAACTTGTCTCAGTCATGATTCACAAAACAAAGAAAACTTGAAGAGAATTCTCTTTCCTTTAAAAGAAGAAAATTATTAGTCTGTCTGTCCTACAATCTGGGATTACTGAGATAAAAAAATATACTAAAGCTACATATGTGCTCTTGATTTTTCATCTATTGTGTTTTCTATCAGCATGTGGCAAACTTCAACAGGAACAGAAGTACTATTTGAAATTATAAAAAGTTTAAAAAGCATACTCAGGTTGTGCCCCACCCTCTCTAGTACAGCAAGACTATTAACACACCAGAAGCAGTTAATTTAGAGTCATTTTAAAATTTTGGTTGATAATACGTTCCCCTGGTGACTTTTTTATTCAAGATATCATTAGCTTCTAAGGGAGAAATGACAGTACAAACTTAGACCTTATATATTTTCCCAAAAGCAAAAGAACAAAGCTGAGTTTGTGACTGCCTCAAGATGTTGTCCCTCTGTGGCAGACAAGTCTGAATTTATACCTTGTCAAGATTCAGTGGTATTATTCCTATTGACTAAAAGGAACTTGAAGTACTGATAAGGGAAGGCAAAGCAGGTGGCTTTTCCTTATCAGGACATTTTTGTTAACTTGCCAGATAGCAAATGGATGGGGGTGGGCAGTATTGTAGGGAGATGCAAAGACTCCCATGATGGCACATGGCATGGTCAGAGAGAAAGCTTGCTAAAAGCATTTAAATATATAATAGTGTCTCCATTACCTCTCTCTCTCTCCTATGGTACCTACAGTGCCTTAGCTACAGAGTCATTCTTACTGTTGCTGAATATATAAATGCATACTGGGTTATCAACAACGGATAAGGTAGTCCACATATAGTATTACATATAAGTGAACTTTCACCACTTACTAGTCACTTTCTATTATAAAAGTGTAGGATACAGTTTTTAAAAACAATTAAATACTTTATTAATATCTCTATGTTACTAACCACTCAATGACAAGATCATTATACTGGCTGTCAAATACAGCCATACTCTCATGAATGCTGAGATATATTAGGATACTTTTCCCTTCACTAAATTAGACCATTTTTCTTGGATTTCTTTGCATTTGAATTTGCTTATTTGTTCCCTCTCTCTCTACTGTGCCTTCTTGTTATTAAATTGTATGCCTATAGAAGTCAGGATTGTATATGTGATGCTTCAGTGGGGTCAGCCACAATGACCCTCTACTAGACTTTAAACTAGAATTCTCTCTCATTCGACTGTGAATGAGCATGGTCTTTGGCATATAGTAAGTTCTTGCTAAACATTTCTAGAATAAATATATAAAAGATGACCCTACCATTTTTAGAGTACAGTATGAGTCTGATATTATGCATGACATATATGCACATTATTGAATTTAATTTCTACAACATCCTGCGAGACAGGTGTGATTATTTTCATTTTCCAAAGTAGGAAATTGAATGTCATGGAGATTAAGTGACTCACTGCATTCCCCAGTTCGCAAGGGGTAAAGTTGAGATTTGAACTGGGGTCTATTTGGATCTAAAGTCAGTGCTGTGTATCTGTTGGTTCCATAGTCCTACAACCTTGTCTTTCCTTCCATTTAAATGTGCCTCATCTGCTATGTCTGAGCAAACAGACAACCTATGAAAACATGAATACATAACATCATTTTATACTTTATCTTCTAGTTCTCAGCTATATTCCAGATAGTAGGAATTTATAAATATATATATATTTTACCATTCTTCAGGTATGGTCCAAACCATATTTACACTGATAAAATTCATTCTATGTCTAACATATGAATAGTATTTGAAGATCATGCAAAAATACACTCCAATAAAGATATTAAAAAAATACAAATATGGCTGCTTTAGGGAATCTCAAAATCTCTGTTAAAATGAAAATATTTTTATTATTGTTTACCATTTCCCTTTACATTTGTTTTGGTTTGTAAAGTTTGATTTGTACTCAGTATTTTCAGATACCTGTTCCTACACACAGACAGGTATCAACCATGTTGCTCATAGGAATGGTCTTTAAAAACAATGTCCCTTATTATAAATACATAAATATTATATTTTTATTTCTGAAACATTTTTGATGATAAGGTTGATATATTAAAAAAAATAGTGGTACTTCCCTGGTGGTCCAGTGGCTAAGACTCCGTGCTTCTAATGCAGGGGGCGCTGGTTCGATCCCTCATCAGGGAACTAAGATCCCACATGCTGCATGGTGCAGCCAGGGAAAGAAAAAAAAAAAAGGAAAATGGTAGCCAAATGTGTTGCCGTTCTTAAAAATTTCAAAAGCTCTTTTAATGCAGTCTGAAGTTTTGTTGTTTTTACATAAGGACTATCACTGTGGAATTTTGCCTGGCTCTATTTTGCATATACCATTATCATCATTAAAGAATGGAGTGAAATTTAAGAAGGGCCTTGCTTTCTTCCTAATTAAAAAACAAAATGCTATTAATGCAAAGAAGACTTTTAGCTACTACCTACTGAACAAGAGCTCTTAGAGCCTGTAGCAAGCCATTTCAGGCACCATGACAGCACCAGATTCACTTTTCTACTGTGGGCTAAGGATTGACATACAAGGTGAAGGCTTGAAATGGCAGAGGCTTAATGAAACTGATTTCACTTAAGAATAATTTATTTGTTTCAATTTCATTAGACTCTGATTAGCCCCTATAAAAATGTATCCTGCCTTCATTCCTGGTGAAAGTCATTTTCCTCACAAATGTCTTAACAATTGCTAGGGTAAATAAGACAAGTTACAAAACATATTTGAGTTCTCTGGCTAGAGATAACTCTTAGCTGAAGTTCAATGAACAGACATGGTCTTAGTCTTAATTTATTAGAAGATAAATAATAAATAGGAGAATTGAGAGCAATTCAGCCAACCTGAAATTGAGGTAAGTTGACTCTGTTGCCAAAGTACAATTCTATAAATAATAAAATCCTCTTTAGCAACCCAGAAGAAAGATATTGCCTTATTCTAGCTAAACTGTGTAAAAATAAAGGCAGTTTAACCTGACATAGTTTGTAAAAGTTTATTTCAAGGGAGAAATGATTTGTGGCTAGAACATGAGTCTTTAATTGTAGTGATACTTTGTGTTTCCCATCTCCCCTGTTGCCACCACTTTCCTGAAATTCATCTCTTCTAAAACAAAAGATTATGCATTCAAAAAGCTTGGAGGGTACACTGTGAGGTTAGCCTAGCCTATACCAGGGAAAGAAACCAAGATCTCAGGAGTATAACCTAAGAAAGTTTACTACAATGCGATGACATTTCTTGGTGGTTCCTATCCAAATAGTGACCCAGAGATTCATTCTGCTTGAATCTTTTGTCTGCATCAGCTTCCAGATGATGAGTTGGGGAAGAGAGAACATGAGGGAACACACCAACTCTTAAATGCCTTGGCAGGAAAGTTACATACATCAATTCTGCACACAGCCTACATGCCAAAAACTAGTTAAATGGTCCCACTTATCTTCAAGGGGGCTGAAAAATATGGAAAAGATCATGGCTGTTTCATGAGGATAAATGTGTCTGCCACAAGGGAGTCAGCTTTAGAATAATTCTACAAGAAGTAACAATATTTATAACATAAGAGGTATAATAAGAATATTTCATTCCTTAATTTGTTAATATGGTGTTCACATCGATTGATTTGCATATATTGAAGAATCCTCACATCCCTGGGATAAATCCCACTTGATCATGGTGTATGATCCTTTTAGTATATTGTTGCATTCTGTTTCCTAGTATTTTGTTCAGGATTTTTGCATCTATGTTCATCAGTGATATTGGTCTATAATTTTCTTTTTCTATGATATCTTTTTCTGGTTTTGGTATCAGGGTGATGGTGTCTTCGTAAAATGAATTTGGGAGGGTTCCTCCCTCTGCAATTTTTTGGAAGCGTTTGAGAAGGATCAGTGTTAGCTCTTCTCTAAATGTTTGATAGAATTCGCCTGTGAAGCGAACTGGTCCTGGACTTTCGTTGTAAGATTTTAAATTACAGTTTCAATTTCATTACTTGTGATAGGTCTGTTTATATTTTCTAATCTCAACAGATGCGGAAAAAGCTTTTGACAAAATTCAACACCCATTTATGATAAAAACTCTCCAGAAAATGGGCATAGAGGGAAACTATCTCAATGTAATAAAGGCCGTATATGACAAACCCATAGCAAACATCATACTTAATGGTGAAAAACTGAAAGCATTTCCACTAAGATCAGGAACAAGACAAGGATATTCACTCTCACCACTCTTATTCAACATAATTTTGGAAGTCCTAGCCACGGCAATCAGAGAAGAAAAAGAAATAAAAGGAATACAAATTGGAAAAGAAGAAGTAAAACGGTCATTGTTTACAGATAACATGATACTATACATAGAAAATCCTAAAGATGCCACCAGAAAATTACCAAACTAATCAATGAATTTGGTAAGGTTGCAGGATTCAAAATTAATGCACAGAAATCTCTGGCATTCCTATCACTAACAACAAAAAAAAATCAGAAAGAGAAATTAAGGAAACAATCCCATTCACCATTGCAACAAAAAGAATAAAATATCTAGGAATAAACCTGCCTAAGGAGGCTAAAGACTTGTACTCATAAAACTATAAAACACTGACGAAAGAAATCAAAGATGACATAAACAGATGGAGAAATATACCATGTTCTTGGATTGGAAGAATCAATATTGTGAACATGACTATACTACCTAAAGCAATCTACAGATTCAATGCAATCCCTATCAAACTACTAAAGGCATTCTTCACAGAATTAGAACAAAAGATTTTACAATTTGTATGGGAACACAAAAGACCCCGAATAGCCAAAGCAATCTTGAAAAAGAAAAATGGAGCTGGAGGAATCAGGCTCCCCGATTTCAAACTATTACAATAATCAAGACAGTATGGTACTGGCACAAAAACAGAAATATAGATCAATGGTACAGGATAGAAAGCCCAGAGATAAACCCATGCACATATGGTCACCTAATTTATGACAAAGGAGGCAAGAACATACAATGGAGAAAAGACAGCCTCTTCAATAAGTGGTGCTGGGAAAACTGGACAGCTACATGTAAAAGAATGAAATTAGAACACTAACACCGAAAACAAAAATAAACTCCAAATGGATTAAAGACCTAAATGTAAGACCAGACACTATAAAACTCTTAGAGGAAAACATAGGAAAAACACTCTTTGACATAAACCACAGCAAGATTTTTTTTGACCCACCTCCTAGAATAATGAAAATAAAAACAAAAATAAACAAATAGGACCTAATGAAACTTAAAAGCTTTTGCACAGCAAAGGAAACCATAAACAAGATGAAAAGACAACACTCAGAATGGGAGAAAATATTGGCAAATGAAACAATGGACAAAGGATTAATCTCCAAAATATACAAACAGCTCATGGAGCTTGATATCAAAAAAACAAACAATCCAATTAAAAAATGGGCGGAAGACCTAAATAGACATTTCACCAAAGAAGAAATACAGATGGCCAAGAGGCACATGAAAAGATGCTCCAGTCACTAATCATTAGAGAAATGCAAATCAAAACTACAATGAGGTATCACCTCACACCAGTCAGAATGGCCATCATCAAAATATCTACAAACAATAAATGCTGGAAAGGGTGTGGTGAAAAGGGAACCCTCCTGTACTGTTGGTGGGAATGTAAATTGATACAACCACTACGGAGAACAGTATGGAGGTTCCTTAAAAAACTAAAAATAGAACTACCATATGACTCAGCAATCCCACTACTGGGCATATACCCTGAGAAAACCATAATTCAAAAAGAGACATGTACCACAATGTTCATTGCAGCACTATTTACAATAGCCAGGACATGGAAGCAACCTAAATGTCCACCGACAGATGAATGGATAAAGAAGATGTGGCACATATATACAATGGAATATTACTCAGCCATAAAAGGAAACGAAGTTGAACTATTTGTAGTGAGGTGGATGGACCGAGAGTCTGTCATACAGAGTGAAGTAAGTCAGAAAGAGAGCAACAAATACAATGTGCTAACGCATATATATGGAATCTAAAAAAAAAAAAAGGTACTGATGAACCTAGTGGCAGGCAGGAATAAAGATGTAGACATAGAAAATGGACTTGAGGACACAGGGGAGAGGAGGGGGAAGCTGGGGTGAAGTGAGAGTAGCATCAACATATATACACTACCAAATGTAAAATAGATAGCTAGTGGGAAGCAGCCGCATAGCACAGGGAGATCAGCTCGGTGTTTTGCGACGACCTAGAGGGGTGGGATAGGGAAGGTGAGAGGGAGGCTCAAGAGGGAGGGGATATGGGGATATATGTATGCAAATGACTAATTCACTTTGTTGTACAACAGAAACTAACAGTATTGTGAAGCAATTATACTCCAATAAAGATCTATTAAAAAATATTTCCTATATAAAGGCTACTTAACTTTTAAAATAGGAGAAATTATAGCATTTTTATCATTAGAGAAACATGTCTTTCCATCCATAAATGTTCATATAAATCATTTAATTCAGAAAACTGTCAGTAAACTGCTAATTTTAAAATGCTGAGAAAGATGCAATCTCTTTTCACAGACATTATAGACATCTAGGAGCTTTCTTACTGTTTTTTTTTTTTCGGCCACTTCACTCCATTTTATTCGCTTCTTAGAGCTTTCATTTAATTTATCACATATACAAGGAATAGTCTCAACATTCCTGTCCTACAAACCATATCCCTCACTTTAAATTGAAGTTCAGAGCCCATTTCAGAAAAACATCTCAAGGGAAATTTCCCTCAATTAACTGTGGCTCATTCTTTGATCTGCACAATCCCTTCCTTATCTCTTTCTGTCAGAGTATTTCTTTGTATGTATTCATATTCATTGAATACCAACCCATCTCGTCTTTTTTGAAAGATTATAAAATTCTGAGGGCATAAGTCACGTCTAATCTCAACTATATACTTTAGGTTCCTATTATAGTGCTAAGCATCTATGCATACTTTACAAATGTTGTTGACCTATTTACAAGGACTTGAAATTCTATGTATAGATTTTGGAATCTCCTGCTTGACTGCATTAAATTCTTCAAATAATTTCTTCCTGTTCATCAGAAAAGTACATTTCAATGGATGAGAAATAAATCATTTAGCAGTGTCTATTTTATAACTGGTTTTCAGCTTTGTAATAATGAAGGACAAGTTGGGAGAAATGTTGATACTCTAAGACACTAATGTATTCACTGGATTCCAAAATGTATTGTGAGTAATTCTAAAGAGCAAAAGTAATTAACATTAAACAGCAAATAATAAAAACAGCATTATCTTCAGGAAACAGCAAGTGCAAAATGTAGTTGAGAGTTTGGGAAAAGTGTGTTGCCAGGAGAAAGCCTGTTTGTTTATTTTCCAGCTGTGGGAGCTTGCTACAAATTCTATGGATCTCAAAGTGGATTCTAACCTAGACCTGTTTATATTTTGACAATAGCCTATCAAGTTATAAAATAGAAACCCTTTGCCTCACTTACTTGGCCCTACGGAAGTATTTCCTTGCTCTGCATACTTTTGTTTCATTTTTTCCAGGACCATATAAAAATAATCTAAATTGCCTTTCTTCAACTAAAGCAAAGAAAATAATAGCACAACAACACATTCTAAATCAGCAGTTCTTAACTTTGGCTGTACATTGGAATCACCATGGAGGTGTTAACAAATACACTGCTTCCCCCACAACCCAGGGGGCTTTTTTGTTTGTTTTTTTGTTGTTGTTCCAGGTAGAGTTGGGCATCAGTATTGTTTTTAAGCTCATTCAGGTTTTTCAAATGTGAAGCCATGTTCCAAAGACCCAACAGAAGGTCTGGCTCTTTTTCTTTGTGACTGGCTGAAACTAATAAGAATCCTACCAAATCCTACCGAGAACCAACCCCATCTATTTCACTTTGACATTTAGTTTCTAAGAATAGAGAGAAATAAATGCAACTGGAATGTGTACAGGTAAGTGAAAACAACTGGAATTTCACTAAATCTACTACTCCTTGGATATATTTATTGATTATTTGTGTGTGTGTGTGTGTGTGTGTGTGTGTATGTGTGCATGCGTGCATGTTTGAAAGGTTTATGGATTTGACAATGACATAGAAAACAGAAACATGTAAACAAAACACTTAAAAAGTTGCTAAGATTTACACCAGAAGTGTGCAAATAGCACATTTATCTGCTTTGTTTGACACTATTTACACTATAACATTGCTAACATGGTTATGAGTGTTCCTCTGTAAAGAATTCATAAAAATTTTACTTGATTCTAATTTTCCTCTCTCCTCACTATCAGAAAATATCCAAAAAGTATTGCAGAAAGTCAAAAGCATTCATCCTATCTCTCTGAAGTTTTACATTGCATATTATCACTGTGGGTAACTTTCTAAGATCTTTCAAGTTTGGGAGGTAACAGGAATTATTTCCTTAATGTAAAATGGTAAGGTCATAGAGAGTTAATATGAAGTTTCAACGCTTTGATTGGATAAGAATTGAAATTTTAGATGAAGCACCAGTAACTGAGAGTCAAGTGAACTATATTATAACCTCTTGGAGAAAGCTTCTAGAGGCAGCATGTTGAGGAAGATAAGAAACATAGGAGAAACCACCTATTTAAACCCTGAGGTCATTATGAAGTTACAGCTGACTGGGTTCTATTGTCCTGGTGGATTGAAGTTTACTTAAAAGGTAGGACAGCAGGAGAGGATGGACCAAGAATCATCAATCAGAAAGAAGTCATTACAGGTAGATCTATGAGTATATCAAGACAGGAAGGCAGAATTGAAATCAGGAAGCTGAGCAATCGGAATGAGGAGCTGGGATCATTGGAGCAGGAGATAGGCAGTAGTCAGAAGAAAGAGAAAAGGGAGGGTCGGTAAGAAGAAGGTGAAGTTACAGAAAGGAGGCATGAATGAGTAAAAGGGACCCAAGGCTCTTCTGAGGTGCTCCTTTTGAGGAAGCTAGTGTGTTGCTGGGTGGGACAAGCAAATAGGCAGAATTGAACAATGAGTATACTAGAATGAGCCCTATATTTATTCATATTTTCATTCTTTATTCAACAAATATTTATTGCATGCCTAGTATACACCAGGCACTACACTGGATTCTGAGGAAGTGCAGATGAACAAAATGGACCTACTAAATAGCTTTCCTTCTCTATTCTACACCAGGTACTGTCATAGAGAATGGCCGATGGAAAATGTCTCTAAGGAGACTGCAGCAATTCTTCCCCTTCTGCTAGCTTTGGGGAGGCCCGGTCCCTTAGCTAGTTTTTTGGGTTTGCTTTATTTATTTTTATGAGTAATAATGCATAATATTTAAACTTTTATGTTTGCTCTGTTTGAGTTTATATTTGCACAGGTGTAGCCAGTATTAACATTTGACACTTAAATTGTATTGATTTTAAGTTTGTTCTTGAATTGTACAGTTCCCCCTGGTTTCCCTCTTGGTAATGGGCAGCTGGACATGACTGATAAAAAGCCCAGACTCCTTTTGGAATAACCTATCAAAATATTTGACCAAATGATGCCATCATTCTGAACATATCTGGAAAGAGTGAGTTATGAGAGGCTGTCTTTGACAAGGATCACCCAACGGTATTCTTTCACCAGGCAGTGAGGGCTTCCCATTCTCCTGTGAGCCCAGGGACTGCTCTGGCACCCACTGATGCCCAGGAATTGCAGTAACTGAAGAAGGGTCACAGTTTTGTATCCTTCTTCCTTCTAAACTCCTTACCCTATTATAATTTAGATAATTGGTCTGAAGGAGTATGGTAATAAAGTCTGCATGCTATGGAATTGCACTAATTGGTTATATAAAGCATCATTAGTGCTGTGCTAAAACTCCAAACACAGGGTTTAAGTTTAGACATACAAAACTTACTGCTTCAGGCAAGCACAGAAGCTACCGATCCGATACACCCATCCCTTCTAGTCCTGTCCCACATGGTTCTCCAGTCAGGGTCACATTATTACATTTATGGTCCCTATGTATCATGAAACACTTACACCACTAAAAAATAATTAAAAGTTCTATTTTTGACTGAGGATGAAAAGACAAAGATATGAATATTATATGTTACAATATTTTCTTCTATCTAAAACTACACTTCTTTTCTTCTGATTTTAAAGGAAATTAAAACATTTCATGAGTTTCTAAAAGTACTGTGAATCCTAGGCAATCTGTCTACTCAACCAAACAGATAGGATGTCTCTGCCTCTGGAAACTTCTACCTCATCCTGCTGGCATCAATTTACTGTACCACCCGATCTCCCTTTGCTTTTCGTTTTTAATGTAAACTCAAACTTTAGATTTCTTTTTTGGAACAAAACAGGCTCTTTTCTGATTTGTTAAGGTTATTTCTGATTTGCAAAAATGATCCCCCATCCATGTTTTTAGCAACCCCTGTTTTCCCTCATTCAATCTTGGCTGCCACAGTCAGAAAGAAAAAGGACATAGAGAAACAGACTCTTAGTAATGTGAGGAGAAGCATAAAAGAAGAGAGTGGATAGTGCTAAAGAGGAAAAAGCATGGATTTCCATCTTCCACCTCATTTTCTTCCTGAGAATCATTACCTCTAACCACCTATACTCAAAACATTTTTCCAAGAGTCATGTTTCCACCAAATCTCTATTTTCACTAGCCATCACTAGAAGAAATCTCTGGAAGAGAGGGCTCTAAAGGACTGCCCCAATTACTGCTGCTGCAAACAAACTACCCTAAACTTAGGGGTTCAAAGCAATCATTTTATTTTCTTCACAGCATCTGTGGGTGAGGGATTTGGCTTATCTATCCTCTATGTGGTCTGGGACCTCGGCTGGGAGGACTCCATAGCTCCATGGAGATGAGTTAGTAGTTGGAAAGGGTCTGGAATCATTGGAGACAATTTCACAGTGGCTGATGCCAGCTGTCAGCTGGGACCTCACTGGGGACTAGTGACTGACATACCTGCACAGGGCATCTTCATGTGGCCTGAGTTTCCTTTCCTTACAGCATGGCAGCCTCAGGCTTGGAGGATTTCTTACATAGCAGCTCAGATTTCCAACACAGAGTATTTCAAGAAAACCAGATGGAAGCTGTGTGGCCTTCTCTTACCTAGTTGCAGAAGACACATTGCACTAATTCTGCCTTACTCTACAGGTCCAAACAGAGACATATCCTGTCAGATTCAAGGGGAGGGGACATAGTTCCCACCTCTCAATGGGAAGAGGGTCAAATAATTCATGGACATGTTTTAAACCACCACAGGTTTTAACTAATCCTGTAACCCATTACTTTCTATCTCAACTGAATGTTGTTAAAATCATTAGGCTCAAATACTACTATTCCACCTTCTCTAGGATGGCAGAGCCCCCTCCCCCGTCACTGTGTACCTTTCTTATGTAGAATAAGAATAAATGCTCTATCAAAATACCTCCAAATTAAGGAACTGCACAGCCCAGTTCTGGAAGTGCGGTGGAGGGGGTGTAATTATTGAGCAAATGGCCATTTGCTCAAGGCCCTTATTGTTTCATGCTATAGAAATGCAGGCTATAATGTCCAGCATAATCAAATAATATTTCAAAAACTCTTAAAAATTATTATGTCTCTGTACATAAATAAGAATCCTAGGATAAAGCTACAGGCTTGGCAGAGCACTTTAATAAATTATAATGGACTTACTTCAAGCAGAAACCTTAGATGCTCTCCTCAAGATTTCTTAGAATTTGTTCATCTGTGACCCTTCCACATTTCAGTTGAACACAACTTGGTGTATATAATTAACAAAATAGTTCCTGATTTAACACTAATACTTCATCCTAAAAATTTCCAAAGCCTTACTTATATCCTGTGTACTTGACCGTCTTAAACTAGGTGAATGAATAAATGAATGAATGGGTTTACTGTTTGCAATGATTTTCTACCCATTATTCTGGTCTTTCAAGGTTTTTAATTCTACAATGATAAAGACTATATAACTTTCTTCTTAAGTATACTGTTTAGCACCTAACTTTTCTTAATTGATTGAAATGGAAATATTTACTATCAACTACAAACACAAAGGTCTGAGTAGAAGTGTGGTGAGAGGTGATATACTGACTGGAAATCTACAGAAATGCAGATATCTCATTTACAGCATGGGGGGGGAGGGGGGCGGTACGGAGTAGGATAACCTGGAGGGAAAAGGAAATGAGAGTTTCTACCTCTGTTCTGTTGAGATTGGACTTGAACCTACTTGCTGGTAACAGCAAAGGCCTATGTGAAGAAAGAGAACCACACAGGCATCTAGCCAAGTGGTGGGGGTAGGATGGGAGTTAGGATGATGAAAAGAGGTGATTTGTGATTCCAGTTCAGAAATAACATTAAAGACTCCAAGTCCCGGGCTTCCCTGGTGGCGCAGTGGTTGAGAATCTGCCTGCTAATGCAGAGGACACGGGTTCGAGCCCTGGACTGGGAAGATCCCACATGCCGCGGAGCAACTAGGCCCGTGAGCCACAACTACTGAGCCCGCGCATCTGGAGCCTGTGCTCCGCAACAAGAGAGGCCGCGATAGTGAGAGGCCCACGCACCGTGATGAAGAGTGGTCCCCGCTTGCCACAACTAGAGAAGGCCCTCGCACAGAAACGACGAAGACCCAACACGGCCAAAAATAAATAAATAAATAAGTAAATTAAAAAAAAAAAAAAAAAAAAAAAAACTCCAAGTCCCAAGGGATTTCCAGTTATCACTATATAAGGAAGTTTGGAACTGTGAGAAAAAGATGATGACTACAAGAACATAGTAAGATTCTGAGATCTTTGCAATTCCTCTATGCTAGTTCTTTTTATAATCTTCTATCTGTTTTTCTGCTCTGATTTATGATAAAATTCTTGAAGCTAAAAATCACTGTGGCTTATCCAGTGGCGACCTTGTGGTCTGTTCTATTGGACGGGCTTAGTTAAAAGACAGGTTAAGATACAGAAAGACTAAAAAAGAGAGTTTTGGGTGACTGCTAAGGACAAAAGAATAGTTTGGAGCACAACTTACCTTGAGAAAAATGTTAGAAGGGCAATAATAGGAAAACAAAGAATAAACATATGAGCAAAAGACAAAGACAGCATACAGGCTTGTGTGTGTATCCCTGACTTAAAATTTCTCAGTCATGCTTTTAGAAGCAACCCTATCCACTCAATAGCTACTACAGTGACACAGGCAGTGACAGCTAAGGTTACTTAGGAGCCAGAGCAGAGCCCAGAGCTCTCCAAAGATTTTCTGATAATTCTCACATGCTCCTACTCTCTTTTATTTAAGTGTTTTTACCCTGTCAGTTGGGCATCAGAGTGTTTCACCTTTGCAAGTATGACCTTCACTTTCCAGTTGGGTCTCCAAGGCCCAGGCCTCCTCAGGCATCTCTATCAACCATGGGTTGGCCTGGGTATCTGGATAAAACTGCTTCTGTTTAATACTCCCATCCCAACCTAGTAAGAAGTAGGGTACTTTTTGAAAAAGACCCAAACATGAGGTTTATTGTAGAAACATGTCCAGATCAAAAATTGGTTATTTGGAGACAATAGGTTGGCTTCTTCTACAGGCAGGAGTCTCCTTTTAATTAGCTAAAGGTAAACTATGCCTCTAGCCATGAAGCCTCAGTTGTGGATCATTTTAGATCATGATTAGAAATGTCCATTTTTATTACTTAACTAGCTCAGCCTTGGCCCTTCTTTCCTGTTGAGTTATATAGGACTGACACAGGCCCAAGCACCAGAAATGAGGCAAATGCTAGAAGTGCTGGGTCCTTGTGTACTTTATCTTCATATCTTTGTCTTCTCTCTACCTGGTGTAATGGGCTCTTTTGAATAAACTTTCTCCTTAACTCTCCAAACTACAATTAATTTAAACAATCATATCGGGTTAAGGGCTGAAACAAACCTATGAAATTTTCATAAATGTAAAGTTCAGCTCCTCCATGAATTTCTCAGCTTCTTTTGGGCAGGGACTATGTTTCTTATGCTTTTATTTCTGTCATAACCTCTAGCAGAACATTCACTGAGGATATGCTGTTAAAGGCCAGGTTTTGGAATTTGTAGAATTCCCCAGGATCAGATGCTGTGTTTGTGAAGTGTTCTAGTTTGGGGCTGGGATATGTCTGTTTGAGGTTGGGTATGCAACTTGTCCAAAGGACAGAGATGTAGAAGTTGACAGAGGCAGGCCAATACAGGACAGTTACTCGGAGGTGGTACCTAAGCTAGACTGGGGAGAAAAGACAGAAGCCAGTGAGCAGAGCTCTGGGTAAGGGATGGGAAGACAGTCAACAGACAGAGCCTCAAGCTGGAAGGACTAGGATATTTTTTTCTTTTTGCTTAACTGTAATTTTTATTTTTTTCTACAGGAAATATGAATTATATATATTTTTTGAAATCTTAGGAAACAGTTTCTTGTTAAAGTCTGGAAAAAAACCTAAGAATCAAATTAGAGTAATCCCAAATAATTTCAATGTACTTAACTTTAATTCACATTTGAAATATTGTATAAATTGAAGTGGGAATCAAACGTACATTCATTTTTATTGGATTTTTACATTTTTCACTTGTTTATTTTCTTTTATTTTAATGTTCAGCCCTCCTCACTCCCACTTTCCTACCTTCCTCTCTACCCTGTTAACCAAATTTTCACTATTGAATGTATGTTTTTTCCATATTTTTATGACAATAGGCAAGCATGTATATGTACACACCCATGCAAAGACTCACACACATATACAAATGAAGAATTTAGTTACCGTGTAATTGGTTACTCAAAAAGATTGTTCAATACCCACTTTTCTGTATCTTTCTATTCTTACTAAACAAAAAACCACAGAAATCACTCCAAATCAATTATCCGTTGGTACAGCTTTAATTCATTCTTTTTTAACAGCTGCAAAATTGTGATATGTATTTACCATATTTTCAATCATTCCCCTATTGAAGAGCCATTGCTTTCTATTTAGTATTTGGCTACTCAACACACTGCAATAAATATGCCTCCCGCTGGTGTTTTGTTTTATGGCTGGACTAGCAAGAAGAGGGGTTTCTGTGTCAGAAGGTAAATGCATTTTTAATTTTAATAGACATTGCATTCCAAAATGTCTTTAATACTTTAGGTTTTACACTTGCCAGTCAAGTTATCACCCTTTCAAATTATTGTCAGGCTCACAGCTATAACGTGATGTCTCTTCATTATTTTTGCATAGAAAGTCAACAATCAGTTTGAGCATTATTTTCATATACTTGATCACCTGAAGATGATCTCTGTGAATTGACTCTTATTATTGAGCTACTATTCTCATCCTGACAAATTTCCAGGGTCCTATGTGTACTATAGAAACAACACTCTGTCAGTATTCTCCAGTATACATATTTTTCTTTCAAAACCTATTATGCATCTTTTGATTGATATTTTGTCTGTGTTATCTTTTGCTACAAATTTATACACCTTATCTCTTACAGCTTCTGGGTTTTCAGTCTTATTTAAGAAAGTTATACTTGCTACTAGCTATTGTACATGTACCCGTACTACTAGTCTCCTAGATGTTTGCAAAACTTTTTTTTTTAACTTTTTACAAATAAATCTTCAATCCATCTGAAATTTGTTTTTTGTACATGGTGTAAGATGCAAATGGATAGCTGATTGTGCCAGGGCTAATTATTAATGATCCATCTTTTCCCTGTGAAATGAAATACTACCTTTGTCAAATATAAAATCTTCTATTATACACTACAATCAATTTCTAGACTCCCTTTTTCTTCTATGTCATGCTGATAAAATAATAATTGAATATCTGTTTTACAGGTTTTTCTACAGTTACGCTGTCTCTTACTATTCTTATGTATGTGTGGGTGAGAGAGAGAGACTGAGAGAGAGAGAGAGATCTATAAAACCCATTCTGTTATATAAATTTTAAGGCTTTTTTTTTTTAACACTTTCAAAAATTCCCAGTTGGGATTCTGATTGATATTAAATGAAGTCCACATTTGTTTTAGAAGCATAAACATTTTCTATTATAGTGTATCCCAAAACCCTGATTTGTATTTCCATTTGTTGAGATATTTGTTTTATATCCTTTAATGAGATTTTTATTTTTCCTCATGTAGGTACTAAACCTTTAACAATATTTTCCTAAGTATATAAAAGCATATGAGTACACTTTATGACAGTTAGTTAATCCCAGCAAATCTTATGGGATCTATTGCAATAAGTCAAACATGTGATTGTGTGTGTGTGTGTGTGTGTGTGTGTGTGTGTGCTGATAACGCATATCCATTTTCTTTATATTATAGTCTAAATATAAATCATGGGCCCTTCCTCTCTCCTATCTACAATTACCTTAATTAGATAGTTTATAACTCCATATCTCTTCAACCTGTTCTATTCTGTAGTAAATGACCCTATATTATCCATCTCTATATACTCCCAATTTCCTTATTAGTAAATAGTCCTCTTTCCCAAACGAGTTACTACAATCACCAGTTCTTTTCATTCAGGACTAGAACATGAGCCCCTGACTGACTCTTAGAAGTGACAGAGATTCCATGCTTTACACAGCCAACTTCTATCTGTCCACCTGTCTGCCTATCTATCTATCTATCATCTATCCATTCTCATGTGGTTGATCTAAAATACACAACATTTCCCAATTTCAACTGAAGTTTATACATATATTATTTGTCTGATGAAACACTTAAGAAAACACAAGTTTGGACCTTGCTATAAAAAAGCAGGGGAGAGAGAAGGCTATGAACAATATTCTAAGATCCAACTAAGGAAATACACAACAAAGTAAATGCATATCCAAGACATAAATCCCACCTCAGCCTAGGTGGTGACCAGAGACTGGGGACCCATACAGCCAGGCCAGTTAGAACCCTGCTTTGTACTAGTAGCTATTTTAACTCACAAGCCAAAGGCATCTGTTTCCATAACAAGAGAACGGATGCTGGATTGTATTCAAGGACTTATGTCTAATAAGAATTATGACAAAACATAGACTATACAATTTAAAGCCTAAATATGGCAAAATTTGTTTAGAAAAGTTGCATTTAGAGGAAATTAATCACAGCTGATTCATCCTATCCTGGTCTACAGAAGTTTGTGTCTCCCATTTTAGTCAACTTATTAAGAATGGGCAAATCTGAGGGTCTGGACTTGAATTCCTGTTCTGATACAAATGAACTGTGGAAAGTTGGACAAATTAAATTTCCAATGCCATGTTTATGAAAGAGAGATTATAATCCTATATATTGATATATATCAGTGGTTCTCAACTGGGCCAATTTTTGTTGTTACAACTGGGAGGTTGTTACTGGCATCTAGTCAGTAGAGGCCAGGGATCCTACAAGACACTGTACAATGCATAGGACAGAACACACAACAAGGAATTATCCAGCCTAAAATGTCACTAGTGCTGATGTTGAGAAACTCTGCTTTATAGGGATTTTGTGATGATTAAGTGGGATACTCCTTATGAGGACATTGAACAGGCCTGCTCTATGGGAAGCATGTACATGGTTGCTTCTCTCATTATTACTGTTATTAATAATCTGAACTCATTCATTTTTTCCATTCAACATTTTCTGTGAATACTTTGTGATTGCTTGTGGGGAGGGATGAAGTGGTAAAGTACGATATGATGAGCAGCAAATTCTGCATGTAAGTAAAATGCCACAGGAAGAGTGACTTACCAAGGAAAATTTGCTGATTAGCGTTTTACAGTATCCCCAACCCTTTAAATCCAAATGCTTACTTTCTTCCATGATTGTTTTACTTGTTCTTAGAACTCCCTTCAGAATTAGCAACTCAGGACAAGCCCTTAAAGTGAATTCCATCAAATGCTAAAACAAGCAAACAAAATGCAACAATCCCTGTATGCAATTTCTGTCTTGCATTCTTTGTTTAATCAGACATGTCATAATAATATGGCATCTTGTATAAAACGTCCTCTTAAAGATAATACAAGGGAAAATATTTACACAGTCACTGAATGAATAATAATGTAATCTGAAAGACCAAAAGTATATAAATGTTGTATGTGTTACACCCCCGGAGACTAGTCAGCCATTACATGGATGACTTCAATTCTGCTTTGGGTAACTCAAGGTCTATTTGGTTTGTATCAGGATTTTTTGATTAATGAATAAGACCTGAAGTACTTAACAAAGGGAAAAAAGGGATTTTAGTTAAAGATTAATATCAGATCAGCTAAGCCTTACTGAGTCCACACATGAGCAGTTTAAGAGCACTGACTCCACTGATTTTAAGACAGAGTCAAAGTATGGTGCCAGTGCTAGCAACATCATCATCACAAGAGAACGTGTTAGAAATGCAAAGCCTCAGGCTGAAGCCCAGGTTTCCTGAATCAGGAACTCAGGGGATGAGCCCAGCAATGAGTGTTTGATTGCAGCCCTCCAGGTGACTTGGATGCACACTGAAGTTTGTGAACTACTATAGAAAAAACAAGCAAAACAAAACAAACAAAAGAGGAAAATGCTTTCTATGGACTCCTCAAAGTGAATAATTTTATATGGATTTATATTTTCCATTCCTCAAGGAGGACGCAACCTAGATCCACTTTTGCTGAGGGGTCTTTATTCTAACTAAAATACAAGGGATTAATTTACCTAGATTTCTACCCTCAATTAGACTTCTGGTCCAACTGATAGTAGAAGAGAACTTGGTGACCACCACACAAGACGCCCTTTTGCTACAGCTCAGGGAGCACCTGTGTAGGGAAAAAAGGGAAGAATTCTGGGTTTCAACAAAGTCTCTGTCACTTACATTTAAGTGACCTAGAGCGAATTATATTACCCATATTACCCTCAATTTTCTAATCCATTAAAAGAAGGTTAATTCATAGGATTTGAATAATATATAAAATTAGGGAAGTGTCTGGTACATATATTTTTTTAAGAGATAAATAAAACTCTCAAGAGGAATGGATGTTTATGGCCAGCTAAAATATCTTCTCTCTATGGATGCTATACCCTCTAGGAAAGCCAAGTTATCAGAAGGTGGCTTGGTGAACACAGACTCAGAAAAGGGGAGTTATTTATATGATATAAATATGTTTTAGAGTTCAGGCTAAGATGGCCTAATACATCCACCTCTGCAATAACAGCTACCACTTAATTAGTGCTTACTGTCAGGCATTTACTGTATAAATACTTTACATATATTCACACATTTACTCCTTTCAACAATCTGTGTTCTCTATCTTATGCATGTGGAAACTTAGGCACACAGAGTGTACAAAACTTGTTCAAACTCACATAACAAGCAAGTGGCAGGCACGGGCAGGAATGAAACAGTGAAGACCAGAGCCTGCTGGGAATGCAGCTCCCTGGCTTAAGCCTGAAAGATAAGTTGCTATTCTGAACCCGCTGATTACTCTTGGCTTAGAATTTTTTGCTACTCTGCTTCTTCTTTAAGCAAGCTTAACCAGCTCCCAGATTTGGAAGAATTCCCAGCCAGGGTTTCCGTTCAGGTGTCTGGATGTGCAGTTATTCTGACATACTGGGTGGCAGTGGAAACTTCTCTTTATATTTCAGCCCAGATAAAGATAAATGAAGGCCAAACAGGAAAAGAGCTGAAGTCAACATTGGACTTTGATTTGAAACTAACTCACAACAGTGTTAACCCTTCCAACCTTTTTTATTCTTAAACCTTTTAATCTCAAGTTGAGGAAAGAAGAGTTTTATTTCGTGGAGCCCTCAGGCAAAAGTTTTGTGCTAAATCTTTAAGTTTGTGGGTCATGATAATAGTTCTAAAAGCAATAGAGAGAGAGAGAAAGAGAAAGGAGACTGAGATTAATCTATTCTATACCTTTATTTTTCTTTTCAAAAGAAAAATACTTGAAAATAATACTTCACAATAATACACGAAAATGCACAACTTCTTAAAATTGTACTTATCTATACCTAATTAGCTTTTGTAATCACGGTACAGATGACCCTAGTCCTTGAATCAGCTATTCTTGAAAAATGTTGCTACAGCCAAACCTCTGTAATAGGACACACTCAGCATGAAGGGATAACGATCAGGTAAGCACTGGAGTCAGTGAGAAAAAGACGCGCTCCAGCTGGAGTGTTAATTGCCAAATTTGAGGGGTGTAGGGAATATGGTAAACCTCCCTGGCAGTGAAACTCTCTGACGTGACTTCTACAAGTTGCAAAACCCTGCTTTAGTCGTCTAATAATTTAGTCGTCTAACATAAAGCAGCATCTGATCACTGAGTTAGCAGCAGCAAGGAAATTAAGAAAGGGACTTTTCATTCAAAATATTCATTGGTTATATAAAATGTTTCAGGCAATCTTCCAAGTTCTAGGGATAGAGCAGTGAACAGAACAAAATCTCAGCCCACAAAGAACTTAAATTCTTAATACTCATCAATGAAACCACATAGCTGTTGGAAATAAGATGGACATAACTACTCCCCAATCTCACACAATATAGTATCTGGAATTTATTTCAGAGTGTTTTCTGTAGCTGTCCTTGCAATGATACAGTTATGGAATCTTCATATTGCATAATACCTTCTTTGGCAATATATGAGGATTTGTACTGGGATGGAACAAACATTGTGATGGGATATGTTTTGTCATCAGAGGTAAAGCAAAACCTTGAAAACAGAACAAATGTAGGCTCGGATGCTCCTGGCTGCTGCTGTCCATGTTGTTTATAAAATCTGACTCTCGAGATGCCGTTTCATATGCCTCTTATAGAATTTCCATATGCACTGAATCCAGTGAAGACTTAACAAGAGAGGGAGACACCAAAAGAGCAACGCAAGCATTCATATTCAAGAAAATGTGATGCTCAAGAACCAGATGAACCAGTCTGCAAGGCAGAAATAGAGACAGATGTAGAGAACAAACGTATGGACACCAAGGAGGGAAGTGGGGGGTGGTGGGGGCGTGGGATGAACCGAGGGATTGGGATTGACATACATTCACTAATATGTATAAAATAGATAACTAATAAGAACCTGCTGTATAAAAAATAAAATAAAATTCAAAAAAAAAAAACAGTAGCAGTAATACAAACAGAAATAAAGCCTTGGTGTTCAGCTTCACTACCAGAAAAAAAAAAAAAAAGGTCTCATTCCTGTCTTATGCATAAATAAGACTTTGGAAAAAATGATTCATAAGGGTGAAATTTGAGAAGTGTTAATTGGGGAAATTAATAGGCTTTTTCCCTGTTATATTAGAAAACTTTAGTTATTCATAGCATAATGGTACCAGGACAGTATGAACTGAGTTATTCGTTCATTCATTTTAATAACTATTAATGGACTTCTGCTTACAAGGTTATGAGTAATACTACTGAACATCACTTGGAGAACTTACAGTTATGGTGAAGATGAACAAGTTAAATGAGTAATTACAACAGTTAAAATTAATTGGAAGGGGTTGTATTATTTTCCTAGGACTGCCCTAACAGAGTACTACAAACTGGTGGCTTAACAAAAAAGAAATTAATTCTCTCACAGTTTGGGGGGCTAGAAGTTTGCGATCAAGCTGTCGGAAAGGCCATGCTCCCTCTGAAGATTCCAGAGAAAAATCCTTCCCTACCTCTCCCTAGTTTCCGAGATTCTGAGTTGACATAAGTTTTCGGAAGACACTATTCAACCTACCACAGGTGTATGTATGATTTGTGGAAAGGAAAAAAATCTTTTGCTATAATTGGAAAGATATTTATAAAATACGAGGAGTCTCTCACAAATAATATGAAGCATCAATTTTAGGTAAAGAAGAGACACAGGAAATAACCTGAATATTTGATAGTTGAGAAAACTGAGCACAGAGAGGTTATTTGTCCAATCTCATACAGTTCAATAGAGAGCCCTGAATTTTAGAAATAATTATCGTTTTGGAAATACAAACTTGAAATGGTTCACTATTAGGTACCTTTTACAATGCTTAATGGTTATGCATGGAAATTTTCATCTGTTCAGACACAAACCCAAATCTCACTTTAGCTAATAGTTGCTGTTATTCAAGTAATGGTTTAGTCAAAGCCATAGAAAAAATTTCCTCTGACTGGTAGAGATGGTAATGGATAATGGTAGAGATAATGAAATATTAAACATTGAGGCAGAAAGAATATTAACTAACTTTACCAACAAATCAGATAACCCTGGCTATATATCTAGAAAGTTCATATTAAAATATTTTTGAAATATAGCTAGCTGAGTAGAGAAATTAGACCATTGCAGACATAGAGACCATATAGTAGGAAGGTTTTTATATAATGGATGGTCAGAAAGGGAGAGTAAATTGATTTATGTATATAGGACAGGCTTTAGAATTTAAGATAATAGCTTTATTTTTCTTACAGAGATAATAGGGCAGAGGTTTAATGGATGAGATAATCTTTCTAATATACAAGGACTATAGGAAATAGAACCAAAAAATAAAAGTGTTTTCAGCACATACTACATCTCTGACAACTTAGTTTTTCTCAGGTAAGCCTATTACAGATAAAGAAACTGAGGTTCCGAAGAGTCATGCAAGTTGCTAGCAAATGGGAAAACTGGGATCCTTACACACTGATCTGCAGGCTCTTCTATAGAAAAAAGGGATAAAACGAGGTCTCTTGCAAAGCTTGGCAGTGACACCAGAGTCCAGGGTCAGGGTGTTAAGTAAAAAAAAAACAAACTCAGGGAGGAAAATGGTGAGGATCAAAACCATTAATCAACCAAGTAGAGACAGAAAGAATGGGAAACTGGATGGTAGAAAAATAGAAGGAAATTAATAGTCTCATCGTATTGAAGGGTGTGGCAGAAATTGGCTAAAAGCTCACCAAACTTGTTTTTTCTTCTTGGACACACAGAAAGACCACTTTTCCTAGTTCTCCCTAAAATAAGTTTAAGACTAAGACCATATAACTGAGTTCTGGTCAATGGACTGTGGAATGTGGTCAAATTAATGTATGCTATTTTGGGATCTGGCTCTAAAACATCCCATGAGATTCTACAGTCTCTCTGCTCATTGGCTGACTAAATGACAGCAGAGACCTCCAAGTTGAACCTACAAGACAGCAAAGACACAAGATAGAAGATTCCTGGATCCCTGAGTTGTTACTTGGAATAGATTCACCCAGAAGAGCTACCTGAGTTGCACTAAGCTGTGATATGAGCAAGAAATAAACTTTTATTGTCTTAAGCTATTAAAACTTGGGGGTTATTTGTTATGACACTTAGTGTTAATTGCCCTGAATAAATATCCTGACTTTGGGGACTTCAAGAAAACTCATAGATTACTTAGGTTACCTACTACCCTTATTTCATAATGAAAGAGAGACAGAGACAGAGATGAGAGAGAGAACTTGCTGCAAATCACACAGCCAATTAGCATAACTGAGGCTATAGTCCAAAATTCACTTTATAGTTCTTTGCTTGAAAAAGCCAGTAGAAATGGCAAAGACTTTTAAAATAAAGACATTCTACAAATACATTCCCTTTTATTTCAGAATTTGACACCATAAATCAAGCACATGATGATATCCTCTGAACAATGCTAACTCTGGGGCAAGAAGAGAAATAATTAGTGTGTCAAAATGCAAACATCGAGCTAGAGGTAATTAGATGTGAATATGATGCCATGTACAATCTGAAAGGAAATGAAAGTAGAGAGAAACAGAGAGACACTGAATTTTCTCTGAAGGAGGATGTCAATAATAAGCATAAATGAAGAATAAACTCTGGCTACCTGGGGACACATCTCTTTGGAAACAGGTATAATGGCATAATGGAATGTCCAAAGTGGCTACAGTTATGGGTAAGTTGGTGATAAATATTAGACAGTATAGCAGTTCTAAAACGAATGATTGAAAAAGTGCCAAGACATAACACAGCTATTCAAAGGAGCTATGGATAGATTAGATGGGAAAAAAAGAAAAAGAAAAAAACAAAGTTTTGAGAAAGGAGTTGAATGAATTAAAATGGAGACAAGAATGTACTTCACTTTTCAGCAAAAGCTTTCATGTGCAGTGGGGAATGGAATGGTAGTTGGAACGATTAGCAAATCTTGATTTTTGAGGATTAGAGAAAGCTAAATTTTCTTTAAAAACATAGGTGAAGCAAATAGGGAAAAGATGAGGAGCCTCATGTTCACTGAGGGAGAACCTCAATTAAGCAAATATTGAATCTATTCAAAAATCATTTCAAACATAATTCCAAACTTTGATGCTTGGTCTTTCATTTAGTTTTTGCAAAACACTAACCTTTCAGTTTTTATTTATCTGATTCCCTGGGTAGTCCTACCAAAAAGAATCACTTTAAACCTAGATTCACTATCATGCATAATGTAAGGAGTCCATTTAGCAAAGGAAAAAAACCACTACTTTTATTTAAGTGCCTTTAAAAAATCCACAATAGTTTCACTTAAGGGGAATGTTTTTAGGGAAGCTCAATATTTCTTGAGACTCCAAAGTGAAACGACTTTTTGAAATCAAAGCAGAGATAAGCTTCTTATCACCACTCATAATGGAAGACTCTCAACTTCAGGCTCCGACAACAGCTTTCGCAGTCCTTATTTTTTTTTTTTTTTTTTTTTTAGAAAAGCACCATCTGTTTTTTTTTTTTTTTTTTTTAATTTATTTATTTATTTTTAGCTGTGTTGGGTCTTCGTTTCTGTGCGAGGGCTTTCTCTAGTTGTGGCAAGCGGGGGCCACTCTTCATCGCGATGCGCGGGCCTCTCACTATCGCGGCCTCTCTTGTTGCGGAGCACAGGCTCCAGACGCGCAGGCTCAGTAGTTGTGGCTCACGGGCCTAGTCGCTCCGCAGCACGTGGGATCTTCCCAGACCAGGGCGCGAACCCGTGTCCCCTGCATTAGCAGGCAGACTCTCAACCACTGCGCCACCAGGGAAGCCCCGCAGTCCTTATTTTAAACATTAACTGTAAAGTTTGACTGAAACTAATTTTGCCTAAAGAATTTCTCCCTAGTAAATTAAGAACATTAATTCATTTACTAATAAAGTAGAGCCTATCTGATTATAAATCATTGATGAACTATTCCACCTCTCTATACCGCACTCTCAACTTCCCCATTTACTGTATATCCATACCCACTGCAGTAAATATTGGTTGTTGTTGTTGATGATGGTAGTGGTGGTGGTGTATGTGGTAGAAGTTCTGCATTTTTTTCCTTTCTGTTAAAACAACAGCAACTCTACATCCTTGGGAATTACCTGTTCCTCATTCCATATGACTCTCTTTGGGCTCCCAATCAGAGCACATCTGCCATCAGTCTGTTGGGTGTACATTTAATTATCACACACAAAACCTCACACTTCTGACCATAGAAATTGGCTCAGGGAAAAATCATATGACACAAGTTGTGCAAATTAGAGTCTTTATAAGGAACTTTATACAGATACTAAAGGAAACCTTTATCTTTCCCTTTAAATCATGACCTATAAAAAAAAATGTGATCCCAGAGCTGCTGGTGACCATGACTCTGTCATATAGAGAAGACCCTGAAAAAATTCTCAAGCAGGAGACTTAATCATGGTCCGTTTGTTTCAATTCTGAACATATTAAGGGCCTATTTTATATAAAATACTAGACTAGAGATAGTAAGAGACTGAAAAATAAGTATGATATTACCTCTCTGTTAAATTTTCAGTCTAGTTAATAGTCTGTAATGTTTTAATCATCAGAGTTTATTCAAAAGAACCTAAATGAGAACATTTTTTCCAGCTATTTGATGTCATGGTGATCAAATAGATACACTTCCTGGACTCACTGAGCTTATAGATTATGGGGAAAAAATGCATTAATCAGATAGCCACAGAAATATTTAGCTTCCAACTGTGATTAACATTCTGAGGCAAACCCAGCATATTTGAATATTTATGTAAAAGAGGCATCTATTCAAGATTTGGTGGTGGGGTGTGGTGACGATGTTAAATTTAGTGGACTTGAAGGCTACAGTTGGAAGTAGACAAGGCCTAAACCCTTAATGCTGCTGCTCAGCCCTAAAGACACATCATGGCACTGGAAGACGTATCCTGCCTTTGACTAAAATGTTCAAGGTCTCCACTACCATCCTTTCTCCATCCTTCACCCCAACACTCCCTGGGAGCCCACAGAAAAGGAGCAAAGGAAGCTGAGACAGAGGTGCTACTGGGACACACTCTGGAAGTCAGTGGAATGTGGCCTGACACAGCAAGGTCTCCATACCCCTGGGACCAGGGAGGAGGGGTGTGGCTAAGAGAGTCATACCCGGGGCAATTGCTTCAGGCCGACTGATGGTGAGGAACTTCTAATAACATAGTGTTCAACAGAGAAAAATGAGATTACTTTTCACCAATGCTATTAAAAATTGGAGTGGCTGTTATCCAATCTGTCACCAGCAAAGCCCATTACCAATTCCCGGGAAATAAGAATAGAATCTTGGTAATAAGATAAACTCTAACCTTTTTTTTTTTTTCCCTCTCTTTTTCTTTGTGCTTCCTCTAGTTTCACTTGCTGGCAGGATGCCGCACGGCACGCAGAGTCCTTGCACCCGGCTGGCCCTTCAGACCGCAGTTCCTCCAGCGAAATGTCTGCTCCAGACACCTCAGCTCCACGGCCGAGTGCAGATTCAAAATGGCGGAGGCGGGCTGCGCGCAGAGACGCTGCATCCGCGCTGCGATCTGGCGTGAGAGCAGCACAGCTGAGCCTGACCCATGAGAACTCCGCCCCCTCCCACTAAGTCCCCATAAAGCAGCCCCACCCACAGCTGCAGCCTGTTAGGGAGAGCGTGTGCTCTAGAGTGTGAGCTCACACCTCTCTGTTCTCTGAAAAAAGAATAAAACTTTCCTTTGCTTCTGAACTGAACTTGGTCTTGTTCTATTGCTGTGAGTGGCTCCCACTCTGCTGGGTCAGTAACACAATCAGCATATAAAGCTTGTACCACCTCAAAGGGAAGCAGGGAGGACTACATTTCCTCTTGAAGCGTATAAACTCCTCGATTATAAGCCTCTGAGACACTGGACGAATTTTTGTTTGTTTGTTTTTTTTAAAGGTTTAATACTTTTTTTTTTTCAATTTTTATTTATTTATTTATTTATTCATTCATTTATGGCTGTGTTGGGTCTTCGTTTCTGTGCGAGGGCTTTCTCTAGTTGAGGCAAGTGGGGGCCACTCTTCATCGCGGTGCGCGAGCCTCTTCACCATCACGGCCTCTCTTGTTGCGGAGCACAGGCTCCAGACACGCAGGCTCAGTAATTGTGGCTCACGGGCCTAGTTGCTCCGCGGCATGTGGGATCTTCCCAGACCAGGGCTCGAACCCGTGTCCCCTGCATTGGCAGGCAGATTCCCAACCACTGCGCCACCAGGGAAGCCCTGGACGAATATTTTGAGGGAGCAGACAAGATGAGTTTACTCAACATAGTCTACCATCTATGGCAAGGTTGCTGGTCTGAGTTTTCTGCTATCAAACTATTGGGTCTGGCATAGGGCCTAACTTATAGTAAGTACTCAATCAATGTGTTGAAAGAGTGAACGACTATTACAATGAGAAAAAATTCCATGCTTATATTTAGCAACTTTGCCTACATTTCTAGGCAGAATGAATATCTTTTTCCTTTTCAGTCATTTCTCTCTTACTATCCTTTCATCGATCCCTATCAGAAAAAAAAAAAAAATTAGATTCTCCTGACTCCATTCTTTACCCGGAAAACCTGTATCAATATAAAATAAATATCTTAATTATGTTTCTAGTTATTTAGGAAGTTTCACTGTTGGGTCATTAGCATCTTTTAAGCATCTTACCATTGCTATAGAGGAATTGCATTACCCCAGTTCCTACCCAAAGAGCTAACAGAAACAGTGATGACAAGTATCAAGTTCATTTCCAAAAGTGTGTGGTTATTTACTATTTACTATTCAGCATTGTGGGAGACTTTGATGGAGTTTTGCCTGGAAAGTTGGGAAAGGCATCACAGAGCAATGTAAGTACTCACAAAGACGTGGAGGATCTAAAGATGTCAAATACGCAAAAATGTGGGAAATATTCTAAAGAGAAGGAGGAAAATTAATAAAATTACATGCAGAGGAAAGTAGAGTTTGATTTTTACGGATTCCTACAGCTCTAGAGAATGTGAGCATTTTAACGTGGTTTGTAATGAATTACAATGTTAACTTTTTCCAAGGAACTCTATTCTCCAATCGTTTATATCAATTTCTATCTATACAAACTATAATCTAGAGAATACCCATATGGTAAATAAACTTTCCTTGTTAGAGCAAATTTCTCTAAATTACAAGCTGGTGGAAGTTTTCTATAATTAAAGACAGTAGAAAGGGAAAATTAATAACTTCAAGTTGAAATTCTAACTATAAGGATATCTAATTGAGTCAAATTGTGAAAATTCAGCTATTTGTGGTTATGAGGTTTCTTTTATGAATCCATGTTTATATTATACAATCCATGTTCATGCTCTTCATAATCATCTATAGCTCCTTTCATAGCTCCTTCTTTATCTTTTAAAAGCTTCAAGAAAATACAAGCAGATTGTAAGTACAAAAACTAAATTCAAAAGAAAAATAAAATGCCAATAAATAATTTAATATAAAAGAAAACAATTTAGAAATGCAATAGTATGGACCATTAGGATCATTAGAAAGTAAAGACAAACAGATAGCTTGAAGGATTAAAGGAAGAATGGATAAACTGATATAGAGGTTTTTATTCATCTGTCTATCCATCCACTCATCCATCCATTTATCTATCCATTCATTTGACCCCAAACTCTGTCTACAGTCAGTATTAATATTTTCAGATTCATATTTCCAGATACCCTTTGGACAACTCTATCAAGACCTTACAACTCTCTGTCTTTTAGAAAATTGAAAGCATCAACATTCATTTAATTTCTCAAGACAACAAACTCAGAGTCAATTTTGATTCAACATTTTCCTTTGCCACTCATACAAAATTTATTATCAAGTCATACTGATTTTACATTTGAAAGGTCTCATTAATTTTTTTTCTTTTTCTTTTTTTTTTTTTTGAGCCACTGTCATAGGTCATCTCTTGCATGGATTACTGAAATAGAATTGTAACAGTTTTTTAAAAAATAAATAAATAAATAAATAAATTTATTTATTTATGACTGCATTGGGTCTTCGTTGCTGCACACGGGCTTTCTCTAGCTGTGGTGAGCGGGGGCTACTCTTCACTGCGGTGCGCGGGCTTCTCATTGCGGTGGCTCCTCTTATTGCGGGGCACGGGCTCTAGGCACACGGGCTTCAGTAGTTGTGGCTCACGGGCTCTAGAGCGCAGGCTCAGTAGTTGTGGCGCACGGGCTGAGTTGCTCTGCAGCATGTGGGATCTTCCTGGACCAGGGCTCAAACCCATGTCTCCTGCATTGGCAGGCGGATTCTTAACCATTGTGCCACCAGGGAAGCCCCAGAAGTTTTTATTTTTTAAGAAATAAAATGCAGTTGATAAACCAAAGACTCTTTTTTTACCCCTCTCTGTTTTCATTTCCTTCCCACCCTTCCCAAACAAACACAGTACCCTGAAGTTGGTGTGCTTCCTTCCCATGCACTTTTTTAAAAAATATTACTCAGGCATAAAAAAGAATGAAATAATGCCATTTGCAGCAACATGGATGGACACAGAGATTATCCTATTAAGTGAATGAATTAAGTCAGACAGAGAAAGACAAATACCATATGATATCACTTATTTGTGGAATCTAAAAAAATGATATAAATGAACTTATTTACAGAATGGAAGTAGACTCACAGACATGGAAAACAAACTTATGGTTACCAAAGGGGATAGCGGGAGGGAGGGGGGAGAGATAAATTCGGAGTTTGGGATTTATATATACACACTACTATATATAAAATAGATAAACAACAAAGACCTACTGTATAGCACAGGGAACTATATTCAGTGTCCTATAATAACTCATAATGGAAAAGAATCTGAAAAAGTAATATGTATGTATAACTGAATCACTTTGCTGTACACCTGAAGCTAACACAACATTGTAAATTAAATATACTTCAATTAAAAATGGTTTAAAATATTGTATCATGTATGTACACATCCAAAGCAATGTTCTGTATAGTTCTGTGTATTTTTAAAATAAAACTACATGGTGTAACACCATGCATATTCTTCTGCATCTTACTTTCTTTACTCAGCGTTACTTTACATTACTTCAACTTTTTTTTCATTCAACATTGTAAGATGTATTTCTGTTGATATGGTTTATTTGAAATACTGTGTGGTATTTATTCCATCTTCCCATCTTCCTGATTATTTATTTTCAGTATTTTATTTTCAGCTTGTTATTAACCATTGCCGCTTCCCAGCTGGTTATTATTAATACTAGTAGTAATAGTAGTAGCAGTAGTAGTACCAGTCAATGATTATGTAAATTTACAAACATCTTCATCAATTCTTTTGCACATTTCTCCTACAACCCACTCTTTGTTTTGATGTCAGTTTCCTTGTTAGTAAAGTACATTTTGAAAGTAATAAACTGTCAGAGTCTTTGACTGACAGTATTATTCTACCTCTCTCTTAACTGAGTCCATAGTAATCATTTCAGCTCAGCACGGGATATTATTTCATTGTTCTCTGGGAAGATTTTTACTTTTACCCTAAGTATTATTTTTTTATGTATCTTATGATTTTTTTCTGAGATATTTTTAAGATTTCTATATTGTTGGGACTTCCCTGGTGGCACAGTGGTTAAGACTCCACACTCCTAATGCAGGGGACCAGGGTTTAATCCTGGGTCAGGGAACTAGATCCCACATGCATGCTGCAACTAAGAGTTCTCATGCCACAGCTAAGGAGCCCACATGCTGCAACTAAGGAGCCCTAGAGCCGCAACTAAGAGAGCCCACATGCCACAACTAAGGAGCTGGTGAGCCGCAACTAAGGAGCCCGCTTGCTGCAACTATGACCCAGCACAACCAAATAAATAAAAAATTTTTAAAAAAAAAAAGATTTCTATATTGTTGATGTTCTATATTTCTTAAACTCAAGAAAATCTGGGCCTTTTTGTTTTGAATATTGCCTCTCACGTTTTCTCTTACAGAATTTTATCAGACACACATTGGACATACTGGATCTATCCTCTATGATTCAAAACTACTTTTTTTTGTGACCCATAACTTTATCTCTTTGAGCTATATTTTCTATGATTTTTTTTCAAGCCCACCTTCTCTTGGTTTATTTTCTCAGTGGAACATATCATCTAACAGTCTTTAAAATATACTGTTTTTCTTTGTTACTTCTAAATTGAGGGACTATATATTTCATTTCTTAATGTTGAATTTGTTCCTACCTTAAACTTGGCTCTTCTTTCCCACAGCTTAGTACTTTCATTGTGATTTCTATTTTTTTTTAATTGTCTTAATCATTTACCATTTGAGTATTCATATTTCATTTTAGATTGTAATATTGTTTCCATTTCTTGGTGTTAGTTTCTCTCTTTGTTGCATCTACCAACTTGCCCCTAAGGTGATAGTTTCCTCATCTGTTACGCACTTTTTTGAAAGTGAGTTCATTTTTAGTAAGACTCTTTGGCCTCTGGGGAATCTGAAGTGCTCTGACATGTAGAGTGGTTTATTTCCTTTGTGGCTATAGGAGTTTCAGTGGTGCAGTAGCCAGAATTCTAGATGACCCCCATGACCTCTTTCTCCTGATGTTACCTTATGATTATATTATATTACATGTGATGGTCAATTTATATGCCAACTTTGCTAAGATTTAGTCCCCAGTTATTCAATGAAAGAGTAATCTAGGAGTTGCTCTGAAGGTATTTGTAGATGTGATTAAGTCCATAATTAGCTGACTTTAAGTTAGCAAGATTATCCTAGCTAGTCTGGGTGGGACTGATTTAATCAGGCTAAAGGCCTTAAGAGCAGAACTGAGACTTCTCAAAAGAAATTCTGCCTGTGGACAACCATTCCAGCCTGCCCTTCCTGCCAAGCTGTCCAATGGATTTCAGACTTTCCTAGCCAATCCCCACACTCACATATGCCAATTCCTAGCAATAAATCCCTTAGTATACATCTCTTCTTCTGTTTCTCTGTTTGAACACTGACTGACATATTGGCAAAGAATTTTTTCATATGTAATTTAAAGATAGAAAAGGAACAAGTACCCCAACTCTACATGTACAAGGAACTTAATTCTGCCAACAACCTGAATGAGCCTCAAAGCAGATTCTTCCCCAGGATGTCCAGATAAGAGCTCAGCCCAGCTGACACCTTGATTCTGGCCTTGTATGACTGTAAGCAGAGAACCCAGCTCGGTCTGCCAGGTCTTTTGGCCTAGAGCACTGTGAGTTAATAAACAGGTATTATTTTAAGCCACTAGGTTGGTGGTAATTTGTTACACAGCAATAAAAAACCAATAGTAGTGTTTTGGACCAGTATTTGTATTGATTTCTTAGGTTAGCATTCCATACCATGGATAGTGTAATGTGAACTTCATCTACTTATGCATGACCAGGCTTGAGTTTAAATTTCTGGTGTGTGACTATTTACACCCTTAGCCTCTGGCAGGCTGCATTCTTTCTTGCAGTTTCTTTAGTCAGTGGTGGATGAAACATGACTAATTCTGTTTTTATGAAGCAGGCAGCTCTTGGCTTTATGAACGATCTCAGGTCCAGGTCCACTTACCTATTTCAGAATTTCTACAATTAATCTTTTAAAAATATCTTTCATACAATACTTTTAAGGGCTAGTCTGAGGCTTCTTTAGATAAGGAATGGATCTAGAAAGAATAGAAAATGCAGAAGTAGTTTTTCTTACAGCAAAAAAAAAAAAGATAAGTTTCTTTCTCAAAACTTCCAGCCTAAACATATAATTATGAGAAAAACCAGGATCAGGTGGTAGAATGAGACTAGAATACAGTTTTACTATCACCGGATTCCTTGGGGACAAATATTTCAGAATTTCGCACTTTTCCAATGTGACAAAGGTAAGGCAGGGCATTTACTATATATTACATAACATCCTTTCTAAGCCTGGGTCAGTGTCCTATGATCAAAGACACTGGGATGCAGTATATCAATATTCACACTAAGTGGAAAAATAAAGAATATGAAGAAGTTTCACTGCTATTTGGTTCATGTTAGGGCAGAGTTTACCACCAAACAAATTAAAATAAATTCTAAGATTTGGGAGCTCTTAGATTTTCGAATTTTAATAAGGGACTGTGTGGGGGTATAAACATTCAGTGGAAAGTGTTTTTAGGAGTGAAAAAAGGGATCCTAAAAATTGGGATAAAAATAATATTCTTCCATAAATAATAAAGAAAATCTCGACAACAGTGCTTTCCAGATAATTATAGATTGTTTGAGAGCCCTTGACTAGACACACTACTTTTACGCAGCCTTAGCACTTGGTGTTTTAAACCTGCCCTTTTAAACTGTGAATTCCAGCTGGATAGACATATAGCCTACCACTATTAATACTAATTCGATATTGTACTCTCAAAAAGTAACCAAACCATCAGATTATTTGGCCATGTGCTATCTCACAGATCCTCTGAATTCTGTTTTCCTTGGGGATAACAGCAATGTTTGTTCGTAATTGGACACTGTCATTCTAAAGGGGCCCTACACCCACAGATGCCACCATGGCTGACAGGAGTCTGATTTACAGCTTAGTAAGGAAAAAAAAAAAGTCATTTACTTCTTTTGTTGCTCTGCAAAGGCAATTAGACAAGAGCGGAAGCTGCATATAATTCTGGAACAATGCTGAATGGGGAGTGTGTGTGTGTTTGTGCGTGCATGTGCCTGTGTAGCATTTTAAAGCAGGTGTAAATAAATAATCTTTTCATTTATTTTAATTCTTTCAAAGAAGCAGACACTAGGAAAATAAGAAAAGAACAGTAGAGAGCTTTGTAAAGGAGAACAGTTGTCATCAATCTCTGCTTTTCATTCCTGTCACCTTTAATTCCAGGATACATTGTCATGTCTTAAGTGATCCTCCATTCAAACTCTGTGTTTAGAGTATTTGCAATGACAAAGAGCTTAAATCTAGGACATCTTGATCTACTACTAACAGTGTTTGTCACAATTCAAATAAGCATTTACCTCTTGTGCTAAATGATTTTCTTGATAATCTCTGGCCTTTGTTCTGACTTTGTTTCCTGTTCTGCTGAGGCTGTTTTCCTGAATCTAACTACACCAACTGAGAGATCAAGGACTGGTTCCTCTTTCAGCCAACAGAATATAAAACATTTCTATTAAAACAGCTTTTGAAATCACCCCTCCTCTACTTTTACTTAGTTTCTCTTATCACCTGTGCTTTCAGTTAAGAAAAGTTAGTCATCATCCTCATAGGTGACAAATGGATGAAAGGACTGATGACGAGAGCAATGGGCTGCAGTAGAAGTTAATTATGCCCTGGTACATGTCTTTCATTAAGGTGCTATTTCCTTCACCAGAGCCCTCAATAAAGCATTTCTCAAAGGGCCCCTTAGAAGTCTGTGCAGGGAGGAGCAGTCTATCAGGCAGTTCCAGGAGGGATGTAGTGCTGCATCCTGTGAGGTGGCATTAATGAGGCTGAGTAATGCAACTTGACAAGGCCTGATGAATGGGACTCTCTGGGGGGATGGTCTGACAAAGGTAGGCTCCATGACAAGCACAGTTTTCTAAACAATGTGAGGCTTCATTTATCAGTTGATTGGTTATGAAAAAGATCTAGTTCAAAAAGAGGATTGGGATTTAATGAAGAAATTGTCTTCAGTGGTTAGAAGCAATATGAGTTGATGGTATTACCAATCATGGGTTTATTGGTAATTCTGCTTTTCATCCTGTGACATCAGAGAAATCTCTGGCTAGAGAGCCTGACTAAGAAATTGCTTAATGGCAAATTGGAGTGAAAAAAGGGTACCTCTGGACTTAACATTTTTTGTGGCTCTCAAATATGTCTAGATATGCCAAAGGTGGGAACTGATACCATCTAATAGCTTTGGCTTCTAAAATATGCTCTATCACCACAATCTTGACTATAATGTTTTATATCTTCAGGTTAGAAGAGTCTTCTGGATTTTTTTGTTATGCCCCATACCTAATGAATATAAGCTTTGAAAGACAATTTGAAAAGGGGTGCTCCTTACTTGTTTTTTCCTACATTGGAAACTAGAAACTTAACTATAATAGTTGCATTGGTTTTACTAGATAAGATATGTTTAGTAATGGAGATTAAAGGTATTTAAATTAAGACACTGTGGAGATGACAACATTTTGTTGAGGGAGATTACGAAATACTCATACAGAATGAAGTAAAGAGTTAGTACACCGGATTTGGATTTCAGTCTTGAGTTCCTCTCTTCTAAACAACTGACAACAACCCTTAACCACTGCACTTAATGAAGTAGTTCTTATTAGAACATTGCCTTGTTCCACATCATTTATGTTGGGATGTCAACTTCTTATATTTCTAGGCCTTTGTTATAAAGGTTTTTGTATGACTGTAGCTTTTCAAGTCATTGGTTTTGGTACCCTCACATATGCTTTGCAAAATGTTGGCCCTGGGTCTGTGATGTAGCAGCTCTCTATTAACCTGTGTGCTCCATCCATGTCTACTGGTGGCTTTGTTCTCTTCGTGGTATCAACATCATCATCTTCATTATTATTACTATTAATTTTGGTGGAACGATAGAGGAAGATATGTTTGTAAAGTCTCCATTTTCTTGAAGAATGAGAAGGAAAGAGATGCACAATTACCAGGAGGCATGGAAGCAATGAAGTTTTCTATGCAACACTACTAAATATATCCATCTTGCCCTCCTTCCCCACAGGCAAAAGTAGGATTGGCACTACTGCAGTTAATTTCTAAATTCTGTATACTGTCTTCAAGCCAATCCCATGCTTGAAATAACATGATCTACTGATAGATATACAGCTGTCTCTCTAAAACAATTCCCAATTCATTTGCAAGTCAACTAATCCTTTGTCTCATTTTGCTTCTATTTTGAGGCCCCATTTGTGTCTGGAAGAAGTTTTTGAAATATGAAGATGATAATAATCATAATATGCTTTTGTGAAGTTCAAATTCTATAAATTCTTTCATTAACATCACAGAATTCATCTCTTATAATAGCTAAAGGGAGGGAGAGAGTTTCAAATCTACAAATACAGAGAAGAGGTGAGTTGCAGAAAATAAGCGAGAATTTACAAAGAAAATTCATATAGTTCTGAGTTTAAGTATCCTGATTAATCTACACATCTACATTAAGTTCTTTCAAACCTGAATTTAAGCCTCTAAATAAGTATTTTATTACATGGCTTATCCTAAATTCTCCCTAACGTTAATGAAATCTTTGAATCTTGAAAAACATGTGAAATTCAAATGCAGTGTTCACAGTGCCATTTCAGTGTCTCTCTTCACTTTTTTATGGTAGTGTAGAAGGTTTGGCACCTCTTCTGGGCTTGTCTAATTACTGCTTGCTCTTGGCATTTAGCCCAGTTAATCTCATTTTATTTCCTTCTACAGAGTATCCCAGATAGAGTAGGGTTATTTTGAGATCTTTACAGTGAATAAATGAAATTTTTCTTAGGTGGCTGCTATCACTTCTAAATCAAAGCCTTCTTTTTATGTCATTGATAAAAGAAACACATTAGGCCAATTTAAAAGCAATGTCAATTTAGCAATTTTATGTGTGTGTGTGTGTGTGTGTGTGTGTGTGTGTGTGTGTGTATGAATGATGGGCCAGATAAGATAAAGAGAAGATAATCTCTGGGTGGAAGATTCCTGAAGTCAAAATAATTTTTCTGTATTATAGTGGTTTCTATAAACTTTAATAGTACTCTTTTTCATTATTTATTAAATGTATTTCAGGAGTTCATATGAAGGACAAACACAAAGCAAAACCTGTATAGCTCAAACTACCCCAAAGAAGACCACTGTATGACTTTTTGTTAATCTCTCTGAGTTTTATCATATGCTACCATGATATCCACATGAAAATCTTTAGAGTTGGAGACTTGAAGTACAGAAATAGAATGTGAAGATAGACATAAAATCACCAACTTCATACCCTACTATCTGCAGTATCTGGCATTAAACACATACACATACACACACATACACATCCACTGAAAGTTGGCCTTTTTAAATTCTAAAACTTTTCCCTTGTACCAAAATGATTAATTTTGATAAGTGCCCAAATGTTTATATGAGTTATAGAGTAAACAGAAAATGTTTGAAAATGGGAAAAATGTCTATATTTTGCCACAACTGAGCTTTTCTAAAAGAATTTATTCACTCTTTCCCGGGCCATTCATGAAGAAGCAAAACTCAGTAAATGTAGGGGAACATGTGGATTTGTTATATAACTTTGGAATCATAGAAAATAGTTTCCCATTTTTTTTCTGAAATATTTAGCTCAGAGACATGCTTAGCAACAAAAATAATCTAAATTTAAGACATGTAGATATTTTTTGGTAACTTGTTAGTTTTGAGGAAAAATTAGCAACAAATTAGATAGTTGAACATATATACATGTGCACACGTGCATTGAATTTCAATATACTATGTTTTTTGCTGATTAACTTCTGGGGCAAGTAATTTCAAAAGGTTTCTGTCTTAATATTCTGGGCATCTAAGGTTAATTATTTCATAGACAGAGCTATTATAAAGTTGTGAAATTTCACAAACTATTATAGTAGTGTATATATCATGTATGGTACATAACCATGTCATACAATCCTCAGTATTCCAGTATAGAAAACAATAGGAATTCTAATCCTGTGACATATATTTTGCTAGTGTGAACTAGTACAAATAGGGGGTGGGGCAGTAGGTATGGCTAAAACAGTAAGTAATGCAAAGAGATTGAAAAAGTTGAAAACGATATATAAAATGAAGCAAAATTCACATCTAGACCATTTCAGCAATTTTTACGTTAAAATATCATCATTGTTTCTGCAAGGAGGAAAGATATGTTATTTTGGAGGCTTTCCCTACATTCAATTTAATTTCTTCTGGGTACCGATTTTGCTCCTTTGACAGCACCACCGCGCTCATTATGTACCTCAAGTCATCAAGCAGAGGTTAGGAGAGAGGAAGCCTGTTCCCTGAAGCAATTTCTTTCGGCAATGCTGCTAGAGCACAGTTCAGAATTATCTTTAATATGAATGAGAAGCTGGAGCCACTTGAATAGGCAGATGGAGTTTTGTTTTCCCCCCCAGACCATGAACTTGTCTGCTTCTTTTTTCGAAGAACATTCATCATCTTGGTTGCTGTTTTGTCTAACCTTGTTCTGCCATTCTTTCCAATTACTCAGTTTAGTTTATCCATTCCAGGTTAGCTAATTGGCTTTGCTTAGCCCTCCTTTTCACACATTTCCATCCCATTACACATGTAATTCAAGTCCCATTAGCTCTCACTTCATTTAAACCAACATAGGGCTCATGGGAGTAGTAGGACTGTTGGAAACAGGTGCAACTGGCCAGATGGCTGCCTTGCCAAGAGGGCAAAGCAGACTGAGCAGCTCCCTTGCCAAATGCAGACTGTCAGGCTGAGACAGCTAAAAGGGTTAGCAGAGGGCTAAACATGGATTTAATTGCTATAGTTCTTCTGCTACTGGTTCCCTCTTAGACTCCAAATGCATATTCTTTTCAGGCTTAAAGCCAACTTTAAGAAGCAATCAAGTTGCTTATAAAACATCAGGCATCCACCACTATAATGTATGCTGCCAGGACATTGCTTGGTTCTATTTCAAAAGAAATAAGACCAGTTCTAGAGCTTATTTGGGTGCTAATTTGCTTCTGTGAACATCTATTTTCATGCCATATTTGCTACTCCCTAAGACTGTCTCATGGTTTTTAATTCAGACAGCACCCATTCTGAACCTTGGATTACCCCCTGGTCTACTTTCTCCTTTATTGGCCAGGGCTGCAGAACAGAAAATCATGTGGATCTTGCCTACTGCAAATTCATGGTATCCAGTATCAAACAAGCTCTAGCCCAGTGGGTTTATTTTTTTCTTTTTTTTCAGAATATTCCACAAAAAATTTTTAAATGCTACCATTAAATCCAGATTCTGCC
This sequence comes from Balaenoptera acutorostrata, assembly GCF_949987535.1. Classification (NCBI taxonomy): domain Eukaryota; kingdom Metazoa; phylum Chordata; class Mammalia; order Artiodactyla; family Balaenopteridae; genus Balaenoptera; species Balaenoptera acutorostrata. The sequence continues at coordinate 97,915,573 of NC_080067.1, read as the reverse complement.
TACTTCACTTTTGCAAAGATGACTGGACCTCTATTTCTTATTATCTGTTGGCCACATATTCCTCCATATCTGACTTTGTTTCACATGACTCTAATAATATTGTGTGTTTAAGGGACATCATTTGCCTGGTAATTTCCAACCCCAGTTATTTTTTACCTTCAGTCTCCATTTCCCTGAATTTGAAGCAATGAACACTAAGTCCATGTAAATCACCATATTTTATTTTATGAGATTTTATTTTTTTTTATTGGGGCTTTTGAAAGAGCATATTTTTGATTTCCATTTAATCTTCTGGTCCCATCTTTTCTCTTTTTTCTTAATGCATTCTGTACATCTGGGTGTTATTCAAGACTCTCTTCCATCCTCTAGGTTATTTCTATTTCATTTTCCACAGCAAACTGACTATGCTGCATTCCACAGTAACTCCCTATCTGTGGCTCAATTTCCAAGCACTAACCCCAATCACAAGTTTTTATTTTAGCGGATTTTAGGACTAGTAGATTTTTAGGACTGGCTCCACAGGTTTTTGTTTTTGTTTTTTTTCAGTTCTATGAGTTCAAGGGCTATTATTCTTTTTTATTTATTCCAAATCATCTTGTTAACTGCCAGGCCCCCCTGCCCCACCCCACTGCCTTGTTACCAAAATATTCTTTATTCTCAACTTTTTCAGTTCTACTGCTAAACATTTTGATCTGAACTATAATTAACATATCCTTGAGCTATTACAATGGATTCTACCTAAAAAGAATTGATACTAAAGACAACAGAAGCTAAATATTATGTCATATTTACCATGTGGTAGATATCCTTCTAGTTGATTCAATGAATTTTGTCATTCAGTCTTCACAATATCCCTATGAAGTATTATTATTCCTATTTTAAAGGTGATAACATTGGAGTACAGAGAAATTATGCAGCTTGTCCATTATTATAGAACTACTGCAAGCTGGGACTTGAACTCAGGATTTCTGAGAAGGAACAACTATGCTATAATGCATCTACTTTCCTTCTTTGTCTGCTCTCCTCTGAATAACATGTTTTTAGAACAATAGAGGACATTTCTGGCCTAAAAGCCTCCAGAAAAAAAAGAAGAATCCCAACTTAACAAAATACTATCCACACAAATTCATATGCACTTATCTCACTGGACTCCTGGTTTTCTTTCTTTCTTTTTTTTTTAAGTATTTTTTTAAAATTTTATTTATTTATTTATTTATTTTGGCTGTGTTGGGTCTTCGTTTCTGTGCGAGGGCTTTCTCTAGTTGTGGCAAGTGGGGTCCACTCTTCATCGCGGTGTGCGGGCCTCTCACTATCGCGGCCTCTCTTGTTGCGGAGCACAGGCTCCAGACACGCAGGCTCAGTAGTTGTGGCTCACAGGCCTAGTTGCTCCGCGGCATGTGGGATCTTCCCAGACCAGGGCTCGAACCCGTGTCCCCTGCATTGGCAGGCAGATTCTCAACCACTGCGCCACCAGGGAAGCCTCCTGGTTTTCTTTGTAGCCTTCTCAGCCCTTCCTTAGAATTTTGATATCAGTTATATATCTGGGACTCTGGGTTTACCCTTAGAAACAATTGGTTATAAAGGAGACAACAGATCGATCTTTAGAGGGAACACAACTACAAGGGGCGAATTTTTCCTCAAATAAAGGATCCTTGTTTTAAAGCATATGGCTAAAAATAGTTATATTTTTTATCTTGAATTCACCAATTATATTACCTTGCCCCAGTACCACAATTTCAATTTTTTTAGTCTGTTAATCTTCTTACATCACCAATTTTATAGTGTCATTCTGTTTTTAAAAATGTCACCTCCCTCCCTGCTTCTTGAAGGATAAAATTCAGTGCTGGCCTATCACTCAAAACCATCTGTAAACTATGTATAACTTTCCCTCTATTATGCTCCCAATATACACTAGCCACCTTAACCAGAGTATTCTTGTCATTTTCCTAATAATGTGTCTTTTTTCGCTCTAGTCCAAAACCTGGTATGATCCCATCTCTGTATGCTGAAATTCTACTCATTTTCTAAGAGTTAGATCATGGTTTTATGCTCTTCATCCCTTAGCCAAAAATAAGCTCTTTCATTTTTCAATTCTCATTGTACTCTGTAATTCCCTTATTGCACTATCATATGGTGGTTTGACTTTTTGTTTCCTCTTTATGTACTTTTCTTATCTTTGCTGGAAAATTGTGAAACATTAATATAAAGGGTCAGCATCACAGGCTTCTTTGTATTTTACAAGAAATGCTCAGTAAATGTTTATTGTTGATACTATACATAATAAGTGGTATCATTAGTATCTCAGTTAATAATATGCTTTGATGAAAATTCCAAACCTGCCATCAGCATGATGTTAATAGCTAGCAATTAAGGAATTCCAGGGGTAGCACTGGCACATTGTATGGTATTTAATTTCATCCTTCAAACAACCGACATGGTAGGTATCCTGACTCTTATTTTATAGGTGAGGAAACTAAGTTTCAAGGAGGTTAAGCACATATTCAAGATCCAGAGAGAAAGTGTCAGAGTTCAGGCATTCCTGACTTCAAAGCCACATTCTGCCAGTTTTCTTTTTTGCATCCATACAATTTTTCAATAAGACTCATTGAAATATCTCCTAGACTAAATCTTTCTTCTGTGTTCCCACTTTTACCTCCTAATTCTAATCTCTCATCAATCCATGTGTTTATTTCTAGAATATGCTCTTAACTAATTGCTTCCCTGCAAAATTTCCAGCATTATATACTGATTGCTATACACAATACCTTGACTCATTTTCCTTAAAATTTTCTACCTTCATCATATTTTTTCCTAGTCAACTAGCTATGAAATAAGCTTGAATAATTTTTTCAATAATCAATTTTGCTACATCTCAAATGGGAATAATAACATAGTCTGTCTCATAAAGTTGCAAGTATGAAATGGATGCTAAAAGCATGCTCTGCTCACAGAGTAAGCATTTAATACATTTTCATTTTTATTATCATGTACATCAAATTTTAGAACTGCCATGTCTAACATCATTTTCCAGAGAAAGAAAATGAGATGCAGATAGGATATTTGCCTAAAATCAACCAGAAAGTTAGGATTAGGTCTAAGAGTAAAATCCTGACCCAACACTAATTTTTTTTTTTTTTTTTTTACTATACAAAAATTGCTTGACCCACCTTACCTACCTATTTTCTTTCTCACTATCTGTCATGTATCTCTTGCTTCACATCACAATATGTTCGTCTGTACAATTTAATTTTGTTTGCTTTGAAAGCCTTCTAAAGCTATTTTAGTTATCAGTTCTCTCCAACTCTCAGGTCCTATTCAAATAACACTTGCTTTAAGATATTTTCCACAAAAACTTCAGGTCATACATACTCTTCTATGCCTAACTTTCTCTGAGGTTTACTTTCTACATTTTTCATTTATCATAAAATTATATCATACATTGTATGTCCTATAAATGTTTCGTAGTGTGTGATACTGATTTTAATTTTACATAAGGAACTTTTAACACCCCAAACTAGCTGAAGCTAAAAGGATTATTGCTGTCCTGCCTTGCTGAGACCTTCTCACCATCATCACGACAAGACCTGGTTTGTTATTCCACATGTCATTCCAGACTATTTTGGAGCAGGCATATTTGAATTTCTGGGCTTTTATATGAATATGTGAGAGACATTTTTTCAATATTGTTTTTTACAACTGTTCAAAAGTCAGACTTTGAGTTCAGAGTTGTCATCAACTTTCTTGCTGAAGTTCAATTTACTGCCTTTCCTAATTTGCTACTTCTCTAGAGATCTGTGTAACACTGAAGCATGAAAATGTTTGTCCTCCAAAATATATTTTCCAAAGTGGCCCAAGATAGCTGCCAGATTTCCCAGGATTTTTTTCTTTCCTATCTCATTGTACTGCCTCCATATTTCCTCTCTTCATTTTATCTTTGCCTGAGACAGTGGAAGAGTTATAAAAACTACCCTGGAGTTTGGGGCAATTTCCAGCTCAAGTTATAAAAAGAATCCCCCTCTTTTTGTGAACAATTCATCTCTCTGATACCTTCAAATAATCTCTTTCACCATATTCCTCAGAGCTTTGTTGATTAACCATTTTTTGCTGACTGTGGGTCAGCCCAAGACTACATTGTCAATATAAGCTGAAGGAAAGTCATGATAGTTATTACTTATGGCAAAACATATTCCATTTTCCATTTATAGACCCATTACTTTCATCTGTAAACGGCTGTAAGAACTTGTACATTTATTTTCATTTTCTGCCTATCCTAGCTCTTGGAATAGGAAATTCTTCAAGTTTTGAATAAGAGCATTAAATATTAGCATTATCTTTCAGTAGTGGAATTATGGGCAATTTTATAAAGTATTATATGATATTTTTAAAATAAATATGAAGTAATTTTACAATCAGAACAAAGCTATTTTAATTTTGATAAAAACAAGTCTTTTCAGTGTTATTATCTAGTTGAAGTAGTATTTCATGTTATACATTTTAAATGTATCTCCATGGTTTTTTCTTGTTGCAATATTTTTAAAGGTATCTTCTTGTACAATATTTAATATATTAGCATTTGTTATAGTTGCTCATTTTCATCACTTTTAGTCATAGCAGGATAAGGCTTGGAAATTTTAAACAGAGACATTTTTATGGCCACACTGTTTTATCGTTCCAAGACACCCCACTAATTACTCCAGTGTCATTCGTTGCCTAATAGGAAAAGTATTTAATGTCCAGGAGAAAATCCATTGAACTCCCCCACAGATACTTTTTAATTAATGGCAGAGAAACATATTCTGAAATCAGGACTTTCAACCGCAAAAGTAGATGCTTCACATTAAAAAATTGATTTTTAATTTCTTAAATCTTGACTATTAGACATAGACAGAATTGGAAAGAATGTAGGATGCATCCTAAGAATTAGATCTATCCTAGAAGGAGATAAAAGTTTGACTTGCCTATGAAAGAAGGTTGATTTGAATAGTAAAACTACGCTGAGATGGGGACCCAGTGTCCAAATTTCCAGGCCAAGACTTAGAGGAGCAAATGTATTAGAAACTCTAAGAAGTTAAAGGGAATCCAAGAGCACAGAAAGCATCTCAGAGCAAAGACCGGAAAGACTACTAGCTTCTTAGACATATTCCTCTTCAACAGAGTTGATAAAGTAGTGGAATTGCAAGTGCTGAGAGATGGGGATGGTGAGTGGGCTCACAGGCAGCATGTTATTGTCGGCACCACCCACTGTGGGGAAGGGAAACACCTGAATTGTATCTATAACATTTGAGAGAACGTTGAAAGTGGCTGAAAGAGAGCCACCAGGTTCAGAGCAGATTCAGAGAGTGGATGTAGAACAAACTTGGACACCACATGTAGCAACAATGGGTGCAAATATATGACAGTGGGAACCAAGCGGGATGGTACTGTCAGTGGAGGCTAGTGTGGATAGAGGACAATTCTGGATCCATATTCCTCTAATGCAAGAGTCATATATAATCACTTACAGAGAGCTCCACCCAGGAAAATGCTAAGTTAACTGAATGATACTAAGTGTTAAACTTGGTATGACTGAGTTTACCTTGGATAGGTAAGATTAATGCTGTATCTCTGGAAATGTCAGCTCTAGAAAAATAAAACAGCTTTGTTCAATTCATTCGTGACCACAGAAACAGATTTATAGTAAATCTAATGTAGCTGAAACCCCAGAGCCTCTCACTTGCTCAAGCTTCTTCCAAAGCTCAGCTCTAGCAATGCTTTTGTGAAATATGCAAAAGTAGATTCTAGCCACAATTGTGTAAGACAACTGCCTCTTTCCACTCTGACTTTCCTTTGAGCACACTTCCCCTTGTGTCCTGGAATCCAATTAAGGGTAAATTCAACTAAGTGGAAATTTCACTGGAGATACATTTAGTTTGGGCTTAATGAGATGTGTGTATGTGGTTCACATTCCCTTCCATGAAGAGTTGAGCTAGTGTTAGCCTCCCATGGTGCTAAAGCACATGAGTTATGCATGGTTATGCAGTGGTTATGCGTGGTGCATGGTTAGGAGTCAGGCTGTGAGATGAATGAGTCCTACAGTACCAAGCACTAGAAATATGTGGGCTATGGAAGAGAAACAGGTTTGGGATGTGGTATGTGAGAACTTCTCACAATCATCAGACATGTAAACATTTAAGTAGAAGACTCAGTTCTCCCTCATGCTTATTCAGTGAAAAAATTCTTTTTATTACTGCACATATACCCAATAATACAGTATCTATTACTATAAATGCACAATAAATAGCTCTTTTCATTTGATTATATAGAAATGATTAGAATTTCTAAATTTTTAGAGAACAAACCTGTAGTTGTACCATGGAGTATGTCAGTGTGTAAAGAATCATGTATTTTTCATCCTTTTATAATAAATTGCACCTTAGCATTACATTTCTCAGTGAGTTGTAAAACTGAAGCTTTTCTAAACTATCAATAATAAAACAAACTTATTTCTATCATTGTAGACAAGAGCCTGAGTTTTTTTCTATACTCTCTACAGAAAATGGTATAAAATCATTAATGTATGAAGAGGCTATAAAAAGTATACAGCCAAAATTTTAGGGAAAAAAAGTGTCATAGTTGTATGTCAGTTTATTAGTAGAAGTGTTATTATTTTCCTGAATTTTATAATGCCTGTGGCATGTATCAGCTTTAAATTTTTTTAATTTTGTGAAGTTTTTCTAGTTTTAAATAAATATTTATATATCCAACTTTGTATTTCTAATTTTGTTTTGTTTTCTTCTCAAATACCCCTATTCCCAATTATATACATTTCACACCCTCTAAACCTATGACCAGAAATATCATCATACTTTTTACTGATACTTGAATACAAGCTCCATGAGAGCAGGAATTGTATTTCTTTTGTTCACTGTTCTCTATCAAAAGCTATACAGGATCTGAAATATAAAAGGTACTCAATCAATATTTATGAAATGAATACAGGTCACTGTTTAAACTCTGTGCTTCCAAGCTGAAGTAGCCTAATGTTTTATTTGTTCTTAGTCAGTAGACTTGCTCTACCCAATTTACTGTATTAAATTTTTCCCACAAATATCATGATGTTTTCATAAAAATTTGTAAAAAAAAATTCCTTGCAAAATTCTAGTATTTTAAAAAGAATTTACTTTCTGCGGTAGTGATGGATTCAGTTTAGAAAATATGTAAACACAAGACACCCAGGAAAGTACAAGGTGAGGGAAAAAGATAAAAGAAAAAACCTAAAGACAAGACAGGACAGATTATTACAAGAGGCATGAGAAAGGTGAGAAAGAACAAGAGTTGAATATGGAAAGATGGCTGAACTCAATTTTCCTTTTTCACTTTAAGAGACACTCAAAAAGAATATTAAAAAAAATCAGCTTTCACATTTATCCAAATGACCAATGTATGTTATATTCTATAGATAGATGTTTGAAAACTATCATCTTTAGCTTTAAATAATATTTACTGAGTGACAAAAATACCCTGAGGGATAAATAGTTAAAACGATAGGCTAGCTCATTTTATGCAGAGGTGAAAAGAAGCATGAACCACATGTTGCAAAACTGAAATGCCAAAGGAAGCTGTGATGTGTGGGAACTGGGCCAAAACTGAGCTCAATAGACCAGACTCAACAAACCATGGAGATTTAAAATTTGGAGGCTCTGATATTATTAAAATATTATGATTTAAGAGAGCTTTAAGCTTTAGAATAGTAGCTCCCATTTGTCCAACTCTAATTTGAGATTATGCCCTTGAATATGTTTTTTTTTGTAACAGTGATGATATTAGATGCAAGCTCATACAAATAACAAAACGGATTATTTAAAATTTTAAAAACTGACTTTTTAAATTGCTAGAGTACATTGGTTCATTCCCTTCTCCTACCCCAGGCTTCTTGAAGTTACTCTGCACTTCAGAGTATCACTCTCTTGGTGCCAAAGAAGTGTCCATATTGCTTTATCAGATATGGCAAAATTAGCAAAGTGGTATTTGATTGATGGAATTTTAGGAAATTCTTGAATGACCTACTGTCCATCTCCAGTCAGTAGCATCGCTAAGAGGGTTCTATTCAGAACTGGTACTAGGGGAAATTGGTGAGTTTATATTTAGTACCTACTATAATCCAGGAACAACTTATTAGAGTTGTGTCCTCGAGTTTATATTTAGTACCTACTATGATCCAGGAACAACTTATTAGAGTTGTGTCCTCATGATGCTCTTGGGTTACCATAGAACCATTCTCTATGTATTTGGAATTCATTTCCTCTTTTTCAAATTTATCTGGCTTATGTTCATTACTTAAATGCCATACTGCCCGGCGAACTATCAAACAAGTTTCCCTTTGTAAGTTAACTTTTTACTGTAACAGCAGCACTTACTACTTAAACTGTAAGAGTGAATAATTATGGTTATTTCAGGCATTGTGTCACAGCCATAATATTATTTATGAGTAGGAAGGCTAGGTCCTTTTGATGCTCCCTAAATCATACCAGGTAATTGTGATGTCAAATTGGTTGTGAAGGTGACTCTCCTTTTATTACCAATAGAAGTCATATCACTTTGAGGTATATGTTTGTTTTATCTCAGGATGAAGAAAAATTTTCCACTTAAATGGGAAACAAAAGTTTAACACAACTTCATACAATTATTTAATTTTAAGTCATGTCAACAACTGTGAAGATATACTGAGCATCAGTTGAGTGTCATCCATTATTCTAGGCACTGAAGATACAAAGAGGTAGGCATAGTCCTTACTCTTAGATATTTTTTTAGTGAGTGTGTGTGTGTGTGTGTGTGTGTGTGTGTGTGTGTGTGTGTCTGGGGTGAGATGGAGTCGAGTAGCAACCAGGGCTGGGGGAGAAACAAATAAATAGATGATTATGTTGCAGGGCTATAAGCTCTATGGTGGCAAACCTGACCTGTCTCTTAGTACAGAAAAAAGGCATTATCTCATCCAGGCCAGGAGGCATGGTCTGAGTTGAGTCTTCAAGGAAAAGTAACGGTTAGCCAAACAAGGAAAAAGAGCATTCAGGGCAGAGGGAACAGTATAGGCAAAGACATGGAAGACAAAAAGCTGTCACCATTGGGAAAGAGCAAATAGGTCAGTGTGGTAAAGATTATCTTCAGCTGGGATTTAAACCCACACTCTATTTTCTACACTATGTGATTCTATACACTCCTGATAGGCTACAGCCTTGGAGTATGCAGATCTACTTAGAAAATGCACCCTTGACACTGAAGCTAATGATTATCAATGTAAAACTGATGAAACTATTGCATTTAATTAATGGCTCACTATTTAGAATCCTGAATCCCTCAGAAGGATGCTAATATAAAATGTAATGAATGTAATATAAGGTAAAAGTCACATGAATTTATTTATCTATTTATTTATTTAATACATATTTATTAAGTGCCAATTATATGTTACAAAATTGTGCTGGTGGAGAGATGCAATGATAAACAAGCTATGCCCTGTGCATCCAAACACATGACAATATAATAACAAAAATGGTCTGCCTCGAGTCTGAAATACAAGAGACAAACAGCAAAAATTGCTCAGTATAATCCTGGCCTTATTTAATAGAAATGGGCTGTTTGGGCTGTTATCACAGGTACCCTGGTCTGTTTAGCAGTTTTATCCCTCTGGTAAAGGTGGGCATATATCAGTCTTGATAATACTATTTCGTGAAATCATCTAGTATATTTATCTTGATTCTTTGTTTGTTAAAAAAAAATCTTTCTGACAGTAATTTCACTATTCCATCTAGGAATAAAATGTTTTGACAAAATACAGGTGTATTCTGAACCTCATGGCTGTTCTAATCCCCATTTTCACTTAATAATATTACTTTATGTCTGATCAAGCAGGAACTTGTGATTTAATGCTTACGACTATTCTCTGAGGCCTCATCACTGTGGTAGGAACTAACAGAGACCAATCTGTATTGCATTGCAGACTAATACAGAGGATCAAAAATTGACTATGAGAGAGTCAGCAAAAAGGGTAGTTAGCCTTTGTTGCTTATCCAATCAGCCACTATCTTTGTCTTATATTAATTGTACTAGGCTGTTTATTATAGATATTCAAACATAGAAAATAGACAGAATAGCACAATAAAGCCCTATGTATCCATAGTCCATCAACAATAAATATATTAGTATGTATCTCTAAAGAATGTCTCTTTAAAAAAATAAAAGCCTAAAAACCATTATTACCTAAATACTTACAATAGCTCCTTAACATCCTTGAACATCTGCTTAAATGTTCAAAGTTCCAATTGTCTCATATATGTTATTTTTATTAACACTTGTTTGAATCAGGATTAAAATAAGGACCACACATTGCAAATGGTTGATATGTTGTTTAAATCTTCTTTAATCTATAAGGATCCCCTTCAATTTTATTTTTCTCACTTGCAATTTAAATGTTGGAGAAAAGAACATAGGTGCTGATTGCATCCCTGTACTGTCACTTGACATGTTCATTAGTCGTATCATTAAATTTGCATTTGGATCTAAAGATGTCTTCTAATTTAAGTTCCTCCTACATTTTATTTTTTGAAAATATTATTCCATAGCTGTATGTTCTATCAAGAGAGACAACATCTAGTCATCTTTCTTTTTGTGATGTTAGCAGCTATAGATGCTTAATGTCTAGATCTAAATTACTTTTAGAAGAATGAACTTATCTTTGTAACTATGTTTGAAGGAAATATTGTGTTCTTCATATTCCTGTCAACTGAATATAGGAAAAGAAAAATGGATGCATATGGTATTTCTTCTTCTAGAAAGAAAGAGAGAGAGATCATCAATGTAAAAAAAATAGCTACTCTTAGGAATCTTATAATTGACTGGTAATATCATGCAAGTTATTTCATTGTTGCTATAGAAATCCTAATGAATAAAAGCCATTATTTTAAAACAAATGCTATAGTAGATATTTTCAAGTCTCATGAGATCTCAGCACTATGAAGATTATTTTTGTAGCTTGGAAATTGTTTCTATTTATTTCTGCTTACTGTAAGGTTGAAGAAAGTGAAGCATATAAGGCACCATGTCTCACGGACCCATAATTAAAGTCATATAGGTAGTCAATTGTAGAAATGAGAATGTAGCTAACACATATTTTGGCACTATTTTACACAAAATGTTAAAATATTCCCTAAACTAATAAAAGAAGCACAGGTAGAGATACCGTGAAAAGAGAATTCAATTTAGGGCAAATGATTTTTTAAAAAAGCTTCAAAGGATAGGTAATATTTGAAATAGACCTTGAAAAGTAACTTATATGTTGAGAGGGAAATTGGAAGGCATTCAAAATGGAAAGCAATGAAATGGAAATGGATAGTAGCCTGGTTTGGATGGACAGTGGTGGACTAAAGATGGGTAAAAATCTGTAAATGTGGATGGAGACCATATATTAGTGGCTAAGTATACTTGGTTTGGAACTAGATATCTAGAGTACAAATTTTAGCTCAGCTTCTAAGTAGCAGTGTGTCTGTGTTAGTCTGGGTCTTCTGAGAAGCACATACCAAGACAGATTTAGCCATACAACAGCTGATTGAAGTAAATGCCTATGAGGGAAAATGGGAGATAGCCAGAGAAGATCAAGAAAGTTGTCAGACTATGATTTAGGTCTGCCACCTGTTAAAGAGAAAGAGAAGGAAGGAAGGACTGCAGTGTAGCTCAGGAAATTTCTACAAAATTGGTAGGGAGTCTTTGAGCCAAAGTTGTTTGTCAGAAGAGTCCTGTATCTCCCAGTAACTGATTAGGAGCAGCCCTTAGGAACTATGACTTTGGTGCACAATGGTGATGGATTTCAGAGCCCAGCAGCTGGAACCATGGTCTATTACACTCCCTACCCTGAAGGATACATTTTTGTGTCTTGAGTAGCTAACTTTCTGAGTTACAGCTCCACCATTTAACAAGGGGAAATATAAATATTTATTTCATAGATTTGTTGATAATTAAATGAGCAGGTATCTATAAAGTAGAAAAAAAAATTATAGTTTAGAAATTGTTTTGGTTTCACATATGATGTTGGTGGCTTTAATGATTATGGCAAATAAATGTAAGGGTAAGAATTGTTCTTCAATTGGGTTACAAATCAAAAATGTATAAAGTCATCTTGGCAAAAACGTGATATTTTCAAACTGTGCTATAGGAATGAAAAAGCATTTATTGAGAGAGAAGTGTCAGAAGAACAGTAGGGAAAGGCACCATCATCTCATGGGATTTAGAGATAAAGCAGTGGGAAGGAGAGGCTATTAGTATATACCAATCTTATAAACAAGACATTGAATGAGGGTACCCTATTGGAAAACTGTCATATTAAATAAGGCAATATATTAGGAGGTAACAAAATCCTGAACTCAAATTTTGGCTATAATCATGGAAAGAAAGGACAATATAAATGAAACACTTAGGAGAATTCATCTATGGACAGGATATCTAAGTAGATGTGTAAGGTTAGAGGAAAGAAGAAGCAAACTTTGTCACCAAGATTTCAAGTTTGTACCTTGGGAATGTTGATTGGGGGTAAAAAAAAAAAAAAAAAAGGTTTAAAAAGATTAAAAAGTTTAAGTTTAGATATTGTCAATCGATTTAAATTTTAGATTTTTGAAATTGTGGTGTTAGCCAGTTATTCCTATCTAAAAATGAAGGTTAGCATCCTAGGAATAAGTTAGATCATCGGTAAATAGACTTGGGACTCAATAGAATAGAAATGATCTTGTGATTAAGAAAACACATATGGTCACCAAGAAAATAAATGTAGACAATAGTGAAGTGAAACAAAGTCAGGACTTTCATTTAATTCCTGAATTTGGCTAGCAGGTAAAGCCAGGGCTTTGAAAGTTAGTAAAAGTGAGTGGAAAAGGAAAGTAAGAGGGAAGAAATAGTGAATTCAGAAATTTAGGAGGTCAATTTTGTTTCTTTTTATGGCTGAGTAATGTTCCATTGTATATATGTGCCACATCTTCTTTATCCATTCATCTGTCGATGGACACTTAGGTTGCTTCCATGTCCTGGAATAGTAAATAGTGCTGCAATGAACATTGTGGTACATGTCTCTTTTTGAATTATGGTTTTCTCAGGGTATATGCCCAGTAGTGGGATTGCTGGGTCATATGGTAGTTCTATTTTTAGTTTTTTAAGGAACCTCCGTACTATTCTCCATAGTGCCTGTGTCAATTACATTCCCACCAACAGTGCAAGAGGGTTCCCTTTTCTCCACACCCTCTCCAGCATTTAAATACCGTATGCTAACACATATATATGGAATCTGGAAAAAAAAAAAAGGTTCTGATGAACCTAGGGGCAGGACACGAATAAAGACACAAATGTAGAGAATGGACTTGAGGACATGGGGAGGGGGAAGGGTAAGCTGGGATGAAGTGAGAGAGTGGCATGGACATATATACACTACAAAATGTAAAATAGACAGCTAGTGGGAAGCAGCTGCATAGCACAGGGAGATCAGCTCGGTGCTTTGTGATCACCTAGCGGGATGGGATAGGGAGGGTGGGAGGGAGATGCAAGAGGGAGGGGTTATGGGGATATATGTATACATACAGCTGATTCACTTTGTTATACAGCAGAAACTAACACAACATTGTAAGCAATTTTACACCAATAAAGATGTTTAAAAAAATAGAATAGAATAAAATAAAATAAAATAATAAAATAAAATAAAGAAATTTAGGAGGCAGTCCTGGGCCAGGCCCGGCCGGGGTGAGGGCCAAGACAGAGGCACTGGAGTGCAGGGGGCGGGCTCTGCAGGGAAGCGCGCCAGAGGGGGCACGAGGAGAGCAGGGTGCTGTGGTTTGAGCTTGAGGGGGAAGCTGGTGGAGCAGGAGGCTGGGCGAGCAGTCTGAATGCCAGAATGGATCACCGTTTTGCTACAGCATTTGTAATTGCTTGTGTGCTTAGCCTCATTTCTACCATCTACATGGCGGCCTCAATTGGCACAGACTTCTGGTATGAGCATCGAAGTCCAGTTCAAGAAAATTCCAGCGATTTGAACAAAAGTATCTGGACTGACTTTGCTAGTGATAAGGCAGATCAAAAGACTTATAATGATGCACTTTTCCGATATAATGGCACAATGGGATTGTGGAGACGGTGTATCACTATACCCCAAAATACATACTAGTACAGCCCACCTGAAAGGACAGAATCATTTGATATGGTCACAAAGTGCATGAGTTTCATGCTAAATGAGCAGTTCATGGAGAAATTTGTTGATCCTGGAAACTAGAACGGTGGGATTGATCTTCTTCGGACCTATCTTTGGCGTTGCCAGTTCCTTTTACCTTTTGTTAGTCTAGGTTTGATGTGCTCTGAGGCTTTGACTAGACTTTGTGCTTGTATCTGCCGAAGCTTGTACCCCACCATTGCCACAGGCATTCTCCATCTCCTTGCGGGTCTGTGTACCCTGGGCTCAGTGAGTTTTTACGTTCCTGGAACTGAACTACTCCACCAGAAATGAAAGCTGCCTGAGAATGCATCTGGCGAATTCGGATGGTCCTTTTGCCTGGCTTGCATTTCAGCTCCCTTACAGTTCACGGCTTCTGTTCTCTTCGTCGGGGCCCCTCAAACCAACCGGAAAGAGTACACCTTCATGAAGGCATATCGTGTGGCATGAGTGGGAATCTGCTTGCTTTACAATTGCCATTTTTATGATTTTTTTACATTAATATTTTCCGTTATCTCCCCCCCCCAATTGTTTTTAACTTTGTGTGTGGGGTGTGTGTGTGTGTGTGTGTGTACCATTTTATCCTGAAAATTCATTTTATTTATTCACACAGATGGTTTCTTAATACTGCTAAAATTTATACGGAACCAGAATGAGTCCATTTTTCAGACAAACTAATCTAGGTTCAGAGTCCAGACAGAAAAAAATGGGTAGACTCTTGGCACAAATTTGTCAAAGAAAATTGGTAGCAAGGGGTTGACCCAAAGCAAGTTCTGCTGATGTCTGTTGGACTTCTCAGTACAATAACTGTATGTGTTTAACTGGAAACTCTAGTTTCTTTGGGAAACCTCTTATCATCGTCAAAACTTCTATTCACTTTGCTGTTGTAGATAGCCAGTCAGCCACAGGTATTAGTGCTATTTTCAAGGACTCAGGCTATCTAAAAATAAGAAAATTACCTAAGATCTTTTTCCCTAAATATTGGCACATAGCTTCATCTGAGGTGAAATATCATGGTTGTTTACCTATACTGTGTCTGTTTACAAGAAAGGAAGTGTTTACATGGAATTTTAACTTTGTAACTGCAAGAATTCCAGTTCAGCTAGACAAGAGGATTAACCTTATTTTACATTTTTTTTTTTTTTAACTCTCCTTAATATGTCAATAGGGTTTTCAGTATCACCAAACCATTTTGGACTTTTTTTCCTTCCCTCCTCATACACCAGGCTTCTTAAAACAGTGCTTTCTTTTTAACACTACATTGGGGTCCCAGAGTAAAATTCTCCAACTGCCATCTATTTATTTCAGCTAAGTACCATAAAGAAGATGCCACCATAATGACCCCCTGGAGCTAGGAAAACTACCACAAGACCTAAAGCTTTGGCTGGTCGTTAACTTCCAACTATGGTCTTTATTTCTTGTGGTGAAATGACGTGCCTTT
The DNA here is from genome assembly GCF_949987535.1 of Balaenoptera acutorostrata. Lineage (NCBI taxonomy): Eukaryota > Metazoa > Chordata > Mammalia > Artiodactyla > Balaenopteridae > Balaenoptera > Balaenoptera acutorostrata. Next base: position 97,899,917 of record NC_080067.1, on the reverse strand, counting down.
CCTTGCCTAACCCCTTCCTGGTGTGTATCAACATGATTTAATGTCTTCTAACTCAGTCATTATCTTATACATATGTCTATAAACACTGAACTTTAAAAATCTTATTTTTTATTCCATTACTTCAGTACTTGACAGATTTTTTAAAAATGTAACAGTAATTTCTTAGAAAATCCTAAATCTGTCTTTCTTAAAAAATAAAAAATGAGAAGAGGAAAAAAAAAAAAAGAAATTTAGGAGGCAAATGATGAACACTGGCCAGGAAAATATTTCAAGAAAGACTTCAACCTTGGAAATCAGGATAGAAGAGGAATGAAATAAACGTGTTAGTGAAAACTATTTAGTGATCTTTGAGACCACAGTTTCATTAGGTACAGAATCCTAAGTATACAAAATAAGTCAACTGTATGGAAGATAAGGCATCAAGGGTAAATTCATTTTCTAAGATTGCTAAAAGAAAATGGAAAGAAAGTGATAAAACAGTAAGAAGTTTGGGGGCAGCAATCATTAGAGAAGTGTGTTTGTATTTTTGTTTATTTTTCTCAGGGGGTTGTTTGTTGCTTATCCCAAGTATATTTTCAGGCAGAGGGAAAGAAAGTAGTTGGAAATGAAAAATTAAAGAAATATATGTACATAGATAAATAACTTTAAAGGACGTATTTGATAAATCAAAGCCCTAGAGAAGACAGAACAATGAGTAGGATTAGAGCACAGCAGAAGGATCAGCCTTGGTTAAAAAAAGATTATTTCGGGCTTCCCTGGTGGCGCAGTGGTTGAGAATCTGCTTGCCAATGCAGGGGACACGGGTTCGAGCCCTGGTCTGGGAAGATCCCACATGCCGCGGAGCAACTGGGCCCGTGAGCCACAACTACTGAGCCTGCGCGTGTGGAGCCTGTGCTCCGCAACAAGAGAGGCCGCGATAGTGAGAGGCCCGTGCACCGCGATGAAGAGTGGCCCCCGCTCGCCGCAACTAGAGAAAGCCCTCGCACAGAAACGAAGACCCAACACAGCCATAAATTAATTAATTAATTAATTTTAAAAAAAATGAGAAAAGATTATTTCTTTCTCAGAGATTGTAAAATGGAAAAGAGGGAGAAGCTATAGAGTGATTTCAGAAATGAAAAAGATGGATGATGAGTATGGGGAGGCTTGTGGGGAGGCTTGTGGGGAGCCTTAAATTTCTCAGTAAAATGGAGGAGTGATACCATCAGGCCTTTTCTAATCGGTAACATAGTCCCCTTAACTTGGTAAACCCCACTGCTGGCTATAATGTATTGACCACATTTACGCTGCTGGTGCTCTTTAACATGCCTGGAAACTTTCCTCCTCATTCCTGACAGTATTAACTAAATGATTCCATTAAGGCACAAACTAGGCTAATATTTTATTGAATTAATTTATTTAGATTGAGTCTGATTACTTAGGTATCATGATAAACACCCTGGAAGCATTTGAATAAAATAACCCAATTAATTTAATAAATTCTTAATTTACTCTTGCATTCCAAATGTAATTTAAAAAAATCAGTTTAACCCATTAATATGGACTTAGCAACTTGGTTTGTCAAATGAAGATAAAGCAACAAACAAAAATGTCACTCATAAGACCTTTCTCCAGAAACATCATCAAGTCATTGATGTTCACAAATTTTCAAAAAAGGATGCATAATGATAGCATTATTATTTTATATTTGAAGTAATTTTTACTCCCAAGTGAAATTCTGATTTCTTAACAAATTATAAGCAGCTAATTTTGATTCTACTTATGCATTAGTGAATACTACTATGAATTAAATCACTTTCTTTCCCCAAGAGCTATATATATTAAGAACTGCTATCACTAATCTGGTACAAGGATCTTGGCCCTCCTAGTATATCCTCCCAGGAAAATTCAATAGCAGCTGTGTGGTAGAGACATAATAAGATGAAAATATTTATATAGACTTTGGTATAACTGTGACCTTTTCAAACCAGAATCACCCATGCCAGTCTTCATTAGAGCTGAGACCCAACCAAAATAAAGTTCAAGTAACAGAAAGAACACATCCTCTTGACAAGATTGCCTTCAGTATTTTGTAGTCATAATTTGCAAAATGATATGGTAAGCTTTCCTGAACCAAAGAATCATAGGACTACTGATCCCCTGTGATGAAAAATATCACTACTTCAGAAATTGGAAGCTTTCATGAACTGCATTTTGAAAAGCCATATGTATCCCAAAAGCCACAAAGTGTCATTGCTTTCTGGTACTTTAGTAACAAACACTTAAACCTGAAAAATATGAGGAATGGAACACTGGCATTTCTTTTATCTGAGGACTTGATGAGAAAAATGATGCCTGGTAATGCATGAACGGTAACTCATACACAAGGAGTCAGATCTAGAAGCCAGGGGGAAAAGTAGGTGCACATACCTGAGGTCAATGTTGGTGATTTAGTTAGTAAATTAATTCAAAAAAATTAGCCTAAATTGTGTCTTCCTTTTAGGCTAATAATCTTGGCATCATTGCTGTCTTTGGCAGCTATTATTAACAATCCTGCAAATACATCTCTGCCTCTATTCTCGGAAAAACTCCTCTTCATTCTTGTGGGAGATGTCTTACAAAGCCCAAACAAGTAGTCATCTAATTAGAATGGGCATCAGAGTCACAAGTATGTTGGATTCTGAATCATCCCTCTGCTATGCTCTAAAGCTTGTTGGAAGAGAGGGAAAGAGAGAGCTGTTTCTTCCAATTCATCTCCCTTCTTTATAGCACTCTCACAATTCCCCCAACAAAATGAAAATGAGTCAACTGCATAACCCCATGGCAACAATGTCCAGTCAAAGAGAAAAGTGAATCTTCATAGAGGACATTAGGAGCAGCCTGGCATACGCGCTCACTTGTTTGCTACTGACTGATGGTGTCCTAGGAACTCTCAACCTCTGCCTAGGCCCTTCTTTTTTTTTTTTTTAAACATCTTTATTGGAGTATAATTGCTTTACAATTATGTTATGTGTTATGTATGTGTTAGTTTCTGCTTTATAACAAAGTGAATCAGTTATACATATACATATGTTCCCATGTCTCTTCCCTCTTGCGTCTCCCTCCCTCCCACCCTCCCTATCCCACCCCTCTAGGTGGTCACAAAGCACCGAGCTGATCTCCCTGTGCTATGCGGCTGCTTAGCTAGTAGGCCCTTCTTTTATGGAGCTAAGAACCTGAAGATTCAGGAGCATCAAAAACTCAGAAGCCAAAACAAGGTCTCCTGAATTTGTGATATATGTTCCTTCTTCTTAAAATGAAACTAACTCTGCAATAGTTCATGATTTATTTTAAAAGAGATGCGTATGGCATGCTTAAAGGATAGATATTTGCAATACATCTGTATTGGATTTTACATACACACACACACACACACACACACACACAAACATGCTACTGAAAGTCTCAGCTTAGCCAACCCTCTATCATTAACTTTATTTGATCACTTCTGATTTAGTAACTAAGAACCAGTTGGTACCCACATGGAATGTTTCTTTACTCTATGGTGCTCTGGGGAAAATGGATTTATGAAGTTGTTTTCAAATTATATTCATCCTTGTTAGTATTTTGAAAAATAAAAAAGGAGAAAAAAACCACACTGGGTTATATATATTCTCATTTTCTTGTCCAAACAGTTTGTTGCAAGGAGACTACAAGACCACCTTGGGTTATTTTAAACTTCTTTCATTTGTAGCTATGTTTTTGGCCTTCATATGTGTTTATTAAGTGTAATATTATCTGCTTTGTCTGGCTCCTCAAAGCAGCAGCCAGACCATAACAAAGTGAGTGTTGAGAAATGCTGTTAACAAGATCAAGATATATACACAAATATTTGCTGCCATCAGCCTTCCTTCACCACAGGAAATTATTTAGGAAAAAGAAGCAGAGTGCCTTTTTCAAAGCAAATCCATGGCCATAAATGCCATCATTATTATTACTTTGCACTCTAATGGCTCTGCCTTGTTTTCTCCATCTTTTCATACTCCTATAATGATTTCTTTTGTTCTAACTTTATCTCAAACCCATAGAACCCTGACACCAACTCTCTCTCATGGATGCCTGCTTTTGGGTTGTTCTTTGTTCCTTCTCACATCTTCTCCTCAATTATATTTTTCCCTATTTTCTTCAGACATAATACTATTTTTTCATTATCTTCATCTTCCTTCTCATCCTGCCCTTGCAACCTACAGAGGTAATTCTTTATATATTTTTTCCTGTAGGGGAGAAATTCAACTGATTTGTACCTAGCTAGAGGGAAAGGAGAGGAGAGAGAGAGAAGAATAGTTCTTCTGAAGTATTTAGTGTCCAACACATGAGACCCGAGCAAACAATATTTGGATCTTTCACTGAGAGATGGAAGCCCAGCCTTTATGTTTGGAAGCTCCCTGGTGTGCACATACTTCTCCCAGATCATCAATTCTAGGTGCTACTGTGAAGGGTTTTTGCACATCAAATTACAATCCCCAGTCAACTGACTTTAAGATAGATTATCAGGTGGGCCTGACCTAATCACATGCACCCTTAGATCTGTGTCTAGAGACATAGGAAATCAGAGACTCAAAGTCGGACATGCTCCTGTTGGTCTGGAAACACTAGTAAGGAACTGTGAGTGACCTCTAGGAGCCAAGAGGGAGCCCTGGCAACATTATTTAAAAATGGGGACATTCCTACAAGTACAAGGAACTGAATTCTGCCAACAAGCTTAATGAGCTTGAAAGAGGACATGGAGCCTCAGACGAGAATGACAGTGTGACCAACACTTGGTTGCAGCCTTGATTATAACCGTGTGAAACCCTGAGCAGAGAACCTTAGCTACACCGTGCCCAGACTCCTGACGTACAGGAACTGTAAGATAATAAAGTTGCATTTCTTTAAGCCACTAAGTTTACAGTAATTTTTACACAGCAATAGAAAATTAATACATAAATAAATTATTTATAAATAAATTGCAATAAAGCAAGTTTGTCATATAGCTGCTGTTGCATGGTTGGGTTCTAATATGCTAAAATTATTTTTAACAAAGAAAATTTCATGATTCCAAAATAAAAGGGAAAATGTCTCAAAAGCCTTGTTTAATTGTTTACTAATATTTATATCTATAGATACAGCTAATAAAGATGCTGAAATAAATTATTACCGGTATCTTAAATAAAGAATTCAGAATACAGGAAATTATAAGCAACAAACCACTATTATAACATTACAAGTATTCATTGATTTTAAGTTTTGGATACTGAACAAAGGCCTTAGAACCACTTATGTTTTAAAATAACTATTTCTAAGTTCTTTAATGAAGTGCTTCAAAATACTATAGAAAGGAGAAACGTTGGACTCACCAGAACTCCCTCCCCTTCTCTTTTCATCCTTAGTGAGGGAGATACATGTCCATGGTGTTGATGACAAGGGACAGAATAACAAAATTTGGGGCAGATTCCATTCCTTGAAAATTTTTTCCAGTGTAGAATCTGTTGTTAACTCTTGCCTCTCCATTGTATGATATATACAATGCCTAATTCCCAATTCCCCCCTTTTTTCTTCCTAGTAGAAGCCCTTTTAATCCAGAGATTCACAATATATCTAGTCCTCAAGGAGGGTTTTGATTTTTTTGTGCCAGTTAGATCATGGCCTTCCTTAGTCTAGAGGTAGACATGTGAATTAAGTTTTCCCAATCAGATTGAAGAAAAGGAATATTTTCTAGGTTTAAGGGAGAAAGCTCCCCTTTCCTCTCCTGCTGGCAGTTAATAAGCATTAATGTTGCTCAGGATGTCACTGGCAGCCATCTTGAAACCATAAGGACAACCAGCCCTAGGCGGTAGCTGAGTACAACAGAGGAGAAAGAAGAAAAGGAGATGGATCCTTGATTATATTAGGCTTCTCATTACAACACACTTGGAGTTCATTCTACCTCTGTACTTCCAGTTATATTAGATAATACATTTCTTTGTTGGTTAAACCCCTTGGAGTTGGGGGTTTTCTGTTATCTGCAGCTCAAATATCCTAACAGATAATGTGAGAGATCAATACTCACTGTCAGTATGCTGTTTAAACTTCAGCTGAGCTTAATTCTCAAACGTAAAGCATTTCAAAGGCTTATAAAATTTCATCTCTAGTTTCCCAGGCAACTATCACATGTCACTCATGGATGTTCCGAAGCACACAGGTAATATTCCATCTCATCACCTCAATTTTAAACCTGGAGAAAGACAAATGAAATGGGTGCCAATAAATCCTCAAGGCTGCAGAGATAAAAGAAAAGAATGAAAATCCAGGAGGCAAAGGAAAGTAAACAATCTACTCTGCTATCTAATCTCCCCTTTTCCACTCTTTGTTTTCATTTCTCTTTTTTAATGCTGCCATGAGAGATTCAAAATTAGATATAAATTTTCCTGGAGGCTAAGTCCTTCTTTCTGCATTAGTTTTCTGGACTCACTTGACCCTTGCATATAAGTAACACCACGTCCTGCAGAGAAAAGATTCAACAATTCCAAATTCATAATCTAAGACCTTTTGTTCTCTTCTCTCCCACATCATAAGAATAAAAATCAATCTTAGACCTAAATAGGTATAATAGACTTTAACGTAAATCATTTAAATGCTAATATTCTTTCTCTCTAAATGATTCTTCAATAAGGCTGAATTATATGCAAAATGATGGAAATAAAATTGAAAAATTATTTTCTGTCAAATTTTATAATGTTTTTTCCCATCATAGGCAATAAGTTGGAGATAATTTCAAGCCAGGGTAGGCAGCTTTGTTCATAGTTGCTTTGGATAATAACCAAATGAGACTTTCATTCAGGCCACAGAAGAAATCTCATGAGACACAAAACATTCAGAAAAGCTGAGGACTTCTATGTACCCAAGAACTACTCAGCCAGAAACCCAGAAAGCGAGATCATCCCTCACCTGAACTGCTCATTGGCTCCATACTGGCTTCTTGGCTTCCACTTCTTTCCTGCTATCACCTTCTGTCCACACAGTAGCCAGCATGATCCTGTTAATTATGAAATAGAACATCATCTCTGCTCAAAACCTCCAACAACTTTTCATCTCACTCAGAACATGATGGCCATCAGACCTCCATATAATCTGACTTTCTACCACCCTGTTTGACTTTATATTCTGTGCTACTTTCTTTCTCAAAGTCTACCCCATCCACCTTGGCCTCCTTGATGTTAAGAATGCCAAGCATGTTTCCACTCAGTGCTCTGGACTTACACATCCTCTGCCTATGAAGTTCTTCTTGGAGATATTTCCTTAGCTTACCCACTTTAAGTAGGTTTCTGCTGAAATGTCCCTGTATCTATTCAGATACATTCATTACTCCCTGCCCAACCTATACAAAATAGCATCTTCTATATCACTCTCCATCTCCTCACCCTATTTTCTTAGAGTTTTTCATAGTATTTGTCATCCCTGAACATATTACATAATTTATTGTCTATCATCCATGATAATATGAGCTCCATGACATCAGGAACTTCCCTTTGTTCATTGCTTATATCCCAGCACTTAGAACCAGTACCTGGCACTTGGTAGAAGCTAAATAAGTATTTCTTAAATACATGAATAAACTTTTATTTCAATAAAAGTTGCCAAGAATATTCACAACATATCTAGATAGAATACTGTTTTAATGAAAGCCATTTTATCCTATAATTCTGTATAATGAGATTATTTCTCATTCTTTTGCTTTTAAAAAAAAGTTATTTCCTTGGAAACAATCTAAATATTCATCAACAGAGAAATGGATAAAGAAGATGTGGTACATATATACAATGGAATATTATTCAGTCATAAAAAAGAATGAAATAATGCCATTTGCAGCAACATGGACAGACCTAGAGATTATCATACTAAGTGAAGTAAGTCAAAGACAAATATCATATGATATCACTTATATGTGTAATCTAATACAAAAAATGATACAAATGAACTTACTTACAAACAGAAACAGACTCACAGATCTCGAAATAAAACTTATAGTTACCAAAGGGGAAACGTGGTGGGGGAGGTGATAAATTAGGAGATTGGGATTAATATATACACACTACTATATATAAAATAGATAAACTGCAAGGACCTACCATATAGCACAGGGAACTATACTCAATATTCTGTAATAATCTATATGGGAAAAGAATCTAATAAAGAATATATATATATATATAAAATATATGATTCACTTTGCTGTACACCTGAAACTAACACAACATTGTAAATCAACTCTACTCCAATAAAAATTAAAAAGCTATTTCTTTTTAAAAGGGAAATATATATTCATGACAGAGAAATATGTATGTGCATGTGTACATATGTGTGGAAAAATGTAAAGGAAGGAAAACAGAATGTAGCTACAATTCCATCCATCAAAGGACAACCGCTGTTACAAACTATATAGGAAGAAGCTATTTTCATTTCCTGGGAAACAATTTAAATTAACATTTCATTCCATGGATTGAAACAATTTCAGTTTTTGCTAAGAAACAGACTGAGCGAATCACCATCAAAGACTCACTGACTATTCAGCACAATGTTAGGCTTGATTATTCACAAAGAACACACATTTCAGACTGTCCCAACTGGGAGAAGCCTGGTCTCCCCATACTAGAACAAATACCAGCTTTAGTAGTCTTCTAAGAAGTAGACAAAGAAAACAAACAAATCAACAAAACATCAAAAGGCAAAAACCAAACAATTAAAAATGTCAGTGAACTTCCTCTAGCATTTCATTCAAATACAGTTATAAGTGGAGAAAACTATATTTACCCTCCTTAATGCCTCTATGTTAGAAGCAATTAAAATGTCCCTTTGTAAGAAGCTCAAGGCCCTACATCCTTTCTTTGAATTATTATCCATGAATCAATTACAATTTTATATATATATATATATATATAACATACAAAAATTTTTTTTAATAAAATTTACGTTAAATCTCTTCTGGCACTGTGGCTGCAGCTTTCAACTTTTACATAGTTGACTGTGCTATGATTGTTTGGATGTTCTTCTAAGCTTGTAGCACATATCATTAGCATTTCCATAATGTCAATATTCTAGTTAAATTTTGTCCTTTGAATTCATCTACCTAAATAAGAAAATTCAATTTTGAAATTAATTCATCTCCATTCATTTATCCAGCAAAACAAGTTCAAATTATGTATTTTCAAGTTACCTAAGGTTATAATGTTTTTAGAGGTTTGTTTCATTTGAATTTTCAAAATCATATGGCAGATGTTTTCAAATGACATATTTTTGTTGTTGTTGTTGACATTCCGCATTATACATATATCTTAATACTCCTTCTGGAGTCCTCAATAGGACTGCTTAAAATGTTACTGGGTAAAACAAAAAAAGACATGACATGCTGACATGCAAGCCAGTGGCTTAGGAAAGACTATTCCCCTACTGAGGATAGTCAGCTTAAACTGACTCAGCCCAAGTCCAAAAGTTTAAATATTTGTAGTGTTCTTTGTCTTTTACCAATTCAGAGATTTTTATTTTCCAAAATTTAATTGCAATCTCCATTTTACTAATAATATTCAATCTTCTTATAGAACAGGAAAACTCAGCAATGCACAGAGGACGTTTTGATCTAAAACTCATGTCCTAAACTAAAATTTAGCCCCAGTTACTGGGGAAGATATGTCATAAAGCCACTCTCAATAGGTTCTGTGCTCTAAAGAGAGAAGCAGGGGCTTTATTTTACTACTAGGAAATGCACCGTTAAATAAATCTATACTATGTTTTCTTAAATCACAATCTAAGACCATCGAGCAAATGAGTGAGAAATTTAGGTTAAGGCTTGAGCCTCCTTTAAACATTTATCATGACATTACAGGAATACATTGTTCCTCCAGCTTCCCAAATAGGTGCCACATGGAGAAGCTAATGTCCAAGGGCATCTAAAGTGTAACCATAATGTTGACTCAGAGTATGCATACCCTCATTCATTAAATCCTATGTTTACTGATTGATGCCTACCTTATGTTAAACACTCTTCTAGGGGCAGGGGAACCAAGCAAAGTCCTGTCCCTCAAGGAGCTTATAACCAATCATCTCACAAAATCCGAAGGTTTAACCAATATACATCAGGCTTCTCAGAGTAAAGAGATAGATGTTTTCGGGGGATTTAATCTCATAATATATCCAGTCTTGTACCATTTAAAAAACTTCCTCAGCATCACCTGGGGGTGCTTATAAAAAGTAGATTCCTTGGCCCGCTTGACACTGAATCAGAATCTATTAGATTACGGCCCAGATATGCACTCCATTGTCAAGAATTGGAAACCAGCAGAAAAGAGAATAAAAGGAATTTCCAAACCTCTCCCTCTCCACTCCTTTGTCAGTCTGAATCCAACCCCTCTGGTGCTTCTCCTCCCTCTAGTTCACAGAGCTGAAAATGTTGTTCAGCTTGATGTAATAATGATAACTATAATCATACAAATTGCATATTCCACTCCCCGTGGTGCCGCACAGAGAATTGATGGCCTTGTGCAGGCAGGGCAGTCACGTATCAAAGCTGCAGGACCTGTGTAGAATTCAGGAAATGCCAGTGCTCTCCTTCGCTTTATGTTCCTGGTAACCTTGCTGTCTCTCTCAGTTGCTGTAGCAGAGATCAGGTAATCCATCAAAAGAGAAGCATCATAAACTACCCTTCTGCCTTCCAAAGTACCCTTTTTTCCTCCAGCTTCTGATTTCAAAATTGAAGCTGGAAGGAGTTTTAAGATAGTGTGGAATCCTTGGGGCTCTCAGAATCCTGGCCCCAGCCTTTTGGTCCTCAGCCTATCCCAACTGAGTCTTTCTTATTAGAGAGATCTCCTCTCCTCTCAAAAGACACTGGACTTTTCCAGAAAGCAGTCACAAATTCCATAGAAATTGCATTGCGGGCAAGGACGCGTTTCTATCAGATTTGTCAAGCAGTCTGGTTCAACTTCCAGTGCCTGACAAGACCTGTGCTCATCTCTGAATGTGCCAGTACTTTTGCACAGTTTCCTCACATGTGGGAGTGTGGGAGTATGTATATGTGATCTTTTCTTTATGCTTTTGAAAGAAGAACAATAAAGACCAAATAGACACAGGAAAAAAGGGGAGGAAAATTTATCATGAAAATTTAATCCATATCCAGTGTTTTTAGCAGTTTGGGAGCAAGTACAAACTCCATTATTTGTGCAGCTATTTCTGTCACCTCCCAGTGACCCTCAGAGCTGGACCCTCCACTGCCCAGGGTGACTGAGTTTTGCAGTTTTTGAAAGCAACGAAGGACCCTTGTCATAAGTTTATTAGGATGTAAAACCCAGCTATTTTACTGGAAGCATTTCCATTTTTTTTTTTTTAATTTTATTTATTTATTTATGGCTGTGTTGGATCCTCGTTTCTGTGCGAGGGCTTTCCCCAGTTGTGGCAAGTGGGGGCCACTCTTCATCGCAGTGTGCGGGCCTCTCACCATCGCAGCCTCTCTGGCTGCAGAGCACAGGCTCCAGACGCGCAGGCTCAGCAATTGTGGCTCACGGGCCCAGTCGCTCCGCGGCACGTGGGATCCCCCCAAACCAGGGCTCGAACCTGCGTCCTCTGCATTGGCAGGCAGACTCTCAACCACTGCGCCACCAGGGAAGCCCATTTCCATTTTTTTATGCATACTGAATCTGCTAACGGACTGTCTCATGTTCTTTGCTCTTTTTAATTCAATATTCTGTCACTTTCATTTTCAAGATGTCTCAAAGAAAACTAAATTATTATGATGTGCTTGATATGCAAGAATCAAAATGGACTTATATCCTAACATACCTTCAGTTTAGTATTTGTGGACCAAAGATTGTTTTTATAGGTAATTTCTTAAAATGTATGAAGGGCCCTACTTCCATTGTCACTCACATAAGAAGGTCAATGACACCATTTTATATGAACTAAGGAAAATTTCAGTTTATTACGGAAATAAATGTACTAATCAATCTGTTGAGAGGATACTATCTTAGAGTTATTATATGTGGATTCTACACTATATGTAGCTTATATGTTAAGGTATACATAGTATTTAAAAATAAACATGGGTACATTTTTCCCCCAATAGAAACTAATCATCACTGCTTTTGAAAGCCACCAAGCGCCTCTCCCAAATAGCAACTCCTTTATTCCACATCCAGAGGTAGCCAGTTCCTTTTTTTTTTTTTTTTGATAGTTTTATCACCTATGTCTGTATCCCTAATCAACAGTATTTAATTTTATGTGTTTATTAACTTTTTTTTTTTTTTTTTAATGAGGATCTTGAATCAGATGCGTATGTTTGATTGATTGATTGATTGATTGATTTTGGCTGTGTTGGGTCTTCGTTTCTGTGCGAGGGCTTTCTCCAGTTGTGGCAAGCGGGGGCCACTCTTCATCGCGATGCGCGGGCCTCTCTCGTTGCGGAGCACAGGCTCCAGACGCGCAGGCTCAGCAGTTGTGGCTCACGGGCCCAGCCGCTCTGCGGCATGTGGGATCTTCCCAGGCCAGGGCTCGAACCCGTGTCCCCTGCATTAGCAGGCAGATTCTCAACCACTGCGCCACCAGGGAAGCCCTATTAACTTTTTTATAAATGAATTTTATAAATTCATTCATTTTGCTGTCTACTTTGTTTACTTAATATAACTTGGGACATTCATCTAGATGATAGAGTTAACTTTATTTTCACTGCTGAATATTATTCCATTGTACAAATATCACACTTTTTTATTTATTCAGTTTTTAGTCAGTGGACACTTGAAGTGCCTCCAGTTTTGTTTGTTTGTTTGTTTAATATTTCCCTACTAAAAAGGAATTAGTTCTGGGACTTCCCTGGTGGTCTAGTGGCTAAGACTCCACACTCCCAATGCAGGAGGCCTGGGTTGAATCCCTGGTCCGGGAACTAGATCCCGCATACCGCAACTAAAAGATCCTGCGTGCTGCATCTAGGACCCGGCACAGCCGAATAAATAAATTAAATAAATAAATATTTAAAAAAATAAATTAGTTATTTTCATCAGATATTGTTAAATGTGAAACAAAAATCTAGGTTTTAACTTCCTGTTAAATCCACAAAGAAGTAACTGCACTGTGCAAGGTTCACTGTTTGATTCTACTTAGGCAGTAGGCCACGGATGTCTCTTTAGCTTTGTTTGTTGTTTTCTCCCCTCTGTTTCTGCAGTTTGAACCTCTCTTCTCATTCCCCACCATTGTACCCACTTTCCACAGAATTTCCAATATACCAAAAACAAAAACACAAAGAAAACTTTACTTCACATAGGCAATGAAAACATGCCCTGGCAATCATAAAGAAAATAGTAAGGAAATCTTTCTGTACTCTGTCTCCTGCCTATTATTTCATATTGCGTGTATTAAGGTATGTGCTTTTACTTGAAATATTTGTGAAATTTGTTGGTGAATTTCTGTTCAGAAAACTATCTGTGTAAGTTTCTCAGCACCAAGTGTCTACTTCTGATTTATTAGCTCCGGCACCTCTCTTGGACATCTGCTGCATCTCCATGTGGCTCACCTACTTGTCCCCTTTGGCTACTGAGCTTTGCGGACTGTTTCAGGAATTTTATTACTACTGCAAGGATGGAACATACTGCTTTGTCAGTCAGCCTCTCAGTCAGACAATGCTATTACTTGTCTAGTCCCTGCACTCCTGAGCCTCACAGATGAGGTGGTAATAGGATGCTGTCTAATCTTCTCCAACCACATTTTGCCAGTAAGAAATAGGAAGGAGTCCTCACACCTGGCCATTTCAGAGATAGCCCTGCTTACCCGGATCTTAATGGTTCTTAAAGGCTCTGGAATTTAATTACTGGTTACTAACCCTGCCTTCTCCACTAATTATCTGTACATTCTTAATCAAATTAGGTAACCTAATGCTGCCTCAGTTTACTTGTCTGGAAAGTGGGATATAAAACAATACTGCATCAGTTAGTTCTTGCTGTGTAACAAATCACCCCAAAACTTAGCAGCATAAAACAATAATCATTTATTATTTCTCATGACTTTGTGTGTTGTCTGGGCTGGTCTGATGTTCTGTGCTGGACTTGACTACTCTCAACATGACTTATTCAGGATGTATTCTCAGCTGGCAGGTTAGCTGATTGGCTGGTCTAGGAGAGCTTTAGTTGGGTTATTCAGCTCTGCTGCACATGGTCTCTCAGCCCGGATTAGTCCTCATGCTAATGGCAGGGCTTTAAGAGCATAGGACATAATTAGCCAAATGTTGCTTCACTAAATTAGCCAAATGTTACTTCGCTAAAGCAATTCACAGGGTTAGCCCAGAGTCAAAATAGATGGAAACTACAAAGTTAAAGCAAAAAAGGAGGCAATACCTGGGTCCATCAATACAATAATTTTACCTAATAATATCAATCTCTAATCAAAAATGTGAGAATTAATCCATGTAAATATCTTGGTATAATGTCAGATACATAATAAAAACTGGTAAAGAACCAGTTATCACCCTACTATCTAGGACTGGAATGCTGTCTTCTTGTCCAAAATATGTTAATTAAATAGAAAGGCAATGACTGCTTTCTTCTGTTCCCAGAATTAAGAAAAAAATTCCTAAAAAAATTATCACTGAAAAAAATGTAGACTCTATTCCCAAGATCCTCTAAATAGGGAGTCAGCAAATACTTTCTATAAAAGGGTGGAGAGTAAATAGTTTAGACTCTGAAAGCCATATGTCTCTGTCACAACTACTCAACTCTACCATTGTAGTGAGAAAGCAGCCATACATAAAAATGTCACCAAGTGGGCACAGCAATGTTCCAACAAAACTTTATTTACAAAAACAGGTGATGCATCAGATTTGGTCCAGAAGCCATACAGTTCACTGTTTCCAAATGTAAATGAACAAATGACCTAGCATGTGAAAGCCTGGGAAGCTTATAAAGAACTTAACCAGTTAGTATGATTTATTCCTAGGTTCACTAGTCTTCTATTTTATTTTTTCTGAAGTTTTCAGTATACTATTGAAATGAGAATTATTATGAGGCATATATACTCCAAATATCGAGCAATCAACAGATAAAGCCTGTTATACCAGAATATGGATGTATTGGTGGTTGAGATATTGTGCAAGGTTTTCATTGTATAGGAAAACCAAAATAGCAAATCGTTTTCAGATTATTTGCCATAAAAAAGCTCTTAAATAATATAGCTTATTGATGATTGATAGAAGTTTCCTGCCCATATATTCAAAGCATGGCAATATAAATCACATATTTTCATTTGTAAGGAGTAAATGATATTCATATTCTGATGTGATTTATTATTTTGAAGTTGAACACAATGTGACTTTATAAGTGTGAAGGTGCATTAGACCGTGTTATTAATGTTACAAAAGTTGGGTATAGCTATAATTTGGTTCTATAAAAAACAGCAGTAATATTTTTTGGATGCTCTAAATTAATAGTGATTTTAAAGCTGTGATAACATAGGCCATCATAAGACATATATTAATGGAACCATCTAGTAAGAAGTTTACTCTTCCATTTTACTAAGAAGCATCTTTGGGGCAAAGAATTGTTTTTACCGCCTAGTCCTTCTTCATGGCAAGTTTTGAGTGTAGATTTAGAGAGGGAAAATCACTCAGGAAATATTGAAAATCTACAAACATGTGTTTGGAGAAAATAAAAATCGATCATGGCATTACAACCATTTCTATACATTTTCCATGTACAGAAAAGTCAACTTTTCAGAAAAGTTGCTTTATTAGTTCACTTATATTTGCATTCAATCTCTAAATATCCCTTGCTCGGCAACTCTTATTCAGCTTTCCTAATTATATTTATCATAGATCATGTATATTCTCTGGTTTTTGTTTTTTGTTTTTTGCGGTTTTTTTTTTTGGTATTTGAGACCTGTGGTCTTAGAATTAGATTTTTTTAACACTGTTTATTTATTTTTTAACATCTTTATTGGAGTATAATTGCTTTACAATGGTGTGTTAGTTTCTGCTTTATAACAAAGTGAATCAGCTATACATATACATATATCCCCAAATCTCCTCCCTCTTGCATCTGCCTCCCAACCTCCCTATCCCACCCCTCTAGGTGGTCACAAAGCACCGAGCTGATCTCCCTGTGCTATGTGGCTGCTTCCCACTAGCTATCGATTTAACATTTGTATGTATATATAAGTCCATGCCATTCTCTCACTTCGTCCCAGCTTCCCCTTCCCCTTCCCCGTGTCCTCACGTCCATTCTCTATAACTGCATCTTTATTCCTGCCCTGCCCCTAGGTTCTTCAGAACTTTTTTTTTTTTTTTAGATCCCATATATATGTGTTAGCATATGGTATTTGTTTTTCTCTGTATGACAGACTCTAGGTCCATCCACCTCACTACAAGTGACCCAGTTTCATTTCTTCTTTTTTTTTTTTCATTTCTTCTTATGGCTGAGTAATATTCCATTATATATGTGTACCACATCTTCTTTATCCATTCCTCTGTCGATGGACATTTAGGTTGTTTCCATGTCCTGGCTATTGTAAATAATGCTGCAATGAGCATTGGGGTACATGTGAATTTTTTGAATTATGGTTTTCTCAGGGTATATGCCCAGTAGTGGGATTGTCGGTTCATGTGGTTGTTCTATTTTTAGTTTTTTAAGGAACCTCATACTGTTCTCCATAGTGGCTGTATCAATTCACATTCCCACCAACAGTGCAAGAGGATTCCCTTTTCTCCACACCCTCTCCAGCATTTATTGTTTCTAGATTTTTTCACAATGGCCATTCTGACTGGTATGAGGTGATACCTCATTGTAGTTTGGATTTGCATTTCTCTAATGATTAATGATGTTGAGCATCTTTTCATGTGCTTGTTGGCCATCTGTATGTCTTCTTTGGAGAAATGTCTATTTAGGTCTTCTGCCCATTTTTGGATTGGGTTGTTTGTTTCTTTAATCTTGAGCTGCATGAGCTGTTTATATATTTTGGAGATTAATCCTTTGTCCGTTGATTCATTTGCAAATATTTTCTCCCATTCTGAGGGTTGTCTTTTCGTCTCGTTTATGGTTTCCTTTGCTGTGCAAAAGCTTTGAAGTTTCATTAGGTCCCATTTGTTTATTTTTGTTTTTATTTCCATTACTCTAGGAGGTGGATCAAAAAAGATCTTGCTGTGATTTATGTCAAAGAGTGTTCTTCCTATGTTTTCCTCTAAGAGTTTTATAGTGTCCGGTCTTACATTTAGGTCTCGAATCCATTTTGAATTTATTTTTGTGTATGGTGTTAGGCAGT